>NC_134240.1:25185710-26435710 GCF_965152275.1 Natator depressus
GAAAGAGTCACCATATCTTGTCTTTGTGTAGGGCATTATTGGGCCTGAGGACAGCCCTAATAGAGTTTGTGCTTGTTGTAGAAAGTATATAAACTCCAAGTTACCCCATAAAAATGTGCAGCTTCACATCCATTTGGCGCATAGGAAGTTACAGTAGGCAGTGAGTGACTGGCTATCTGCATATCTTTGTATTGGGCAGCCACAAGACAAATGTGTGTTGGTTATTTTGAAGTTCCCAGTACTGAAAATTACCTAGTGAAAGGGATAAGTATTCATTTTAAACTCATGTTATATTAAGCAAAGTTCTAACTACAGACACCCTATACTGCATCTGGCCACATTTGTCTGAAGACAAACAGCATGAAGTTCCTTCTATTGCAATGATGATTTAGTTATATCTTCATGTGAGAGACCCCTACGGCTTCCAGACAACAGTTTCTCATAAGCAAAATAAAATTTGAATACCCCAAATCTTGCCACTGTAAATAATAACAAAGGATGTCCTGTTTGGCTACCTGTGCTAAATTTACTAATCTGGGGTCTAAACTGCACCCTATCCAATCCCATTGACTTGGGGTTGCATTGGGTGTTAATCAGGGTGTAATAATAATTATAGCTGTCCATAGCTTGTCAAAAACCTTTCTGTAAGTGGAACTTTCTCAATTCCGTGTTTGTTTATTTTAATGAACAAACAATGCTGGGTTTTGATACAATTCTCAACAGGTATCTGAGTACATGAATCATATTTAAATGTGATCATTGGCAGCAGAATCCAGCACACTTCATAACTGTGGTACAAAACAATAGAATGAGGCAGATAGATACACCGGTATTTATGATTTATGATGGAGCTTTACTTCTACTAATGTAAAACTCCTCACCTATTTTTTGGTGTAATCTTTCTGCTAAACTCAAAGTGAATTCCACAAGCTCAAAATGTCACGAGGATCTTAGTTAATTCTAAATAGTGTGCGAATGATCTGAAAGCATGGAAACAACTACAGATGATTCTTATATATTGTGCCTTGGATTGTACTGAAAGCAAAATTCTTACAGTTGCCCCATTCTTTGGAAGTTTAAAAGTACTTGGGTCAAATTAGATAGCATCATTTAAGAGCAAATCCTGCCCCACCACCTGCAGGTGTGGAGGACCCTGACTCAGTGGGGTTTGTGCAGTTCCATTGCAGAAAGAACCGAAGACTGGATGCCTGGATACCAGGCAGGAGGTTGGACTGGATGCTAGGCAGGAGTTTTTCACCTGCTATGTGCAGCAAAGCTGAGCTCTACGGGGAGGTGACTGGACAGGTCACAGCCTATTACTTCATGCAGGACTAAAGATTTGGGTGAATTCCTGGTTCCATTGAAATCAATGGCAAAATTCCCAACGAATTCAGCGAGGCCAGGATTTCACCCTTGACTCTTAACAAACAATCATTTTCAAATATGGATTGATGAATCTGTTGCAAACTAACATTAGTGTTTTCTTACTTAAAAATTTGCTGTATAATCCTGCTAATCTTAACGGAGTCTTGAAGTTATAGATAGTCTGGGGAGATACCACAGTCAAATTAATTTTAGTCAAATATATTTTTTCCCCACCAGGTAGTGGATGGAAGCCTAATTTTGAACGCCTTTGGGAGGGAAAAGAACAGAAGTCATTATAGGCTTTGTGTATAGACTGTAGAAAATAGCAGACCACTTTGGATTTTTATTTTAATTAAATGGAATTATAAAATGGAAGGAAATAATGTTTAATTTACTTTATAGTGATTTTTTGACAAAGTTAGCCACTTTGATTTTTAAATTCAGAAAAATTGCATACATATTTTGGGGGATAGAGGAGGGGAATTACTACTGAGTTTGCAAGAATTCTGTTTTTTTTCCCTTAAGAGGCCACGAGCAAAAGCTCTTGTTAAAAAAAAAAAAATGAAAAACCAAATATGTTGATATACATTTTAGAGATTAGTTTTCTACTATTTTCATGTGTTAGTAAAATCTAAACAGAATGTAAATGGTGAAATAATCCCTCTTGTTACTACTACACTCTACAAACGTGTTGAAATGTGATCATTTTGATGTGTTTATAAGATATATGTTTTCTCTGAGGATGAAAAAATAGTGGAAAGCTAAGGATGCAAGACGTAGCTGTATGTTCAACATTTACATTGATAAATATAGTTTTTGTATTTTGTACATGTATATAAACTGACAGTAGACAGCAGCTGATATTTGCAGAAATTTTTTTTATGGTACCATAATTTAGAAGTTAAACATGAAAATAAAAAGTCATAAGACATGGTCCTGTTACTTTTTTTATGTTTTTATAATTAGCATGTTTTTTTCTTCTTTAGCTATATGTAGTGTAAGCAAACATACCAGTTCGCTATGCTTCTATTAGCAGGTTAATAGTACTGAATCTGAGCTTTCTGCCTAATTATTTTTCTTCTTCTTCATATCTCACATTTAGGAGATAAACTGATATGTACTGAGGGACTTTTAATACCAAACAGCTGTAAAAAAAAAAAACATAGTTGTCTACAAGTTCTGTATAGAAAGATGGATTTTGTTAATTTTTGAAGTAAGACTCCTTGAGTGCAATAATTGTAATTATTCTCCCTGTACATTACCAGAAGGTCCCACAACAGTACATGATTTTCTGTATGTCAAGTGAAGTCTAATCACATCATCCAGAAAATGTGTGATAGTTTGGACTGAATGAGTTTGATTCAGAAGAATTGAAAATGATCTAATTTTTATTTAGCCTCTTTTTCATCCAAATGGATTCCAAGCGCTTGTCTAATGTATTCTGCAAACTATTCCCCGTAAATAAAGACTCCTCAGGTAAGTCAGGGTTTTTGGAATGGACTAATACACAGTATGACCCTGTCTATTCTAGAAAATTATGTACGAATATATAAGGGATGTGTTAAGTATTACTTGTTTAATTAGAGAATTGAATTGCTTGTAACTGTGCTGGTATAAGCACAAACAGTTGATTGTCCATGCTAGCCAGGCTGAATGAGTTTAAGTTTTGCATTCACAGTAATGCCATCTTAAATCTTTTCATTTGTAATGTCTCTGAACATCTATCCCAACATTCCTGGGATGTCTGCCGTAACAGTGCATTCTGGGAGATTTTTTAAAGCCTCTAGTACAGCGGTTCTCAAACTGTGGGTCGGGACCCCAACGTGTGTCGCGACCCCATGTTAATGGGGTCACCAGGGCTGGCTTAGATTTGCTAGGGTCTGGGGCCAAAGCTGAAGCCTGAGCGCCATCGCCCAGGGACAAAGCCTGAGGGTTTTAGCCCTGGTTGTTGGGACTCAGATTACAGGCCCCTGCCTGGGACTGAAGCCCTTGGGCTTCGGTTTTGGCCTCCCCCACCTGGGGCTTGGGCTGGCTCAGGCTTCAGTCCCCCCTCCTGGGGTCATGTAGTAATTTTTATTGTTGATGCAATGAAGTTTGAGAATGCCTGCTCTAGTGCATTGTCATACAGTAATGACAGGACCAGGTGAACCATTTCAGCTTGTCTACATCGACACTAGCAAAAAACAAGTTCATAAAGTATGTTCATAAAGAACTGGTTAAACCTTAAATAGTTATTAAACCTGATGAAAGTAGCTTTTTCTAACTGGTTATTGGACCACTTGTAATCTGTTTTTAGAGCCATACCATTTGTGTATGGATGCAAAACATTCTATGAACTTTACCTGGTTTAATTTTTCAAAGATAGGCCACCCCTATATGTCATCTGCTCTCTACTGAAGTATTGAGCAACCTCTGAAGACAAAGCGAGGTTAGCGTTCAACAGCACATACACATTTAAAACATGAAATGGAAGAATCCTGTATCCAGCTGAAACTACAAATCTAGAAGATCTCTTTTAAAAACACGATTTCGTACTTAAAGCATCGGCATTTCCTTACCTGTGTATGCTGGCTCCATCATGCAGCAAGGTTTAATGATCAATGTGACATAAAATAGTGCATGCTGGGGCTTCAGTTGGAGTGGGGAAAGTCAGTGGTCAGTGTGGTCAGGTATAGCAAGGGACCAAAAATCATGTAATAAACTAATAATGTGCTATTTCACTTAGCCTGGATTTTTGAGTATATTCAGAATCTAGCTACTGAAGTTGCTCGGGTTTTTAAAGAGAGTTTGCAAGTCTTCTTTAAACATTTATTCTTAAATGTACTTTAGTATGAAATCAATTAACTACAACCCTAATTACTCATCAGCTAAAACTAACATAGAAATCTAGAGTGAAATCCTGCCCCCCTTTAAATCAATGAGAATTTTCTCAGTGGGGCTAGGATTTTACCTCTGATTTCCAACTAGTGAGCCAAATTCCACCCCCAGGTACACTGGTGCAACTTAATTGATTTCAGTGAAGTTTTCATGTGCATTTGATACGCTCTATATGTCTTTTAAGACATGTTGTCAATGCAGAAGTCCTATAATATTCCTCTATTAATATGCAGAGGTTTTAGAAGAATTTTAAGAAGGGAACAACTGGTCACAATCACGCAACTTTTCAGTGTTTTCAAATATACTATATTGTTGCCACCAGAGAAAACACCTCCTAACAACTGGGGTTTTGTTTGTTTGAAGAATGAAATGACAATGAAAACTTCCCTGGCAATGAGAACTGGCACAAGTTAGAGTTCTTCCACTGTATCTTGGTTTCCCTTTCCCTAAAATAAAACAAAAACCAGAAGCCTAAGTTTCTTTTTTTTAATCTTTGATTTAAATGATGTGGTGACTTGCTACTGAAATTCCCTCACAGAATTATTTGTATGAGTTATATATACATATATAAAATATACACGCTACATAAAATTTGGGTATTCTGAACATATAAATGATCAGACATTTAATTATTTCGAAACTGTTGGGAGTCAAAGATTAAATCATATGTCAGTCAAAAGGTAATTTTCCTTCAATTTGCCAGAAATTATTTGATTTGACCTACAGTAAGACCTCGTTTTCACAAGCTATTCATGTTCTCCATACTTGAACAGACAGGATTATAAATGTTTTAGGTCTATTAGAACTCTCTGCATTTAAAAGGATAAATTCAATTAGCACCTAGTTGATAAAATTTAACTTACATTGAGTATGCCTCTTCTTTGTAGGGGTAACTACGCTATGGACTGAGATTTTATATTGTTAGCTATCTATGAAATAAAAATGTCATGTCACCTTGCCCTGCTCCAGAGAGGCGCGAAAGATGATGAGCCTGCTCATCAATGCCAAGAATGTCCACTGTTTCCTGGATGAGGAAAAAGCACACCTCCCTGGTTCCAAAAGCCCCAGTTATCCCCTATTCAGCTGTCAAAACCTCCAGCTTTCCCAGAGCATCTTTAACTTGTTAAAATGAAAATCTAAATCTGCAATACTGAAAAGTTGGGAATTATTCAAGTTTAGTTTATTATACAAATAAATAGCAGAAGGAATAATGCACTGACTAGCGGTAATTTTCATATTTTATTAACTTAAATGCTCCATTTGGAGGGGACGAGGGGGGCTGTCTCATGATTTCCAGGCTGTTGCAGCATTTAGAACTGGTGTGCCTCAGAAACCAAGCTACCTTTTTTCAGGCCTTGCTGCTGGGTAGTACAAAAGGCCTTGCTTGGAAGATTGAATTTGAGGGAGTGAGCGTATGGTAAGTGTTCCTGTTGGGTTGCTGCTTTAGCTGGAATTCTAAGTATTTAGTGACTTTTGGCATGCAAATTGATCTATATGAAAAGAGAATGTCACGACTATATGAGGCAGGGAAACTTATTGCATAATTATCTGTAGAATGGGTATTTTTATCCCACGGGGGAGCACACACCAGTGATACTTGGTGAAAACTCTTGAGTGTTAATAACTGATGTACACTGCCTATGCAATTTTGATCTTAAAACCTTTGGTTATAAATCACAGTCAAATTGCTCACATAAGCTTTTCTCATTTTCTGTAATAACCCACAAAGTGGATGATGGAGTTTTACTAGATCAAAAACATTTGACCAGTTATCTCACAACATAAATTTCTAGTGAGGACAACAGGCCTGATTGAGATGGCACATGGGATCACGCAAAGGGATAAGGAGACTAATGCCATATTGATCATTAAATTAGAGTAATGCAAGCTGTATGGAAGGGCAAATCCTGCCCCTGCCCAGAGGAGTCCCTGGCAGAAAAATTAGAGATGTGCCAATGTTCAGCAATGGGGACCAGGATTTGAGCAGCAAGTATGCATATCTTGTGTGGCGTGCAACTCAGCTCTGGTGCAACATCCTGACCTCAACACACATGGGTTTGCAGGGAGTAGGGCCAGGTGTGATTTCTTTGTGTTAAACCAAGCTTGTAAACCTCTGATTGCAAAGTGATCCTTTCAAATGTGAAATCAAAGCTGTGATATCTTCCTGGGTTTGTAGACCTATAGCCTGTAACAATACCTCTCACAGGTGTAAAGTGTCTCCATCTTTTCCAACTGGGAGTTGACTCTGAAGCATAATGAGGATGATCTAAATGCCAACAATGCTAGATATGTCATTGTTGATCATTTGAGCAGAAATAGCTAGCTGCTGTGCCTATCTACTGTAGCTGGATGCAGTAGTGGATAGAGCAACCAGCACCCTACTTTCCCCTCCCCCACATACATTTGTCACATTTTAAAATACAGTTGCGAACAGTAGAGCTGTTAATATTTTTTCTCTTTCTGACTCAGCTTGAGCTCACCCTCCAAGTGAGTTCCCCATCAGCCAGGAGGAAAGAAATAAACCACAACTGGGCTTCCCTTCATGATAGTGTCCAGTACCACTGCTTCTATTGAGTGATGCTGAATAGAACAGTATAATATTGTTAGTTAACATGTTGTTTACAATCTACTGGCTATATTTTACACTTTGTCTTTGAAGACAGATTACTGAATTAATGGTGGACCCTGGGGGGTCCAAAGACTATGTCTAAGATTTCCAAAGGGGTCGGAACCTCCATTTGAAATCCCTTTTAGGGATCCACAAATGAAAAAAAGATTGAAAGCCACTGGCCTAGATCCATAGACCCTAACTGAAAATATAATTCAGTCCTTTCTTCCAGTCTTCAGAGAATGAGTTTTGTAATCCATGCTCATTAGGATTAAACCTGTCAAAAGAATAGATGTCCAGTGCACCAAAAGGGAAAATTAAACACACTGGGAACAGATTTGTTCCATTAATTGTAACATGAATACCAAACTAAACTGTGCTTCAAGAAAAAAAGTGCCCAGCAAGATTATACATCAAAGAGGGTTTTACTCCACCAGTAACATTTGAACTACACAGTTCTAAGAATATTTTTGCTCTGACTGGTTACTGCCTGATTTAACAGTAGCACTGTTATGGTGTGGGAGTACTGTATACTATACAAATATAATATCTTAGCATTGAAGATTTATATAACTTTGTCATTAAAATGGTCTAAGATCTTTACAGTGGCCACATTCTGATATTCTTACTTGTGTTGAGTATTACCTTACTCCTCAAATAGTCCTACTAACATCAGTGGCATAAGGTGCTAATCAATATGTTTGTAAAACCTTGGAGGTTTATAGCACTTTAGAGGACTGGGGCCTTGATCCTCAAATGCACATCCAGGAATATAAATTTTGTAAGTGTTGTTATACTCATTTTACAAATGAGACATAGATAAGGAGCTTGCTTAGGGACACAGATGGAGTTAGTGTCAGCAGTGTGACCAGAATGCAGGAATTTCTGGCTCCCATGCCTGGGCCTTTACTGATAACCGAGACACTCTCAGCTGTTGGTAACCCATCAGTAAGTATTGTTGATTAGTGACATCAGTCCTGATTAATCAGTGCTCAGTAGCCCCTTTGGGTATTTTCTACACTTTGAGCTGGAGGTGAAAATTCCAGCTTGAGGAGACATAGCTGTGTTAGTTCTGAATAGAGGGTAGCCTTGGTGGTGCGAGCAGGGGGAAGGACTAGCCACCCCCTGTACAATCCCATCTGGACCATAGATACATACTTAGGGCAGCTAGCCTTTCCCATGGCTTGCACCACCATGGCTATGCTATTTTTAGCATACTAGCTTGATGAGAGCTAGTGCAGGTGTCTCTTCTCGAGCTGGAATTTACACCTCCAGCTCAAAGCATAGGCACACTTTTTTTATAATAGCTTGCAGGGCAAACATAGGCCATAGGATGGGCACAAGCCCTCCTCCCACAGTGAATCACCAGTGAGGAGGCTGGTATACTGTGCGTAGAGCAAGCTCTGTGTGACCTCTGCAGCATCCGCTCCAGTGGAGGGGGCATTCTAGGACAGGCTGGCATGCACAAGAGGGGGGGCAGCAGAGACATAAGTACAGAGCAAGGGTGGATTTGGGGCAGACTGTATCCTGGTAGTTCTGAGTTCCTGGTATCTGACAGGAGCCATTGAAGCAGGGATGCAAGTTAGGGCAGCGCACAGAGCTTCTCTGGCCTGTGCATGGTGTTGTACCAACTCCCGGTATTCCCAGAATACATTCCTTCTCAACTGCTTATGCCTGTGCTAGTGCAGGGATGAATCTAGCCCAGCAAGCCTGATTCTCCTTTCACATCCTTGCAAATCAGGAGTAACTTCACTAACTTCAGGATAAAACATGTAAGGGAGGGAAGAATTAGCCCATTGTTCTTTAATAATCAGCTCTGATCTTGTGGGTGGTTCCCATAAAAACGTGATCTGAGTCAGCAACTGGGAGGAAGCTGGCTACCCTTTATTATAGCATTTGCAAACACGCCAAGGTCTGAGTTCATAGAATCATAGAATATCAGGGTTGGAAGGGACCTCAGGAGGTCATCTAGTCCAACCCCCTGCTCAAAGCAGGACCAATCCCCAACTAAATCATCCCAGCCAGGGCTTTGTCAAGCCTGACCTTAAAAATATCTAAGGAAGGAGATTCCATCACCTCCCTAGGTAACGCATTCCAGTGTTTCACCACCCTCCTAGCGAAAAAGTTTTTCCTAATATTCAACCTAAACCTCCCCCACTGCAACTTGAGACCATTACTCCTCGTTCTGTCATCAGCTACCACTGAGAACAGTCTAGATCAATCCTCTTTGGAACCCCCTTTCAGGTAGTTAAAAGCAGCTATCAAATCCCCCCTCCTTCTTCTCTTCTGCAGACTAAACAATCCCAGTTCCCTCAGCCTCTCCTCATAACTCATGTGTTCCAGTCCCCTAATCATTTTTGTTGCCCTCCGCTGGACTCTTTCCAATTTTTCCACATCCTTCTTGTAGTGTGGGGCCCAAAACTGGACACAGTACTCCAGATGAGGCCTCACCAATGTCGAATAGAGGGGAACGATCACGTCCTTCGATCTGCTGGCAATGCCCCTACGTATACATCCCAAAATACCATTGGCCTTCTTGTCAACAAGGCACACTGTTGACTCATATCCAGCTTCTCGTCCACTGTAACCCCTAAGTCCTTTTCTGCAGAACTGCTGCCGAGCCATTCGGTCCCTAGCCTGTAGCGGTGCATTGGATTCTTCCGTCCTAAGTGCAGGACTCTGCACTTGTCCTTGTTGAACCTCATCAGATTTCTTTTGGCCCAATCCGCCAATTTGTCTAGGGCCCTCTGTATCCTATCCCTACCCTCCAGCGTATCTACCTCTCCTCCCAGTTGAGTGTCATCTACAAACTTGCTGAGGGTGCAATCCACACCATCCTCCAGATCATTTATGAAGATATTGAACAAAACCGGCCCGAGGACCGACCCTTGGGGCACTCCACTTGATACCGGCTGCCAACTAAACATGGAGCCATTGATCACTACCCATTGAGCCCAACAATCTAGCCAACTTTCTATCCACCTTATAGTCCATTCATCCAGCCCATATTTCTTTAACTTACTGGCAAGAATACTGTGGGAGACCATGTCAAAAGCTTTGCTAAAGTCAAGGAACAACATGTCCACTGCTTTCCCTTCATCCACAGAGCCAATTATCTCGTCATAGAAGGCAATTAGATTAGTCAGGCATGACTTGCCCTTGGTGAATCCATGCTGACTGTGCTTCAGAATTGATTCCTTGAGGACCTCTCCTCCAAGTGCTTCAGAATTGATTCCTTGAGGACCTGCTCCATGATTTTTCCAGGGACTGAGGTGAGGCTGACTGGCCTGTAGTTCCCAGGATCCTCCTTCTTCCCTTTTTTAAAGATGGGCACTACGCAAGCAGGCCTGTACTGTAGGCCTGTATGGGCCGCAAATCTAGCCCATAGTTTTAATAAATGAGTAATAAGGCAAAATAAATTACAAAAGTATTATTTTTTTTAGGAATAATATGTCTTCTTGATAGCTATTTTTCCAGTTTACTTATCCCTGATGTTTAAAAGGAAAATGTTTTAGAGTACTTTGAGGACTACCTGCCTTTTAAAATGGACTGTTTTCATTTTTATCCTTATACTAGAATTTCCCCACAACGTGTTTAAAGCTGGGTCCAAACTTTATTTTTAAGATCCCAAACTGAAGAATAAATCATGGGGTTAAAAACATATATTTTAAAAATTGGGCCTGGCTACCCATGTCTATATCACATTTTGAAATATCGGAGAAATTAAATCTCATCACAAAATGTTAGGTTTAAAGTGGAAAATCTAACCATAGAACAGAGGCCTCAACTGATTATTCTGTAATATTTTTTATAAATTTATGTTGTCTCTAGGATACACTCTGTGGTGAACCACTCTTTTTGACATTTTCTGGCATGTTTGTTTCTCATAGATATACATTTACTTTTGATATCCCAAGATTAATATTGCAAGATTGCATTAGCTTTTTTACGTGTCCTCATATGGAATCATCATTTTTTCCATCAGCTCTTCCACCCAGGTCTTTTTCTGCAGTAATGTTGTGCAGCATTGGCTTCTTATTTTGCAATTGCATTTGTGATTTTTATTTTCTTTGTTCATGTCATTATTTGTATTGCAATAGTGCTTAGGAACCTCAATAATAGATCAGGGCACTGTACAAATGCATAATAAAAAGCCTCTGCCCCCAAGAGCTTTCCATCTACTTGACTTATCTTTGTTAAATTTTGGTTTATTTATCTGTACTTTCCCACAATTTGTCCTGAGCAAGAAGGACTGTTGTAGCATATTTTCTGTTATTTGATATTCCTTCCTTCCTTTCCCCAAAATCTGACACATTTGGTGTCAACTGTTAATTATTTTTTTTCACTCCTTGCTTCAGACTGGATACATTTGTCAAGTAGGGCCAAATCCTGCTCATGTTATTCGAGTCCCATTCACTTTAATGATTCATGATTTTTTGGGGTGCCTGACTTTTGATTTTGGGATGCTTGTGGTTGGCAACACTGTGTAATTTGTCTTCTCTGTAGATTTTGCTTGTCTCTTTTCTTATCTGCTTTGAATAATATTTCAATGCACATTTATATGCGAGGTTTGCTAGATTGTAACATGGAAAATGGGATGGGGTGGGGTGGAGAAGTAGGCATGATGTATTGTAGTACAGACAACAGGAACCTCACTCTATGTATCATAGAAAGATTGTGATTAGAGATGAGCCCTAAACTGCCAAGTTAATTGCTGATCTACTTTCCCAAGCTCAGCTGGTGTATTTATAAGTGTTGAGCAATTCAGGGCCATTATAGAATATGACTGAAATATAGAAGTTCAGATCCAAACTTTGGGAAACTGGGAGGAGGAGGAGGAGAGGAGCAGAGCTGCGGTAAGGGATCATGTACATCTCTAGCTGAGATAACTCCCTGGACTTAGCGGGGGACATGTGGAGATGGATGGTTTGGTTCGTTGGTTCATCCGTCATGACTCAGGGAATCTCTGTGGGGAGTTTTCAGAGTAGCAGCCGTGTTAGTCTGTATCCGCGAAAAGAACAGGAGTACTTGTGGCACCTTAGAGACTAACCAATTTATTTGAGCATAAATTTTCGTGAGCTACAGCCCACTTCATCGGATACAGTGAGCTGTAGCTCACAAAAGCTTATGCTCAAATAAATTGGTTAGTCTCTAAGGTGCCACAAGTACTCCTGTTCTTTCTGGAGGGAGAGTGTGGAGCAGACAGGAAGAGAGAATGAGAGACTGGAGGACAAGGAGGAAGAAAAAGAAAGGAGACAGGGAGATACAGAGAATGAGGAGGATGTGAGGAGAAGAAGGGAGAGAGAGAGACGACTCTTAAATAGGAAGGGCAGGGGGAAATGAAAGAGAAAAGAGGAGAGGGAGAATGTGTGTGTGAGAGAGAGACAGGCGTGTGTGTGGGGGGGGTGTTGAACACAGGAGCCAAGGGGCGGGACTCTGTCCTTGAACTGAGGGTAGAACTGCGCCGGAGAACGCCTGGCGTGTGAAGTTCTCGGACTTCCCTGGCGTGTGGGGAATTTGGGTGCCCAGCCTCTCCTGACAGCCGTTTCGCTGCAGCTCGAAGTTCCTGGAGCCCAGCACCGCCGGGCGCTGCGTCGTGTCGCCTCCTTCTTCTTCCCCACGGCCTGCTGAGGGAGCCCGGGGAAAGTGGCCCCCGCTCAATCCCTGAGCGCTCTGCGGCCCCTGCCAGGGGCTGCAACCGCTGCTCTGCGAGCTGGAGTTCGGGCCGTTGCCGCCGGCTCAGAATCGCTGCCCTGGCTGCAGCTCCGCGCCGCCAATGCAGGGAGCCCAGGAGCAGCGGGAAGGTACGAGGTGAGGTGCCAGCGCCTGGTTTCGCCTCAGCTCTGACCACTTCCATGGGAACCTGAGGTGGGAGGGAGCTTTGCTTGGGGCTGGGGTGGGGTTGCCGCTGCCTGCCAAGCGGTAAGGGACAGATCCTGCCGGGGCCATTGTGAGCGGCTCGTCTGGCCATCCCCAAACAGCCGCGAACAACAACAGATACCGAGTGGTGAACTGGCCACATCTGCTTCAGAGAAAGCCCCCTGGAGGGAACTCCAGCGGCGCCTCCCGTCCCATGACACGGAGGGAAGGTTGAGTCATTTAGAGGTTAAAGGGAGGTTTCACACTAGCTTAGCCGAGGCTGCGCTACAGGGTAGGTTGGGTTTCCCCACCCACACCCACCCACAGCTCTTTCCCAGCCTGCTGACTGACAGGGGGCTTTGTAGGGCTTTCACGACACCCCTGTACCTAAAGCGGTACAACCACTGGCGGCTGTGTGTGCACGCTGCAGAGGGTTTTGAGGAAAACCACCACGGATTTTGTAGGATTCACACATCAGGCAGGGTTTGCAGGGTCAAGTTTATTAAAGATAAGTAAGGATAATAGGCGGGAAACGGATAGGACCCTACATTTTCAAAGCATTATACAAACACTAACTCATTTATCCTTGTATTACACCTGAGAAAGGCAGAGAGGTGAAGTGACTTGCTCAAGGCTACAGAATGAGTCAGTGGCAAATCCAGGATTACACTGTAGTGGCCTGATTCTTCTGGAACATGTTTACTCCATTAACTGCTTATTTCATAGTCCTGCAAACAGCCTGGGATTTTCAAAAGAGTTCAAGGGAGTTAGGTGCCCAACTCCCAGGGTGCCTTACTCTTTTAGGTTGCTTTGAAAATTTCACTCTCTACAACATGAGTAATTTTACTCATTCAAGTAGTCCCATTGCATATGTCTGCACTGCAGCTGGGAGCCAGCCTCCCTGCCTGCGTAGACAGACTTGTGCTTGCGCACTGAAAGTAACAGGGGTGCAAAGTCTACACTAGCAGAGGATTGGGCTAGCCACCCAACTCCCTAGGTCTGTGTTTGAGTGATTAGCTTGAGCCTCCCAAGGTACAGCATGCTAGTTTGAGCCCTGCCAGTGCCAGTTTGCACACCCAGCTGCAGAGTAGACATACCCATTGAGTTCAAAGTCACTCTGTGTAAGTATCTGTAGGACCGGGGCTTTATGCTGATATAAGTGGAAGAAGAATCAAGCCCAGGAAACTTCTGATTCTCAGTCCTGTACCTCAGTCACTACACAATGCTGCCTCAAGTTTTGTAAAATTGACATACCAAGGAGATGAAAGAGCACATGGTGTTGTAATTACACAGGATTCTGAAATTAAAAGCAGCAGATGATATATAGACTTCAAAACAGAGCTAGTGTTAATTAACCTGTAATAGATAGTTGTGTGAATTAACTTTAATGTTTGTGAAGTTCTTTGAAGAGGAAAACCACTATGCACAGTAAGTGTGAAATATTGCTAAATTCTTACTCTCTGCCAGTGGTACTTCAACAGGGACACCTTTGTGAGGTGGGAATGGCTATGGATCTAATTTAATGTGTGTGTGAGGGGCTATTTTACCCCAAATAATTTGGTTTTATGAGGTGGTATGTTTATTTTTCTCCATACTACTAAAAATTTGTGAACATGTATAAGCATGCTTTTATATTTGTATGTAGATACTTTCTCATCTGTACATAGGGCCATATGCACTCTTTTGCAGTAAAAGAATAGAAACATTTTTTGATCTTCAAACATTTGTTACAGAATTGAGCTACTGAGGACCCCAATTCTGCAGCTTTTTTAGAAGTCTACTTGCATGAAACTGTAGTAACTGTTAATGGCTATGGATAACGAACTCATTGCAGAGATCATAAAACTAGATACCGTGTAGGGGAGTGGGGAAGTATGGAGCAGTGAGCTGCTTCACACATGGTAGAATCTGCAGTAAAGACCTTAGTGTGTGGAAATGTATAGAAAACTTTCAGGTTTCTTGTAATCTGAGGTGAAGACAGCCACCACTGCTTAGCTATCTGTATAAATGTTTATCAATGTTTTATTGTTTTCTGTAGTGGTACTTCAGGTCTTGAGCAGAAATCCCTATTAATTTCCAAGGGGAGTTGTGCTTTAAAAATCAGTGATAAAACAAGAGGTTGTGACTTGCCAGGGTAGCACATATATTGTAGTATTTTGGCCTCACTCCCCACGGACTTCCTCAAACCTCAGTTCCATTTTTGATTTTGCAGTTCTTCTCCCTGGGATCATTGTTGTGCTCTTAGTTTGTCTGGTAATATTTGTGCATAGAATCTGGAGTGAGGTGTTTTGCAGGGAGTTTCTTGCTTTTTCAGCAGCTATGAAAATGCATGGACCATAATTAGGATCTATAGTAGAACCTCACAGTACAAACACCAGAGTTACGAACTGACCAGTCAACCACACACCTCATCTTGAACCAGAAGTACACAATCAGAAGCAGAGACCAAAAAAAAAAAGTAGTGCTGTACTATATGTAAACTACTTAAATGCAAAAAAAAAAATCCTTTTTTTTTATTCTTCTGCATATAAAGTTTCAACGCTGTATTAAATCAATGTGTAGTTGTAAACTTTTGAAAGAGCAACCATAACATTTTGTTCAGAGTTATGAACATTTCAGAGTTACAGACTCCATTCCCGAGGTGTTCATAACTCCGAGTTTCTCCTGTATTTTGTTTTGCCATTCATGAGTTGAAGTGAAAGAAAACTGCAGAGGCTCAGCAACTTTTTGCCTAAATTTGGATTTAGAAGCTAATTTTTGTCTTCCAGATAGGAATATTTAGCTTTTAGCAATGTTTGTTTTTGCATAAAGATGGGTTCAAACCCAAGTGCTGGACCTGAATACTTAAACTATGTGAGAGTTTGCACCTAAACTTTGAAGCTCTGATTCTCATCTTGATTTTTGTTCACTGGTATATTTAGTGAGCGACTAAAAGTAAAACAGTCATATGCTACAAATCTTTCAAACAAGATATTTTAAGTATGTTTTGTATCTACTTTTCTGAGGCTGTTATGAACCTAATAGTTTTATAAATATCTTCTTTGAAGCAATGCTTAGTGCAACCACAGTCAATTTATTCTGATCTTTTTAGGTATGCTTTTTTGGAAGATATAAGGTGTGTGTATGTGTGTATATATATACACACCCTAAACAATTTCATCAACAATGTAGATGTTAACCTATTTGCTCTGAACCAGCTGTTTCTTTCCTATGTGGTACTGATATTCCATAAAACTTAGTTGCTTTTAAGGAGACTTACCAAGTATACTACACAGCACTGCCTGAAATATGGTTCATGCACTGAATCCCTGATGTAACATTAAGATAGACCTTTAGTGAGTTTAAAGACCCCCAATTCAGTGTTAGAACCACATTCTCTTCTTAATTTGCTCCACTGAGCCCAGGTACTTCAAGGTCTGAGATTTGTGTGAGTGTTATTTTGTATCAGCTCTCTCTCACTGTCTACACACACCTAGGAATACATAAATGGTGTGAATGAGAAGTTTTAACTGGTTGTTGGGGCTTATTCCAAGTCTTCAGCTTATCTAGCTTGATATTCAATAATATG
The DNA here is from genome assembly GCF_965152275.1 of Natator depressus. Lineage (NCBI taxonomy): Eukaryota > Metazoa > Chordata > Testudines > Cheloniidae > Natator > Natator depressus. The sequence goes on from NC_134240.1 coordinate 25,201,988, forward strand.
AAATTTACTGTCTGTATTTTAAGTTCCTAAAAGTTTCTGTTAGGTTCAAGAATCTTGTAATTATTTTGAGTACTACATATGATAACCTCTCCCCCATTAGTACAAAAACTATAATAAATACACTTAGAATCCTTTTGAAGTTGTCTGTGTGCACTGAGCTATATTGCAAGCAGCTTAAATTCAGTTAAATCTCACATTCCTTCTGAACAATAATTCCATATGAATTGTCATTTTTTCACTTATAATACATAAGGGTGATTGGCAGAGGGATCCTCTTAATAGGAGACTTCAAAGAATTTTGTGGGTTTAAGTCAATTCCTTTAACGTTATTTTAAACTAGCCTTTTTGTGTTTAATTTTCTAGGTCTCTTTATTTAAATTTTAACCAGAATCTATCTTGGAGAAAGCGAGGCTGTACAATTGCTTCCTTGCAGCTATTTTTATCCATAGCAAGGATTTGGATTGAAGGTTAGTTCCTGTGAACCTGTATGGTGTTCCCCCCCCCTCCCCCGACCCCTTTCTTTCTAAATCATGTTCCTCAAGTTTTAAATGTTATTTTGGAGTTTTAATCGCTTGACTCCCATGAAAGCTGTAGCAAGCAAGCTAAACCACTGCACAAGACTAAAAGTTGAAACTGATATAGTATATAGAATTATTACATTGTACTATGACAGGTTTCAGAGTAACAGCCGTGTTAGTCTGTATTCGCAAAAAGAAAAGGAGTACTTGTGGCACCTTAGAAACTAACCAGTTTATTTGAGCATAAGCTTTCGTGAGCTACAGCTCACTTCATCGGATGCATACTGTGGAACTTTCCACAGTATGCATCCGATGAAGTGAGCTGTAGCTCACGAAAGCTTATGCTCAAATAAATTGGTTAGTCTCTAAGGTGCCACAAGTACTCCTTTTCTTTTTACATTGTACCATGTTAGTCATCAAATAAAGGACTTTATAAATATGCTCTAATAATCTGTGACTAACAAATATCTCATATACATTCATTGAGGTAGCCATAGCTCCAAAGTCGCTATTATGAAGTAAACATCTCTATACGAAATGTGTATTAACCGGGGGTGGGGTTAAAGCAGTGCACAGGAGCATCATGTAAGTGGTGTGCTTTAAACCATGGAAATGTAAACAATGTACTTGAATTTCCATAGGTGCTTTTATTAGGTCCCGGTCAAGTTACAGGTGCTCAACACTGTTCAGGATCAAGCTGTAAGAGTTGAGATGCTTGACATCTGAGTATCAGGCCCTTAATGCCTAAACAAAGGGACATGTTTTAATTGTTTTTATTACTTCTCCCAAATCGCCTAACTAAGGCTTGGCTACACCTAGTTTTTGTACTGTTTATAACTATTTCAGATAGGGGAGTGATTTTTTTAACCTGAAATAGTTATTCTGGTATAGCTTATTCCCCTTTCAGTATGGGAATAATTATACTGGTATAACTGCACCCATGCTGGACTTTGTACTGCTTTAACTATACTGCTATAGCTAAAATGGAACAATTTTTGTGTATTAAAAATTCTGTTGACTTCCATGACACTGAAGATTGTGCAAACTCTGAAAAGTTGGGCGGTGAGAAATCTGGACTTGAGTGGCTCTCTGTCATGCCAGAGGAATTTCACTCTACAACAGTGGAACATCTCTTTGGGTAGCTAACAAACTGATGATACTTAATTGCATCTGTAGTTTGTTTTGGTCCACATGGCGCTTTAGTGTCAGTGTTATCTTTTGGAACCTAATTGGGTTCAAACTTGCTGTGGTAGCTAAATAAATGGTACAACTTCATTTATTTTACACACTTAATTCCGTGTTTCCTCCCCTGAGAAATTGTATGAATTGTAAGTAAGAAAACAATATGTCCTGAATGAATAGGCATGTTGGATATAGTCTCTTATATTTCAGCAATTATGTTTCATTCCTTTGATACATTTTTACTCCAGAAATAATGATAAACTGTATTTTATATAATCATGAGGTTTAAAATGTTCTGCTTCAAGCAACATATGTTGTCAAAATCAATATTATGTTACTGTATCAAAGATATGTAATAACCATAGGGAGCAAGTTCTCCTGACTGAGTCCCTTACCATGTCAGCTGGAAGCTGCTCTCCATAGGTATGGTGTTTTCTCTCTCTCTCTTTCCCTCTCTCTGCCCGCCCCCAGTCTCCCATGTGTGGAGCACCTGCAGGATTGGGGAGTCTCAAAGGCTACAGATTGAAGATAATTCTAGGATCATGCACTTTCCTTTTACCTTTCATAGGTAATTCTGTTTAGCACCCAATCAGGAAACTAAACATGCAAAAGGACTTGGCCAGACATATTGAACCATGTGCCCTGTAACACCCTGCTCTAGCACAGGGAGTTTGAGATAACAGCCCTAATTTTTTTAAGGATTTTTTTTTTTAAAGGAAGTAGGCCAGAGGAATCATAATTTAAAGCTAAGTAGAAAATTCCATTTTTATTTTTAAAGGCAGGTGAAACTCAGCATTATGTAGGTGTTTGTTTATTTTGTCATTTTTTCTTAGTTTTCATTTTCATTCTTGTGCAGTGTATTTGCTGAATGTAAACCATTTTGGCATTTGAGGGAAGGGCATGTAGCGTGGGGAGCAGCAGTATTTTGGATGTGTGCCATCTTGTGATTAGGCAAACTGGTGGTTGTGTGTATATCTGCCTTCACTTCTTCTCTAAAAATGTTTTACTTAAATGTTGCCTGTAGTAAGACATTTAATTTACTTGAACAAAACATAATTGTGCTTTGTTTGGAAGTTTCTCTAGTGTTCCAGAAGGATGCTTATTTTTTGCACCTTCATAATTTTTCCTTTTTTAAAATTACTTGAAACCACCAAAAGCCCTTTTTACTTAATATACTCCTCAGAAGTGACTCTGGTATTCTTTCCGAGGCAAATTTGCAGGATTTGTCCCCATTACCATCTTAGAACAATATTTTTGAATAACACCTCAAATGTTTTACTTTCAAGTTCAGTGTTTTGAGGAGGATAGAGTTAAATTCCTCTCTCATGTTACTAACTGTATGAGTCACTAGAATTGGTAACAGAAATACTTCTCATAATCTTTGGAAAGAACCTTTCAGCACTGTTTTGCTGCGTAGCATCGACGTAGAAGACACAAAGGCAGTGCCTTAATATAAAAGTAGAACTGTTTGTACTTGAGATCATCAACAAGCATATTAACTTGAACCAGATGAACAAAATCAGCAGAGCTTCTTACACCCATATAACTTCCAAGATTTCAGCCAAAATCAAGACAGAAACAGATCAGCACTAAGGGCCAGATTGTGCCATTTAAGTTTTGGTGGTTTGGAGGTGGGGAGAGACAGAATCAACAGTTTAAATTACTGGGCAAGTGTTAGTGTATATCAGTGGTACTATATGGCCCATTTATTTTGCCTCACTTCTGGCATTAGAAAAAATAAAAACAGACCTGTTGAATTATTCCACTTGCCACAAAATGACAGGTAAGACTTAATGGGAACAAATTCAGTGGAATGAAATATCTTTGATTGCTATTAAACTCCATAAGTTATAACAACAAAAGTGTTCTGTACTTGAGTGTATTAACTCTTATTCACATATTCATAGATATGAAAGAACATTTTGTGTGTGTGCATGTCTGCGTGCACGTGTGTGGGCGAGATTACTGAGAAGGACACAGAGTATTGAAACACTTGAGTCTGTTTATTTTTTTTATGGGATAAACTACTAAAGCTACTTGTCTCTACAGACAGGACTGCCCTTCTCCCCTCCCCCCCAACTGAAATCACTTAGATTTTTTGCTTTGCTTTGTTTTTTCAACAAACAAAACCAGTACTTTGCCAGTAGTAGTTTTTCAACATAGTAATGTCATACCCTTTCACCCTCTATTTCACCAATGTAAATTACTGCAAAACTGACTAATGTTCCTTCCAGGAGACAGGATTGTAGATTAGATGAACCAATGGTATGAGCCATTCTATAATTCCTATTTTCATAAAGCTACCCTTTTTTGGAAATACAACAGTCTGGAAAGAATACACATTTACATTTTTTGTGGGGGTGCATGAGCACACTCACTTCTGCTTTCATTGAAATGAGTGAGTAGGAGATTGTACTCTTCAAGGGCATTTAGTAACTGAAAGGTGACTCCAGTCTTAAGAACAGGTGCAACTTTGGCATCAGCACTGCAATTTTCCCCATCAATTTGCTTGAATTTTATTCTAGGATGTTTTGTAATGTATTTGGTTGGCTTCATGCTTTTGTGGCTTCTGGTCACTGCAGGGAAAAAAGTAGGTGCTCGGAACTAAGGGATTAAGCCCACTCACATCTATATTGCAAACTAGTGATTCTTCTGCTGCATTAAAGAATACCATGTTAGTGGTGCTGGATTCAGTATGGTAGAAATTTGCATTGTTCCCTATTGCCTCCTGCTTTAAGTTCCTTTGTGCAGAGACTAACAGTAGCATTCATGGTCTTCCAAAGGTGTCTAGTTTCCAGGCATTTTTTTCCCCCCTTACCTGCTCAGTGGTTCTCAACCAGGGATACACAGAGCCCTGGGGGTACTCAGAGGTCTTCCAGAGGGTACTCAACTCATTTAGATCAGTTTCTCATCCTGGAGGTTGTGATCCCCAGGGAGGGTTGCGGGACAGATTTAGGGGGATTGCAAGTTCAGGGCCAGCATTTGGGGTGGCAAACAGGGAAACTGGCTGGGTCCCCACGCCACAAGGGGGCCCCACAAAGCTAAGTTACATGCTTCAGTTCCGAGCAGCGGGGCTCAGGCTTCAGCCCGCTGCCAGGAGCTCTGGCTTCAGACAAGGCTCAACTATCACACTGAAATGTAAGTACAATATTTATATTTCCATTAATCTATTTTATAATTATATGGTAAAAATGAGAAAGTAAGCAATTTTTCAGTAACAGTGTGCTGTGACACTTTTTTGCATTTTTATGTCTGATTTTGTAAGCAAGTAGTTTGTAAGTGAGGTGAAACTTGGGGTACACAAGACAAATCAGACTCCTGAAAGGGGTACAATAGTTTGGAAAGATTGAGAACCACTGTGATAAACATCCTAACTACCATTAGCAGTGGGATGGGGTTCTATAGTCCTTGATGTGGGCCATAGCACCATTACAATTTTAGGGTCCTGCCCCTTTTGAAACCTGGACTGTTCTAATGCAATTGCCAATAATAGAGCCTAGCACATGGTATTTTTTATAAAATGGACACTGGTTCATTAGGAGGTGGATTGGAACATGAGCTCATTTCACATACAGGTGTCAGATAGTGACTGACAGATTGTTACCACCAACTTGGAATGGATCTGAAGTTGGAATGGATGCTGACAACCTAGAAGTGAAAGGCTCTATATGCCATATATAATCCTCTGAGCCACCTACTTCCATCTGCTTGTTTACATTTTCAGTACATTATGATTATCTTGCCTTCTGAGTGTACCTTTGTATGTACACTTGTATCTATATAACATATTTGTTCCTCTGAATGGAACAGGAGTTAATTATGTGGTGAGACTTGTGAGGTCTGACCTGGGGGAGAGGATAAAGTACATTTAAGGTATGTATTTTTAAAAAGTCCTTGTGCAAGTTCTTTGGAGCATTAGGCACATATTTCAAAAGCAAAATGACTGCCATTGCAGGTCAGCTTCAAGGAGCTAAATAATGGCATTCTGTATTTGTTGCACTGTGGTCAAAAACTATTTGGAATAATTATAATGCATGAGGAAGAAATGTCCACAATCTACTGGTTTGCACTGAAGTGATTATGCAATGTGAAATTTCCGAGCATTGCCTGTTACTTGAGGGATTTTTCTACCCACTACAGATGTAGGGTGTTTTTTTTTTTTTTCAATTCTGATTCTAACTTATCTTAAGTATGTTGTTGGAAGGACCTCTTTTTCTTTTTATTAGGTTATGCCAAGTGTCTTAGTGGTATGAACATGTCTGGCAATCGCTGCATAGTATCTGAAAATTGTTGATTTAACTTTTGCAGAGGGGATTGTTTGCAGCACTTGCTGCTGAAGCAGCATCATTATTTAATTACATACACTTAAAATCTATGCTTTAACATGCTATTTGCTTAAGGCAATGTGCTAGTTAGAAGCTGTTCTGCCTGTTTGTGTGTGTGTAAATGAGAGACTTTCCAGAAAGCAGCAGAGCTGTAACCATTTGCATTCAATGAAAAGTACAGAATGCTGTACATCTAGTAAAGGGTTGATAATGTGGCTTTCTGGATGTAAGGGCTCTTGTCTCAGAGAACAAGGAGCAGCAGTTAGTAACCTTCTCCCTATCCTCTCTGATTTTTCACTGTGGCAAAGGTAAATTATTTTATTTTATTTTTTCATTACTCCTCTGACACTGTTGATACTGGGGTTTACAATGAAACCATCAAAGATTTTTCCACAGTTCCGTTGTCAGACAGAAATGCACAAGATAATTTTCAGTAAACTGAGGCATTTTGCTGGACAGTAGGGGAGGGAGGAGCACAAGGGTCTGTTGGGTAATTTTAATGGAAAGTTGTTAATTGTGAGTAGAGGTCTTTAGTGTTATACTAAATTCACTGTGGGCCTATTCATGAAGGCTTTATTCTGATGGAGTTTTGCCTAACTAAGGAGTTAAGGAAAAAGAGATAATCTGAGCTTTAGGGGTCAAATGCTGGTCCCCTGTGGTTTTTTAAAGACCAAAATGATAGACTTGATATAGGGGAATCTATGCTGGGAATGCAGAAGGTAGATTATCATCGTTTCTACCTTCGCCAACCTGTGGCAATGAAACATGGGCTAACTTGATGACCATGACCTGTTTGCAACTCTCATGTAATTTTTAGACCTTCTGATCACTCCCCTATCATCAGTCTTGCATTGGTGTCCTGTGCAGACTTTTTGTGGCCTGGTATCCTCCAAACTGATTGTATCTGTTCTGATTGCATACTTTCCTGTAGAACCCCCTTGTCTGTAAGCAGGTCCAGGATATCCCTGAGTAATTAAAGTGATAGTTCTACAATTTTTAACACAGATTTCTATACACCACCCACTAGAATTCCTACACCATACACTACAACACTCCTTGTAAGAAGCAGGGAGAAGAAAAGGGGAATGCCAAATTTCCCTTGTCGCTTCAACACTAATATGGATGTTTCCTGAGACTATCATCTGTGCAAGACAGTGACAATAACATAGCTGCCATAAGTTGGGTGTCTGAAGGTGTTCACTTATGCTTTTGTTCTGGGGTTTTATTTTCCTCCATGTAATGTTTCCTTCTATCAGATCAGAGCATGATCTCTAGCATAGCCTATAGCAGAGGTTCTCAAACTGGCGGTCAGGACCCCTGAGGGGGTCGCAAGGTTATTACATGGGGGGTCGTGAGCTGTTAGCCTCCACCACAAATCCCGCTTTGCCTCCAGCATATACAGTGGTGGTAGATAAATTAAAAACATTTTTTTTATATATAAGGGGGGGGGTCACACTCAGAGGTTTGCTATGTGAAAGGGGTCACCAGTAAAAATAGTTTGAGAACCACTGGCCAATAGCATGTAATTACAGTACATGTACCTTTATGGGGAGCAGTCAAGGTTCACTGCACAAAATGAGGGTGAGGAACAGATTACATCTTGGTTTGAGTCTTTTAAATTAATATTCATTGACTGACTTTGGCAAATAGTTCCAGATTATTAGGAAAGGGTTGGTAGATTTATTTTTTTCCCCTTCAGGCTTAAGCATGCACAGTGCTTTACACTTCAAGTTTATGTGCTTCATACTTCAAGTTCAAACAAGAGTTGGACACGGATATTGAGACACTTGTGGGTAGCCTGTTTTTCCTGCTGGACTATTCTTATAGTGCTTCTTGAATGAATGAATTTTTAAGATATCACTGGAAAATTATTTCTGATGTTGATGTCTGTATTTCAATCTTGTAACACAATATTTTGTTATCTGAGAACAAAATCTTGCGTTAGTAATTTTATCTTTAATTCTGTATAGGTCACTTAAACATATACTGTAATTCTTGACAGTATATACATTTTATCTGAACAACAGCACAGGTTATAATTGTATGTTAGAATTTAGTCCCAGTCTAAAACACGTGTGCTGAAGCAATTCTAAGAGAGTTTTGTGCTCAATGAGTAACTTCAAGGAGAAACACTTCATGAAGTGTTGATTTGACTAAAATCTGAATGTTTAGGTTTAACCGTTCTGAAACATTTCATTTAGAATTCGCTTAGCAAAACATTAAACTGCATTTTCCTATTGTGTCAGATTGCCTTAAGGGATCTGTAGTTCTGGCCCTTCTCTCCTCTGGGCTGGGCTCCCTGCAATGCATCATAATGGGAAAACACCGTTGAATATTGAAATGACTCAAAACAAAGGGTTTCGGGTAATTTCAACAAAAAAACCCCATGCATTTTGATTGTGGGAATGTCAAAATTTAATTTTTTTTTAAAATTTCCATTCAGCAGAAAGATTTGAAATTTCAACTTTTCATTCCAATTTGGGGGAAAAAAATATTTGGAATTTCCTATGGGGTTAGAAATTCCAAATTTTGCTGAGCTCTAGTAAAATGAGCAGATGAGAACTTGTGAATAAATATATCAACTTTTTGGGCAAGTGGTGGGTGTGTACAAATCAAAGCTATCTCTAAGTAATAATTAACGTGTATATTTATGTCTTTAGCCAATATTTAGGTGAGCTCATCTTGAATAATTATGCAATGAATTGGGCATAAACATGAATTCTTCTTCAAGGAGAGTCCCTGTAGGAGTTCCACTTCAGGTGAATGCACTATCCCCATCTCATGCTGTTGTCGGCACCTACCTAGCACTCGCAACCCGACCCCTCTCAGTTCCTTCTTAACCGTCCTTGGCCTGAGACAGAGCTCCCAGCAGTGTGAAAACAGATACTATTCTTAGAGCTTAGAAGAGTTTCTTCTTAGAATACTTTTTAATAGATTAGATATGGTTACTTACCCTTTCTTTCCCCGTTTATTTTCTGTTTAAATTTGTTTTTCTTTTTATAACTCTATTTCTACCCATCTGAATAGTGGCTGTTCAACTATACAGTTGAACTGCCATAGTTACAGTATGCCTGGTTCATCAGGCTTCAAGTGTTGCCTTTCCTGCCAGGGGGCGATCCTGGTGCTGGACGGGCACTCTCAATGTGTCCACTGCTTAGGTGAGATACATACACCTCGGAAGTGCTCTCACTGCAGTAACTTAAAGGCTCAAGCCTGAAAGGACAGAGATTTGCATCTCAAACTTATTCTTCTGGAGAAGTCTCTGTGCCTGGTATCCAATCCTGGCCAGCAGACAAACATCTCCAGAGATGTCATCTTCTCCACACAAGAAGGCTCATTCCTCCAAAAAAGGCTCCGAGGAAAAGAGCATCAACTTCTCCACTGAAAGACCCAGCAAACAGAAGCTGTCTTCAGGTCATTCCCTACCCTCGGTAATGACCAGATCGCAACTGAGTACATACAAGGCACCAGGATCCTCCAGTATTGTGTGTACCATGACAACCACTGACCCCAAGTGGACAGGCTCAGAGTTGAGAGGCAAACAAATGCCCTCCTCCTTTGCTATGGCACTGATGGAACCGGACATGGCACCGAGGCATTCCCCACAGCCTATGGTGCCACTACCTTTTCCAGTAGTGCAGAATGCTCTGAGGTCAGCACTGACACCTGTGCCTGCAGCAGCATCATTGGCACTGACCACTTTGGTGCCAAAACCACATGACTCTTCAATGCCACAATCTTTGCTATTCGATACCTATGTCTCTCTGGCCTTACAGTGTCATCTTCATTTACATACACAGGTCCAAAGCCCCTTCCATCCATTGAGGGGCACTGCTCAACAGTCACCTGGAGTGGACCATCCACAGGGACACTCCTCGATGAAGAGAAGGTTACTCATTCTGTACAGTAACTGAGGTTCTTTGAGATGGGTGTCCCTGTGGGTGCTCCACTACCCTCTCTCCTCACATCTACTTCAGAGTTCAATTTCCAGACTCTACGGTAGAGAAGGAACTGAGGGGGGTCGGGGCGTGTGTGTGCTGGATAGGCACCGACAACGGTGAGAGACGGGAATAGCTCATGTATGACTTAGACGAGCACTGCTGCTGAAACTCTCTGATCGAAGGCATGGGGGCATGCATTCACCTGAAGTGGAGCACCCACAGGGACACCCATCTCAAAGAATAATTGTTCTATCTACCTTCAAATAGGCTAGTCTTACTGTCTTCCCTTCACAATAAGGGCCCCTTCTGGGTCTCTCAGTAACAGAACGAGGTTTCAAAAATGGCCTCCCCAGAGATTCTACCCCTTTCTACCACATGGGCCAGAAGGATCTGCATTTCCCTGGGAGGCCCCAACCAGGGATATCAGTAGGGTTCCCCTGAGGAGGTAGCAAGATGAGGGAGCTGGACGTGTTGGCCCCTTACTGTATTCTCCAGTGCTGGCAGTGTCCATTGCCCTCCAACCACATCCAGAGAAGAGGCAGAATGTGAGGAGGTGGCCAAGCTCTACAGCAAGGGTGGGCAAACTTTTTGGCCCAAGGGCCATACTGGGTATGGAAATTGTATAGGAGGCCATGAATGCTCATGAAATTGGGGGTTGGGGTGTAGAAGGGGGTGAGGGCTCCAGCTGGGGGTGCAGGCTCTGGGGTGGGGCTGGAAAAGAGGAGTTCAGGGTGCAGGAGGGGGCTCTGGGCAGAGGCAGGGGATTGAGGGGTGGGGGGGTGTGAGGGCTCCAGCTGTGGGTACAGGCTCTGGGGTGGGGCTGGGGATGAGGGGTTGCAGGTGCAGGAGGGTGTTCCAGACTGGGACTGAGGGGTTTGGAGGGCGGGAGGGGGATCAGGGCTGGGTCTGGGGTGCAGGCTCTGGGGGGCACTTACCTCAAGCAGCTCCCAGAAGCAGCGGCATGTCCCCTCTCCTACTCCTACATGGAGGTGCAACCAGGCGGCTCTGCACGCTGCCCCACCCACAGGCATCACCCCTGCAGCTCCTATGGCCTTGGTTCTTGGCCAGTGGGAGCTGCGGGGCGGCACTTGAGGCAGGGGCAGCGTGCGGAGCCCCCTGGCTTCCCCTATGTGTAGGAGCCAGAGCGGGGACATGCTGCTGCTTCCAGGAGCACACCCCGGCTGGAGCAGGGCAAGCCCCAGACTCCGCTGCCTGGTGGGAACTCGAGGGCTGGCCCCGGGCCATAGTTTGCCCACTCCTGCTCTACAGTCAGGAGTGTGGCTGCTGGTGCAAACTATAGGGACAAAGGCCCAATTTTCTATCCAGTGTGCTACCCTTCTGGCATTCCTCCCCAGATGGAGATGGAGAAGTAGGAGCAGCTTACCCCTGAAGCGAGCTATTCCATTCCTGCCTTCTTGGGGAAGAGTTTGTGTCTGTGTGTCTAAAGGTTGAGGCAACCCCACCAAGATTGGGCTTGAGTGTGTGTGTGTGTGGCAGGGGGGACTACACTCTGCCTACAGAGCCAGCAGAGCTCCCCAGTAAGACACATCAGTAAAGAGAGTGCCGGGCAGGTGAAGCAGGAGACACAGACCTTTCCATTTGGTTCTGGCTTTCTTGGCCTTGCTCACTCCCTGAAGCCTGCAGGTGCAGTGGATACCAGAAACATCTTGGAAGGGGAAAGGGAGCTGAGTTGACAATGTCTCCAAAAGGCAAATTCAACCCTGGGACGCAGCTGGGAATTAGATAGTTACACTACGGTGCCCCAGTCAGACATTTGAAATAAAGGTTGAAATTTTTCTCATTAAAGCTCTGTGGCAGGGAGGTTTGGCTGAGCTGCTTGCTGCTGTGTAGATAGATAAAACTGGAGGAAACTGCTGGGGATGGGTCATTTCCCTACTGCCAGTGACTGTCAGGTCTGGTTCTGCTTCAAGCTGGCGGAAGTACCCATTGTAATGGATCTCTGGACCCTTTTATTTGAAGAAAGGAAAAACATTATGTTTACCAGAAATTTTCCTAGCTTCTGGTGGCTTGCATTCTGGTTGTTTTAATTCATTAGTCTGCAGAAGACACTGATCTGTCGTACTGCTGATGTAAATACTGTTAGCCTGATATTTGCGGGGGAGGGATAGCTCAGTGGTTTGAACATTGGCCTGCTAAACCCAGGGTTGTGAGTTCAATCCTTGAGGGGGCCATTTAGGGATCTGGGGCAAAAATTGGGGCTTGGTCCTGCTTTGAGCAGAGGGTTGGACTAGATGACCTCTTGAGGTCCCTTCCAACCCTGATATTCTATGATTCTATGATAAATCTGTAGGCAGAGTCTGATGAAATCCAGAGCTTGCTCAATACAAACAGGATGATTCTGATGGCTGAAAATACCTGGTATTATTTTGTTTGACTATTAAAAAAACAAAAAACCCCCCAAAAGCAACCTTTGCAGAGAAGTTTCACATTACTACTGTGAATCATATTTCATGATGCAATTAACTTTCTCAATTTTGGGGGCCTTAGTTTATACTTGTAATTAGCATGTGTCATAAATATAAAGGGAAGGGTAAACACCTTTAAAATCCCTCCTGGCCAGAGGAAAAGCCCTTTCACCTGTAAAGGGTTAAGAAGCTAGGATAACCTCGCTGGCACCTGACCAAAATGACCAATGAGGAGACAAGATACTTTCAAAGCTGGGGGGGGGGGGGAGGAGAAACAAAGGGTCTGGGTCTGTCTGTGTGATGCTTTTGCTGGGGACAGAACAGGAATGGAGTCTTAGAACTTAGTAAGTAATCTAGCTAGATATGCGTTAGATTATGATTTCCTTAAATGGCTGAGAAAATAAGCTGTGCTGAATGGAATGGATATTCCTGTCTTTGTGTCTTTTTGTAACTTAAGGTTTTGCCTAGAGGGATTCTCTATGTTTTGAATCTAATTACCCTGTAAGGTATTTACCATCCTGATTTTACAGAGGTGATTCTTTTTACTTTTTTCCTCTATTAAAATTCTTCTTTTAAGAAACTGAATGCTTTTTTCATTGTTTTTAAGAGCCAAGGGTTTGGGTCTGTGGTAACCTATGCAAATTGGTGAGGATTTTTATCAAACCTTCCCAGGAAGGGGGGTGCAAGGTTTTGGTGAGGATTTTGGGGGGAAAGACATTTCCAAACGACTCTTTCCCAATAATAAACCCGATTAGACGTTTGGTGGTGGCGGCAAAAGGTAAAATAGTTTGTACCTTGGGGAAGGTTTAACCTAAGCTGGTAATAGTAAGCTTAGGAGGTTTTCCTGCAGGTCCCCACATCTGTACCCTAGAGTTCAGAGTGGGGAAGGAACCTTGACAGCATGTGAAAAGCACAGACTTGGAGCAGATTAGGCCATGTGTACCTTTCCGAAATGTTTCAGTATGGAAATTATTACTGCCAGTACTTGAATATGTTTATGCTGTTTTATAGAATGACTTCAGGCCTCATTCCTGAAAATGGCACTTCATCAATTTGGGGCTGAAATCTGACCTTAGAAAAGATATAATTTAGTGAAGAAGATCCTCTACGTTTTTAAACATTTGAAAAGTAAATCGATCCACCAATGTTCTGAGGCTCATCTTAAAGTAATATGTTCGCTCCGGCTGCTGCTCTGTGGGAACATAACTAACATTATGTATAGCTCTGTACATAATCCTGCTGACATGAACTGTGCTGGCACACATTCAAAGAAGTAAACAAAAGGCAATCACTGTTGGCTTCTGCAGAACTAGCAACTCTGAAAAACAACGGCTAAATACTGTTCAATTTATTCATGCAAGTAATCCCATTGATTAACTTGGAGATTACTCGAGTGAGGCAGGCAAAATTTGGTCCTAAAATGCTTGTCCAAAGTTTGATCTACTCTGTTTCTCTTGTATATATTTGCAAATGCATAAATCTGTTCACCTGAATTTTTTTTTAATTACTCAATATTTTTATTCTTTTTTTAGAAAAAAGATGAATGGCAGTAGCCCAGCACGCATAATGAGCAACCCTCAAATAATAAACCAGTGTGCCCGAGGAGGAATGGAGGAAAAAAAAGTTTGGTAAGTAAACAATCTTTAATTTTAATCTTTCAAGAGGTTAATAAACAATGAGAGAAGTAATTAAAAAAATAATTAAGAAGTACCTTTATGTTTCCCTCTCTTTCTAGTGTCTAACAATAAAACATGAAAAGCGGGGAAGGGTTTTATTTATTTTTATATAATAGTGCAGGTCTGGGTGTCTCACAGGTTTGGTAATGGAAGAGATGAGGTGAAATCCTGGCCCCACTGAAGTCATTGGCCAAACTCCCTCTGACTCTAATAGGGCTAAGATTGCACATATGGGATCTTTCAACTTTGTCATACACTTTAAATCTCATCCACATTGGTGGTAATGGAGAACTGAGCCACTTCACAGGTGACAGATATTCTGTTAAACAGGTCTGTGGTCTCACTGTAGTTTCTAGTGGGCTGGTACAGTAGAAGCCATTAAAAAGTCAACATTTTCCAAAACTTACCAAAGAAACTTCTATTCTAAGTGTAGGAGAAAACTGGAAACCTCAATTAACTGTTTACAAATGCTTACATTTTAATTAGAGCTGGATGAATTTTTTGGACAAAACTTTTCTGATTAACCAAGGCTGATTTAGGTCAACTGAAGTATGTAAGAAATTTGGGTCAAATTGGCAGAATTGTTTCAGTTAGGAAAGGGAAGATCTGAACAAAATTGAAATGTTCTCTTTTTTAACTTATTCAGAATGAAATGTTTCAATACTTCAATTTGAAACATCTTTTTGTATTGCATTTTACTTAAATCTTAAAAAAAAAGGTTTAAAAAAGGTTGAAATGAACAAAACATATTGTTACAAATGAAACAATTTTTTTCATTTTGGGTCATTGTGAAGCTGCTATTATTTTATTTTGGTTTGTTGACTGAACCAAAACAAATTAGTCATTTAAACAGCACTAATTTTAATGATGACCAAGGTTGCTTCATCAGTAAAACCACCACTGCACCTTACATTGCTTTTAGCACACGTATTGGCATTTAGACCAGAGGGGCCAAGTTCTGAATGAGCATTGAGACTGAACTCTCCACTTGTTTATACAGGGTTTACTCCAGCTCCACGGAAGACAATGGGGAGTCATTCTGTTGCCTTCCCTTCCCTGTTATGTGCACACATTTATCTCACTGTTGCACTCCTGATTTAGCTAGGATATGCTGATGTTGCTCATTCATCATGAAGAAAAACAACAGAATAAACTCATGCCAGGAACATGTAACCAGCCTGCCAAGAGGGCTAACTCACATCTATCTTGTATGTAGAGAAGTATGCAAAAAGAAAAGGACTACTTGTGGCACCTTAGAGACTAACAAATTTATTTGAGCATAAGCTTTCGTGAGCTACAGCTCACTTCATCGGATGCACTCAGTGGAAAATACAGTGGGGAGATTTATATACATAGAGAACATGAAACAATGGGTGTTATCATCACTCTGGTTACAGTGTGTATGGTAACACCCATTGTTTCATGTTCTCTATGTATATAAATCTCCCCACTGTATTTTCCACTGAATGCATCCGATGAAGTGAGCTGTAGCTCACGAAAGCTTACGCTCAAATAAATTGGTTAGTCTCTAAGGTGCCACAAGTACTCTTTTTCTTTTTGCAAATACAGACTAACACGGCTGCTACTCTGAAACCTGTAGAGAAGTATGGTTTCACTTATTATACTATTGAAACAAAAAAAAATAGCAAACCATATTGTATCCCCAACTGGACTTTTGTTAAGGAGTTAGTGTTGAGTAATAATATTTGTTTCAATAAAATAAATATGTGAGAATTTTCTGTAAAATTCATTCGTCAGCCTGAATTGGTGTGGCAGATTCACCTCCTTTCCCTGTCCTCATTCTAGGAAAACCCTCAAAACCATAAATGAGACTTCAAATTGTGTTGTGTGTATGTGGCATCTTTTTTTAACCCACAGGGGGGAAACATGTTAATGATGCTGTTAATAGCTGGTTGTTTCTGGTCACTTTTTTTTTTGTTTTATCATGCCCCTAGTATTTGGGTACATCCTAAATATGTCCTTTCTCTTTTATTAGAGAGATGAAATAGGTGAGGTAATATCTTTTCTTGGACCAACTTGCGTTGGTGAAAGAGACAAGATTTTGAGCTACACCAAGCTCTTCTTCAGGTCCTGATCTTACCTCTTTCACCAACACAAATTGGCATAGGAACCGACTCCATGGGTGTTCCGGGGCTGGAGCACCCCCGGGGAAAAAATCTTGGGTGTTGAGCACCCACCAGCAGCCCCCATATCAGCTCCCCCCCCCCAGCGCCTCCCACTGGTGGGCCCCACAGATCAGTGCCCATACCTCCTGCCCCCTTCTATCAGCTGTTTCATGGTGTTCAGGAGGCTTGGGGGGGTGGGGGGGAGCGAGGACATGGCACGCTTGGGGAAGTGGGTGAAACTGGGCGGGAAGAGGAGGGGTGGGGGTGGGAAGATGTGGATCAGGGATGGGAAGAAGTGGGGCGGGGCCTTGGGGGAAGGGGTGGAGTGGGGGCAGGGCCTGGGGTGGGGCCTTGGGGGAAGGGGTGGGGCGTGGGCAGAGCCGGGTGTCGAGCACCCCCACCCCCCCCGGCACTTTGGAAAGTTGGCGCCTGTGCAAATTGGTCCAATAACAGATATTACTTCACCCACCTTGTCTATCTAATATCCTGGGACCAACATGGCTACAACAACACTACAAATAGTGTTCTCTTTTATGGCTCTCTACTTTTCCCTTAGTCTTGCAGAACCATATAATCTGTACACCTTTACCTCACCCTATCTTATCAAGTGTTAATGACTATCTTAACTATCTGCTATTATTTATTTGCAAAAAGAAAAGGAGTACTTGTGGCACCTTAGAGACTAACCAATTTATTTGAGCATAAGCTTTCGTGAGCTACAGCTCATTTCATCGGATGCATAAAGTGGAAAATACAGTGAAGATGTTTTTATACACACAGACCATGAAAAAAAGTGAGGATGTTTTTATACACACAGACCATGAAAAAATGGGTGTTTATCACTACAAAAGGTTTTCTCTCCCCGCACCCCACTCTCCTGCTGGTAATAGCTTATCTAAAGTGATCACTCTCCTTACAATGTGTATGATAATCAAGGTGGGCCATTTCCAGCACAAATCCAGGGTTTAACAAGAACGTCTGAGGAACAGGGGGGGAAGGAATAAACAAGGGGAAATAGGTTACTTTTTATAATGACTTAACCACTCCCAGTCTCTATTCAAGCCTAAGTTAATTGTATCCAATTTGCAAATTAATTCCAATTCAGCAGTCTCTCGTTGGAGTCTGTTTCTGAAGTTCTTCTGTTGTAATGTCGCAACTTTCATGTCTGTAATCGCGTGACCAGAGAGATTGAAGTGTGTGAGGGGAGGGCTCCTGCCTCATACTGAGAATGAGGGGCGATCAGCAGGTTTTCTCAAGTGCTTATATACGAATGCACAAAGCCTTGGAAACAAGCAGGGAGAACTGGAGGTCCTGGTGATGTCAGGGAATTATGACGTGATTGGAATAACAGAGACTTGGTGGGATAACTCACATGACTGGAGTACTGTCATGGATGGTTATAAACTGTTCAGGAAGGACAGGCAGGGCAGAAAAGGTAGGGGAGTAGCACTGTATGTAAGGGAGCAGTATGACTGCTCAGAGCTCCGGTACAAAACTGCAGAAAAACCTGAGTGTCTCTGGATTAAGTTTAGAAGTGTGAGTAACAAGAGTGATGTAGTGGTGGGAGTCTGCTATAGACCACCGGACCAGGGGGATGAGGTGGATGAGGCTTTCTTCCGGCAACTCGCAGAAGCTACTAGATCGCACGCCCTGGTTCTCATGGGTGACTTTAATTTTCCTGATATTTGCTGGGAGAGCAATACAGCGGTGCATAGACAATCCAGGAAGTTTTTGGAAAGCGTAGGGGACAATTTCCTGGTGCAAGTGCTAGACAAGCCAACTAGGGCAGGAGCTTTTCTTGACCTGCTGCTCACAAACAGGGAAGAATTAGTGGGGGAAGCAAAAGTGGATGGGAATCTGGGAGGCAGTGACCATGAGATGGTCGAGTTCAGGATCCTGACACAGGGAAGAAAGGTAAGCAGCAGGATACGGACCCTGGACTTCAGGAAAGCAGACTTCGACTCCCTCAGGGAGCGGATGGGTAGGATCCCCTGGGGGACTAACATGAAGGGGAAAGGAGTCCAGGAGAGCTGGCTGTATTTCAAGGAATCCCTGTTGAGGTTACAGGGACAAACCATCCCGATGAGTCGAAAGAATAGTAAGTATGGCAGGCGACCAGCTTGGCTTAATGGTGAAATCCTAGCAGATCTTAAACATAAAAAAGAAGCTTACAAGAAGTGGAAGGTTGGACATATGACCAGGGAAGAGTATAAAAATATTGCTCGGGCATGTAGGAATGAAATCAGGAGGGCCAAATCGCACCTAGAGCTGCAGCTAGCAAGAGATGTCAAGAGTAACAAGAAGGGTTTCTTCAGGTATGTTGGCAACAAGAAGAAAGCCAAGGAAAGTGTGGGCCCCTTACTGAATGAGGGAGGCAACCTAGTGACAGAGGATGTGGAAAAAGCTAATGTGCTCAATGCTTTTTTTGCCTCTGTCTTCACTAACAAGGACAGCTCCCAGACTGCTGCGCTGGGCATCGCAACATGGGGAGTAGATGGCCAGCCCTCTGTGGAGAAAGAGGTGGTTAGGGACTATTTAGAAAAGCTGGACGTGCACAAGTCCATGGGGCCGGACGAGTTGCATCCGAGAGTGCTAAAGGAATTGGTGGATGTGATTGCAGAGCCCTTGGCCATTATCTTTGAAAACTCGTGGCGAACGAGGGAAGTCCCAGATGACTGGAAAAAGGCTAATGTAGTGCCAATCTTTAAAAAAGGGAAGAAGGAGGATCCTGGGAACTACAGGCCGGTCAGCCTCACCTCAGTCTCCGGAAAAATCATGGAGCAGGTCCTCAAGGAATCAATCCTGAAGCACTTACACGAAAGGAAAGTGATCAGGAACAGTCAGCATGGATTCACCAAGGGAAGGTCATGCCTGACTAATCTAATCGCCTTCTATGATGAGATTACTGATTCTGTGGATGAAGGGAAAGCAGTGGATGTATTGTTTCTTGACTTTAGCAAAGCTTTTGACACGGTCTCCCACAGTATTCTTGTCAGCAAGTTAAGGAAGTATGGGCTGGATGAATGTACTATAAGGTGGGTAGAAAGTTGGCTAGATTGTCGGGCTCAACGGGTAGTGATCAATGGCTCCATGCCTAGTTGGCAGCCGGTGTCAAGTGGAGTGCCCCAAAGGTCGGTCCTGGGGCCGGTTTTGTTCAATATCTTCATAAATGATCTGGAGGATGGTGTGGATTGCACTCTCAGCAAATTTGCGGATGATACTAAACTGGGAGGAGTGGTAGATACGCTGGAGGGCAGAGATAGGATACAGAAGGACCTAGACAAATTGGCGGATTGGGCCAAAAGAAACCTGATGAGGTTCAACAAGGACAAGTGCAGGGTCCTGCACTTAGGACGGAAGAACCCAATGCACAGCTACAGACTAGGGACCGAATGGCTAGGCAGCAGTTCTGCGGAAAAGGACTTAGGGGTTACAGTGGACGAGAAGCTGGATATGAGTCAGCAGTGTGCCCTTGTTGCCAAGAAGGCCAATGGCATTTTGGGATGTATACGTAGGGGCATAGCGAGCAGATCGAGGGACGTGATCGTTCCCCTCTATTCGACATTGGTGAGGCCTCATCTGGAGTACTGTGTCCAGTTTTGGGCCCCGCACTACAAGAAGGATGTGGATAAATTGGAGAGAGTCCAGCGAAGGGCAACAAAAATGATTAGGGGTCTGGAACACATGACTTATGAGGAGAGGCTGAGGGAAGTGGGATTGTTTAGTCTGCAGAAGAGAAGAATGAGGGGGGATTTGATAGCTGCTTTCAACTACCTGAGAGGTGGTTCCAGAGAGGATGGTTCTAGACTATTCTCAGTGGTAGAAGAGGACAGGACAAGGAGTAATGGTCTCAAGTTGCAGTGGGGGAGGTTTAGGTTGGATATTAGGAAAAACTTTTTCACTAGGAGGGTGGTGAAACACTGGAATGCGTTACCTAGGGAGGTGGTAGAATCTCCTTCCTTGGAAGTTTTTAAGGTCAGGCTTGACAAAGCCTTGGCTGGGATGATTTGATTGGGGATTGGTCCTGCTTTGAGCAGGGGGTTGGACTAGATGACCTCCTGAGGTCCCTTCCAACCCTGATATTCTATGATTCTATGATTCTCCGACTGGTTTATGAATGTTATAATTCTTGACATCTGATTTGTGTCCATTTATTCTTTTACGTAGAGACTGTCCAGTTTGACCAATGTACATGGCAAAGGGGCATTGCTGGCACATAATGGCATATATCACATTGGTAGATGTGCAGGTGAACGAGCCTCTGATAGTGTGGCTGATGTTATTAGGCCCTGTGATGGTGTCCCCTGAATAGATATGTGGGCACAGTTGGCAACGGGCTTTGTTGCAAGGATAGGTTCCTGGGTTAGTGGTTCTGTTGTGTGGTATGTGGTTGCTGGTGAGTATTCGCTTCAGGTTGGAGGGCTGTCTGTAGGCAAGGACTGGCCTGTCTCCCAAGATTTGTAAGAGTGTTGGGTCATTCTTCAGGATAGGTTGTAGATCCTTAATAATGCGTTGGAGGGGTTTTAGTTGGGGGCTGAAGGTGACGGCTAGTGGCGTTCTGTTATTTTCTTTGTTAAGCCTGTCCTGTAGTAGGTGACTTCTGGGAACTCTTCTGGCTCTATCAATCTGTTTCTTCACTTCTGCAGGTGGGTATTGTAGTTGTAAGAATGCTTGATAGAGATCTTGTAGGTGTTTGTCTCTGTCTGAGGGGTTGGAGCAAATGCGGTGGTATCGCATTATTAAGGATCTAGAACCTATCCTGAAGGAACTCAAGGGAGTTGACAATGGCTGTAGACAATGGATTGTGTGGCGTGGTCAGGGTGAAAGCTGGAGGCATGTAGGTAGGAATAGCGGTCAGTAGGTTTCCGGTATAGGGTGGTATTGATGTGACCATCACTTATTAGCACTGTAGTGTCCAGGAAGTGGATCTCTTGTGTGGACTGGTCCAGGCTGCGGTTGATGGTGGGATGGAAATTGTTGAAATCATGGTGGAATTCCTCAAGGGCTTCTTTTCCATGGGTCCAGATGATGAAGATGTCATCAATATAGCGCAAGTAGAGTAGGGGCGTTAGGGGACGAGAGCTGAGGAAGCGTTGTTCTAAGTCAGCCATAAAAATGTTGGCATACTGTGGGGCCATGCGGGTACCCATAGCAGTGCCGCTGATTTGAAGGTATACATTGTCCCCAAATGTAAAATAGTTATGGGTGAGGACAAAGTCACAAAATTCAGCCACTAGGTTAGCCGTGACATTATCGGGGATACTGTTCCTGATGGCTTGTAGTCCATCTTTGTGTGGAATGTTGGTGTAGAGGGCTTCTACATCCATAGTGGCCAGGATGGTGTTTTCAGGAAGATCACCGATGGATTGTAGTTTCCTCAGGAAGTCAGTGGTGTCTCGAAGATAGCTGGGAGTGCTGGTAGCGTAGGGCATGTAGAGTCTACATAGCCAGACAATCCTGCTGTCAGGGTGCCAATGCCTGAGATGATGGGGTGCCCAGGATTTCCAGGTTTATGGATCTTGGGTAGTAGATAGAATATCCCAGGTCGGGGTTCCAGGGGTGTGTCTGTGCGGATTTGTTCTTGTGCTTTTTCAGGGAGTTTCTTGAGCAAATGCTGTAGTTTCTTTTGGTAACCCTCAGTGGGATCAGAGGGTAATGGTTTGTAGAAAGTGGTGTTGGAGAGCTGCCGAGCAGCCTCTTGTTCATATTCCAACCTATTCATGATGACAACAGCACCTCCTTTGTCAACCTTTTTGATTATGATGTCAGAATTGTTTCTGAGGCTGTGGATGGCATTGTGTTCTGCATAGCTGAGGTTGTGGGACAGGTGATGCTGCTTTTCCACAATTTCAGCCCCTGCACGTCAACCGAAGCACTCTATGTAGAAGTCCAGTCTGCTGTCTCGACCTTCAGGAGGAGTCCACCTAGAATCCTTCTTTTTGTAGTGTTGGTAGGGAGGTCTCTGTGGATTAGTATGTTGTTCAGAGGTGTGTTAGAAATATTCTTTGAGTCGGAGACGTCGAAAATAGGATTCTAGGTCACCACAGAACTGTATCATGTTTGTAGGGGTGGAGGGGCAGAAGGAGAGGCCCCGAGATAGGACAGCTTCTTCTGTTGGGCTAAGAGTATAGTTGGATAGGTTAACAATATTGCTGGGTGGGTTAAGGGAACCATTGCTGTGGCCCCTTATGGCATGTAGTAGTTTAGAAAGTTTAGTGTCCTTTTTCTTTTGTAGAGAAGCAAAGTGTTGTAAATGGCTTGTCTAATTTTAGTAAAGTCCAGCCACGAGGAAGTTTGTGTGGAAGGTTGTTTTTTTTATGAGAGTATCCAGTTTTGAGAGCTCATTCTTAATTTTTTCCTGTTTGCTGTAGAGGATGTTGATCGGGTGGTTCCGCAGTTTCTTTGAGAGCGTGTGGCACAAGCTGTCAGCATAGTCTGTGTGGTATGTAGATTGTAATGGATTTTTTACCTTCAGTCCTTTTGGTACGATGTCCATCTGTTTGCGTTTGGAAAGGAAGATGATGTCTGTCCGTATCTGTACAAGTTTTTTCATGCAGTTGATAGATTTCCACTCCATACGGCAAGATGCAGTGCCTTGCATAATGACAGGTTTCAGAATAACAGCCGTGTTAGTCTGTATTCGCAAAAAGAAAAGGAGTACTTGTGGCACCTTAGAGACTAACCAGTTTATTTGAGCATAAGCTTTCGTGAGCTACAGCTCACTTCATCGGATGCATAAAGTGGAAAATACAGTGAAGATGTTTTTATACACACAGACCTTTGCCATGTACATTGGTCAAACTGGACAGTCTCTACGTAAAAGAATAAATGGACACAAATCAGATGTCAAGAATTATAACATTCATAAACCAGTCGGAGAACACTTCAATCTCTCTGGTCACGCGATTACAGACATGAAAGTTGCGACATTACAACAGAAGAACTTCAGAAACAGACTCCAACGAGAGACTGCTGAATTGGAATTAATTTGCAAATTGGATACAATTAACTTAGGCTTGAATAGAGACTGGGAGTGGTTAAGTCATTATAAAAAGTAACCTATTTCCCCTTGTTTATTCCTTCCCCCCCTGTTCCTCAGACGTTCTTGTTAAACCCTGGATTTGTGCTGGAAATGGCCCACCTTGATTATCATACACATTGTAAGGAGAGTGATCACTTTAGATAAGCTATTACCAGCAGGAGAGTGGGGTGCGGGGAGAGAAAACCTTTTGTAGTGATAAACACCCATTTTTTCATGGTCTGTGTGTATAAAAACATCCTCACTTTTTTTCATGGTCTGTGTGTATAAAAACACCGTCACTGTATTTTCCACTTTATGCATCCGATGAAGTGAGCTGTAGCTCATGAAAGCTTATGCTCAAATAAATTGGTTAGTCTCTAAGGTGCCACAAGTACTCCTTTTCTTTTTGCGAATACAGACTAACACGGCTGTTACTAGGAAACCTATTATTTATTTGTAATTCACCACAGGGATGTGTGGAAAAGTAATGGATGTTACCGGTCAGTCTTGTCTTACTGATATCTGGTCTTTTAAAATCCTCTGATTTATTGCCTGTCTATTCTTATCCACGATTTCTGCCGTATGTGGTACAATTCTGCCATAGTTGCTAATATTTTTACTTCTCCCCATCCTCCACTCAGTCTTCTCATCAAATCATCTGGGGATCACAAGCTACTAGTCTCCCAGGGGCTGTAGTCCTGTGTGTGCATTTTTCTATTTTAGACATCTTAAAAATTAAAAATCTTAATATCAGGAGATCAAACAGAAATCTCCTTTGTACAGTTGTAAAAATACCTCTCAGGATTTGGGATGGGATAAAAATCCAGAATTCCGGATGTTTATCTGAATCAATGGAGATCTGTGCAGAACCCATCTTCTCCCAACAGGTTTCCCTGTTCATTGCTTGTAGCCATCATTATGGCCTAATCTTGAAAGGTGCCGGGTGCCACTGAAGTCTATGGAAGCGAGGGCTATTCAGTACTTTACAGGATCAGGCTGATATGTATTAGATCTTTATATCCAAATGTCAGTTTCTATTGGTGCTAGTGTATTTTGCCCTCACTCAGACTCATCAGTGGACATTTGGGTGTAAGATATACACTCTAGAACAAGGGTGGGCAAACTTTTTGGCCTGAGGACCACATCGGGAAATAGAAATTGTATATCAGGCCATGATTGCTCACAAAATTGGGGTTGGGGTGCGGGAAGGGGTGAGGGCTGTGGTTGGAGTTGCGGGCTCTGGGGTGGGGCTGGGGATGAGAAGTTTGGGGTGTAAGACGGTGCTCTGGGCTGGGACCGAGGGGTTCGGAGGGCAGGAGGGGGATCAGGGCTGGGGCAGGAGTGCAGGTTCTGGCTGGGGGTGCGGGCTCTTGGGTGGAGCTGGGGATGAGATGTTCGGGGTGCAGGAGGGTGCTCCAGGCTGAGATTGAGGGGTTTGGAGAGCAGGGTGGGGATCAGGGCTGGGGTAGTGGGTTGGGGTGTGGGGAGAGGCTCAAGGGCTCAGGCTCCAAGCGGTATTTACTTCAAGCAGCTCCTGGAAGCAGTGGCATGTCCCTGCTCCAGCTCCTATGTGGAGGCGCGGCAAGGCGGCTCTGCACGCTGCCCCATCCGCAGGCACTGACCCTGCAGCTCGCGGGCCGGCTTAAAACGGGCCGTAGTTTGCACACCCCTGTTCCAGAAACACTGCACACCGATAGTAACCAATCTAAAGTGTCCTAAATCTTTAAAGTTAGAATCTCACTTCTTTTAAAGTCTCAATCTGCTGTGAGTAAAGAATGTTACAGCTTGTGGAGTGCTAATTAGGGACAATAATAACTTGACTGATCTGCATTGGCACTAAAATGCTTATTCCTGGAGGATGGATGAATGAACAATTCCAGTGGTGAAGGACACATTGTGACTTAACTCTTGCTGGGGCAGTGGAACATTCTGTTGTAAGGTTTGTCGTATCCTTTTCTCTTTAAGTACCCTGTCCTAGCTTTTCTAGTTAGTGTATCTATTAGATAAGTCAATGTAGCTATGAAAATTTACACCAGCTGAGAATGTGGCCTTTAATGTAATGAAAAAAGCTTAGATGTGGCCCATGTCTTTTTAACTTGTATTTCAAACTACATACTGTAACTTTTATGTTTGGTGATCTTTTAATTTAGAAAACAAACGTCTGTTAGAAGTTGCCCTTTGCCTGCTATGTGTCTGCTTACTTTGCACTTCTGATCTGAGAAGTTGACTGCTTCATTGATACATCCAATGTCTTAGATGTAATGAACAAAACAGAGTGGCTGAATTCTTTATTTTATTATCTGAAACCTGTTTGGAACTTGGAGATGAGATTAAAGATAAAGGGGAAGAATTGGTATGGCTATGTGGCTGGGTTTTTTTTGTTTAGCTCTTGAGGGTTTTTTTGGCAGGGTGGGGACAGAGGATTAGTATATATGGTCAGATGTTGCATTTTACTTTGTCCTAACAGTATAATGTTTCATTACGGCTTTAAGATTTTTATATAGATAGTCTGATTCCAAAAATGTGTTTGTTCTGTTTCAGTTCTCAATTTGGCTCGGTTATAGAGGATTCTGTTTTTCAGCATGGCAATGTGTGGTTGTTACAGAGTGCTGATGTTAACGGTATTTGGAATGTATAATATGAAATGCATGGTGTAACTGTGTTAATTATGCAGGTTAGGGTGAAAGTCACCTTGGTGCAGGGGAGCTGAGGAAGATCTTATCTGCCACTTAGGGCATACTTATGCTACACATGAAGGGTTTAAGTATTGCGTCAGTCCTTGTTTCCGCTTCCCCCCCAATGGGCTGAATAATTTGATGACTAAATTTATAAATGGGGCCCTACCAAATTCACGGCCATGTAAAACGCGTCACAGATCGTGAAATCTGGTCTTTTGTGTGCTTTTACCCTATACTATACAGATTTCATGGGGAAGACCAGCATTTCTCAAATTGGGGGTCCTGACCCAAAAGGGAGTTGCAGGGGGGTCGCAAGGTTATTTTAGGGGGATTGTGGTATTGCCATCCTTACTTCTGCACTGCCTTCAGAGGTGGGTGGCTGGAGAATGGCAGCTGTTGGCTGGGCACTGAGCTCTGAAGGTGGGGCTCTGTCAGCAGCAGCGCAGAAATAAGGGTGTCAATACCATACCATGCCACCCTTCTGTGCTGCTCCTGGCGGCAGCTCTGCATTCAGAGCTGGGCTCTCAGCCAGCAGCTGCTGCTCTCCAGCTGCCCAGCTCTGAAGGCAGCGCCACTGCCAGCAGCAGCGCAGAAGTAAGGGTAGCAGTACTGCAATCCCCCTTACAATACCCTTGCACCCTGCCACAGACAACTCCTTTTTGTATCAGGATCCCTACGATTACAATACCATGAAATTTCAGATTTAAATATCTGGAATCCTAAAATTGATGATTTTTAAAATCCTATGACCACGAAATTGACCAAAATGGACCATGAATTTGGTGGGGCCCTAGTTATAATTTATAAAGTGTTAGTAAATGATTTAATAAATTTTTTTAATCAATTGTTGTAGACTGTTTTGAGTACAACAGATCAGTAGTTGCTTATAACTATAACTTATATATACACACACCCACACACCCTTATGTTGACGGACTTATAACCACCAATAATACATACTACTCATGGATGTAACATGTTTATAAGGTGCAACCTTGTCTTTTTCTATCCAATAGTTTAGAGTAGTAATTGGTCACATGATTCCGTTTTTAGCCAATTGAAAACTTGAAGCGGGGGGCTGGGTAAGGGAAACACTTTATTCCAATCCACCAGCAGAGAGATTCATTATGATGTTTTCTACACCAGATATTTTGCTAACAGTTCCCCACCACTGCTAATATCAGTTCCACTCTGCCAGTGATAGCAATGTTGGGAGCTCTAACATAGCTGGGTATCCATGCAGTTGCCAACAGTTTAACCACTTTGTTGTCTGACAAAATAAGTGGTCACCTGGTGCCCTACTTTCTCTAGAGCTACTACCAGTCAAGCTGAACTGATGGTAACAATATTGAGGAAACCTCTGGAAAATCAACGACACACAAAGGTATAGGCATAGGAAATTTGCTGTGATTGAAAATTTGCTGTCGTTTATCTGCTGGAAGTATTTATTTTTATATATATATATATATATATATATATATATATATATATATATATATATATAAAATATAAATTAACTGTTTAGCTATGAAGAGAGCTAGTACATTTATTTACTTCTCATTTTTCTGTCCATGTAATTCATGCTAAAGGGATACCCTAGATTTAGGAAAGATTAATAACCCAAGGAAAAGTAACATCAGTTCTATCAACATAACCTGCATTGTTGGTGGTTAACTTCCTTACTTAGTGTACTGGGATTCATTTGAATGATCAGGACTTTATGGAGTGTTTTCTGTTGGACCATTTACTGTGATATAACCATTTTGATCTGTCATTGTAAAATATTGCGCATTCAATACTAGTTCTATACAGCACCATACAAAATGTTAATAATCTGCTAACTCCTCTTTTTTTTTTTTTTTTTTTAAATGGGTGGAGACATTGAGTTATATAATTTTGACTGCTGGCTCAATCTGAGAGGAAACGTCTTCCAAGAAAAACAAGTTTTCTGGTTCATGTAACAACTTTTTTCAGTGAATGATGCCAAGACTCTGATTGAATTTGGTTGAGCCAATGAATTGGACGGGGAAAGGCAGGTCTGACTGAGGCTCTCTTATCTCATTTTAAATACAGTAAACATATGTTCATGATTTTCATAAATATAATAATTTGGTCTTCAGAATTCAGAGCTTCCTTATACTACTAACATCAGATAATAAGATCTGTGCCATCAATGCCAACACTTCCGTCAATTTTAATATGAGACACAAGAAGAAACTGTAGTTGTGAAATATTTGCGGGTCCTTAATTTTAGTGACTTTTGCTTCATTCTGAGAATGTGGAGTTATGATTACAAAAATTAAGTGTCTGTTTTCTTCTGTTGGGAAGATTCAAACATCATAGTAAACTCAAGTTCCCTGTCAATCAGCCCAATCTTGCAAAAAACAGTTTCCAAATGAAAAAAAAGCAGCACCAAATATAGGAACTCTTCTTCACCCCATCTCATCCAAACACAATTCGCATCAATTTCTGTTGGATTTAACTAAATCTATTTTGTAAATAATCTGTGTGTGGATATACTTAAATCTGTTTACAATGGATTTATATCATTTCAGCCTAGTTCTTACTATGGGTTAAATACTGCGGGCAACATACACTTTGATAAACAGAGAGCTTGTGAAGGGGAGAGGAGCACAGCTTGCTTGTTGCATCATGCTGCTCCTACTGTAAAGGCAGGTAACTGTCTGTCTGCTTCTTCGCACTGCTGACCCTGGATCTGACCTTGGGATGTAGCTGGGAGGAAACAGTGGCAGGGCCACCACTACCCACCCCCTGTCCAAAAAGTTATCTATGGAATACTAATGAAGTTCTCTTTTCATATAAAGGCTTGGATAATATGCCTGGTATGGGAGTAGTAGCTGCTGAAATAGGAAAGCCTCACCCTGCCATTGTGATTAGTAGCATTGAGACAAACCTACAGCCTCCCAGTTCCTGATCTCTCCCTTGCTCTCACCTCCCCTGCTATTCTCTAGCCTCAGCACCTTGCTTTAATCCTCATTCTTGTTCTCCAGTATCTAGCAGGCCATCAATATTTCAATAAGAATGTCTATCAGTTCCACTCCCTTTACTGCAGCCAACAGCTGTGTGGGGTCTGACTGGCTCCCCAGCTCTCGCCAAGCTGTAATTGGCTGGTACTCATCTCCCATCTCCCTATTCAGCATCTGCATTCTCTTCCTGCCCCCAGGAGGACTACAATTTCCCCTAACACATCTGCTTTGTCATTGCAACCTCTCAACATTCAGCACTTGTTCCTGTTCACTTTCCTTCTACAGCAGATGCGATCCATGTATGGTAGAGCTCTTGGGTGCCACTTGCATATTTCAAGTAGGCAAAAAATGCTCAGTCAGAAAGGAATATGCAGGAAAAAAAAACCCTTTGTTTGCTTCTCCATGTGGAGTCTTACTCCCATACCTCATGGTCCTGGGTAAGAGAACCATTTTGCCCTGTAACGGGCTAGAAGCAATTCAGAGTCCCTTGCTTCCACCAGTATAAAATTCAATCACAAAATTGCTGGTAGAAAATCCAGTCCAATTCCAACAACAGTGAAAAACTCGTTACTAGAAAGTTACTATAGGTATAGGTTGAAGTTAAAGAAGCTTTTCTCTGCCTACTATTAAACTGTTTGGGTGTCCACCCAGACATTAATTGCTTGTTTATGCTTGATGATTTTCTACCATCTCAAAATCATGGGCTACTGGAGGCTCTTGATGCATAAGAACAGCAAGTGCTGGTTGTAAAGGGACTTAATTTACTGCAAAGTATATGTGGATTATACATAATTTTTACAGTGTACTTCATACATTTAATGGGCCTGATGCTGTGTTGTCCTACTCCTTGTGTAGTCATTTACAGAAGAACAAATTAGATGTCATGTCTCTGCTATGGGTCAGTTCCCAATTACCACCAGCCTCTGGCAACACAAGCACTGCCTTCCAGCCCTCCGGCGGCCTTGCTTTCTATTTACAGGTAAAGGATAGGTATGGTTCAACCCCTGAGCACTCCAAGCTATCCTCTGGAGTGCTCAGCCCCTGTTCCACTGGACACTCACGCAGTTCACAGCTCTGCTACTTTCAAAGGAATAGTACAGAGCAGCTTACCAGTTACACCTTAAGATAACCACTCTGCTTAATACACAGCATTTAGATATGTTTATAGTAAAAGCGAGAAGAAGTTTATTTAAGAAAGAACAGACATTTGAGAAGAAGCAAGTAGAATTAATGGAAACAAATGGTTACATAGAAACTAAAATCATAACGTGCTATCTAGAGCCTTAATTTACGTAACTAGTATTGTCATGTCATATAGAACAAAAGCTTACCCAAAATTCTTGCAGCATATGACAGCCAGGCTTGGCTGTGATCTTCTGTTCACACTGTCCTTTTGCCTCCTCACTGGAAAGATCCCCCTCTGTCTCTTTAAAATCCCAGATATATATCTCTCAACAGTCCTTTGATTGTTATTCATAAACAGGACACTTCCTGCTGATTGTTCTTCCATGTGGCCTCCTTTTCTTGTTGACCTTGCAGTCTTTTAATCAGCATCTGGCTCTGCTTGCAGATGGGCTTATCTTCTGAGATACATAATACACACCTGACCAGACAAAGAGAGATAAGTGTCTCCTATCCCCTGCCTGAACACAGTCTGTCTGAGGCTGGTCACCACCTGGTGACCTGCTTTTCACTTCAAGGTCTTTAAGAACATAATTTCCAGTATAAATATATTATATTTAAGAAATTACCTGTACATACATTTCACAGTCACTAAGATGGCCAGTATGTCTGCCTGTTTTTAGAGACCTCACATGCCACCCTTTGGTGCATTATTATGTAGACATCAGACACGGGATCCCTGTAAATCCCTATACACCCTTATGCCCTCTGCCAGTTGGCATTAAGCAGTCCCTGGAGCCCAACTACCAAAACAGAATGGTAGTGTTTTACACCCACTTGAATTAAGTTAATTGATTAGCTGTAACTTTAGGAGGGTGTTAATAACCGTGCCTAGAGGGGTTCTTTTTGTTTGTTTTTGTTTGTTTTAATATTAACTTCAAAATATGGAAACATCTTAGACACAACAAAAATCAAGTAGTAATTTATAAATATTGAGGTGAGAATAGTTAAAGCACAAGAAAGTTTTTCATGTACTGTTTTACTTTTGTGGTTCTACATTTTAAAAAATGAAAGTAGTAGTGTAAAGATATGTGGGTTCAAAATACCTGTGAGTGACACTTGAAAGTACATAATAGATAAAAACTGAAGGGCAGATGAGGATATGCTTCATAGCAAAGAAGTGGTACTCAGACAGCATAGTAGATACTTAGCACAATGCATTGGGATTTAGTCAAGTTTCCTTTTAATGATGATGCGACTAGTGGTGCTAAATTCCTTCACACCACATTGAATATTTCTCTTTGGATGAGCCATGGCAAATTGACTGAACTCTAGCTTGATGTGAGGAGGATGTACAGATTCATGACATGTTACATTTAATTAAAAATGAGCTGAAGTCATCGTACTAATGTTGCAACCTTTACCAGCTACTAACTGTTGAAGAAAAAACTGCATTCCATGATTAGAAAACTGTGAAACATAAACATGCCTA
This sequence comes from Natator depressus, assembly GCF_965152275.1. Taxonomy (NCBI): domain Eukaryota; kingdom Metazoa; phylum Chordata; order Testudines; family Cheloniidae; genus Natator; species Natator depressus. Next base: position 25,233,482 of record NC_134240.1, read on the forward strand.
ATGACACTTCTTCCATAATTTGCTTTTATCAGCTTTTTGTTAGTATGGTTCACTTTTTGAAGAAAACTACTTAAGTGCAGTTTTACTGCAGATGCACAGAAGATACATAGTGATTGAAGGATATATGGTCAGAATGTCTGCACAAGGGATGATAAAACCATAATTCGCAGATTCAATCTTCTTGATGATTTATATGGAGTCTTTTTTTTTTTAATACAAAAGTCCTTGAATTAGCTGATTTCCAGCTATGTTTCATTGCAAAGGTGGGGAAGTGTTTGGAGAAGACAAAGAAAATGCACACAAAATGCTAGCATAACTGTAGTAAATGGATAATATTTTAATAAGACAAGATGGAAATGTGCCTACTTAGAAAGAACACTAAAAATAAAACAAAAAAATCCCAAGCCCACATCCCTGTCACCCAACTTGTTCATGTCTTGCTCAATGAACTTCTATGCCCATAAAAGGAGCAGCTGTATTGTAAGAGTTATTACAATGCAAACAGCTGTATTGGAACTAAAATCCTGAAAGCTAATCAGGAAATGGATAAAGATCCAGTAGAGCAGACACAGAGCCTGGAGCAGATAACTCATGTATCATTTTCTGCAGCACATATCAAGAAAGGAGACTGTGCTCAAATGGTTAATATGAGGGCAATCCAGCTGCTGACCTTAGGGTCTCACATGGACAAAATGGGCTTTGTAACAGGAAAAGAGCTCCCAGAGGCAAATAAGTTTAAACATATGTTTAATCCTCCTGTTTTAGAAAACTTTGTACAGCTTGCATTTACTGACTGTGGATGTGAATCCTGACTGGTTCCCAAAGAAAGAAATAAAATTGTTTTGACACACGGAGCCTAATCCTGTGTTACCACACCAGTCGGCATGCTTGGTCTGAAATGTAGCAGAAATGCTGAATTCTGTACCCAGAATATTTCCACTGGCAGGGGGCTAGGGGAGACAAGCTGCTGAAAGCCTGTGCTGGGAAACTCCACAATCCTCCTCCTGTGCTTTGATTGGGTGCTTGAGGAAGAGGCGAAAGTGTGTGAGAACGTGGGCAGGGATGACTGAGTGGTCATATGAGTAGGTCTACACACAGCATGGATCCTTGGGCCCCAAACTCAGCATAGGGAACTATAGCCTCTGTTGCTGTCATAGACCGTATTAGCTGTCTGTTTTTGCAGGTGCTTTATTCCTTGTGTCCAGGCTGGGGGACAGGTATTTCTTTCCCTAGACTGCTGCACAATACTCTGTTCCCTAAGTCTGTGCTTGAGACCAGAATTTGTTTCCTTAGTTATATAGTTATATTTCAGCTCATATGCATTTGCATTAGATCTCTTGTAGCATTTTTATAAGTTTAATTATGACGGTATAATGTACTACTACTTTCTCTCACTTATATGCTTTTGTTTTCTTATTATACAGATGAGTAACCTAGGGAGACAAAGCAAATATTTGTGAAATTCATCAGTGGTTTCAGTTTATTATGGCAAGCTCTCTGCAGGTAAAAACTGACACCACTTTTAAACAGCCCTGAGTGGTATTTTGTTTATAAATGCACAGGCATGGCGATTATGTTTTTCATCACTCTGACATACCAAGTAAGTGGAATGCTCACAAAGATTAGGGAGAGAGGACCAAATGCATTGCAGTGTCTGAAGTGTTAAGAGAAATGTTGAAAAGTTACAATGGTCTGTTGCTTTGATACAGAAAAAGGATTTTAAAAATCCAAGTGCTACAGATCATTAAAAATGTCTCTTCTTCCCATCTTACTGACAAGGCAAACTGAGGAAAACTTGAGAAGGTATTTTTCATGGAAATGTAAGGATTGCTCTGAAAATGGTCACCTAAGACTGTATGTGATGGCTGCCATCTTGGCTGACAATGGGAAACTTCAGAGCTGAAAGCTTTGGGCCAGGTCTACATACACTGCTATAACTACGTTGCTGGGGGGTGTGAAAAATCTATACTCCAGAGCAAAGCAGTTATACAACCTAACCCCCGGTGTAGACAGCACTATGTTGATGGGAGGTCTTCTTCACTGATTCTACTGCACTTCAGTTTATCATAGTGGCATGTAGAAGCATCTCTTAATGAATTTTCCCCTCCCCTGTTGCTTTCTGAAAAGCTTGCAGAAATAGGAATGCTATACAGACAAAACAGTTAAACTGACTGTTTGCAAAGTGCTGTCAAAAAGCTGGTGTAACTTGATTTTTAAGTTGACTTGATTTCCTTAACTTACATTTTCTGTACGAAAATGTTTAGCTCTGAACAGCAAGTGAAATTGGTTAGTGAAAATCTGGCCCTGGCTAAACTGAATCAGAAATGTTGTGATAACTGATTGTTAAATAGTGAAGTGTTTGAATACAGAGAGAAAATCTCGTTGTGTATTGTGGTATAAAGGCTTTATTGGCATCTGTTTGAGATGATGGCATTAGTCACTAGTGACATAGGCACTTGTGAGTTACAGAGATCACCCCAAATAAGGGTCAATAAAACCTTTATAATACATCATTATAATTTTGTACATTGCACACATTTTACAGGAAAACTACTATTTGAAAAACATTTTAGAGAGTTTTAGAAATATGTTTGGTACTGTCTTTCATATCTTTCTCCATAAAAAAAAATCCCAAGACACCAGGAACTATACATCTGGCACGGGTATGACAACTCTGTATCATCCATTTTTTAAAATTTTCATACAACAGGAAATCTTAGAAGCAACACAGGTGAGCTGATTTTCCACCGGTGACTGATCCACACCATTCATGTCTACTGAAAGAGTTGAGGGTGTCTGGTGCTACCTCTGAGATAATTAAAACCTTATGTGAGAGGGTCAGGCCAGATGGCTGCAAGAGAGTGGTCGAAGGTAGATATGTTAGTCCCAGATTAAGCAGGTCCCTTTTCCCTAGGTAAAATAACAGAGATTATTCCAGAACACTCAGGAACTTGCTAGAACCAATTAAGGCAGGCCAGCTAATTAGGACACCTGGAGCCAATTGGGAAGCTGCTAGAATCAATTCAGGCTAATCAGGGCACCTGGTTTAAAAAGGACCTCACTTCAGTCAGTGAGGCATGTGTGTGAGGAGCTGGGAGCAAGAGGCACTAGGAGCTGAGAGTTGGAAGGTGTACTGCTGGAGGACTGAGGAGTAGAAGTGTTATCAGACACCAGGAGGAAGGTCCTGTGGTGTCTGATAAAGGATAAAGAAGGTGTTGCAAGGAGGCCATCAGGAAGTAGCTCAGGGAGTTGTAGCTGTCACGCAGCTGTTACAGGAGACACTCTAGACAGCTGCAATCCACAGGGCCCTGGGCTGGAATCTGGAGTAAAGGGTGGACCTGGGTTCCCCCCCCAACCTCCCAACTCCTGATCAGACACAGGAGGTGTTGACCTGGACTGTGGGTTCCACCAGAGGAGAAGGTCTCTGGTCTGTTCCCCGACCCACTTGGTGGATCAGCAGAGAGTGTGGAGGTGGTTGTTCTTCCTTTTCCCCATGCTGGCCAGTGATGAGGTTAGCTGAGTGACCGGCAGCTTTGAGCCACGAAAGTGGCCAAACTGAAGGCTGCCATGAATCTCTGAGGTGAGCAAATCCGCCAATAAGCGCAGGACCCTCCAAGGCAAAGGAGGAACTTTGTCACACTTATTTAAGGAAGGAAATGTATCAACATGCTGTAGTCTGTCCAACAGTTAAGAAACTCTTATTTGATACAACTTCTCTTTTCAACTTCTGACCAGTATTGAACCTCCCATTCCTCAGCAAGCTAGTTGCCAAAGGTCTCCTCCAGATCAGCCTAGACGCTAACAATATCTTGGACCCTTATCAGTCAGACTTCAGGCAGGGATATGAAGCAGAGATGACTATAATGGCTCTAAAAGAGGATCTCCTTTTGGTCATATGAAGATCTTATCACTGCCGTAACATCACCTTCATCTGGTGACATCTGCCCCCACAAGACGGCCTCCAAGTCTGCCCCCACAGCCTTATTGTTCACCTGAACGTCTTTCTGCTTCTGAATACCCAGTCATGGCTGGAAAAGAAAAGTCCTCTTTCATCCATGGATGGAAAAACCTACCCCTTCCTGTTTGATTTGGACTTGGTTTCTGTGATCTATATATGTATGGCCTCCATCACTGATTTATTGTAATGCTCTGTATGTAGGAATCAAGTCAGCACCTTTTTAAAGCTCCATTTGATTTAGAACACCAACGTCCATCTGCTCAGCAACACAGGCTGCAGGGAACACGTTCTGCCCATCCTCTACTGTGTTAACTGGTTTCCCATGAATTGCAGGCAAAATTCAAAGTTTTGGTCCTCTGTCCTCTGAAATTTCCATGGGATTGCCTGAGGTAACCTGGGCCATTACCCCCTCCTGCACCCCAATCCATTTGATTTAGAACACCAACGTCCATCTGCTCAGCAACACAGGCTGCAGGGAACACGTTCTGCCCATCCTCTACTGTGTTAACTGGTTTCCCATGAATTGCAGGCAAAATTCAAAGTTTTGGTCCTCTGTCCTCTGAAATTTCCATGGGATTGCCTGAGGTAACCTGGGCCATTACCCCCTCCTGCACCCCAACCCACTGCCCCATCCCAGAGCTCACACCCTGCACCCAGACTCCCTCCCAGAGCCTGACCCCCTCATCTCTTCCACACCCAGTGTGATCATAACATCCAGATTAGTGGGTCAGTAACCTTTCTACAAGTTAGATCCATTTTGTTCCAATGAAACTTATCAATGTAAAGAAAGGGGAAGCTGATAGTAATGAATATAAATCAGAAGCTAGGAATTGAAGAAAATTGATAAGGGAAGCAAAAGGACACAGGAGACTCAATGACCAGCATAGTTAAGGAAAATAAGAAGGATTTTAAATATATTAGGGACAAAAAGAATCCTAACAATGGTGTTGGTCCATTACTAGATGGAAATGGTAGAATTATCAATAATAATGCAGAAAAATGTTCAATAAATATTTCTGTTCTCTATTTGGGGGAACAAACAGATGATGTAGTCCTATCCTATTATAACACTCTTTCCATTCCACTAGTATCTGAAGAGAATGCTAAACAGCAGGTACTAAAGTCAGACATTTTAAAATCAGCAGGTTTTGGTAACCTGCATCGAAGAGTTTTAAAAGAGCTGACGGAGAAGCTTGCTGGACCATTACTGTTGCTTTTTAATAAGTGTTGGAACACTGTGATCATTCCAGAAAACTGGAAGAAAGCTAACGTTGTGCCAGTATTTTTAAAGGGTAAATGGAATGACCCAGGTAATTATAGGCCTGGCAGTCTGACATCAATCCCTGGAAGTATAATAGAGAAGCTAATATGTGACTTGATTCATAATTAATGTAAAGGAGGATAACAATTAATGCCAATCAGAATGGGGTTATGGAAAATAGATCCTGTCAAACTAACTTGATTTTTTTTATGGGATTACAAGTTTGGTTGATAAAGGTAAAAGTATTAATGTAATATATTTAGACTTCTGTAAGGCATTTGACTTAGTAACACATGACATTTTGATTTAAAAAAAACAAAAACCCTCTAGAAAGATAAAAAATTAACATGGTACACATCAAATAGATTGAAAGCAGGCTAATTGATAGGTCTCAAAATGTAATTGTAAATGGAGAATCATCATCAAATAGATGTGTTTCTAGTGGGGTTCTGCAGAGATTGGGTCTTGGCCCTATGCTATTTAACATTTTTATTAATGACTTTGAAGAAAACATCTCCAAGAAGAATTCAGGACAGGGGCACCAGAATGCATGGGGGAGGGGGGTCAGGGGGCCATAGCCCTATCACCTTTTACCTGCGTTAAGGGTGAGCGACGGAGGGAGGGGGTGAAGAGGAGCAAGCGGGGGGGGAATCTTAGGGGAGGGGATGGGTAGGGCCATGCCTGGGTGCTGGTGGACCTCCCACACTTCTAGGGAGCTAACAGTACTCCTGCTTCAGGATGCCCTCAAATCTCTCTGCCTTCACAGTCATATGCAAAACCCACTTCTTTGATTTAGTTGCTCCATGATAACAAATGCACAGTCTAGGCTATGCTATCATCAGTGAAGAGAGACAGAAATATGTGTACTTCTGAATTTTGTGAGGTACTTGCACAGCATGGTGACATGTGCTGTATAAGCACTTTAGATACATAACTGATAGGCAGGGACAGTGAGTTGTATGGGCCCGTGAGTTGTATGGGCCCATGGTGGCCGGGCTCCAGGAATATTCTGGGCCCAGGAGCCTGGCTCCTCCAATGTTCGGGGCCGGGCCTCTCCTCCAGCCCCGCATGCCTCCCCTGGAGTGTCTCCTGGTCCCGCCTGCCACCCTTGAGCGATTTAAAAGGGCCCGGGCTGGAGGCCCCTGGCTGCCACCGCCACCACCAGCAGCTCAGTGGGACTAAGGTGGCTTCCTTCCTGCCAGCTCCACGCCATTCCCAGAAGCAGCTGGCACATCTCTGCAGCCCATGGACGGGGTGGGGGTGGGGGAGGGGTGTGGTCTCCCTGCGCTGCCCCCACCCCGTGCGCTGAGCTGCTGCCAGAGGGGTGTTTCAGGAGCCAGTGCCACCCGAGGTAAGTGCCTACACCCTGATCCCCTCCTGCACCCCAACGCCCTGCCCCATCCCAGAGACCACACCCAGCACCCAAACTCCCTCCCAGAGCCTTAGGCAGGTGGCGGAGAGAGGGGAGGCGTGACTTGGGCCCATTCTGGGCACCACCAAAAATTATCCAAACCTGCTGCTAGTGCTGACAGGGGTGCATGTTTGGGAACAAATATCCCTGATAGGCAAGCTCTTTCAGCCTTGGACTTCTTACCCATCCTTCTGAAGTGCCAGGCTTTGGCCACTGTCAGACAGGGTAGTAGACTATATGAATCACTGATCTGATCCCATGTGGCAATTCCAATTATTTAATTTGGCTCAATATGCATTTAATAGCATAATGTCTCTTCTTCTGTTTCAAGGATTATGCTCAAGTTCCTGATAGCAATAAGTATACTGACTGTTTTCAAGGACAAATTTGAATTAAACAGAGAGTAATCTGCTATCATAAATATTCTCATCAAAGCTCCTTTTGGGAACACAATTGTAAATCACCTATCACAGTTACTAAACTAATGTAAACTATGAGACTGGAGAAGGCAAATAAGTGAATATAGCTTTTAGTTTTGAATTAACCTGACATCAGCCAGCAGTCATGGGATTGTAGGGGTTTCTTTCTTAAAAGCAAAACAAACTGCTCACCTTCAGCATTTACCGTACAACAAGGCCACCTCCTGGCAAGGAAAAATAACTTAAAATGAGTATTCAGTATGGATCATAAATAGTTTCTCAGTGTATTAACTCAGTAATTAATAATTAGGGATGTGTGAAACCCACTGCCACTTTTAGTAGCGGTGAACTAAAATTGGCATGTTTCACCAGAGATCGCACCTGGATGTTGAACTCTATTGCAAGTTCATGCACTCCTGAAAACTCCAAATGAACTTCAAATGACCCTTGCAAAATTTGCTGGTATGGTAACAAAACCATAGAATTTTATAATCCACTATTCTTTCCCCCCTCAACTTAGGGGTCCTTTGCTGTGGTGGTCTACAACTTCCTATCCCCACCTAAAGAATTCAGGAGGGTACCATAGTGGGCTGGTTATTCTTTATTATTCATTATTCTTCCCCCCTCTCCAATCTGATCTCCTTGGAGGAGCTAGCAGGGAAACCTGCTGTTTCCTATTTTCATAGATCCACAAGGGTTTTCTTGCAGCGGGAACAGAGCAAGTTCTGCCACCCAGGTTGTGGCCTAAAATGCCTCAGACTTCCCCTTGGAGATAGATGCAGTTTTGAGATGGTATCAGAAGTGGCATCAGGAAGATCAGCTTAGCCATCTTTTGGCTTTACTTTCAGAGAAACACAAAGTTCACTTGTAGTATGAATCGATGGAGATTCCCTCTTCCTAGCTGAATAAAAGTTACTTTTATTGTAATTTTCCATTAATAAAAGTACTTATTCAGTGCTAAGACTTGCACTGCCCCCTTGAAAAGTCAATATAGAGAGGTTCCATGTGCCAAATGCTTACTGTGTGCCCTCAAATTTGACATTGGATAAGCCCTGTTCAGATGTTGCTGTAGTTGCTTATTTTGGAAGTTCATTCTCAAGAACGCTGAATGGCCAATTCACTTGTCCTGTTACATATAGAACATGGGATGAGAGAGGGGATTAATAAGAATAAAGTAAAAAAGAGCCCTCTGCCTTTCCAATGTTACAGATTTAAAATATACTTAAATCCTGTGTTGTGTTGACTCAGCCACTGCTGTGTTTTATACAGTGTGTACATTCACAGTTTGACACCTTAAGGACAGGGTCCAACTTTCTAGCTGTATTAGGGAAGGAAAGAACTGTAAGTCACTTGAAGTGTAAAGGTGTGCAACATAATATAATAATCTTTCTCCCAACTAAACTAACTTGGAACTGATGTAGTTTGATTTAGACAGTGTGTGTGTGTGTGTGTGTGTGTTTGTGTGTGTGTGTGTGAGAGAGAGAGAGAGAGAGAGAGAGAGAGAGCGCGAAACCTGATCTGATCTGTTGGGGGTTTTAAAACTTTTTTTTAAAAAAAAAACCCTCTGTGACCCATCAGCAGAAACCTTGAGTTTCCTGTCTCCTTATCCTGCTTCTGTCCTCCAGCAACCGTGTGTTTCCTGTCTCCTTACCCTGCTTCTGTCCTCCTGCAATCATGTGTTTCCTGTCTCCTTTTCTCTCCTTCATTCCCTAGGATTGTTTCTGAGCTTTTACCAGCTGAGTTTTTCGTTCATCAGTGGGTGGCTTTATTATAATAGCACAAATCACAGCTTTGCTAGTACAATTGTGATACAGCATACTAGGAGTGCTTTGCTGGTATCCTATACCAGCATTCCTACACTGCAAAGTACTCGTTTTGTAGGCATAGATTCAGTATTAATCTGTTTTAATTGCTTACCTGACCGCAGAAGGAGCTGGTGGATGTGTTTGCAAGGAAAACAAAACACACACACTCTCTGGATACAGTTATACAATGCAGTATATGGAAACCAAAGTTAAGGAGGAAATGACTGGTTTTGATTTATATTTCTCTCTGGTGAGGGAAGTTGGAGCACGATAAAGAAAAACTCCCTGTACATGGTTACCTTTCAACTGCATGTAAGTAGGTTAAGGATAAACTGAACCTGAATATATAAGCAGTCTCAGTCAGATGGCAACAAGTATCAGTCAATGCTGATTTAGGCTGATGTGATTTATTGGTAAGGCTGGCAGCAATTTTTGGCTCCAGGGTCACAAATGTTCCGATATGGGGACTTGGTTGTTACTTATGAGTTTAATTCAGAGAGTTCTTTTACTACTCTTGGCAGCAGTTTTTTTGTGTGACTTCTGTTCAACACTAATAAACATCTGTATAAATCTAGTCAGTAAAACCTCTAGATTTTTAAAATGTCTAATATTGGAAATGTTTCATATAGAACTGTACATGTTAAACTAATTTAAAACTTTATAACCATAACAAAAGGAGGAATGGTATGCGAGTGAGTGAGAAAGACCGACCAGAGATCGAAAATGAGTGTTTCTGCTTCTTTTGGCTTGATACTCCGGTTTGGAAACATGATTTAAAGGGAGACACTATAAAGTACATTTTGGCTGCAAATTTAACTTATGTACAATGTACCTGACTTTTACAAAACACAAAATCCTATAGAAATAACTGCCATTATTTTTTAAAAACAAATATTCCTCTACAGTGTTTGCAACAGAAAAAAATGTGAAACTAATCAGTCTGAGTTTTGCTGTTGTTGCCCAAGCTCACCTAACATAAGGAGTTTAAAAAAAAAATCTAGTATTTGTAAACTAACATGGTTATATTAAAAGTGAGGAAATTTTGCTTTTTAAAAGTTAGGTTTTTAACATGATGCTTTCCCTTTTTAAATCCCTTTTAACATGATTTTCCTAGCCCTTGTGCAGATAACTCTTCCAATTCAGCATTTTACATGTGTAAAGTAAATTGTGCAAGCTTGTAGGATTGGGGCCAGAGGGTTCTGTGATTGTGCTGTGATAAAGTATTTGCAGGATTGGACCAGGAGGAGCTTATTTCACATTGCTGAATCTGCATAAATCCCAATTAATGCTAGTAAGAGTTGTACAAAACGGGAGAATTAGCCTCCATTTGTAGTTTGTGTGGCCTCATAATCCATTTGATTAATTGAAATTGTCGACTCTTTGAAGTTATGCCTTTTTGGTTTCAGATTTAAAATACTGATTATCTGGGAAGGGATTAACTGACTGTAGTGCCAGGCTGCATTAACATTCTAATGTATACCTCCTTGGGTCCTGGGACATACTGTGGGTGGGAGTCAGAGGGAACAGGTACTGTGGGAGCACAGAGTTTCTGGCCTCCTTGTAGTTCCTTCAAGCATTAAGGGTGATCACCCTCTTATGAGGTAGCCCCATCATCACCTCCATGGAGGGGGAGGTTTCCGAGCAAAAAGTACCTTCCCATGGCTTTTAACGTAAAAAGGGTCTGTCAAGCTGTCCTGCAGTGGCTCAAGAGTGTCAGTACCAACCTCAGGGCAGACTGTTAAAAGCAGGGCACAAACCCCAAAATGGTTGTTAGCTCTGTGCTTAGATTTCACCAACCAATTATCAAGTGTAAACTCCTCAAGCACTGTAACAGCCTTAACATGGAGTCAAAACAGCCCTTTTGGATACTTAGGTACTCTGAGCTATCTTGCCACCCAGGTAAGCATACCTTTGTGATAGGTGGTCCCTGACACCAAAGAGCACAGCAATATTCAGGTTACTATCAGCCCCAAAGGACCAGTCAATTGCACCTTAGATCTCACAGAAAAGACACAACACTTGTAGTCAATCTTATAATAAACTGTCTAAAGATTTATAAACAATAAAAAGGAAATAAGAGAATTATTTTCAAGGCTAAAGCAGGTAAACAGATAGTTCCATTCTTAAGCTTCTATTTCTTTTTTAAACTTATATGCTAAGCAAACTCTATATATCCTTTAGGACTAACCCAGGCTAAGCACTGCGGATCCCTTGCCTATGGCTAGAAATCTTGCCCCACTAGAGGCCAAGGAGCAAAGAGATTAAGGCTTTGTCTACACCGTCAAGTTTTGTCGACTACACTTACATCGACACCCAAAAGTCGACTTAATAAAAATCTGAAAAGCTTGTTCACACTAGCCCACTCTGGTGACAGATCACGTCCACATTGGGGGCACCATCGACAGTGTGAGTAATGCATGGCAACACCTTCTGTTGCTAGGTGTTGTGGGAAGGCGGAGCAGATTGCGGCACATCTTGGGACTGTGCTAAATGTCCTGACATGCATTGCTTTGTGTCCCAGCCCTATCAATGGCTTCCCAGCCCCTCCATTTCGCTCCATTTTTTCCAACGGCCATTCTTTGCTGTGCACCCCAGCATCTGTAGTGAGAAGGGATGGATCCTGCACTTCTCTCCTATGCTCTGTTAAGTGTCATGAGGACATCGCGCATGGCAGTGCAGTTAATTGTGAAATTACTGACAGAGGAAGACTCGCAGGTGCCCGACATTCTGCATGATATGGATAGCAGCAACTTTACGTTGCTTTTGGCATTCACAGAGTAGCTGCGTAGGGTAGACCGTCGCTTTTGGGCTAGGGAAACCAGCATTGAATGGCGGGATTGCATTGTCATGCAGGTGTGGGATGAAGAGCAGTGGCTAAAGAACTTTTGGATGCATAGCCACCTTCCTGGAACTGTGTGCTGAGCTGGCCCCAGACCTGTAGCACAAGAACACCAGAATGAGAGCAGCCCTCTTGGTAGAGAAGCATATGGCAATCGCTGTCTGGAAGCTGGCAACTCCAGACTGCTACCGGTGGGTCGCAAATCAATTAGGAGTGGGAAAGTCGACCATTGGGGCTGCATTAATGCAAGTGTGCAGGGCAATAAATCGCATCCTGCTACAAAGGACCGTGACTCTGGGAAATGTGCGTGAAATAGTGGACGGCTTTGCGGAGATGGATTTCCCTAACTGTGGAGGAGCGATAGATGGCGCGCACATTCCAATTTTAGCACCAGACCACCTTGCAACAGAGTACATCAATAGGAAGGGGTACTTCTCCATGGTGTTGCAGGTGCTTGTTGATCACCGTGGGCGTTTCACAGACGACAACGCAGGGTGATCTGGAAAGGTGCATGATGCATGCATCTTCAGGAACGCTGGCCTGTACAGAAAGTTGCAAGCGGGGACTTTCTTTCCAGACCACAAGATTACAGTGGGGGATGTGGAAATGCCCATAGTGATCCTGGGAGACCTGGCTTACCCCTTACAGCCCTGGCTCATGAAACTTTAGATGGGACACCTGGACAGCAGTAAGGAGCATTTCAACAACATGCTGAGTAAGTGCCAGATGACAGTTGAATGTGCCTTTGGCAGATTAAAGGTGTGCTGGCGTTGCCTTTATGGCAAGTTAGACCTTAATGAGGAGAATATTCCCATGGTCATAGCCACGTGCTGCACTTTGCATAATCTCTCTGAATCTAAGGGTGAAGAGCAACGTACTTGGCAAAGTGGAAGCATTTCTTCTTCTGGGCGTCGGAGCGGAATATCTCCCCAGCCCAGTCATCTCTACAGTCCATCCTGGATTACCTGTTTCACTTAAAGCACCAAGGTCTTGCCTGCTCTTCAGTCAAGGTGCACTTGGCAGCCATATCATCCTTCCATCCTTGCATCCAGGGTAGATCGGTGTTCTCGCATGAGGTGTCGATCAGGTTCCTGGAAGGCCTTGAAAGACTCTTTCCGCTGGTCTGGGGCTGGTTCCCCAATGGGACCTCAACCTGGTCCTCTCCAGACTCATGGGTCCACCCTTTCAGCCTATGGCTTCTTGTTCCCTTTCCCACTTGTCGTGGAAGGTTGCATTCTTTGTAGCTATTACCTCGGCAAGACATGTCTCTGAAATTAAAGCCCTCACTTCTGAGCCCCCGTACATGGTACAGGAACTCCTCACTTAAAGTCGTCCTGGTTAACATTGTTCCATTGTTACGTTGCTGATCAATTCAAGAACATGCTCATTTAAAGTTGCGCAATGCTCCCTTGTAATGTCGTTTGGCAGCTGCCTGCTTTGTCCACTGCTTGCAGGAAGAGCAGCCCATTGGAGCTAGCTGGTGGGGGCTTGGAACCAGTGTGGACTGGCAGCCCCCCTATCAGCTTCCTGCTCCCCTAAGTTCCATGTGCGGCAGCCGCCCAGCAGGCTATCAATTGCTGGGCAGTTCAGCTGTCCCTCCCCCCAGTGCTGTGTGCTGCTCCTGCCCTCTGCCTTGGAGCTGCTCCCAGGAGCCTCCTGCTTCCTTTGCAGGGGATGGGAGAGTGGGGCTAATGTCAGGGTGTCCCCCTCCGCCCGCTCCTGTACCCCATCTCCATAGAGCGAAGGGGGCGGGGGGACAAGACAGGGCTCAGAACGGAGGGAGCTTGCTGGCAGCAGCTGCTGTCTGAACTTACTGATCTACTTAAAGAGGAAGTGTACTTAGAGTGAGGTCGGCGTACTTAAAGGGGCAATGCACATCTCTCTCTCTCACCCACACACACACATGGTGTGTGTCTCTCTCTCTCTGTCTGCCATGCTGTCTCCCCTCCTTCCATTCGTGCTGCCTTGTAGAGTGTGAGGCTACATTAACAACATGTTAACCCTTGAGGACTCAGCCGAGTGCTCGTTCATCATTCAGCAGTAAGGCATTCCCTGGAAAATATCCCACACTCTGACTTCGCCACCTCAACCACACTTCACAATCATCATTGCTGTGTACAGTATTAAATTATTTGTTTAAAACTTATACGGTGTGTGTGTGTGTATCTATATATCTTTCGTCTGGCGAAAAAAAATTCCCTGAAACCTAACCTCCCTATTTACATTAATTCTTACGGGGAAATTGGATTAGCTTAACATCATTTTGCTGAAAGTAGCATTTTTCAGGAACATAACTACAATGCTAAGTGAGAAGTTACTGTATTCTACAAGGACAAGGTCCAGCTGCGGCCCCATCCGGCCTTCCTGACAAAGGTGGTGTTGCACTTCCATGTCAACCAGGATATCTTCCTCCTGGTGTTCTGTCCAAAGCCTCTCATGACCTATGAGGAGAGGCAGCTGCACACTCTAAATGTCAGGCACACCCTGGTTTTCTAGCTGGAGCGCACTAAGCCCTTCCGCAGATCGACCCAACTCTTTATCACAGTAGTGGACAGGATGAGGGGCCTTCCGGTGTCCTCTCAGAGGATTTCGAATTGGATCACCACCTGCATCCGTACTTTTTACCAGTTGGCGCAGGCTGTGCCCCCACCAATAGTGAAGGCTCACTCGACTAGGGGCTCAGGTGTCTTTGGCTGCCTTCCTTGCACATATCCCTATCCAGGACATCTGCAGGGCTGCGACGTGGTCTTCAGTACACACGTTCACGATGCATTACGTCATCACCCAGCAAGCCAGAGATGATGCTGGGTTTGGCAGAGCTGTGTTGCAATCAACATGTCCATGAACTCCTACCTGCCTCCGATGGTATTGCTTGGGAGTCACCTACAATGGAATGAACATGAACAAGCACTCGAAGAGAAAAGATGGTTACCTTTCATAACTGTTGTTCTTCAAAATGGGTTCCTCATGTCCATTCCATGACATGACTCTGTCGGAGTTCAGGCAAGAAGGAACTGAGGGAGGGGGGAGCCGACAGCGCCCCTTATACCGGCACATACATGTGCCGCTCCAGAGGGGCACCAGAGCCAGTCCCCTATGGATACCATTGAGGGAAAAACTTTGGGCAGTGGTGCATGTGGCAAGCATACACACCTACAATAGAATGGACATGAGCAGCACATCTCGAAGAACAACAGTTACGAAAGGTAACCATCCTTTATGGGTGATTTAATCCTGGATTGGATCAAGAGATCCAATCACTTAAAATTCTATTAATTTTCCATTTAAGAGTACTAGAAGCATAATCTTGCTCCAAGATTTGCACTTAGATATCAGTGTAATAGGTCTAATATTAAAAACCACAGAGATCTGTAAATCAATGGATTATGATTCCTGCCATATGAGTGGGATATTAATTTTTTAGAATGCTTACCTGTATTGAGTAACTGAGACCAAGAAATAAAGATCCATTCATTACATCTCTCACATGTATATCACCTTTTATTAAAAGGTCTGTTTCTGAAAATCTGGGAATATTCCTGATGATTTTCTATAAAATGGTCTTGTTGTGGGTCACTGCCAAACTGAAGAAAAAGAGAGGGAAGATGTACATTAACAAAACCTGAGAAACACACTTGTTAAAAGTCAAGTTTGAAAATATATAGATATAAATGCCATCTTTGTCATTTTTGCTTAATTGGTCACAAACAGCAAGGCAGTATTCCCGGTGTTGAGTTTCCTTTTATTTTGTTTTTGTAATTTAAAACAAATAAGTTAGCTTTCTCTATTTCCAGAAAATTGAATTAGATTATCACTGTGGGTCTGATCAATAAAATAAATATTACACTACTCTTTCTGTCCAAGAAATTAAATGATAAGGTGCACATTTTTCCCCCAGTGTGGCAGCTTTAGATACCCAGGACCTTATTTGAAAGGCACTGAGCATCTATATCTCAATGGGATTTATATGTGCTTTAGCACTTCTGAAAATCATGCTGCTAGCACTTAATTAGAAAACTTGAATTCTCTTCTCTTTGTCTGGCTGCCTCTGTTTTAAATTTCAATACACCTTTGTTAGCACTGCTATAATGTCATTCTCTGCCTTTTATTGGATGAACAGCACATTAGAAACATTTGGATATATAAGTTTTTAAATACATGTTGGATGAATAAAGGGATATTTAAAATGCCACATTGTAATTTGTCTCTGTGTGACTTTTAGTGGGGAATAAGTCAGTGAAGGAGAAACTTGTTGGATGTGATGGAAAAAGTTGGGATTGTCTCAGTAGGACCACAATGTTTTCATATGGTTAGGCAGACATCCAGCTAACACAGATGCAGTGGAATAAGCATAAGGTCAGAGTACTAGATTGAACCAATTTTTAAAAAATTTTGTTGTAACTGATGATGACTGTAATAAATGGGGGTGATAAACAAATGCCCTCTATGATGGTTATTTTTATTGTGGTGTTTTATAGCATATAATATGGGCAATTTGTGCAGCATGTACAAAAAGCTATAAATCCCACCTTCCAGACAAGAATCACACTTTCTTGCATGTCTGTAATGCTTAAGCTGCTTGCTTATCTATCTGAATTTGTTGTCTGTAAATTGAAACATGTATTTAAACAAGAGACAAATCGTTTATACCCTTGTGTGTTATTTTTATTGCAGTAGCAGCTAGTCAGGACGGGGCCTGGTTCTGCTGGGTGCTGTGCAGATGCACTAGCCTCGCCCCCACATCCCAGCTTACAATTTAATTTAAGACGCAACAGCGATTGTAACAAATAGTAAACTGGAAGAGAGACGGGAGGACAAGAAGGGGACCCTTCATTACTGCAGTCTGCAGTATGGTGTTTCTTCTAACCCTTTTACCATAGTTTAGAAACTGTGCACCTTTATCACAGGCTGGCAGAGGATGCTCTTCTCCTATCCAACCCATAGGATTAGCTTTGGTACTCTCCTCCCTCTCCCACATGCCACCTCAGATTGGGGCCTTCCATAATAGAAGGGGAAGATGTGTGAAGCCTCCAACACAAATGAAAAAGAGGCAATAAGAGAATTCACTGTAGCAGAGGAAACTCTGAAGACCTGGTGTGCTCATCAGGAATGATTCTGTGTAATTTGGTATAAAATTAGATATTTAAATTTGTTTACATTACTGATTGGCACTTGAAAATATCCCAATGTGTTGTTTCCAAAATAGAGAAATTAATTAAAAAAATAACATATTTAAACATTATAACTGCAGAATATGATCAAATCTGGCAGTGATATAGCTGGTAAATGGATGCATTTTTCTAGTCTTTTCTGATGTAAACTTCAATCTGTGTTGTTAACCTTATTTAATACCTGAAGGGTACCATGTGTTGGATCCACAGATTAAATATAATTTTTTTATTGTCTTCATATTATCTTATTCCAATTCATTTTTATCTTCTTCATATTTGTTATATTTGCTTACATTTTAAGCTGTAACCCATCACAAATGCTGGCACAAGCCAATGTTAGTTTCTGTCAAAATTACATGAGAAGACAATTACTCCTTAATGGATTCTTATCTCTGTGTTTCATTTCAAGGAAGAGTTCAAATGGAACATGTCTTTTTTCTTTTTGTTTTGCACTGCATTATATTTGGAGGACTTTTTATATGTGTATGATCATCTTGTCTAAGTGTTGATTTAAAAAAAAATGATGATTATTAAACACAGAGATTTTTGGTGAGGTTCTCATAAGTACCACAATGGATGGGCTCCGTAATACCCATCCATCTAGACTCTTTTCATTTTCAATGTCCCGGTCTACTGGCAATTTCCTGGCAACTTAAGTCCTTTTGTTATCCCGTGCTCTAAAATTCTGATTTTAAAATTAAAAGTAATTTAGCAGAAAAGTACGATTGTACATAACAGTACTAGACAGGTGAACATGACCAATGTTGGGGATTTTACAACTTTGGGCAGCAGAGGGCTGTATTTACTAAGAATGTGAGAGTATATTGTTTTCTTTCCCTCGCCTTCTCTCTAACAAATATTCCCTTATGGTAAAAATAAACACACCAACTTGTGCAGATAACTTCTAAAGAATGTGTACAAATAAAAAGGAATAGACTTGTTTTTAAAAGGTTTTTCTCTCATTTTCTTTAAAAAGATATAGGAAATTGTTCTCCCTTAAAAGTAGTAATCATAGCATATTTATGTACCTTGTCTAGCTATTAAGGACCGTTATAATACTCCTGTCCTAGTTACAGGGCTATCTGTACCTCTGCCTCCCTTCTAGTCTCACATGCTTCAGGTACACATACTTCAGGTGTTCAGCCTCTTGCCCTTACCTGTCTGAAGGTGGAATCTCGTGATTCCATTTCTCTTAGACTGGGCTGCAGGTGTACCACCCTGTGTCTACCAACCACATATCATCTTGCAGGGATGACTGGAATCCAGGCACCTGTGTTTCTTCCCTTCAGGACCTGTGACCAGTGGTACTGACCAAAAGCCTTCTTAAAACAAAGTATTTTTATTTAGTAGATTGAACAGAGTATTAAAGAAAAAGGGATTTTAAAACAACAAACTGCCTACATGAGTATTTAGACTTCTCTAATCCTGTGCTTCACTACAAGATAAGTAGAATAGACTTTCATTTTAAATTACAAAAACAGAACCAATTCACATTCTCCTAGCCAGTCCAGATTCTTCTGTTTGTCAATCTGTTGTCCCCTCTTTTGGGGACACTCGGTTTAAGAAAGCTGCCAAATTCCCTGGTGGTGTCGAGGCCCAGTTACCATATTGTTCAATAGTTGTTGGGTGTTTGTTTGTTTGTTTGTTTCAGGAACCAGGATGCTTCACACGTGGGGTCTGAAACAGTATTTCTTTTTCTTCATTGATGTCTTCATAGATTCCTCTTTTGATGTGTATGTGCCTTGTGCTTGTTATATCAGATTCTTTTGGCCAGCAGTGTTCACTGGGGGTCATGCTTGCACTCTGCCTCACTCTGCATGCCCTCATATCCCTCATCTGAGAGCATAAAGGAGATAGGGGGCCTAACCGTCTCTGTTCCTTCTTACTGCCAGTGACAGTGAGACAGAACCCCTAAGTGGCTGTTTACTGTATGCACTGTGGGTTTTTTCTTAGACTTGTCTATATTATTTAGTTAGTATAGTTGACGTAGCTCTTTCTCTTATTTACCTGTTGGCATTTAAACAAACAACTTTCTCTGTTAGAGATGGAGACAAGCTAGGATTTAGCTGTTATGGCTGAAACAGAGTCCTTCGGATTCACAGCTTGTCTGTCCTGTGATGTGATTATTCTGCTCAGTGATGGACCTACAAGGTGCTTTTTTATTGCCTTAGAGAGGGTCACATCCCTGATAGATGCTCAATCGGTTGCTTCTTCTCCAAGAAGACCCTGAAAGCAAGAGGGGCCTGTCTCAAGTTCAACCTTTTTCTCATGGAGCTTTCAATGAGAACAAATCTTTCAACAACCAAATCCAGCAGAACAGCCAAGACCTACTCCACCCAGTAATGGGCAAGGAGGTCATTCCCACAGTAAGTGCAGGCCTAAGTCACCATCTCTGTGAAATCTCTTTAGGTTGCTTAGTCAAAAGGCATTTTGTGGACCCAGATACGTTTCTCTGATGCCACAGCACAGTCTCGTCATTTAGTAACCATGATATGGCTTGAGACAGTGGTCCACAGTTCACCCAGTACTGATCTCTTGGTACCAATATCAGCACAGTTGGTGCCAAGAAGCCTTGTGACAATGACTCCAGCACCGACCCTGATGATGCAGATGCTCCTGGCTCCAAAGACATTCTTGGTATTGAGTCATTTTATTGGATGCGGAGCTTGCAAACCAGTTTGCAGCAGGCTCATCAGTGAAGTTCAGAGCCTTCAGGCTACCATCAAATCTGGTCAGAGCATAGTTATCATAGTGAGACATAGTCTGTCTTTGGCCAAAAACACAGTGTGGGATTCTCTTATTGGCCCCAGGCTGCACATTGACACTGGCCTGTTCGAAATCGGTTCAGAAGGGCCCATTAGCAGTGTGGCAAATCAAAGCCCGGTACATGCGTGGTCAGGTCAGTAATAAAAGACTGGTTTCTGATGTGAGCTGCAGACCACTCTTCATGCAGACCACTCTTCACTCAACATTGATGTTGCAGTGAAACGTGGGCAGGGCAAGTGGGCCCACAACGGGTGCCTTGACGACAAGTGGGCTTTTGGGTGGTCGAAGAAGTCTGTGTATAATGGTAGGCTCGGGTTTGCTGTGATCTTCTCAACCATTCTGACTGACTGTAGCATCCTCATAAAGGATGTTGCTTAACACAGGGATTGGTATTGAGTGATCTTGGGATGACTGCTCAGTCAGTCACCCTTGCTGTTGTCTGCTGTTAGAGCACCTTCTAGCTAGTATTGCTACAGTATTGATGAGCTCTTCTGCTCAGGTTCAAGATCACCCTAGGACACCAGACAGTGAAACTTCCCCCTCTCACTTTCTTTAGAGGAAGAGTACTTGTTTCTTACTCCTCTTCTGAGCATAATACAGAGGCAAGCTCCACCCATTCACCTCCCTCTTACAAGCTCTATGAATCCAAGATTTCATGGAGACCATCCTGGGATTTCATGGGGACCATCCACCTTGGTATTCACCCCCATGGATCTCAATCACTTACTGCTACCATATGCAGTCTGGGCCTTACTGAGCCTCTTGGATTATGCAACCAGCTGGGAAGCCTTCTTCTGTTGTCCGTCCCACCAGGGTTAGATTCCCCTTCTCCTACAAAATATCATAGGCCTACTCAACAAAGTTAGTTGGTTCAGTACCATAGCCTGCACCAACAAGAACAGGACAATGAGGAAGAATATGTGCAGGAAACAGAAGCGCAACTGATTCCAGCAGCAATATAGTCTTTTTTATTTGACGAGGCAGACATACCTTCCACTCCTTGCCAGCTGGATGATTTTAAAATCCTCCAAGACCTTTTACATAGCATGCTAAGAGACCTTGAAAATTCTGGTGGCAGTAGTACAAGAAAAATTCCACAAGTTACTGGCCATCATGCTATCCTCCATGCCTGGAAGGCTTGCCATGCCTATTAACATAGGACTACTGGAAGTGCCAAAAAATGTGTGGGGAAACTCCAGCATATGTGGCACTCATGCCTAAAAAAAGCAGATAGATGTTAGTGAATCCCTCCAAGAGATTTGAATATTTATGTATGCACCCAGTTCCTGGGTTACTAGTAGTGGCAGTTCTGCATGGAAAGTCCAAACAACAAGGGACCACAAGGATGACATAAAGGGATAAAGACTCCAAAAAATGGATTTATTTATCAAAAAGATTTATTTATCTTCAAGTCTGCAGATGTGTCTCTCAAATTACCAGGCATTTCTGTGAAAATATCTGCTGTTTAAAATTCAGGTCTCCATAATCCCTTCATTGCATCATCAAGACTAGTTTGTGGCTCTTGGCCTACAAGACACATACTTTGACATATCTATTAACCTGGCATTCAGGAAATACCTCAGATTCCAAGTGGGAGCATCTCACTACCAATACAGAGGATTGCCCTTCAGTATTTTAACTGCACCAAGGGAAGTTATTGGTGCTTGATAATCATAGCAGCTCATCTATGACTAGGGATCAGGTCTATCATCAAGAAGATCTTCCTCAACAGGTGAATGACTCCATCCACTTCATACTACACTTTTTTTTTAAAAAAACAACACTGGAACTCAGGATAAACAAGGAAAAGTCCCACTGTTGCCAACCCAGAGGAAAGAATGTATAGGGCCTGTGTTAGATTTTACATCAATGAGAGCTTATTTACCACAGCAAAAGTTCCAGGCCATGGTAGTCGTCATCATTAAGGTTAAGATTCTGTCACGGGTATTTTTGGTAAAAGTCAGGGGCAGGTCACAGGCAATAAAGAAAAATTCACAGAAGCCAACGACTTGCCCTTGACTTTTACTAAAAATACCCTGGTCAGGGAGAGGGAAACTAACAGTTGGAGCACTGCTGGGGCTGAGCTCTGGCAGCTGTGCCAGCCTCACCGCTGCTCCTGTGGCAGGGGCTGACTGCCACTGCTTCAGCTCCAGGAGAGCGTACCTAGCCCTGGCCACTGCTTCAGCCCTGGGGCTGCTGCTCTGATGGTCAGCCATGGCCCTGGGGGCAGGCACTGTGTCCCTGGGGACTGACCAGGGACTCCTGCTTCAGGGATACTGGAGCTGACAGTTGCCTCAGCTCTGCCCCTGCAGAAGAAGTCACGGAGGTCCCAGAAAGTCACAGAATCCGTGACAGAATCATACCCTTACTCGTCAGCCATCTGCATGCAAACCCACAGATATCTGTAAAAGAACACCTTAGACTTCTGGGTCACATGGCCTCCTGCACCTATGTCACCAATGTGCCATATTGCACTTCACTTCCATGCAAGGGTGATTGAAATCTGAAATTTACCCAGCAATCATCATATGGACATGAAAGTGCAGATCTGCTGAGAAATCTTCTCTCTAGCTGAGCTCTCTAGTCTGATCCCTTTTTGTCAGTCAAATATACCATTTTTAGAAGTCAAGCACATAAATCACATTTAGGATACAGAAAAATTGCACATTTCAATCTAGATACTTATAGCATATTTCATCACAGCTCCCTAATGGCCAAAATAGATCAAAGTGCATGTCCTGGGGAGATGTGTACTAACTTGTGTAGGAATCCAGTTTCCAATGATGAAACATTACTTCATTTATCTGAAAGTTTGAATATCTAGAATTTCGGAGATATAGTGAGCCATACGTTCCCAGTCTGCTGTAACATGGAAAGTTCTTTTTGTCAAGCTGTTGCATAAGGTGTTCTGCCACTCATATTTTATTTTGTATTATGGCTTTTTTCCATTTTCTAATCATGCATAATAAGAATAGTGTACATGGTGTCAAGCATACTTGCAATAAACGGCTTCTGTGGTAATTTAATCCATAAATTTTGAGATACAAGTGGGTGAGGTAACATCTTTTACTGGACCAACTGTGACTGGTTCCCCGAGATGCAACCTGGAACTGGGATACCACTGAGCCCTCTGGCATACCAACCTGGGCTCCCTCTCACACTGTGATGCTGTGAGAAGCTGCAATCCTCTCCAGGTCCTGCATTACACAGCCATCCACAGGTAGGGATACACCCAGCTGAGTTACATGAATGCTTCTTCTAGCCACTAACAATAGAGGCTCCAGCCAATTCTCCCCAGCCTAGGACCCCAGAGCTGTACTGTCTTGCCCCAGTCAGAAGGCTGAACAGTGTAAGTTTACTACCCAGTATGCCCCTGCCACAATGTGGAGAGGACATTGTGACGGGGCAAGGCCAGATGGCTATAGAAAAATAGTGGGAGATAGATATATTAGCTCCAGGCTAAACAAATCCCTGGTACCAGGATAAGTGAAATGGCAGCTGCTCCAGGTCAATTAAGACACCTGGGGCCAAATAAGAACTTTCCAGAAGGCAGGGAGAATGCTAGGTTGATTGGGACACCTGAAGCCAATCAGGGGCTGGCTGAAACTAGTTAAAAGCCTCCCAGTCAGTCAGGTGGGGGGCACATGTCAGGAGCTGTGGAAGGAAGTTGCGCTATTGGAGAGACTGAGTAGTACACACCATATCAGGCACAAGGAAGGAGGCCTGAGGTAAGGGTGAAGTGGAGCCTGAGGAAGTGAGGGCTGCTGTGGGGGAAGTAGCCCAGGGAATTGTACATGTCATGTTTCTAAAAGGTCAGCTACCATAGCTGATACTATTAGGGTCCCTGGGCTGGAACCCGGAGTAGAGGGTGGGCCCGGGCTCCCCCCCCCCCAGCACCTTTGCCCCCTGATTAATCACTGAGACTGGGAGACAAGAGAGACTGTGCAAGGAAGAATAACTTCTCCTCACCTCCCTTGCTGGCTTATGATGAAAATGGCTCAGTAGACTGTGACCCTTGTCTCTAGAGAAAGAAGGGTTACGTGGAGGGTCACAATGAGCCTCTGAGGCTAGCGAAATCTGCCAGGAAACGCGGGACCCACGGAGGCAAGGACAGAGCTTTGTCACAACATGCACCAGCCCTTGTTCCTAAGCAGATTTCCCTCGCACTTCAAACAACACACTGTTTTAGGTAAAATATATAACAGATTTATTATCTACAGAAAGATAGAGTAAGTGATTATAAGTAGTAAAAGTACAGCTCAAAGTTGGTCACCTAAGAAATAAATGTAAAATTGCAATCTGAGTTCTATAAATTAGACAGGATTTGAATCAAGCAGTGTCTCACCCTGGCAGACAATACAAGAAGGTCACAGATCTTCCATACACAGGCTGAAAATTCCCGTCAGCCTGCGACCACCTCCCCAGTTCAGTCTTTGTTCTCCAGATGTGCTTCCAGGTGTTGAGTTGTGCGGGGAGTGAGGCCAAGTGATGATGTCACTCCCCCTTTTATAGCTTATTCAGCTTGCTGGAAAGATCCTTTGCTGTGCCGTGAATCAAGCAGTCTCCATTGTTTACGTGCTATTTCTGAGAAGTTTCCATTGTATACAGTTCCTGGGGTAGGGTTTTGCAGTGTGGATTCCCCTTCATGGGCCATCCATGATGTCTGGCTTCTCCATGGTTGTACCTGAGAATATGGTGTTCCAGAGTGTTGCTTTGGGGTACAGAGCATCACACCAATCTTCACAGAGGGTTTGTGGTCATAAATTCATTAATGTAGCAAAGTTCTCAGATACTGTGCTGATGAGTGGCAGAGAAATGCTGTTAAGAAAAATAATCAGTTTCTGTGAACCATTCTACTAGTTGGAGGAAATTTAAAGCACTTGTGAATTAGTATCATACCTCCTACTGAAAGTCAGTGGAAGTAATGTGTCCAACTGTGGTGAGCATTTTTGAGAACCCCATTCTAACTTTTACAGAGAGACTTTTGTTTTAGGTATATTTAACCTCAGTATGTTCACCAAATACCAAGGTAGGTTTTTACATCCTGCAATATAATCCACCTTTCAGGGTTTTTTCCACTTTACCTGCTCTGGAAGTTGAAGAGTAGGAAGTATTTGTCCTGCACTAAACTACACTGTAATACTGGCACACTGTTCAACACTTGGTGCATTCAACGCCAGAGATTGTTGTGTTGCAGTGGGGGATGAAGTGATCCCTCTGCGTATCTGTTTGTGAAGCGCTTGGAATCCATTGGGATGAAAGATGCTGCATTAAAGACAATATGTTCTTCTTCGTGTGCTTGCTCATGTTGATTCCATTCCAGGTGTGTGCATGCCCACGTGCATGGTTGTCGGAGATTTTTGCCGTAGTGTTATCCATAGTGTTGGCGGTGGCACCCCCTGGAGTGCCACACCTATCTGTCAGTATATCAGGCACCATCAGTCCTGTGCCCTCTGTTCCTTCTTACCGCCTGTGATGGTTAGTCAGAGCGCCTTTCCTTGCATAGCTAGGGCTTGAAGTTTCATATCTACTGACTGAGCCTTAGGGCCTTGTAAATAGTTTGTTTATAATAGTTAGTGCTAAGTGTAGTTAGAAGTTAGGGTATGTCTACCCTGCTCATGTTACAGCGCGGCCATGGCAACGCTGTGATGTGGACAGTGCACTCATGCTTTATCGCTGGGGGAGAGCTCGCCTGTTGATTTTAAAAAAAAATAATAACCACCCTGAATGAGGGGTGGTAGCTTTATCGCGGGGAGCAGAGCTCCCAACGATAAAGCGCTGCCTATACTGGCGCTTTTCAGCGCTAAAACTTTTTGTCATTCAGGGGGGTGTTTTTTTGCACCCCTGAATGACTAAAGTTTTAGTGCTGAAAGTGGTGAAAGACACAGCCTTGGAGTCCCAGTGAGGACTTTGCCACAGGTGGGGCATGCCCCCGTGTCCACGGTTTATGCCCTGCACGGACTGTAACAGGCCTATGCATGTAAGTGACCCCCCTAGCAGCTTCCTCAAATGCTTGAGGGAATCACACGTGAAGGACAAGTGCTGTATTTGTAAGAACTTTCAGCCCAGGATTCAATGGGAGTGGGATATGCATTTGCGGGCTCTCCTCATGGAGTCTGCCCTTCGTCCGGCTTCCGAGCCATCGCGCCAAGACTCACCGAGTGCCTTGGCCTCAGTGTGCAGTATATTTGTGGCACCGGGCTCCACCTGGCACTGCTCCCTGTTGCTGGTGCCCAAAAAGAAAGCACGGAAGCATGGCTATCAGGCAAAAAAGGCCATGGGTCATCAGGCCAGGGACCCAGTTTGGGCCTCCTGGCCACTCTGGAGCGAAGCATCCAAGCCTCCCCAGTCGGGGCCCTTAGCCCCTTAAAAGGTCCACCACTGACTCCGGAAGAGGTAGGGGACCCTACCCCCTGACGGCACCAATGCCTTCCCAAGCTCCCCCGGCACCAAAAGAGGAGAGGCGTCCGCCTGTGCCACCAACACAGCACGTGCCGCAGGAAACAGCAAAGGCTGTCCATGGGGGCAAGCCAGCCACTAAGACCCCTCAGGGGGCAGTGGAGCTCTGCCAGTCCCCCAAGACAAGATAGTGCTCTCCACCTCCATGCCACATATCTCCAGAGTCGCAGCCCAGATCCTGTGGGGCTTGCCCTCAGTCACCGGCACCGTGATTGCGGTCCCTGCTGTCTCGACACAAATTGCCTAGAGGGAGGCGCCGGGATCTACTGCCACTGTTCATCCTCCCGTGCCAGACATTCTCTCAGCGCAGATCTCGGTTGCCTGCCCTGCGGGAGTGCTCCCCGTTACGTCTCTGGTCCCCCGGCATTGGCAATAGTCTCCTCCGTACCGGCACCGATCCTCTCACTCCAGGCACTGGTCTCTAGCAGCGACAGTCAACAGGCAGACTCAGGTGTCAACGGCCTCACCGTGCTGTCTGGAAGGGGATTCCTCTGGTATGGAAGGGTAGTTCAGCCCCTTGCCCAGATGCCACCAACGCGATTGGGCACCGAGGCTGCGTCGACATCGACAGCGCTGCCTTGACAGCACGGCCAGTGGCCAGCGCGGTGGCCTTATTGGAGTGCGTGGGGAGTGCCGGTCATGGTGATGCCCATTTCGCACCGCTCATGTGTCACAGCCTTGGAGCAACAGCTGGTGGCACCGGGCTCAGTGCATGAGATCCACTCAGAGGTCTGGGTAGAGGAGACAGCGCCCACCCCAAAATCCCACTCCCCCACGGGGGATGATGTCCCAGAACCTCCCTCTGTGGTTCAGTCATCGTCCTCATTCCCGGATGAGGTGGTCGTGGGACCCTCAAGGGCCAGCCTACTGGACGATTTTAAGGAACACCAGACCCTGCTTTGATGGGTGGCCAAGAACTTGGGCCTAGAGGTGAAGGAGATGGCCGAGCAGGCAGACACCTTGTTTAGTGTCCTCTCATCCTCTCCCCCAGCACGTGTTGCACTATTAGTGCATGACAGGGTCCTGAAAATTGCCAACGCCCTCTGGCAAACCCCATCGTCCATCCCACCCATCTCCAAAAGGGCCGAAAAGAAATACTTTGTCCCAGACAAAGGGTTCGAGTACCTTTATACCCACCCACCTCCGGGCTTGCTGGTTGTCTCTGTGGCCAACGAAAAGGACAAGCAGGGGCACACTAGTTCAACTCCCAAAAATAAAGAGGCCAAAAGACTTTTTGGGAGAATAATTTATTCAAAGCCAGCCTGCAATTTTGGGTTGCAAACCATCAGGCCCTTTTGGGCAGGTACAATTTTAACTTATGCTACTCCCTCCTGTGAGTTTGAGTACCTCCAGGGTCCCAGGAATTTGGCACCCTGGTGGAGAAGGGCACCGCGGTGGCTAGGTGCATTCTTTAGATGGCATGGGATGTGGCGGACTCGTGGCCAGAGTGGTCACGTTGGCGGTGGTCATGAGGCACAGCTCCTGGCTTCAGACCACCGGCCTGTCCCAAGAGATGCAGACCTCTATTCAGGACCTCCCATTCAATAGGAACGGTCTATTTTCGGAGCAGACTGATGCAAGGCTGCATGGGTTAAATGACACTCAGGCCACCCTTCGCTCTCTGGGCATGCATATGCCGCAGTCTGCATGGAAGCAGTTCTGGCCACCCCCGCTGTCATGGCCTTGGCAGCGTCATCAAGGGCCTGGAAGGAGAAGGGATAGAGACACGAGCTTTAGTCATTAACACCCTTCCTCCTCCCACTCACCCGCACAGCCTGGCCAGGCGAAGCATCCACAAACGCTCATTTTGAAGGTGAGCTCAAGAGCGATGCCCCAGTCAATTCCCAAGATCCATCTTGTTCTTTCCTCAACCATCTTCATCCCCACTGTTTTGGCCTGGTCGTGGGTCACCTCAGACCGCTGGGTGCTGGGCATAGTATCTTCGGATTATACCCCGTGTTTTTCGGCAGCCCCTCCCTCCCACCCTTACTCTTCCCTGTCCATCTTCAGAGACCCTTCTCAAGAGCAACTCCTCGTCCAAGAGGTCAAGAACCTCCTAGACCTGGGGGCAGTGGAGGAGGTCTCTCAGGACATGAAGGGAAAAGGGTTCTATTCCTGCTACTTCCTAATCCCGAAAGCAAAAGGGGGCCTCAGACCCATTCTGGACCTGCGTTGCCTCGACAAGTCTTTCAGAAAGTTGAAGTTTTGCATGGTCTCCCTGACCTCCTTCATCCCCTTCCTGGATCTGGGAGACTGGTATGCCGCCCTCAACTTGAAGGATGCTTATTTCCATATTCCAAGGTCACAGATGTTTCCTCCGTTTCATAGTGGGCAGATGCCATTTTCAATTCCTGGTGCTGCCCTTTGGCCTCTCATCAGCCCCAAAGGCGTTCACAAAATGTATGGCACCAGAGGCTGCTTACCTGAGATGTTGAGGGGTCCAGGTCTTCCTGTATCTCAATGACTGGCTCATCAAGGGCAGGTTTCAGGAGCAAGTGCAGAGAAGCCTTGATCTGGTGTGTTCCACCTGCTGCGATGTAGGCCTGTTAATAAACGTGAAAAAAACCACCTTAATGCCAGTCCAGCAAATGGAGTTCATTGGCATGGTTCTCGACTCCATGCGAGCCAGACCCTTTCTTCTGGAAGCATGTTTTCAGGCCATGTTGGACCTGATCTCCCATGTAAAGAACCACCCGCTCACCACGGCTCACACCTACTTGTGGCTGTTGGGCCACATGTACATACATGGTCAGCCATGCTCAGCTCCATCTCTGGCCTCTGCAAGCATGGCTGGCATCAGTCTACATCCCCAACTGGCACGACTTAGGGTAGTCAGGATGCCGGACCACATCAGGTCTCCCTGGTTTGGTGGTTGGACCCCAGGTCAGTATTGGAGAGTGTCCCCTTGGTAACCCCAACCCCGTCGCTGACCCTGGTCTCTGATGCTTCAGACCTGGGCTGGGGAGCCCACCTGGACGAGCTCAGCACCCAGGGCCGCTGTTTGCCAGATGATCTGGCCCTCCATATCAACATCAGGGAATTCAGAGCGGTTTGCTTGGCTTGCTAGGCTTTCTTGCCCCACCTGAAAGGCAAGGTGGTACAGGTCCTGATGGACAATACCGCCGCAATGTATTCCATCAACAGGCAAGGTGGTGCCATGTCTTCGGCCCTTTGTCAAGAAGCTTTGGGATTTTTTGTGTCCGGCAGGCCATTCATCTGGTCGCCATGCACCTGCCTGGAACAAGAATGTCTTGGTGGATCGCCTCAGCAGGACTTTTTCATCTCGGTACGGGTGGTCGCTCCATCTGGAGGCGGTTGGTATTATCTTCTGGAAGTGGGGGACTCCCCAGGTGGACTTGTTCACATCCCGTCAGAACAGGAAATGTCACGTGTTCTGTTCACTCCAGGGGATGGACAGGGGTTCCTTGTCACATGATTTTCTGCTCTTGTGGTTGGGGGCCCTGATGTACGCCTTCCTGCCAGTACCGTTGATCCACAGAGTCCTCATGAAGATCAAACAGAAAAGGATGAAGGTTATCCTAAAAACCCCTGAGTGGCCTTGCCAGCACTGGTTCGTCACACTGCTGGATCTTTGGGTAGCCGCCCTGCTGCAGCTACCTCTCTAGCTGGACCTGCTGTCCCAGAACTACGGCAGTCTTCTGCATCCAAACCTGGTGGCGTTGCACTTGACAGCGTGGCTACTGCATGGCTGAATGCAGAAGAGTGGGAATGTTCAGCCCAGGTCCAGCATGTCTTGTTGGATAGCAGAAAGCCCTCCAACAGAGCAACTTGCCTGGACGAGTGGAAAAGGTTCATGTGTTTGGCTTTGGAATGACATATCCGGGCCTTGAAGGCCTCACTGCAGGTGATCCTGGATTATCTTCTGCATCTCAAGCTCCAGGGCTTGTCCCTATCATCGATCAGGGTCCACCTGGCTGCTATTTCAGCTTTCCACCCTCCGTTCCAAGACAAGTCAGTCTTCGCCCACAACATGATGGCCTGATTTTTGAAAGGTCTGGAGCGTCTCTACCCTCACGTCTGGGACCCTGTCCCTCCCTGGGACTTGAATCTCGTGCTGTTGAGGCTCATGGGGCCTCCCTTTGAACCTCTGGCTTCCTGCTCTCTTCCGCTTCTCTTCTGGAACATTTTATTCCTGGTTGCAGTAACTTCTGCCCACAGGGTGTTTGAGATCAGGGTGCTTACTTCAGAGCCTCCCTGTACAGTATTCTACAAGGATAAGGTCCAGCTGCGGCACACTGGGTGTTCCTGCCTAAGGTAGTTTCCCAGTTTCATACCGGCCAGGACATATACTTACCTGTCTTCTTCCCGAAGCCTCATAAATCAGAAGAGGAACACAGGTTGCATGCCATGGATGTCAGGAGGACGCTGGCCTTCTACATTGACCGGATAAAGCTGTTTCTCAAGTCAACACAGCTGTTCATTGCGGTGGCAGACAGGATGAAAGGTCGTCCAGTGTCTGCTCAAAGGATTTTGTCCAGGATCGTGGCCTGCATCCGCTACTGCCATGAGCTGGTGAAAGTGCCTCCAGCTAGAGCACAAGCATCATCAGCAGCCTTCCTGGCTCAGGTGCCAATCCAAGATATCTGTAGAGCTGCTACCTGGTCATCTGTCCACACGTTTACGTCATTTTATGCACTTACCCAGCAGGCCCAGGACGATGCTGGCTTCGGCAGAGCAGTGCTGCACGCTGCAAGACCGTGAACTCCGAGCCCACCTCCATTGACGCTGCTTGTGAGTCACCTAGAATGGAATTGACATGAGCAAGCACTCGAAGAAGAAAATGCGGTTAACTACCTTTTCATAACAGTTGTTCTTCGAGATGTGTTGCTCATGTCCATTCCATTATCTTCCCTCCTACTCCTCTGTCAGAGTTGCTGGCAAGAAGGAACTGAGAGGGCATAGGATCCGCAGCACCGGATATGCCGATACTTGGGCGTGGCACTCAAGGGGGTGCCACTGCTGACCCTATGGATACCGCGAAGGCAAAAATCTCTGACAACCGCGCATGTGGGCACGCACACCTAGAATGGAATGGACATGAGCAACACATCTTGAAGAACAACAGTTACAAAAAGGTAAGCAACTGTTTTTTTTATTAACCCGAGGACACAGGATAAGTTATGGAAAAATGCCAGCAATTTGGCTGCACGTACATATTCACAATAACATAAAAATAAAAAAATCCCCAGAACAATTTGTGCTTCCAAGATAAGTCAGACCAATACTGTTCCATAGCATATAAAGAAATACACATACACTAATGTTCCTGTTGCTCTGATGGCTGCTGATAGTACCTATATCAATTATATGAAAGACCACAGAGATAGCTGTAAATTGTAATTTTCCATCATCCTTGGCCAAGATCACATCTCTCTTGTTTTATTTTCTGGTACTTCATGACTCCTACGTTAACAGCCAAAGCAAGCATTGTCTTTTCATGTTCTGGTCCTAGATATTTCTGTATTCAGACAGAGAGAAACTGCTCTCTTGTTTTTGTAATTAGCGAATTTGTCAGCTGACTCTTGTTCGACAGGCTCTTGAATTCAGTTTCCACTCTAATAGCTTTCATCCTAGCATTCTGCTTTTCTCCTCCCAAACCCTAATCTTTATTAAAGCCTCTTTTTGATACCAGAATCTGAGTCTTCAGCATGGGGAGTGTGAAAAAGCAGATGGAAGACATACTAAAAAACACAGCTAATGTAAAGGCAGGCCATAGGAAACACTCCAGAGGAAGGAGGATGACTTCAAATATGATGGGATTAATGAAAACCTGATAAATGCAGAATAAAGCACTGTGTAGTTGCTCACATGCTGCTACAGAAATAGAAAACAGCAATAACTGGCCTAGTCTGAAGCAGATCGTTTCCACATGTTAGTGAATCAGTTACAAAGTTTCTACAAATCATGGGCTCCTGTCACATGAATACAATCAAATACTAGTGCCATAATTGCTTACTGTTTGGGCATGTATCACACATTAGTGGTAAATAGCTTAAAAATGTCTGTTACATTGAAAACCAGTAATAATATTTGGCATACTTATGATAGAGATTTTCAAATATGCATTACTGGAACAAACTCTGGTATTGTTTATTGTTTCAGTAGTCATGAATGACCAGAGTTCCTTAGCTGGCTGGTGTTCTAGGAGCTATTGCATGTTCTGTTTCTCTGGCCTTTTTCTTTCTCTCTTTCTTTTTTCTTTTTTTTAAGTGCAAGTCAGTAGGAGTAAGTTTCAGTGTTCTGTCTTGCACAGCTCCTACCAAGAACTTTGCAGATATAATAAAACTAAAAACAAAAGTCCTTCAAAATCTTTTTTTAAAAAAACTTGCATGCAGTGTAGCTGTAGCTATGTCAGTACCAGGATATTAGAGAGATAAGATGTGTGAGGTGATATCTTTTATTGGACCAACTTCTGTTAGTGAGAGAGAGAGAGACAAGCTTTGAAGCTTACACTGAGCTCTTCTTCAGGTCTGGGAAAAGTACTCTGTGTCACAGCCCACAAAACTAGTATCTCATCTCTTAGATCAGGGATGGGCAAACTTTTTGGCTTGAGGGCCACATCGGGGGATAGAAATTGTATGGCGGGCCATGAATGCTCACAAAATTGGGGTTGGGGTGCGGGAGGGGGCGAGGACTCTGGTTGGGGGTGTGGGCTCAGGGGTGGGGCTGGGGATGAGGAGTTTGGGTGTAGGAGGGCGATCAGGGTTGGGGCAAGGGTACAGGAAGGGGTGCAGGTTCTGGCTGGTGGGGTGGGCTCTTGGGTGGGCCTGGAAATGAGAGGTTTGGGCTGCAGGAGAGTGCTCCGGGCTGGGATCTAGGGGTTTGGAGAGTGGGAGGAGGATCAGGGCTGGGGCACAAGATTGGGGCATGGGGAGAGGCTCAGGGGTGCAGGCTCCAAGCGGCGCTTACCTCAAGTGGCTCCCGGAAGCAGTGGTATGTCCCTTCTCCAGCTCCTACATGGAGGCGCAGCCAGGTGTCTCTGCATGCTGCCCCATCCGCAGGCACCGCCCCTGCAGCTCCCATTGGAGTGCATATGAGCTGGAGTGGGGCCATGCTGCGGTTTCTGGGAGCCATGTGGTGCGGCCCCTGACCCTGCACCCTGGCTGGAGCAGGGGCCAAGCTGCAAGGTGTGGCCCCCCACCCAGCACCCCGGTTGGAGCTGGGCCAAGCTGTGTGGTGCGGCCTGCACCCCAGCGCCCCGGCCGGAGCGGCTCCCAACCCAGTGCCCTGGCTGGAGCGCTGGAGCGGGGCAAGCCCCAGACCCTGCTCCCCAGCGGGAGCTTGTGGGACAGCTTAAAACAGCTCGTGGGCCACAGTTTGCCCACCCCTGTTGTAGATGATCCCTTGGTCTGATCCAGTATGGCATTTCCCACTTTTGCAGTGCAGTTTATTAAACTTGTTTTAAAAGTTTAAAATGATCTGAGACTGTTTCAAGAGCCAAGATCCAATATCATACCTCCAAACTCAAAATATTTTGTCCCTGATCCAAAGTGTGTATTTTAGAGCTATCACTAGTGTTAATGCAATATTATTTTGTGAATACACTATAGTATAGCCTTAACTAAATTCTTGTTAGCAATGTATTCTTACATGCTTTTTAGAGTTGATGTTAGTATGAAATAAATATAATAGGCTGTAATGTAACTGGAAAATTTATATAGGAGAGATTGTAAAACACAACTTGGTAATGGTGGAGGCTAGGTAACTAAATGTTTTCTGATCGTGAATTGATATTCTGAATGGAGCTTTCATGGGAGCTATAGTTTCATCAGGTTTTACTCCACTGCATTCAGAGGTTTCTATAGTAATTGCTATGGTAACACTGATGCAAGAAATGTTCCCACAGACGCCCAGCTGTGAACAATGGCAGATTACTGAAAACATTTTGCTGCATCTCGATTAAATTATTGAAAATATCCCTTCAGAGATAATAATGTAAATAGTCAAAAATTACTTATTTACTAGGCAACATGGTCATTCTCCTGATAAAGACCTAAATGCTCTTATTAAAGCAATATTTGGTTACAGAATATCTACCATATGAAAGTCTTTCCTGTTGCCTATGTGGATTCAGAGAGATTGTCAAACTGTTCAGACCTAAAATTTTGTTAAAGATGTTATATTTTTGAAAGAAACATTCAGATGCTAACTATATAGGATATATGTATAAATAAGTAAATAGTCCTTCAAAAATTATAATTTAATAGATAACACTATTCTTCTGGTAATGAGGGTATTTAAGAGGCTGATCTTTATTTCCTGACCCAGTCACATGACAGACTATGGTTACAAAAGTCACATGGCAGGGATCAGTATTCGTTAATTCTGGTGTCTAGTCTTAAATGGCCCATAAAATCTATTTTCATCAATCTGTGTTGATTTAGCAGGCTTAAATTAACCAGTACCATTCCTATAGCTGTGCTGACATCAGTCAACAATGTGCGCAAGCAGAGATGTTCTGTTATCAAACAATACTGTATATATTGAAAGTGTTGTTAAAAACAGCGTGTTGCACATTAAGATAGGATTTTGTTCATGCAGTCACTTTATTCTGAATGGAAGTTAAAGTAATACAGACAAAGAAGAAAACAATCCAATGTTTACCACATGGACATAGATTTTTTTTTTTAACTTGAATGTATTTTACAGATTGATTTGTTAGTTACTGAAAGTTTTGTCTGCATGCGAACTGCAAGACAGAATCCTAAATTATTATAAAAAATGGAGCATGAAAAATTCAGTACTAAAAAAATACCATCAAGTTGTTTTAAAGATGTAGTGTGTCAAGACCAAATGTAGATAACAGGCAGGCCACAACATGATTGAAAGTGGTGGAAAACAGGGTTTCTAAATCCCTTTGACTAGTGTCTGTCCTCACTTACACCTGTACAATTTCACTGATATTGCACAACGTAAATGAAGAATGAATTCAGCTCAATATTTACATTTAATTTGACTTCTTGGAACAAACAGACTGCCCAATGATCCAAGTGTAATGAAAGATTTGCCAGTCAATTCTTCTGGTAAATCTAAGTGTTATATCATTGGACACTGATCAATTGAATTCATTTATATAGTAAACACTGCTTTCCTTAACAGAGCTGAGTGGAAAACGGTTTTCTTGTCCTGTGAAAATTTTCAAGATTTTGAAATTTTTTCCTTTCCTGAATCAGGTCAAAAAATTGAAATTTTGGGGGGCGGGAATTAATTAAGGGTCAGTTGAAACATTTTGTTTAAATTTCAACCATTTTAATTTTTTTACTATAATTAGCTACATTTTGAATCAAAAAGCCATTTTGAACCAGAAGAGCAGAGATTTTTGTTTAGAAAATGTCAAAAAAATTGCATGTTGATACATCTGAAACTTTTTTCCCCCAAACCTTTTCAAATTGAAAAAATTGTCAGAACAAAAACTTTTCGCTGGAAAGACTTGGTTTCAATTAATCCGCATTTGCAAGTGAAAAAACATTAGCTGAAAAATTCCAACCAGCTCTAGCACTTAATACTCTTTGCCTGATGTTATTGCTCATGTACTTAGGCAAGTGCCCACCACCTTACACATCAAGCACTTAGTAAGATTCTACATGCCTATTATTGGACAATAATCTACAAAGCAGCTAAATGGAATTCGGCATCGTTTCTATAATTCCCTGCTCTGGAAAGTCTGAACACCTGGCTAGTTTAGACACTGAATTATGGAGGTATCTTTCACCTTCTTAGCAGGTGGTTACCACACACCAGAGTTAAAGATTATTGGCAAGGCCACAGTCACTTGGAAAATTAGTTTTTTAGTTCTCAGTGCTGATAGACTTGTAACTTTCCTAGAATTAGACAAAGTCTTTCTTTGTTTCCAAAGAAGAAGTATGTTCTAGTCGTTCGAGCTATAAAAATATTCCTTTACGCAACAATTATCTTTCTTAGTGAAAAATACTTTGAAAGCAATGATCTGCTTTTAATTGATTACATTTTATCAAAGCAAGTCTCCTTCCTTGACTGACTGGCATAATGCCATGTCTCTAATGATCAGCTATAAAAAAGTAGCATTTTGGGGGCAAGGAAGATGATAGCGCACACCAGGCAAGTGGAGAAACTGTTCTCCCTGACAGCCAGGAACTGTTTATCACCTTGGAGCCAATACCCTCCCAACCCGGGCTCCCGGACCTTGAAGGAGGAGAAGGCAGCTCTGGTGAGTGTACCTTTGTAAATATAATAAACGGTTTAAAAGCAAGCGTGTTTAATGATTAATTTGCCCTGAAGACTTGGGATGCATTTGCGGCCAGTACAGCTACTGGAAAAGTCTGTTAACGTGTATGGGGATGGAGCGGAAATCCTGCAGGGACATCTCCATGAAGCTCTCCTGGATGTACTCCCAAAGCCTTTGCAAGAGGTTTCTGGGGAGGGCAGCCGTATTCCATCCTCCATGGTAGGACACTTTACCATGGCAAGCCAGCAGCACATAGTCTGAAATCATTGCATAACACAGCATGGCAGCGTTTGGTCCCAGTGTTTGCTGGCATTCAAGCAACATCCATTCTTTATCTCTCTGTGTTATCCTCAGAAGAGTGATATCATTCATGGTTAAAATAGGGGAATTTAATTAAGGGGACATTCAGAGGTGGCCGTTCCTGCTGGGCTGAACAGAAATCATCCCTGCTGTTACCCATGCGGTGGGCGGAGGGGTGAAGCGATCATCCCAGACAAGTGTGTGTGTGTGGAGGTTAGTTGGGTTTGTGCTGCACGTTAACCCGAAAATGCAGCCCTTCCTTTTAAGTGGCCAACCCATTTTGAAGGGCCAACCCAACGGGTGCTTGGTATGTGAAATGAGGGTGCTGCTGTTTGAAACCATTCCCACATCTTAGGAAGGTTAAAGAAGCCAAAAGACTGTGGCTTACCATGTCTGCCTGCAAGCCGAATTCTGTTGCCCGTCGTCCCTGAGTGTGTGATCTGTCCCATACCAGCAGGCCCTCAATATAAGAGGCAAAATGCGATCTTATAAAGAAACCACACATGCTATGTAATGTTAACAGCTTGGTTCACCATGAAAGAGTCTACCCATTGTTCTCTAAAATGTCTCTTTTTAAAGACTAATCTCCCTTTTTTCCCTCCCGCAGCTGCAAATGTTTCAACGCTCCCACTATCATCTCCATCCCAGAAGCTATCAAAGATTAGAAGCTGAAAAAAATACACTTGTGATGAAATGTTCTCTGAGCTCATGCAGGCCTCCCATGCTGAAAGACCCAAGTACAATGCGTTGAGGGAGACTATGTCAGAGTCCAGGAAAGCACAAAATAAACGCGAGGACAGGAGGGATGAGTGAGAGGAGAGAAGGGATGAGTGAGAGGACAGGAGGGACGAGCGAGAGGAGAGGTGATGTCAGCGTGATGAGAGGAGGCAGGATGCAATGCTGAGGCTACTGGAGGATCAAACTGATTTGCTCTGGCGTATGGTTGAGGTGCAGGAAAGGCAGCAGGAGCACAGACTGCCCCTGCAGCCCCTGTGTAACCAACTGCCCTCCTCCCCAAGTTCCATAGCCTCCTCACCCAGACACCCAAGAACGCAGTGGAGGGGCCTCTGGGCACCCAACCACTCCACCCCAGAGGAACAAAAAGCAACAAAAAGCTGGCATTCAATAAGTTTTGAAGTGCAGTGTGGCCTTGTCCTTCCATCCTCCCTTCCTCCCACACCCCAACCAGTGCTTCCCTCCTCCCCAACCCTTCCCGGGCTACATTGGCAGTTATCTCTCCGTTTGTGTGACGAATTAATAAAGAATGCATGAATTTGAAACAACAATGACTTTATTGCCTCTGCAAGCGGTGATCAAAGGGGGGAGAGAAGGGCAGTTGGCTTACAGGGAAGTAGAGTGAACCAAGGCGGTGGGTTTTCATCAAGGAGAAACAAACAGAACTGTCACACCATAGCCTGGTCAGCCATGAAACTGGTTTTCAAAGCTTCTCTGATGCGCAGCGCACCCTGCTGTGCTCTTCTAACCACCCTGGTGTCTGACTGCGCGTAATCAGCGGCCAGACGATTTGCCTCAACTTCCCACCCCGCCATAAACGTCTCCCCCTTTCTCTCACAGATATTGTGGAGCACACAGCAGGCAGGAATAACAATGGGAATATTGGTTTCGCTGGGGTCTAACCGAGTCAGTACACTGTGCCAGCGTGCTTTTAAACAGCCAAATGCACATTCTACCACCATTCTGCACTTGCTCAGCCTATAGTTGAACAGCTCTTGACTACTGTCCAGGGTGCCTGTGTACGGCTTCATGAGCCATGGCATTAAGGGGTAGGCTGGGTCCCCAAGGATAACTATAGGCATTTCAACATCCCCAACGGTTATTTTCTGGTCTGGAAAGTAAGTCCCTTTCTGCAGTTGTTCATATAGACCAGAGTTCCTGAAGATGCAAGCGTCATGTACCTTTCTTGGCCATCCCACGTTGATGTTGGTGAAGCGTCCCTTGTGATCCACCAGTGCTTGCAGCACCACTGAAAAGTACCCCTTTTGGTTTATGTACTGGCTGCCTTGGTGATCCGGTCCCAAGATAGGGATATGTGTTCCCATTGCAGCAAATCCATCCACTATGACCTGCACATTTCCCAGAGTCACTACCCTTGATAGCAGCAGCTCAGTGATCGCGTTGGCTACTTGCATCACAGCAGCCCCCACAGTAGATTTGTCCACTCCAAATTGATTCCCGATTGACCGGTAGCTGTCTGGCGTTGCAAGCTTCCAGAGGGCTATCGCCACTCACTTGTGAACTGTGAGGGCTGCTCTCACCTTGATATTCTTGTGCTTCAGGGCAGGGGAAAGCAAATCACAAAGTTCCATGAAAGTGCCCTTATGCATACGAAAGTTTTGCAGCCATTGGGAATCGTCCCAGACCTGCTACACTGTGGTCCCACCAGTCTGTGCTTGTTTCCTGGACCCAGAATCGGCGTTCCATGGCATGAGCCTGCCCCATTGCCACCAGGATGGCCAAATTGCCAGGGCCCGTACTTTGAGAGAAGTCTGTGTCCATGTCCTCATCGCTCTCCTCACCATGCTGCCGTCGCCTCCTTGCCTGCTTTGCAGGTTCTGGTTCTGCATATACTGCATGATAATGCGCGTGGTGTTTAGAGCAGTCAAAACTGCCGCGGTGATCTGAACGGGCTCCATGCTTGCCGTGGTATGGCGTGAGCAGGAGAGCAGAGTGGCAGCGGAAGCGGCAGGTGGATGACGATGCTGACAGGAATATGGCGCCCGCACGGAAAAAGGCACGAAACGATTGTCACCGTCGCTTTCACGGAGGGAGGGAGGGGTAGGCTGGCAGCAGACGGTGCTGCTGACTGAGAGAGCTATTCCTCTGCCAATATTCCAGGCAGGACTGAATCTCTATTAGACAAAACTTAAAGAAGAGCATGACCTGAGTCACTCCCATTTATGTGCACGCACCCCTGACAGGCTTTATCGAGGTCTGCCAGGAGCACCCATGTCCGCTCAGGTGACCTGACCGACCTGACCAAGGCCAGCCAGAGCAGCCAGGAGATGACGAGGGTGGCTACCAGTCTTACTGCACTATCTGCTGCCACAAAGCAATGAGACGCTGCTGTGTAGCAATGCAGTCCCACGTCTGCCAGCACCCAGGAGACATACGGTGATGGCTGAGCAGGGTGAGCTGAGCGGGCTCCATGCTTGCCATGGTATGGCGTCTGCACGGGTAACCCATTAAAAAAGGCGCGAAATGATTGTCTGCCATTGCTTTCACGGAGGGAGGGAGGGAATGGGGGCCTGACGAAATATACCCAGAACCTCCCGCGACAATGTGTTTTGCCCCGTCAGACACTGGGATCTCAACCCAGAATTCCAATGGGCAGCGGAGACTGCAGGAACTGTGGGAGAGCTACCCACAGTGCAACGCTCCGGAAGTCGACACTAGCCTCGGTACTGTGGCCGCACTCTGCCGACTTAATGGTCTTAATGGTTTTAAGTGTGGACATACACAATCGACTGTATAAAATCACTTTCTAAAAATTCGACTTCTATAAATTCAACCTAATTTCGTATTGTACACATACCCTGGGATAGCACTTGGGACCAAAACTTGACTTCTATGGCAGTATACCTAGTGAGGCTTGTTGACTTCTGTTGACTAGCAGCCGTGAAATCTGTATTTCAGTTTTGGATAGGGGCTTAAATACATTTATCACAGACATGCTTTTCGTGTTCTGTATCAATTGTAATTTACCACACTAATTTGCAGTAGTTAAAACTTCAGAATAAAAATACCTTAAAACTTTAAATCAGGCCCATATTTCTTCAACAACTGAAATGCTATATCAATAGGGGGTTTTGACAATTTTTACATCAAAACTTAAATCTCCCTTTTGATCTTCAAAAGTGTTCCCTTCAGAAGACAAGATTTTGAAAATACTCTATTTTTACAAGAAATTAATCAAATGCAAAAATTGAAAAAGATGTTGTGGCTTCTTTGGTAATCTGGAGTCAGGGTATTTTACAGTGCTATGCATTGATTCATGATGTAAATAAGTATATTGTGAAGAAAGCATGGGACAACAGTATGTGTAAGACTTGTTTCACTGTTGACTGTATCTGGTTCCAGAGTAGCAGCCATCTTAGTCTGTATTCGCAAAAAGAAAAGGCGTACTTGTGGCACCTTAGAGGCTAACAAATTTATTTGAGCATAAGCTTTCATGAGCTACAGCTCACTTCATCGGATTCAGCTTTTCATTTGCATAGATCCACGTTCTTAGAGGCTGTTTTCTTATTTAATTTCCTCCTTAATGTTTTCTGACACTGCAGCCTCAAAATGTTATGTTCATATTTGGTATGTCAGCATATGCTGCTAAAAATCCTTCACTCACTCTCAATGAATAATTTTGTTTCTTTTTAAGAATTTAGAGCCCAATCTTGCTATACTGAGTGGACTCTTATGAAGTGCTGAGTACCCACAACTCACACTAACTCTTATGGGAGTTGAAGGAATTCAGGTCTGTAGGACAGAGACCTAAATTTTATGGGCCATATTCTGCTCTGTTAAGCTTGTGAAAACCCTGCTGGAAATAAATTGTATTTGTAGGTGTTGTTGGAGCAATATGTGACTGTCCATCCTTTGAGTGCAAAAGAGTGCACTGAAGAGAACAAAAATTCTTTCATGGATTTCAAAATCACAATTGCAAATGCACACAAGGATGTAATTCCTAAATATATTATGCTTAGGTTTTCTTTCCTGAGTTAGTCATACAAGCATTTAAAACAAAAGTATAGTTTAGAAAATTGCACTTAAAGGATATTTTGCTTTAGAAGCAGTTTTTTAAATGAATACCAAAAGTACTTTTTTAAATTCCATTTCCAGCAAATACTTTGTATTCTAAGTTTTATAACCTGGAGGGAATTTCTGTTGTAAGAAACGTTGGGGCAGAGTTCCTGTCTGAAGTATCCTTCCCCTTTGTCACATTCCATAATCTATTTTAGATGTTCATAGGGTGTCAGTTTCATCACATATAATGCAAGAACCTTCCCCTCTCTTGTTCTTGCCACCTGGAAAACCCTTTCTATAATATCTGTTTCAGCTTCATTCAATCTCTATCTCCTTTTAAATCATATATTTTCCACTGTACGTGCCTTTTAATGTAGGTCTTCCTTTTGGTCTCATGAGTGAATGGCGTTGATGGACCTATCCTGTGGAATATAGACCAGATCATTATACTTTAATTAGATGGATTTTAAAACTCTCTTGCACTCTGCAGTATTTGTTTAGGCAAACTCCAGCTAAAATTACGACATGGATAGAGGAATTGCAGAATTGAAGTGACTCCAAGACACTAAAGGCCCAGTTTGAAGGCTGCAAACAGGACTTTGCTCTTGAGAATTGCATTTTCTGACTGGAGATGGATTGAAACAATCTGGGACGTGCATTCTGCTTCACTATAATTTAGGAATAGGCTAAAGCTGAAAAATTCGATTTCAGCTTTAAATTTTAGACATTTTGTAGTTCAGGTTTAGTTTGGCTCATTATAAAAAAAAAACAAAAAAAAACCGCACTTGTGAAACTCAAATTTAATCTTGCATTTTGATACCTCTTCTCTCTCTCACCTCCCCAAAGTTATGATCGGGGGTTTGATTTGGTCTTATCTCTACTATAAGTAGAGTTTGGCTACTTTCTGCATCACTGAAAGTGGTTTCTATATATAGGACAGTCAGCCTTTTGAAATAATAAGCCACATAATGCTGATTAATGTGATATTATATACTATAAATGGAACAGAAAATGGGAAAGTCAGTTCTATAACAGTGGAAGGGTCAGTCCTGGAGGGAGTTGGTTAAGGAAGCTTAATCTTAAACTGATAACTGTAGGCTTGCAGTGTAATTACCTCCATCTGATGTCTGCTGCTTATAAGAGCACAAATTGGAGGAAAAACAGTTTGTAGGGAATGTTGTTACGCCCTCAGTGTTTACCAGACCATAAAAAATTAGTAATTACTTCGGTGTCAGAAGAACAAACCGTGTCTTGACATGTTTCATTACTTTGTTAATTTAAAGCTCCTTTTGGTAAGACTTGTTTTCTTTCACTGAGATGTTCTATTAGGGATCTCTGATAACAGCATGATTGTGGAGAAAGAAAGGAACAGGGATTCCATTATGAATGTATATTAGAGTTGCTCATTCTAACCAAAACAAACTAATGTGCTGATTTGTGAGCCAGTAAGGGTGCAGAACGGGGGAGGGGTGAAAATTGGCAAAACCAATTAAATATGAAGTCTGTTCTATAAAAACTTTTTTGGCTGTTGTCCATATGGTGATGGATACTTTCAACTTAGTTGAAAGTTACAGGCTGATAACAGTTTGACAGTGATAAATTGAGTCATCAGAATTGCACTAATGGATGGTCTTCAGTTCAGAGTCCCAAGTAGATGATTAGGCATGTCAAATTTATATTACTTGTTGCAGAGTTTCAAGCTCTTGTTACAGTGATGATTGCAGGGATGGATATAAATATCTTGTTCTTATTGTTAAGTTTTTCTTTTTCCTTAAATATATAAATCATGCCATACTTGCTTAAGATGAAGTGTCTTTTGTTTTCCACATACTGAATTAAAATAGAACTAATGATCTGTGCTTTGTGATAAGGAAGGCAAGAGAAAAGGGAAAATGTATGGGATAGTAGCATTAAAATGTTGAAGAAAAGTGTAGTAATATGAAGTAAGGGTGGAATTTTGAGAAGTGTCTAAGTGATTTAGGAGCACAAGTCCCATTGAAAGTCCATTGGTAGTTTTCAAAATCCTACCCTGAATTCCTACTGTAGGATCAGCTGTGTATGCCACGTCCTAGAGAAGAGTGTGAAACACTTTCTGGACAAATAACTAACTTTTGAAAGTAGTTATTGATGATCACAGGCCTCTCGCCTTGTGTGATGTGATGTGTCCGTCACAATCCAGCTGAGGCTCTTGAGTTGAAAATTTCACCTTAATGGCCACTATGGAAAAGACATGGCAAAAGGGCTTTTTCAGAGCCAGGTCTTTGATTCTAGAATTCACGGTGTGTGTAGCCTTGTGAGCTGTGTTGACTCTATCTGTGTAGTTGAAGTTCTGGAACTCCCTCTGGGCTGACACAGTTCACAACTGGGAAATTAAATATCAAAATTAAATGTCAAAATTTGAAGAGGGAACTGAACAAAAGATGGGATGATCATTATTATTTGTATTATGGTAGCAACAAGAAGCCCCTACTGAGATCAGGGTTCCATGTATGCCGTAAATACTCATGGTAAGAGTCCGTTCACATTCTAGCCAGTGAGAAGTGTTGTAGCTCTGTCAGTCCCACGATATTGGGGAGATAAAGTGCGTGAGGTAATACCTTCTATTGGACCAGCTTGT
This sequence comes from Natator depressus, assembly GCF_965152275.1. NCBI lineage: Eukaryota > Metazoa > Chordata > Testudines > Cheloniidae > Natator > Natator depressus. The sequence continues at coordinate 25,277,468 of NC_134240.1, forward strand.
GTTCGTGAAAGATACAAGCTTTCAAGCTTACACAGAGCTCTTCTTCAGGTCTGGGAAAGGTACTCCCAAGGTTACAGCAAAAGGCAAAGAGGAACAGACTGTTTAGCATAAGCAGTTAACACGTATTATAAGGGACCATTCAAGGTAGAGTGCCCCCTTAACACCTCTGCAGTCATAGGACAAAAAGAGGGGGTTAATGTTGTAATAGGCCATAAATCCGGAGTGTCTGTTTAGACCATGATTTTTAGTGTCCAGCAGAGTAATAAATTTAAGCTCCCAGGCTTGTCTTTTGAAAGTGTTGTACAGGTTTCCTTTGAAGAAGAGGACTCATAGGTCAAATATTGAGTGATAGCTTTGTGAAAAGCATTCACCCATAGATGATAGGGTGTTTTTGTCTTTTATCATTTTCCTGTGTGAGTTCATTCAAGAGTGTAGGGATTGTCTGGTTTCACCCAAATACATGGGCAGCGGGCGCAGCTGCCCCCGAGGGATACCTGAGCCGTGGTAGCCCTGCCACTTCCCCAGGGTCTCCCCACCCACCGCCTGCTGCTGCTGCTGCCTACCTACACTCCCCCTCTTTCTCCCCCTGATCCCTGCGCTGCGTCGCTTCTCCTCAGGGGCGGTGGACTGAGGAGGGATGCTGCAAGCAAGTGGTGGGCGGGGGAGTGAGGCATCTCAGCTGGGCACTGAGGCTGCTGGCTCGGAGTGGGGGACAGGGTGGCGGGCACCGGCTCTTCCCAGCACGCGGGCAGGGGATGGCTCAGCCCTGCGCTTGGCGGGGGGAGGGGAGGGAGCGGCTCAGTACTCAGTTGGGGGGGTGGGGGGCAGCCACTTGTCCCTGTGCTCAGGCGGGAGTGGTTCAGCCCAGCCCCGTGCTCAGGGGCCGGGGAGGGAAGCATCCTGGCCCAGTGCTTGGGCCAGCCTAGTTCAGTGCGGGGGGAGTGGCCTGGCTAGGCGCTGGGGCTGAAGGGGCTGGCCTGCGGGGACTGGGGTGGGTTAGTCGGGGCTCCTCTAGTCATGAGGGGGTGCTTCAGGGCTCTTCTTGTTATGGGGTTGGGGTTTCGGGGCTCTGGCATGTGGGGAGTGGGGCCTCAGGCAGAAGGGGCAGGTCTGGTGGGCTAGCCTCCCCAAAGTGGAGGTTCACCTGCCGCCCATGCCCAAATAGTTGTTACTGGGCCACTTAGTGCATTGGGTGATGTACATGATGTGTTGTGATAGGCATTTTATAGGACCCATGGATTTTGAAAGGTGTGTTGGGGGGGTGGGTGTGTTGATCATTGTAGCCATGGAGATAACGTCTGCAGGTTTTGCCAGATCACCTTGCATTTTGCCGTAATTCTGGGAGTATCTTTCCCAGACCTGAAGAATTGCTCTGTGTGTCTGGAAAGCTTGTCTCTCTCTCTCCAACAGAAGTTGATCCAATAAACGATATTGCCTCACCCACCTTGTCTCTCACATTCTAGACAGGACAGACAAAAGGTTGCAGAAAGGAATGTTATCCCACTTTAGAGAGAGAGGAAGTTAATGCACAGAGAGATTGACTTACCCAGGGTCATGAAGGAACTCTGTGCCAGAGCCAGGAATTGTTCCCAAATCTTTCAAGTCTCAGTTCAGTTCTTTAACTACAAGAACAACCTTCCTCTCTTGGATGGATGGCAGTTTTAACGTGCAGCCTTCTACTGTGCTGATTTTGAGTTCTTTTTTGTTTTCTTGTTGCTTGTTCCTCCCTGCCCCCTTTGTATAAAAGGCCATGATGGCTAATTAGACATCTAGAAAGAGAAATCCTTTTCTCTTGGTCCAGCAGAATCTGGATTTTTTGACTTTGAGGGCATACTGCAATGTCAGTGTATTCTGTCAGGCTTTCCCTGCAGGATATATTCATTAGGGTAAGAGTAAATTGGGCTGGAGAGAATATCTGGGTAGATTGGGAGGAGTTATTGATTCTTAGGGGGCAAAACTTTATTTGGCTTGGATTTGAGGAATTTTTGTTGATATTAATATACCTGGAGTTTGTTCATGTGCTTTTTTTTATAATATGTGTGCTGTCTTTAAGTTTGGAGAGAGCTTTAATAAACAGAATAAATAATTCATAGATTCTTTACTTTCCTATAGGTAAGTGATTATTTATTTGAATAATCTGTTCTTCATGATTGAAAGGTGGTGGTTTCCAAAATAATCCCAAAACAAACAAACTGCCTCCCCCAAACCTAACTGTAAATGTAAAAATGTAACTGTCAGATATGTTTAGAATCTGGTGGTCCCCTGACCCAGTTACAGTAGTTAACATTTGTGATGTGGTTGGAAGCCCTGTGATGATCACGTGTAGCCAGGTTAAAAGTCAATCACAACATGATTAGGTCATACCCACCCTACACAAGTCAACAATATTTGAAACGAGTGCCCTGTCACTGTTGTTTATATTATAGGCAGAGCCAAAATAAAGCTCATGCTCAAATAAATTGGTTAGTCTCTAAGGTGCCACAAGTACTCCTTTTCTTTTTGAGTGATCCAGACAGCAGGCTCTATCTTGGAGTGTACTTTTAAAATTATAAATGTAAATGGCAGCTAGCAGTATTCTTAATGATGCGAGTAACACCTGGATTCAGTTTGCTAGCCATTTGTTGATTTGCTACCCTTCAGCAGCTGACTTAACCTTTGTTTTAGTTTCCTCATTGGTAAAATCTTGATAATACTTGTCCAAGTTTGTAAAATGATTTGAGATTTGCTGATAAAAGGCACTATATAAGTATAAAAGTGGCGGTTGTGATGATTACTTTACAGAGAGAACTGCATAATATGTAATTGTAATGTATTGTAGGAGAGGAGTTTCAGAATAAGCTGAAACTGTAAATGTTGCCTGGTTCAAATGCATTTTGGATTTGTATGTCAATTGATGGCAAAACTTTGTTAAGTTGCCTTTATCTTCTTCCTGGTATAATTTTAGACATGGTCTGAAGAAGGCACAGCTGGCCTGATTTTTTAGTAGTGTTGAAGTCACTGGAAGCTATGGGTGGTCAGTGCTGAAAATCAATTCCACATGTCTCATTAGATTTGTAAGGCTGCCTCTTTATTTTGGCTTTCAAACCATATGAAAACAGGTTGTTTTCCGAAATATGCCTGAAGTGAAAAGATAAATTTGTCACAAATATATCCAGTTCAAAGAAAACAGTAAGAAATCTAAGGTGTCTGTTTACAACTTATGTTGCTATTTCCCTCCCACTCCCTCTCTTGCCCAGTATTGATCTGGAGAGGCCTAGGCTAAAAATGCAACCAGTAAATGCTATCCTTGTCTCATCTTGCAGGCCTAAACGGCAACATCAGAACAACTTTTCCCTGTTTCCTTCCACAAAAGGCTGGAATTTCAGAGGGGTAAGTTTGGGTATTCTATTTAATTGTTTTGCCTACAAATGCTTTAAAGTGATTTGATTAAATGTCAAAAAAGATACAGATTTGTTGTGGTTATGATGATGATCCTGGACAGACGTGTGTGTGTGTGTGTGTGTGTATTTATAGTAGCTTAATGGAAGGTTGGGTAGAAAGATCTGTCTGTTACATACAGTATTTTATGAATTTAGATCCCAGTTCAACAAAGTATTTAAGCACATATTTTATCCCTATTCAGCAAAGCACTGAAGGACGTGCATGTGCTTAAATGTTTTATAAGTAGGGATTGGATACTGGTAGATTATGGTTTGTATTTTATCTTTATATAATTATATATATAAAAATAATTAAAACTAAAACAATTTGGTAAAAGTCTTTCTCAATTTCCATCCTTTATACTGTCTGTTTACTTTTGCATTATATTAAATTTGGACACTGTACATAGACTAGTCAGTTTCACTCTTGTTTGTAGCCAATTTTGTATTTTCATAATTTGGCTCTGACATATTAACAGGATGCTGCAATATTGGGGTTACAAATGTTGCAGAGGAGTGTTGTTCTCTTAAATAAAACTTCCCCACACAACTAAAAATGTGGAACTATTTCTACCAAACAAAACTTATTCCTAAATTTGGGACTGTAACAATTTGGGGAATCTGTCTATGAACAACTTACGAATTCTGGTTGATATGAAATTCTTGAATCATGGAAAGCCTTAGTGGATGTGGAGTCGGCCATCTGCTGTCACAGATGTTGCAGATCCCGCCCAGACCAGGTGCTATGATCAGTCATCTCGGGACAATGTTTAACATCCTCCCAAGATACTTTTGGAATGGAAAGTATTGCATTATCATCATTCTCTATGACTACACCATGTGCTTTTTCCCAAATACAAAACAGTAATATTTATTGACTACTCAGGAATTTTGCTGGAAATGATTGTGAAATGATAGATTTAATGATTCTAAGGAAAGGAGGAAGTGAGAGCAGCAGAATAAGGACAATAGACTTCAGAAAATCAGACCAACAATCTCGGAGAAATGGTAGGTAGTGTCCCAGGGGAAGAAAATGTAAGGGATAAAGAAGTTAATGAGAGCTGGTAATTTCTCAAGGAGACAAAATTAAAGGCCCAACTGCCAACTATCTTGATGTGAAGGAAAGATAGAAAGACTCATAAGAGGCCCATATGGCTCCATCAGGAGCTCTTCAATTACCTGAAATTCAAAAAGGAATCCTACAAAAAATAGAATCCTGGACAATTTGCTAAGGAGGAATTCAAAAGTATAGCACAAATATGTAGGGACAAAATCAGAAAGGCTAAGGCACAAAATGAGTTATGCCTAGCAAGGAACATAAAAGGCAATAAGAAGAAGTTCTTTAAATAAACTAGGAGCAAGAGAAAGATGAAGGTAAGTGTAGGTCCTCTATTTAGTGGGGAAGGGTAGCTAATACGTGATGACATCAAGAAGGCTGAGTTGTTTAAGGCCTACTTTGCTTTAGTCTTCACTAAAAAGATTAATGGTGGCCAGATACTCAACACAATTAATATTGTAATAAGCCAGCAGATGGCACCTAAGGGCAGCCAAGTCCTGGAGGATCAACAGCTTGAAGGGGCAAGATGACAGAGGATTCCATGGCAGATTGGAGGAGCTTGAGGGCAAGTGCCATCTTGGCTGTAGCGTCAGGGGAGGGGGGGCAGAGGGAGCTGTGTGGAAGGAAGAAGGACTGTGTTGCTTTGGGAGTGGGTGTGCATAAGACAGGGGAATAGGAGTTGTGACAGACACTACCAGACTTTGACTTGTCAACACTTTGGACTTAAACTCCCAGGTGTCCTGGGGGAATGTGAAGGCTGGGTAACCAAGGAGCAGCATTCCACCTAGGCTTACCACCTGGCCCGTATTTGACCAGTCTCGCTGGGTTTTTTTTTAATGGATTTGCCAGTTGTCAGAAAAATAATTTTTTTTACATGGGTCTAAAGATTTCCATTATTATCACAATACACTGGGATATCTAATATTAAAAGTGTCTATGTCCAGCTAAAGATGCTGCAGTGTTCCCACTTCCGCAGTTTAAGCTATGACAGATCAAACCTGTTGAAAATACAGCAGCTGTCTGCCCACCAACACACAAGTGCACCACGCCTGTGTGTGTGAGAGAGGGTATGAGTCATGCAAGAGTGAGGAGATGTGTGAGGCATATTAAATAATGGAAGATCAGGGCAATGGTGCGAGTGATCCTACTACACCCCCGAAATAAAGCTTGAATCAGAAACGGCACATTCAATGACAACTGGCTAAATGAAACTACGTTTGAGACTGGCTAACAAGTAATAAATGATAAAGCTCTTAAAACAAATGCCCATTTGTGGTCAATGATGGTATAAATTTTATCTATATGTGTACTCTCTCTAGATACTGTTAATGGCTGTTGAAGGGGGCAGTTGCAGAGTTGCCTAGGGTTTGGGGTTGGAGCCAGTTTGCCTTGTGATGGTGGGGGCAGGGGTTGCTGTGGTTTTTTTGCATTTCAAAGATGGTAACCCTAATTCCAACAGGCTGGAGGCCCCGACTGAGCAACGCAACCCACGAAGCTAGCATCCCAGCTTTATGTGCAGCACTAGTGGGGTTAGAGGCCTTGGGTGGGGAGTGATGGTTTTTGCCACATCTGAATGTACTCCTGTTTCACTGTTGTTGAATTCCCTTAAATTCTTCTTCGGTGCTTGCTCATATCGATTCCAATTAGGTGTGTGCGCGCCAGGTGCATGGCTGTTGGAAAGTTTTCCCCTAGCAACATCCATCGGGTTGGCTGTGGAGCCCTCTGGAGTGGCACCTTCATGGGCTCAATATATACCCCAGCCAACCCGGCGCCCCCTCAGTTCCTTCTTACTGCCTGTGATGGTCATTGGAACTGTGGCATCTTGCTCGCATGATCTCCACATTTCCTTAGCTCTGTAGATAGTTGTTTTTAGTTTGGTTTGTAGTTCTTGTTTTTGGTTTTTAGTTAGTGCTAGTCAGGTTGGGGGGTTTCCCCTCCACCCCGATTCTTCTTCTCGGTGCTCCATGCCCAAGTCCCCGGGGTTCAAGCCCTGCAGGTCCTGCTCTAAGCCCATGCCAATGGGCAACCTCCATGACTCTTGCCTGAAGTGTTTGGGGGAGGCTGATGAAGACGAAAAGTGCAGGATCTGCAAAGGATTTCATCCTCAGACTAAAAAGGAGTGGGACTTTAACTTGAAGCAGCTCCTTATGGAGGTGGCACTTAGCCCCCACCCTCCTTCGGCATGCCAGGACCTGGCACCGAGCGCTTCAGTGCGCACCGCCCCAGTGGCAGTTGTGGAGGTGGCACCATGGTTGGACTCTGACTGAGACACGCAGCACTTCTGCTCTCTGGCACTGCAACCGGTGACATCAGCTTGGCACCCCTCCCACTCTCCTGGTCAGAAGCGGCACCAGAAGCCGGAAAAGGGTACGCCTCCTGCACAGAGACGCTCTTCCCTGGAGCCAGCCAATGGGGAGCGTCCCAGAGGGGAGCACCCAGGAACAAAGTCCATAACCCCGGCACCGTTGACTCTGGCCCTACGGGGGGATCTGCTAAGTCCAGTACCTCTGGACTCCCCAACTAGCTCTTGTATGCACTCTTCCCACTTCGGGACCCCCTCCGACCCCAGTCCCTAAGCTGGACCCTTTGGTTGGTGATGCAGGACATCGAGCCCCCGCAACCGAGGGGGGACAAGATGACCCTCTTCCCCCTGTGGCCTCCTCCCCCTTCTCCCCTGACAAGGCTGTGGCAGCAGCTCGATCTCCGGGTCACCGCCGATTGACATCTGTGCCCACCAGGACCGCCTGCGCAGGGTTGCACGTAATACGAACCTGCAGACAGAGGAGGTAGTGGAACCGGAGGATCCGGTGTGGACTTTTGGCCCCGGAAGGCCCGTCGAGGGTGACCCTTCCCCTCATCAGGACCATTCAGACTAATGCCAAAACCATCTGGCAGACCCCAGCCTCCATTCCCCTGCGGCTAAGGGGGTGGAGTACAAATACTTTGACCCCTCGAAGGGGGGTGATTACTGGTTCACTCACCCGCAGCCCTGCTTGCTCGTGGTGGCGGCTGTGAACGAGAAGGAGCGGCATGGTCAGCTGGCCCCTGGGCCCAAGTCGAAGGATGCAAGTGCCTCAACTTGTTTGGCCGCAAAGTTTACTCCATGTGGGGGGGGGGGCTTCAGCTCCGGATCACCAGTCAGCAGGCACACCTGAGCCATTACAATTTTAACTTCTGGAACTCCATGCTGAAGTTCAAGGAGCTTGTGCCTCTTGAGTCCAGAGAGGAGTTTGGGGCCCTGGTTGACGAGGACAAAACAGTGGCACGGACCTCTTTGCAGGCCTCGCTGGATGCTGAAGACTTGGCTGCACGCATGTTGTCTTCCAGGATTGCCATGAGGCACGCCTCTGGCCTGCCCCCAGAGGTTCAGCAAATGCTGCAGGATCTACCCTTTGACAGGGGTGATCTGTTCTCAGAACAGACTGACTTTAGGCTGCGCAGCCTTAAAGACTCGAGGACGACCCTGAAGTCCCTGGGTATTGTGATACAGCATGGCCAGAGGGCAGCAGGAGAGTGTTAGAAGGGAGCCTTATTCCCTGTAGAGAGAAGAAAGTTTGCTATAAATTAATTAAAGCACCTGAAGCCAATTAGAGCACCTGAAGTCAGTCACATGATAAAAACTTCCTGTTTCAGACAAGAGGAGAAGTTGAAGCAGGGTGGATTGGTGTTGGAGCAAAGAGCAGTTTGGAGGAGTTGAAGCAGAGTGCATTGATGTGGAAGTAGAGAGCAGTATGGAGGAGTTGAAACAGAGTGGATTGGTGTTGGAGCAGAGAGCAGTTTGGAGGGAAGCAGAGGAGAGTTTGGAGAAGTGCTGCCATGGGCTAAGAAGACCAAGATCTTAGGTAAAGGGACACCTGGTTTGTGCAGAGGGAGGGCAGGAAGCCCCACAAGCTGAAGGGCAGGAGAGGGAAGTAGCCCAGGGGAAGGAACCGCTAGTTCTAGTGATTTACCGCGATCCCTAGGGCCCCTGGGCTGGGACCCAGAGTAGAGGGTGGGCCCGGGTCCCTCCCTTTTCACTTCCCTCCTCTAGGACACTAGTGGGGCAGTTAATACCCCAGTTCAGGGGCAAGAAACGGTGCCCTGAACCCCGCCAAGAAGAGAAAGCGTGAGACCCATCATAGTAGTGCCGGCAATTTGCCACAGTATGCACACCCCGGCAAACCAGTGGAAGCACTTCAAACCTCAGCAGTCGCAGCAGCGCTCCTACCTTCCTCAGCTGAGGCAGGATTTTTACAGACGGTGGCAATGTAATAGCAGGAGGAAGCCCTCCAACCCCCTGTCTGGACAAGGCCAGCACCCCAAAAGCCATCATCGGGCTCCAAGCAGGCCTCTTGAAGGGACACCCAAAGACAGCGAACCAGACTTCCCCCAGGATCCTACCCTTTTTTGAATCGTTTGTCCCATTTCCATGGAAATAACCACGGACTGAACTTGGTGGTCACTGTTCCAGAGCGGGTCCTTGCCTCCCTCCGCTGGTGGCTAGATCGCAGGGTGGTGTGTGAAGGGGCCCCTTTCCTTGTCCTTGGTCACGGATACGTCAGCCCTGGGGTGGGGCACTCATCTCAGAAACCTTCGGACCTAGGGCCTGTGGTCTCAGTCCACGCTCTCCCTCCATATCAACGTCCAGGGGCTGATGGTGGTGCGGCTTGCTTGTCAAGCCTTCCAGGAGCACCTGCGGGGCCGTTGTGTGGCGGTTCTCATGGACAACACCACGGCCGTGTTCCACATCAACAAGCAAGGGGGGCGCACTCCTCCCCCGCTGCCAGGAAGCCATTCAACTTTGGGAGTTCTGTATAGCCCGCTCCATTCACCTGGTGGCGTCCTTCCTTCCTGGGATCCAGAACACGCTGGCGGATCACCTCAGCAGGTCCTTCCACTCTCACGAGGGGTCCAGCCGGCTGGATGTTGTCCACTCCATCTTCCAAAGGTGGGGGTTTGCCCAGGTCGACCTTTTTGCCACCCGCAGCAACAGGAAGTGCCCAGCTTTCTGCTCCTTCCAAGGTCACTGTCCGAGCTCCCTCACAGACACGTTCCTGCTTCCCTGGTTGGGTCGCCTGCTTTACGCCTTCCCTCTGTTCCCTCTTGTGCACAAGCTCCTGCTCAAGATCCGCAGAAACAGGGCGAAGGTGATTCTGGTAGTTCTGGCGTGGCCCTGGCAGCATTGGTACACCACGCTGTTGGAGCTGTCAGTGGACATTCCAGTCCCGTTGCCTCTTCTTCCCGACCTGCTCACCCAGGACCATGGTTGCCTCTGTCATCCTGACCTGTGGTCTCTCCACCTCACAGCATGGATGCTGCGTGGCTAAACCGTACGGAGCTTCTGTGTTCGGACCCCGTACAACAAGTACTGCTGGGCAGCAGGAAGCCCTCCACTCGAGCCACGTATCTGGTGAGGTGGAAACAGTTCTTGTGTTGGTGTAACCAGCGCTACACATCCCCCCTCTGGGTGTTGGTGCCCCTCATTTTGGAGTACCTTCTACACCTGAAGCAGCAAGGCCTGGCAGCGTCCTCAGTGAAGGTTCACCTTGCTGCTATCTCGGCTTTCCACCCGGGCATGTGCTGCTCTGTCTTCACCAACCCGATGTTTGCTCGCTTTCTTAAGGGCTTGGACCTGGTCCTTTCCAGGCTCAGGGGCCCCCGTTCGAACTGATGGCCACATGCTTCCTCTTGTATCTCTCCTGGAAGATTGCTTTCCTTGTCGCCATTACATCGGCGAGACACGTCTCTGAGCTAAAGGCCCTTACCTTGGAACTGCCTTACACAGTCTTCCACAAGGATAAGGTGCAGCTCAGGCCTCACCCGAGGCCTTTCTCCCCAAGGTGGTGTCAGGTTTTCACACCAGACAAGATATTTTCCTGCCTGTTTTTTACCCTAAACCTCACGCCAGACCCCGGGAGCAGCGGCTGCATTCCCTGGATGTCCACAGGACCCTTGCCTTGTACATTGAGCACACTAAGCCCGGCACACCAGGGACGACACGGCTTTCAGTAGAGTGGTACTGCAGTTAACATTGCTTCACTTCAACCCCACTGCCTAGGGAAGGCTTGGGAGTCACCTAGTAGAAATTGATATGAGCAAGCACTCTAAGAAGAAAAAACGGTTACTCACCTTTGTAACTGTTGTTTTTTGAGATGTGTTGCTCATATGCATTCCATACCTGCCCCCCTTCTCCTCTGTTGGAGTAGCTGGCAAGAAGGAACTGAGGGGATACTGGGTTGGCTGGGGTATATATTGAGTGCCATGAAGGCACCACTCCAGGGGGCTCCACAGCTGACCCGATGGATGCCGCTAGGGGAAACTTTCTGACGGCTGTGCACACACCTAATTGGAATAGATATGAGCAACACATCTTGAACAACAGTTACAAAGTAACCATTTTTTTCCCACCCATCTCCATTTTGGCCCATTGGTCTGTCCCCATTCTTCTGCCTAATATTGTTTTATATAAATGCTTTGAACACCTCTCTGCGTGTAATTGGGTTTTGTATCAGGAGTTTCCAGACCCACATGAGAAAAGGGGGCAAATGCCTGACCCAGAGAAGAATAAGTGCAAGCATGCTACTGTGGGGCATCTATCAGCACCTGTGTCCAGCACAGAGGGGTGGAGGTGGGTGGGGTGGCACGATATTAACAACACAGGTAAAAATGCAAGCCAAATTAGGGAAAGAACAGGATAAAGAATATATGGAAGTCAGATGTACTCAAGTCAGCAGGGCCTGATGAAATTCAGGGTATTTAAGGAACTAGCTGAAGCAATCTTGGAACCATTAGCAATTATCTTCAAGAACTTCATGGAGGATGGGTGAGGTCCCAGAAGCAGTAGATGTGATGTATGTTGATTTTAGTAATACCCTCTGAACCTTCTCTTGAGCAAGCTAGGAAAATGTGGTCTAGATGAAATTATTTTAAGTGGGTGTGCAACTGGTTGAAAGACCATACTCGGAGTAGTTATCAATGGTTCATTGTCAAATTGGGAGGGTGTATGTAGTAGGGTCCTGCAGCGGTCAGTCATGGGTCTGTTACTACTCAATATTTTCATTAATGACTTGGATAATGGAGTGGAGAGTATGCTTACAAAATTTGCAGATGATAGCAAGAAGGGAGGAGTTGCAAGTGGTTTGGAGGACAGAATTAGAATTTAAAATGACCTTGACAAATTAGAGAAGTGGTCTGAAATCATTAAGATGAAATTCAATAAAGACAAGGGCCACATATTTTACACAGGAAAGAAAAATCAAATACATAACTACAAAATGGGGAACAACAAGCTTGGTGTTAGTACTCCTGAAAGAATCTGGGGGTTATCGTGGATCACAAACTGAATGAGTCAACAATGTGATGCACTTGCAAAAAATGCTAATAACATTCTGGGATGTATTAACAAGAGTGTTGTATATAAGACAAGGAAGGTAATTGTCCCACTCCACTCAGCACTGCTGAGGCCTCAGCTGGAGTACTGTGTCCAATTCTGTGCACCACACTTTAGGAAAGATGAGCACAAATTGGAGAGAGTCCAGAGAAGAGCAACAAAAATGATAAAAAAAAAAAAAAAAAAAGGTTTAGAAAATTTGACCTATGAGGAAAGGTTAAAAAAAACTGGGCATGTTTACTCTTGACAAAAGAGGATTGAGGGGGGACATGGTAAGTTTTTATTTACGTTAAGGACTATTACAAAGAAAATGGTGATTGGTTGTTCTCCATGTTCACTGAAAGAGGGATAAGAAGTAATGGGCTTAATCTGCAGCAAGGGAGATTTAGCTTGGATATTAGGAAAAACTTTCTAACTGTAAGGATAGTTAAGCTCTGAAATAGGCATCACTGGAGGTTTTTAAGAACAGATTGGATAGGATGGTCTAAGTTGATTTGGTCCTGCCTCAGTGCAGCAGGCTGGACTTGATATCCTCTTCAAGTCTCTTCAAACCTCTACATTTCTATGATTCTACTTCTTGTCTTTTAGGTATTTTTGTTGATGATTCTACCACCTCCATCTACTAATGGACCAATATTGTTGTTAGGATTCTTTTTCTCCCTAATATTCTTTAAAAAACTCCTTATTGTCCTTAACTCTGCTGGCCATAAATTTCTTATTGTGTCCTTTTGTTTCCTTTATCAATTTTATACAGTTCTTAACTTTTGATTTATATTCATTACTATCAACTTCCCATTTCTTCCATTTGTTATATATCTATATCTGTGTGTATCTGTGTAAAATATATAAAAATATGCCTTTACTGCTCCTCTAGGCCAGGTTGGTTTTTTAAGCAAGAAGGCCTTCTTTCTTGATTTGTGGGATTGTGGCTTTGGGGATATTTCTGAGCATCCAGTAAAGTGTTTTTAAACAAGTTCCAATTAGCATTCACATATTTTCTGTTAAAATTTTCCCTCACTGCTGATTTAGCTCACAATTGTCAGCTTTGTGAAATTGACCCTTTAAAGGAACCTAGTATATACATTTCTGAACTGAACTTTATTCTATCTGCACATAACAAATGTGATCAAGTAATGATCACTTGTATCTAAGCTACCACTAGTTTTTAGACATTCCAAGGATGTTTTAGTACTGGCAGCAAGAAACTTCAAGCATTTTGTAGTGGTCATTTCCCACAAAACTTGTACAAGAGTGCAGTTACAGAACCAAATATTAATTCCTTGTAAAAGTTTGGACCAAATACCTTAAAGGGTCAAGGAAGAACCTGCATCAGTAGTCCACCTGACTTGTCTGGACACTGAAATGCACAGACAAGTGAGCACTGGACAAGAGAGCCAAGTTTCATTCAGCATTTGCAACTCTTTGGCATCAGCTTTGCTTTGATGAATGGAAAAAGTATGTTCTGAAAAGCATAGTGAGCTGACTTCAGGTCACTAAGGTTTTGGTACAGATGGTGAACAATAAAAAGAAATGTTGATATCTTTTCAAACAGGAGTACAATTCTAACGGGATAAAAAGAAGAGTTGAATTAATGTTGATGACAGAACAGTGAGTTTGGTGCTGTCACACTTGGGCATGACAAACAGATCTCTGAGGAGCTCTTGAAATGTGTTCACTGCTGATGATTTGTTGAAAACTTATATAGCATGTCATCTAGAAATAGCATACAAGAATATTTCAACAGCCCCAAAGCCACGAGGACAACCAAAAGTGGCAAAGGCATGAAATGAAAACATTGTGCTTACTTTCCAATCTTCATTTGACAGTCGGTTTGATAGTTTAAAATGTCTCTGTCTAGTGTTGAGAAAAATGGGTCTGTTTAAAGCATCAATCGGCATACACCAACACAAACCTCAAAGTGAGATAAGGAGGGCCCGGATGTGAACCATTTACCAAGGGAAACTCCTCTTCACTTTACATTAATTTATTTTATCAGGGGAAACTTTTCCCCCCCCATGCTGATAGCAATCAATTTGAGCCGTGTATATAGAGACCAACAAATCTTCATATTTTTGTTTCTTAATGGGAAGTTCCGTGACTAAAACAGTCATATAGCACTACTAAACTTAGTGATGCTGTGTGTGTAAGTGGCTAAGAGTAGCTGGTGCCCTACACTGAACCTGATGGCATTTCTGTCTATCCTGTAATGCAATAACTTTAGAACACTGCACCCAATCAGTTCAAAAACTTCAGGGAATGTTCTAGGCATCAGTGGGCTGAACCCAATTTATTTTGGTGAAAGTCAAAAAAGTATTAGAGTATTAGAGGGAAGTGGAAGTGTGGACCTGGAGGGAGAGGAGGAAAATGTAGGGGTAGAGGGAAGCAGCAGAGACCAAAAGGATGAGGAAGTGGTGGGGGAAGCTGTGAGAGGGGTCCACAACTGATTTAAAATGGAGAGTATAGACTGTAGACTAGACTCTGGATGATTATTTGAATAATGTAGTCATTTGTATTGGTTTTTTTAGACATTGTGATGATTTGGTGAATCTTTCTGAACAACTTATCCATTCTGGTTGATAGTATAAAGTTGTTGTTCTGAAGTTGATGTATTTTTTTGAATACCTGTAGTGGATTTCATCCTTGCTGATATGGGTTGTTTTTATCATGTACTTTCCAGCCCAGGTACAATGGTGGGAGTGGGGAGAGGAGTAGAGGGGTCAGCTCTAGTTCCACGGGTTGGGCAATTGGACTGTGATGTCTTCGCTCTTGACAGGGGGTCCTAGACAGAGGATCTGCAGCTCAAAAGTGTGCTTAAAGAACCAAAGCCAAAAGCAGTGCCTGGACTTGGTTCAGACTCTGAAGGCTCAAAGCACACTGAGTCAGCAGTTGAATCCCGCACAGCAATTTGAATGTCCAAGATGGGGAACTCAACTAGATTTGTGACAAATGGGTTTGATATGGAGAAGTTACTAGAAGACCAAGGGGAAAAAATGTTTCCTGGTCAGTGAGGAATGGTGGGTTTGTGGGAATGATTGGAAAGGACCATCATTTCACCCCTGCTTATCACTGTGATAGGTATGTCTATTCTGTTCAACAAAAAATGAATACAATCTTCTGCATTTTTGAAACAAACATCTGGAATATTACATTATGTTGGTTTTTCTCTCTTCCTTTCCCTACTCACCCAAATTAGCTGAAAAGCCTCACTGCTAAAATTAAATAAAAAAATGCATAGTGAAATCTAAACCAACATTTCTGCTTGAAATATTTTTAGAGGCATGTGTTTGGTGTGCAGTTGCCTGAAGATTGGAGATAATTTACTGCAGTGCAGTTTCTCTTTATTTCCTCCTTTTTGTTCCATTTCCTTTTTAGTTTTACAAAAGTATTTAGCTAACCAAGCTGCAGATGCTGCCACCTGTGAGCAAAGCCGGTATAATTTATTAGATGCTGACATAAAAATGTGCTAAACATACTAAGGTCAGTTTTTGATGCATAAGCGGTTTCTCTGCTAGCCTGATTTCAAGTCTGTGGGGGGAAAGGTAGCTTGCATGTCAAATGGGATAAATTCCACAATTCTCAGACGGTATTTACAAAAAGCATACATGTATTTTGTGCAAGTTGGCTGACTTCAATTATTCCTATAATGAAACAAATCTAAGCAGCGTAAAAGTTAGTAAGAAAGAAAGAAAAGTTTTTCTTAGCTCTGACTGGCAGGTTAGTTACATAAAAGAACTTTTCAACAAAAAGCAGCCACCTACCTCTCCTATGCTCCAAGATTCCTATAGCAATTTAACACTTGATTGCACTTAATGCATTTATCTATTGGTTTTTATCTCTTTGACTAAACAACAAGAATAAGACTATTAATATGGGCATAATTCAAGTAATGTCAGACTGGTCTCACTTGAGATAAATTGAAGTAAAATTATATGCTGGTGATTCCAGTTTGATAGTGCTACAATGCCCTGTTATTCCACTGTTACAAGGAAGAGTATTGGAATATGGCAAACATCAACAAGACTTTTTCTTATAAAGTACAGTATGAACTAAAATGCTTGAAAAATCTTTCCATGACTCTTTTTTGTATTTATGTGTATTTTGTGTGCATGGTTTTAGTATGCTGTTGTAACACCGACAGACCCTGGTCATCAGCGGGTGGGATTGAACCTGGGACCTCTGGAGCTTAGTTCATGAGCCAAAAGCCATATGGCTCTTAGTTAAGGCTGTAGAGCAGACTCATTAATCTCTCTCTAAGCACTGGTCTACACTGGGGGGGGATCGATCTCAGTTACACAACTTCAGCTACGTGAATAACGTAACCGAAGTTGATGTACTTCGATCGACTTACTATGGTGTCTCCACTGCGGTGAGTCGACTGCTGCTGCTCCCCCGTCAACTCCACTTTTGCCTCTCGTGGCACTGGAGTACAGGAGTCGACGGGAGAGCGCTCAGGGATCAATGGCTGCCCGCCGATCCGGCGGGTAGTGAAGACATACCCATATAAGTGGTCTCGGTAATACTAACTGGGATAGAGCACCACACCCAAGAGGTGTGTGGTTTACATAGACTCATAGACTTTAAGGTCAGAAGGGACCATTCTAATCATCTAGTCTGACCTCCTGCACAACGCAGGCCACAGAATCTCACCCACCCCCTTCTGCAATAAACCTCTCACCTATGTCTGAGCTATTGAAGTCCTCAAATCATGGTTTAAAGACTTCAAGGTGCAGAGAATCCTCCAGCAAGTGACCCCTGCCCCATGCTGCAGAGGAAGGCAAAAACCCCCCAGGAGCTCTTCCAATCTGCCCTGGAGGAAAATTCCTTCCCGACCCCAAAAACGGTGATCAGCTGAACCCTGAGCATGTGGGCAAGATTCACCAGCCAGATACCCAGGAAAGAATTCCCTGTAGTAACTCAGATCCCATTCCATCACAGGCCATTGGGTCTATTTACCATGAATAGTCAAAGATCAATTAATTACCAAAATCATGTTATCCCATCATACCATCTCCTCCAAAAACTTATCGAGCTTAATCTTGAAGCCAGATAGGTCTTTTGCCCCCACTTCTTGCCTTGGAAGGCTGTTCCAGAACTTCACTCCTCTGATGGTTAGAAATCTTTGTCTAATTTCAAGTCTAAACTTCCTGATGGCCAGTTTATATCCATTTGTTCTTGTGTCCACATTGGTACTGAGCTTAAATAATTCCTCTCCCTCCATGGTATTTATCCTTCTGATATATTTATAGAAAGCAATCATATCTCCCCTCAGCCTTCTTTTGGTCAAGCTAAACAAGCCAAGCTCCTTGAGTCTCCTTTCATAAGACAGGTTTTCCATTCCTCGGATCATCCTAATAGCCCTTTTCTGTACCTGTTCAAATTTGATTTCATCCTTCTTAAACATGGGAGACCAGAACTGCACACATTATTCCAGATGAGGTCTCACCAGTGCCTTGTATAATGGTACTAACACCTCCTTATCTCTACTGGAAATACCTCACCTGATGCATCCCAAGACCGCATTAGCTTTTTTCACGGCCATATCACATTGGCGGCTCATAGTCATCCTGTGATCAACCAATACTCCAATACATACTTCCCCTAGCTGAGGAAGTACATCCCGAGCTTCAGAGAATTCCTGTTGAAATCCTGGACGAGCCCCCACAGACCCCGGTCGGCAGCGGGTAGGATTGAACCTGGGACCTCTGAAGCTATATCCAGTGGATATAGTATACTTAGATTTTCAGAAAGCCTTTGACAAGATCCCTCACCAAAGGCTCTTAACCAAAGTAAGCTGTCATGGGATAAGAGGGAAGGTCCTCTCATGGATTGGTAACTGCCTAAAAGATAGGAAACAAAGGGTAGGAATAAATGGTCAGTTTTCAGAATGGAGAGACGTAAATAGTGGTGTCCCCAGGGGTCTGTACTAGGACCAGTCCTATTCAACATATTCGTAAATGATCTGGAAAAAGGGGTTGTCAAGGTTCCTTCCCCACTCTGAACGCTAGGGTACAGATGTGGGGACCTGCATGAAAACCTCCTAAACTTACTTTTACCAGCTTAGGTTAAAACTTCCCCAAGGTACAAACTATTTTACCCTTTGCCCTTGGACTTTCGCTGCCATCACCAAACATCGAACACCAGTTACTGGGAAAGAGTTAGTTTGGAAACGTCTTCCCCCACAAATCCTCCCAAATCTTACCCCCTTTTTTCTGGGGAAAGTTTGATAAAAATCTGCACCAATTTGCATAGGTGACCACAGACCCAAACCCTTGGATAAGAAGAATTTTAATAGAAGAAAAAGTTAAAAGAATCACCTCTGTAAAATCAGGATGGTAAATACCTTACAGGGTAATTAGATTCAAAACATAGAGAATCCCTCTAGGCAAAACCTTAAGTTACAAAAAGACACAAAAACAGGAATATCCATTCCATTCAGCACAGCTTATTTTCTCAGCCATTTAAAAAAATCATAATCTAATGCATATCTAGCTAGATTATTTACTAAGTTCTAAGACTCCATTCCTGTTCTGTCCCCGGCAAAAGCATCACACAGACAGACCCAGACCCTTTGTTTCTCCCCCCCTCTAGCTTTGAAAGTATCTTGTCTCCTCATTGGTCATTGTGGTCAGGTGCCAGCGAGGTTATCCTAGCTTCTTAACCCTTTACAAGTGAAAGGGTTTTTCCTCTGACCAGGAGGGATTTTAAAGGTGTTTACCCTTCCCTTTATATTTATGACAGGGGTAAACAATAAGGTGGCAAAATTTGCAGATGATACAAAACTACTCAAGATAGATAAGTCCCAGGCAGACAGCAAAGAGCTACAAAAGGATCTCATAAAACTGGGTGACTGGGCAACAAAATGGCAGATGAAATTCAATGTTGATAAATGCAAAGTAATGCACATTGGAAAACATAATCCTAACTATACATATAAAATGATGGGGTCTAAATTAGCTGTTACTACTCAAGAAAAAGATCTTTCTCTGATTTGTTCTCTGAAAACATCCACTGAATGTGTAGTGGCAGTCAAAAAAGCAAACAGAATGTTGGTAGTCATTAAGAAAGGGATAGGTAATAAGACAGGAAAATATCATATTGCCTCTGTATAAATCCCTGGTACACCCGCATCTTGAATACTACGTGCAGATGTGGTCACCCCATCTCAAAAAAGAATTGGAATTGGAAAAGGTTCAGAAAAGAGCAACAAAAATGATTAGGGGGTATGGAACAGCTTCCGTATGAGGAGAGATTAATAAGACTGGGACTTTTCATCTTGGAAAAAAGACGATTAAGGGGGGATATGCTAGAGGTCTATAAAATCGTGACTGGTGTGGAGAAAGTAAACAAGGAAGTGTTATTTACTCCTCCTCATAGCACAAGAACTTGGGGGCACCCAATGAAATTAACAGGGAGCAGGTTTAAAACAAACAAAAGGAAGTATTTCTTCACACAACGCACAGTCACACTGTGGAACTCTTTGCCAGAGGATGTTGTGAAGGCCAAGACTATAAACAAGGTTCAAAAAAGAACCAGATAAATTCATGGAGGATAGGTCCATTAATGGCAATTAGCCAGGATGGGCAGGGACGGTATCCCTAACTTCTGTTTGCCAGAAGCTGGGAATGAGTGACAGGGGATGGATCACTTGACGATTACCTAGTCATTCCCTCTGGGGCATCTGGCATTGGCTACTGTCAGAAGACAGGATACTGGGCTAGATGGACCTTTGGTCTGACCCAGTATGGCCGTTCTTATGTTCTTATGGCGCTAAATGCATGAACCTCTACTACATGAGCTAAAAGCCACATAGCCCTTACTTAAGGCTGTAGAACAGACTCATTAATCTCTCTCTAAGTGGTCTCGGTGCCACTAGATGGGACAGAACACCACACCCAGGAGGTGTGTGGGTTACACTGTCTTTCTAGGGGCCTTAGCAGGGGATCCTTTAGGATTTGTCTACACAGGGAAATTGACCAACATAACTATAGTGGAATAATTAATAATTAGCAGCTCCCCTATAAGCTTTAACTTGAGCTGCTAACTGAAGTTAAAAGATGAGTTGCTGGTTCTTTGTTTCTATTTTAATCCTGGTTAGATAACTTGGGTTATGACCACACTTTTTTTTACAGTGCAGGCATAAAATAAGACCTGCTGCACTGACATTTAAGCACTCTTGGGGAGACATGCTCTGCACTTAGGGCCCAGCACGGAGATGGAGTTTCCCCAAAGTATTATGTAGTGTGGAGAAGCTTCATCAGTGAGGATTGAAAGAGACAGTTCAGTGGGACCTGGAGGATTGTTTTTCATTTTTGCTAGCAGACAGAATGCACATGGTCCTTTGCTCTCGTGATGGAAGAAGCCAAACAAACTCTTTTGCTCTCTACCACCCACATGTGCTAATTAGGTGCATCACGTAACCGCAAAATGCAACTGAGGAAACATTTTAAAGAGCACTAGGCTGTTTGGGAAGGAGAACAACGTTCTCTTCCTTCAGAGTAGCTGCCATGTTAGTCTGTATCCGCAAAAAGAAAAGGAGTACTGCCAGAAGTAGTCCTGTTCTCTTCCTTATTTCTGATAACCTGAATTTCCCTTTGGGTAGAACAAATGGGTCACTGCCTGCATGTGTTTACAAGGTAACTGTAATAGAGACAATGGTTACAAATCTGCCTTGCACAACAAACTGTTTACAGACCTGGTGATTAGAGCTGTGATTGCAGTACATAGATAAACTAGACACGAGTTTTTATTTAGAGAAGTACTGGTCTTGATGTCTGCCTTCTTAATCTATGGAAGGAGTTTTAATATTTTTTATTTGTTGTTGGTTTTTGTTGTTGAACAGTCTAATAGACTTATTGTTGATTACTCACTACGCTAATTTCTACTGAAACAGCAAGGTTTATGTTGGCAAACGAGAGGAGATTCTATCAGAAATTCATTGTGTGGCATTTGCGTAACTGGATAGCAAAGTCAATTCCAACTACAGTTCCAAAACACACATTAGATTAGCTGTACTTTTTAATATATACACTGAACTGGAAAAAAAAGCAGTTCACCATGACAAATTACAGACAATGTTGAAATTAATAATGCATAATTCTAAACTGATGTGTTGATTCAACACATTTTAGTTACCACGATAATCCCACTGTACCCAACAAAGTATGATATGAATAATTACTTCCATCCAGGACATTGTTTTAAGTCTGAGCAGAACACTGTTTGCAAACACATTTACTGTTCATGTCTGTGATTAATCAGCCAGTGAGATCCTTTTTCCTTTCATAAAATCTTTGTGAACACTTTGGTCTACTGAGATAAAGAATAATCTTTAAACATTTTGTCTTACAGTAGTTTATTATGCATCTAATAGCTAAAATGGCACATAAAATTGATTGTAATTGTTACTGATAACTAAAGAGTTCTACAATGCGGAGGTGTCTGTTATTATTAGAGAATGCTGCATGGCAATGTTTGTTTATGGATTGTTTTTTTAACGGTATCTTAATGCATCTAAGAATTAAGCACACAAATTTACTCCATAGCCCAGTAAAAGTATTGTTTCCAGGTTAAGAACATAAAACCGGCCATACTGGGTCAGACCAATGGTCCATCTAGCCTAGTATCTCGTCTTCCGATACCAGGCTAATACCAGGTGTTTCAGGGGGAATGAACAGAACAGATAATCATGAAGCGATTCATCCCCACATCGTCCATTCCCAGTTTCTGGCAAACAGAGGCTAGGGACATGGGCAGCAGGTTTGTATAATTTTTTGGTGGTGCCCAGAATGGGTCCAAGTCCCATCCCCTCTTCCCTCCGCAGGCTCAGCAGCCACCGCTGGCGCCGCTCCCTTTGTTGTAGCCAGCAGCTGGCGAGGGAGTGCAGTGCGGAGCGGCAGGGCAGCCGCATGCTGCCTAGGGCACAGACAGGGACGCTCCGGGGGGTGAAGGGGCATGTGGGGGCAGCAGGCAGGGCCGGGGGACACTCTGGGGGAGGCGTGAGGGGGCAGCAGGCAGGGCCGGGGGAGAGACCCGGCCCCAAACATTGGTGGAGCTTGGGCCCTGGGCCCTGAATATTAGAGCACGGGCACCACAGGCCCATATAACTCGCCGCCCATGGCTAGGGACACTTCAGAGCATGGTTTTGCAGCTCTGCCTATCCTGCCTAATAGCCATTGATAAGCCTATCCTCCATGAATTTATCCAGTTCTTTTTTGAACCAGATTATATTCTTGGCCTTCACAATATCCTCTGGTAAAGAGTTCCAGAGGTTGACTGTGTGCTGTGTGAAGAAATACTTTCTTTTGTTTGTTTTAGACCTGCTGCCTGTTAATTTCATTGGGTGATCCCTAGTTCTTGTGTTACCAGAAGAAATAAATAACACTTCCTTATTTACTTTCTCAACACCAGTTATGATTTTATAAACCTTTATCATAACCCCCCTTTGTCATCTTTTTTCCAAGCTGAAAAGTCCCAGTCTTATTAATCTCTCCTCATATGGAAGCCATTCCATAGCCCTAATAATTTTTGTTGCCCTTTTCTGAATCTTTTCCAATTCCAGTATATCTTTTTTGAGATGGGGCAACCACATCTGCACACAGTGTTCAAGATGTGAGCGTACCAGGGATTTATATAGAGGCAACATGATATTTTCTGTCCTATTATCTATCCCTTTCTTAACGATTCCCAACATTCTGTTCGCTTTTTGACTGCCGCTGCATACTGAGTGGATGTTTTTAGAGAACTATCCAGAATGACTCCTACATCTTTTTCTTGAGTGGTAACAGCTAATTTAGACCCCAACATTTTATATGTATAGTTGGGATTATGTTTTCCAATGTGCATTACCAACATTGAATTTCATCTGCCATTTTGTTGCCCAGTCACCCAGTTTTATGAGATCTCTTTGTAATTCTTTACAATCTGCTTTGGACTTAACTATCTTGAGTAGTATCTGCAAATTTAGCTATCTCACTGTTTACTCCTTGTTCCAGATCATTTATGAATATGATGAATAGGACTGGTCCCAGTAAAGACCCCTGGGGGACATCACTGTTTACGTCTTCCCATTTTGAAAACTGACCATTTATTTCTACCCTTTGTTTCCTGTCTTTTAACCAATTACTGATCCATAAGAGGACCTTCCCTCTTATCCCATGACAGCTTACTTTGGTTAAGAGCCTTTGGTGAGGGACTTTGTCCAAGGCCTTTGTCCAAGGCTTTCTGAAAATTTAAGTTCACTATAACGATTGGCTCACCCTTGCCCACATGGTTGGTGACCCTGTCAAAGAATTCTAGGAGATTGGTGAGGCATGATTTCCCTTTACAAAAACGATGTTGACTCTTCCCCATCAAATCACATTGATCTAATTACAGATGTTCATTAATTACATCTGAGTTCTTTTATACGTATAAAAGGCCTTTTAGACTGTAAGCACCTCAGAGCCAGAATTATCTTTTGTTATGTGTTTGTACAGTGCCTAGCACAATGGAGTCCTGATATAATTGGGTCCATAGAGCTACTGTTATACAAATATGATATAAACTTCATATGAAAACAGAGGGATAGCCTCCTGTTTATTGATACTCAGTTACTTTATGTAAGGTTTTTCTTTTAGTTCTGTTAATAAAGAAAAAAGTATTGTCTTCTATCCCTTTAAGAAGGTTGTCTTGGTATGTTGCATTATCTATTTTGGGTGTGCAATTTTCTCTTCCACAGACATTGCATGTAACTATCTCATGAACCTTTTTAAAAGCTTTTAAAATGCTTTGTAATTAGGTTTACTTTTGTCTTGGGTGTGGCTTGTTATTTATAGTAAAAATGTTCTGTACGTGCTATAAACCTGTCACCCCCTCTATTTTGCACATACAAAGGATACTAACCTTTTGAAGCAACATGTGATACAGCAGATAGAGCTAGACACCCTCCCAATTTAAGTGCCATGTTCTGTTATATAACAGATTTCCTGTCTTTAATTATAGATAGGGTGTTACCTAGTGCTCCCACTGTTATTACTGCTATTTTCTTTGTTCAATAGCAGATGACCTTGACCTCTCTTCAGTTTAATTCAGACTGAACTCTGTCCATTTCTTGGTGTGTGTTTGGTTTTTTCCCTCTGGTGGCTACTCTTTGAGAACATTGTGTGGGAAGACATTGTCACGACTAATGCCACCCCTGTGACTTTGTTCAGGAACTTGCATTGTAATGGTTAAAACTAATGAAATGACTCAAATACAGGTCATTTAAAAGTTGAACTTGATTCTTCTTGGTTTGCAAATTTAAACTTTCTAATGGTTTAGGTTATAACATATTGTTACTAAGCTATTTTTAGACTGATAATTATATATTAGAAGAACTGGTAGTCAGGGATGCGTCAGAGGAACGCTGGTGTTACTGGAACCTGTTCAAAGATGCAATATTAACACCCACCTTGCCTTTCTTACCACATAATTGAAAAAGTTTGATGACTCGGTTGCCAGTGCAACCATTATAAATAGGACCCACCCAATCTATTGATGTCACTGGTCAATCACAATTTAGGCACTTCCAAAGTTTGTCTCTTCCCTTCTCCAGCTGCCTCTTCCATTATCTAGTTCAATTGTTTCTTCCTCTCTCAGGCCAGTTTCAGACTTGGTGGCTCCTGTTTAACACTATGACTACACAGTGAATTTTTAATCAAAAGGAATTGGGGGAAAACTTTATTGAGCATAGATAATACATTTTTAAAAGGCTGCAAGTGCACCATTTGCAGAAAACTTCAGAAGCGTTCCTGTGTTGCAAATGCCTGTGTGTTATCTCCACTGCCTCTCAATGGGAAGTTCCACAGGTTCCATTTTGAGGAAGACAGATCTTACTGTGACAGAATGCTTGGCATAATGTTGTAAGGACCAGAACAGAAAAGAAAGTCCAAAGGAACCCTCAGTAGGTGCTCGTAAAGCTGACAGGGGAGGGCAGATAAAATGTAGTCTTTCCCTGAGAATTTCAGTGGCTGAAAGTGTTTTGTGGAGTTTGCTGGTGCTTTGTTTCATGCCTCGTATTCATCCTAAACATAAAGACATCCTTGAATCAGGGCCCATTCTCAGACATCCCAGTATGAGAATATACCATGTTTTAGATAGGCTTAACTCTCATCCCAAGAAAGCACAATGAGGAAAAGATTCTTCTGTGGATTAGGGAACACACAGCATGAAAATATGTGAGCTCCTGCCTAAATCCAGTTAACTGTTCCCCTTAAAAGATATAAGAGCAAAATCATTATTATTATTATTTATTATTAATAATATTTATTCATTTGTATTGTGGTAGCATCTAGAGGCTTCTGCCTCGTTGTGTGAGGCACTGTACGAACCTAATTATGATGTCATTCCATATTTATGAATATATGCTTATAATATGAATATGGCATAACTGAGATATACTTTATGCAAGATGGCTCATATGAGATATCATTGGATAGGTTATGATTTACTGAATGCTATTATCCTATTTGTATATATGTATCATTTCTGTATCTGAAATTAGGAATATTGGCTATGTATCTATTTCAACTGTGCTACTTTGGGTGACGCCCACTGCCAGCACTTCAGGTACAACAATGGAAAAGCCAGACAGGGCGGATGGCCCATCAACAAGGACAATGGACTGTAAAAAAAAAAAAAAAAAACAAAAACAACTTAGTCTTATGTGAACATGTGGGTCAGCCTGTGAAGAATGGCTACAAGGGCCCTACAGAGTCAGGTGGTCTTGTCACCTGATACTAAAACATTACCTTGAACTTCTTGTAACTTTACACTGTAAAGGAAGGGGGGTCAGCTAGGAAACAAAGGACTCCCGCTTTATGCAAATCCTATTTAAGGGTGGGGAGTGAGATAATCCTGTCTTTAACTTCTTAGTACCATTTTACTCATGCACCATAAGTATTCTCATGGATTTTAATTGGCATATGGGTAGATTAGGCCCCAATCTTGCACTGAACTCTGCACATACACAGCCTAAAGTAGTACTCACTATGTGTAGGGGTAACAGAAACTGTGAAGTAGATTATTCATTGACTTTAATATGTCTATAAAAATACACAAGCTGGGAGCCTTTTAATAAACAGTCAGTTGCATCTCTTGACAAGTCTCTCTCACAGTCTTTCTTCCAGCTATGTGAAACTGAAAGTGGCCAGGCCCATTTCTAATTACATTGTATTTCTTCTTGATTTTTTTAAAAAAATATAGTTTACTAATTTTGTGGTCGTCTTGGATCAGGTTTTAAATCCCTAAACTAAATCTTATTAAAGTGAATAGAGAGAGAGCCTTCCATTCATTTCAGTGAGGTCTGGATAAAAGCCTTGAGCAAAAATTTTTATTTTATTTCTTCAGATTTCAAATAATAAAATAGACAACTATCCAAGGCTGTAGGAACCTAATATGTCATTAAATATATAATAAAATTCCAGCAGAACCTTTGTACTTTTATTCCTGAGGGCATTCTATGCTCAAAAATTAAAAATTCTGAACACAATATTTTAACATTTGTCAAATAAATGTGGAGGCTCCAGCATGGCATTGGGGAGCACAGGCCACTGGCTGCACAGAGGTTGGAGATCACTGTGCAGCTCCCCCTTTGACATGGACTCGGTGGTGAAGCTGCACCCAACCCTGACACAGCACAAGGACTGGGCCTGTCCCAGAAGCACTCCAGGGCCCTGCCCCTCCATGCCAGGTGCACTAAGTGTGGGAAGGCAGGATCCAAGTGTGGAGGGACTTAATGGGGGGTGGGGATCCAGGTGTGGGTTGAAAGGGTTCTGTGTGGGACAATCTGGGTACGAGTGGTTCAGTGGGGAATCTGGGTATGGGGGGATCTGGATGCACAGGGGCTTGTTGGGGCAGGGGCTCTAGGTGCAACAGTAATGGGACTCTGCAGGGGGCTCCAGGTGAAGGTAGTTGGGGCTCAATGGGGCCCGAGGTCTGGGTATCGGGGGGATAGAGCTCAGCAGGGGTGTCTGGGTGTGGGGGGCTCAGTAGGGGTCCAGATGCTGAGGGAGTGGTGCTCAGTGGAGTGGGACTCCAGGTGTAGCTAGTTGGGGGCTCAGAGGGTTGAGTATCCAGGTGTGGATGGCTCATTGGGGAGGTCCAGGTGCAGCGGGAGTGGAGCTCATCAGGGAAGTTCTAAGTGCAGGGGGGCTGAGGCTCGGTGGGAGGACTTCCCTATCAGAAAGTCATTTTTCTGCAGGAAGCAAAGAAATCTGTGGAGGACATAAATCCTGCACATGTGCAGTGGCACAGAATTCCGTCAGGAGTACACTTTCTCCCATGTTACCCTTCATGGTTAGAAGGAGCTCTCCATAAACATTTTCAAAACTACCTCAATATCCTTCTTCAAATCCCTCTTTAAAACTATACTCTGCTGTGATGCCTACAAAAATCTTGACAACCATTAGGCCACTGGTGTACCAAGACCACTGCCTATCATGTTGACCAATACTATCTCATTGTTTCCTTGTACTCCCCCATTGATTTATCTGTATCAATCTGTTGTCTCTTGTCTTAGCTTGCAAGCTGTTTGGTGTGGGGACCATCTTTTAGGTCTGTGTTTGCACAGAGCCTAACACAATCATTTCTTGATCTGTGACTGGGGTCATAGGTACTACAGTAATACAAATAAATAATAATTTCAGTAGAAACTCAGACACCTACAAAAACTTTCCCAACTCTTCATCATTACCGGATGCATACTCTCAGACATGTCAAAAACCTATCAAACAAATATATTTTGCAATGTACCGAGAAGGCCACCAAATTCAGGCTATTTTGGACTGGGACAGGGCAAGCAAATTCCAGCATCTCAGACCCGTGACCCACTGTACCTCCTGTTTTATAATAAGGGGGATCTAGGTTGGAAACACCTGCTGGCCACATTTGTGGCAGTATGGCATAGGAAGAGAGGTGATCACTCAGGTAGGCTTCATAAAGGTCAGGATAGAGCATTTAGGTTTGTTGACATGGTTTTTGATTAAAATAAAAAAATCAGCAAAAATCTGAGAATAATTTTGAATTTAAATTGAAATTATCCCAAATTTACTATTTTTGCATTCATTGTTAAAAAAAATTTTGAGGAGAAGGTCAGTGGACTTTAGATATCTCCCATGTTTGCTAGAAGCTTATTTTATTCCCAAGAGAGCTGGGCTTTTGGAGGAAACTCATTTTGGAAACAGTTCAAGGAAAATAATATTTTTAAGTACTGGATTTTGTGGGTGGGTGGGTAAGAATGTTACTCCTCATAAGATCTCGAGTAGGAGTACAAAGGTTATTTGACCTCTGTATTTGGCACTAGTGCTACCCCTGCTGGAATACTCTGTCCACAATTAAAGAAGGATGTCGATAATTTGGAAGAGGGTTCAGAGAAGAGCCACAAGGATGATTAAAGGATTAGAAAACCTGCCTTATAGTGACAGACTCAAGGAGCTCAGTCTATTTATCTTAAAGAAGGTTAAAGGGTGACTTAATTACAGACTGTAAGTATGTACATGAGGAGCAAATATTTAATAATGAGCTATTCAGTCTATCAGAGAAAGGTATAACATGATCCAACAACTGGAAATTAAAGCTTGACAAATTCAGACTAGAAATAAGGTGTTAATTATTAACATTGAGAACAATGTACCAATGGTTGTGGTGGTTTCTCCATCACAATTTTAAAATCAAGATTAGATGTTTTTCTAAAAGGTCTGCTCTAGGAATTATTTTGGGGAAGTTCTTTGGCCTGTGTTATACAGGAGGTCAGACTAGAAGATCACAATAATGTCTTCTGATCTTGGAATATATGAATCTTGACTTTGCCTTAAAAGTAAACTTAGAAGCCTAGTAAATTTGATACAAAATGAACACTTAATACTGAAAAAATTAGGTTTATCATTCCATAAACCAATATTCTCTTCAGAAGTGTTACCGAAAGCATCCACTTATAAAGCTTAACAAAACCAGAACAGAAATCAACGTGCCATCACTTATGGTCCTCCTACATTTCCCTTGTTTTTGATATGCTTTTATTACCTCACTGTACTGTTTTGTGGCTATTGAGAGTTGCTAAACCATTGTTGATAACATGAAAGCCAAGTTATTTCAAGTTTAAACTGCTTTGCAGCTTGATTCTTATACTGAATTGCCCTGCTTATTTTATTAGCTTTCATATATTGCACTCTGTTTCAAGTGAATTATAACTTCAAAATTAAAAAAAAAGCAAGCAAGATAACATATACAGACAGATACTTCATTTATATTTAACTGAATGACAATTTCTTGTGAAATGATGAACAAAAACTTTCAAGGTGACTTTATTGAATATCCAGGGTTAACATAATGTGTCAGACTCCTACTAGCCAGTGGACAATATGAAAAATGATAGATTGCCACCTTACCCCCCGCCCCCCCCAAAACAAGGTCAGTTCCCCCAGATTCTGGGAAAAGGAAAGAAGCTGGGATTCTTATTAGAGTGCTTTTCCTGAACCTGGTTTGGTGGTTCCATCTGAAGCCTCTACTCACCTGAGAAGGAGCACTCTCTCTTTTCTGCTATCATATCCCAGAGGCTTATGTCCTGCGGGAGTGGGGATATGGATCTCCATTACTTTACCCATATCTCCCAACTTCCTGGCTGCTGCAAGGAGAATCCTGTGAGTCACAGCATTTTCATGTTCTCCAGCCTTTTGTTAATAGCTTCAGTGCCTGCCTCTGCTAATGCCCCTACTTTTACTACGTAGTAGTAAAGTGAAATAGACTCGTATGGATACAGACAGACATCATCTTCCTTTCCAAATGCAAACAGATGGACATCATACCAAAAGGACTAAAGGTAAAAAATCCATTGCAATCTACATATCACTGAGAGATTGTGCCACACGCTCTCAAAGAAACTGCAAAACCACCTGATCAACATCCTGTACAGCAAACAGGGAAAGATTAAGAATGAGCTCTCAAAAGTGGATACTCTCATAAAAAACCAACCTTCCACACAAACTTCCTCATGGATAGATTTTACAAAAACTAGACAAGCCATTGACAGCACAACTTTGCTTCTCTACAAAGGAAAAAGGACACTAAACTATCTAAACTGTTACATGTCACAAGGAACCACAACAATAACCCCCAATAACCCTCTTAACCCACCCAACAATATTGTTAATCTTTCCAGTTATACTCTTAGCCCGGCAGAAGAGTCTGTCCTTTCTCGGGGCCTCTCCTTTTGTCCCTCCAGGCCCACAAACATGATACAGTTCTGTTGTGACCTAGAATCCTACTTTCGACGTCTCCGACTCAAAGAATATTTCCAACACATCTCTGAACAACATACTAACCCACAGAATCCTTCCTACCAACACTACAAAAAGAAGGATTCTGCATGGACTCCTCCTGGAGGTCGAAACAACAGACTGGACTTCTACATAGATTGCTTCTGTCAACGTGCACTGTCTGAAATTGTGGAAAAGCAGCATCACTTGCCCCATAACCTCAGCCATGCTGAACACAACGCCATCAACAGCCTCAGGAACAACTCTGACATCATAATCAAAAAGGCTGACAAAGGAGGTGCTGTCATCATCATGAATCAGTTTGAATATGAACAAGAGGCTGCTAGGCAGCTCTCTAACTCCACATTCTACAGGCTATTATCCCCTGATCCCATTGAGGATGACCAAAAGAAACGACACCATCTGCTCAGGAAACTCCCTGAAAAAGCACAGGAGCAGATCTGTGCAGACACATGCCTAGAACCCCAACCAGGGGTATTCTATTTGCTACCCAAGATCCATAAACCTGGAAATCCTGGACGCCCATTCATCTCAGGCATTGGCACCCTGACAACAGGATTGTCTGGCTATGTGGACTCTCTCCTCAGGCCCTACGCTACCAGCAATCCCAGCTATCTTCGAGACACCACTGATTTCCTGAGGAAACTACAATCCATCGGTGATCTTTCAGAAAACACCATCCTGGCCACTATGGATGTAGAAGCCCTCTACACCAACATTCCACACAAAGATGGACTACAAGCCATCAGGAACAGTATCCCCGAGAATGTCACGGCAAACCGGGTGGCTGAACTTTGTGACTTGTCCTCACCCATAACTATTTCACATTTGGGGACAATGTATACCTTCAAATCAGCGGCACTGCTATGGGTACCCGTATGGCCCCACAGTATGCCAACATATTTATGGCTGACTTAGAACAGCGCTTCCTTAGCTCTCGTTCCCTAATGCCCCTACTCTACTTGCGCTACATTGATGACATCTGCATCATCTGGACCCATGGAAAAGAAGCCCTTGAGGAATTCCACCATGATTTCAACAATTTCCATCCCACCATCAACCGCAGCCTAGACCAATCCACACAAGCGGTCCATTTCCTGGACACTACTGTGCTAATAAGCGATTGTCACATAAACACCACCCTATACCGGAAACCTACTGACCGCTATACTTACCTAAGTGCCTCCAGCTTCCATCCAGGACATACCACACGATCCATTGTCTACAGCCAAGCTCTACGATACAATCGCATTTGCTCCAACCCCTCAGACAGAGACAAACACCTACAAGATCTCTATCAAGCATTCTTAAAACTATAATAGCCACCTGCTGAAGTGAAAAAACTGATTGACAGAGCCAGAAGAGTACCCAGAAGTCATCAACTACAGGACAGGCTCAACAAAGAAAATAACAGAACACCACTAGCTGTCACCTTCAGCCCCCTTCTAAAACCTCTCCAGTGCATCATCAGACTATCCTGAAAAAATGATCCCTCACTCTCACAGATCTTGGGAGACAGACCAGTCCTCGCTTACAGATAGCCCCCCAACCTGAAGCAAATACTTTCCAGCAACCACACACCACACAACAAAAACACTAACCCAGGAACCTATCCTTGCAACAAAGCCCGATGCCAACTCTGTCCACATATTTATTCAAGTGACACCATCATAGGACCTAATCACATTAGCCACGCCATCAGGGGCTCGTTCACCTGCGCATCTACCAATGTGATATGTGCCAGCAGTGCCCCTCTGCCATGTACATTAGCCAAACAGGACAGTCTCTACGCAAAAGAATAAATGGACACAAATCTGACATCAGGAATCAGAACATTCAAAAACCGGTAGGTGAACACTTCAACCTCTCTGGCCACTCAGTAGAAGACTTAAGGGTGGTAATTCTGCAACAGAAAAGCTTCAAAAATGACTCCAACGAGAAACTGCTGAGCTTGAATTAATATGCAAACTAGATACCATTAACTTGGGTTTGAATAGAGACTGGGCGTGGCTGGGTTATTACACATATTGAATCTGTTTCCACATGTTAAGTATCCTCACACCTTCTTGTCAACTGTCTAAATGGGCCATCTTGATTAACACTACAAAATTTTGTTTTCTCCTGCTGATAATAGCTCATCTTAATTAATTAGCCTCTTACAGTTTGTATGGCAAATTCCACCTTCTCTGTATGTGTGTGTGTGTGTGTGTGTGTGTGTGTGTATATATATATATATATCTTCTTATATGTTCCATTCAGTGCATCCGATGAAGTGGGCTGTAGCCCACGAAAGCTTACACTCTAATAAATTTGTTAGTGCCACAAGTACTTCTGTTTTTTTTTTGTTTGTTTTTTTTTCAGATACAGACTAACAGGGCTGCTACTCTGAAACCTGAAATAGACATGATTCTTTTCAGTTCCTGCACTTTGCTGCAGGGTTCTGAATAGCTCCAGTGGAACAGGCTAGAGCAGTGGTTCTCAAAGCCGGTCCACCTCCTGTTCAGGGAAAGCCTCTAGCAGGCCAGGCCAGTTTGTTTACCTGTCACATCCACAGGTTCGGCCGACTGTGGCTCCCACTGGCTGCGGTTTGCCGCTGCAGGAAGTGGCGCAGGTCGAGGGATGTCGACCTGCCACCCTTCCCACAGCTCCCATTGGCCTGGAACAGTGAACCGTGGCCGGTGGGAGCCACGATTGGCTGAACCTGTGCACGCGGCAGGTAAACAAACCGGCCCGGCCCACCAGGGGCTTTCCCTGAACAAGCGGCAGACCAGCTTTGAGAACCACTGGGCTAGAGTGTCTTTACTCTCACTCTTCTGCTGTTTGGGAAAGTCTGAGTAGCACCAGATGTACACAAGCTGACAGTAGACTGCCTAAAATATAGATATAGCAAGCAATCAAAGCACTTTACAGACTAATAACACCATACCTGTATGTCTGTGGAAGTATTATCCTCTTTTTACAAGTGAGGAAACTAAGACACAGAAGTTTAGTATCTTGCCCAAGACTTCAGAGGGATTTTGATCACTGTCTCTCTCTAAGGGCTTGGCTACACTTGCAGCCTTCAGAGACCGAGGCAGGGAAAGTGCTGCCATGTGTTTACACTGTCAGCTGCAAGCGCAGTGGCATAGCCGCATTAACAGCTCTTGCAACGCCACAGAGAGCAGTGCATTGTGGTAGCTATCCCAGTGTGCAAGTGGCTGCAGTGTGCTTTTCAAATGGGGGTGGTGGTGGACTGTGACAGGGAGTGTGTTGTGTGTATTTGAGGGGAGAGACAGTGTGTTCTGGGGGGCAGAGAGTGTGTCAGCATGCTGTCTTGTAAGTTCAGACAGCAGCAGACCCCCTCCGCTTCTCTCTCTCACACACACACACACACACACACACACACACCTCTGCCTCCGCAGCAGCAACATTCCACAGTAATGGTTTGCTTTGTCCCGGAGCAGATAAGCATGCCGGCTTTCAGAAACGGAGCTTTGAAAGGGGATATCCGCATGCCTGAAGCCAAGTTCAAAACAATGACCAGAGTGGCCACTTGACTTCAGGGGATTTTGGGACATTTCCAGAGGCCAATCACAGCACAGTCATACAACACGTCATCCACACTGACACCCGGGGCATTTCAGCCAGGTCACAGCAAGCTTTATGCTTCTCATGGAGGTGGATTACTAGGAGCGCTCCAGCTGCAGAGTTCAGGCGCTCTAAGTGCCTTGCCAGTGTGGACACCTCAGGAGTTAGGGCACCTGGGGCTGATTTAATGTGCTCTAACTTGCAAGTGTAGCCAAGCCCTAACACACAACTAAACATGACAGTGGTGTATTAACTACTTTTGTCTGCTATTTGGGCAGTATGTTTCTGAGAATTTGTTGTGGAATGCTGGTGTTAACTAGTTTTATAAAAAGAAAACTAATGTTCTAGTGCTGTATTCCACTAATCAGCAATTCTAGCTCCACAGGTGACGAGACAGCAATCTTCATAAGTTTGTGTATCTTGATTTTATCTATTTGTGATTTCTTGAGTTCAAACTTTTGTGGTATTAGCCCCTTGAAATTTGATTCTGTTCTTTTGTTCCCCTCTTCTTTGATAATGTACACATTTGTATAAATGTGGGCACTCAAGCCATATTTTCCTTCATTGCTGCAGTACATATGGAAGATGTCCCCACGGAAAATGACTAACTTGAATGTCAAGTGGATGCTGTTGGAGCTCGTTGACATTGATGACATGCAGAGATCTCAGGTTGACAGATAGCAAGCCATTTGCTGACTAGCTGCAGAAAACATGCAAGAGCGATGACTTATATTGACTTTTGTAGAGTAGGTAAATAGCAGTTTGTTCTGTGTTGTCAGCCTGTATTGATTCAGAAACTAATGAATGGAGGCAGTCTGTTTTAAAAGTACCTATGTGAAACAATTTGGTCATTTCAATCCAATTCCCAATGGACAAATGTCTGTATAACAAAAACCACCGTCGGAAGAGACACACATTGGCCTTTTTGTTGAAGCTGCCAATCAGAGTTGCTGAAGATTGTATGGCTGTGGAGGCTGAACTACCCTTTCATCCCTAGAGATGATCGGCCCATGTCGGGCTGAGAGACTGTGTAGAAGAGCTCAAAGTATCCAGCACTGTTAATCCAACACTTTTCATTTGCACTGAAGATATAATAGTTTAATATTTCTTTCTGAAACCTCCCTTCTTTTATTCTTCTGCAGTGTTCAGTGATTGGTTGGGCCAAGGACAACCTCACTGTTTGAAAGGGGGTAGCGGTGAAAAGCTTTATTTGCAATTACACAGCGATGCATTCTTTTTTAGGAGTATTTTTCACTGCTGTGCCCTTACCTTGAGCTGAGTCAAATGTCTTGGAATCTATTTTCTGATGGATTGGGACCTCGCAACTTTTGATATGCATGTGCATATACTTATGTGCTGCTGCAGCTAATTTGCCAGTGTACACATCAGTATGCATCATGTGTCTTAAAGAAAAATCGAGATTTAACTACGTTCTACAAATGCATTTTTGGCTTCAATAGCTTATCCTACAAAATTTCAGTGTACAAACACTGGGACATATACTATCATTCTGTGACAGAACTGCATTGGAAATTATAAATGTGTTTTGTTTGTTTTTTTTTTTTCAGGCAGGATTTGCTCCATGTAATGTAAAAAATTATATTGCTAAAAAATCCAGAATAACTCTTTCAATACCTTTTGGAAATGTAACACTGAATTTCATAAGACATGTATTGGAACTTCATATGAAATATTTAAGAACTGGCATATAATTCAGATAATAATACAATAATAATAATACTACAAAACCACAATCCATAGTATAACTAGGTTATTCAATTGTCTAAGTTACATATTCTCATTTTAATTTTCTGCTGGCTGTATATGCAGCAAAATTTCAGATTTACTCTTTGGCCTTGTAATATACTTATATTCATCTTTTTTGTATTATATCAGTACATAAAGGAGCACAGATATCGCAAGGTTAAGTGTTTACATGTTGTGGTCGCCAGGAAGTGGTATAAGGAAATCTGAGTGTTACCAGGAAATGATTTTATAGTCCCTGCCTGCATGCCTACTTCAGCTTTCTTGCAATTTAACTCTTATAAAATTCATAAGACTTTAAAAAGGTTTGTTCTTTTGAGGATCACAGAAATATTTTAAAATTAGCTTCTCTGTTGATTTTATTTAGTTACTTCAGCATATCTGTTGTAAGGAAAAGCTGGTAATGACTATAAGAATTTAAAATAACAAGGAGAATACATTAAATTTAACTGTGTTTTAAGGTTACTTTGCCATACGACTGCAGTCAGGGAAGTCTCATTCTGTCCTGTTTCTGGAGTCTGCCTATCTTGGTTGCTTTTGTCTGCGTTAAACTGATTTGTGCACGCATCTAGACCTCTTATTATAATCTTTCATTTTGCAACACTAGACCCTTAAGATGTTTGATGTTTAGCCAGCACTATTCAGTGGAAGCAAATCTACAGTAGAACTTCACTTCACAGAACAGAGTTCTTCCTGCACCAGTTCATTGGTTCAAGAAACAAACAGGGTAACTGTGATCTGGCTGAGACTACACATCAGGCATCATTCTTGAGGGGATGTGTAGCAAGCACAAGAGTTCATTTGTGTGCTAGAAGCAATTTAATCTACTGGTATTTCTTTTGGTTCAATAATGTATGAAGCTATACCCCAAAGATAAAAAATTGTTGAGATGAAGTTCACATGGAGGATTTACTTAAAATTTTGAAATATTTGCATGTTCCTAAAGATTTCTGTTGAGGGAACTCTTGTTAACAGTGTCAAAAGATTTTTAGAAGGTAATGGGGGAGAGAAATTTTGCAGTTAGTAACTTGCGTTTTAGTGTGCAAAATGCTACAATAGTTCATGCTCCTGTAAATAATTATTCTTTACAATCCACTTTGCAGATGATGTTGTGGAAAGCTTTTCCTACTTTTAGCCTTCATATATATATATATAGGTCTGTTCAAAAACATTTTTCTTAAAATTAAGGTCAGGCTGTGCAAAAGTGATCCGTGATTTTGGGTGTCTCAATTTCTAGATGCCCAACTTGAGACACCTCAAGGGGACCTGATTTTTCATAAAGTACTGAACATCACTCCCTGGAAATAAGGCCCCTTTGAGATGTTTCAAATTGGATACTCCAAAACTGAAGTGACTAAAATCATAAGTCATTTTTGAAAGTCTTGGCCTAAATGTCAGAAAACTTCCTATGGCATTTTTTTAACCTTTCAATTTTGTATCCGTCTATACGTCAAAAGGAAAATGAAGCGGTGATTCTCATTTTCAAATGACTTCTTTGCTGATTGATATCAATTTAGCAGTTTCGCAGCCTGTCTCCTTCCTCTGCATTCAGCAGAAGCCTATCATTTAAGCTGATAAAAGATCAAGGTCTTACAGTTAACTGAGGCGCTCTTACCCATATGTGTCAGTTTTTGTCTTCTTAAAATGTGAAATAAAGTTTAGTAGTCCTGAGCTTTCTGCCCAACTCAAATTCTTTTTGATATTCCTGTCTGTTAGAAGTATATAAAGCTCTGAAAAACAAGCCTGTATTTGATGTTCTGAGCAAATAAGAAGAAATTAAAATAAGTGGAGTGAAGATGGGGGGCCATGGGAAATAAGCAATATATCACTTGTTAAAAGTAATTTATTGTAAAAGAAGATGTTTGTCAGAGATAACAAAATATTGTTCGTCAAATGATTTTCCTATTGTTCATCAAATGATCAGTAGAAACAGTATGGTTCAAAGAGCCTACCTTTTAAAAACACTTTTTAACTTTTGCTCAGCCATATTCAATGTATCTGACTCCTGCAAATTTAATTACGTTTAGCCACAACCAAGATCTCCCACTGTTCTCCTTATTTTAGACATTTGTAGAGTTGGGATATTAACATTAGTATGCTTTAGAACATCTCCAAATTCCATAAGTCATATTAATCAGAATATAAAAATCTTAAGAATATAATGATCCAGATCCTCAGCTGCTATAGACGGGTTCATTGACTCACTTCTGATAGCTTCATGTTTTTGATTTTGAGTTAGCCTTTGAATATAAAACAAGAAAATATTTCACATTAAATGTGTTTTTCCAGAAGACATGATCTTTTCCCTCCCTTTTGATGAGGCATTAAAACAGCAGGATCAGTGGATTGTGGATCCAAATTTGTTCACATAAATTACATGCAGATGTCCATTGCATGTGTGCATTTAATCGGTTGTTTGACCTAAAGAAGGCACACAGAAATACATATACAAATGATACTGAGCAAAATTAGGGGCTGTGTTCTGATAACTTGGCAAAAAAAGTGCTCAGGGGATTTATCTGTTGTATGCTTAAAGAATATATGATTTTAAATGATAGACAATGAGACAATGTTCTAAATGTTAATGAGGGATAATACATTTAATTTTATGCAAATACTGGAATATTTTATAAAATAATAGTACATGAGCTAGGATAGCCTGGAGATTTATTGATGAGAATTGTGTTTTAAACAATCTTTCTTCCCACCTGAGAAGAAATTTGTTAGCATCCAGATGGAAAAACTCTCAAGGAGGTAGTCCGCTGATCTGATCTTTAGACTGGGACCTAATCTCATGAGTCCTTCAAAAGCAGAGCTTCTACTGATCTCAATGCGGGGGAGGGGTGAACGTGCACATGGAGATCTTGCAGGATGAGGGTCACAAGTCTGAAATTTCAAGACTGCTATTCAATTTGCAATTCTGTGTCACTGAGGTAGCCTGGGTGTATTATCTGGTACATTAAAAGCAGCAATAGCATAACACAATGTTTTCTTAAAACAGTGCAATCACTATTTTCCAAACTCAAGTCAAGTGAAGGCTGTATAGTTCCCAAAGGAACTGACCAAAGTTCCATTCCTGTGGGTCAACTAAGATCAGCAGGAATGAAGCTTCTAGCTTCAGTTCTGTAGAACTAGTGAGCTCAGAATGGCTAAAAGTAAGCTCAAGTGAAGTTCCTGCACAGTTTCTTTCCTACAGAACTTGGGCCCTTTTCAAAATCTTATTTTGAGGCCTCACTTCATCAGCGCTTCTATACTCTCAGGATCTTTGCTCGCTATTGCTCAATTTCTGCTGGCTTAGGAGTTCCCAGTTAACTACCCTGCCTCTTTCATGAGGACCTTTCAAAACCTTTGTTAATCAAGGTTTACAATGAAATATATATATTTTAAAAGCCCCCCAATAAATAGCTACAGTCTGCTTTGTTTTCTTGACCGAAGCATGTACACTTGGCACTAATGAAGACATTTTGGAAGCCAAAAAAAAAGCACAACATCATTGTCAAAAGTCTACAATCATCCCTCTCCCACATGTACTGTGCATTTTCTCCTATAACTGGGGAACCTCAGAGCCACAACAGTCCTGCCCATTCTAGTAAAACTTACTAGTGATTATCTTAATCACATTGATTATAGCAGCAAAACAGTGTCGTTCACACTTGGTAGCACTTTTTCTTAAATAGCTACTCTACCTGTTTACATATATTAACTGCAAAGTATTATTCAAAGATGAATGACTTACCCAAAAAAAAAAAAAAAAACCAAACCAACAAAAAACCCGCAAGATATAGGTTGTTGGGCTGGTGTGCATCTCTCAACTTCTGAGACTTCTAATATATAGCTTGCTGTTGCTTCCTGTCATGCATTGTGGCTGCATGTTGAAGAGTTCCTGCAGAAAAGTGGAGAAGAGAAACAGGGACCACTCTATTATACTGAGGATTAAGAAACCTCTTGAAATCTGAGTACAGTACAATTACAAAGTACCTCATGGTGTGGTGTTGCTTTTTTGTGCATCATCAGGTATGTCAGGGGCTATGCTACTTTACTCTGTGTGTGTGTGTGTGTGTGTGTGTGTGTCTGTCTGTCTCTTGTGCACAAAAATTTCACAGATTTTTGTTTACTTAAATGCATGGCAGGATTTAAAGTCAGATAGACATGCAACCCAGGGGTTGTTTAGCGAGTGTATTTATTTATGTAAAGGAAGGATGTACTTAAAAACATAAATATGTAACACGCTATAATAATGCCTATAGAAAGAGGTTTTTTTTATTGTATTTATTTTTTGTAGTTCTACTGTAAAATGAGAGAAGATGTGATTAAAAAAATACTGAAGGGCCTGCTTCTGCAACCCTTATGTGAGGACCACCATTTTGTCAAGTAGTGGGGACTGAACTGAGTAAAGAGTTAGATTCTGAAGCGGAAAGTTGTAACAGATTCATACTTTCCAGATTTGAGCACAGAGGAAGGTACATAATACATATTGAGCAGTGGTTACACTTACTTGCATTAGGTAGCTTTTAATCATGAGACTATTTCCATTGATTTCAATATGACTACTTGGTTATATGCTACTTATGAGTAAGGGTTGCCTGATCAAGTCTGAAGTGGGCAAAGTTGAACTTTAATTTATTGGTCTAATTCCAGAACCTCTAATATGATCTCTCCATTTGGATGAATAGAGAACTTCTTATTAAATGAGGCTATCTTCAAATTACTTACGTCTTGCTTTTCTTAAAGCTGATTTAATTCCTGGTAGGATATTTGCACATTAAATATTTATATAAAAGTTGAAGCATGTGGTATTCTTTATCATTCATCAGGTCTTGTCAATGTATCGTTCATGGGTTTAATTTATCCTCTGTGTTTTACCATATATATGCAGTATAGAGAACACATGAATTACCTTCTGCTGGGTTCACTGTCTGTATTTGTGCTGGCAGAACTGCAATACTGCAGCTAGTATTTTACAATGTGGCTATTGCATTAGATGGGAACATGTTCTTTGTTTATTATAAATGTACAGCAACAAAAAATGCTAAAATCTATCACATTCAAGGAAGGTAGTGGAAGTTTAGGGCTTGTTTCTGCCAACCTTACTCATGTTGCCAAGCACTGAACTCTGTGAAGTAGCCACGGTACTAGTCCATGTATATTGGTGGCAGAATCAGGTCCATAGTATGAAGCAGGATGAGTCAGTTACCCTACACAATCATTCAGAAGGCTCTTTCAGGTCCAACATAGAAATAATTAAGCAACTACACTACATGATAATGAAATGTTTGGATTGGGCTTCTCATACAAATATTAACAATATTGAAGTGATGCCTATTCAGTTAGGATCCTATGTTTTGTTAGCAGTAAATGTTATTTACAATGTTCTTCTGAAACATTAACTCATAGGAATAAATCCACAGTTGAGCTTTTGGAAGTATTACATGGGTTTTTTTGACTGAATTTACCATTTTTCAGGACCTGCCTTAAATTTATTAGTACGAGACAAGAGCTGGGGTTCTTTCACTTACGTGATTACACATTGCCAGAGTCTTGTAAAATCACTCATCATGTCTCCTATGTGCATTCACGGTTGCTGATTTAACAAAATACACATGCAGGTGTAAAAACCTTCATATTTTATTAAATTGCTAGGCGTTCTGTGGAAATAAATAAATATAACACTTAATAATGCTGTATACAGTGTTGTATGATTGTGGTTGTCTGTCATGCCTATGTGGATGCATAAATAGGGTGACCAGATGTCCCGTTTTTATAGGGACAGTCCCGTTTTTTTGGGACTTTTTCTTATATAGGTGCCTATTACCCCCTCCCCCCTACCCCTTGTCCTGTTTTTTCACAGTTGCTATCTGGTCACCCTATGCATATAACTACTCAGTCTGTGCATTGCATTGGGTATCTGCAGTTAACATGAACAATTTTGTGTGCCTACCTTGAAAAACTTGGCTGTAACAAGGGGGGAAATAAAAGAAAATTTAATTCAGAATAGACATTGCAGTGAGTCACTACAGAGAAAGCTAAATTGTTTTTCTGGAAGTTATAACCAGTATCTTCAGTGTAGCAATGTTATAGCTTGCACATAACTCTTTGACAAAAGTTACATGAAGTAGTTAGATCAAAGACTAACTACGGGAACTGTCTGTGGTTTTAAATATATCAGCACAGCCATGTTGAATGCAGAATATCAAGATAGCAGACACAAAGCAAAATTCTACACCAATAATTAGGGCACTACCAAATTCATGGCCATGAAGCATGATGAAATCTGGTCCCCCTCCACCCCCAACTCCTTTTTGGGTCAGAACCCATACAATTACAATGCTGTGAAATTTCAGATTTAAATAGCTGAAATCATGAAATTTATGATTTTTTAAATCCTATGACCATGAAATTGACCAAAATGGACCACGAATCTGGTAGGGCTCTACCAATAATGGATGACTGCAGCTGCCTAAAATATAAGTCTGGTTGAATCTCACATACATGCCTAGTTTAAAGAAATTATTTAATTCTGATATAAATTCTGCTAGTATGATGAGCAAGTGCAGCAACATGTGCAATCTCTCTAGTGATGAGAATCCTGCAGGGGATTCTCAATGCTTGAAAAGGTTCTCTTGAATCAGTAAAAAAACAAAAAAACAAAACCCATGTGTAAAAGTTGTTATATAATGAAATAACTCAGATAGATCCCTCTTACTGGGAGAAAGCTAGTGGCATAGTTTCACACACTCACACTCACATACTCATTACGTAAGAGATTTTTTTTTGTTTCGTCACTTTTCCAGAGTACAGCTAAACTGCAGCCCCTCTTACTCAGGAACCAAGTAGAAATGGCTTCAGGTGATCCCCTTAATCAGACGGGATAAGCTTTGCCAATAAGGGTCACATGTGAAATACCATGTGTGACTTGCTCCATGTGACCTAGCTGAATGAACCAGGCTTGAACTTCAAATAAATGGTTAACAGCAGCCAGTAAAGTTCATGGATACCCAGATAGAGCAAAATATGTTTATGGCATCATCAAGGGCACAAACATAACTTGACATAGTTTGTAGATACAGGAAGAGCACGGTCAAGACTATTGAATACTTTTCCTGTTTGAGATAGAGCTAGGATGTGACAAAGTGGGGTTTTATTCAGCTTGTTATGCTGCATATGAGTCTTACTGCCCTATACTAATACTGTGTGTACCTTAATTTCCCAGTGTACTGCACCAATACTTTGATGGTGGGAATTGGGTGTGTGATTTTTGCTGAGACCCTCAGGGCAGGTGAGGCTGTCCTACTATTTGCACCTATGTAACCTGAGACCCAGGAGGGGGGTGCAACCAGGTGATACCTGTGGTCGGGGAAGCGAGACAAAGAGAAGGAGGAGGGGCATCAAGAGGGTTGTCGGAGTGGCTGGAGGCTGGCAGTCTGCATGGGGGAACTGGAAGAGGGGGAATCCAGGGCATGTGGCCCAGGGTTCCCAAGATGGACTTGGCTGAAAGTCACTGATGTCTGTAATAGCAAGCTCTGTTCTACGCTGCATTCCCGTTGACTAATAAACCTTCTGTTTTACTGGCTGGCTGAGAGTCATGTCTGCCTGCGGAGTTGGAGTGCAGGGCCCTCTGGCTTCCCCAGG
Source organism: Natator depressus (assembly GCF_965152275.1). Classification (NCBI taxonomy): domain Eukaryota; kingdom Metazoa; phylum Chordata; order Testudines; family Cheloniidae; genus Natator; species Natator depressus. The sequence continues at coordinate 25,320,563 of NC_134240.1, forward strand.
AGCCCCACTAGCATGGTTCTATAATAAATTCCTTCTCCCTGAATAGACAGGACTAGAATCTGCAACGTCTTCTAGGTCAGATTTCCAGAGACAGTGGAATCCAGGGCTATGGAACAACTATTTACACATTCACTGGTTGAATTACTTGGGAGCTCAGCACCCAAAGAATTGGTCTGATCTACATAGTGCTTTAAAAGAAGGTCTTATCTGGGAAAAGAGTAGCAAAAGATGTAAATTTAAGTATGTTTGGGACTACTTTAATTTACACTTTCTCTCTCCTTGGTGTATAAGACCAATTTAGAATTCCTTAGATACCAGTAGAGTGTATGTATTCTCAGTTGTTAACTCTTAAGCATTGTTTGTGTTGCAGAAGTGTCTAGAGTCCCCAGTTACCTCTGAATTTGGCTTGAGGAGTCTATTAGCAAACCATAAAATGGATTTAAACATATTTGGCTCTCAGTTAGACTCTAATAATTTGTACTCTCCCTTGTCTTCCCAAAAAGGGACGGAAGAAGGCTAAATAAAAAGGGAATTAATACCAGTCCTCCAACAAAGCTTTGCTGCTTCTTGTCCTTCCAGCATCCTGTATATGCACACCTATTTCCTGTTAGTTACACACAGCGAATGAGATTTTCATTGTTCACTTTGTTACTTTGATGGCAAAATCTCAAATCCATCTCACATTACAAAGACAAAAGAATAAATCTCACTTTTCACGTTCAAAGTTGGATGGCACAGGATGCTCTCTCTGCTCTCTCCTGCTGCCATTTTCCTGGCAGGGTTGTGATTTTAGGTAGCCATCTTAGAATTACTAAGAGATTTGGATCCCATTTTCATAAGGGCCTGTAATAGCATCCATTCGATTTTCGGTAAAATCAAAACATAGACAAATGTATGTTTCTAGTAGTTGATATAAAAACTTGTGTAGCTTTTAGCTGAATCCTCTAACAGGTCTTGGCCATGTACATACCAGTATACGGACACCATGGTGGTCAGCTAACTGCATGCATATGGGATAGTAACAGAACTTGCAAATCTCTGTTAAAAATACTTGGCGTCTATTGCTGGACCATAGGGGGAGACTCTATTAGTTATCAATAGGAGTAGGACTTAAATTAAATTTTCAGGTCCTGCATCAGGGAACAGAATTGCTGTGTCAGAGACTTGATCAGGTCTTGCATATTCCAAACAGTAGAGGGCAGTAGAAACATACACAGAAGCTAATGTATTACAAAATTGTAAAGATTTTTGGCTCTGTTTAGAGTTTAAGCAAATTATTTGCACCAATATTACATAAACAGCTGATATATTAGAGGTTAGAAGATTGGGTAAATTGTTTTTATGCTCTTCTTCATTCTGTATTAGAATCTGGTATTAGCCTATAAAATTATGGACCTGTGGGCATGTATTTTGCATCATTCAGCCTACAGAGAGACATTGTGCTGTGAGCAAATCTACTTCAGGATCCTGTGGGGTTTCCTGTGCCCTCAGGACTGCCTTCAAAATCTCAGGACTTTCACTGGTATAACCATGAAAGTACCGCTAAAATACAAAAGAGGAGGAATAAAGAGATGGGTCCTGTCCATGCAGGCTTCAAAGAAGACTGTTCTGAGACTCGCTTGTATTTGGATTCACTTGAAGCGGGGAACATGTTATTTTTTCTCTTTTTAAAAGAACCCTATTTGTTAGATTTTATTCAATTATCAATGAGAAACCTTGGAATGGAGGGAGGTGGTCATCCAAAGGGAAAATCATTAGGCTTTTTGTTAGCCATTGTAGGAAGGTAGGCTCATAGGATTAGCGTGACATGGTCTATTCATCCCCCTCCTCCTCACACAAATAAAGAGCTGCTATTAAGAGCTTTATATTGTATCAGCTAATACAAAATTCCTTTTGGCATCTGTAACTTTGATTTCATCGTAGAAACTTGAATACCAGTACAGAAGTAATATGATAAGATGGAAAACTGCTATTCTTACACGACCCCTTAGTCTTGTTCTAGTACCACAAAGCAAGCTGGCATTAAACTGAGTAATAAGACACCACTGCTGCATGTTGTGGTTAATTTCTAAAGTCTGCTTTGTGATGTTATATCCTACCATCTGTGGCAGGAAATGTTAAATTAGTAATTATTCAGCTAACCTTATCATAGAAGAAGATTAATCTTTTGGTCAGGTAATTTTATACCCAGTTTAAATCGGATCCAAAACATTTTTTTTTTTGGTTAATTGAGAACCACATGTATAAAACACCTGGGTAGTTTGGGTCAGTATAGCTCATTGTCATACTGAGGAGACCAACCTACCCAAAATATAAACTTACAGGTTTCTAACTTGATGATGATTTTACTTTATTTTGGAGCTATATCATCCATGAAACTTCTAATGACTATCTGAAATTAATGTATTTATAATCCCTCTAGAGCCAGAATGGTACTGAACACATTTCAATAGTTTCTTGAAGTACATACCTTTATGTACATTTCAGGGAAACATTTAAGAATGAGCAAGTTCTGTTGCTTATATCTTTAGTATATTCCAGTGTGTATGTACTTGTGTCTTGCTAATGAAGTGTTTTATGTGTCAAAATAATTTTTAGGCCACACTGGATTTTTTTTGAAGGAGTGTTAGGCTGTTTTGAGAAGCCTGGAAAAGAGCATATCCGTTTATTTGAAATGTCAAATGAAAACCTGGATTCTTGCTCTGCTCTGTTGCCTCCTGCAGAAGCAAAGTATTGTAGCAATATGTTTCAGCAGTTCTACCCCACCTCTCACTCCTTAGAGGGTGAAATTAATTTCTGGTGCAGAGGGTCAGCCTTTCTCATGACTTTAGCGGTGCTTAGGGGCTGTTCTGGTGATCAGCTGGTCGAGCAGCTACTGGCAGCCTGTAAAGGAGAAAGGCAAATAACTAGTTTTCATGTTAATTTATGTCAGTTTGGTGTGGAAATCCATATTACTGGAGGGCTGGGGATGGGCCATGGATGCAAGTTTATGCAGATGGATTCTGCACCGTGACCAGCACAACTGGCATGGAGGAGCTTCAACTGCTATTTGACCCTATATATGTGGAGTACAGATGCACAGGGTTCCACCCTCACCTGACTTTATGCAGGTGAAGTGAATTTAATTCAGAATGCACTTCATAGACTTGGGAATGGAAGCCTCTTTCAAGCATCCCATTCTGTTCTAGATCTCTCTCTCTATCACATACACCTTGTAGGTGGTAAGTTGCAAGGCTGCTACTAGAAAGTCAGGCTGACCAAAGAGCTTTTTTCTCAGAGAGATACACCAGAAATGTCTTCCATAAGATCCTTTAATGTTCTTCCAGGTATGACTGAGGTTAGCTTAAATAAGGTTTGTTATGCACAGCTATACCTAGTGGCTGAACAGTATAATACAGTTTAGCATTCCATTACATCTCCCCCTTTAAGTTCTACATTTCTACCATTTACAAAATTTACGCTGTCTTGAAGTTCACTATGGATCAGTCTGGACAGGTGGATAGAAAGCTGGCTAGATTGTCAGGCTCAAAGGGTAGTGATCAATGGCTCGATGTCTAGTTGGCAGCCAGTATCAAGCGGAGTGCCCCAGGTGTCAGTCCTGGGGCCAGTTTTGTTCAACATCTTTATTAATGATCTGGATGATGGGATGGATTGCACCTTCAGCAAGTTTGCAGATAATACTAAGCTAGGGGGAGAGGTAGATACGCTTGAGGGTAGGGATAGGGTCCAGAGTGACCTAGACAAATTGGAGAATTGGGCCAAAAGAAATCTGATGAGGTTCAACAAGGACAAGTGCAGAGTCCTGCACTTAGGAGGGAAGAATCCCATGCACTACTACAGGCTGGAGACCGACTGGCTAAGCGGCAGTTCTGCAGAAAAGGACCTGAGGATTACAGTGGACGAGAAGCTGGATATGAGTCAGCAGTGTGCCCTTGTTGCCAAGAAGGCCAATGACATATTGGGCTGTATTAATAGGAGCATTGATTATTCCCCTCTATTCAGCACTGGTGAGGCCACACCTGGAGTATTGTGTCCAGTTTTGGTCCCCCCACTTCAGAAGGGATGTGGACAAATTAGAGAGAGTCCAGTGGAGGGCAACGAAAATGATTAGGGAGCTGGGGAACATGACTTATGAGGAGAGGCTGAGGGAACTGGGGTTATTTAGGCTGCAGAAGAGAAGAGTGAGGGGGGATTTGATAGCAACCTTCAAATCCCTGAAGGGGGGTTCCAAAGAGGATGGAGCTCAGCTGTTCTCAGTGGTGGCAGATGACAGAACAAGAAGCAATGGTCTCAAGTTGCAGTGGGGGAGGTCTAGGTTGGATTTTAGGAAACATTATTTCACTAGGAGGGTGGAGAAGCATTGCAATGGAAGCACTAGGGAGGTGGTGGAATCTCCATCCTTAGAGGTTTTTATGGCCTGGCTTGACAAAACCCTGGCTGGGATGATTTAGTTGGTGTTGGTCCTGCTTTGAGCAGGGGATTGGACTAGATGATCTCCTGAGGTCTCTTCCAACCCTAATATTCTATGATTCTATGGTCAGTTTGGAATCTTTGGGCGTGTCTACACTGCAGTTAAACACCTATGGCTGGCCTGTGTCAGTTGGATCAAGCAGTGGGGCTGTAAAACTGGGGTGTAGGCATTTGGTCTTGGTCTGGAGCCCAATTTCTGGGACCTCAAAAGAACAAGGAATGGATCTTCCTGCTGTAGGATTTTTTTGGCTTTCTGTACTGCTCTCTCAGCCAGCCCCAGCTTGTGGGTAATGTGGGCTGCTAATAATATGATCAAAATCATATTTTGTTCAAAATGACTTAAATTCTGGTGCAGTAAATTGTGGTCCATTGTCTGTCACTAGTTCTGGAATACCCAAAGGAGCAAAAGAACACTCCAGTTTTTTGATAACACTGCAAAGCGTTATGTCTTTCAAATATATTATTGCTATATACACTCTACCCCAATATAACGCGGTCCTCGGGAGACAAAAAATCTCACCGCGTTATAGGTGAGACTGCGTTATATCAAACTTGCTTTGGCCCCCTCTGTTCCTTGTTCCCTGACCGCCCCCTCCAGAGACCCGCCCCGTCCCTAATCACCCCCAGGATCCCTACCCAACACCCCTGCTCCCTGTCCCCTGACTGCTCCGACCCCTATCCACACAGCCCGACCCTATCCGCTTCCCGTCACTGGTGAGTGTGGGGAGGTTGGGGAAAGGACGCCCCCCGGGCTGGGGCCGCGTCACTCCACTTCCCACCACAGGTGAGTACGTGGGGTGTCCTTTCCCCAACCTCCCCGCACTCACCGGCAGCGGCAGAAGCGGAGGAGCCCGGTCCCTGCCCGCTCCACTCCGCCAGCTCCCAGCCGTGGTGCTCTGCTTCCCTCTGCCAGTGAGTGTGGGGGGTGTCCTTTCCCCAAGCCCCCTCCCCTGAGCGACATGGCTGGGGCTGGGGTGAGGGAAGTGGAGTGGGCTGCTCCCGGCCCCCCGCTAATCCCCCGGGCTACTCTGGGGCCGGGATGCTTCTCTTCTGCCGGTTAGTGGAGGGGGATCCCTTCCCCCAAGTCCCCTCCCCTGAGCAACACGGCTGGGGCCGGGGCGAGGGAAGCGGAGCGGGCTGCTCCCGGCCCCCTGCTAATCCCCCGGGCCACTCTGGGACTGCGGGGCCCCAAAAGTGCCCCACCACCACTCCTGCCTCCCAGACCCTGCGGGGGGGAGCCCCTGACTGCCCCCGAGACCCTCTGCCCCTTATCCAACCCCTCGGCCCCGGCCTGGCACCCTTAACACGCTGCTCAGAGCAGCGTGTCGGAGCTTTACCGCGTTGTATACGAACCTGCGTTATATCGGGTCGCATTATATCGGGGTAGAGGTGTACCTGGAAACATAGTCCACTATGACCAGGTAATTATGTCCTCTGAAATTGCATGAGTCTGCAGCTGGTCTCTCCCAAGCTCCCTCTGGTAGAGGCATTTCTACACTTTAAGGTTCAACATTGTCTCTTGAGGTTATTTATACTAGATCACCTTTCAAAAGTCCAATATTCTCAAATCCTCTGTCAAGTTTTCCACTTTCTCACCAGGCCCATCATGGCTGCCACTCTGAGGCTGAGAAGGTTTCGGTCTTTGATCATATGCATGCTGAATGTATAGTTTTTGTAAGTTGTTTCTGGGGTGAACTGGTTCATGCAGTTCAGAATACCTGCAAGTCAGATCAAGGCTGTGTCAAGTGATTTCAGCTCTCTGAGGGGTTAAAGGTGATTTTACATCTACAATGACAGTCATATCTGCTCCTAAGTCAATTCTAAAGTCAGTAGTCTTTCCATGAATATTCAGTTTCACTCTCCAGGTAGGCTCTGTGTCATCATATGTGATAGCTCCCAGAACAATGGCTCTTGATTGTCTGTAATATGAGTCAACTCCTGACTGTGTTGGTATGACAAACAGCTGCAAATGTCCATATTTTGTGTATTTATTACACCTTGTGCCTTTGGCTGGACATACATCATTTCTTGGGCTATGAATTTTTCCACATCTTGTACAGTTAGGCTGAAAGGCTTTGGTGTTTGGAATTTGTGCCTCTTAGTCTGGGAGTTCTCTCATTGAGAGAGTGCCTCAGGGGTTTTCTGATGATGACTTTTAGCTCATGCTGTTTACAGCTTCTAAGCTAATTTCTTGTTTTTCAGGTTTTTCAAGTTGCTTCTGCCTTTGGTTATGCTGTTTGACCAGACCAGACTGTTTTGCTATCTGTATAGCTGTGTGGGTTAAGTCTGTCTTCATCTGTAGCTGCTGTGAAAGATTCTTGTCTGTTAACCAACCCAGTGACTAGCCTGTCTCTGATATTTTTGCGTTGCAGTCCCAAAATCACAGTTTACAGCCAGTGCATGCAGAGATCTTATAAAAGATTCAACATTTTTCTTGGTTCCTGAATTCTCTGGTGAAAACTTTCTCTTTTATAAACAACATTTCACTGAAGTATAAAGTATGCATCGAACATACTCAGAACCATTTCATAGTCATCCTTATGACTGTCTTCAGTAAAGTCAAAGAATTTAAAGATATGTTCTGCTTGTTTCCCCATAGCATAAATTCAAGAGCATATCTGGATGTCTCTAGTTTTCCTGTCGAGTTTGGTTGCAATGTGAAATCTTGCAAAATGCTGTTTCCAGTCTGTTCATTCTGAAGGTTTGTCAAAACTGAAGTTTTCTGGGGCATTTAAGAGTGGCATGTTGATGAGATCCAGCAATCTTTGTTGCTTTTTTACTTCGCTCTGCAACGTTTGTTGCTTTGTTCCTTCTGTTTCTGTTCACCTTTGGCACTAGTTTACTTCCACCACCATATCATGTATACTCTTGTACACAGTAGGTTGCAGGGCTACTACTTCTACCAGGTTAGGCTTCTGAATCAGATGCTGACTGACTACTCCTTCTCAAGCTTGTATGTCAAGCTTTGGATGTTTTGTTAAACTTAAAACTTAAGCCAGTAAAAGACCCAACAAATGGGATGTCTCCAAATACTTTAATAAAAGTAACGGGGAGGTTCCATTTTTCATTTCTTACAATATGGTCACTGATCAGCTGGGCAATTGACTTTTTATATAGATGTATATTTTTTGCTGAGCAAAAAAGTGAATTTAATAGTATTTTACATCTTTCCAGATATTCTAGTCTTATCAAAGACATGCAGCTTATACAATATGTGTTATTGTTCTGTTGTGAGCTTTAAAACTGAGAGTTCACAGTTGTTCATCTATTGAGCTTTCCAAAAACATTATTATAGGTTAATCTGATTTTAGCTCCCTGAGTAATTTTGAACTGTTTTCATGTGGAAGATTCTGTTTCTTCATGTTGCAGACATGACTCTTTGACTATACAGTAATGTGCACTATGATTGAGATGTCTATTACTTTAAAAACAGAAGTCACAGAACAGTATAGTCACAACCCACTATAATATAGCGCATCTTGACATACTTTTGTTTGGCAAAATATAATCACATTTTAGAATATGATGCAAAACCCAGCTTCTTACACAGATCTTTTTTCCCCAATAACAATGCTGGAGAGCAGTCCAGCAGCAGTCTTCTGGGACTTTCAATTTTTCAGGTGATATAAAATAAAGAAGGGGAGAAGTGTTGCAGTCCCTTTTTTGACCTAGTAGGGATAAATCCTGATTTCTGTGAAGGGCATGCTATAGCAATAGGAGCAGACTGGTTTTCTAAACGTAGTTATTTTGGTGCTATTCTGTGTGAGACACTCTTGTATTCTGGAACAAAAGTGGCTAAAGTAGATTTGTTACTGGCTGCCGCTTCCTTCCCCATCACGGGATATTTTTTATCTAGTTATTTTCATACATCTTGTATTTCCTCTCCCAGGTGGTAGTATATAAATCTCAGGTGTCGATAAAATAAACCTGGTGATGAAGAGAAGATGCCAATCTATGCTTCCTGTAACAATGTCTCATTATTCTAATTCCTGTAATTAAATCATTGCTTTTTTATATAATTAGATATCTTACTCTCTCATCTCCTGTGAGATAATTACTGAGAAGAACAATTCTATCCTGATATATTGAGACCAGGAAGCATTCGGCTTTTAACCTGCCAGTGATGTTGACCCACATGGTGTGAAAGAGGGACACTTAGTTGCACCTGCTATATACTTAAAATTGCTAACAGCACGTGTTCTAAAACACAGTCATAGCTTTCCAAAACAGTCGTTGCCCAAAGGTAGGGGAGATTTCTACCTGTTGGGATTTCTATTGTTGTTCTGTTTGTTTGTTTGTTTGTTTGTTTTTTGCGGAAAGAAATTTTTCCGTTTGGCTATTTTTGAGGTTGGCAAGCATATGGGGGGGAAACAGATTCTTTTAACCAACAGTCCAGTGAAAACAGCTCAAGGTTGACACTTACCATGGAAAGAGTATTAACTGAGAACTAGTGCTTTGGCTTGGTTTAAAAATTTATTATTTTAACTGTCCATTGGGCACAAAGAGAAGAAAATGTCCTTAAGTCTAGAGGTATACACTTGAAATGTGTACATTGTGTATATATGAGTAGCTGGTGCCCACATTTTTGTGTGCAGAGAAGTTATCATGGGACAGGCGTGAATGTTAACTCACATGTGCAGACGCACACACACCTATTGCTAATATCTGCAATTGAGGCACAGATGAAAGAGGAGGCATCAAGGACTTAAAAACACCCAAACCATTTCCCAGTGAGGGTATAAATCAAAACTGTTCCAGACCTGTTTTTAATTTAATAATTAGACTACAAATAATAAAGAACAAATTTGTAGTGAGATAGATGCTACTTGACCACGGATGCATTATGCTGTTCTGGAAAACTTATGATTAAATAGGAAATACTGTGATTAAATAATGTTGCAGTTATGACACTAATCAACTAATCAAAGACATTTAAAATGAACGGGGATTACTCTCTCATTATCTCACAGATTTTTCAAACAACAAATCCCCATATTGGACAAGGACAGGATATTGACTATAATATTGTCTTTCTTAGTTTTTGTTCGGAATTTAAAGTAGAAATAGGCTCAAGTCAGAAAATTCCGATCCAGATTTTAAATACTGCAGATTTCAGGGGTATTCAGATTTTGGATATTTCCTCAATATGGAGAGATGATCCTAAATAGTATTGATTTATCTCAGTGGGAAACACTAATTTTTATGTATTTTATTAGTTAATTTCTGAGTCTGTTTCTGAGTCTGTTTCTCTGGAACCATATAATATTGGGGTTTCTTCTTGGGTTTAATCCAGAAGAAAGTTGATACAATATCAGAATGTAAGGTCCTTATAGTAATATTAACTTGTCCAGATGGCTTATATAGAGTACATGTGTATATATAGATAATGTGTGGTAAAAATTTAGTATCCTAACTTGTAATCAAAAGTATTATACATGTGCAGTGCAGGCAATCTTGAGTTTCCATAAGGACCTTAACTTATCCATTCCATGACATGTTTGTGTTCAAATCTTCAATCGCGTTCCATGAGTGTCCCTTTCTTGGCGTGCTGATGGAATGATCCATGCTTGTTTATACAGCACATTCTGTTGTCTGGGCTTGTGATCTGTCTGTCACACTCCCTTTCCTATCCGTAGGAATCTATAACTCCTGTTCTTTATTTTCATTGTAATATGTCAGTGTTACAGAACATGCTGAATTCTAGGTAATATTAATCGGAACTGGGCATGCTCTCTGTGCATGGTATAAAAATTCAGTCCTTCCACTCTAGTGCTAGCCTACCCTTATCAGCATATTTGCTTTAGTTGTCATATCATGTTACCTTGGATTTATATAATACTACATGATTTAAGATAAGAGGATAACCTAATACATAATGTGATATGATACAACTAGAATTTTTCTTTGTGTGTTTGTTATTCAAGCAATGCACATAATCAATATTTTAGTGTGGTAGGGACACTGATTAATTACTACTTAAATTACCTTAGGAAGCTCAGGATTTTGTTATTATACAGCTTGACTGTATTCAACATTTGGATTTTACATTCATGGAATTAGACATTTGGTTGCACAGTGTGTCTGTAGTACTCTATGGCAGTGAAAATCAGATAATGCGTAATCATACAAATATACTTTTAGAGTCAATGAAGTCATTTTTTACTCGAGGGCTATTAATTCATTTGTGGTATTTTGAATGTATTTCTAAAAACGTGTTAATCAGAAAACAGGCAGTTGCTGATGGGTTTACTGTTACTTATGCTTTCAAGGCCAGGTTTTCATTCTCGTTATTTTTGGGGTGGGGGAGCCTCAGTTTTTTCAAGCCCAGGATAAAATGTCAAAAAGCGTTTAGGTGACTTTTGGTAATACTTAGTCTTGTAAGTCACATAAGTGCTTTTGACAATTTTACCCACAGAGTTTTGTGCCTGAAGAGATGGAGGCCAGTGTTTGAAAATATGTGACTTCATTAATATATGGGGGAGGGGGGGAACGGACGGAAATGGTTCCTCGTAGTATTTGGAAGAAATACATTTTATTTTTGAATGATAAACTGTGCTTCATGTTCCAAAAGAGAAGTAAAAAGATAGATACAAATCCAGCATGGAGGTAATCAGTTATTTGTTCCCTCTATACTTTTTAACAAAAAGACATCAAAGAATAAACATCCTTGTCCAGATTAAAAATAATTGACACCAGAAAAAAATAGTAATGAATGCATACATATAATGAAAATAATTAGTAAAATTATTGTCAAATTTGACAATCATTTTTAGGAATATAAAAACCATGATGGGCAGTCACATTTTTAAGGCTCCGTGACTGTCTGCTACAACTTTAACCTGCTGGTTTCCATCCGATGTAATCTGTTTATAATTGTTCAGCTCAGACTGAAGAGGATTTTACTAAAAACACTCTTTAAACATTTGAATAGGGACTCAAGAAGTGGCTGTGTATGTGAGAATGGAAGCAGGCACTAAAACCAAGAATTTTCTGTACCAGTGAGGATTAGGCAGAACTAAGGAGGGTGGAATGGAGAATGAATCACATTTTGGCATTTTGGCAGATGATTCAAGGGTCAATCACACATGCTCTTTCTAAAATAATGGCCAAAAGCCTATATATATAGTTGCTGTTGGATAACTCTGCAGCTACAACAGTTTGTCCTGTCTTCAAATTCATTGGTTTCAGAGTAGCAGCCATGTTAGTCTGTATCCGTAAAAAGAAAAGGAGTACTTGTGGCACCTTAGAGACTAACAAATTTATTAGAGCATAAGCTTTCATGAGTTACAACTCACTTCATCGGATGCATACAGTGGAAAATATAATGGGGAGATTTTATATACACAGAGAACATGAAACTATGGGTGTTACCATACAGACTGTAACAAGAGTGATCAGGAAAAGTGAGCTATTACCAGCAGGAGAGCTGGGGAGAGAGGGGGAAACCTGTATTTCACTGTATTTTCCACTGAATGCATCCGATGAAGTGAGCTGTAGCTCACGAAAGCTTATGCTCAAATAAATTGGTTAGTCTCTAAGGTGCCACAAGTATTCCTTTTCTTTTTGCGAATACAGACTAACACGGCTGCTACTCTGAAACCAGCTAATTTGCTTGCTACTCTGAAACCAGCTAATTTGCTTATGTTTCTTATTTAATTTTCTTAATTAGCTTTAGGTAGAACTCTGCCACAGCTGGAAATGTCACGTTCTTTGTTAATCCATGGCCACGTAATCATGAGTAAGATTCATTTCATGAATTCTTAAGCAAAGGAGCTATCATCTTGTTTTATGTGCTGTCATTTGTCACTATGCTTCAGTGTTAATGTCGTTAGGTTTATGTTATCCTTTGCCTTATTTCTGTGTAATTGCAGAGAACATTTATTATAGCTTCAGAGTTGACTTGTTGTTTCCTAGTTGAATAATTAACCTTATATGATTTATAAATATGTAATAATTCACCGAAATTCTAAATATTTATTTTAAAAAGGGGAATAATGCTTCATTCCTTCTAGAATTTGAAGCACATGCTCTTTTAAAACACACAAGGTATTTCCTATCTTTCTGTGATTTCTTCTTTTAAAAAGAAGTACGTAGCCTCCTTGGGTAGTGTATAGACCTCAGCTGCATTCTTTCGCTTTGACGTGATAGAGTAGCCAACTTTTTGTTATGTTAGAATGTTGATTCTTTTGGAATATTTTGGATTTTTAGGGTTTTTCGGACTGAGGCCTGGTCTACGCACAGTTTTTGTACTGGCATCATTATGTCAGTTGTGGCCATGGGTTCTGGTTTTTTATTTTTGCTTTTCTTACTGATGGTATATGATGCAACCCCTATTATGGATGCAGTTATACCAGTATAAAGATGCCTTATACCAGCATAGTTTATTCTCCATGCCCTCAGGGAATAAGCTCTCCTGATATAAGTGCCTTCATAGAGGTATAATTGTGTCCATTCTAGGAGGGTTGTACTGCTTTAACTATACTGGAATAGTAAAGCAATACAACTTTTGTACGTAGACCTGGCCTAAAAGAAGAATACTTCCACTGTTGTTGCTTGCAAAGCAGAGACTGAAGAAGCAAAGCACACCCAAATATAACAGTACTTAAACCCTTTGGAGTAAACTGAAAGGATTTGGGCAATTACATGTGTCGAGTTTTTATGGGGTATACAGAATATTCTACAGTTCATTTATTAGTACCTTATGAAACATTACCATGTGAACAAAGTACATTTTGTAGTGCTCTATCCCTGACTTTTTATTATGTGTCTTTCATCATTAATTCATCATGCTTGTCCTAATTAATAATGTGGATTAGTTTATTCTGTAAAGTAAAATGTACTGAGTGTTGCCTCCAATTTACACATCTGCTGTTTGGCTGGCTAGACCAGAGTTCCTCTGGCATTCCATTCTGTCCTTGACTTGTTGCTGATAATGTTTTTCCCTGGAACTTAGCAGCAAGAGGTGTTCAATTATGTACACTGTAAAAGGGGAGAATGTGTTTCAATTAAGCATTTCCATTGTGTCTTCATATGAGAATTCACAATCTGGTTCTGATTCTAAATTAAAAAATGCTAAAATGCAACTGTTATGGTTTTAAAATAGTCCTCTACTTTTTTCTCTCACTTTTATGAAAAATCTTGGCTATAATTTTGAGGATGAGATTCTGGGCTTTTTCTTTTTCTTTTTTTTAATTCCCTTGAAGAGATTCAGAGATAGCATAATTACATATTAATATGATTAGGCAATTCATAGATGTATTTAGGTTTAGTAATGATATATTATGCATGTCAGCAGCTATGCTTAAATATTAACATCACGTCCAGTAAAAACATTTGACTTTTATGGTATTCTCTCTTCTCTTTCATCAAAGAGAAAATACCACCTTGGCAAATGATCTTACTGGATCTCACAAGTCATGCATTGGCCATAATAAATATGTTGGTTGTGTTAGTAATAGGTGGAAAAAGAAGAACACTGTGCTTAACAACTGTGGGGGAGGAGGGTGTAGAAGACAAGTTGTTTCTACTGTTACTGTTGATAATTTTTCCTGAAAAACAGTTATTTCTTGTGAAAGTCCATGCTCTGTAATACTCCCAAAGTTAGTGAAACTTACTGTATTGGCCACTGGTGCTCATTTGTGGGATGAGTACCATCAACTGTGGTCCTTGAAATACTTGCTGGTGGTCCTTGCTCTCAGCTGCTAATGCACATATTAAAAGAAGTTAAAAGTATTACTTTTTTCATGTCAGCAATTGCTGTAGTAGCCACAGGGATGTCATTATGATTGCAAATGATCGTGAAGGTGGTTCATGCACTCATGAATGAGAGGGGAGGAGTCCATGAGGGAGACGCTCTCTACCAGAACAGTGTGAGAACCCGTGGGGTGCTTTCCTGTGGGATTGCTATTTGAACTTGGAAGCTGCTATAACTTTTTTCCTCCAAGATTTCAAAATATACTTTCTAAATATGCCATTGCCCCCTCCTTCTGCTTTCTATCCTTTTGTTTGACGGTAGTTTGCATAAACTCTATTTGTGCACCTAGTTTAATGATGCCACCAAATTGTAGGGAAGAGTACGCTGACATCAAGTCATTTTAAATGAGGGGTCATGTTACTCCTTTTTCTCTAGTAAAGGGAGGATCAGAAAAGATCAAAATTAGGATAGTGAGGTGGAATAGCTTAAAGTACAAGACATTAACAGTGTTGTCAACTCTTGCGAGTCTCGTGGTAATTGATGTTTTTCTGCAAGCCCAAGCTCCGTGAGTCAAGTGATTGTGTGACAATATCAATTTTTGATTAAAAAAAGTTTCATGGTTGTGGAGAAAACCATGAAAATGTTCACCAAGTATGTAGTAGGGGCTGAAAACCAAAGCACCCAACATTTACTGTATTTTTTTTAAAAAAATCATGATTTTTAAGTCAATCTCATAATTTTATGGGGTTCAACTCATGATTTTCGAATGCTTGGGACTGGCAATACTACATGCACTTAAAATCACAGATCACAATAAAAAACAGTTGCTCAGTCTAGAGTCTGTTGTCCAGGTCACAAAAAACAGTGCCAGGTTTGACATGATTCTGCATGATTTACAGTCTGCACAAAGAGGCCCAAAATTTGGAAAAGCAGAGATGTCAGAAGTGAAGTGCCTTAATATTAACACGTATACATTTATGCAACACTTGTCCATACTATTTCCAGGTGTAGTCATTGGCACCAGTTCCTCAGTTTTATGAGTACTGACAGTCATCTACAGTTATTAAAATGTGGAGGTAACTACAAGGCTGACTTCTTCAGCTTTCGACAAACAACAGGGTGTGTGAGGTTATATCTTTTATTGGACAAGTTTTTGAGCATACACAGAGCTCTTCTTCAGGTCCAGGAAAGGAACTCTGAGTGTCACAGTAAAGGGCAAGATGGAACAGATTGTGTAGCGTAAGTAGTCAGCACATATTGTAAGGGACCGTTCAAGGTAGAGTCACAGGACAAAAAGAGGGGGTTAAACATTGGATTGATAGTTTAATTCAACAACCTGTAAATCACTAACCCCCTCTTTTTGTCCTATGCCTGCAGAGGTGTTAGTGGGCCACTCTACCTTCAGTGGTTACAATATATGCTAACAACTTATGCTAAATAATCTATTCCACCTTGCATTTTGCAGTTGATGCTGGGAGTACCTTCCAGGACCTGAAGAAGAGCACAGAGTAAGCTTGAAAGCTTGTCTCTCTCACCAACAGAAGGTCCAATAAAAGATATTACTTCACACACCTTTTGTCTCTAACATCCTGGGACTGACACTGCTACAGCTACACTGCATTTTTCAGCTTTGTTTTTTGTCTCGCGTCTTCTTGTATCTTTTCCAAAGCAGCTGTTCTTTCATTGCTTTATCTCTGACTGTAATGTAGGAATTAGCGATATTGACTACAGGGGTCAAGCTACCTTATTGTTTTACCACTATTAAGCCATACAGGTGAATTATAATTATTTCTATATGTCGCTGTAAGAGTGTGCAGACCTATAAGAATATAGACTGTCACTGCTTTGAGGGGCTTTCTTTAAAGATGTGTAATATTCAGATACTTCAGTGAGAAGTAAAACAATCCTGAATTTTACTTAAACTTGGGCCTTGCCATAAAACTGGGGCCCAATGTGTCATCTATATGTTTTTGCTTACCTTCTTTACCACACATAGAATTCACAGACTGGGAAATAAATCTTCTGTTATCTCAAACACTTATCTCTGTTTGACAAGGAAGACAACACAGCTGGATAAATAAGGATCAAATGTACTGACTGCTCTTGTTTCCTAAATCAGTTTGGTGCAATAGAAAATGCAGAGCTCTGTTAAATGTTTTTTCATACTATTTGTTTTTCACTGGGCATAGAGAATTCTCTTGTGATGAACTTGTGTGAAGACTTCAGAAGCGTATCTGTCATGTCACAAAACAAAAAAGTGAATATGTGACAGAATGGGATCACTGACCTATTTACCAAAAAGCCAAATATATTTTAATATAATTCTTGTGGTATAGATTCACTTGTTTTTCAAACTTTGTCATGTTGGCTATTTGGAGATAGCATTTGTTTGTTGAAATTTATATATTGGAAAGACCTAATGTCAACTGTGTGTGCACACGTGCATGCACGCATGCACACGCAAACACAATAAACTTTTATTTCTGTATTTTAAGTAATTTTAATATAAAACATTCATATTGTCTTGTCAAACTGCATGCAATACACAATGTGTAAGTGTTTCTCTCATGGTTTTGGTTAGAAGTAAAATATTTTTAATATAACAATATAATGTAAAGAGCCCATGTGACTTAAGAGCCTAAACTCATTTTCAAAATGACTTAGGCATTTTTGAAAATTTTACCCATTGTCCTTACCAGTAGTACAACTGTTAGCGTATTTGGGGCATAATTAATTAAACTATAATAATATGCAGGGTTTTTGTGTGTGTTTCATGGAGTGCATAGTGTTCTAACAATTCATAAAAGGAAAAATCAAACACAATCTCAACCATCATTAGGGAAGACTTGTAAGTGGAAAGTAATAGCAGCCTTGTGAAACTGATCACATTCAGAAATGGAATAAGTACAGGGCATTTGAAAATTACATAAGGACCCAATCAGGCAAACAAATACAGTACAAGAATATTTGCTTCTGCGCAGAGTAATTTGGTGCTGGGCAGCAGTAACTATGCTTGAAGTGAAACTGCTGGATTTGGGCTGGTAGGTTTTGGCTTCTACTTTGCTGAAGCATGATAGTAGTAAGAGAACAGAACATTCCCATTAGGTTGTGGTGGCTGAAGCACTTCTTTTGGTCAGGAGTTCAATTCTTCTTTGAATCACCCTTCTGAAGTCACAACAAGGAGTTTAAACATAATAGTAGAGTGCACCTGTCTTTAAATGACTGCTCAGTATCTGAGCAATAAGTTTCAGTCAAAAAGTTCTCACTAACTTCTCATTAAGATATTTTGTGTTAAAATGACTACTGGAGAGGGTATGCAGCTCTGACAGAGCTACCATCCCCCTCTCTCAGGTTAAAATAGGTGTCTGGTGGGTGCCTACATGGAAGTTGAAGATCCCGTATCCTTTTATGAACAAATAGCCATGGCAAGTTTGATTCATGCAGCTAATTATTATACTACCTCTGAATTATGCCTAAAATTGGGGTTTATAATTTGGATTACTGTGAGGTGATATGAGGAGGTGGGAGGATAGGAAGAGGAAGCAGACCCTAATATATAGTAGCTAGATAGAATATGCCAATAAGAAAACAATGGCACAAACAAGTGAATATAGAACTAATAGTCACATGTAGCTGATATCCTCTTGAACTATTAATATCCGTAAAGAAAGAACAAATGATTAAAGTATTATTTTGTGATATCTGTTACATGCTTACTTATCTGTTTCAAGATCTTCTTGCTGGCAACTTGGTAATCTTTACCAATGTCTGAGCTTTTATTTCCATTTTATTTTACAGAAGAAACGGAAACAGAGTACCCAAGATGAAGATGCAATCAGTATCTGCAGCCTTGATGCAAGAGTGAGTAATTTCTTTAGCGGGTTTTTTCTTTTTTTTTGTCTTGAACTAAAATGCGGATATCCTGTTGTTTCCTGAAACAAAGGTACATTGGCCATTTCAGCTGCAGTCTGTTCATTCATGGCCTGAAATAACTGTAGTTTTGCATACTACTTAAATTTAACATATATCATTGCCAACTAGACTGAAAATGTCCGGATCCTATAGTGTAATAATTGGAGGATAATAATGTCAGTAGAATAGACTGTTGTTAGAAAGTAATGGATCCCCGGTCGCTAGATAAATATCAAAACAAAAATTCAGTGTGAAGCCAAGACGCTAAACCAGATGTGAATTTATTCTGTTGCATCATTGTATTACATTGATTTTATTTCAGTTATATCAAATGATGTATTATGTTAATACTTTCAAAGTGTATAACCTTGGTATTAGTGCAATAGTAGAGCTAAGTGCATCATTAGTGAAGACCTGTATTGTGATTGTTCTGTGGAATATTTCTGACACCCAGAAGCCAGCTTTTACATAAAGGATGCAGTTTTTAAATGTGTACAGTTTTTTTGTTCAAATAAGCTGTTTCTAATTGGCTGATTCTCCTCTGTTCTTCCTGTCTCCTCCTTAGGGCTACCCCCAAAAACCCCAACCCCAAAACTGTTTCTGTAAATAAATTTGAGATATCCAGTAGCCTTATTTGGTAACACTGATTTCATTTTTATATAAATGATGATTTTACTGCACTGATCGGTGTCTGCTTACTTTAAAACACTATTTAGCTTCAGGAGCTGAAAGATTCCCATTGACTTCAATGGCTGTTGGATCAGGATTTTAGTGAGGACAAGTACACAATAAATTGAAATGCCTATTATTTTTCATGCAAAGGTTATAATTCTGACATGAGATTCTTACACTTTAAGAGACATTGTCCGATTAAAAATCACACTTCTCTCTGAAAATAACATTTAATATTTCTGCAACTGAATTAGCGGGAGATTTTTTCCTTTCTCAGTGTGTTTGTTTTGTGTTTTAATCATTTTCACTGTTTTCTCCTGTACTCATTTAGTCAGTTTCTCCTTTTGCTGCAGATATTTCACACTGTATGGTAAGGAGAAAGTAATTTTAAAAAATAGAAAATTTGGATTGTACCACCACATAACATGACAGGATTTTTCAGGACTAGGTGTGGTACCTGAAACAACTTTGCATTCATTTTTCTAAATTATGGATTAGCTTTCAAGCTGGTGGTGCCTCTTTACTGTTAATATTCAGTGGCACGTGAGGGCTATACAACTTTTTATCAGATTTCTCACTGTCAGAAATGTGTTTTTGTTCCTTATGAGTATCTGACTAAGAGGCACTCTCAGAGACTCACACCCCAGATATATATAAATTCTGTTTATTCAGTAGTTCTCACTTTAGCCAGAACTACAGCTAACGAGAGGGTTTTTTGTCATTGTGCCTTTCTGTTGTTTTCAGGCACAGAATGGACCTAACTGAAAATACATTTATCTGAATCATATTTATATTTCTCCTGCAATATCAGGGTACAAGAAAATAATTCAAATTATTATTCTAAAGTGGGTTATTCCATTATATAAATGCAGCACCCAAAATAATCTATGTCAGATGAATCAAATTTCATGAGTGCTTCATTCTCCCCTTGATGTGCCAGCCAATTTGCTTAGAAGGTTATTACACAACCTCACTTTAGCCACAGGTTTCAGAGTAGCAGCCGAGTTAGCTGTAGCTCATGAAAGCTTATGCTCAAATAAATTTGTTAGCCTCTAAGGTGCCACAAGTACTCCTTTTCTTTTTACTTTAGCCACAGTTTTCCTCAGGTGGCTAAGATATGTGAGAAATATTACATCTAGGGTTACTCTGAGGTAGCCTGGTTGGGGATCTGTATTTCAAGCGATGTCCATTAAGAAAGATATTCAGTTCTTGGGCTGCTGTGGCATTGTAAAGATGTAACACACTTGAAACTGTCTTGGTCACACATGGTTGTAAATATCACCGTCTACAAGTATTTGGCCATCTTAATCAAGTCAGCGTTGTGGGTGTCTTCAGTGGTACCAAAATCATTTAGATACTGTCCCAAATTCTCAAAGTGATCTTGTTTCCAGAGATTTTTCACTGACACTTGTAAAGTAGCAGGTATATTTATACAAACGTGTCACCAGATGGCTCTGCGTCAGCTTTGCGTCAGGGAAAGTTACTGGATATGAGTTATTTTACTTATACTCAAGAGTAACTTGCACTACTGAAATGGACATTTAGTTAAGTGCTTTTTCAGACAGTAGAAATTGAATTAATGATGTGTTATGCTAAAAATGCCCATTTTAGAGCTCCAGCATCTGAACACAGTAGATCAGAAGCACATTTAGGAGTTATTGGCTTATAAATAGACCTCACTTAAGTCACCTTTAGAAGATAAGCATGTGTGGCTCTTTTGGGATAAATTGTCCCTAGAGGTTTTCATCTGGTGCTGATTTTGAATCTACACATAAGGAGCATCTTCAAAAAGAAAAATCTTCAGACTTGCTAACTGTTATGTATAATTGTCATTTATGTTTGAAAGAACAATTATGTTTAAAAGTGAACATACTGATAATTATCACCTTTTTAATGTAATTTAGGATTTTTACAGAATTTTGTTAGAAGAACGCGATGGGTCAAATTCAACAAGGATGTATAACTTAGAACTCCTTTCCCTAACTTAGACTTTCTTAGAGTGGCTACAATTTGTTCCAAGGCTGTCTGAGTACAGGAGAGTTTAAGTGTACCTTGCACCCAAAGTTCTGTAAGACAGTGTAATTTAAAATACGCCCCCCCCATCCTCCTTATACTCCCTTAGACATAAACAGTGTAGGTGTAAGTATTTCTAACAGTGTCTAAATTACTGTAGAGTTTGTTGAACATTTTCCAGCCAACAGGTTTCCATTGGAAAATGCTGATTCATTTCATAGACATATCAATTTCATCAACATTTTCTATGACAAATTATTGAAGTGCTTTTTTGGTATAGTAATAATATATTCAAAATGAAGCACTCTGACCTTGTCAAAACAAAGCACTTTGATAAGGTCATTTTGATACTTCTGAAATAAAATTTTTCAGAAGTTTCATTTTTGTGGGAAATTTCAAAATTTTGACTTTTTGTTCTGATTCAGGATGAAACGAAATTTCAAAATGGAAATTCCAAGTTTTCAACCACTTTAGGTTACCGTAAAATGGCCCTTGGCCTGGTCTACACACATTTTGTAATGGTGAATTCCAGATGTGGGGAGTGACTTTTACTGAAATAAAAATTTGTTCAATTTGCAGTGGAGTTGTAGTTATACCACTATAAAAGTGCTTAGGACACTCTAGTTTATTCTCTTTGCTGTATGGGAATAAACTATACCAATATATAAGCACTTTTTTATCATTATAGCTCTGTGCTCGCTAGAGGGGTTTAACTGTAGTTAAAGTAGTACAATTTCTGTGTTTGGGCAAGGCCTTAGTGCTCGGTGATCTAATGTACACAACACATCACCTCTGAATTTGCCAAAGGAGTTTAAATCTAGAGAGAGACTAGAGGAGCAGCTATCCAGCTGTGGTCCATGGATCACTGGTCATTTGCAGAATGCTGGCTGCTCAGATGGCACTAGCTCTTTTTCATTTCTAGTTGCCAAATCCTATTCAAAAATACCTTCACATATTTTCCTAATATTTCTTTCCCATGTAAACAATTGCTATCATTGCCACAGGCATAGTATATAAATGTGAATTGGAGGGAAGGTGGTCCATGTAACTGTAAATGGTTAGGTAGTTGGTCTGTGAGACAACCTCTGCTAAATTGTGGTCCTTGCTATAAAAGTAATTGTGAATTCTTGCTGTAGAGTCTGTTAGTGTAATATATACATTGAAGGGACCTAAAGAAAGTCTGAGTTACAATGTAGATTCCTTCTAGACTGTTTCAGATTTGTTTAGACTCACCTCTGGTTTTTGGTCCAGTATTCTAGATGTCACTTAGATCAAGACTGAAGAAAATTTGAAGAATTATATGTGAAAATCCCTTTGAAGGGCCTGATCCACATCTGACTGTTGCTCTTTTTCCTCATGTTCATGAGCATTAAACAATTTATTTAATTCATCCAAATACAAAAAAGCAGTAAAGCATCCCCAACCCTAGCTCTTTCATATAACTTTTGTCTCCATAATTCATAATCATTGGCCTGATCCGGCAAGGTGCAAAGTGTCTCCTGTGAGTATCCTTAATTCAAACGCAAGCCAATGGACTTTGTCGGCACGAGGAAATTGCTTACACCTTTAAGGCTGCAGCTGCACCAGTGCTACCCCTGTTTCATCTAACCCTACTCAGAGCATGGTGCTCACCAGCTCATAGGATTGGAGCATATAATTATAGTGTATAATGGTCATTTAAGGATACTCCTATGTTGAAGGCCTCACTGGATGTTTACGATGCAATAGAATTTTCACTTAGTTTTGTTACCATGTCATGTATTTCATAATAAACTCTGGTCAAGTACAGTTTCTTATTCTCAGACTACAAAAGATGGTTACCTGCTGTGTTGAACATGACATAACCATGCAGTTTTTGGTCTTACTGGCAAATGAAAATGCTTTTCAGTGTTATCAGCAGGATACAGGCTTTCCACATCTGTAGACTTGAAAATTATTTGTAGAGATGCCTTTTTTCAACCCCTTAATGGGATACCTTGTTGGATAAGTTTTCAGGAGTGCATAGGTTTGTAAATGGCTTTCTCAAAGTGTTAAATGAGACATTCTGAAAGTTTCTAAGATTTTTGTTAGCGTTGAGTTAAAGCTTTCTTTACAGTATAATGAAATTGCTTTCTCATTAAGTATTGTAGACTCTCTAAATGTCACTGAATAAGTGGCTGTGAAAAATGTGAACACTTCTTTTTTTAATCCTTTCATGAGTACAAAACAGTTTTCCCAGTGGGGGAGAATTTTAGCTGGTTCTAACACTTTATTTCAAAAGGCACTGGTGTTAGAGATGGGCTAATTAAGGGTAGCTGGGGAATGAACCATTTGCACTTAGCTGTACATACCAAGGTAAAGTTTTGAAAAGAGAGGGCATTTTTCCCCCTTGGATACTACCTGTGAACTAAAAGTTGATGTTTCTTTTTGCCAGTTATCTGACCAGCTTCAGGAACTTTGACTTACCATAACTTTCATCTTGACAATAGTTTTACACTAGATCTTTTACAACCTTGCATACCATTGAAGAAAGAGTATTTATGTGAATGTACAGTACTTGATATAATTCCCAGAATACCTTCTACTAACAGGTGCTTTGCATGTAGAACAAAAGTAATGTTCTCTTTTTTTTTTGTAGAGTATGTGTTTCCAGAATGGCCTTTGTAAATTAAATGTTACTGAAAAGGTGTTGTAACACTGTTAAATAAGACCACACCTCGGGTGTCTGAAGGTGTAATGCCCAATGACAGGATTGTTTTGCTTATGTGCAAAGGATGGGAATGTGGCCCAGTGCTTGGAGTTAAGAGATTAAGGCCCTGTCTACACTGGCAAGTTTCTGCGCTGTAAAGCAGCTTTCTGCGCTGTAAATCCCGAGGTGTACACACTGCCAAGCCACTTAGTTCGCAGAAACTGCGCAGTTGCAGCGCTTTAAAAAAACCACCCCAAATAGAGGCGTAGAGCTTTTTGCACCGGGGCTACAGCACTGTGGTGCCAGTGTAGACTCTGGGGTCGATTATAGTGCTGCGATTGGCCTCTGGGAGGAGTCCCACAATGCCTATTCTCGCCTCTCTGGTCATCAGTTTGAACTCTGCTGCCCTACCCTCAGGTGAGCAACCATCATTCCCACCCTGTAAATTCCTTTGGAATTTTGAAAGTCCCCTTCCTGTTTGCTCGGTGACACTTGCAGTGCTCTCACATCTTTCCAGGTAGCCATGCCTGCTCCATGCACCAGGCGATCCCCCACTTGGAGCAATGCTGAGCTGCTGGACCTAATCAGCATTTGGGGAGAGGAGGCTGTCCAGTCCCAGCTGCACTCCAGCTGTAGGAATTATGATACCTATGGATAGATTTCACTATGCGTGACAGAAAGGGACCACGACTGGGACACACTGCAGTTCAGGGTCAAAGTGAAGGAGCTGCAGAACACTTACCACAAGGCACGGGAGGCAAACCGCTGCGCCTGCTGGTTCTACAAAGAGCTGGACATGATACTTGGTGGTGACTCCACCTCCACTGCAAAGACCACTGTGGATACTTCGGTGGCTTGCGTGCCAGTCAAGTGTGGACCAAGCCAGGAGGAGGAAATCTTGGATGAGGATTTGGAGTGGAAGGGGGACCCAGAGGCATGACTTGGAGGTCACAGAGGCATGCATCCAGGAGCTCTTTTCTACCCCGGAGGAGGCTAGCCAGTAACAGCAGTTGTATCTTGGCAAAGCGCAAACAGAAGTGGAGACCCCTGGTAAGTGGATTTGATTTTGGGAATTGCTGAAGCAAATTGTTGGGGGCAGGAGGGTTACAGAAAGCAGGCTTGTCTCCCACCACATGCCTAGTCTGAGCATCAGAACAGGCTGTTGATTGACTCCTTCACTTCACGGGAATCTGCCTCAGAGATCTTGAGGAAACTCTCATGGAGATACTGGGCAATCCGCTGCTGCAGGTTCTTCGGCAGAACTCCTTTGTTTCTTGCCACAGGTGAGCTGCATGGGGCCAGGGCGGAAGCCGCAGTCTTGAAGAAGACCCTCCCTTGATTTCCTGCTCACCCTCAGCAGCAAGATATCTTCCATAATGATTATATCCTGTGGAAAGTGTGGGGACAGGAATGATTATCAGGCCACCCCTACAGTGCTGGCTCTCTCCAAGAGCCATGTGCCCCATGTACAGCAGGGTCCAGGAAGAGTGATTTACCCTGCCCCTGTGGCTACTCACCATTTGGGGGGTCTTGTGGCTCATGTGTGCTTGCTTGGGGTCAGCCAGTTAGTGACAGGTGTGAGAGTACTGGCTGTGTTTTAGATCACTTAATCAGTGTTCTCTGTGTTGCAAACAATACTGCTTCTGTAAAATGTTGCGTTTAAACGTCACAGAGATGACTGTGGAAGCCCAACCTCCCTCTTTTTTATCGGCAGCTGAACAGCTGTGCAGAATTAGAAAGCTTCCAATAAGAACTAAGGAGGACTTTCTGTGTGATGTTATGAGGCACTCCACTGCTGAGAAACAGGAATTGAAGGAGTGGTGGGACAGTGGGAAGAGGGACCGAAAGGAGAATGCAGCATGCCAGAATGAAGCCACGAAATAGCTCTTAAATGTTATGGAGTGCCAAACAGACACGCTCCAGGTGATACTAGATCTGCAAAACGAGCAGCTTCGCACCCGCCCTCCCCTCAGCCAGTGTTACAAAACTTTCTCATGTTCCCCAGACACCACCAACACACTGTTATGAACCTCCTGGTTCCAGTCTATACCTGTGGCATTCCAGTCCTCCCCCATCACAGTTCAGCACTGCAGACTCCCACCCACTGCACTCAACACCCATCCCTCTGCAGTTTGGCCCTGCTGAAGTACAGTACCCGCTGCATTGTACTGCAAAGGAGAAGGTGGGATATGATCCCTGGACATACACAAACCTTCAGTCATCCTGGGACCCCACCTCCTCCTGGGGCCTTCCCTTCCCCCATCCCATCCCTGCTGATGGTTTTTGTTTGTTTGTTTGTTTGACTCCCTCCTCCGGTGGTTGTTCTTTTAAAGAAGAATTGTGTTGCTTTGAAAGTAATCTTTATTCTATTAACTGAAAGCAAACAGAGCCCTGCAAAGCAGCAGACAATTATGTTTAACCTTCATATTGTATCGTCTGCACCAATCACAATCACCTCCTATCATTACAAGCACTGCACTCCCGAGCATAGCAACAAATATTCTTCTTCGAGAGATGTCCCTGTGGGTGCTCCACTTCAGGTCAAGGTGTGTCCCGGCGCCTTCGATCGGAGATTTCTACAGCAGTACCCCTATGGGCTGTGCCTGCCTCTCGAGCTGTCAGTGTTCTAACAGCGTGTGCAGAGCCCGGGCTCCTCAGTTCCTTCTCTACTGTCCCTGGCTAGAGACGGAGCTCAGCAGTGCTCTTTGAGATTAGTTAGTTCATTGGTTTCTCAGTTTAGTTAGATAGTTTTTAGTCATTAGAGTTACTATTTAGTTAAGATACGTTAACTGTTACATTTATTTCTTTAAAAAACAAACAAAAAAAACCAACCCACCTCTGGGGTTACAGACATGCCTGGTTCTCCAGGCTTCAAGAAATGCGCCTCCTGTAGTGAGGCCATTCCCATCTCGGACTGGCATTCACAGTGTGTATGCTGTTTGGGGGAGTCTCATGTACCCCAAAAATGCATCCACTCTGACAAACTGAAAGTGCGGACCCGCAAGGACAGGGAGCCCAGACTTAAAATGCTGCTCTGGAAAACTCTCTCAGACCTGCATCTGACCCTGGACAGCAGACCTCTGTAACACCCTTCAGAGGCAAAGCCAAACCAAAAAAACAGCCAGCTTCCTCCCTCCTCAGGAGCCGTTCCTCAGGGAAGAAGTTAAAACTGGCTCTCATATCTCCAGTAACTGCTGCTCTGGGGCTCAGTACCTTTCACTTAAGGTGTGGCACCTCAGGCACCGACCATGAGTCAGCTGCCCCCATATATGGTACTGAGGCTCAGGGCTTTCAGTTGCCCACCTCTTTCAGCTCTCCCTCGGCCACCTCGATCACTGTGGTGCCGAGAGCTCCTGTGGTGCCGAGATTACAAGCGGCGGTTGCGGCACCATCCTTTGATCATGTGGCGCCACTTTTGCAGTCGACACTCTCGGCAACAAGCCTCCTGTGGTCTCCAGCCTCCCTGACAATGCCTACCTCAGGGGCACCTACTCCGCTGAGCCAGCTTGCACCCCAGGGACACCCTTTGGTGCATCAGCAGATTCCCCAGCAGACTCTGCCTCCACCAGCTCCACCAGCACCGACTCCTGGTCAGTCAGCTCCACCTCAGTTTTTACAGCCAGAGGAATTAAGGGTGTCCCATGCTCCTGAGCCTCCCCTTCTCGGCACCGGTCTAGCAGCACGCAGTACACAAACCATTGAAAGATGGCACCAAATGTGGACGGAAGCACAGGGATTGCTGGGATGCAAAGGAATGCATCATGGGGCATTTGGTGAAGACCCAGGATGCCCTGCGACCCTCCTCCATCTTCCCACAACTCTTAGCAGCAGAAGAGGAAGAAATGCTTTGTGGGTTAGCTCCCCAGTGTGCAATGCTCTGAATACCACGGCAACTGCCACAGGTGTGAACACATTATTGCGCAGGCCACTGACTGTGTGAACACACAACAGCAGTTTCCCTTTACCGCTCTCTGAGCAGCACTGTAACTCCTGGTGCTGTAACTCTGCCAGTGTAGACATGCCCTTTGTTTCTGTTCCCAGTCCTGCCAATGACTGTGGGTAGGTCACTTAACCTCTTTGTGATACAGTTTTCTCCATCTGTAAAATGAGGACAATTCTGTATCTCAGACAAGTGGTGTGAACAGTCATTATGAATAGAGAGCTCTGAGATCCTCCTATGAAAGACTCCATAGAAATACAAAGTATTATTAATTGTTATTCAAGTGGTTGGGAGTTAAGAGCCTGGGGAAAAGGAGGTAGGAAAGGAGAATGAGGGATTGGAAGCAGTGAAGCCCCAGGAGTTGTTAGATGTTTATACACTGAAAAAAGATCATTGTACTTTTTCCCGCAAACCAGCCTTCTTTCATGTAGGTTGTAGGACTGTATAAAAATATGCTATTTTGCTAACTCATCTTGGTAGTCAGTGGCATTGCTGGTTCACCATAGTGACATCTGTCTCACGCTGGAGCCGCTCTTGACCAATTTCTCATTGATTGCTCCCTCGTTTCTGCAGTTGTGGGGGAGTTGGCTGCTCTCAAACAAGAATTTTATGCATAAAGAAGATATTCTGGGACGCTGTTTGCTGGCTCAGGATTGGCGCTACCATTGACTATTTTATTCAGAACTTTTCAGTCTGCAGTTGTGGAGAAAATCTATGTGTTCCTTCAGCGTCATTTTAACCTGTTGTGTACCCTCATTCCTCAGCCACCATTAATTAGCTCACCATTAATGTCACTGACTTTTTAAATAAAAAAGTGTGTTTTTGGAGACAGCTGAAACTCTCCCCTATTGGGAATAGTCTTTCATGTTTATGAAAGGATTTAAAAACAAGTCTCTGTAACAAGGCTGGCCTAAGACTGCAGATCAGTATTTGTGAATCTTTTCAAGTTCTGAACCGATGTTCAGTTCAATAATATTCATACACCCTTGTTGTTTACTATTTGCAGACATTCATGCAAAGACATTTTGTTCACACTGAACTTTGGTGAGTGGCTTTGCATCAGTAGCCATATTTGTATATCAGCAAGAATATTGCTGCACAAACGAGATTTTTTTGTTTCTTGCTATTTGGTGTCTATTTATCCTCTGATATTTTAAATAAATAAATAATTAAAAAACAAAAAAAAGCTTCTGTTATCCAGCCAGGGAGCAGTAAAATTCCAGGTGACTTAAAGTAGGTGAAGTTCCCACCCTCCCCTGAACAAAGGATACATATACCACAGAGAGACAAAACCCGTTTTGTGCGGTTAGGCTTTATTGCTAACTTAAAAAATAACCGTAAAACATAAACTTCAGCCTGAATTTTCTCTCCAAGACTGGCTGTTCTAGTTTTCCATACAGGACCTCACTGTCACAGACCCTAGTTTTCTGTTCCTTTGCTAACTGAAACTAATTAAATCCACTTAAGGTTTAGAGTAATTATATTGTACATACCTGCAGGATTCAAGTCTGGTATCAAAGTAGCTCAGCATAGCATACCTGCATTCCTTTGCAGAATCCTTGAGCCTGGCACTCTGTTCGTGATCAATCGCACACTACATATAGCCAACAGAATTATTGTTTAGTTCACGAATAATATACTGCAAATTGTTTATCCAATCTATCTGGGAAAGATATCTTGCAGAAATCATGGACAGAAAACATTTCCTAAGGAATTAGTAAATTCACACAACCTCCTAACATATCATCAAGGTTGATATCAGTGGGGAGTAACCTAGGGTGACTTTTCCTTATGTTTACTTGCTTGTGGTTTGTGACCTGTACTGCAGATGGCCAAAGGACATCCTGTAGAGAATTGCAGGCTGCATTCCTAAATGTATTTCTACTTTTGCAGGGGTAGAGAGGAAGTGTCACTTTTGCAAGAATTCAGTGCAGTTAGAGGTAATTTTTCTTGCAGGGCTGCTGTGTGACAAAGATGTTATCACCTCAGTATGAGTCTATCATAGAACATTTGCATGTCAGCTAGTGACTGTCCCACGAGGATATAGTGGACAGTGATCCCAAATCTGTCTTGGAGAAGGGAAAGGGTCTCCAATCATCTACTTTTTTTTTTCTTTTTACTTGGCATAGCATTAAGCTTGTCACCCTATTCCTCTACCACCCTGAATTCATTGCTGTGGTTAAATGCCATTATGGTACATTAAAACAAGATATAAAAACGTCCAATGTCCCTTTAAATTCTTCTCTCTGCACTGTCCTTCACTAAACCAGGGTAATTATCTGCTCAGCTATTGACCACTTGCCTTCATCAGTTATAATTTGTCTCAAGGTTTGTTTAGTTCTGGCTCTGAGAGTTGTGTTTCAGAATCAAACATGAGTCCTGTTGATTCCAGCTGTTCCAGTCATGGCAGTAATCTATGGTAAATTGGGCTGATAGGCAATCTCAAGCCTGAAACCCCACTTTTAGGTTTGGGTAAGGGTTTGGTCTATGGTTGTCACATAAGGGTCTAGAACAGGGTCCTGTATTGTCAGCTTTTCATGCTTGCAACAAATTGGGAAAGATTCCTATGCACTTTCTGATGACTTGTCCTGCCAGTCAAATAGGAGCCACTTCCGGTCCTTTGGATAAGAAAGTAATTAGCTGCCCTCAAGTTCTCGAGATACCGCAAAGAAGCATTTATGTTGTCCCTGCAGATTATCCTTTGGTGCTAGGTAGTGGTACAGCCAGTGCCTTTCATGGGTGGATCAGAGGGTGTAATGAAGGAATGTCTGGTGGGACACCAGATCAAGGTGGCAACTACTATTTAATATGGAAAAAAGTGAACAAATTCTATGGAGTTATCGTAGAATGTGACACAGGAAATAATTTTGGGCAATTGTCTCACAAGATGCACATTTCCTTCTACTCCTTTGTGATTTAAAATTTTATAAATAGGTTGTTATTTATTATTTTGCTAATATATTGTGCTAATATTGGTTTATAATGGCAATATATAAAATTCTTCTAATGGCAAACCTGCATTCTAAACCAAGGAAAAACATAATTTGAATAGAGGTTCAGTTTAAATTGTCCTTCTACCCCACTCCATATCCCAGCTCCCTCCTCAATAGTTTGGCGTCATTACAATTTTACTTCAAATAAATTAACATAGAAAACATCTTCCTTGATAGTCATAGTTACTTGTTTTCTATTTGTTTTACTTTTTTTCCAGTACAAAAATCATATCAACTGGTAAACTAAAATATATATTTTAGGTAGAAATATATTTGATACTGTAGGCAAAGGACATAATGTTTTGTAAATCTAAAAATATATAATTTTGTAACTATTTAAGACATGTATTTGCAGTTGACATTTTTCAACGACTGAATTACATCTAACCTATGGTAGCAACATACTACAAATTATTTAATTTCTGTACTGGTTAGTTACTAGTCTTAAGGGTCAGTGTGTTGCCAAAATTAATGATAAAGACACATTGGTAAGAAGCTATGATGGGGGAACAGTTAATTTCAATTGCTAATAGCCTAATAGGATTTATGCTGTTATGAAATAGTAGTTTTTTTATGTTCTGCGATTACATTTTACAACTGATCTCTACACAATTGTTAATTCTATCCCCGCAACTTCAGTGAAAACCTGACTGCAAATACGTTACTTTAGAGGCTGACTTGATATCTATTACTCTAATAAATCTATTTCTATTTTTGTTTAGATTATGAACGCTTCAAAGCAATGACCATTTTTGTGTTTCCATACCACAGTGGGGCCCAAATCCAGGTTGGAGCCTCTGAGCACTAGCCCAATGCAAATAAATAGTAAGTGACTAGCTGCCTGTTGTATGCCGGGTATATTATATTATGCCAGTGTGGTGATATGCCATATAACAGATGGATATGTCCTCAGTGAGATCACCCACTGCCAGGGTAATAGAACAGTTAAACCCCAGGACTAGGGATATAGAAACTGAATACAAGTAATGCCTATTATTAGTTTAGATTCTATTATTTTTACAGTTCTACCGAAAGTAAATCTCAGATTCTATAGTAGGATTCATTATCTTGCTTATTAACTGGATGTGCATTTAATAATTAAACATATTAAACTTTCCTGTGCAGCACTCTTCCCGCTACACAGAATGATGGAGCAATTTACATGAGGTTCTTCCTGCTGAACACTTAGCTGTTATTATACCCAAGCTCCGTAAGCTACAGGTTGCAATAACTGGTAGGCTGGCTAGGTTTATGTTCAGCTGTGCTCACTGATCCACCTCTATTTTCCAAGCATTTTTACTCCTTACACTGAAGTTATCTTGTTTTTTCTCTCAGTCTCCATACTAGAGTAAATGATGCTATTTCCTAAGTCTAAATCTATCCAGAAAAAAAAAGTATCTAAATAGGGGTGTTTAAACTTCTTAAAAGCCTGGAGTCACTCCTGTTCCATAAAGTGGATAGCAGAATCTGTGTTGCAGATGGCTGGGTCTCTTGCCAGCTTACATCTATATCAGTCCACTAGCAGTATCCCTTTATAAAAATAGGTTTTTAATTTTTTAATGCCTCTTACCAGTGCCAGACCACCTGTCTCCCACTGAATAATCAGTCATGAAGGCAGAGCTTCCTTTCATTCTCACAGGAAGCATTGCTTGCAACTCTGCTGATTTGTCACAAGGAGGACTGTGGCCAAATCGTATTGTTGTTGTTTTTTAAACACTTTTTGTACTTGCTTGACAGAGTGGATTCGGATAGGAGTGCTCCATGGATTGATAACCTGGAGTAGTAACTCATGCAGGCGGGCACTCATGGCACATTTTATTGCCAACTTTGGGAATATCAGCCCCTGATGTCATATAATTAGATATACCTGTGATACATGTGGCCAGCAGGCTGTAACAACAAAATTCTGTGAGTGGATACATGCATGTATAAGGCTATTACACTCAGATATCTGCATATGAAGAAATGTGGGAATTATCCAACCTGCTTCTATCTCAACAAATCACATCTCTCTGTACAGGAAGGCCTTAACCTGTTTGTGCATGGGTCCTGTGAACCATACCTGTACATAGGCATAGCTCTGCTCATTTAATTGATTGTCTAATAATAAGGTTTACATAATGATTTACATATTCTAAGTATTTTATAAACATTATCTAACTAAACTGGCTCATTAAAACCTGAGAGAGAGAATTATTTTTATGAATGAGGGAACTGAAGCAGAGAGCTAACTCAATCTTCCAAGGTCATATAATGAGCCAGTGGTAGAGCTAGGTTAAGAATTTAGGAGTTCTCTGTTTCCATTCTGTGTTCAGACCATTAGATGGTGCCTCTCCTCAATCCTCTGCATTCTGTATTTCTGTTTGTGCAGTTATTATGCCTCTTCATGCTATCTGTGGCATATAGTGTCTCTCAGCAGTCCTCTGGTGTCCTGTTTCTTTCCACATTTCTGTCCACTATTGCTTTGCCATTCACCCCAGTTTTCAATCCACCACCCCTACTGTATCCTGGATATTCCTCCCCCAAACCCATTCTTTTGCTAGATGTGTGAATCTACCCATCTAAACTCAGTCACCTTTGTCACTCACAAATAAGATCAGCAAACGACTTCTCAAACTTCGTTGCATACATACATCGGCGCAGGGCTACTTTCTCAATAGTCTTGCTGGGAAGAACAGTCTTTGTGAGTACAATCTCAGACAGTGTTGCACACTTTAGTTTGGCTGTACAATACTAAGCCAGACAGTGGTGGGAACTGTAATCTAATGATCTGAGCGTGGAACAGATAAAGTTAGGGAATGTGAGCCCAATTATGATTGTAAAAGGGGGAACTGTGAATGGTAGTTGGGCGTCTTGTTATGGTGACAGATGGTACAATGTGCCTGACATTTAAGGATCTTTGGCTTCTGAGGGCTTGTCTACATTACCCGCTGGATTGGCGGGCAGTGATCGATCCAGCGGGGGTCGATTTTACTAGTTTAGACGCGATAAATCGACCGCTGAGCGCTCTCCCATCGACGCCGGTACTCCACCAGAGAAGCACAAGCGGAGTCGACGGGAGAGCATCAGCTGTTGACTTACCGCAGTGAAGACACCGCTGTAAGTAGATCTAAGTACGTCTACTTCTGCTAAGCTATTCACGTAGCTGAAGTTGTGTATCTTAAATCGACCCTGTAGGGTAGTGTATACAAGCCCTCAGTAATTTAAAAGTCTCTTGAAATTTACTCTTTTGTATTTTTGTTTGTGCAGTTATTATGCCTCTCCATTCTATAAGTATGCCCTAAAGTGTCTCTCACTAGTCTTCTGGTGTCCTGTTCCTTTCCACATTTCTGTCCACTATTGCTATATTAAGGTGCCTTTGAGCATTAGAATCTTGTTGGACCTAACTTGTGCTGTAAACCTGCATGGAATCTATCAGCAAAGCAATTTATTAGTTAGTTATCCTTAACTTCCTGATAAGCTCCCATTCTACAGTGATGGATGAGGCAATGACTATGTATCAAAAACAATGCACACTGAATATTGTGCATTCTTAAATTCACAGTGCAATGTTTCTCTTCAGAGTACTGTGGCCTCATGGGTAGAGCACTGAAATGAGATTCTGGAGACATGGGTTGTTTTCTAGGTCAGTTACTGGCCTACGGGGTGACCTCGGGCAAGCCACGTAACCTCTCTATGCCTCACTTATGTCCTCTGTAAAATGGGAAAACTGATATTTTTGGAAAGTGCTTGTAGCACTATGCTTGGCCCCCACAGCGAGTGTTACAGACCGGCCCCCACAGCGAGTGTTACAGACCAGCCCCACATTTGACAGCAGATTTTCGGAATAGGTCAGCATCCAATATGTTGAGCTCTTTTGCAAATCTGGCTACTTATCCTCATGCCTAAATGGGAGCAAAACTCTTCTGAAAATTTTCCGTCATATACATCATGAGTATTGCCATAAAGCTGTCTTTGAAGTTGTGTATGGTTATAGTGAATGGATACTAGTAGCATGAATTTTATTGTACTTCATAATGTCAAAATCATAGTAAAATTCCCTATGAAAGGTAGTCATTGTGCATTAGAGAAGTTACTTGTTTGTTCTTTGGGTAACATATAACAGTTATCATTGCTGATAATAACCTTAAAAAGAAAGTAGTGTTTTAGCAGGTTCTGAACTAGAGAAGACTTCATATCTATGGATCTGTTTAGAAGTTTTATTTTATATTTGAATGTTAATAAAATGTGTCCCATTATGAAATATGAACAGAAAGTTATCCAGGTTTATATGTAATTTACATGCATCCTTCAGAGTTCCTTAATTTTGATTGCTTTTAATGCTCAGTGAGAATGCATATTACAAATTAAGGCAATATAATTGAAAATTTATTTGACCTAGTTAAACCTAATAATAAAGTTAGTATTTGATTGCTAAGGTATGGCAAGCCAGACTTAAAAGCTTAAAGGGGATTACTTTTATCTCTGCTTATCAGAGTTGAGATAATTAAAATATATATTGTTTCTGCCTTTTTTGTTCTATTAAATTCACTTCTGTTACCTGCTAATGTTAGAGATACTGTTAGCCTTGGCCAGTAGGGTATATGCAGTATGCTTGAATTATGCATGACTTCGTAATAATTCCCTTATCATACTAGAGGTCAGTGCCCCATCTGGATTCAGATTTTATTATAAGGTGACTGTCCTTAATCCATTATTAATCCATCATATGATTGTTTTAGGACAGACAGATGCTTGACTCTGGAATTATTTGGACTAGTGGCATGTGTTATTTCTCTCAGGGCTATGTTACATTATTCTCTCTTTATTCCTAAATAAATAAAACCCAGGAGCACTCTATTGAAAGAATTTATACAATGCTGGCTATGTCCCCATGTCTCTTCCCTTTTTACTCTTGCATGGTTTCAGTCTGTTTCTGAATAGTATCTTACTGGAGTATGGAGGACTAACATTTCCTTTATTATCTATCTTCATTCAATATAGCAGCAAATATGTACATAGCATAGGCTGAACATACCAGCACAAACTACATGTAATGAAGAAACAGTCTTGAAGGCAAATGTCCTTTCTCTTTTATTTTTCTCATTCAAATTAAACATGAACATAAAGGGAGTATATCTTGACAATTTAGTGTATTTAGCAAGTTCACCATGACTGTTATGATCCTTAAGTGGCCTTTTCTGTTTTTAAAGATAACAAAAGTGATTTCCTTAATAATCAACTGTATTCAGATTTCTTCATTTCTGGTAAGTTTCCTATAAGATGAGATCTGTCTCTGACCCAAATAAAGGCATTCCTTACTCAGTCAAAATGTTCTTTGACTTCAATGGGAAATTTGAATAAAGAATGTGAAATTTAGCCCAAAAGAGAGCAGAATGCATGTATTGGATGGCAGCATTTGGTTTTTCATTATTATTGATTTTGGTCTTAGTTTGATTTGGGATCTTTAAGCTATTTTTAAAAAAAAAGTTTACAAAGGCTTTGCAGATCACTTACAATGTGCTCCATAAAGTTTGTTTATATTAAGGGTTGAGTTGGTTGACAGACAGAATACCAGTCTCATATCACCTTTAAAAATATTGTTTGTTCTGCTGACTGTGTGGCAACTAAATGATAAGAATGATTTTAACATTCTATATTTCACAATGAGACCAGGCCAAACTTTTCCACATTGTTGGTAAAGAAATTGTGTCAGATACTTTTACATTAATAATAATTAAGGGACCCGAATCAGTAGTCACTTCTGAAACCTGAGGCTGTTAGTTTTAGAAGCTAATAACAATGTGTCTATAATGGAACTTGCTGTATTCAATAGCATTGTTGATTTGATGCGTTCATAAAGAGTTGCATTTTACTCCTTAACTGGGGTAACTCCTGGAATCTTTTGGTGAACATAATACTACTGATTCACTTTTTGACACTGATGTTTGAGCAGCATTGTAATGCTTGAAATGATAGAAATGATTACCATCTAAAGTGTTTTTATTATAATTTGGCGGGGAGGGGAGGTGTTTTTGTTCCCCTGGTACTATTGTAGCTTTGTCAATCCTTGTCTAAACTTCGGTTCTGACTAAAGAGAAGAATGAAGTTGGGGGAAATACCAGCTTTGGGGGAATTTGTTTATTACAATCTGACATTCCATAACTATGAATACTTAATCCTACCATAGAAGGTTTCCAGCACTCAGGACGATTCGTGCCTAATACTTTCTGGTCACAGAGTTTCTCTGCAAAAAAGAAAATGTAGGGAATTATGCTCCAGTGTAATTATATCTTCAGCAGACTAATAACTGTTTAGGAAAATAAATGCAATAGCCATTATGCTGGGGTAACTGATCTTTATAATTTAGGAGTTTTATTTGCATGTGTTACATTAATTTGTATCAGCACATTCACAACATTATCAATTAATTTTTATGGTTTTTTTTACTTTTACCTTAAGTCCCTCTGATGACTATGAAACCTGTAAAATATGTAAAAAGCTTTCTATAGAGTAGTAAGCTGGTTAGACAGAATGGATGGTGGTATGTTAGCAAAATAATGACTGAAACCATTATCGTATTCCTGTAAGCAGTTATGTGTAATACATGTCTCAGATGCTATGACTAATTATGATCAGAGCATTTACAACAACAACAAAAAAAAGGATGAAAAAGGGTTCTAGTGTTAAGCCAGTACAATAGTAGAGCACAAGATTAAGCATAATGAATATATAGCAGTTAAGCTTTGTCTGCAGCTGCTGTATACATGTTTATAGAATAGGTTTCAGAATAGCAGCCGTGTTAGTCTGTATTCGCAAAAAGAAAAGGAGTACTTGTGGCACCTTAGAGACTAACCAATTTATTTGAGCATAAGCTTTTGTGAGCTACAGCTCACTTTATCACTTCAGCATTTATAGAATAGAATGTCACAGATGTTAAACATCTGAAATTTTTGACTGACTGAGTCTATGCAGTAGTTACAATTAAAAATTGTCTATGAATTAAATATAATTTTCCAGTGAAACAGAAGTTGTTTCAGCCTATTCACTTCAATACTTTGTGAATTCCATCCATAAATATATAATCACTACACTTTTTTGCATGATATTATGTATGAACATTGTTGTTTGAAGTTTTTTTTTTAAATAGTCAGACTTTTCATGAGTAGATCAGTGATGTTATATAAAAAGGAAAGTACTAATGTAAATAACAATGCACTAGTAGGAAAAGTGGTGCTGACAAGTATTGTACTTTATATAAATGCTCCTGAATAACTGTTTTTATTGGGAGTGATAATAATCAATCTGCAGCTGAAACAACTGTGTATTTCACAGCTCTTTACCTGAATGGAGACCTACTGTAAACTCAAAGTAGACATGGCATTGTGGGTAGGCATATAGGCAGTCAAGTAGGGCAACAGTCCTGCATATAGTGGCAAAATGAGGTGCACTCTGACAGAAACTATAGCTTAAGTGTGCAGGTGGGTAGAGCAACTGCTGCCCACCGGTGAGCTCCAACATTAAAAGAGGGTGCAGGGACCAGCTGAATCTGAGCTACTTGCTAGGCTCTCTAGTTTGCTGCCAGCTGGCTGCTCTCAGTAGATTGCAAATGTACTGCATGCTATGAATTCTGGATTGTTTGAAATCAAATGATCTTTGGGACTCCAGGAGTTGGAATGCTGCAGAATTCAGAGTGAACAGCACAGCCCCACCAGAAACAAAAGCTTAGTTTTGGGGTTGTTTTTTTTCTCCATAAATTGATGACAACTCACAAGTGGATTTACCATGCTCTCATTCCTTGTATTTTGTAAAATATTTGAAAGATCAGGGAGCGATTACTAGGATCTGTATTTGAAGACAAGAACCAAAGGAGAAAATATGTTGCCCATTTGCTATTTATGATCTTGAATAAAAAGCAGTGTTAGTCTAACTATTGTAGCAGAGGAGGAAAATACAAAATGGTCACAGAAGTATGTATGCAAAATGTGAATAATATGTTTGTGTGCGTAAAGATGCAATCAAAGCAATAAAAAAATAAAATAAAACTGTATGAATGGACAAAAATAACAAATTTGAGTTACTGTGCATGCCTTTTCCTTCTGCTTTGAAGTTGTGTTGGTTATTGTGAGTGTGCATTTCTTGGCATACAAATTGGACATTCACAGGACTCTCTCTGGGGGATAATAAAATAACACATTTTTGTGGAAAATAGTTGCTGGTTCAGAGAAAACAACTTTTTTAATGTGAATAGTTTCTCTGGTGAAATATGCATAGTATTGCAGTTCCTGTACTGAAAATAGCATATTTATGATACATCCCAGGAGCAAAAACATGTATTTTTGGAATCCCAGAAAGGAACCAAAAGGAGCTTCTCAAACATTGTAAAGCCACCGACTATTCTTTTGCCACTCTATTGTTTTAGTCATGTTTTAACAAATGCAGTGGAAAAACATTACTTTAGAAATAGCAAAGAACTTTTGTTACAAGCCTAATGCCTGCTGGTTAAAACCAGCCAACGTTCACATATGCCTTTTGCGGCTATCTCTGTGCACTAGTGACAGTAGAAGAAGGGGAGCTGATGAAAGGTTTGACCAAAATCAGAATTTCATCATAAAGATGTCTTTAATATGTGTGCTTTTTTGATACTTCTATTTCCATAGAACTTTGATATCATGATACTGAGAAAATCTGTGGTGTTATGCCAGAAGTTGGGTGAAACCTCATTGAAGTTGGTAGGCAAGACAACCACCCTTCATTCAGGGTCAATGTAAAAAGCAATTAAACTCCATTATGGAATAGATAGCTGAAACAATAAGAGCTACTGCCCAAAGCACAGGCCATGTGCAAGGCCAGTAGGAGTTGAGCCAGGCGGCCTGAGGGGTTTTTCCTGGGATCTGAATATGAACACAGGGTGTGACCAGGGTCCTGGGGGAGCCAGCTGAGGTCACTCAATTAGGGTGAACTGCAAAGAATGGGGCAGATAATCCCCAAAACTGGTGAATATTCCAATACTTAGATTTACCAAGCCAGCGCTAAACGGCTTCTGTTATACCTCACTGGTTACTCAGAAGTCCAAAACACAGTTCCCTTAAAGTAACCCAGCCTCAGGCCTCCACCTAGTTACCCAAATCAGATATGATGAGGATTAATGAAAATCTTATTTCATCATACAAAAGAAAAGGTTCTACCAGTCCCAAAGGATCAGACACATTACCTCCCAGGTTAATGAATATTCCAGATCTTACCCAGATACATGCTTACAGTCAATTCTTATTAACTAAACTAAAATTTATTTAAAAAAAAAAGACAGAGAGAGAGTATGGTTAAAAGATCAATATACATACAGACAGGCGTGCAATTTTTGAGGTTCAGATTTATAGCAGAGATGGTGAGCTTTGTAGATGCAAAGAGTTCTTTCAGAAATAGTTTAAAGGTTATAGTCCAATGTTTATATTTCAGGGCAATCCAGTCAGAACTGGGATCTCAATCCTTGTGGCTTCCCCTGCATGAAACCTCAAGCAGATCTGAGATGACAGGATCAGGACCCAAGGATCTTTTATACAATTTCAAGCCTTCTTTGACAGGTTGGAGTCTCTTGGCTTACAATAGGTAATCAGGGCGACTTTGAAGTAGGTCCATAACTGGTACTTAGGTACACGAATTAACATAAGGCAATTGCCTGTTCTTCTTCGAGAGATGTCCCTGTGGGTGCTCCACTTCAGATCAAGGTGCAGCCCCATGCCTTTGATTAGAGATTTCTACAGCCTACGGGCTGTGCCTGCCTCTCGAGCTGTCAGTGTTCTAACAGCGTGTGCAAAGCCCGGGCTCCTCAGTTCCTTCCCTACCGTCCCCGGCCAGAGACGGAGCTCAGCAGTGCTCTTTGACATTAGCTAGTTAGTTGGTTTCTCAGTTTACTTAGATAGTTTTTAGTCATTAGAGTTACTATTTAGATAAGTTACATTAACTGTTACATTTATTTGGGGCGGGGAGAAGCCTCCGCGGTTACGGACATGCGAGGCTCCCCAGGCTTCAAGAGATGCGCTTCCTGTAAGGATGCCATCCCCATCTCGGACGGGCATTCACAGTGCGTACGCTGTTTGGGGGAGTCTCATGTACCCCAAAAATGCATCCACAGTACCAAATTGAAAGCACCAACCCACAAGGACAGGGAGCTCAGGTTTAAAATGCTGCTCCTGGAAAACTCTCTCAGACCTGCGTCTGACTCTGGCCAGCAAACCTCTGTGACACCCTCCAGAGGCAAAGCAAAAGCAAAAAAAAATGGCCAGCTTCCTCCCCCATCAGGAGCCATTCGTCGGGGGAAAAGTTAAAACCGGTAAGTCCTGCTCTGCGACTCAGCACCTTTCACACAGCAGGCACCTCAAGCACTGACTGTGAGTCAGCTGCCCCTCCACGGTGCCAAGGCTCAGGGCTTTCAGTTGCCCGCCTCTTTCAGCTCTTCCTCGGCCACCTCTGTCAATACGGTGCCAAGAGCTGCTACGGTGCCGGCAATACAAGCAGTGGCTTTGGCACCATCCTTTGATCTTGCGGCACCACTTTTGTAGACGCTGCTCTTGGCACCGAGCCCCCTGAGGTCTCCAGGCTCTATTGCAGTGCCTATCCCAGGGGCACCTACTCCGTGGAGCCAGCTTGCACCCTCAGGACAGCCTTCGGTGCATCAGCCGATGTCCCAGCAGACTCTGCGTCCATCAGCTACACCGGCACCAACTCCTCGTCAGTCAGCTCCACCTCAGTTTTTACAGCCAGAGGAATTAAGGGTGTCCCATGCCCCTGAGTCTCCTCTTCTCGGGACCAGTCTATCACCGAGACCTTTAGCACCCTACCTTCAGTATTCCCCTACCACTTCAAGCCCCTCCAATGAAGTGTGGGAGGAAGAGGATGAGGAAGAGGAATACAGTGACCAGATGTTTTCCTCTCAATACTCTTCCCAGATTTCAGAGTAGCAACCGTGTTAGTCTGTATCCATAAAAAGAAAAGGAGTACTTGTGGCACCTTAGAGACTAACAAATTTATTAGAGCATAAGCTTTCGTGAGCTACAGCTCACTTCATCGGATGCATACAGTGGAAAATATAGTGGGGAGATTTTATATACACAGAGAACATGAAACTATGGGTGTTACCATACAGACTGTAATACGAGTGATCAGGAAAGATGAGCTATTACCAGCAGGAGAACGGGTGGAAGCGGAGGGGGGTAAACCTTTTGTAGTGATAATCAAGGTGGGCCATTTCCAGCACTTTACAAGAACAGTGGGAGGGGAAATAAACAAGGGGAAATAGTTTTACTTTGTGTAATGACACATCCACTCCCAGTCTTTATTCAAGCCTAAGTTAATTGCATCAAGTTTGCAAATTAATTCCAATTCAGCAGCCTCTTGTTGGAGTCTGTTTTTGAGGTTTTTTTGTTGAAGAATTGCCACTTTTAGGTCTAATCAAGTGACCAAAGAGATTGAAGTGTTCTCCGACTGGTTTTTGAATGTTATAATTCTTGATGTCTGATTTGTGTCCATTTATTCTTGTACGTAGAGACTGTCCAGTTTGGCCAATGTACATGGCAGAGGGGCATTGCTGGCACATGATGGCATATATCACATTGGTAGATACGCAGGTGAACGAGCCTCTAATAGTGTGGCTGATATGATTAGGCCCTATGATGGTGTCCCATGAATAGATATGTGGACACAGTTGGCAACAGGCTTTGTTGCAAGGATAGGTTCCTGGGTTAGTGTTTTTGTTGTGTGGTTGCTGATGAGTATTTGCTTCAGGTTGGGGGGCTGTCTGTAAGCAAGGACTGGCCTGTCTCCCAAGATCTGTGAGAGTGATGGGTCGTCCTTCAGGATAGGTTGTAAATCCTTGATGATGCGTTGGAGAGGTTTTAGTTGGGGGCTGAAGGTGATGGCTAGTGGCGTTCTGTTATTTTCTTTGTTGGGCCTGTCCTGTCGTAGGTAACTTCTGGGTACTCTTCTGGCTCTGTCAATCTGTTTCTTCACTTCAGCAGGTGGGTACTGTAGTTGTAAGAACAGTTGATAGAGATCTTGTAGGTGTTTGTCTGAGCGGTTGGTGCAAATGTAGTTGTATCGTAGAGCTTGGCTGTAGACAATGGATAGTGTGGTGTGATCTGAGTGAAAGCTGGAGGCATGTAGGTAAGTATAGCGCTCAGTAGGTTTCCAGTATAGAGTGGTGTTTATGTGACCATCACTTATTAGCACCGTAGTGTCCAGGAAGTGGATCTCTTGTGTGGACTGGTCCAGGCTGAGGTTGATGGTGGGATGGAAATTGTTGAAAGCATGGTGGAATTCCTCAAGGGCTTCTTTCCCTGGGTCCAGATGATGAAGATGTCATCAATGTAGGTCCACCTCACGGCAATCACTGCCTTCCACCATAAGATTAACAACATTACGGTCTTTGCCCATCCAATCACCAAAAGGTTCCTGAAGGGTATCCATACGTTATACCCAGACATGAAACTGCCTGCTGTACCTTGGGATTTACATCTAGTCCTCAAAGCCCTGATTGATAAACCCTTTGAACCGATGGCTACCTGCTCTCTTCTCCACCTATCCATGAAGACCGCCTTCCTCATAGCAATCATGTCTGCCAGACGAGTAGGAGAAATGGGGGCGCTTATGGCGGACCCTCCGTATATCACATTCTTCCGCAATAAGGTCACACTCCGCACGCATCCAAAGTTGTTAACTAAGATACTCTTCTTTTCACCTCAATGAACCTATTGTGACAAAGTTCTTCCTCTACCTTGGTGGGTACTGCACTTATTGGCAGATTTGCTCACCTCAGAAATTCACGGCAGCCCTCAGTTTGGCCACTTTCATGGCTCAAATCTGCTGTTTTACTCAGATAACCTCATCACCGGCCAGCATGGGGAAAAGGAAGGTGAACAATCCTCGCAGTCTCTGTTGACCCACCATGTGGGTTGGGGAGCAGCCCAGAGACCTTCCCCTCTGGTGGAACCCACAGTCCAGGTCAACTCCTCCTGTGTCTGATCAGGAGTTGGGAGGTTTGGGGGGAACCTGGGCCCATCCTCGACTCCGGGTTCCAGCCCAGGGCCTTGTGGACTGCAGCTGTCTAGAGTGCCTCCTGGAACAGCTGTGCGACAGCTGCAACTCCCTGGGCTACTTCCCCATGGCCTCCTCCCAACACCTTCTTTATCCTCACCACAGGACCTTTCTCCTGGTGTCTGATAATGTTTGTACTCCTCAGTCCTCCAGTAGTACGCCTTCTCACTCTCAGCTCCTAGCGCCTCTTGCTCCCAGCTCCTCACATGCACGCCACAAACTGAAGTGAGGTCCTTTTTAAACTCAGGTGCCCTGATTAGCCAGCCTCTCCTAATTGATTCTAGCAGTTTCTTCTTAATTGGCTCCAGGGGCCCTAATTAGCCTGCCTGCCTTAATTGGTTCCAGCAAGTTCCTGTTTGTTCTGGAACTGCCCCTGTTACCTTATCCAAAATCTCACGCTAATGCCTTAGAAACAACAATGCACGCTCTTGATGTGCGCAGAGCATTATCCTTTTACCTGGATAGAACAAAACCATTTAGAAAACCCCCCAGACTTTTCGTCTCTACTACTCAGCACTCACAGTGAAATGCTAGCTCTACACAGAGACTTTCCAAATGGATTGCTGACTGCTTATGCCTTTGTTACCAACTCAGGGCAAATACACCCTCCTACATCAATTAGGACACACTCTACCAGAGCTGTCTGCACCTCCATGGCCTTTCTCCGTAATGTCCCGGTGTCCGACATATGCAAGGCAGCTACCTGGGCATCGAACCTTGCCTTTGCCAATCACCACGCTCTCATCCACACTGCAGCGTCTGACACCAGATTGGGTAGAGCTGTCTTGTCAACAGCCTTCTTGCCTCATCCAAAGTCCCAACCACCCTAAGGGATACTGCTTTTCAGTCACCTGAAGTGGAGCACCCACAGGGACATCTCTCTCTCGAAGAGGAGGTTACTCAGCCTGTGCAGTAAC
Organism: Natator depressus; assembly: GCF_965152275.1. Lineage (NCBI taxonomy): Eukaryota > Metazoa > Chordata > Testudines > Cheloniidae > Natator > Natator depressus. The sequence continues at coordinate 25,364,913 of NC_134240.1, forward strand.
TGATGTCCTTTGAGATGAGTGTCCCTGTGGGTGCTCCACTACCCGCCCTCCTCCCCTCTACTTCGGAATTCGTAATGCATTCTGTTGTAGAGAAGGAACTGAGGAGCCTGGGCTGTGCACATGCTATTCAAACACTGGCAGCCCAAGAGGCAGGCGTAGCGTGCCCCCTCGACCCCAGCCCAGAGCCTGCACCCTGCACCCAAACCTCCTCCCGGAGCCCAACCCCTCTCCCCTGCTGCACCCAACCTCCCTGCCCCAGCCCAGAGCCCACACCCCTCACCGCCTTCCACACCCCAACCCCCTGTCCCAGCCCAGAGCCTTCACCCAGCACCCAAACTCCCTCCCAGAGCCCTGCTCTAGCCGAGAGCCCGCACCCAGCATGCAAACTCCCTCCCACAGCCTGATCCCCTCATCCCCTCCTACACCCTGTCACGGCTAATTCCCCACTCTGGCACTTCAAGTGCAGAAGGTGAGGGCCTACAAGGATTCTAAAAATTAATACTGGCCACTCCAGGCTTGTATTAAACTCCCAAGGTTACAGCTTTTTTCTGACCTTGGATTGGTAGATGCTGCCACCACCAAAGTGCAGAACCCCTTTGAGTGCCCAGGAAGGCGCACTTGGGAATTCTTTCCTGTGCGGTGTCCTCAAGCCCTTTCACTCCCCCTCTGGAAAAGAGCTGAGGGTGGGGGGGGAGGGAAATCAGTTGTTCCACCAGCTAATTAAACAACATGTGCACAAACCTCTTAAGGCACAAAAATCAAATTCTGTCCTTAAACAAGGTAAATTTTATTAATAACAAAAAGAAAGAAAATACATCTGGGAACTCAGGTTACTGCTAGATTTTAAAAGAGCAACTACAAGGATTAAGCACCAAGAATAGCTTTCTTAAGGTCCATCTTAAAGGTTACAAGCAAAACAAAAGCACCTGGGGTGAGCACAGAGGAATCCACAAGCCATAATGAAATAAAGGGGATAAAGCTAATCACGTCTTCCTAGACATTTCCTGATCTACTTACATATCTGGGGTTTTAAATGAGTAGTTTCTAGATATAATACTGATGATTTTTTCATACCTGGCCCAAGCTTCTTACAGCATAGCAGCTTCCCTGTCCACCTCTCCCAGGGAGAACAACAACAGACAGACAAAAGGGGAGTCTTTTTTCAATTTTAAAAAGTTCTAGCCTTCCTATTGGCTCTTTTGGCCAGGTGCCCACTCACCTCCTTTTACCTATGCATAGCAGTGAGACTCTTAACCCTTTACAAGTAGAGCAATTAGAGAACAGCTACTAAGAGGGATTTTATAGCTACTGGCTGGCTGGGTGTCCATAAAAAGGAGCTACCCCCCTCCCTTCATTTATCATACACCCCAACTCCCTGCCCCAATCAAGGTACCTCACTTTATTTTCATTTCCTTCCCATTACTTATAGGAAGAGGATGAAGAAAAAAAGAATGAAAAACAGGGAAGAGATCAGAGAGAATATTATTTTTCTTGGCTGGGCCCCGAGCGCGGTGGGCAAAAATGAAACTGTACACAGGGCCCCACTAACTCTAAATCCACCACTGCAAGCATTATTTCCCCATATGTTTTTAAGGTTGAATTTGAGTCATTTATCCTGCAGGATGCTTAACCCTTTCTGGGTATGTGTCACACAAGGGGATTGGTATTTTTTAATGGAGCTGTATATGAGGGAGAGAAACACCACACCAAATACTGGCTAACTGCTTGGGTTGAAAGGGGTAACCTGGGCTCCCCTATATTAGAATTGGAATTGTATTACATTTGTGAAGCAAACTGCATGTTTGAATCCAATATAAGAAGTGGAAATTATATTTGGAATGTAATAAATAGAATATAAAACAGTCATAGTTTGATACTGTACATTTAATTCAATATCTTCAGATTCTAAATATTATCCTAATATTTTTGTGACTGTGTGACAGAAATTCTCTTCAGAAAGATCTCAAAGGGCTGGTCTACACTACCGCACGGGGTCAATGTAAGATACGCAACTTCAGCTACGTGAATAGCGTAGCTGAAAAGTCGACGTACTTAGATCTACTTACCATGGTGTCTTCACTCCTGTAAGTCAACAGCTGATGCTCTCCCGTCAACTTCACTTGCACTCCTCGTTCTGATGCAGTTGACGGGAGAGCACTCAGCAGTCGATTTATCACATCTATATGAGACACAATAAATTGACCCCTGCTGGATCGATCACTGCCCGCCGATGTGGCGGGTAGTGTAGACAAGCTCAAACAGAGTATATAGGCTGCATTCCTCTGACTGATCCCACTTTTTTGTTAATAGCAGAGTACATCTGAATGTGAACTGTAATCTAATGCCTGCTTCATTCCAACCGCCCAAAACATTACTGCACAATTATGGTCATATGATAGTTTCTGCCCATCAGAATAAAAAACAAAAGATACCATGTTTTACTACATGAGGCAGTAGTAAGTGAAATGGTCACTAAAGCAAATGAAAATAGAAGGCATTAATACACATATCCAGTTTAATGAAGTTGAGTGCTTTGCAATTTTAGGAGCAACATTATTTTGTAATATCAATAAGTATAAAATGTAGGGAGAGTTTGAGGGGCTTGTTACATTGTCTTTATGAGTAAAATAAATATAATACACTGATTGTACAAGAGATATGTATATTTCTCAAATGACAAGAGGTATACTTTGTCCTTTTTGAGGGAATATCACTATGATAAATACAATATTTTTAAATATATAATTAGACAGTGAATGTACAACGGTTCAAATGAAGTAGAGACTACGGGTGAAATTCTGGCTCCATTGAAGTCAATGGCAAAACTCCCATTGATTCAATGAAACCATGATTTAATCCTATGTCATGGTGGGCTTTGCAGTGCACTTTTATATTTGAGTCAAGACGACCTTACAACTCTCAAATGGGAGAAAGGAAGTCAAAAATAGAGTGTACATGGTCATTAACTTAGGGCCCATAACTCACCCTCCACTATATACAGAATGATTGAATTTATGCACAGAGATGGCATTTTGTACACATGTTTTTTGAATATATGCAAATAATTATTCATTAATTTTTCTTACACAAGTGATTGTGTGTATGTACAGAGGCCATGAGTTGAAATTTGGCACAAGGTGTGTTATAATATCCATTATCGCAGTATATTTTATCAACATAAGTTGATAAAAAGTCACTTATGTGAACAGCTTGTTATTTCCACGCATACAAAAAATGCAAAAGTTCCCAGAACACTGTAGTGAGGAATGAAAAGAACTTTTACATTACCTTTAAATTCCTGTTTTGCATTTTATCACCCTCTTTAGAAAGCAATTAAATATTGCAAAATTACCTTGTTTAAATACACTTAAAATGAATGCAGTTAATTTTATTGAAAACTTAGGGAAAAGAATTATGTAAAACAAATAAGTAACCAATTAGTATAAAAAAAAGGCAAACAGTAGGCAAGCCAGAGGGATGTCATATACATATGGGGAGATAATATGGTCCACTGGGTAGGGGACTGGACTGGGAGTCAAGAGACCTAAGTTCTTTTCATAGCTTTGCTACTAACATTTTGTATTACACGTCTCAGTTTTCCCCATCTGTAAAATGGGGATAATGATCTTTATCTTCCTTTGTAAAGTGCTCTGAGATCTACAAATGAACTGTATGTGTTTAGGAGCTAAGTATTAATATTATTAGGCAGTATAATAGGAATTTCTAAGGATTCTTCAGAGAGTTCAACAGAACTTATAACAGGATATTAACAGTTATTAAGAGGATGTTAAGAAAATATGAAAAAGCCAGAGAATATAAAGTTTCTAAATAAAATATACAAACAACTATTTGCGGAGCCGTCACAAGTGACTCTAGATCAAGCACAGGTAGTTCGTGAGCTACTGAGACTGTATACAGTGTGATGAGAGAGGGTTCTTAATGCATTTACTCTTTAATATTTGGCATATTCTATTGGTCTTCTAATACACTGAACTTGTATACATGTGGTGTTTTCGGCAATGCAATATTTTTCATCTTTCTAGTGAGCGTAGCCATATGACAATGCAGCATAGTAATTCTATAAATAGATTGTTTTTCTGGGTGATGTTTGCTATAATGGCAACCGTCAATTTTAAGTTTGAAATTCAATTTAAATTATTGTCATTGTAGAACCAGACCTGACGTGTTCACTTTCTACATGGAAAAATCAAAAGCATTTGAAAGTAAAAATCAGCCGGCTGCTATTGACAACCATGAATTTACTTATGTAAAAAGTGGATTGCATGTGAAGCTATTATCTTGATGATACAAACCTGCGGAATGAGAGATTGGTTTACATTTTCATAGGAAAACTGAAACAAGAAACAAAACAGTTATTGGATTTTGGTAGCTGATTTATTCGTCATTTAGGACAAGGACAGATATTAGATCTGTGTGTATAAAAAACGAATACTGTGCAACATACAAAGAGCGTTCATACATTGTCATTTAGGTAATTTTTTGTAGTTTGATGTAATGGGTCATACAGATAGACAAATAAAAGCCTGTCTCTGTAAATAGCAATATACTGAATAGCCACTGCACTTACCCAATTGAGGGTATTCCCAAGCTCACGTGTATCCCCAAACTCACATATTAACCTCTTGTTATTAAAACACATACCCAAAACTACTCTATCGGAGGATAAAATAGACAATGCATCAAGAAATGGGTCGTCTTCCTCCAAATAAGTGCTGGAAATTTTTTAAATGTCTGACTTGATCAAATGTCTATTGAAGTCATTAGAAAGGCTCCCATTACCTGAATGTCTGTAGTAAATTAATGGGAATATGTATGTTTTGCAAGTCCATGAGTTTTTGCAATGATAACTGCAGTTTTATCTAGGCTCTTTTAAACCTCAGCCCAGACAGAAGGGACCTAAGTAATACGGTGCATAGATATATCACTGTTCTTTCACCTCTGGAGTCTTTTATGGCTTTATGGTACAATGACACAATACAGTAACTGATATTAGTATCAGTATAAGATTACCATATAACAGGGAAAAGCAAAGGTTTTTAAAAAATTGTAATGCATTTGGAAATCAAACAAGAAAGCGAAATCATTTTTTAAATAACATGTTTGTGACAAACAGCCAAAGTAACAATCCACCTAAAGAATGCACTGATAAAAAATGTCTGAAACACTCATTCGAACCTTTGTTCCAATGTTCCTTTAATTTCCTATATCACTGGTCTTGTGAACCCTTTGTCAACAGTAATGTCAAGCATGTTTAGGATCTCAGCCATGCAAACGTTTTGCAATGTGAGAGCATCAATAATATTTACACTGACTGACCTAAGAAAGCAGAACTATAGTTTGCTGGCCCAAGTAGTGACAATTTATCAGTTCTGCCCTTTCCACTATAACTGCAGGAAATGCAAATTATCAGAGGTTTTCAGATAGATGAGCATAATTCAGACAGCCTAATTCAAAAGAACATACAAATAAAAGTATATGGCACTTTCTGCTTTAAATTTAAAGCTCATATATTTATGTCTTAATATTGCACAGTTGAAAAAGTATAGAATAAGCACATGGCAGCAACAGAATTGAGTGACGGGGCTGAAGAAAATATCTTGCTCATCTTTCTTAAAATTGATTGGCAACAGCCACAACAAAAGACAAAGGTTATCATCTCTTCTTGATGTGTTTGTAACTCTCATTAAATTTATGGTTGTGGTGTTTAAGTTGAAATCAGAATCTATGCCACTGGTTTTAATAGAAAGGTGAATGAGAGGATACATTTATGGAAAAATCAAAAATAGGATTTCAAGCGTGACATGGAAATAAGTTTATATGACTGAATCAGTCTCACTCTACCCCCATGTCTTTATCTTAAGAAGTTCTCTGTGATAGTTTATTTATAACTAAATAAAAGATTGCTAATCCTCCTGGTTGTTCTTCATCTCAGTGGTAATGCCACAATTTATTATTTGGTATCAGAACATTTGTTAAGAAGATTTTTCAGTCTCTCATCCTGTGTATAGTTAGTTGGTTAGAGTTATGATAAAATAACCAGTTTAAATAGGAAGTCTGTGTCATTATGGATTTGAAAAATTAAATGCTAAAAAAAAAATTATGCCAACACTGAAGGAATTATGAAGCACAATGGACAAAGATTTTCCTTCATAAAGTTCTTAGAGACATACAGATGAGAAGTGCTGTATGCATACAAAGTAAACTTGGTTCAAAATCCTGTACAAAATTTAATGGATTTAAAAAAATTAGTTTTTTCACCATTTTATTTAAACTTTTCTATAATAGAAAGATTTCAACCAGCTCAAATAGAAAGTATGTATTTATTAATATTATTTGGAAGTATAAACCATTCTTTGTAAATCTGCATCTCTAAATCCCAAGGCAAAACAGAACATCAAAAATTATTGAGAAGGTTTTTGCAAGACAGTTCCAAGTATCTAGCTGCCTCTGATCTCTTTGTCCCTTTGAATGTGGGTACAGACCTGGTCATGCCATAGAGACTGCTCTGGTTACTTTGATAGATAAATCTCATGGAGATGGATAAAAATCTTCTGTATACCTCTCTGGGAAGGAGGCTGTGACCATTTCTTTCAGATGTGACCTCTGCTACTGTCGTCCATGCTGATTGGGATATTGAAGAGGACCTCAGGGAGTTAAATGCCCCCACTCCCATTAAAATTCATTGGGATTTAGGTGCCTGACTCCCTTTAACCCCTTTGAAAATCCTAGCCATTGTTGGCACCTCAAGATTAGATTACTGTAATATGCTCCACTTTGGGCTGTACTTTTAAATCAATTTGGAAACTGAAGATAATAAGTACAGCAGCAAGAATTAAGTGGAGTTTCTCATCTTCAGCACATGAAATCAGTGTTCTCTGATCTGTGCTAGTTGCCTGTTTGGTTTCTGGATGCAATTTATTTAATTAAGATGGTATTTCTTTTCTAAGTGATCTGAGACCTGCCAGTTTGAGAGGTCACCTCTTTCCCCACGTGAAAGATGAGATCAAGGAGGAATCTTGAGCTGAAGATCCCATGTTATGGATGAGGGATGCCTGGATAGGCTCTCTTCATGTACTGTATAAACCAGGGGTCAGCAACCTTTCAGAAGTGGTGTACCAAGTCTTCATTTATTCACTTTAATTTAAGGTTTTGCATGCCAGTAATACATTTTAACATTTTTTAGAAGATCTCTCTCTATATTATATTACTAAACTATTGTTGTATGTAAAGTAAACAAGGTTTTCAAAATGTTTAAGAAGCTTCATTTAAAATTAAATTAAAATGCTGATCTTATGCCGCCAGCCCTCTCAGCCCGCTGCCAGCTTGGGGTTCCGTTCACCTAGGCCGGCTGCAGGCTGAGCGGGGCCTGCGGCCGGGAGCCCAGCTGGCAAGGGGCCGGCAGGCAGAACCCCAGACCGGCAGCAGGCTGAGCAGGGCCAGTGGCCGGGACCCCAGACCGGCAGCGGGCTGAGCAGCTCAGCCTGCTGCCACTCAGCCAGCTGCTGGTCTGGGATCCCGGCCCTGCCCACATAGAGTGGGTACCTACCTTCTCCCTGGTTCTAGCCCATTCTCTTCCTCTCTCTCTGCACCAGGGTGGGAGTGCACTGAGCACAGGGCTGGGGATGAAGGAGTAGGCTGGGGGTTGGGGTGTAGGGCCTGGCCAAGAGCTAGAATGAGGGAGGGGGCTCAGGGTTGGGGCAGGAGGTTTGGGTATGGAGTTCTTACCTGGCAGCTCCCATTTGGTGCAAGGGGTGCAGGTGGGAATGTGGGAGTGTGTGTGCAGGAGCTCCCGTTTGGTGCTCAGGGTAGGGGTGAGAATGTGTGAGGTGCAAGAGTCAGGGTGTGGGGGGTGCAGGAGTCAAGGCAGAGGGCTGGGGGCATGTGAGGGGGGTGCAGGAGTTAGGGCATGGGGTGTGGGGGGTGCAGGAGTCAGGGCAGGGGGCTGGGGTCATGGGGGTGCTCCCAGCTCCCTGCCCAGAGCGGCTCACGGCGGGGGGCTGGAGGGGATATGCCCTGATTCCACCCCCCTTCTCCAATGCCCCGTCCCCACCTCTTCTCCACCTTCTCCCTGGAGCAGCACACACGCTGCAGCTCCACTTCTCCCCCTCCATGCAAGGGCCATCAGCTGATTGGCGGCATGGAGGGAGAGGAGGAGGGGGGGGGGACCTTGCCTGCCCTGCAGCAGCAGTCGGCAGGACCAAGCTTCTTCACCCTGCACCCACGGGGGGCGGAGAAGAGCGGGCTGGGGCGGGCAGGATTTTTAATGGCACGCTGCTGACTGTTGGGGTCCCGGCCAGGGTTCGGCTAGCAGGCTGAGTGGGGCCGGCGGCTGGGACCTGGCAGGCAGCAGCATGCCATTAAAAATCGGCTCGCGTGCTGTCTTTGGCACGCATGCCATAGGTTGCCGACCCCTGGTATAAACCAAAAGATCCATGTGTGGCCAGAAACTTTTGATGGCCCAAGCTGCTTCAGATAAGTCCTTTTTCTTTAATGAACTGCATTCTTGATCTTCCAGGAAATGCGAAATAAAGTTGATGATGTTTTGCTGTGGTAGACAAGAGATAACTCAGCACCATTAGCCCTAGGCAAAGGGAGATTTAAGGTCAATATATTTTATCAGTCTTTCTTGGCCTGAATCTTGTCAGTGTTACTGAAAAATGTCTGGCTGCGATGTTCTCTAGTTCTTCTTTATGGAACATTATCTTTATGGGTTTTTCACAGTCAATGCATCTTAACAGAGAAATCAGTGCTGAGTAAATTCTAATATAGGAGGAACTATATAGAAAGAAAAATAAAAATAGGGCTGTTAGCAGTATGTTGTGTCAATATTAGCATTATTAGGCAGTGATTACTATATAAACCTATCTGCAACAGATGGTGGGACTGGAACAATCACTTTAATCTGGTCGACTAGAGATGTTTTAGGTTTCATGTGAATGTGTGATGTTGCATGATCCAGTGGGCGTGTAGCAAGGAGACCTGGGTTCTATTACATTGTGTGCCATAGATTTACTATGTGATCTTGGACATGCCACTTAACCTCTGCGCCTCAGTTTCCTGATCTGTAAAGTGGGAATAATAAGGCTGAGAAACACTTCTAAAGTGAAATCTATGGATGAAAAGTTCTATATAAGTGCTGTGCACTGTTGTTGTTAATTATAATGTTCAGAAGCAATGAACATGGCAAACTATTAAGGAACAGTCTTTTTAGTCCAGCTATTGTATAACAAGACATTAATGAATAATAACTGTGAATCTCAAAGGTCAGTACAAAATATCTTAAAAACTAAACTAGGGAATTCTAAAGTACAGTATACCTTCCATTTTTCATAAGCATTTTAATGTATTTTGTTTTCCCGTGGGTCTCATTTTGTACTATTGTAAGTTAAAGCTGCTCAGAATATTATCTACCACTGGCAGCAATTTTCCAATTTATTTGGTAGCTTTCAGTGGCTTTTATCTTGTGAAAAGAAGAAAAAATTATGTTCTGATTGCTTCTATCATTCCTTCATTATTGTAGTGTGTAATCTTGGCAGCTGAAAAAATATCTACTTACAGCTGCTGACTCATTTGGTTATATAACTGAATCTCATTTTCTTAGCTACAGTGTGTGGGGGGGTGCGAGTGGGCAAGTAAAATCCCAAACAAGTGTTTGGAAATGCTCCCAAGACAGTTTTTCAAATATATTGTTGCTTACAAGTGATGGAGACCTGTTTTGCATAAGATATTAGGAATATACCTATTGCATTTATTAACAGAAATGCAGAATAACTCTGTGTGTGTGTGTGTGTGTGTGTGTGTGTGTGTGTGTGTGTGTAAAAATATAAATTCTAGGTACTGTGAAGGTTGATTGAGAACTCCCCCAACAAGTCCAGGGTGTTAATTGAGTTCAATAGCAAGCTAATTTATTCACCTTTATCCATAAATCTAAGGTGCAGTGGACCTAGAGTGCAATTGAGACTACAAGATCATACAAGTCTGTATATTTAAAAAACAATGTTTGATTAGACTGAGCGCTCTCTAGGTATTAGACAACAATACATTTCAGTTCTGTTTTAACCAGGAGAGAATACCTGCAGTTGAACCTTTTGTTTTTAGGTCTCTGCAAGTACTTTTGCTTTTTCATTTTGTGTAAATTAATTAGAGAAACCGATACAATCATTTAAATGTTTAATAATTCTGGCCTGATCCTATAAAGCCTTGGGAAGTCCCATTACATTCAGTGGGGATGAAAACGTCTCATATGCATGAGGGTTTGCAGGCCCAAAGTTATTACATAGTAAAATAACTATCTTTTGCTCTTATTAACTTTTCTCTATACTTTCTCTTGTCTCATTAACTTTTAAATGAATTGTTAGTTGGTAATAAGACCTGTTCTTTCACTTGATCTAGTAAGTGAAGGCTACAATTCTATAACAACGTACAATAGTGTTAGCCATCATTCACAATGGGAACAATACTGCAAGGTTCTGATTGCCTCTTTTGAGGTGCTGATCACCCTCAGCTACCGTTGTTTTAACTTTACTTTGCAGGAGCAAATAAGAGCACTCTTTGGATTTCTCTCCATCTGTGGCTTTATCCCTCTAAAGCAGGGGTCTCCAAACTACAGCCCGCGGGCCGGATCCGGCCCGGGGCTTCCATTTGTCCGGCCCTCCCACCAACAGGGAAGAAGCGAACAGCTAAGTAGGCATGCGGAGCAGGCATGGGGAGGGGCCGCCGGCAGCAGCTCATGCAGGGCGGCAGCACAGCTGAGTTGTGCAGAGGGGTGAGTGCCTCTGGGAGCCAGTGTATTTGTATGATACAAATGTGTGAGTTTTTAGAAATAAAATTAAAAAAAAAGTGAAATGATTTTTAATGTAGTGACAAATATTTTGTGTGATTTCACAGTACCTGCATGGATTAACTTTTATACCTGATTTAGAATTTAATGCAACACTCACACAGTAGAGTAGGTTTGTTTTTTTTAACGATTTTGCATATATTTTGCATATATTTAATTTCTTTCACAGTCGCTTCGGCCCGCGAAGCCCCTTCAAAAATCTAATATGGCCCTCGTCTCATAAAGTTTGGAGACCCCTGCTCTAAAGGGAACTTCCTTTCTTCACTTATCTTAAGACACCCACTCCTTTAGTGGATCCCGGATGGAGTTGGGAATAGAAGCACAATCTTTAATGCTTGTCTTCCTGGAAGTGAAACTAGTTCAGCAGTCTAATTTTTTTTTTCTGAGCCAGATAGGCACCTAATAGGATTTTCAAAAGCACTTAGGTACCTATGTGCTTTTTAAAAACCTCAGTAGGCAATACCTGCACCTTTAAGCATCTAAATACTTTTAAAAATCTGGCCCTATGTGCAGTGTACTGCTAAAATTTAATCCATTAGGATCATTTACCTTGTGCCCTTATTACAATTTTTTTTTGGAAAAAAAATATAATCCAGAAGTTGACAGAAAATATGCCAATATAGTATTTCCTTTTATTAATTTTTCTATATTAGTCTGCTTTATTTAAAAAGTTGCTAAGTAAAAGCAAGATATTTTTATGGGTATTTGCTATTTGACTTTTTCCTCTCTGTCAAGTCCTTAACAAAACTATAATATTACAATGGGAATAGAATTTCTGAGACCAAAATTATCCTGTTATACTTTAAGAAGTCTAAATATGCTGTTTGTGCATGATAAAAACAAGTTTGGTCTTGATATACTTAAGGGCCTGAACCTGTAAAGACTTATTCAGATGATAGTCTGATGACTTTATTTATTTACCTGAACAAGGTTTTCTGGATAGAGCAATGAAGCACTGTTTTGAATATATGGTGTTTCCATATTATTCATATTTTCTTTAAATGCCCAGGCAAACTACAATGATTAGCTGTTATGATTGGTGAAGAAATTGACAAAGGTTCAGTTTTCATTGTAAATAACATAAAATTGGATTCATTCTTGTAGTAGATATAGATGTGAACTATGTAGATGCCCTGAGTTAGGATTAAGAACACCTGTAACATTAAATCTAGAAGCACAATTTACAAGCCTTTCCAAATTTCAGAGTAGCAGCTGTGTTAGTCTGTATTCGCAAAAAGAAAAGGAGTACTTGTGGCACCTTAGAGACTAACCAATTTATTTGAGCATAAGCTTTCGTCAGCTACAGCTCACTTCTTCGGGACACAGTTCAGTTAATCATGTTGTTTGCACTTCTGTATAGAATCATAATACTTTATTGAAATATAAATATTCTGAATATGTTTTTATTAAAGCTTTCACAAATGCATCCTCCTTAAACAGGGATTAAGGTTTCATTCCTCTATATCTATACTTTCTCATTTTGAATCATGTGACCCGTAAAGGCATGCATTTGAGCCTTGAATATGTTACCTCTGTGAGGAGCCTCAGGATGTGTTTTAAGGAGAGTTTAGTGTCTATAGGGCAGTCCTCGTTCCTCTACTAACACTTTGGAAAAGCACTGAAGGTGACTGAAGCTAAGTGTTTACTCAAGCATTCTGGAAGCATGATTTTTTAAAAAAAAGTCTCCTTGGCTGGTGTGACGGGGCGGACCAGCCCCACACTGGGACTGAGAGGGTTAACCCTTCCCTCTTAGCAGAGAAAGCCATGCCCCTAAGGCTCTGCTGGGCATGCTTCAACCGGAAGTCAGGTATAAAAGCCTGCAGAGCTGCTCAGTCAGGGTTGGCAGCCGAGGAGGAAGGATGCTCAGTGGAGGCTCCAGCCCAGGAGCAGTTACAACCCTTACTGGGGAGAACTGAGGAGCCAGAAACCAGGACCAGAGACTCGCAGCTATTGGAACCCCAGGGAATGTCGGCTGCTGAGGAACCTGGAGACCCAGATGCCACAGGGACTACGGTGACTGGAAGACTGGTGGGAAGTGACCCACCACTGCGAGGTCAGCGTGTTTCAGTAGGCTTCCCTGCTGACCCAGGGGCGGATCCACCCCTGCCACTGACAGGGCGCTGGGTTGGAGCCTGGTGAAGGCGGGTGGGCCCAGGCTCCCCCACCAGGGGTCACTAACCCCCCTCCCCCTTTTGCTACAACATAGTCACTTGATCCCTCTCTTTCACCAAAGGAGATAGTATATGGACTCCGGCCTCTAGGCCAAGCTATCCCACTAGGGGAAGAGAATTTAGAGGGTCTCTGGCCATTGGGCCACACTGCTGTAGAAGCGTAGTATATGGACTTGGGCCACTAGGCCTCGCTATCCCACTAGGGGAAGAGAATTTAGAGGGACTCTGGCCATTAGGCCACACGATACTGACTACCAGAGGGGTAGTAGAACTGATGTAGACGCAGAGAGGCGGCGTTACCCTTTCTCCCCCCGAACCAAAGGGGTTGACGAGGTACAAAACCCACCACAGCTGGAAAAAAGATTAAGACCGGGTCTATGCTGTAAACTTACACAGGTTTAACTACGTCACTCACAAGTATGAAATTCACATTCCTGTTATACTGACCTAACCCCTGGTATAGACAGCACTATGTCAATGGGAGGGCTTCGCCCATCGACATAGCTACCACCTCTTGTGGAGATGGATTAACTACACCGACAGCAGAAGCTCTCCTGTTGGTATAGTAGCATCTTCACTGAAGCGCTACAGTGCCACTGCTGTACTGGTGCAGTGTTTTAAGTGTAGACCTCACACACCTTAGTGTGAAATTCTGGCCTCACTAGTTTGAATGAAAGTTATTCCTTTGATTTCAGTGGAGTCAGGATTTCCTTCTAAGAGTTAGGGTCCTTAATGTGTTAGGACTGTTATATGATTTAATAAGTTTACACTCTTTGCTTGTGCAATAGAATCGATGAGGGGAAAATCTTATTTTGCTCAGTGTGTTAATCATTGTACTAGAATTTTTAGCAGGAGATAAATGCAACTCCAGTGTGCTCATAAGCCAAATTCTGGCTTTCTTCACCTTTACTCATTCCCCAAAAAGGGATAACTAATGCCGCAGATGTACCTTGGTTTTCATCTTTATCCTTGTTGGCATTAACCCCCGGTCTGGCCAGCTGCACAGACAACTTGTGACAAGAGCATGAGTAATCTGATCTACAGAAGGTGTATAGTGATCATGAGTGTACGGATTGGGGGATGGGTTTGGTTTTTGTTAATATAACAATTGGCCCCACATCACCTAAATGGGTGCCTGGATGCTCTTCCACCATTCAGTTCACAGAGACTCCTATACAGGGCTTGTAAAGGGTTTACCTCTTGTGAACTTTAAGTTAGGATGGGTGTAGCAGTTCTACCCTACAGCTACTTCCTGAAAATGGCTTTTCAGGTATATATATACTACTTGTTATAAGAAGTTTAATTTCACTCAAGAGCTGCTTGTCAAACACATTTGTTTAGCTTCTGACAAATATTTTCTCAATAGATCTTTCATTCATATTTTAGGCTTTTTTATTGTAACTTTTTTCTATTTTTGTTATAGTTCTGTTATCACATAAGAATCTACCTGTATATTTTAAAAAAGCTTCCTATGTTAAAATCACATTTCACATAGTAACAAAATTGCAAAAACATGACTACCCCTTTTATTTATTAGAATTTATCAGTCCAGTGTTGTTGTGCATGGTCAGATTGCCTGGCTCATGCGATGTCAGAAGGCAGACCTAGCTCTGAAGGAAAGAAGAAACAAAATTAAATGAAATTAGAAAAATCATAAAGTAGCAAAAAACCCAGCACCTTCCCTCCACCCCGCAAAAGACCAAGAAAATGTCCAACTACAGATTCAAGGATGACATTTGTCTGTCATCTTTCTTCCACTTTTATTAACAAACTGAAAATTTCCTCTTTTCAATGTCATTTGTTTAACAAATATTTGTACTAAAATGTTACACAGTTAAAAATAAACATTTTGAATCAGTTATAGCCATAAAATTCAGGCTACTTGTTTTTTACTTCTCCAGTGTTCATAACACCATCTTTATATTCCTGAAAGTTTTCTTTCCTTCCTAGTTTCTTTGTCTTGCATCAGTTGACAAGCATTGGTGATTTTTGTCCATGCTTCCAACTGAGCTAAAATGAACCAGTCTGATTTTGTTTACTTACATGTTAATTCAACAGTAGCATCAATGATGTCAACCTCTCTGGCAGTTGTGTGTGTGTGTTTTCAGTTGTGTTAATTCGATTCAAAGTAGTAGATTTATTTTAAAAGTGCATATTTAGAATTCAGTTTCAAATTTAGCAGATTATAATGGTTTTTGAGTAGGTTAGTCTTGACCCTAAACTACTTAGCAGTTTGCACTGGGTTGTTATTAGATTATTTTTCTTTAAAAATAAATAAATAAAATCCTCATGGGTTTTGTCCAGTTTTATTCTAAAGCATTTTGGCATGAGATCAAAAGTGTGGAGGTGAATCAATTACAATTTAAAAAAAAAAACTTCACCAATGTAAACACTCTGCACACCTAGTTGTCACCTACCACCCCCCACTTCAACTAATACAGGGTATCATCAAGCAACTACAATCCATCCTGAAAGAAATCTTGAACCCCTTCTTTTGGCCTTGAAACAACCCCCCAACCTCTCCAAGCTCATCATCAGAAGCAAGCTCCCCACAGACCAGACACGCCAACTCAAAGCAGCACCAGATCCTGCCAGAACAACAGATGCAAAACCTGCAGATGTATCTCAGCGGTTACAATGATCCACACCCCCCACAACACACTTTTCAAGATCCATGGGTCCTACAGATGCCCATCACAACATGTGGTCTACCTCATCCAGTGCACTAATGCCACAACAACAACTATGTGGCTGAAACCAGACAATCACTACATTCTCAAGTGACACACGAAAATGATAAGAGAAAAACATCACATCCCCTGTGGGTCAACACTTTTAACAGATGAGCCTGGGAGCTTAAATTGATAAGTTTGCTAGACACTAAAAACCATGGTTTTAATAAAGACACAAGACTTATGACTTATTACAACAATCTGTAGCCACTCCCTCTCCTCCCGCCTTTTTGTCCTATGACTACCGAAGTGTTAATAGGACACTTCACCTTGAATGATCCCTAAGTGTATGTCTACATTGCAACTAAAAACCTGCAGGGGTCCATGCCAGCTGAGTGCGGCTTGTGGGGCTCGGGCTAAGGGGCTGTTTAATTGCAATGTAGACTTTTGGGCACAGGCTGCAGCCCAGCTCTGGGATACTCCTACCTTGCAGGGTCCTAGAGCCTGGGCTCCAGCACAAGCCTGACTGCACCGCAGGTAAACAGCCCCTTAAGCCCGAGTCCTGTGAGCCCGAGTCAGCTGGCATGGCCAGCCACGGGTTTTTAATTGCAATGTAGACATATCCCTAGTACCTCTCCCAGACCTGAAGGAGAGCTCTGTGTATCTCAAAAGCTTGTCTCTCTCCCCAACAGAAGTTGGTCCAATAAAAGATTATCTCACCTGCTTTGTCTCTGTTTATCTCTTGTCAGATTACAAGGTTAGATAGTTGTATCAGATTAGAGTTTGGTCAAAAAGCCCAAGTTTATTAAGAGAAAAAGAAGTCTAAGTGATGAAGTTTGAAAAAACTTCCCAGTGCTTCTGCCCTCTTCAGGGATGTAAGCAAATTTAACTCTCATGGAATTTGATACAGAAGACTGATTCACAGAATTGTAAGAAAAAAAGAAAAGATCTATGAAGTCTTAAGTCAACATTGTTCCTTATAGTGTATTATCAATAATTTGTCCAATTAAACTTTAAATCTTTATTTCTGTCTCTGGGCTGTTTACATTCCTCAGCTATTTGCAGATGCTTAGTATGCCTGCCTTAGTCATCATTTGGGCAAGCTATAGATGTTTAATTATTTTTTCCATTCCTTAAAGCAAAGTTGGCCCCACCACTTCCTACATGTTAGAACATCATGGGATTCCTTGAATATGCTCAGTGAAGTTCCACTGTTTCCCAAGAGTCCAACTACCATATAAGTGAATTAAGATGAGCAGTCAGAGTCTATACCATTAGAAAGAGAGTGATTTAATTTGTATTCTTTGGCCACAGGAGAAGGGAGATTTCTCCCTCAAAATTAGATGAAGCCTTCATTGCTGTATAGCCCAAGAAACCTTAAGAGCTCCATGTGTCAGAAGCCATTGTGAATTTTGGCTCAGTCAATCCCTAAAAGGTAATGGATTTCAGACACATTCCAGCCTTTGCAGAATTTACCCTGTACTCCCTCTTATTGTGGAAACAAATCTCTTCACTTCACCCAAAGTGCATAGGTGTGAAAGTTTTAACCTGATGAACCTCTTGTTGTTCTTTGCAGATCTTCCTAGTTTTAAGTTATTTACTTCCTGAATTTTGATGCCTTGTAGATTTGTGCGTGCATGCACGCCATAAAAAAAACATGTACATTCAATGACCAAATATTCTCTGATAGAGGAAGTAGCAGCTCCAGTGAAAAGTAAGATCATTAAGTATATGATTCTTCAGAGAGCTTCTTGGCACATTGCAGGATCTGGTGCCTTACTGATAGGACATATGGTGCAGTATTTTAAGCACTGGACTGGGAGTCAGGGCATCAATATTCAGGAGGCTAATTCTTAGCTCTGGCACAGACTTACTGTGTGATCTTTTCCGATCCCCAGTTTAGGACACAGAACTCACTTATGAGGCAAGCTGTCATTGCCTCCCCAGGCATAGTACCTTTCTTTCTTAAGGTGGTAGAGACTGAAAAGCAGCATCATAAACTTCTGTAGTGCTTCCCAGCATCATGTACAACAGTTTGATGGGAGAACATCTCTGTTAAGCAGTTTCTCACTGACACTCACCCTTCCATCTGCACATACTCCCCATTTATATTTAGCCATAAAAGCATGTTGTTGGCATAGAGCAGAGGTGGCCAAACTACAGCCCGGGGGCTGCATCCAGCCCTTCAAACGTTTTAATCTGGCCATCGAGCTCCTGTTGTGGAGCAGGGTCCAGGGCTTTCCCCGCTCCGGCGCTCCAGCTGGGGAGTGGGGGTCAGAGGCTTGCCCTGCTCCGCACGGCTCCTGGAAGCAGCAGCATATCCCCCCTCCACCTCCTTCACATGGGGCAGCCAGGGGGCTCTGAATGCTGCCTAACCCCAAGCGCTGCCTCCAAACTGTGGCCAATAGGAGCTGCAGGGCCAGTGTCTGCAGACGGGGCAGTGTGCAGCACTGCCTGGCTGCACTGCCGCGTAGGAGCTGGCGGGGGGACATGCCGCTGTTTCCGGGAGCTGCTTTAGGTAAGCAACACCTGGAGCTTGCAGCCCTGATCCCCCTCCCATACCCCTGCCCCAGCCCTGATCCCCCTCCCATGCTCCAAACCCAGCCCGGGAGCATCCTCCTGCATCCCCAACCTCTCATCCCAACCCCACCCAGAGCCCACATCCCAACCTCCTGCTCCAGCCCGGAGCCTCCTCCTGCACCCTGAACTCCTCATTTCTGGCCCCACCCCAGAGCCTGCATCCCCAGCTGGAGCCCTCACCCCCTCTCACACCCCAATCTCCAATTTCATGAGCACTCATGGCCCACCATACAACTTCCATACCCAGATGTGGCCCTCAGGTCAAAAAGTTTGCCCACCCCTGGCATAGAGGGACTGCCAGTAGCTACCTGGAGGTGGTCCTCTGTCATGTAGTTGCAACTCACCATTGTGCATACTACTCTGCCATATTTCAGCTTGATTTCTACAATTGGGGAGCATAGGGGCCCATTGTCCTTTATATTCAGGCTGGAGGGATAGTGTGTAGTTGTAGAGAACATGTTAGAAGCTGTTAAAAAAGCAATGGCAATCAATTAATGAGGACAGAAGATAAATTTCTGCAATTCAGAAAATTTGTTTTTGAATATGACACTTACATAATATCACAGGACAGTGCAATTAGCTTTTTCTTAAAAGTTGAGAAATCTTACAAAATCCTGCAAAACATATAAGAAACTAAATTGCACTGGGGTAAACTGTTTTCAAAACCATAAAGACCTCATCTTGTAAATATACAATGCTGAGATGAGAGGATCATCACTACAGGTTGCCCAGGATGCCAGTAGAGTATAGAGGAATGCTTTAGAGTGATGCTGCTAAAAATAAAACTGTTTTAGTGTGGTTGATAAATGCAGGAAAGGAATCGTGCTGAATATAATTAATCAGTGTTCAACACAGTGAGAAATCATTTCATATCATACACTGAAACGGTTGAAGTTTTATTATTGAGGCAGTAGAAATCATGGTTTTTAGAAAAGTGAGACTGTATAGTAGAACTGTTGGTAAAATGTTTGTTTGACTGACCAAAAAAGCAACTATTTCATTTTCAGCCAGAAAGCTTTTGGTTTTCAGCCTTTTCAATTTTCAGACAAAATTCTGAAATTTTAAGTAGAAAGCAAATGCATTTTATCAAAAATAATAGTTGAAAAAATGATTTTACACTGAAAAACAGTTTTTATGGAAAACATTTGACCCAGTCTATTCTATGTATTAAACTTCTGTTATGTATTGAAATCCAGTGATTAAACCCACCAGACTTCCAGTATCTTTACGGCTCTTTGCTCTGAGAAAAGTTCATTATTAATTGAGCTCCATCTTTTTATCTGAGTGCAGCAGGATTATTTTTGGGCAAAAGTCTACAGAAAAGATTCTTAATACTACTAAAGCTGTTTGAAGAAAAAGTTCCTACCTATTACACTGAAGTACTTGAAGTTAAAGCAACTGATTTCCTCCTTTTACAGGGTTTGGCCTATGCTATTTTTTGTGTTTTCTTCCAATATTTAATGAGGCTCCAAAGACATGAATGTCAAGTTCAGTGGAATTTAGGAAGTTATAAATGACTTACTGTTTTAATTCAACTGTTTAATTCAACACAAAAGCTCTATAGCAATGTCTATTGTACATTTAGAGGTAGCGTGCATGAGGCACAGATTATCAGGAATGAAGGCCTTCCACTGAACCTGGGACTAGCAATCTCAGTTTCCAGGCAAACTCATGAACACAGGTGAGCGGCAACAGAGCTGCCTGATTAGCTGTCGTGCCTGATTAGCTCGAAGGAACCAGCAGGCATGCTCTTAAGGCTAGCAGCCGCAGCAGGTAGGGCTGATTAATGCTTACTCCCGTAGCTGCAATCACTCTTGTGCCTGCCTTGTGTCCAACTTTGTTCCAGTCCTGCACCTGCCTTGTTCCCTGCCTTGCTCTAACCCTGTTCTTGCTAAGCTCCAATCCACTCCAGCCTTGCTCCCCTGCTTAGCTCCTGACTCTGGCACAGGCCAGTAGGCCTGATCACCCAAGCCACAATCTCTGGCAGTTTTTACAAGAAATACACCATGGTTTTCCCATAACTATTATTTTGCATTCTGTAGTAAAATCTACCAGATTCTAATCTTAATCTCTTTTTGATGCAGTTGCTGAATTTGTTTTATTTAAATTATGCTTATAAAGGTCCTGTAACTGGTGCGGGCTACCTACTGTGCACTACCTTCATGACCTATTGAGGTCTCTGGTTACATGCGACAGCCTGTCTCAGTTTCCCCTCTTGGACTGTTCAAATAAAACATTTAATTTCTTGGTAAAAATACTTCAACTTGGAGACTGGCTTTATAAATATAAAATAAACTTCAGATAAAACTCAGTATCCCAAACAAAGTCCATTTGTCCCCACAGCACAAAGTTTCTTTTCCTCCTCGCAGGCCTTCCTGCTTTGGGCCTCTTTAGTCCTTTGCCTGCCTGATCAGGGTCACTTTCAGGCATAGGCGCTGACTCCGTGGGTGCTCCAGGGGCTGGAGACTCACAGGAAAAAAACAGTGGATGCTGAGCACCCACCGGCAGTCCCCTTGATCAGCTCCTCCCGCTCCTTCCTAACGCCTCCCGCCTGCCAGCGGCCCCACTGATCAGCGCCTCCCCATCCCAGCACCTCCCATCCATCTCAATCAGCTGCTCCACAGCATGCAGCGTGGGGGGAAGAGGGAGGAGCGAGGGCTAGACGCTCGGGGGCAGGGGCGGGAAGAGGCAGAGCGGGGGAGGAAAGAAACGGGGTGGGGGTGGAGAGAAGCAGTAGGGTAGGAGTGGGGCTTTGGGGGAAGAAGTAGGAGCAGGGCCTGGGGCAGAGCCCGGGGCCGAGTACCCCCCACAGCACATTGGAAAGTTGGTGCCTCTGCTTCCCGGCCTCCCTGTCTGGGTCAATGACTCTGATCTCATGGTCTTCCCTGCAGGAGCCTTACCTCACTCTCCACAGACTTTGCCACAGCTTCCTGAGCTTCCCCCTTCACTGCAGCCACCTTCAGGGAATTACCTGATCCAACCCAGGTGTGCCTCTTTAGTAATCCTGCTAGTCCCAGGCCTTCCAGCCATTAAAGGGGAAGCCAGGACCCCAAACAGGTTCCAGTTGAGGACTGAAGATGATCTATGGCAGCAAACCCCCAAGAAATTGGCACAGAACTCAAAAAAAAAATCAAGAAATATTTGTAAATATTGATAAACATTGCATTTTAATCCTTTTCCATTATAAATGTAAATTGTATATTGTGACTAGCTGTTGTTTGTATGGTACTTTGAAAATATAAAGTATGATATAAACCCTAAGTACTATTATTAGTAGTACAGTGAGTGCTTGTCACTGAACGTAAATGTTGATGCTTGTAAACTGCAAAAGGAACTCTGAAATAAGAAAGAATATATTTGTAAATAAGGCAATGTAGTCAGAATCATTTCCTCCTGTTATCTTTGTTTTTCAAAAGTTCTGTAGTTGCTTGATATCTAAGTCAGACCAGTCAGTTCTGAGTCATTCAAACAAGGCTCTGTGAGCACTGATACATGTGACAGTAGACAAAGCAAAATGTAATCCTTTATCGGCTTGATGGGCTTCTGTTTGACACGTCCCATTATTTCCTGCCTACGCGTCTGAAAGATGTTCACTGAATTCCGTGAGTGACTGTACTTTACTTTGTTCTATCATGAGTACATAGAGTAATACAGTGATTTACTATATATTGGATTAAATTTGCTTTGATTTTGGACAGCTCATGTAGTACATTGTAATGTGATGTTCTGAAATATTTTCATTACTACACTAGAATCTTCTTAACAGAGATACCTAGATGGATTCCCTTTTCTCCCTATTAAATCAATTGATTGACAATTATAACCACAGACTTTATTTTAATACTAACAATGCAGTTTGCTGAGACCATCAAGTTGCTGAATAGGCCCAAAGAATAGGAGGCGGCACTTAACCTCAAAACTACCCTTGAAGGTCAGTTTGAAGTCTAGCAGTATGAAGTCCGGTTATATTCCTGGCTATGCAGATTTCCTATATGACCTTGGACAAATGAGTTATCCCTCCTGTGCCTTGGTTCTCCCAGCTGGAAAATGAGGATAATACTTATTTCCTCTCAAGACTACTGAGAGAATACCTTCATTTAATGTTCAAGAGCTTTGGGATCTTCTTATGGAGGGTTTTATGAAAATGCAAAGTATTATTTATTGTTACATGTAGTATGGAATAGGGACTGAGCTTGCTTCACCTGCCCAGTGTGGCAATTGAAAGATTTGGTATGGTGGTTCACCATGTGTTGCTGATGTAAAAGAAGCAAACTAAAACCAGAATAAGACTATGGTAAAGTAGTTCATATGTTTTCTCATGTAGCACAGAAAATAGAGACTTTTTGTTAATATTCTTGAGACAGGTTCCTTCTATGTTTTAATGTGCCTTTTTTACACCATGCACCGTCAACCTGTGGAACTCCTTGCCAGAGGATGTTGTGAAGGCCAAGACTATAACAGGGTTCAAAAAAGAACTAGATAAGTTCATGGAGGATGTGTCCATCAATGGCTATTAGCCAGGATGGGCAGAGATGGTGTCCCTAACATCTGTTTGCCAGAAGCTGGGAATGGGCAACAGGGGATGGATCACTTGGTGATTACCTGTTCTGTTCATTCCTTCTGGGGTACCTGGCATTGGCCACTATCGGACGACAGGGTACTGGGCTAGATGGACCTTTGGTCTGACCCAGTATGGCCATTCTTATGTTTTTAATGTCAGAATGGTCCTGTTTCTTTGCTCTTGTGTGATTTGAAGGCTTCCCTATTAAGCTGAATTGCCATCCATATTAAGCGGTAATCATTTTTCAGGTCCTTACAGTGAATATCAAATACAAATGTAGGCATAAATGGCATAAGTAAGGTTAAATGTAAGGTATAATTCGCTGCACTGAGCAGTAGTAAAGTCATGAACTTGCAAGTGTGCTGAGTAAACTACTAAGTTACAAAACAGTTTACTGTATAGTCTATGCAGTGAAGTTCTCCATTGTACAGTTATAAAACATGATCAGAAGGATCCTGCAATGTTGCTCTAGTAATGAAAGCTGATTTCAATCCATCAGTAAATTTTCTTGCTACTCAATATTTGGATCAAATTCTGACTTCAGTTGTTGAATATTTGAAAATGAAATGTTAAACAGGAAGAGGATTTTTATTTTTGCAGAAGTTCTCTAAATACATTCATTGATATTGCTTAAAGATATGAGTTACTGAATAGTAATATTTTCAAACCTTTATGAAAATTGTCACTTATGATTGCTCTAATGATCATTTCTAAAGATGGGAATGATGTGCGTCTTTAGCAGACTGAGCAATACTGGTAAGACTAATATGCAAAAGCCTGTTTTCTCTCTTTCATATGCTAAATCTGAATAGCATAAATTCCTAATTCCCTTTTGTTTAACAAAAGATAAGCAATAAAAACTGTACTTGTTGCTCTCTTATTTAAAGTGTTGCTGTTTGATGCTATGAAAAACACTTGTGCAGAAGGTAGAAATATAATTCAACAACTGGATCATAACCATAGAGCTTGAAATTCACGCTTTCTACATTAAAAATAAAACCGAGTCTTATGTGTCCACTTTCACATGCATTCTAACTCATTCTTCCTACCCCCTTTTATGAAGATCTCTAGTTTAATTTTATTTTTAATGTTCTATTGCACCTCCTATTTTAATATCTAGGCGCACAGATATGCAGCCAAATGTCAAAATTGGCAACTAAATCAAACCATCTACCTCCCACCCACCTCTCATCTTGATTTATAGTGCAATAAAGGTTTTGTTGCATTATATACTGATTCTCAGAATCTAATTACAAAGCGTAAATCACAAAGTGAAATCTCTGATCCTTCTGTCATTTAGAAATGGAAAAAAACAGTCAGGAATTTTTCTAATAAAATATTCTTTGTAGTGGCAAAGACTAGGACATATCCTGCAATTAGACTATAAAACTTTGGAACATCTGATTTAGAAGATTATGCTATTTGTTCTGGTGAAAAAATTTAGTTGACAAAATTCTTGGGTTTAAGATTTTTAATATAATCGACCATTCTCATTTCTTTTTCCCTTAAATTTAAAATGGTGGGAATACAAATAACTGGAGATTTGTATTTTTTGTTGTTTATATAATAGTTCTATGAATGACGCATTGTGGAATCAGAAATGTGGACTGAATATTCCAGATAGTTCTTTTCTCTCTCTGCTTTAATAGTAAACATAAATCAAATTGTTTAACCTTAATATATTAATGTAAAATTTTCAAGGGTGACTTTCAATGAACTTTAGAGTACAATGTTTAAAAGTGCCTAAGTCACATTTTCAAAAGTGTCATAGGCTCCTAAACCCCAGGTCCTCAAAGGTATTTAGGTGCCTAATTCCCATTGAAATTAAGTGCCTCAGTCACTTTTGAAAAAGTGACTTAGGTTCCTAAGTCTTAGGCACTTCTGAAAAATTCATTCTTAGGCTCCTAAATACCCATGTCACTTTTGAAAATGTAAACTTTCGCCTATTTAAAAACAAAAACCAAACAACCAAACAACAAATAAAATGGAGGGGTGGGGAGGGAGAGAGAAAAGAGTAACTTCAGATCGGTTTTAACTGACCAGAAGCATATCATAAGACAGAACTTTGGCACATAATTCTATATGGAAAAGAAAGCAGGCTTGGACAGCCACATAAGACTTTCTTCTTGCTTCCCCTTGAGCCTCTTCAGCTGCATAGACCCAGAGATTCACAGAGCCCTTGTGGTCAAGCAGCAACGGCACCAATTTTGCTTTAGTTAGAACCTAAAACCTTATGTAAATAATAATAATTTAACATATATTAATAATTGTTGCTGTATCATGCTTAAAAATAGTGCTGGGTGAGCCATGAAGTTTGGATCTGAATGTCCTAAAGTTCAGGAGTCTTTGGTTTGATTCATCTCTGTTTAAATTTCAGTCTTGTTTTAAAAGCTATTTGTTACTTCTACAGATCTGTGTAACATGATCTCAGCTTTTTAACATTGTTGATTATCAATGGGACTTCTCTGGCATTATCTAATACCCTGACTACTGTGTTATGGCAGATCTGGTTTTTCCTATTATCGTTTACTGTCATGAAACAATTAGGCCAGAGGTGATGCCTCCCTTCTGCTGTAGTGGTTGTTTAAGTGCTAAAGCAGAAAGGTAAGTGTGTCAGTAAGAGCAGTTGGTTTTAACAATTTGCCTCTTTTTTTCTCTCCTGGTGAGTTCAGAGATTATACGGATGTATGAATAGAAACTGTTCATGTGTGACACTATCCAGATGCCAAGTATACGTAAATTGCATAATACATCATTCATTTTCTATCTGCGTTTTTTTAACAGGCATATAAAAAAAAAACAACAAAAATTATGCAAGCCTTCAGCTGCTAGTTAATATAAAGTCTACCAGGTGAGCCATTTAAAAGAACTAAATTACATAGAAGTGACTGATACATTTTGAATCAAGAAGAAAATGGAATAAGAATTTGGGCACCAATTTCTTGGGATATAAATGGGATTAGATATGTTACTGGCGATCCTTGCCCACATGCCCAGAAAGTTACACTGAGTATAAAATACACGGTCAGAAATGTATTCTCCTGATCCAGTAAAGGATCTATACTTCTAACAGAACAACAAATTAACATATTTTTTATTTTTAGCAGCAGAGACAGGAACTGTGCCTGCTGATATTTGGGGGGGAGGGGCTGAGTGAGGGCAGCTGGCTTCAGCAGCGTTACTGAGCATGCTCAGTCCATGACCCCACATGCCCCTGCCACACATCACTTGTGCTTAGCAGTGTAACTTTGTATTGCATGTTATTGGGGAAAATGTCATTCCTCCTATAGAATTGTGATAACAGTACAATATGAACTGTCCTTGTAATGGAAAAGCTTTTGCATTAAGTATGCAAGAGAAGTGCCCAAAAGAGGCCAGATATTTTAGAAATTTGGTCACCATTTTTTAGTGTCCTCAGAGGAGAAGGACTCCTCCCCAGACAGCAAGCCAGAATCTTTAGCCAGGTTCTTTGACTGTTAATCTGATCCTGAATAAGTAATGTATGATGTAGTATGTTAATGTTGTAATTTTATCTAAATAATTTTTTTAAAAGATATTTTCCCCCTGAGCAAGAGTTATCCACTAGGATTAGGTGAGCTGTATGTCCCACAATTAATTTCCTCAATTGTAGGGTCAGGTATCATTGGTAGACTTTAATCCCTCCTGTGATTTTCTACTTTTCTCTTATTGTGTCTGGGTTAGCGAGAAAAGCATAAATAGTAAATTGGTAGGACTCTTTAATAAATTTTCATCCATCAGTTGTGCCGCG
This sequence comes from Natator depressus, assembly GCF_965152275.1. NCBI lineage: Eukaryota > Metazoa > Chordata > Testudines > Cheloniidae > Natator > Natator depressus. The sequence continues at coordinate 25,391,527 of NC_134240.1, forward strand.
AACCCATGTGCCAGTTTGTGAAAAGTTTGAATTATTCATATTAAATAATACATACTACTTGTAGTACTATTTAAAAATCAATCAATCACTTCCTCTTCACAATCTTCAATTTTTAGTAGTTAAAGAAACTTCTCGGAATAGGAGAGGGCATGTATGAGGTAATCTTAAAAAGTAACTCAACATTAAACATACAGCAAGCTTTTAATACACAATGGATGGACTTACTGATAAAACTTGCATTCCCCAGTTTCCTCTTAATGACCATAGTACATGAATCAGAGAAATGATACATTCAGTAATGATTAGTTAATGCTTTTGATCTGATGAATGAGGTCATCCCAAGAAACATTTCTAAACATAACTAGTTGTAGAGTTTCTCATGTGGCATCTTCTGCTATTACTATGCAGACACCAAAATGATGCCATTCTCTTTATAGGGGTTTGCGTACCATTTTACATAAGGCTTCTCACTTGTTAAAATTCATTCAAATAATTTCTGGTTAAGATCTATGATTGGGCTGGAAAGTAAGAAATGGGAGTGTGGAAGAGATCACTTACTCATAGCAATATTAGAGTTTCTCTTGTAAAAGGACTGTCACACAAGCCAAGAAACATACTTTGCCATTACCTAGAAAACCATTCCTTGGCCCTAGTGATTGACACATTAATCTTATAAGCATTTAACCCAGGTTATTTGAAAACTGGTGTAGGAACCAATTTCTTGTTCTGAATTTACAGCTAAAATTTTGTCTATTTACTATTAGAAAGGAAAGTTGGCATAAGCCAATGAAACTTGCATTTGCGGGTTAGAGCAGCAGAAGCTGATATGCATTAAAATGCTTCTTTTTTTCCTGGGAGGAAAATATTGTCAAGAACTATTCAAAATCATTTGTGCATCATGGAGTTGAAACAACATGACATCTACTCTGTGAAGTGCTAATGAGAGAACATACACAAAATAATAATATAATATTTAGTATTTATAGCACTTTGCATCTCCAAAAGGCTGTGTGAACAGTAAATAGTTCCTCAAAATATCCCTGTGATGTAGACTAGTTTTCCACGTTTTATAGATGTGGAAAAACTCCCCTAAGGCTACAAGACAAATCAGTGGAAGAACCAAGTTTAGAACTCAGGATTTCTTGTGATCAGTGAACTAGACCGTGCTGCACCTCTGGTGTACATTCATCAACAGTATATTTGGGTACTACTTTTTGAAAATCATACTGAAAGTTTGTATTTGTGGTGTCTGGTGATTGACAGCAGTGACAAAAGAATTCCTTTAAAAAAAAAATCAATAGACCAAGCCCAGAGTAGCAGCAATAGAGTGTGTGTCTTCATCCTGCTTTTTTAATGCTCTCTGTATTAACTTGGCAAGACTACCCCCCTGGAGTAGTTCATTCTCTATACCAGCTCATTTCTGAACTTCTCATGAATAGACACTCAGCTGTGCAGAATGATATCAATTGTGCAGAAATGTGCCAAATTGTTTGAATTGTGATCTGCTGTCCATTTAACACAGGGTTGAGGGCACTAGCCTCCTTTTATATAGGATTTCAAGCTGGTTTGAACATTTTTGCTGGAAACTGCAGGACTGTGGCTTATAATGCGAAAATAGAAATATTCTGAAAAGCCCAGATTCTCTGGTCAACTAAATCCACTTTGTGCTGCATAAATGACATAAAATGGACTTAAAGCCAGACCAGTGGAGAAGTCTGCTGTGCAGGGGAACTCTTTGCTGATGGAAAGTTGGCAGAGGGGCTCTAGTATCTCCTGTGTCAGCCTCCCTTTCCACCTCTGGCATGTGGGGGCAATGTGGCATCCCAGGCCAGTGGGGATCTGACATGGCAGAGTTCTTCCATTTTCTATTGTTGCATCTATTATTGTAACATATATTAGTTACTGGTGAGTGGCTGTTACACCTGTGAATTCCCTGACATAAAAATTGAACACTTGGTGGTGATTTTTACCTTTGAGTGTTTTAATGTAGAGTATGAGTTATTTTAGATTGTATATTAAGGAAATCTCTGTCTGTAGTAAGAGTGACAAGGTGGGTGAGATAATATCTTTTATTGAACCAACTTCTGTTGGTGAGAGAGACAAGTTTTTGAGCTACACAGAGCTATTCCTGACCAGACCTAAATCTGTCCAGCATTTTGCAGATCCAACTGTGTTTCCCATCCATTAAATCAGTAGGAACACTTTAGTTACTGACATTCTGATTGTAAACTACAAAGAAGTGGAATAGTGGTCTTGTAAATAAGGCAGTAGTCTGGAATGTGGAAGATGTGGGTTCAATTCCTAGCTTTGCACAAACTGCCTGTGTAATCTTGGGAAAATTACTTTAACCTCTGTTTCTGTTCTTTGTCTGCACAGTGAGGATAATGCTTTCTTTTTCCCATCTTTTGTCTGTCTTGTCATTTAGATTATAAGCTCTTCGGGAAACTGACTCTCATTGCACATTTATACAGTGCCTCATACAATAGTATGTTAAATTGGTTGTGACTTCTAGGCACTGCTGTAATACAAATTAATAACAATGCAATTATCAGGTCCATATAAGTGCCTAGATAGATATAAATAAATATAAAAATATGGCTGATATACTAAACACTGTAGTCTAGTTAACTTTAAATGTTAGCACAGGCAGAAGTAGATTTAAGCAAGTATTTAACACGCACACACATAATCTACTGTATGTACTTTAGAGTACATAAATAATCAGAGCAGAAAATGTTACCAAGTCACACTCCAGGTCACTCAGCACTTTGTGCGTGTGTGGTATTAATCAGTCCAAGTGGCTAAATGATATCTTAATCATTAAATGTGGGAGTTCTTGGTTACACAAAGATCAGTTGGGGGAGAGGGCGGGGAAGCTAAATCAAGAAAAAAGAACTTGGACAAAAAGAAGCAAAACAGATACATTATGTATGAGCCTTCAGTGCAGGTCCAACAGTAAATTAAAATCAGAGGATCACTCTAAAGCTACCAATCATTCAGGGATTTAAGTGAGACTTTCGATGAAGATTATGGATATTTTACTGTTTAATAATCTGAAAAAAAAAAGATACTTTTCTAAACACAAAGCCTTACAAGTTTTGTGTTCAAACAGATACATCAGGATTTAAGAGAAAAAATTACAAGGTACAAGACATATATTAGGACAAAAGATTGGTCGTATTATCAGAAGGTCAAGGTCTGAGATCCATAAGCATATTTAAACTTCATGTGCTACTTCAGATACAGTACTTGTTTTCTAAATTGGTCACGTGACAGACAGACACGCTGTCTGTGAGTGTGCACAAATGGGGTATTTTACTTGTTGCCTAAAATAAGCTTGAATATGCCTGTGCAAAAATATACACAAACCTCAGGGATGAGCTTTCTGAGACTCAAGCCCATAATATTTGTTTGTGCCTTCATTGCTATAATGTTTAAACTAACTGAACTAATTTGATTGTTACATATGTTGGTGTAAGGCAGTGATATCTCATGAATTATTCCTTGGTTTCACAAATTTCTTCCTAATCTTACAAATTCCTCTATCTCTGGTTCATAGGGTCTACAGTACGCAGACTAGAATTAGCCTCCAGTTCCATTCTTTGTGAATTTCTGTTTTAGTTTGTGGCACTGAATGAAAACTTGCTTTCTGGGGCAAATATCATTATGTTGTGCCACAGTGCCCCAACTCACTATACTTTTCACTAATATTCTTGAGTACACCTTGCTGATAACATTTCTCTTACATATAACTATAAACATATTAAGAGCAAGGATTCTTCAAAAATAACTAAATAAATAGTACCCCATCTTTGGGAACAGTTACGAATCCATGTAGTTGGTTAGGCCCCAATTTAGCAAGCGACTTAAGCACATGTATAAATTTAAGTACATCATTAGGACTACTCCCATTTTTAAAGTTACTTAATTGCTTACGTACTTTGCTGAACCAGAGTCTTAAACCTTCAGGATTTGAGACTTTTTTTTTTTTTTTTTTTAGAGACAAGGTAGGTGAGGTAATATCGTTTATTGGACCAACTTTTGTTGGTGGACAGTACAAGCTTTTGAGCTACACAGAGCTCTTCTTCAGGTCTGGGGAAGGAAGCAGAGTGACCTGAAGAAGAGCTCTGTGTATCTCAAAAGTTTATACCTTCCACCAACAGAAGTTGGTCCAATAAAAGATATTACCTCACCCACCTTGTCTTTCTCATATCCTGGGACCAACATGGCTACAACAACAATGCCAGGTGTAGAATTCATTACTTATCCTAACCAGTCTCAAATAAGGACAAAATGTAAGTTTACACTGAAGAAAAGACCCTTTCACTTTATTTTACTATACTAACTTGGGTAAGCTGTGGTAAGTTTGTTTGTCAGTTTCTTTTTCTGACTCTCATACAGGATACAAGGGCTAAATATATTTTTGGCTTCCTTAGGATAAGCTGTTACGAGTTACCAAAACTGTATCATTTGACCATCGAGCTTGTAAAAGAAACTTCTGTATTGATGTACTGCAATTCTCAGACAATCTGCCTAAACGCTCCCCTGTCTAAATGGAAGAAAAACTGTCTTAAGTAACCTGAATCTTTCAGAATATAATTTCCTCGAGCCTTACGGAAATAACAATATTCTGAGTTACGTGATACTCTCTAGATAGGAAATTCCAGCATTATGCTGGAAGTTGCTTATACAAATTAATCTCCAGCAAATCTGAAATGACTCAGCATTTTTCCTGGTTTTCCTTAGAGCACACATGTAACAGAGTGCAAGGTCTTTGAGACCTGTGGAAAATTATTGTCTTCGTACCATGTTGGATCTTGAGGTCCTCACAAATGTTATTGTGTTCAAAGAAGCACACCTTTGGTTGGTGGCGGGGGAAGTGCACAAGATGTAAGGACTACCTTGCCTATAGGCATTTGTTATGTTTGGGTTGTTTTTTATATATGCATACGTCTTCTGAGCATGCTTCAATGCTCCAGGATATGGAGGAATATGTACTTATGTTTACAGTGGAGAGCATGGGACGCTATCTGCAATCATTAGAAGACTGAAACAGCTGTGGTATTGGTCTTCTCAAAAGAGGGGGTGGGGTTCACTGAGTTTTCTAGGAAGAGAGATGCTTGTCTAGTGGTTAACATAGGACTAAGAGCCAAGAACTCCCGAGTTACAATCCTAGCTCTGATAGTGGTTTCTTCCATAACTTTGGGCTAGTTACTTTTAACCTGCTTTCAGTTTCCCCTTCTGTAAAATGATCATACTGCTTGTCTCCTTAAATGGGTGTTCTGAGAATAAATATTTGTAAAAAGCTTTGAAGAAAATTTTGTTAAAAATTCTCCTGAAGAAGCTGAAAGGGAGGCTTGCCTCAAGTGAAATGATGTAAACCATCCCAAGACCAAAGACCAGATCTATTAAAACAGGAGAGATGTGTAAGTCACATTGAGAATCTTGAAATAAATGTCTACAGTTTGCAGGATTTTAGAAATAGTCTTGTGAGAGCTGAGACTGTTTAAAAAAAAAATTGAAGGAAACGTTCCAGAAATAGGACATTACAGGATGTCTTTTTAGCCTATACCAGTAGTGCAAGAACTGTCCAACAGAAGAAATTATACTAAAATGAGCAGAACTCTGAGCTTGCAGCTTGTCACTGCTCCAGCATGTACAACAAGAATGATGGAATTTAATTTAAAACACAATAATGTAACAGTTGTTGTACTATTTAATATCCTCACTGTAGATTTCAAAATGGTGATACCTTTCTATTGTGAATAAAAAGAAAAACAGTGTGTCACTAAGAAAGAACAACTTCCTCTCCAGAATTCTGTTTTAATGTATCATTCCAAACAAAAGAATTATCAGTCAAATTAATTAGTCCATCCTTCATTTCTTCTTCCAAAGTAACTTGATGTAACCTTTTCCAGCAAAATATTAGCTATGTTAAGAGAGTTAAAGAATGGTGCATGGTGTGTGGAAATCCAGCATGATGGAAACTATCATTCTTCAAAATATGACAGTTATGTACCTGGTCTCATCTATGAGAATGTGACTGGTACTCACTACTAAAAGCTGATCAAGAAAAAAGGCAGTAGAAATGAGACTCCTTTGATGAGTCACTGAGTACATAGGCTTGACTGGATTCATGACCCTGACATTCCAGCTGAATTAGTAGTTGAAATGTTGATTCTGTATACTGAGTGATTCCAGCTCAGACTGTTAGAAACATATGCATGAATCACAAGGCTTTTCACAGACTATTGAAAATAAATGTAAACCAAAAATGTCTGATAATGCCCAAAAGCAAATCCTAATCAGACTGGATGCCTATTTTTTATTACATCTGTCTGCTCAGGGGATAGCTCATTGAGATTGAGAAACCCAAGGTGATTGAGGGACCATCACTACTGGCATCACTCCTTTGTTGGAGTCGCATCTTGTTTTGCTACAGTGATCTAATTTTTACATTTTCTTGAATCTGTTTTATAGCCACTATGTTCAAATTCCCACTTAGAGGAGGCAGCTAAAATACAAACACAATTCCTGCATTGACACAGAACCACCTTTTTCGCCAGGTGTGAATGAGCTAACTGTATGTATATGACTTAGATAGAGAGGAAGAAGTAACAGTTTTCGGTTTAATTAAGCAAGCTATCTTAAATGATCTCTTTTCCTTCCTCCTCCAGCACTTCCAGTTATTTCCTGATATATTTTAGGGGCCAACTTTAGCAGGTTTAGGGAGGAGCCATTTTAAAAAACAGATGTATGCTTCCTGAAAGACAACATTAAAACTTCCAGTGAAGAAGGCAAAGAAGTCTGTACCCTTTAAGGAGATGAGTGCATGACATAAGAAACAATGGGTGTATCTACACAGAATGTAATCTTAAGAAAAATGTAAATATTTCACAAAAGTCAAACCAGGAATCTTAAAAACTAAAAAGCAAATAAATATATTTTTTCATGGGAAAGTACCTCTTTATTATTTTGAATATTCTAATTAACTCCGTAAATAATGGTAAGATTTTTTGTTTTGTTTCAGACTTATCAGTTAGTTAAATTATTTCCACTGGTACTAGCCACCAGGCATGCATGCTGTTCGTTGATGACTAGAAGAAATATGGAATAGTATGAAGTCTAAATCAGTTTTCTATAGTTACCTTTAACTTTCAAAGACTTTTGACCTCTAAACTTCTATATTGGTCATTTAAAATGTACTAGCAGAGGTATTTATAGCAATGAATACATATCATGGCCAGGCTCAGAAAATCACACTGAAATTTTTCAGTTTGGACTTCAGCCTTAGGTTTTAGCAGGTGAATATTAAAACATCACACAATATATCCAATACTGTTTTTGTCACAATTAGCTAGGATTTTTGCTTCCTCTTTTCAAATTCCTGGATGTTGCTAATTTTTATGAAATTCTTGTCTTTTGGGTGGATCATTGAAAACTTACAGTTTCTAGTGAAATGACCTGGATGTGACCCACTAATTTAAAGATGTTGATCTCTACATGTCAAAAGTGGCATCAGGCGGTATTTAACTGCAGGGGGTGGGGAAATGGGTTCTGTTGATTTCCCTGTTCTGATGTTCTCCTTTTGGTGGGAATATGCCTCTCTCACAGTTAATCGCAAACTGCATTTCTCACAATTCCTATGAACTGAAAAAAACAACTCAGATCAATCAGCACTATGGAAGGGAAATAGTGCAACAACAACCCCCTCCCACATACACACTTTATAACAGTCTGGACACTGAAATATAGAATTAATACCCAAAACTGACACATGATTTATTGATTACACTTTATCTTATGATGGGCCCTCAGTTAGTATATATCTAATTGAAATATGTTAGAAGATAGATTGATGTCAGTGTCATTGAGAGAGATGGGAAAAAGTCATAATAAAATAAGTTGTATAGAAAAAGTATGGATTTACTTTTAATTTAAGTAGTTGTACAAATATTTACATTCTTTTGGAAAACAATCTTGGGGAAATGGTGTACAAGGCAGCATATATAGACAGACATATTTATAATGTAAATGTTTAAATGAACAACAATGAAAATAATGTAAAGGTTATGCTAAATACAGTAGGGTGAAATGGCTGCACTGTACTGCTGGAAGGCATAAGATTATAAGTGGATCTGTTGCCTAGTGATCATCTTTTCCATATGTGCTAGTAATATCAGACAGGTGATTTAGTTTCATAAAGATCAGGGGGATTGCTCATGTTCACAAAGGCCTTTGTACTTTCTTATTTCAGCTGTTTGACTTATTCCTGTGATGTGGTTAATATATCCTGCAATGTAACATTAATACACATCTGTTGTTACGTAACACACAGTAAAATAAATGTAGATTCCTGAGCTAACAAAGCAGACAAGTTCTTAGCAGGGTAAGTTTGAAAGAATTTTGGGGGGTACATTTCTTTAGTTCTGACAGAGGTGGCTGAGTGCCAGATTTTGTTCATTAAAGAGAAAGCAATATTGATCAGAAGCAACCAGTCTTTACACATTTGTACTAAAACAGTTACCAGATTTCTGTGAGCACCGTGTAACAAGATACCTGCATTTCTCTTCCAGACTTTAAGTAGATTTCATTCTCCACTATAAAGCTGTCCTTCAGCCATGCACCTCTTATCCTATGAACACTACAGCTGGGATTTTCAAAGAGGTCTAGGGGAATTGTATACCCAATTCTCATTGCCTTTCAGTGGCAATGAGGTGTCTAACTCCCTTAGGCCCCTTTGGAAATTCCAGACTGCATGCTTCACTCCATGTTATGTTATAATTTAAGGTGCTATGAAGATTGTGAATTGATTTCACAGAATTCACAGATAAGTCTGAAAACATTTATGTCAGACAATCGGTTCTAAAAAGTACTGTGACAAACTTCCTGCTCTACCTTGGTGGGTCTTGCACTTATTGGTGGATTTGCTTGCCTTGGAGCTTCACAGCAGCCCTCAGCTTGGCCGTTTTTCTGAATTCACAGTCCAGGTCGACTCCTCCTGTGTCTGACCAGGAGTTGGGAGGATTTGGGGGGGAACCCTCTATTCCAGGATCCAGCCCAGGGCCCTGGAGAGTACCTCCTGGAACAGCTGTGCAACAGCTACAACTCCCTGGGCTACTTCCCCATGGCCTCCTCCCAACACCTTCTTTATTCTCACCATAGGACCTTCCTCCTGGTGTCTGATAATGCTTGTACACCTCAGTCCTCCAACAGTCCGCGTTCTCACTCTCAGCTCCTAGTGCCTCTTGCTCCCGGCTCCTCACACACATACCACAAACTTGAAGTGAGCTCCTTTTTAAAACCCAGGTGCCCTGATTAGCCGGCCTTAATTGATTCTAGCAGCCTCTTGATTGGCTGCAGGTGTTCTAATCAGCCTGTCTTAATTGTCTCCAGAAGGTTCCTGATTATTCTGGAACCTTCCCTGTTAGGAGACGGAATCGTTTTTTCGCTCGCTCCTGAGCTATCTGCTTTCCTTTCTTTCCTGAAGCCCCCTGGCCCAGATTTTTCACACTTTTCCTTTTGCTTAGTTTCCCCCCCCGCGTTTGGGCCGGACGCTTTGTTTTTTTGGTTTCGTTTTCTCCCGCTTTTTTGAGCTGCGTCAGTGTGCTGGCCGGTTGCCAGCACCCCCCCCCAGACGCCTGCTTTTGGACTTTGCTTTTTGCTTAATTGAAACCCCCAGAAGAGGGGGGGAGGACTGCCGACCCGCTGTCCAGAGAGGGGAGTGGACGCCCCCAGACCCAGCCGTTTTGTTTTTTGCCTGGACTTTTTTCTTATCACTACAACATTCCTAGCTGCCGAGAGCCTTGGGACAGGGCCAACAGCTGCAACAGATGCCAGAGGCCGGAGAACTCGCCCGAGCAGCCGTGAATCATCGTGGAGAGAAGCCGTAAGACTGAGGGATTTCCTTTGAATTATACCCTCGGGGGGGGGGAGTTGACTGCGTTCCAGCTGCGTCTGTGGCGGCACAGGGGTGTAGCAGGGAGCTACCCCCAGATCCACCGGTGCCCCCAACCCCCCCACCACTACTACGACTATCACGGCCCCCGCTGCCTCGTCCCTGCTGGCGATCTGCCATCTGCCTTCGGATCCAGCTGTTTGCTTTGGACTTTGCCTTTCGGACCGGACATAACAACCAACCAAACGAGACTCTTTGGACAAGTGTGGTGGGTCGCCCTCCCTCCACCCCCACCCCCCGGATTGTTTATCCCATAGTTTACCCCTACTACCGGACCCCGATTTTTGCCCCCCCCCTTCTTCCGGTGTCTCCCTGTCTCTCCCTGCTTACAATGGCAGAGATGGAGAGACGCAAGGCCCCTCCAATGAAATTGGTTGTCCCTTCCCCATCTACCCCCCTGCCCACCCCTCAAGATCTTCCCACCGCCTCCATTGTTAGAACCCCTGCCCCCGCCCCCGCTGGGGCCTCGGCAGTGGGAGGCACCGGGGCAATTACTACTGCTGCTTTGGTTTTTGCCCCATTAGATTCTAGGAACCCCCCCCAGTTAGACGGAAAGGTCGGGGCGGGCCGAAAGGAAAGGGCCCCGCTAATGCCGCTGGGCCCTCCATGGCAGAGGCTGCCCCCACCACTGTGGCCTCATCATCGATTGTGGCACCCCTCCCAGCTGTTCCCTCCACCAGCTCTGCGACCGTCCCTCCCCCGGCCCCCAGGACGTATGCCCGGGCGGCGGCAGGCTCCCCCTTGCCTGCCGCCTCCTCATCTCGCCCACCCACTACCTCCGCTACCATCACTAGCGCCCGGGGCCCTCTTCCCGCCCTGACCAGGAAACACGGTGTCCGTTGCCTCCTGGTACCCGCCTCGCCCCACGTGGAGGCGTACGTGCAGGCGTTGGCGAAGGTGGTAGGACCCATGGCCATTGTGGCGGCCTCCAAGATGTATGGGAAGGTCGTTTTCTTTCTGGCTTCGGAGACTGCCGCCCAGGAGGCGGTGGAGAAGGGCCTAGTGGTAGGAGGGGTGTTTATCCCCCTAGAACCGCTAGAAGATCTGGGCGTTCGCCTCGTCCTCACCTCCGTTCCTCCCTTTTTACCTAATGTTGCACTGTTACCCGCTCTTTCTGCCCTGGGAAAACTTGTTTCTGCTATCAGCCCTCTCCCGTTAGGCTGCAAGGACCCCGCCCTCCGTCACGTCCTCTCGTTCCGCCGGCAAGTGCAGATTTCACTGCCGGCGGGGGTGCGTGACGGAGAGGCGCTTGAGGGGTCCTTCCTAGTTCCCTACCAGGGAGCCCGCTATAGGGTCTTTTATTCCACCGGAGAGGCCCGGTGCTACCTCTGCCGCTCGGCGGGGCATGTCCGTAGGGACTGCCCTTTGGCCCGGGGGAGAGGGGCACCTGAGACCCCCGAGACCCGGCAGGATATCGGCCCTGTCGTTGCCGACACCCCTGGCCACCCGGCACCTGAAACCACCCCTCCTCCCACCCGATCCAACGCTGCCCCCGTCCGGGCCCAAGAGGTATCTTTCCAACAACGCCCGAGCGACCACGGGAGTCCCGCTCTTGCTGTAACCACCTCGGCAGAGCCTCTGGAGGAGAGTGTGGCACAGCTATTACCAGGTGCAGGAGAGGGCTCGCCCCAAGGAGAACCCCCCGCCCCTCCTGCTGCCTCACCGCTACCCTCCCGAACCCCTGAACCTTTGCCTCCGCGCCCCGCTCCGCCCCCTGCTACTCAACCCCCAGATGATGCTATGGAGGGCTGGACTGTAGTCCAGGGGAAGCGAGGCAAGCGGAGGGCTCGAGCCCCGCTGCATCCATCTGACGCGGAAGCCCCCCGGAAGACCAGGAAGGGAGGTACTGACCTTGAGCCTCCCGCCTCGGCCACGAGTGAGCTCCATTCGCTGGTGTTGGGAGGTGAAGATAGACTGGCATTGGAGGGAGGAATCCCCCCTCCGCGAGGGACCCTCCCCTCCGAAGCCCCGGAGGAAGCCCCTTCTAACCGGATACCACCTGAACTCCCTACGAACCCCGACGTGACCGTTGAGGCGGGCCCTAGCGGAGAGGCCCCCAGGGTAGTAGGAGTCGGCCTCTCCTCTGTGTATGCAGAGATTGAGGCCCTAGATTTGACCCCGGTCACCCAGGGAGGGGATGATTTACTGCCGGCCAGCCTCGTTTTAGGCAATCTCACCCCAGGCCCCCTTTCCCCATGTTCTCTCCCCCTGACTGCCTTTCCGGGTGAGCACCCCACGGAAAGTGGTTTACCACCTGATGCCATGGCTGCCACGACCACCCCGAAGCCAGCATCTAGCATTGCTCGGAGCCCCCTCCCTTGCCCCTTAACCCCCGACCCTGCTCAGGAGGCATCCTCTTTTTGCTGCTCGCCTCCTGAAGCCCAGGGCCTTACCTCTGCCCCTGTCCCCACCCCTGTCCCGGTTCAATTTCCCTCCTCCTGCAAGGCTACTGCCGCCCCTGGGGTTATTTCTTTTCCGCCTTTTGCAGACCCCCCCCAGGGAGCAGTCTTTACGTTTTCTAGTTGCGACTCATTAGGAGTTGCGCTTTTCCCCCTGCCATCCCCTTCCACTCCAAGGCACGAGATGGATTTACTAACCCCAGCCTGTCAGACGCCCCGTCGGCGGTCCGCACCCTGCCTACCCGCCTTAGCGGACCTCGAGGCTGTATTAAGAACCCCATCGGGGAGTACCCCGGAAACCGTAACCCCATCCCCCCATGAGCTGCGGCATGCACTACGGCAGTTCTTAGAGCACACCCGTGGTGCCCGCAATAGGGCACAGCTGGCTCTCCAGCGATGGGGGGACTTCGATCAACTTGTTCAGGCCGCAAGGGCCCTTATGAAGGAGGGCAGAGGGCAAGGGAGGCACGGTGCTGCGGCCTACGAGCGGGCCCGCGGCTTCCGGAAAGAGCTACTTACTTATGGGATGGGACACGGGTTGCTACGCGACCCGCCGGGGGCCATGAGCACCCCCACCAATGAGAACTCCCCACCCCCCCGGCCCTCCGCATGACACCTCTCATTATTGTAACCCTGAATACCAGGGGCTGTAGGATGGCTCTCCGCAGGTCCCAGGTGCTCTCCTACCTTCGGGAGGGGGGGTACTCTGTGGTTTTCCTGCAGGAGACCCACACGGACCCAACCGCCGAGGATAGGTGGCGGCTGGAGTGGGGGGACGGGGTGTACTTCAGCCATTGCACGACCTGGCAAGCTGGAGTGGCGACCCTGTTCTCCCCCGCCCTGCGGCCCGAGGTGCTAGGGGTCACTGAGGTTGTACCGGGCCACTTGTTGCACCTCCGAGTTCGTCTGGAGGGGCTCGTGGTCAATCTTGTTAATATCTATGCCCCGCAAGTGAGTTCACAGCGGCCACAATTCTACCAGCAGGTGTCCGATTTTCTCGGCACCCTAGACTCGCACGAGTGCCTGATCCTGGGAGGGGACTTTAACACTACCCTCGAGGAGCGGGACCGCTCGGGGGCCGAGCCGAGCCCGGCCGCCGCGACCATTCTCCGAGACATAGTCGATTATCACTCCCTAGTGGACGTCTGGCGTGACCATCACCCAGATGACACTTCCACGTTTACCTTTGTCCGGGTGGAGGCCCATCGGTCACACCGCTCTCGGTTAGACCGTATTTACCTATCCCGTTTCCATCTTTCACAGGCCCACTCCTCCACCGTGCGGCCGGCCCCTTTTTCCGACCATCATTTAGTTACCGTCACGGTCTCCCTCCGTGCGGAGGGACCGGGGCCGGCCTACTGGCACTTTAATAACAGCCTGCTGGAGGACGAGAGCTTTGTGATGTCCTTCCGGGAGTTTTGGCTGGCCTGGCGGGAGCAGTGGCGTGCCTTTCCCTCGGTGCGGCGCTGGTGGGATCTAGGGAAGGTGCGCGCCAAGCTCTTCTGCCGCAACTACACTCGGGGCGCCAGCCGACGGAGAAATGCGGCGATAGAGCAGTTGGAACGGGAGGTCTTAGAGCTGGAGAGGCGCCTGGCCGCCAGCCCCGGGGACCCGTCCCTCTGCGGAGCGTGCCGGGAGAAGCGGGAGGAACTTCGAGCCCTCGAGGACCACCGGGCCCGAGGTGCCTTTGTCCGGTCCCGCATCCGCCTCCTTCGGGAGATGGATCGCGGCTCCCGCTTCTTCTATGCCTTGGAGAAAACGAGGGGGGCCAAAAAACATGTCACCTGCCTTCTAGCGGAAGACGGCACCCCCCTCACGGATCCGGAGGAGATGTGTGGGAGGGCCCGTGACTTCTACGCAAGCCTTTTCTCCCCGGATCCGACCGATCCTGGCGCTCGCGGGGTGCTCTGGGAGGAACTCCCCACGGTCAGCGTGGGCGACCGAGACCGGCTAGAGCTGCCTCTTACCCTGGCCGAGTTCTCGGAAGCCCTCCGCCGCATGCCCACCAATAAATCTCCGGGCATGGACGGGCTGACCGTGGAGTTTTACCGCGCGTTCTGGGACATCCTCGGCCCAGACCTAGTCACTGTCTGGGCTGAGTCTTTGCAGGGCGGGGTCCTCCCTCTGTCGTGCAGGCGAGCGGTGCTTGCCTTGCTGCCGAAGAAGGGGGACCTCCGCGACTTACGAAACTGGCGTCCCCTCTCACTCCTTAGCACGGATTACAAAATCGTAGCGAAAGCAATTTCGCTGCGGCTAGGGTCCGTGATGGCGGACGTGATCCACCCAGACCAGACCTATACTGTCCCGGGTCGCAGCATTTTTGACAACCTCTTTCTAGTCCGAGACCTTTTGGAACTCGGGCGGAGAGACGGTCTGTCGTTCGCCCTCCTGTCTCTCGATCAGGAGAAGGCGTTCGATAGAGTGGATCATGGGTACCTCCTGAGCACCCTGCGGGCGTTTGGATTCGGCCCTCAGTTTGTGAGTTTTCTCCGGGTGCTGTACGCCTCCGCGGAGTGTTTGGTTAGGCTCAACTGGACCCTGACCGAACCGGTCAGCTTCGGGCGAGGGGTGCGGCAGGGGTGCCCCCTCTCAGGCCAGCTGTACGCTCTGGCGATCGAGCCTTTCCTCTGTCTCCTCCGCAGGAGGTTGACGGGGTTGGTGCTGCGGGAGCCGGAGCTGCGGCTGGTCCTGTCGGCGTACGCCGATGACGTCCTCCTCGTGGTCCAGGACCCGGGCGACTTGGCGCGAGTGGAGGCATGCCAAGCCATCTATTCAGCAGCCTCCTCCGCCCGAGTCAACTGGGTCAAGAGCTCTGGCTTGGCGGTGGGGGGCTGGCGGCAGGTAAGCTCCCTCCCACCCGCGCTTCAGACCATCCGGTGGAGTGCCGGCCCTCTGCTCTATCTCGGCGTTTACCTTTCTGCCACGCACCCTTCTCCGCCGGAGAACTGGCAAAATTTGGAAGGCGGCGTGATTGAGCGGATCAGGAAATGGACGAGGCTACTCCGCTGTCTCTCCCTTCGGGGGAGAGCACTGGTGCTTAACCAACTAGTCCTGTCCACGCTCTGGTACCGGCTCAACACCCTAGCCCCGGCCCCGGGTTTCCTGTCCCACCTCCGGAGATTGATTCTGGAGTTCTTTTGGTCAGGATTGCACTGGGCCCCTGTTGGAGTTCTTCATTTGCCCCTGAAGGAAGGAGGGCAGGGCCTGAAGTGTCTGTACACTCAGGTCCGCGTTTTCCGCCTCCAGGCCCTGCAGAGGCTCCTTTATAGTGCAGGTAGTTCGACGTGGAGCATATTGGCGCACGCCTTCCTACGCCGCTTCCATGGGCTCCGATATGACCGGCAGCTCTTTTATCTTTGTCCGAGAGGTTTTCCGCGAGACCTCTCCGGGCTGCCGGATTTCTACCAGGACCTCCTCCGGACCTGGAAACTGTTTTCAACCACCAGGTCTGTGGCGGCCATCGTGGGGGCAGATCTCCTCACGGAGCCCCTGCTACACAACCCCCAACTTCGTGTGCAGGCGGCGGAGTCCCGCACGGTGCGCCAGAGGTTGGTCCTGGCGGGAGTTACGAGGGTCGGGGACCTCCTGGACTACGACCGGGGGGACTGGCTGGATCCCCTGACGCTCGCTCGACGCATGGGGCTCTCCAGCCTTCGCACCCCCCGGCGCGTGCTTCAGGAGGTGGAGGCCGCTTTGACCCCCGCTGCTCGGGCTTATATCAGCCGAGCCTTGCGCGAGGGCGCACCCCGCCCATCCTATACCCCAGGCCCGCCGGACCTTTCCATCGGGCCCCTGCCCTGCCGATCCCAACACACCCCTCATCCTTTCACTGCAAGCCGGCTGCATGAATTGCAACCGGTCGGTTTTCAAGTTGCATCGCGGCAATATCTATATACACTCACGCTCCATACCCTTCACGCCCGCACCCTGGTGTCCCGCCCCGACACAAAGTGGCGAGATCTCCTGCCACCCTTGGAGGGGGAGCAACCTCGGTGGGCCAGCCTGTACTCCACCTTGGTCCCGAGGCCCGTCGGGGACATTAGTTGGCGGCTCCTTCACGGGGCCGTGAGCACGGGCGTGTTTTTGACACGTTTCACCTCCGTTCCGGAGATTTGCCCCTTTTGTAATGTGAGGGAAACCCTGGCGCACGTCTATTTAGAGTGTGCCAGATTGCAGCCTCTTTTTCGGCTCCTCACAAATATTCTCTTGCGCTTTTGGCTTCATTTCTCCCCTCACCTCTTTATCTATACACTCCCCATCCGTGGCCCCACCAAGTCGCGGGATCTCCTGGTTAGCCTCCTCCTAGCCTTGGCTAAGACAGCCATTTATAAGACCAGAGAGCGGAGGTTGGCTCATGAGGCGTCCTGCGATTGTAGGGCCGTTTTCCGATCTTCAGTACATTCACGCATTCGGGCGGAGTTCCTCTGGGCGGCGTCCACCGATTCCCTTGACACCTTCGAAGAACGGTGGGCGCTGTCCGGGGTTCTCTGCTCGGTGACCCCGTCCGGCTCCCTCCGTCTGACCCTCTGATTGAGGGACAGAGCGAGAGATGCCAGCCACAGCCGCTAGCTGCTGTGAATACCATCATTATTGTTATTTAGTAGGGGTTTATAATGCATGGGTGTGCCCCCCTCCCTCCCAACCACCCACCCCGCAGCCGTGCCCATCTTGTCGGGCACTCTCAGGAGAGGGAGGGTCGGTGACCCTGGGCGCGGCACTAGGTAACTCGAGGGGGTGGAAGACCACGAGTGTCGAGGAAGCCCCCCCGCTCTAGGCCACCAGGTAACTCAGGAGGGTGGAAGACCACGAGTGTCGAGGAAGCCCCCCCGCTCTGGGCCTGGGCTAGCCTGAACACCTCTCCCTCCTGAAAGCTGTTGTGTTATACCTTCTGATTGCGTTGTTTTGTTGCTAAGTTTTTCTTTATCTTTTTGTAATCTCTGTGACTGTTACAAATAAATTTCTTTTCTGTTTCAAATAAAAAAAAAAAAAAAACCTTCCCTGTTACCTTACCCAGGGAAAAGGGACCTACTTAGCCAGCTCTCCTACTGTTGCCCTCTGGCCTGGGCTTTTCTTGCTTTTTGCCCCTGCTTTTGGCTTCACCCCTGACTGGGCCAGATGCTCTCCCACTTTCTTTTCTTTTTGGTGTTTTTGTTTCTTTCTCTGCTGTTGCTAGAGTGCTGGCCGGCTGCCGGCCGGCTGTTAGCCCCGCCCCCACTCGCCTGCCCTCGGACGCTGCTGCCGCTCCAGCTGAACCCCCCCCTCAGAGAGGGGGGGCCTGCTGACCCGCTCCCCGGAGGTGGGGAGTGGAAGGACCCAGCCCCCAGACCCAGCCGCTTGCTGTTTGTTTGTGGACCCGTCTCCGACTGAGAGAATTTCTTATCACCTGCTCCGGCATCCCTGGAATGCTGGAGCTGCGAAAAAGAAAGCCCGGACAAGGAAGGGAAACAGCCGTCTACCGGAGGAATGCCGCCCGGGGAATCTACAAATCACCGTGGAGGGGGCCCAAGACTGAGTAAGTTTCGAACTGTGCTCTCGTGTGGGGGGAGGCCTTGACTGTGTCGTGACTGTGTTTGTAGGGACACAGGGGGTGTGGCACGGAGCTGCTCCCCCACTCCCTCTGTGTCCCCCCCCCCCACACACACACACTACTATCTTCATCACTGCTCCCTCCATCGTCATTGCTGGCTGTTTAACATCTGCCTCTGGACTTAGCTGCTTACCCTGATTCCACCGTGTGGGCCAGAAGCACCAGCCAACCAAACAGGACTCTCTGGACAAGCGTACGGTAGTTCATGTGCCCCCCCCCTCCAAACTGCACATCCCACAGTCTGTCCCTTCGTTCCTGACCCCAATTCCAATTAACCACCTGCCACCGCCCCCGCTGGGGCATCGGCACTGGAGGGCACTGGGGTGACCTCCGCCGTTGCTATGCCTACCGCCTCCCCAGACTCTAGGGGACCCCCCCAGCTGGCGGGAAAGGCCAGGGCAAGAAGAAGGGGAAGGGCCCTGCTAAAACCACCAGGCCCTCCATGGCAGGGGCCACTCCCACTGCTGCGGCCCTGCCACCGACCACGGCGTCCCTCCCCGCTGCCCCCTCCACCAGCTCTGTGGGTGTCCCTCCCTCACCCCCCAGGACGTATGCCCGGGCAGCGGCAGCCCCCCCGCCTGCCACCTCGTCATCTCTCCCGTCCTCCGCCACCATCAACAGCAGCTGGGGCCCCTTCCCTAGCATGACAAGGAAGCATGGTGTCTGATGCTTCCTGGTGCCCGCCTCGCCCCACATGGAGACCTACATGCGAGCGTTGGTGAAGGTGGTGGGGCCCTCGGCCATTGTGGCGGCCTCCAAAATGTATGGGAAGGTTGTCGTCTTCTTAGCATCGGAGGCTGCCGCCCAGGAGGCGGTGGAGAGGGGCCTGGCAGTGGGGGGGGGTGTTTGTCCCCCTAGAGCCGCTGGAGGACCTGGGTGTCTGCTTGGTCCTGACCTCTGTCCCTCCTTTTTTCCCCAATGCTGCCCTGTTACCTGCCCTTTCAACCCTGGGGAAACCTGTTTCTGTCATCAGCCCTCTCCCGTTGGGCTGCAAGGACCCCACTCTCCGTCACATCTTTTCCTTCTTACCGGCAAGTGCAGCTTCTACTGCCGTCGGCGGCGCATGCGGAGAGGCACTCGAGGGGTCCTTCCTAGTCCCCCACCAGGGGGCTCGTTACCAGGTGTATTTCTCCATGGGGGAAGCCCGCTGCTACCTCTGCCGGGCGTCAGGGTGTGTCCGGAAGGACTGCCCCTTAGCCCGGCAAGGAGGGGCACCTGGGATCCCCGAGACCCGGCAGGACATTGGCCCCATCATTGCCGATGCCCCTGGCCACCCAATACCCGAACCCGCCCCCCCCTCCTCTTCGGACCACCACTTCTCCCGCTCAGGCCCAAGGGGCACCTCCCCAACAATGCCCAGACAAGCGGGAGACCCCGCCCTCACTGCTGACAATCTGGCGGGGCCTATGGAGGAGGGTGTGGCAGAGATACCACCAGGCATGGGAGAGAGTCTGCCCCAGGGAGAATCCTCCCTCCCTTATGCCGCCCCACCGTCCCCCTGAGGCTCCTGAGCCATCGCCTTTACCCCCTGATACGACCCCTGCTAACCAGCCCCCAGATGATGCCATGGAGGACTGGGCCCTAGTCCAGGGGAAGCGAGGCAAGCGGAAGGCTCGAGTTCCGCCTCATCTACCCGAGGCGGAGGCCCCCTGGAAGACCAGGAAGGGGAGCACCGATGCCGAACCTTCTGCTTTGCCCACGAGTGCATCCCACCCACCGGTGTCAGCCAGGAAAGACGTGGTAGCACCGGAAGGTAGTGTCTCCCCTCCACGGGAGACCCTCCCCTCTGAGACCCTCGAGGAAGCCCCTTCTGTCCTGACACTACCTGAAGCCCCCGTGAACCCCGAGGCAACTGTCGTGGTGGGTGCCAGCAGGGAGAACCCCGGAGCGACAGAAAGTGTCCTCTCCTCCATGTTCGAGGAGATCGAGGCCCTAGATCTGACCCCGGTTGCCCAAGGGGAGGACGACCTTTTGCCCGCAAACCTCGATTTGGGCGACCTCACTCCACCCCTCTTTTCCCCATGCTCCCTCCCCCTAACTGCTGTTTCTGCTCCCACCTCCGAGGAGCCCCTGGACTCCTCCATCGACCCGGCCGCTGATGGCACCCCGCTGACAACCACCGAGCCTGCTCAGGTGACAGCCGGCGCCACGCAGCTGGGACACAAGCTGCCCGGGGCACCCCTCGTTGGTGCGGGGCAATCGATTTCCTTCCCGGGCGGGAGCCCAACAGAAGATAATCCACCTCCTGATGCTGTAGCTGCTAAATCCACCTGCGCCCGGTATCACTGAGAGCTCCCTCCCTACCCCCTTGAGCCTGAGCGGGAGGCGCCACCATCCAGCTGCTTGCCTCCCGAAACCCAGAACCTCGCCCCTGCCCCTGCCCCTACCCCTACCCCTACCCCTATCCAGTTTACCTCCTGCGACGTTATCGCCGCCCCCGGGGCTGTCTCCTTCCCTTTTCCAACCGATGACCCCCAGGGAGCGGCCTTTGCATTCTCCTGCCCTGACCCATTAGGGGCTGCTATTTTCCCTCCACCGCCCCCTATCACCCCAGGGTTTGAGGTGGGCCTAGAAGCTCCAGCTCATCAGGCACCCCGTCAGGGCTCCGCACCCTGCTTGCCCGTTTTAGTGGGCCACGGGGCTGCACCAAGGGCCCCGCTGCGGAACAACCGGGAAACCGTAACCCTACCCCGCCATGAGCTGCGAGGAGAGCTGCGGAAGTTTTTAGAAGATGTCCGTGGCTCCCGCAACAAGGTACAGCTTGCTCTCCAGCGATGGGGGGATTTTTTTCAAATCCTCCGGGCCACAAGGGCCCTCATGGGGGAAGGTAAAGGGACGGGGAAGCAGGATGCTGCGGCCTACTGGTGGGTCCGCGTCTTCCGTGACTAATTACTCACCTATGGGATGGGTCAGGGACTGTCGCGCGGCCCGCTGGGGGATGCGAGCGTCCCTGCCAGTGAGGATCCCCCCCGGCCCTCCCCATGACACCGCTCACCATCGCAACGTTGAACACCCGGGGTTGTAGGATGGCTCTCCGCAGGTCCCAGGTGATCTCCTTCCTTTGGGAGGGAGGGTACTCTGTGATTTTCCTGCAGGAGACCCATACGGATCCGACCGCCGAAGATAGTTGGCGGCTGGAGTGGGGGGACAGGGTCTACTTTAGCCATTCCACGATTCAGCAGGCTGGAGTGGCGACCCTGTTCTCCCCCGACCTACGGCCCGAGGTGCTAGGAGTCGCCGAGGCCATGCAGGGTCGCCTGCTGCAACTCCGGGTCCGTATAGAGGGGCTTATGGTTAATCTCATTAACGTCTATGCCCCGACATCGGGCCCGGAGCGGCTGCAATTCTATCAGCAGGCGTCCGCCTTCCTCAGCACCTTAGATTCTCACGAGTGTCTGGTCCTGGGAGGGGATTTTAATACCACCCTCAAGGAGCGAGACCGCTCGGGGACCGATCAGTGCCCGGCTGCCGCGGACACCCTCCGGGAGATAGTTGAACATCACTCCCTAGTGGATATCTGGCATGACCACCACCCGGATGACACTTCCACATTCACCTTTGTCCGGGTGGAAGCCCATCGGTCGAGCCACTCCCGGTTGGACCGCACTTATCTATCACGCTTCCATCTGTCACGAGCCCACTCCTCCAGCATTCGGCTAGCCCCATTTTCTGACGATCACCTAGTCACCGTGACAGCCTCCCTCTGTGCGGAGAGGCCGGGGCCAGCCTATTGGCATTTTAACAACAGCCTGTTGGAGGATGAGGGTTTCGTGATGTCCTTCTGGGAATTCTGGCTGGCCTGGGAAGGGCAGCGGTGTGCCTTTCCCTCGGCGCAGCGATGGTGGGACCTGGGGAAGGTGCGCGCCTGGCTTTTCTGCCGCGACTACACCCGGGGCACCAGCCGACGGAGAAATGCAGCGATAAAGCAGTTGGAACGGGAGGTCTTAGAGCTGGAGAGGCTGCCAACCCCGAAGACTCGCTCCTCTGCGGAGCGTGCTGGGAGAAGCGGGAGGAGCTCCAGGCCCTCGAGGACCATCAGGCCCGGGGCGCCTTTGTTCGATCCCGCATCCGCCTCCTTCGGGAGATGGATCGCGGCTCCCGCTTCTTCTATGCCCTGGAGAAAACGAGGGGGGTCAAGAAACACGTCACCTGCCTCCTGGCAGAAGACGGCACCCCCCTCACGGAACCGGCGGAGATGTGCGGGAGGGCCCGAGCCTTCTACACAAGTCTTTTCTCCCCGGATCCGACCGACCGACCCTAGCGCTTGCAGAGTGCTTTGGGAGGAGCTCCCTATGGTCAGCGCGAGTGACTGAGACCAGCTAGAGTTGCCTCTCACTCTAGCTGAGTTCTCGGAAGCCCTCCGTCGTATGCCCACTAATAAGTCTCCAGGCATGGACGGGCTGACCGTGGAGTTCTACTGCGTGTTTTGGGACGTCCTTGGCCCAGACCTAGTTATCGTCTGGGCCGAGTCTCTGCAGAGCGGGGTCCTCCCTCTTTTGTGCAGGCGAGCTGTGCTCGCCTTATTGCTGAAGAAGGGGGACCTCTGTGATTTACAAAATTGGCGTCCCGTCTCGCTCCTCAGCACAGACTACAAAATCGTAGCAAAAGCCATGTCGCTGCGTCTAGGGTCTGTGCTGGCAGATGTGATTCACCCAGACCAGACCTACACCATCCCAGACCGCAGTATCTTTGATAACCTATTTCTGGTTCAGGACCTTTTGGAACTCGGGCATAGAGACGGTCTGTCGTTCGCCCTCCTGTCCCTAGATCAGAAGAAGGCATTCGATAGGGTGGACCCCGGGTACCTCCTGAGCACTCTGCGGGCGTTTGGCTTCGGACCCCAGTTTGTGGGTTTTCTCCGGGTGCTGTACGCTTCCGCAGAGTGTCTGGTTAAGCTCAACTGGACCCCGACCGAACCGGTCAGCTTCGGGTGAGGAGTACGGCAGGGGTGCCCCATCTCGGGCCAGCTGTACACTCTGGCGATTGAGCCCTTCTTCTGTCTCCTCCGCAGGAGGTTGACAGGGTTGGTGCTGCGGGAGCCGGAACTGTGGCTGATCCTGTCGGAGTACGCTGATGATGTGCTCCTCATGATCTAGGACCCCGGCGACTTGGCGCGGGTGGAGGCTTTCCAGGCCATCTATTCGGCAGCCTCCTCCGCCCGGGTCAACTGGGTCAAGAGCTCTGGTTTGGCAGTAGGAGACTGGCGGCAGGCAAGCTCCCTCCCACCCGCGCTTCAGACCATCCGGTGGAGCGCGGGTCCGCTGCTCTACCTCGACGTTTACCTTTCTGCCACGCATCCCTCTCCGCCGGAGAACTGGGAAAATTTAGAGGGCAGGGTGATAGAGCGGCTCCGGAAATGGACGGGACTACTCCGATGTCTCTCTCTCTGAGGGAGAGCGCTGGTGCTTAATCAACTAGTCCTGTCCATGCTCTGGTACCGGCTCAACACCCTGGTTCCGGCCCCGGGTTTCCTGACCAACCTCCGGACATCGATTCTGGGGTTCTTTTGGTCAGGAACGCACTGGGCCTCTGTAGGGGTCCTTCATCTACCCCTGAAGGAAGGAGGACGGGGCCTGAAGTGTCTACACACTCAGGTCCATGTCTTCCGCCTCCGGGCCCTACAGAGGCTCCTCTATAGTGCAGGCAGTTTGGCGTGGAGCACACTGGCGCACGGCATCCTGCGCCTTATCCAAGGGCTCCGATATGACCGGCAGCTCTTTTATCTCCGTCCGGGAGGTCTTCTGCGAGACCTCTCCGGGCTGCCGGTCTTCTACCAGGACCTCCTCCGGACTTGGAAACTGTTTTTAACGACCAGGTTCGTGGTGGCCACTGAGGGGGCAGATGATCTCGCGGAGCCCCTGCTACACAACCCCCAGCTCCGTGTACAGGTGGCGGAGTCCGGCTCAGTGCGCCAGAGCTTGATCCTGGCAAAAGTCACGAGAGTTGAAGACCTCCTGGACTATGGCCGGGGAGACTGGCTGGATCCCCTGACGCTCGCTCAGCGCATGGGGCTCTCCAGACCTCGTACCCCCCGGTGCGTACTTCAGGAGGTGAAGGCCGCTTTGCTGCCCGCTGCTCGAGCTTACCTTGACCGGGTCCTGCTCGAGGGCACGCCCCGCCCACCCTCTACCCCAGGCCCGCCGGACTTTTTAATTGGACCCCTGCCCCGCAGATCCAATCGCCCCCCCACCCCTTCACTGCGAGCCGGCTGCATGAACTGCAGCCGGTACGCTTCCAAACCGCACCAAGGAAACATCTATACACGCTCGCGCTCCACACCCTTCACGCCCTCACCCTAGTGTCCCGCCCCAACACAAAGTGGCGAGACCTTCTGCCACCTTTGGAGGGTGAGCAGCCCCAGTGGGCTAGCCTATATTCCACCTTGGTTCCGAGGTCCATCGGGGCCATCAGTTGGTGGCTCCTTCACGGAGCTGTGAGCACGGGCATGTACTTGGCGCAGTTCACCCCCATCCCAGATACTTGTCCCTTTTGTGGTGTGAGGGAAACCCTGGCGCACGTATATCTGGAGTGTGCCAGGCTGCAGCCCCTGTTCCAGCTCTTCACAAATCTCCTATTACGTTTTTGGTTGCATTTTTCCCCTCACCTTTTTATTTATGCACTCCCCATCCATGGCCTCACAAAGTCGCGGGATCTCCTAGTTAACCTTCTCCTGGCCCTGGCTAAAACGGCCATCTATAAAACCAGAGAGAGGAGGTTGGCCGATGGAGTTTCCTGTGACTGTGGAGCTGTTTTCCGATCCTCGGTCTGTTCACGTATCCAGGCGGAGTTCCTCTGGGCGGTGTCCACCGACTCCCCTGATGCTTTTGAGGAGCAGTGGGCGCTGTCCGAGGTTCTCTGCTCAGTGTCCCCGTCCGGGTCCCTTTGTCTGACCCTTTGATTGGGGGAGAGAGTAAGGGACCCCAGTCCCAGCCATTGCTGCTGCGGACACCACCACCCTAGAGGGGTCCTTTCACACATGGGTGCACGTGACCCCCCCCCCGGATTGTTCACCCCACAGCCTGACCCTCTTGTTGGGAGTTTTCAGAAGAGGGAATTGTTGGTGACACTCGGGCGTGGCGCCAGGTAACTTGAGGGGGTGGAAGACCACAAGAGTCAATGAAGCCCCCTCGCTCTGGGCCACCAGGTAACTCGGAAGGGTGGAAGACCATGAGAGTAGAGGAAGCCCCCCGCTCTGGGCCCGGGCAAGCTTGAACACTTCCCTCCCCTGAAGCTAATGAGAAAACAATTGTGATTGGTTGCTGTGTTACACATTGCATATGCTGCTGTTTTTACTTTGTAAGTGTGTTATGCAAATAAAAATATCTTTTGCTTCAAAAAAAAAATTACTCTCCTGTAGCCATCTGGCCCGACCTTGTCACAGTACCTAAAGATTAGTGATCATTCTTATACATTGCCATGCATGCTTGTGTGCACATGCTCTCCCTTGTGCTTTCTCCTTCCTTTTCTTGTTTAGCACACTGCTTACTTTTCCGTTATCATAGAATCATAGAATATCAGGGTTGGAAGGGACCTCAGGAGGTCATCTAGTCCAACCCCCTGCTCAAAGCAGGACCAATCCCCAACTTATGATATGTGGAATGCTACAAATATATTATGAGCATCTTAGTAGCATCAAACTTCCACCCAATAAGTATCACTGCAGGTACAAATAAAGGCAATGTCATTATTATCAGGAAACTGTAACCTGCAGCCAAAGAAACATCATATTTTCATTCTTGCTTCTCCTTTTATCTCCCTCTCTCTGCCTCATGCTTCTGTGTATGATAGGGAATTTTCTCCTTCATCCTATAGCAGCAGTTTCAGATAGGAATGAAATGATGGAAAGGCTTCCATTGGGAGGGAGTTGATTAGGTCCTTAATTTTTCCTGGTACCAACCACGTGAAACTGGGGTACTTTGGAACAGTTCAAATCACAGTTAACGCTGGTGCAGCTCATCTCTACTAGAGGTATAATCCTGGTCTCACTGAAGTTAATGGCAAAATTTGCATTGACTTCAATGCATTGACTTCAATGGGGCCAAGATTTCAGTACAGATGTTTGCACCATTGCAGCCATACAAAGTGTAGCTGAGCTGGTGGCTGAAATCCACATTTTAGACTAAGCTTAAATCGTAGTTTTATCCTGGACTGGAAATGGAAATACTTCAAGAAATTATTTGGACAGTGACTGAGTTAAATAACACCAGATAGTATAGGAAATCTCACAAGACAGCTTAACATATTATTTACTAATCAAAATCGCCCCTGAAAGGATTTTGCTTGCTATCTGCACTCCTGCCAATTAACCACATTTTTTATATGTTAGAAATGCCTTTTAAACGTAGTTCAAGTGGCACATTAGCTTTTTGCGTGTTATGTAATCCATAAAATCTGAAGGATACATCAAGGCTCTGCATTATTTTTGGCCATGTCATTAGCATTTAAGCCCAATTGATTAATCAGCTCTTATTTTAGTTTGCATAATTCTTTTGAAGCATTATGAGCCCTTTGATAATTCCCCTCATTAAGGTGCTCAAAAGCCTTGCTGACTAGCACACATCAGGCAGATATTTTTTTAGAGACATTTCTAAAAAATATGGTATGATAATTCATGGTATTGTCTCTGTTCCATTCTGTAGTGCTCTGGCAAGGTATATGATAATTTAATAGTGGAATATTTGGAGCATATTTGTTTTCAAAATGGAAATGAATCTGGCCATCTGTTACCAAAGATGTGTCATGACATGCAAAATTCAGGCATAAGAATTTACTTAACACTAGAATCGCATATTTCCAAGAATTCTATGGCTGTATTGTTGGAATGAAAAGGACTTTTTTAACCAAGTGAGAAAGTGATTCTAACTGCTTCCACAAATCAAGGCATTCTGCTACTACGACATGCCTATTGTTTAACCCTCATCATGAAAACAAGAGAATTCATGGCTTTAGGTTCATTTTAAAGTTTTTTCCATCTTTCACTCTACCCCGCAGCCATTTACTAAGATCCATTATACTTACTTACCTACATTACAGTGGTTTTGTAAGGATTAATAAGCTTATGTTTGTACAGAGCTTTGAAGACACAAACTGTGTGTGCCAAGCTTTATTACTATTTTTCATCAGCAAAAAACACTGAATTGTAAGTCTATATAATGAAGTTAGATTGTGTGCCAAAATATTTGTCTATAGAATCTTGTCTTGATATTATATCTCAAGGTGAAAAATCCATATGTGGAATACTAAGAATAAATGAAGTGTATTTTGGTAATAGAAAGGTTTGACTTAAAAAATCAGTTGTAAATGTTGGGTGTACTATGTTACGGAGGTAGCTGGAAAACTAGAACCATATTAAAGTTGGCACATTTTGTCCAAAACAAACCATTTACCATCATTGTATATATTGTAAAAAATAGCATAATATTAGCATATGATCATTTAAAATATATTGTTATAATCTTTTAAAGGGAGATTAAAGTGTGTGACAGATTATTCTAGTGATAAACCTCACATTTCCTCTCAATTTCCTTATCCTGAAGCCAAGATGTGCCCCCACCCTTCCCAGAACTTGATTGGCAAACAAAAGTAGTGATATTTTCTAGCTTATTCAGTAGTTTTAAACTCATACTTTATTGTCAGACTTTGTGGCAGGAATTCAATAACTGAATTTGTAAGTATATGTAGAACAGCTCATTTTTATGTGTGTCAATGTGGTGGTGATGTGCTTATTATTATCGTTTTAAGGTTAAGTAATGTTTTGAGTGATTTTTGTTTTATGTAATCTATTTGAAATTTTACCTTAATGGCAGTTTTGCTTAAATGCCATCTATGCTATTAAGAAACTAAGCTATCTATGATGGAAGGTTTGAGGACCTACTCACAATCTGTATTTCTTGGCAAAGGAAATAATTGCTTAAAGGGGTTGAGCAAGAGGCCTCATAACAACTAGAAACAATCAGCCAAGGAAGTCTGAAAGATGAAAAGTGAAGCAGGTTGTTAAGCCTTTGAAAGATGGCCACTAATCATGTTCAGTGGAACGTCTCCTGGAAGGTGGACTCTGAAACTGGGTACCAAACCCTTCTGTGTGCATAGATAACTGGAGAGAACTGGTTTGGAAAGTGGGGCTAGTTCCTCTGGATCAGTACTGAGGGCTTATAAGGATATTAAGTGAGGAAAGGAGACATTTCATCTCTTTCTAGACAGCAGAATAGTGCTGATAGGCTGATCACAGGGATCATATAGGGGATTGCTTTCAGGAGATACAAGCTATTCACTTTACCCTTTTTGACTGTAACTAAGCTGAGAATGCCTTATCTAGTTTAGCTCATGAGAAGCGTAAATTTACATGTTAAGCAAACCATTTATTTTATTTTAATACAATTTTCTCTCTTTTTATTTAATCTTGTATTAAAATTACTGTTCTATGGGTAATTTCTATGCAATTTGCCCTCAAAAAGAAGCAAACCTCATAACTTCTAAGGATTGGTGCTGAAAGATAAAGAATTTCTGGAACCTACTTCCCCAACCCCCCTAATTCTTGGTCAAGGAGCATAAATTGGCCTATTCCAATAAATTGTATTGCCATCAAGCTGTGATGGGAAAATACCAGGGTAGAAGCTGAAAGACCAAGAAGGAGATGAGAGTTGATGGTGGTGTTAGTCTCACTGTCATCTCCCATTTTTAATTTGTAGTGTTTGTCTCGTTGCTGAATGTTAGGGGATAAAGGAAATATATTATTGAACATAAAAGAAGATGTAGTTCTGTCCTATTCAGAAAACCTTTACTATCAAGCTCATTTCTATGATCATAGAAAGCTAAAACAATGGGAACTGGCTGTACAATAGTTCTATCGTTGTTGATACATTATCTGATCTTTGCAAGGAAACTTCTATTACTTGATGTGATGCCAAATTTACAAGTATTATTTTTAGCTCCACCTCCAGTAAAATATAAGAGATTGCTTGGTTGGTATTTTCTTCTTGATTTTTATCTGCTTTTTATTAGCTCAGATCTCATGGAGATAGTCAGGTTTTTTTTAAGTGGCTTAATTGACCATCACAAACAAAATAGTCCATACCAAATGCTCATTTCATGATGATTCAAATGGGAAGGCACTACATTGCCTCATGGAAACCTGGGTTCAAGAGCAAGCATGGGGATCTCCCATCCCAGATTATCAGAGCTATGGGAGCATTGCTGGTTACAAGAAAAGTACTTAGGCTATGGCTATACTACAGCTTAAGTTGATGTAAATTATGTTGCTCGGGGGTCTGAATTAGCCACCCCCCTGAGCGACATAATTTATGCCGACTTAAGCGCTGGTGTGGACAGCGCTATGTCATAGTTACCACACCTTGTGGTGGCTGGAGCAATTAAGCCAATGGGAGAGTTCTCTCCTGTTGGCTTAGAGCGGCTACACTAGAGAGTTTGCAGCTGCATTGGTGTGCGAGTGGCAGTAGCTATGTTGGCAGGAGACGCTCTCCCACTGACATAGCGCTGTCCACACTGCGGCTTAAATTGGCATAAATTATGTCACTCAGGGTGGCTAATTCACACCCAAGAGCAACATAATTTATGTTGTCTTAAGCTGTAGTGTAGCCTTAGCCTTTGTTACATGAGTGCTCATGGTTGGAGGCTTACATCTCAGATTGCCCTCATTTGTGTCTGGTTGTGGACCAATTTGTAGTTTGAGATTTTTGCTCATAGTGGAAATATATAGTGTGAATCGGTTTAGTATGGGTTGTGACCTTGAGCCCATTAAAGTAAATGGGAAGTTTTTCCATTGACTTGAATGGGCTTTTGAATCAAGCCCTTAATGAGAAAATACATTGATGTGAATTGCTTTATATTTCATCCCTATGAGTGTGTTACTTGTCTTCCTATTTTATACAAGTTTCTCCAATAAAAAAAGGTAAAGAAACAAAAAATACACACCATACCTCTACATTTAGGTGTGTATAAAAAAGTTATATGAGGAAAAAGATGGTCCACACTGAAAAGGGACGTGAACATTTTATAATCCTTGCTCAAACTAGGCCAGAATAACTTGAGTTATTAACTCAGGGTGGGGAAATACTGCTGGCATCTGCTTTGGCTGTAATCTGGCAAAGGAAATGCCAGGCTCAGGAAAATATAAAAAAATAAAGTTAACGTTTGGGCTTGTATTCAAAGTAGTTAAACTCAGGAAACTTGGATGTTCTTTGTATACCTAATTTCAGTTTGGCAACAAAAGTATTTATTAAAAGAAATAATAGTGGACTATTGTTATGAAATAATTCATGGGTTGGGCTTTCTTTTTTTAACTTCTGATCTGGAAACTAAGCAAAAAGCTGATGCTGTATTTTAGGAGTATTAGAATATTTTATTTTTATTTGCATTTTGAGTATACCAGCTGCCTGGAGTACAAGGTAATAACACACTCTAAAATAAAGTTTGTAAAAATAATAAAATCTTTATGAAAGGTTGGTTGCACTTCAGTAATTCGTGAGAACTTCACAAGACTAAGAGAGGATTGCACTAAGAGGCAAAGATTAGTAGAGCAGCAGAAGTCAACTGAATCTCTGAACGCTGAAAGTTATAACATGCTTTATAATTAGTGCAGTTAAGCAAATAAAATATTTATTAGGGATGTGACCCTGCAATAGTGAAGGGAATAGGAGTTCTGCCATTAATTTCAGTGGAAGCCAGATCAGGCGCAGTGTCCCTACTGTCCTTACCATAACAAAACGTCTGTTATTGCTATTGTTGTTTATGTTAAGTAGTACTTAGAGGCCCCAACAGAAATTTGGGCACTATTGTGCTAGGCACTGTACGGGCCCATAGAAAACAAAAGTTCCTGCCCCAAAGAGGCAAAGGATGAAATGGGGAACAGAGGCTCAGATTGAGGAAGTGACTTGGGCAGTGTTACACAACAGAATAGTAGTAGAGCTCAGAACAGAGCCCACTTCAGAATCCTAGTCCTGTGTCCTATCCACTAGATCATGCTCCCTCTTACATTTAACTTTCTTTCTGAAAGACATTAACAAATAATATGGACTAATGGATAGTGATTTCTCCTCCTGATTTTTTTAATCCCTTCTTCATTTGCCCCCTGCCCAGACACACCAAAGCCCATACATTCACATATAGTAGCAAAGTCTCTGAGGATCACTATTCTGGTATCTTAATATAAACGCCTTGGGCTAGAGACGTGGTTCTCAACCAGGGGTACTTGTACCCCTGGGGTTACCCAGAGGTCTTGCAGAGGGTACATAAACTCATCTAGATATTTTCCTACTTTTACAGCAAGCTATATAAAAAGCACTAGCGAAGTCAGTACAAACTAAAATTTCACACAGATGATGACTTTTTTATACTGCTCTGTATACTATACACTGAAACGCAAGTACAATATTTATATTCCAATTGTTTTATTGTTTTATAATTATGTGGTAAAAATGAGAAAGTAAGCAATTTTTCAGTAATAGTGTGCTGTGACACTTTTGTATTTTTATATCTGATTTGTAAGTTTTTAAGTGAGGTGAAACTTGGGGGTACCCAAGATAAATCACTCTTGAAAGGGATACAGTAGTTTGGAAAGGTTGAGAGCCACTGGGCGAGACGCAGGGATTTCCTGCGGAGAAAATAATAACACTGTTTAGTTGCTCAGACAACAGGGAGCTTCTGCCTTCTCCTCCTCTGCCTCCTCCCATAAAGACTAGATACCTGAGTCTATAATTTAACATAACTGTCTAAATTACAAACACTTAATCTCTCTTAAATACCATACAGGCAGTTCCCATTCATTCCCTCTCTATAAAGTCAAACTTTTAATTTAAAAATGAAGCAAAGGGCAGTTGTATTTGTGTTCATCGTGATGATCTGGAACAGAACGTGACACACAGAGTTTAAAATTAATAAATCAAGCCAGTCCCCCTATCCCATGAACACACTCCCAAAATATGTATATTAAGTCAACCCCAGCCAACTTCTTTATTATAAATGTAGCTTGTGAAAGGGGCCCTTTTATCCTGCCTTACCACACCCTTTACATTCCCTAGTGAGGGACCACCATGGTTAGTAATTAGTTTGCATTGTTGAGTGTGTGAGAAGGGTGGAGAAGCATGAAACTCTTAGTAATTTTCTCAGTGGGCCATTATTAGTCTTGAGCTGCAGGAGGTCAAACCTGAAAGGAGTTTCAATGTATGAAATCTGGCCATTTTTACAAGTAGCCTTCTATTATCTTTGCAGGGATAAATCCTGTGTGTATGCACAGTTATCTCTGCAAATGCTGTCAGGTTCAGCTGTCCTTTAACTTCTCAGGACTTTTCACTATAATCAGAGCAGTTAGATGGAAAAGACCCATTAGGTCATCTTGTCCTTTTCCCTCCGAGTGCAGGATTGTTCCACAGAGTATACTCAAATTAAAAAGAAACATCTTTCATTCCAAAGTGCTTTATTAAATGCATATGTGTTTACACGGCAGTATGTATATAGAGGATTTGCCCCCCCTATTCCAGCACAACTGAAATGCACCTCTAGGTAAGAATGTAGCACTTTAGAATAGTAAGCACGGAAGAGCTTGGAAGCCAGTGGAGACTCCTATTTAAACTTTGACCCCTGGGTTCGGGTCAGGGCATCTTTTGCTACAAAAACCAAGTAATTGTTAGAGCTGATTGGAAATTTTCCAGTGTTAGGAAATGCTGGTTTGTTAAACCCAAAATGTCTCATGAAAATGAGTCTGGGTTGAAGAATTCTCATTGAATCGCAGGCAGTGGAAAGCCTCTTGGTTCTCGACCAGCTTGCCTGGTGGGCTGTTTCGGAGTCCAGGTTTTCTGTCTCTGGGTCAGCCCCACCGTGCCAGGTTTCCAGGATTTCCAGACTCCCTGCAGTGGAGCTGGGGCCCTGAAGGCCCATGAGACTCTCAGAGCTTTCAAGCTCCCAGCTGCAGAACTGGGAGCCTAGCAGTCCTGGAAGCCCTGACAGGGGTATGTCTACACTGTATTTGGGAGTATGTTCCTCAACCCAGGTAGACAGATGCACTCATCTTGCTATGGGAGCATGTGCCCCACCATGGAGACTACCCCAGGGTGGGGACCCCATGGCTTCCAGATTCCAAGTTCAGCTGGCTCCCTAGGCATGCCTATTGTCATGTTGCCCACTCAGGAATCAGGCAGTCCAGGGAGCCCGCTAGCCCATAGTCTGGAAGCTATGGTGGAGTCCATATAACAGTGTTGCCCTGGAGCCGCAAACCCTGGAAGTCCCAGCAGCTGCTGACTGAAACAGATATTCTAGTTGGTTTCACAGCTGCATGTTGCTGGAGCATACTTCATGTGTCTGTGTTTGAAAAACAATTTTTTTCAGGATTTCTGGTTCAAGAGAAATTTCCATCAGTTTCAGCCAGTTTTAGTAATGGCCATGAGGGTAAATGAGCAATATTCTTTGAGTGTCTTCTGTCCCTACATAAGCTATACAGATGAAAGTCATTTCAAAGCCAGTCTTTAGAAAATTGTCTGAATGAATGATCAAAATTTAGGTCCTGATCTTGCACACTGTCGAAGGTAGATACGTAGTTACTCCCATGCAGAGTTCCATTGCTCTGTGCTTGTCCTTTGCAGGATTAGGGCCTAACTAGAAAGAGCTCAGCCCATGAAGTTTTGACACCTTTTTGTTTTGTTTTTTAAATGGTAATTTGATTTTAACTATTTATCCTTTAATCATATTTTATTTCCATTTCTAAGCCACCAGTGCTTTTAATCAAGTGCTCAGTAGTTTAAAATGTGAACTATTATATTTGGAATTCTAAATTTTATCTTGTAATCTATCTGCTTTCTACCTACTAACATCACTGACAGGACTTTTTTCTACATTCCAAACTCTGATTAGCTTCAAGTGGCCACAATTGTGTTTAAACTGACCTGCTGGAGGGAAACTTTCTTTCCTTTTCCAAAGGTGGAATTACCTTAAGATTACTCCAGGGAGGAGTTATAATGGGCAGAGGGAAACTGATGCAGTCAAAAGATAATGCTTCTATATATATGTGGTGGAGGATATGTGCATGCACCTTTAGTTTGATTAATTTATACTAGTCATTTTGGAATGGTAACTTACTCTGATGAACATTTTCAGAGGAGTAATTTGTTTACTAAGTAAGTGGGTCCCATTTCCTACCAAATTATGCTGCTTTTTGTGATACACATCCCTTATATTGCTACCAGGGATTGTAACTTGTTCAGTCTTTTTCTGAGAACTTCTGTGCATTGTAACTTACATAAGTATTGGTATTCCTTAGCAGCTTTTCCAGTGATCATAATATACCAATAGCCTAGAACATTACCCAGAGCTATATGGAGATGCTGCTGCTCTGAGCCACTTTTTATATTAAAGAAAGATTTTGTTCTATATTCTGCTGCCAGCGTAAATCTGGAATAAGTTAATTGAAGCCAATAGAGATGCGCTAGTGTAAGTGAGATCAGGATGAGAACCAAGGTGTGTCAAATAACGACATGGTCTTTTTAAAAAATAAACAAAGCAACCCTATTGTTTACAGTTATCATGTTTCTTTTCTGTGTGCCCTTTATTTTTTTGGAACAATAGTGTCTATCTAAAAACAATAATGCAGTTTTGTAACTGTTTCTATATAGTCTACCTTTTAATAGCTTTGTGCTTAGTCGCTTGGAATTCATACCGTATGAATACCTTCACAGTAACATATATGTTTTGGTTATTTTTCTCCTATAAATTAGGAACATGAAAGAAAAAACAAAATAAAAAATACCACCACCCTACTAGATATTTTCTCTCAGACTCTAATCAGGAAGCTTATAGTCTAGATTTGATTGATTCTGCTCTATAAGGCAGAGGGCAGGGGAGGAAGAAACAGATCAAAGTGAAAAACTGACCCAAACTTGAATCACTTGAGAATAAAATTCATCCAGGCAAGTTAGCATTTAATTTTGTTCTGCCAGCAGCAATCCAAGAAAGATTATGAGAGAGAGAGACTGAATCTTTGCTACTAGTGCTTGGCTAGTTATTATGCAATACAGCCAAAAGACAGACCAAAAACAAGCAGAGAATTGTTGATTTAGGTCTTGCTACTGTAAAATGAAATAAAGTGTCCCTTACACAGCCCCTATTGTTCTTAGAGGGGTACTATTCCTAATAAAAAGAAGAATTAAGAATCAGTAATATACACAGATTTCTTTTTATTCATTTAATCTTTCAAAAATAGCTATACAAAGCAGATTTTGGATTTTAATGTGCTAAGCAGTCAGAATACCAGCATGTCAGGAAGACAGTAAATCAACTCCTGGGTGTAGACTTTTCAAAATATTTCTGTTTAATCACACATTCTGCATTTCTGCCTAAAGGCAACCGGAATGTGTTGGCAATGATCAGGTAAAAAAAAAAAAAGAAACCTTCAACACTCTATTTTCCAGTTTTCTTCCTCAGGCTGAATTCAGCTTTCACTGGTTTTTTTTTCCTTGTCGACTGTACTTTTAAAAAAAACAAAAACAAAAAACAAAAAATTGTTTGTATAGCTTGAAGATTCTTGCTCCCTTTGTGCTTTCCAGATTTAAGTATTTAGGTTCAGTTTTCAGATCTCTGTGTCATTGCTCAGTATCCTGGCTTCTTAAATGCTTTTTATTAATACAAGATGACAAAATCATCTCTTCCTACTTGTGATGGGATGGAGAAGGTCTGGAAGCCCCCTGCTGGAGGCCACCCCTTCCCAGAAAAGAGCAGAGTAGAAGTCCTCCGGGTGCAGGAAAAGTAGCCAATCAGAGGGGCTGCTGGAGTAGCCAATCAGTTGCCAGAAGGGCCCCATGAAAAGGAGTAGCACTGACAGTACAGTCAGTTGTAGCCTGGAGCTGGAAGAGGGAAGCCTGGGCTCCTGGCTGGCTGGAAGAGTAGCAGGATGGCAGGCAGCACAGTATGGGCAAGATTGAGCCCAGGGTGGGAGCTAAGGAGGAGCTCCTGGGTAGCTAAGGGGATTAAGCAAGGCCTGAGCCCGGAACCTAGCCAGATCAGGCAAGGGTACAGTGATGGGCCCTGCTAGTCTGGTTAAAGACTGAGTCCAGGGAGGGATGCCAAAAAGGACACGCTAACTGAGGGTACTACGATGGGCCCCTGTTGGACTGTTACAGGAGGGTAGTCTCTTCAGGGAGGAAGCCTTGGTGGGAAGGTAAAAATTGTATACCCTGGAAGGGGTTTGTTTGTTCCATCTACAGACAGTGTGACTCAGACGGAGGGCAGAATCGCTGAAGACTCACTGAAAGAACTATCATCCAGGGAGCACTCACAAGAGGTGGGTGCCACCTGTTGTAAAAACTGAAAGAAAAGCAGGCTCACACCTGACTGGAAAGGGGGGGGTGCTTGGGAGAGGTGGGTGCTGACCCCATTACACTACTACATGTTTAGAACAATGTGTAATATTTTCTTTTTGCAAGTATTCTGGATTAATTTAATACTTGTGAAATTGAGTGACTGATAGCACTGGTGGGGCATGGAGCCCCACTGGGTGTTTCACCATTCTATGTCAGCCACTGTTGTCAGACCTAGCATATTCAGTGCACCTCACACACTATGTGGCCATATCTGTACAAAAGGTGGCATGCAATATATCACAGGAAAACTAATAACTCATTGATCATCTTGAGTCATGTATGTACAGTTAACTTATAAAGAATTATACAGATGTGCTTGAAATATCTGACTAAAATGTGTTTTAAACCAGGCATATCTGAGAAAGTTGATAAACAAGTTTTTCAAGGCAAAGGAAAGGAGCCATCATCTTAAGCCAGTTGTGGCCAAGAACAGTGGGCTATTCATCTATATCAGAGATTACATTAAAATCATTTGTATTGTAAAAAATCACAAGTGGGGGAGAAGCCATCTTGGCATTTACACCAGACAGCATGGTGTCTATACCCAGCACAGTAAACAAACTTTATCTGGGGATACACTTTTGAAGAATATGTTTCAAAGGTTTGCTGGACTGTAAAGAGGGGCAGAGAGCACCTAAGCTAACCAGTTGCTTTGAGCTCTGTTTTGGGTCCTGGCTGACAACTGGCCAGCCATACTGGAAGAAGAGACTTCGGTGAGAAAATTTTCTTTGAACAAAAAACTAAAATCTGACTTAACAAAGAGTCTTAGAAGCATGTTTTACTTTTGTTTTGTTTTTAGCCATTTCTACCTTTATTCTTTCTACATGATATCACTTAAACCTATGTCCTTTTGTTAATAAACTTGTTTTACTTTTACCATAAACCAGCTCAGTGGTTTAATTGAAATGGAGGGTTTGTCAACCCCAGCTAAGTTAATAAACTGCTGTGTGATGTCTCTTTAAAACAGAAGCTAACTTGATAAGGTTTTGTGGGCCCTACAATCAGAGGTGTTGAATATGCCAGAGAGAGACATTTTGGGTGAGAACTCAAGCCTGGAAAGGTTGTTGAGGTCCCCCTGCAAGGAGTAATCTGTCTTGTGCAATCCAGAGTGTAAACAGGCTGCTGGCATCAGAGTGCTCAGCCAAAGCAGCACAACACAGAAGCACCTAGGATTACAGGACAGGCAGTGACACAGTGCCTTACTGGTCTAGGTTGAACCCCAAAGCATGTGTCACTGGCATGAGCCAAACACAACCAGTCTTTCCTACATAGCTCTGTCCAGTAACTTTATTCCTGAACCACAGAAACAGGGACATTTCTCTTGAGCAGAGACTTACTGTTTTAATAAATAATTTAGTACCTTTGTTTGGTCAATAAATATGGAGTAGCATAAAACCCCCAAACGCAACTTCACTTTTGGCTTAGAAAAAATGGGATTCCATGCTCCAAAAGTGTAAGACTAGGTGCACCAACCTAATGTGTGCCATCTAATCACCTTGTCTTTTTTTGGTTAAAAAATGTAAAAGTGACATGCAATATCTATGTAATTTTTGTAGAAATCATATGGGTTAGGGTTAGGGGTCTAAGCATATGTTTTGGGATGGCTAATCTCTCTGGAACCATTTGCTCTGGTATGTTTCAGATCTCTGTATCTTTCAGATACAGACTTAAAACTCAAGGCTTGTTTTGCCTAGATGTTAAATATCCATTGACATCATATACTGTGGTTTAGTGGGAAACTACTCCCCACCTCAGACTTGACTTCATTCAAGTGGTTCTGTATATTAAATGGTTTGTAAGGTTTTTGCAGATCTTTTAGGGTGACTGTAGTGTGGTGTATTGATTGATACATAGCACTACTCCTAGTTTCCGTATTAAGAAATAGCAGTTTGGTATGATGACGATTTCTGTGGTACCAGAGGTGCACTTGGCACTTTACAGATTAATTAAATAGGACTGGTTCCTGCTGCAAGGATTCACAATGTAAGGTTCTGATCCTCCATAGGAATCTGTGCAGGTGGAACCTTCTGACTGTGTAAGCAGCTACCCACAGAGATCCCTTATAGGATAGGGGCCTAAGGAATGTTCTTAGATCACAATGATGTTATGTTATACACTTTGAGGAGCTATGTACAGTACACAATTAAAGTCAAAATCAATGTTCTTTGTGATTTTTTTTGGTAGCTGTGTAAATGTCAGACACATCAGCTTTTACACTCCTTGGAAATTATTTAACATCTCTCACTTTTTAATATACTCTTTACATAGGAATAAAGTTAAATATGTTATGCAGACTATTTTATCTTCATGGCTTCATGAAATTTTGCCTGATATTATAGTTCATATAGAAGATTTCTCAAAAAGAAAACAAAAAAACCACCTTAGTCAGCCACCTGTTGACTCATAAATGAACATTTCAGACTACAGCACACATTAATTGATTCTGGCTTTTCCCTATATTACACATTTGTTGTTGAAATTTGTGCAAGCCATTGAGAATTACATAGATATGGTCAACTGTGATTTGGCTGATCTCTGAAAACGGAGTCCAAATGATACTGAGGAATAGCTCTGCTGTACAAGATGGACTTCAAATTTCATTTTTCACTGCTACTCTTGACCACCTTTCAGTTTGTTAGTGTACAATGTAAGGGTCTCTGCAGCTCCATGAGCATTACTGAGAATATTGTATCTGTGCTCTGCATGGTTCCAAATGCTGTTCAGATATTGCTATTTAATGGATTAAAACCTTGTGTGGTCTAGGTCCTAGCTACCTAAGGGTCTGCCACTGTCTTTCTGTGTACCCTCCTATTGTTTTAGTTCAGTAGTTGCATTACATAATACTCCCTAAATTCAAATGTTTGCTCTATCTCCAGTCCTCATTCTCAGTGGAGGATCTACAAGCCTTGAGCTTGTTTCCCTTGTTGGTTCACCAGAACCCAAGTTAATTAACTTTCAGGGGATAATGTGATGCTCTTCTGTTTACTCAGGCTCTTGCCTAAGGAGACTTGTGTTTAAAGGAATTAGATACAGTATTGTAGTGACATTTTGGCAGGTTTCAGTTGATTTGAAGTGTGTTTACAATGTTGCCTGGCTACTGGAAATGCCATT
The DNA here is from genome assembly GCF_965152275.1 of Natator depressus. NCBI lineage: Eukaryota > Metazoa > Chordata > Testudines > Cheloniidae > Natator > Natator depressus. The sequence goes on from NC_134240.1 coordinate 25,430,944, forward strand.
ATTATTAGCTTACATTGTTTTAATTGATGTGGATGTGTCCAATGGCCCCTAGACAATGGGCACATACTGTTAAAAATACAAATGTAAGTACATTCTTTGGCTTTGAAAAGATTCAACAAGTGGGTGAGCTAGATATTAAAAATGCATACCTTTCCTAGATCAAACAAGAGTAGATTGAGGAACATACAGACACTTTGTTGTGTCCTCCTCCTTTTTGGAAGAGAAGCAACAAGCCCATAAAATAAAATGGGCTTGTAATGTGATTGACCATTTAGTAGTAGCTTATATAATTAAATGTATGTAGGAACACACAGAAAACTGAAATAGTCTCACTGGCTACCAGGTCAGTAATACCCACAAAGTTTTCCAAGCCTTTGCCGTATATATTCTTTCTCTCTTACTGGGAATTGCTTGGAATTGTAGTATCATGATGTTGACTTGGTAGATTAAATGTATAAAATATTGTGCTATTCATAGACTATAGGTCCAGATTTCAGTTTTTATATAGAAACTTTACTATATCTGCCAGAATAGCCAAAGATCTGAGAGGTCTGAAAAATCCTCTTCTGGATTTTGACAGATAATAATTATGTAGCCTTCCATGAAAAGGCTGCTCTGAAACACTGATAGGAGTCTCCCTTTCCTGTACCAGTAGGTGTACTGCATCCCTGCTGAAATGGTCTCCTCTTGTCTCTCATGAGAGGCCATTTAAACTGCAGTGCACTAATCTGATCAGTAGAGGAAAAGCAGAATCCTTGTACTAGCATATTTCCTGGAAATGTAAACCAGAGTTCATTATTTCAATCCCTGAACCAGTAGACTGTCCTATATGAAACACTGCTTATGTTGTGAAACATTTTATAGGATTAGAATGCTGAGTCTTTTAGGGCAACTCCTGAAAGGCACTTTGTCTTATTGATTTAAGTGAAGCTGATTGTTAGCACACAAGCCTATAAACAAACACACAGGCATTATTTAAAATCAAGGCCTCTCAGGCCTGATACCAGATAGCACAACAGCTGCAGTACTCTCTGGACTTCTGCTTCCTAGACTGGCATACAACTACATATTTTGAGGTTATGATATACTTGGTTTCTAAGGAACAAAGTGCTAACACTGTATCAACTGGTATTAGAAGAGGTGTATATCACCCAAACATGTCACTGAGGCCCAGTAAAAGCAAATTATTGAAAAGTAAAATAACACCATCATAGAGGAAAAAATCATGACCTGTAATTTGGGGAGCAAGTAACATATGGAGTCTCTACATAAACTAAAATATTTTATAATGTTTCATATAAAAGTACAGCTGAGGACTTTACAACTTCTACAGTCTAGAATTATAAATTATTTGGGTTATAATATATCAGATTATTATTTATACAACACCAACTGCGTGTATGACATTTTATAGACAAAAACTGCCTGTTCTCTTCTGCAACAATCTTCTGAATAAACTACCCTAGCTCTCAGGTTTCTGCACGATCTACACATTGTAGTCTGTGCCTTTTGGTTGATATTATAGATTAAGCTTACTACTAGGGTGTAACCTTATCTTATGCTGATCACTCTTTCCTTTTCCTTCCAATGTTACAGATGCTTCTTTGTTAAATGAGCTAATGGCCCTCACTATATCCTGGTAGTCCTAATAGGCCCTAGTTGAGTACTAGTAATTAACAACCCCAAATTCTAGGGTGACCAGATAGGAACTGTGGAAAAAATGGGATGGGGGTCGGGGGTAATAGGCGCCTATAAAAGAAAAAGTCCCAAAAAGCGGGACTGTGCCTATAAAAATGGGACATCTGGTCACCCTACCAAATTCCTACTTCTGGATGTGCATATGGTCCCTTAGCACAATGCTAAATTTCTCACGCTAACATTATGATCATAACCTCTCCATTACTTATTATTTTTACTATTTATTGATAAAGCCCCATAGCTGTACACAGCACTCTGTAGTGGGTAATATGTGCTGAACAAATAAGAATAATTCCCACAAACAGCTTACATTCTGAAGGCACAAATACCTGTTATCAAGCTTTGGAGAAAATAATTACAGTATTCGCATGTATCCCTATAACCGTCCTTGAAAACACAGTTTCTCTAATAAAGTTATCTCCTTATTGCATTCCTCCTCCTTGTCTGAAACTGCGCTTAAGTGTTCTCTTCCTCCCACAACTTCCTACTCTCAGTGTTCTTTTCCTTGTCTCCTTTGTCAGACAGATCCTATACTCGTCTTGTAACAAGAGGGCCACTGACACTTCCTCTCTCTTTTCAGGCAATTTTCACTACCTTTGTAGTAAAGATCAAACAGAATCGCTTGGCTGCCTATACACTGAATCCTTCTGTATAACAAATCAGGCAAAGGTACTTTTCCACTTCCCCAGTCTGCTACAATGGGGCGAGGGAGTTCTCTCCTAAACAATTGATGCAGAGCATAATTAGAAAGAAAACAAACCTACTCCCTGCCAAACAGGAAAAAGCAACAATGTGAACTAATAACTAAAAAAATCACATGCTGTGAGGCTATGTTATGATACTTTTTAATCCCACCCGTTCTCCTAGACTGGAATTAGTGCCCTTACCCACCACATAAAATAAATTCAGTTGACATAATCCATAGGGAATTAATAAAACTAGGATTTTATTTGGCACAATAATAAACTCCTTAATCATTATTATGGTTACTTGCCATAAATCTGTGCATTTGATGGTTAATACTATACTGTCTGGAGGACCCAACAAATAAATACTAATTAAATTGCAAGTTATCCTGCAAGGAACAAGCTGGGATAATGTCAAGTTAAAATTCATATTTGTGTCATTTAACGTTGATGACGCATAGCCAGCGGTGAGTAAAGGTGTAGGAGAGAAGAGGAGTAATGTTCTGCTGAAAATAGCATAATTTTCTCTAAGTGTTTTCCACTGGTAGCTAACTGTGAGTTTAAATAATTTGCTCTTTTCCACTGATTCAGCTGAGTATTTCTCCCCACTCCCCTCCCCCATCCTGGGCCAGTGGGCGGGTTTTAGTTTAGTAATGAGCTGTGTTGCGTTACTCTTAACTGACACTGGGAGCTTGTCTTTTTCCTGCCTTATTCGAGACCAAGAGTTGCATAGGTTATGTTGTGCTTTCAGAAGCCTAGTGCAGGGTCTTTCAATTACTAAACTGCTGGGCGCTGTAGAGGGGAGACTCATCTTTCTTTGAATTTTGCACTCGGATAGAATCAGCTGTGACATCCGAAACTGCTGCTCCTGCAGCCACAATGGTGGCCAAGGATTACCCCTTTTACTTCGCGGTCAAGAGGGCAAATTGCTCCTTGGAAGTACAGACGGTGACCAGCCCAGCTAAAGAGACTGAGGTGCAGTCTGCTGATATGTTTTCTCTTTTTCTGGGTTCTCTCTCTTTTTCTCTGCAGCTTTTATCATCCAAACAGTCTGCATATTTGGGGAAAACTGGATTACTCTTTGAATATAAATTGCCAAGTATAGCTATTTATTTGATTTGTCTTGTGCATCCTGCACTGCTCTCTAGAATGTATATTTGCAGTCTGGAGTAAGGCAAACCCTCTTTATTATCAACAGTCTTTTGTATAATAAGATTAATCTTTGCAACTAACAGTTGAGAAATTTCCTTTCCTGATATATGGCTTGTATATTCCAATGCCTAATGTCAGTTATTTTTATTTACTAAATTTAGAATTGTAGCTGATTAGGTGTGGGGAGGAAATCAGGATAAGTGCATCTATATAAGTAAATTGTAAAACTTAATCTGTTAACTAGGGTTAAAATTAACTGTGTCAAATTAGTTAATCTGACCCTCTAATCAATGAAAAATGAATGCTTCTAAAATGAGGGATATTTTTAAATGTGGGATTAAGAAAAAAAATTGACTACATAGTTTATTGTTTGCAAAGTGTTGCAAAAGGTTTGAATTTAACACAGGTAGTGTTCATTTAATATTCCAATATTTTATACTCCAGATTAATGTTTAGTCTTCTTTGTGTTCCTTTTTGGCAAAGAGAACAGTGACTTTAAGGATTAGGCCCAGCTGGAGGAAGGGGGAGAAAAACTTGTCTTTGGGACTCTTATCACTTAATATATGCATTTTCATTAGGTCTGTTTCCATAGTAATTTGAAGGCAGATTGCTAAATTGTGCATGGTTAGTATGAATGCATCAAAGATGATTGCTTCCAATAGTCAGTTAAACTGATCCAAACTGAAAGAAGTCCAGCCATGTCACCTTGTTTAAACAGTTGGTGTAGCTTAAGAGCCAATAAGAACATACTTTACTTTTACTTGTCAGTGTACTTTTATATGTGTGAGAGTATTTGACATTATTACAGTTGTGATATTTAGGGGCCCTTTAGAAAATATACACATTATAGAATAATATTTTCTATTGTGATCAAATTAACCAAGTCCAGAAACCCTGAGTACAGGAAACCCTTGCTTGTTTTTTTATGTAGTGCTGTTTCAATTATTTATGGACCATGAAATCTCATAATCTCCATTGTCACCCATATTGCAAAATGTTTTGCATTAATTCAGAGCCCATTTACTAACTAATACTAAGTAAAGCTATCTTAGGTTTTTTTATTGTGGGAATGTGCAGTTTTGTATAAAGGAACAGAACTGTCAAATATTCATTAAAATAAAAGTTGGAACCTGCTTTTTAACAGGTGGTATATAATCATTACCATAGGCAAACATATCAAATTTCAAAGAAAGTAAAATCTCAACTGCTGTATATTCAAACAAAAGCCTAGAGCATAGGGATATATCTTTCAATAGATGTGACTAATTAAGATTATGAAATGCTATAGCTTTAATCAGGTCAATAGTCCTAGATTTATATTCTTCCATTTAACTTTTTTATATAAACAAGAAAATGCTCCTTATACTGCCAGTCTGAAAAATGCTGTTTGCTTAGACTACAGCAGACTTGCAGCATTGTGGGGGGGGGGAAATAAAGCAGCATTTGTTGAACATCCCTTTGTTGGTCCTGCTATACAATATTGAGAAAATCTGTCTCTTCCCTCCCATCCCTTCCCTCCCCAGTCATAAGGGTGGGTAAACAAACAAACAAAACACACATTTTGGGGAAAGCATTTGCAGGAATAGACATATGCAGCCCATTCCTTTAAAGTTTTTCAACATGGACAGAATTCTCTTGTTCACTAACTCTGTGGTTAAGCTCACAGCATTTACAGTGAATCTAACCAAGGCTATTGGGCGCCTTCTGCCATTATTTTGTATTACTGCATTAGCAAAGCAGCTAACTATATGCTTAGCCTTGAAAAGCTATTGCTTGGTGTGAGTTGCTGACATGAAGCTTGTTTGTCACCCAACACTTGCATCAACTTTGCCTTCTGAACTAAAATCTGTGAAGTTAGAATAGGTTTTTGATGCAGGTGTTCTTAAAGTCAGAATTCACATGTCCATGTAAACATTATCCCCCCTATCTGAATAACATTCTTTTAACACTTTTTGTGAACATGTAAAAAATACCAGTAAGTGCTGTATGGCTCCGTGTGTGCATGTATACGGTTTTGTGTATATGTGTAAAATAAGTATGTATTTTAGTGCAGTGAATATATTTAAAGTCTGTATGTAATATTTTACCTGTCACTCTTAAGTCAAAAATGTACTTACTGTGTGAAGTGTAAAAGATGCATATAAAATGGCTTTTACCCTCTATGGTGTCTGCTCTAAAGATACTATCTCAAACTCATTTATGACATCCCGTCTCCCCCCCCCCCAAGTGTTTAAAGTAGTTTTACCCTAACAGTAAGCACTTTCCTCTTTTCATAAGTAATCATTAAGATAGTGAAACTTGTTCTTTGTGATACGTAGCTTTTTACCTTGGAGTTACAGTATACAGAGAAAATAGCTGCTTAATATTGGCATTTTCTGGAATAAATTTAGTTTTTTCTTCTGTGTTCTTAGACAGGTTAAGTAACTTGTCCACTATCACACAGCAGGTCAGTGGCAAACAGAAGATGTAGGTGAAAAATAAAAATTTGGGGATTCTGAGGACAGTTTGTCAATTTCTATCAAGTGGAGTTGTTACAGCTGTTAAATCTCTTGTAGAGCAAACAAAATGTTAGTATGACTAAGGAGTAGGATGGAGAATAATATAGAAAAAAATATATATGTTAATGGCGACCCCCCACACAGAGTGACTAGAATCGAACGCTACTTCATCTACAGGAAAAACTGGATTCAGAGATTGGCAACAAGAGCAGCTAGAGAAATGGAAGAGCCTCTGTTTGTAGAAAGACTGAAAAGATTGGGTCTCTTAATTTTAAAGAGAAGATGGATATGGAAGGACATGATAAATATACAAAATGAGTAGCATAGATAAGTTAGGTCAGGCACTTCTCTCAACGCTTTCTCATAATACAAGAACAAAGGGACAGTCAATGGAACTGAAAAGCAGCTAGTTGAAAAAGTGTTTCCTTTTATTGGCTTTAACACAATGCACAATTTGTTTATGGAACTCACTGCTACAAGATATCACTAAGGCCCAGAGCTTAGCAGGTTTTAAAAAAAAGTCAACATTTATATGGATAATGGGATCCTCTATAATCACAAAACAAGGATTAAGTGCGTGAGAATGACTTTTGGAAGGAATATCAACTGACATTTTTCAGGGAATAAACCAACCTTTATTTAATAGGAATTAGGAGGAAACATTTTCCTGTGAACAGGTTATACCATAACTGCCAACTGCAGGGTTTCCTGCACCTTTCTCTTAATCATCAGTACTGTTTACTCTCAGAGACATGATACTGGAGTAAATGGACCATTAGTCTGATCTGGCATAACTACTATCCAACATTCTTTCTGTGTTTGGTCTGCTTCCGCACAAGTTATGGAGTCTTCCCTTTCTCTGGCACAGACCAGCAAGATAACAATGAACAAAATTAAAGTATTTTTTATACCCCCTAGCTGGCTTTTCCTTTCTTCTTCCTTTTCTCTGTTTGCTACCTGCTCTTCAAGAAAATAAATTGAGTGCAATCTCTAGAACCCTTTCCCCACCCTATCTGTGGAGCTGGAGTCCCATAGGGAAATGAGGAAAGAGGAGAGCATGCCAAGGAAGTAGTAGTTTTCCCTTGTGTGCCTTCTATCCTGGTCCCATGGACACAACAGTCTCTCCTGGTTATGGATGTGGAAGGGAACATGAGGGGAATAATTAGACAAAAAGGAAGGGGGATAACAAGGTAACAAAACCAGTCATAACCTCAAATTCCAGTCACCAACCTCAAAACCAGTCACCAACCTCAAATTCCAGCTATGAGTAAAACTAAGAACTTTAAACTAGGTAACAGAATAAAGGCTAAGGATCCAAGAACAATTTAATTCTAATATACTTTCATAATGCTGTAATACTATGTTATATGAGCGTACACACATCAATGGAATGATCATTATTGGAGCTAAGAAAGATTCTAACTGGAAAGTATGGATGTCACTGCTCTTTCGCTTCCTATTCTGGAGGTTGATCTTAAGCACAAGTAAGACAAGGGGCTGCATGGAGACCATACGCTTCAGAGCTCACAGTAGGCTCAGCGTTTAATATCACCGTTCCTGAGATTTTGATGCTACTGTGGGACTCACCAAAACAAACAAACAAACCAACACCTATTGGTCCAGTGTCTTAGTCTCTACCTTTCTGAAACAGATCCTGGTCAGAGAGAAAATACTTCCAGTCTTCTGGCAGTTTGGTTTTCTGCTTATGCAAGTTCTAAAGTTGTGCTTGCTTCTTGCAAATATGAATGCTATCTCTGTTTTGGATAAAGACCTCATTCCCACTTTTATCTCAAGTCTGTAGTACAATAGGCTTTAGCTTCTGAGTGTATGTTCATGCAGCTAGTCTCACTTTGGGATGCCGGTGTGGCTGCATGCCATCTCTGGAAGCGATCTACTTTCCGAGTGAGATGGTATTAGGTGTCCACTTTGTCAAGGCTTGCTCTTTGGTATCATGTCATTAATGAATGCTGTTGAATGTAAATCCTATTCACAGAACAGAGAAGAGAGTATCGCCTGTCTGTATGTTAATTTCACAGAGACTGCCAGCTGAAACTGTTCAAATCCTAATCAGCGATCATGCAAGATCAGTGTTTATGGGCACAACAGTGTTGGTAATTTCAATAGGTGGTAAAGGTGCTTCTCAAGGGGCACTGTCTCTTTGTGTGTAAATCATATCTTAACTTGGTTTTCATATACTGAAAACAAAAGCAGGGTTGTAATAAACAGAATTTAAAAGAAATCTAAATGATACCAGTAAGCTATTTATATTTTCCAGTTATAGGATAGAATATTCAGTTATATTTGACCTTCTGAGAAGGAGGAAGAGAGGATAAGATCTGGGACAAAGCTTTCTTGTCAGAACGAATTTTACTGCTGCTGTTTCTTTCAAGCCATGTAGACTTCAGATTTAAGTGACAACCAAAAACTTAAGAATTGTAATTGTTGGCGGAATATATTAAGAGACTTAAACGGTAAGGATTCTTAAGAAAAATCAGCAGAAAACAAATGTTTTGTTTTTCTTTCCTGTTTAGAAACAGGGAAACTGCAATATCCTACAGATTTAAAATACTGTAGTTGCTTGTTACATAATTTGGAGACAATTGACAAAATGTTCCATTAACCACGCAATCAGCATTTGCCTCTTTGTGACTGGAACTTGACCTTGGCTATATAGAGCGGTGTAGTTCAACAGCAGAATCTTTAAAAGTCATTTTATTTTATGAATAAATAGTGCAGAAGGGTCAAGAATATATGTTCCTGATTATTTTCCATGTAGTATAGTACATGGGCAAATCAGTTCAGTACAAGCTGAACCTTGTTAATCCATCTACTTGATAAATAGGCAAGTAATGCATTACAAAAGTCTGGTCTGGAAAAGATAAAAGACTGAACAATGCTTTTGGATCCTAACAAGGATAAACATGGTGCAGTGGTTTTTCAAATAGCATAAAATCTTAATAATGTGGTGAGCATTGTGTTCAAAGGACAGCTCAGAATCAAAGACAGCACTTTCCCTTCATGGAAATCATTAACTGAGTGTATCTTTATCAGGAATTGAGGCATAGAGCCAAAAGGAAAGTCTGTCAGAACTAACTCTGTTTTAGCTAAATGTAGTTGAAGACAACTAAATCAGCTATGCTAGTGTCCGCAAGGCATTTTGTCAATATGAAATTAACCTACTTAGGATCTGTGGTCTTAAATAATAAACAAATCTGTATGTTCTTCACATCGATGGGAAATCCAATATCATGCCTATAAATGACTGGGCCCAGAGGCAGATGTTAAACTGAGTGTGCCCAGTGTCAAGCCCTTTGATACAGCAGCACCAATTACCCTTGTAAAAAATACAGTAGTTTGCCCAAAGAAGCATAATCTGCCTGTCAGAGAATAATATAATGCTATCGCAGGTGATGGCTGATGAAGAGTTTTTATTAACAGCAGTGCCTGAACAATATGGTTGTTCAGTATGAACAGTGTTATTTGAGGACATGACTACATGGCAGTTTATCAAGAGTTTTGCAAGCAGATCTAAAAGAGGACTTTGAGAGTGCAGCTAGCATGTCCCAACAACTATAAAAGTTTGTCTTCAAAATACTTATGTACACCTTTATTTCTTCCCCAATTTTTACCCTAGCGTCTTCATGGACACCCATTTGTAAAGACTACAAAAACAATATTATGTCCCCTCTGCATGCCTAATTTGGTATAGCCATGTGTTACCAAGTTGAATAATAAAAATATGGAATTGGAAGGGAATTCAGGTGGTTATCTCGTGCATCCCCAGCAGAGGCTGGTGCTGAATCATGGAGCATGAAGAACTTTAGTTCTTTGAATTACTAACCAGATACTGGCACTACATCCCAGCAGCAGGACTGATCTGAAAGAAATAATGTAATTGGCATAGCTGCATGATATGATTTCTGTATGTATTTGGTTTAACCTTGATAAAAGAACATAACTTACACACCAGTGATTTGGAAATTACTAGTGACTTTTTTTCTTTGAGGGTAGATTGTGCTCCCCCTCCATATGAGGTCAGACAAAATGAATGCAGGTCTGGGAGGGAAATGGCAGGAATGTGGAGAACCTGTGTGGGGGTTCCAGCTGTGCTCTGTGGGGCTTCTTCCATCCAATTATGTGGGGGAACTTGGTGGATTGCTGTATGGTCTGGTCATGGGTGACTAACCCAGTGGCTAGAGTCAGGGATTGGATTCGAGGCCAAGTCAGGAGCAGGAAGTCAGTGCCAGGAGGATAAAGCCAAGGTCTGGAACCAGGGATCAGAAGCAGGATGAGGAAGCAGGGTCTGTAGCAGCAGCTAGCTGGGGTTCTCCCTAGTTGCTCAGATGAACTTCCTGTATCTTCCCTATGCTTAAGTAATATGTCCAGAGGAATAAGGAATTGTAAAGGTCCTGCCAATCACGCCCTCCATGAGTGGCAGGTGTGTGTATGGGCTCCTAAGGCTCATGACCTGCTGAGTATTTCCACAGCCAGAGCTACTAGGTGGAGGCTGTCTGTACCTGGGGAATCTGCAAATCCAGGTTTTAGACCTGCTGCTCCTTAGGTCACCCCCTATTTCCCACATTGGTGACCCAATGGTATTTCCAGGCAAGTCTTTTTTGAGTTGCTTTTGTGGAAAGCCTCTATTAGATCAGGGGCGTGTAAGTGGTTTGTCAATTCCCAAGACTGTTCTCCGGGATACTGAGGTTCTTGGTTCCCAAGTCCGACCAGCTTGGCTCGGAGGAAGGTCTCAGTGCTGCCTCTATAAATTAAAAACTTCAGCCTGGCCTCCTGGTCCTTTTTCATGCAGCTCTGGCAGCTGTCCTCGACCTGAGCCTCTGCCAAGCACTTCAGGCAGCTACAGTGCAGGTTGCTCGGGGCATAGCCTTGTTGCAGGAGGTACAGGGCTTGAAAGCTGGTGACCGAGGCATGCCTCGGCATGGGGTAATAGCCAAAACTCCCCTAACTAACGGAGATACACAAACTACACTAAACTGACTATTTACAACTAACTGAACTATATACAATTATAGGAAAGTGAAGATCACTGAGAACTTGCCGAAGCAAGGAGAACAGTTCCAGCAACTGTCATGGGTGGTAAGAAGGAACTGCGGGGGTGCAGGGTTATCTGGGTCCTTTATACCGGTGCTATGAGCGCGAGACACCAGAGGGCACTTGAGCTGCCCTGATGGGTACCACTGAGGGAAAAAATTTCCTACAGTGGCATGCACATGTGCAATCACTCGAAGAAGAATGTAATTTACCTGTTTGATCATGGGGTCTTCATGGACCTGGACCTTGGCAGGTGTCAGAGAGTGGTTGCATTTGGCCTGGAAATGTTTTCTATGAAGGTCTTCTGATGGGAGATGTAGAAAATGCGGTGTATTTTGAGTGACCTGTGCAAACAGAGTTTAATGGGGACAGTGCTAATTAGCTGGCAAATCTGAAACTGTATGAGATATTGGTGCTCTATTTTATGGGATGATCTACCGGTGTGGAGATGTTTGGTTGATAGCCAAACCTTCTGGCCTGTGTTGAATTCCACCCCCTTCTGTCTTTTGCGGTCCGCAAGTTGTTTGTAAGCCTTCTTTGCCTCTGCCGGGAGTTGCTTGAGTTCTTCCTGGACATGGTGGATTTGCTGGACCTTATCACAGGCTGACTGGTTTTAGGATCTGGCCAGTAAATCGTAAAAGAGTAAAAAGTGATGAAATGCTAACTTCAAAATGAATCGGGGTTGTTTTTTCTTAGCACCATTGACCTTTGTGTTGCATTAACTTTCTTGACTTAACAGTTAAAATACATGAGATATGCCTGAATGAAATTACTAACAGCATTTTAGAGAGAACAAAGGAAGATCCTTTGTCTTGGGGTTGTGGTAAGAAAGTCCATATTTATTGAAATAAACCTCAGGCTTTTTGCACAAATTGTACTCAAATTATGTAAGAGACTTTCTGCAAAATGGTGCTTATGAACATGTGTTTTTTAACCTTTTCCCACCACTTTTCTTTTGAAGACATGAAATTCGGCAATTTAATTTAAAAAAGAACAATCCTTAAAATATAGGGATCCTTTTCATCATTGATTCCTAGCTTAATCTGCAGCTCTTCTATTCTTTCAACAAATGGTAAAAATTAAAAATTTGTTGTGACAGGGAGCTGGGCAAAGGGTTGTAGATCCAGCCCTCTGTCACGTCCACTCCTCGTTAGGGGAACAAATTAGAGCAGGCTGGAGGTAACCTGGCCCTAATTGGGGAGGTGGAGATAGCTGCTACTTAATTAACCTGGGGTTGTATAAAAGCCTCAGGGGAAGGAAGCCAGGGGAGAGCAGAAGGAAAGGGAAAAAGGCAGGGAATGGAAGCAGGGAGGTAGCTCTCTCCTTCCTGCAGATGGTGAAGGGTTACCTGTACGTGGTGAAACAGTGGTGGGAACAAGCTGAAGAATAAAGTGCACCAGTGGTTGCAAAACTCAGGATCTCAGAGTGACTTTGTGAACCTAGCAGGAGCAGAAGCCAAGGGGGCCCTGCTGCACTCTCTGCTGCAGTTGTCCATAAAAATAACTTTTTGTTTGTTTATTGAGAAACCTTCAGCTTGCTTGGGACTGTACATTTACATACAGTGAGGACTTGATGTATTAAATAAAGCAAATTAAATGCTAGGAGCACCATTCTACACTGCTTACGGAGACCAAACTCCTGATAAAGTCCTTTGAGTAGACTGAGCAACATCAGAGTGAATGGCGTGGCTGAGGTTCAAGACAGAAGTAGAGTCAGACAAGAAAGGGTAAAAGGTCAAGGACCAAACCAGTTTCATGGTGCCAATATTTTAACAAGGGGCTCCCACAAAAATGTCCCCCTTACTTTGTGATAAATCTATACACTAGGGGCTCGTGTGCTCACAAAGAGGAAGGGTAAGGGATTGGTATTAGCTGTTTCATTTACATAAAAATGCTTTCTCAGCCACAAATCAGGACACCACATTGCTCAACTGTCCAACTCATATTAGGTGTACTTTGTTAGAAATGTTTATACTTTGTTCCTAAACGCTTACTGCATATATTGCATTGTTTAGCCTGTGAACTCTAAAAGAAGGTGAGGACTGAGACTCTGTAATGAAGTTTTGGGGGTATTCTTCCACTGGGGTATTTTAAGTCTTAGGTACTAGCTATCATCTTCTGCATTGCAAAGGCAAAAAATAAATATTTAAAAAATGTGTTAGAATGTGCGCCACTCAGGGAAGGTGACTCTCCTCCTACTTTGTTTGTACAGCACCTAGGACAATGGGACCCCTATCCTGATTGTTGTCCCCATGTACTACCATAATACAATTAGTAATAATACTTACATCTTTGTCAGATCTAGCAGTTTGCAGAGGTTAGGGTTAAGTCCAGTGAAGAAAGAGAAATCACTCTAACCTGCCATTCAATTTGGTAGCAGAATTTTAATGTGGGTCACTTAGAATCCTCCATGGGCTAGCCTCCTTGAGTCTATCACTGAACTGACCCTTTTGGGACACCCGAGAGGAGAGAGATGCTTTAGCATTTTGAAGGCAGTTGACTGTGTAACTGTATCACCTATCAATACTGATGTAGCTTGTATATCCCATGCATGCCATGGCATATGCTTTTATAATTTCTGAGGGGCAACATTTCCTATAGTGACCGGCAGCCCTTTTGTTCTGTATTGGACCTTTTAACAGTGGAAGACACCTATCTCTAAGTGTAGCTGCTGTGTAGGGCCTGTGTAGGGCCAGAGCCTGCTGAATTCAGTGTAAAGACGTCTATTGACTTCAGTGGGCTTTGGATCAGGCCCATAATGATCACTTTTGTGCATGAGGTAGCAGGCCCACTTTGAAAATCATGAGACTATTTTAAGCAGAGGCAGCGCATTAGTGAATGTGCACAAATTTCAGATGACTAATTTATAAATAAAATGGAGTGTATGTGCAGCATTGGACATGGCAGTGCTCACCTAGAATGAGGATTAAACTGCAAGTCTTCCAACCAGCTTCTAAACTGTGCCACAAGCAAATTTTGACGATATGAAGGCTTTATGAAAACATTTTCATTTGCCCCATTGAAACTACTTACCATATTATGCAGTAAGGGTACTACTCTATGTAGAGAAGAGCCTCAGTGAAGTTACTAGGCTGTTTTATTCTAGAAAACAAATGTGCCCCTTTGGCCTTTTGTAATATAAATAGTTTAGCTCAGGAGTAAGCAGATTTTTTTTTTCTTTCATCTTGTTACAAACACAATTCTTGTCTTCTCTGGAATCTTTTATTGGCTTTCTTTACCGCTTTTTGTAACAGCTTCACAAAACTTTAACAAAAGTAAGCTGTGGTTGTATTTTTTTCAAAAGCAAAACCAAGATATTTGTTTAGTACTTAATGTAGCACAGTTGATCTTCAAGGCACTGGACAGATACGAATTAATCTACACAACACTTCCTGTGAGGTAAGGGAGTACTATTTTCCCTATCTTACTGATGGGGAAACCAAGGTTAAATGATGTGTATCGGATCACAAAGCAAGTAAGTGGCAAAGCCAGAACTGGAACACAGGAATTCCTGGCTGCAACCCTCAAACTTAATCCATGACACTGCTCTGCCCCTCATTTAAGCTTTGTTTTAATTGAAATTAGATGAAGTTTATTTGGACTGTTTATAAAATCTCTCTTTCTAAAGAGAGTGTACAACTTTCTTATGGGAGGGAGATTCAAGGGCAGAGTTTAGGCTCAGAGGTGGTGGGTGGGTCAATCTGAGGCTCATTACTACGGTAAGGGACTGAAATAGCTTTTGGAGAGACCTGTTGGCATGAGGGATGCTTATTCTCTCCCCACCCAATTACTTTCTTCCTCTTCCAGGGTTTTCTAGCTTCCTATACAAGTCCTTATACTTTCTGTCCTGTAACAATATTCTTAGACCCAGATATCCTGGTACTGGGCCCAGATGTGCTTTCTTTTGTCCCTCTATGCTATTGTGTACTACAATACAGTTTGGGACACCTCACACTCCATTGCTCAGGAGCATGCTTGATTCAGTGAGAAAGTGGTAGATTGATGGGCAATACATGTGAGGCCCAGCACAGAGGCTTCTGGGCAGGGGCGGCAGAGCATGCCCAAAAGTGGGGGGGCCAGGCCTCCCCACCCTTCCTCTTCTACCTGAAGCCAGAAGCTGAAGTGGGCCGGGAGCTGTGGACCCTCCACCTGCCCAGGGTGGGTGGGGGGGTTGAGAGCAGCCCCTGTCTGTATCTGTGCCCCGCGGGTTCCCCCGCCCATGGCAGGTGGAGGGTCCCCGGGTCCCCACAGCTGCTCACATGGCTCTTAACGTGGCTGGGCTGCATCCCCACAGCCAGAGCCACATGTGGGGAGCCGTAGACCCTCCTGCCCGGGGGGAGGGGAGCATAGGCCCAGGGCTGCTTTCAACTCCCCTACCCCGGCAGGTGGAGGGTCTGCGGCATGGTGCGCCACAGCTGCCTAGCCTCTCCTACCTAGGCGCTCCATAGCTGGGGGGTGGGGCCCCTGCAGAAAAGTGGGAGGGCCATGGCATAGGAGTGCCAAACCTCCAGGATTGGCCAGAAGTCTCAATCTTTTATTTAAAGATTATGTCATGTGAGGAAACCTCCAGGAACGTGTTCGAGCAAAATTGGCAACCATGGTCCCTGGCTCCCTCTATTCCGGCACCCCTGCCTCTCTGGGTCAACACACAGTGTTAAGGTAGTAAGTGGGTAGAAAGCCAGAGGGAGGGGAGCCAGGAGTATTTGTGAGGAGCTGCAGAGATGAAGAGCTGGGGGAGATGGGAAGAAGATGCTATATTGCTAGCAGGTTGACCTTCATAAAACAGGAATAAAATCTGGGGGCAGCTGCCTGAGACACGAGAGATTCCCCACCAAACTGGGACAATTCTGGTAAATTTAGGACATCTGCTCACAGGGGAAACATGATCGAGATGAAAGTATTATTTTTCTCTTCCATACTTCCTTGTGAAATATCAGCAGTCCTATTTTGAATAGATTTTTAGGTAACTGTAGTCCCAGTATGAACAGCAATTGCTGTAAACTAAAAACTCTCATCACACTTAGAATTGCTGATCTATTCTGCCTATTCCCAGTTTGAAACAAACAGCTTTTTTTTTTTATATTCCCATTTTAGTAGCTCATCTTATAATGTTTGTGAGCTGACATTCCAGCTTCACATCTAATTTGTTTCAGTATAGAAAAGGCCTTTCTCCAGTGGCCTTTACAAGCAGCTCTTCACTAGAGGAACTGCATTTGGAAGTTTTGTAATTCAATCAGCTCTACGTTATTTGTGTGAGTTTAAAATTTTCTGTTACTCATTTTAATTCACCTTGTTGTTTTGTTTGTTCTGCAAACTCTCCTCTATTTCCTAGTTGCAAGTGAATCTATTGATGTCTCTGCTCATGTTAGAGCCAGATACGCTCTCAATTGCAGAAGTGAAAGGCAGCTCAAAGAAAGTTGTTTCAGCTTAGCCTTGTGCTGCTGAAATACTTTAATGGTTTTGTATTCAGGATCTTTTATAACTGCTGCCTCCTTTAAGGATTCCAGATCCATGATTTTTGAGATGCTGATGAGGCAACAGCTCCTATAGGATGGGGCCTAGTCCCTGGTGGTGGAGGAATGATGTGTTTCAGCCCCTGCCCTGCCACTGATTTGTTTCCTTCTGCTAAGGCTGTTCCACCTCCTCTTTTTTACCTGGCCAACCAACCTTCCCATGTAGCTCCCCACACCATCCTTTATAACAGCGGCTCTGAATAAGGAGTCTGGGGCCTCCTGGGGGGCTGCAAGCAGGTTTCAGGGGGTCCACCGAGCAAGGCCAGTGTTAGACTCACTGGGGCTCAGGGCAGAAAGCCGAAGCCCCGTCATGTGGGGCTGAAACCCAGAGCCCCAAGCCCTGTCACCTGGGGCTGAAGCCGAAGCCTGAACAACTTAGCTTTGCAGGCCACCCCCATGGTGTGGGGCACCAGGCAGTTGCCCTGCTTGCTACTCCCCAACACTGTCCCTGGATTTTTATATGCAGAAAAACAGTAGTTGTGGCACAGTGGGGCCGTGGAGTTTTTAATAACATATGGGGGTGGGGGAGGGGGGGCTTCAGAAAGAAAAACATTGAGAACCCCTGCTTTATAACACATTACTCAAGTTCAATTGACTCTGGATTATTGTAATTTACTAGTTCATTATATGTGAACACTGGCGCTAATAGGTAGCAAGTTTAAAGCAAACAAGGAAATATATCTTCACAGAATGCACAGCCAACCTGTCAAACTCATTTCCATGGGATGCTCTGAAAGCCAAAAGTATAACTAGGTTAAAAAAAGAATTAGATAAATTCATGGAGGAAAGGTCCATCAATGGCTATTAGTGCAGATGGTCAGGGATGCAATCCCATGCTCCATGTGTCCTTAAACCTCCAATTGCCAGAAGCTGAGACTGCACAACAGCAGATGGATCACTCCAAATTTTCCTGTTGTGTTGATTCCCTCTGCAGCATCTGGCCACTGTCAGTGACAGGATTCTGAGCTAGATGACCCATTGGTCTGACCCAGTATGGCCGTTTCTATCTTCTTACAAGGATAACACACCTACTACTACCACAGAGGGGGGCGGGGAGGGTTCAAGTGGTGCTAACTGGTGGTTTTGTAGGAAAGATCCAGAGTTCTATCAGAGATGCTCCATGGGTGCAGTTTAGCTGATAATCAAGGCATCGGTGTCTGTGCATCATATGGATTAATTACATTTTGAGTTCAATCTCTCCTCTTCGTCTCCCTCTCCTCTTCCTGGCAGTACTTGCAGGTTGATATATTTCCTATAATTTGGGATGGATTTTTGTAGGCAATTAAGGATAGGTTCCTAATAGCTGTAACAATATCTCAGGCTGCATTTATAATACATCCCCTTCCCCCTCCCCGCTTCCTGCAGCTCTACAAGAGTGAATACTACTTTAAATTTGGAGCATTTCTAAGCTATCAGGAGGCAAAGGTAAATCTTCTGCAGCTAATAAAAATACACCAAAAGTGGGTTCTCAAGGCTCAGCCAACCATTGAGAGTTGTATGCTTGATCCAAGGATTCCCATTGGTTACTGAGGGTACATCCACACTAGAAATGCTATAGTGTAGATGCTTGTGACGGGAGGGGTTCTTCTGTTGCTGTAGTACATGCACCTCTCTGAGAAGTGGGTACCTATGTTGACGCAGAATTGTTCTGTCAACCTAGTGGTGTCTACACCAGGGCTTAAGTCAGTTTAACTATATCTCTCGGGGGGGGTGTAAATTTTTTCACTCACCAGAGTAACTTAGCTAGGTCAACCTAACTTTATAGTGTAGACCAGCCCTGAGAATTGTATGGGTTAGAACACCCAATCAATCAATGTTTCTGCTGTTGATCTCATCGGGTATGTCTACATTGCAATTAAAAATCCAGGGCTGTGCCATGTCAGCTAACTCAAGCTAAGGGGCTGTTTAACTGCATTGTAGATGATAGGGCCCTAGAGAGTTAGCTCATCTGCTCTTACTGATTGAAAAGTTAATTCTGTTTTCACAAGGAACAGCTACTTTTAAATTCCTCTCTTTCTAAACTAGCATAAACACTGCCTAGGCATGACTTAATTTACTGTTAGGTGAAATATTTGCTGTACTGAGAGAGAACCTATTGTACCGTGTGTGTTTAATTTTGCTGAAGGTTAAGTATTTATAATATCCTGTGGAACAGAACTTGAATGTGGTTTTCTACTGAACTCCAATATTTGGGAATATTTATTAGAACTTTTAATCCTGGGCCAATTTAACCAGTAGCCAACTAATAAAAATAATTTGGGGCTTTCTGCCATGACAAATGTTGACACGCTCTTATAAAGTTGACTAAAAACTAATAACTTTTAAAGTAAATGAGTATGGAAACCTTGCCAGAAATATAGTGTCTGAAACAGATTGGTTCTGTTTTATTTTACTGGCAACGCTTGTGGATTATGTTTGAAACAAAGACACTACACTGTTTCAGCTTTTAGAGACACGGTTAACTCTTTTGAGGCTAATTTGTTTTCCAGAATGAAACACTTAACTAGTAATGAATGCTCCACTGTCAAGGAGTTAATACTTTGAACACCTACTTTACTAGATTTACATAGATAAAGGGTGTAGGATAAAAAGGAAGGTAACTAGAGTATTTTTGATCCTGTGACAAGAAGAAAAACACAACAAAAACGATTTGGGTTTGTACAGAATTTTCTTTTTATTTCATCGGATAGGTAGCTCACGAAAGCTTATGCTCAAATTTGTTAGTCTCTAAGGTGCCACAAGTACTCCTTTTCTTTTTGTGAATACAGACTCACACGGCTGCTACTCTGAAACCCTTTTTATTTCAAAGATTGACCGATTCAAAAGTATTCTGGACACTAACATGTCGATACTAATAATTCCACTTTCCCATGATGTATTGGATAAGAAGCATAGTTAATGAATGCATGCCAATTTCATTAATTTTGTTTGCTAAATTGAGAGCTTCATTTGCAACCTCTTCTGATGAAGGTTTTGGGATAATGTTTATATTTTAAAATGCTGAGTTTCTTTAGAAGGTTTCAATTACCACTATTGTTTTGGAGGCTGAATTGAAACTTTTTTTGAATTTATAAAGAAAACATGCTAACTAATGAGACAAATTTATACAATGTGGTGGTGATAGTGTTGCATGTTGCCGGTGTAGACAAAGGTATAATGACTCCTCAGAGGATCGTTTGCGCTTGTTTGTCAAATTCAACACCAGTCATGTAACACACAGTCCCTTTGTTGAAGTTGCTGATAAGGGGTGCAGGGAGTCGAGTGGAAAAACAATTATGTGAGTAGCTCATATACACTCAGACTTTAATTGTTAGGAGGTAAAAAATTATTACACTGCCTAAAAGAGCACATCAAAATAAATTTCAGAATTAGGTACCAAGCCAAACAGAGCCCTATTGTATGGCAGCTGGTTGTCTACTGTATGAGTTTTCTAGCATATGTTATCCAGGTCATTGCTTCTGCCATTCTGCAGACAAAGTAAGGTGAATGTGGGAGGTGAAGTGGGGTTCTGCTAAGAAAACTTAAAACTGACCTTTACTAGAGTGCTTTACCGAACAGTGTGTGGAAATTAGAAGGCTGTGGAGTGCCTGGTTTAATGAGACAGTATAGAAAACTAACCAGTATTATGAAATAGATTTAACTCAATTTGACCAGCAGGCTCTCACTTTGAACTTTGGGGAAATCCCGTTCTTTAAATAAACTAATAAGAGAGTCAGTTTGCATTGTGGTTGAGTTGAATGACAGCAAGTGCTCTTGGCCCCTGCCTGAGACTTTTCTACCCACATATCCTACTACTGCATGCTGTTTTGTTGAGTGAAGAGCAAACAATAACATCAGCTTAGTACTCAGTAAATTGCAAGAATGTAAGAGCGCTATTCTCCAAGGTGCCAAGCATCCTCAACTTTAATTGGCTTCAGTACAAACTGGGTGTTCAGCACACCACAGGATAGGGTCCTAGATATTCAGGCTTGGGGTTTTTAAGCAGGGGCCTGTGTATAATATGATTATGCAGCTTCAAAAATAGATGTATAACTTATCTTTTTGTTAAGATGCCACATAATTTTAAAATGACCATTTTCCAGCTTATGATGCAGTGGAACAAAGAGCAGAAAGGACTAAAATGCTATTTGGGAGAAAACTGACAGAAGGGCTGCATGAGTAGGTGACTACCATCTGGGGATCCAAGGCTCCACATGAGTGAATCTGCATGATAGGTGCATTCCCCAGACACCCAAAAGCAGAATGCTGGTCTTATGAGGTATAAGCGCTCTCTATGGCTAGTACTTCCCCTTTCTGTACAGCAGTCTTAAAACTACCCTGGGTTTTAGTAAATCAAGGTTTATTTTTAGAGGGAGTGAGTCATATTAAAACAAATCTATGAGGTATGATACATAAGTACCATTTGGGCCTTACAGTGAAGAAGCATAGTTTTATATTTCTAGAGTACTCATCTCCTCTCTTTCAGCTTGCTTCTTTCTCCCTCGCAATATGATGTGGTATGTCATGATGTGACTCCATAGCACGAGCACACACTGTCCAGAATTTACTGACCATGTCTAGATTAGACCAGTTTTCACCGTCATCCGCGTGTCTTGAACCAGCATGGAGGTTACTCTGCAAAGTGAAAGTCACAATGAAGTTTATAGTCACAAAATGGCGTTCTCAAAACATGGCATTCACAATTTGACCCAGGCATAGTCCCAAACTGTCACATTTGGTATGCAAAAAACATATTTTCTCGTTTAAAGAAGGTTCAAAGCAATAAGATTATCTACTTCAAATTCCTTCTTTAAACATAGTTTGGAGATGAAGACCCTGGATTTATTTTCCAAAGTCTGACACTGCAATGTTATCTTGAATTACTGTCTCGGAGTGAGTCCTGCAAACACTGCAGATGTGTTTTTAATTTGATTTTATTGTATGAGCCCTTTCAATTTGTTCTGCGGGTTCTAGTAATTTAGATTTTGATAAAAATCTATACAACCTATTTAGTTTAACCCCCTTTGCTATCAGAACAAATGAACTAAGTGCAGTAGGTAAAATGGCTCAGTGTGATGGGAGGAATAAGACCTCAAAGAACAACGCCACATATATGTGACCTAGTCATCTTACTGTGACTCCAGTGGCTACTGTTACAGGTTCTGACAATGACTTCTGGCTCTTTTACAGTTAGCAGCTGTAGTCATATCCTATCCTCCTTGTGGTTGCAGCAGCCCCTAGTGGAGGCAGCTAGGCTGATTTCTTCTCCTTAATGTCTACTTCTACAGGTAGGTAGGCTCTGCAGTACAGAGACAAATTAAAATATTTTGTCTCCCTGAGCAGTTTGGGTATAAGAATGAAGATTGCCACATAGCAAACCTCACAAACCATTTCACTATTCTGCAGGGGATTATTTTTAAAGGGTTAAGGAACCTGTTTCTAGTTCTTCCCTCTCCTCTTGCTGGAACCGTAAAATAACTCCAGCAACCCCATGTGGCAAAAAGAAGTGTTCAGATAGGGTTAGGGCTGTTCAGGGATGGAGCAGGTCTTCAGGGAATTCATTTACACCTTTTCTCTTCTTCCTTTTCCCTTGTCTTCCAAAAGGTATGCTGGTTTCCCTTCTTTCTCACAGGATGATAATCTCCAGGGTTAGTTGCTGCTGTGCATCAATTTACATGGCTGTTTGAGGTTATGAACCCCAAACAGTTGGGAAAATTAGGTACAGGATTGAGCCCTTCACCTGCAGGCTTTCTGTAGCCATTAATAAACTGCAGATGCAGACAAACACTAAGTATATGAAAAATTCCAAGTGGGTGTGACGTTGCACCTCATAATGCTTTATAGAAATATGCTTATGAGTGTAAATATGACATAACTGGGATATGTTTTATGCTAGATATGCCATGTAACGTATCTTTGCAAAGGTTATGATCTACTGAATATATTCATCCTATTTGTATGCATGTAACATTTTTATATCTGAAGTTATGAGCATTGGCTCTATGCTTGTATTTAAGGTGTCTGCTGTAGGAAGCACGTAAGGCAGATTTGGTCAACATAGCGTGAAGGAGTTATTCAAGTAATTGGGAGTATTTAACTAACAATGAACTTTGGAAGACGCCAATCCACATCTGAGCTTTCCTGGGAATGTTCAAATTAACATGTAAACAATGGCGTCGGCCTGTAAAGAACTGAGTCATGCATGGACATGTGACTTGCCCAGGTGACTGCAAAACTCCATCTTGGAGAGGGGTTTCCACCCACAAGAGAAAAACTATATAAGTCCCTGGAAACCCCTCCATTTTGTCTTCATCGGGCTCAGAAGATAGTCTCTCCACCCCAAAGAGATGCCTGAAAGAAACTGGGACAAAGGACAGTAACTACAGGGGTGTGATTGCTGGACCCAGACTAAGAAAGAGTCTAGTCTGTCAAATAAGCTTACCTGCATTTAGTTTCCTACTGTATTAGGCTTAGACTTGCGTGTTTTTGTTTTATTTTGTTTGGTAATTTACTTTGTTCTGTCATTACTTGGAACCACTTAAATCCTACTTTTTATATTTAATAAAATCACTTTTTACTTAACTAATCCAGAGCAAGTATTAATACCTGGGGGAGGAAACAGCTGTGCATATCTCTCTATCAGTGTTATAGAGGGTGAACAATTTAAGTTTGCCCTGCATAAGCTTTATACAGAGTAAAACAGATTTATTTGGTATTTGGATCCTATTGGGAACTGGGTATCTGGGTGTTGAAGACAGGAGTACTACTTAAGCTGTTTTCAGTTAAGCCTGCAGCTTTTGGGGGACGTGGTTCAGACCTGGGTCTGTGTTTGTAGCAGGCTAGCGTGTCTGGCACAACCAGGCAGGGCACTGAAGTCCCAAGCTGCCAGGGAAAACAGGCTTAGAGGTAGTCTCAGTACATCAGGTGGTAGTCCCAAGGGGGTTTCTGTGACCAAGACTTTTTTTTTCCCTCTTGAGCAATGTCTGAGACTAGTTGATAAAGGAGGGTAATTCAAGTTTCACTCACAGTAGTCCTGAACAAGACACTTAAGAGACACAGTGAAATATGAATTTACTTGCTTTGTAACAAAATTTACCCTCCTTAGGGATTCTCAATGGGTGTCACAATATCATTGCTAAAATGTTAGTATTCATTATTTGTTACACTTTCAATCTCAAAATCTAAATGTGTGTGTGTGATTTGTTAATATGCACAAAGATTAATAGACAGTTCTAACAGATTTTTAATTGGAATTTGATTTTTCTAACTTTCAAGCAGGTTACACTGTGATATAATGTAGGGCCAAATTACATCTCTTTACACCAGAGCTGACTTTGGGCCATTATATCAGAAACATAATTCCAGTTTGATCAAAGACTACATACAGAGCAGCAAAGATGGCAAACCTTGTGGAAAATGGTACAGCAGTAGGGCAGAGGAGAATCCTCTCTCAAGTCCCCTTTGCCTATTTTCTGGGAAGATATATTTGCCTTTTTAGCTGTCCTGATTCCTCAGTCTGCATAGTTCTAAATGCCAGATTCTAGTAGCATTAGAGATAATACGTGCCCAAGTAATTTCTGCTGCTAGGTATACAGTAGCACTCGCTTTGCCTTGGGACTTCAGTGTCCTCTCACTGCAGTGCATTATGATTAATGACAAGCAGTCTTTACGATGGGAAGCTAGTGGATTGGCATTATGAATTTAAAAAATAAACAAAATGGCTGATGACGGAGGTGCCAGTCAGACGAGAATTATAGTCGAAGCTGAAAGACTCCATAGTGTATTCAGTATGCCAGTCGTGCTGCAGTGACGTAAAAAAAATGCTCCTTCAAAAAAGCTGTGTCAAAGAGATGGTTGCTGGAAAGGAAAGAATCTGAACGGCACCTTCACGATGAAGATAAGAATGCAGGCTTTTTTTTATGCTGAAATGATTGTAGCACCACATTCCGTGTGTGGGGAAATTGATTATTTTTTTGTTGTGGGGGGAAGGTTAACGTTCTGGTCCTGCGTTTCACGAGATGTTTATGGAGTTGCAGCTCTGCCTGCTGAGAAATAAATTATTTGCTGGTTCTCATCTTTCTTCTCAGTAGCTGTGCTAATGAAACAGAATATTGCTGACCAGTAATGAAAATCTGGGATTTTTCTAAATACCAGGAAGGATGGGAAATCCCCATCTCTAAAAGGATTTGTACCTCTCTGCAAAAGAATACTATGACATGGTACATTCTCCTAAGGATTTGTCTAGAAAACTGGAGGTAGAGGATGCCTACACAAACTTTATAAACATGGCTGAAAAAGAAAGATGAACTGCTATAGGCTGTACTTAAAATATGATGTCGGATGGGTTTTTTAACTTCACTTAGAAGGTTTGGCTCTTTCTCTGTCAAAAGTAGCCTTTTGCACGTGCTGTTCAAGATCCATTAAATGTCAGATGGAGGTTAGCAAGCCAAGGGTAACTTCTGTTTTTACATATTTGTAATCTTTCCTTGTATTGCACTTGTTTATATTTTCATTTTTATATGCAAAACAAATGGAATATTATACTTCACAAAAAGCAGGCATTCTAGAGGTTAAAAAGTGTGTGAGTGAAGAAAAGTATTCGTTTTTACAGTAGATTTTTTTTGTTAAAGTTTTTTATTTCATTTAAATATATACTGTGTGTACACATCTATATGTATATTTGCATGTAAATATGAACACATGACACTGTTTTTTATTTAATTTGTACTTTTTCGAATAAAATGCAGAACTACATACTTACAATGACAGAGCAAAAACAAGGGGGTTGGAATTTTTTGTATTTGTACATGTTCCCTTCAATGACAAGGTCATCATAATATGCATTAACTGCAGAGCACTTTTCAGTTTGAGGGGCATTCCCCGCAAACAAACCATTTTAGAAGGATGCTATATCTGGAGAGAGCTTTTTTTGTGCCTTTTTGTCTTTCCCACTTATGCTACTACTACTGCTTACTACATGATATTTCAGCCATTGCACAGATCTGTATGCACCAAGCAAGGGTAATCTGTCATTGCCAGCATTATACACTGGAATTATTTGTCTATATTGCTCACGTTAGAAAATTAACAAAACTAGCATAAATGTTTTTCTAATGACTTTTGTGTCTCCCCCCCCCTTTTTTTTTTTCTTCTCTTTAAACTACAGGAGCCTAGTAACAAACGGGTCAAGCCTCTTTCTAGAGTTACATCACTAGCAAGCCTCATTCCTCCTGTACGGGCAACCCCATTAAAGCGGTTCAGTCAAACCCTTCAGGTAAAGATGATGATATATTTCTGTGTTTAATGTTCAGATCTGCATTTCAATAAGAGAAGCACAGGTATGGTATGACATGCTCTTAGGGGTTGTGCTTTTCAAAATTTATTTTGTATATGTATGCATATCTGAGTATCTCCCATATCTTTAAGGAAAAAATGAAAAACTTATTTCTCCCAACATAAAAAGGTGAAGTTGTCATGGAGAGTGTAAACCTCAGTAGTGGCACGTGAAAGTGCTCTGGTGCTGTTACAACTGTCATTCACCACCATAATAATCTTTCTGTCATAGAATGCTTATGTTTCTTGTGAAATCTTTAAGAAACAAACTGAAACTATATATCCATTCTTGATATGACAGAGATAAGGAAACCAGTATAAAAATATGTGCATAGCCCAGTTGCCTGAGAAGGTATGTTTAATATATAGATTCATAGATATTTAGGTCAGAAGGGACCATTATGATCATCTAGTCTGACCTCCTGCACAACGCAGGCCACAGAATTTCACCCACCACTCCTGTGAAAAACCTCTCACCTATGTCTGAGCTTTTGAAGTCCTCAAATTGTGGTTTAAAGACTTCAAGGAGCAGAGAATCCTCCAGCAAGTGACCTGTGCCCCATGCTACAGAGGAAGGCGAAAAACCTCCAGGGCCTCTTCCAATCTGCCCTGGAGGAAAATTCCTTCCCGACCCCAGATATGGCGATCAGCTAAACCCTGAGCATATGGGCAAGATTCACCAGCCAGATACTACAGAAAATTCTTTCCTGGGTAACTCAGATCCCACCCCATCTAATATCCCATCACAGGCCATTGGGCCTATTTACCATGAATATTTAATTACCAAAACCATGTTATCCCATCATACCATCTCCTCCATAAACTTATCGAGTTTAATCTTAAAGCCAGATAGATCTTTTGCCCCCACTGCTTCCCTTGGAAGGCTATTCCAAAACTTCACTCCTCTGATGGTTAGAAACCTTCGTCTAATTTCAAGTTTAAACTTCCTGGTGGCCAGTTTATATCCATTTGTTCTTGTGTCCACATATATCTTTGACTTTTGAAGGTGTGAGTTTTATGGATATATTTAAAAGGGTGCCATATGGGGTACCTTTGACATACTTTTAAAATGACATTTTAAAGTGGAGCAGTACAGTTTAAGATAATCCATGACCAATGAGCCAGGAAACTGAAAAACTCAAATCCCTCCCTCTCAAGACAACTCTCCACCCTTGCAGCTCTTCATCATATTGAAATGACTGGGGAAAAAAAGATAAGCTTTGCCATAGAATATTAGTATTTTTAGCTTATATGCAAAAACAAACACCACCCCAACCAAACCTATGGAATATCTATTAGAGCTGGTAGGAAAATTTTGAGTTTGGAATTTTAATGAAAGATAAATTTTCCATTAATTTATTTGCTGTGTGTGTGTGTGTGTGTGTGTGTGTGTGTGTACGTACTGGGTGGGTGTGTTTTTTTTAAGTCCCCCTGCATGTAATACTGCTGAATCCTCACTATTAAGAGTGAGCTTTGACCTCCAGTGGACAAAGAGTCTGGCGATCAGATGGAAAATGGAGCCTTGAGCCAACATTCAAAGCATATGTCAAAGCTGACTATGATTTTAAATAATTAAAAAGCAATCAAATAATGACAGGTTTCAGAGTAGCAGCCGTGTTAGTCTGTATTCGCAAAAAGAAAAGGAGTACTTGTGGCAGCTTAGAGACTAACCAATTTATTTGAGCATAAGCTTTCGTGAGCTACAGCTCACTTCACCGGATGCATTCAGTGGAAAATACAGTGAGGAGATTTATATACACAGAGAACATGAAACAATGGGTGTTACCATACACACTGTAAAGAGAGTGATCACTTAAGATGAGCTAATACCAGCAGGAGAGCGGGGGGCGGTGGGGGGAAACCTTCTGTAGTGATGATCAAGGTGGGCCATTTCCAGCAGTTGACAAGAACGTCTGAGGAACAGTGGGGTGGGGGGGAAATAAACATGGGGAAATAGCTTTACTTTGTGTAATGACCCATCCACTCCCAGTCTCTATTCAAGCCTAAGTTAATTGTATCCAGTTTGCAAATTAATTCCAATTCAGCAGTCTCTCATTGGAGTCTGTTTTTGAAGTTTTTTTGTTGAAGAATTGTCACTTTTAGGTCTCTAATCGAGTGACCAGGAATAGAAATAGCGGTCCGTAGGTTTCCTACGTACATGCCTCCAGCTTTCACCCAGATCACACCACACGATCCATTGTCTACAGCCAAGTTCTACGATACAACCGCATTTGCTCCAACCCCTCAGACAGAGACAAACACCTACAAGATTTCTATCAAGCATTCTTACAACTACAATACCCACCTGCTGAAGTGAAGAAACAGACTGACAGAGCCAGAAGAGTACCCAGAAGTCACCTACGACAGGACAGGCCCAACAAAGAAAATAACAGAACGCCACTAGCCATCACCTTCAGCCCCCAACTAAAACCTCTCCAACGCATCATCAAAGATCTACAACCTATCCTGAAGGACGACCCATCACTCTCACAGATCTTGGGAGACGGGCCAGTCCTTGCATACAGACAGCCCCCCAACCTGAAGCAAATACTCACCAGCAACCACACACCACGCAACAGAACCACTAGCCCAGGAACCTATCCTTGTAACAAAGCCCGTTGCCAACTGTGTCCACATACCTGCTCAGGGGACACCATCATAGGGCCTAATCGCATCAGCCACACTATCAGAGGCTCGTTCACCTGCACATCTACCAATGTGATATATGCCATCATGTGCCAGCAATGTCCCTCTGCCATGTACATTGGTCAAACTGGACAGTCTCTACGTAAAAGAATAAATGGACACAAATCAGACGTCAAGAATTATAACATTCAAAAACCAGTCGGAGAACACTTCAATCTCTCTGGTCACTCGATTAGAGGCCTAAAAGTGACAATTCTTCAACAAAAAAACTTAAAAACTGACTCCCACGAGAGACTGCGGAATTGGAATTAATTTGCAAACTGGATACAGTTAACTTAGGCTTGAATAGAGACTGGGAGTGGATGGGTCATTACACAAAGTAAAACTATTTCCCCATGTTTATTTCCCCCCCACCCCACTGTTCCTCAGACGTTCTTGTCAACTGCTGGAAATGGCCCACCTTGATTATCACTACAAAAGGTTTCCCCCCACCGCCCCCCGCTCTTCTGCTGGTATTAGCTCATCTTAAGTGATCACTCTCTTTACAGTGTGTATGGTAACACCCATTGTTTCATGTTCTCTGTGTATATAAATCTCCCCACTGTATTTTCCACTGAATGCATCCGGTGAAGTGAGCTGTCGCTCACGAAAGCTTATGCTCAAATAAATTGGTTAGTCTCTAAGGTGCCACAAGTACTCCTTTTTCTTTTTGCAATCAAATAATGCAATTCAAATTTACATTTTATTCTGAAGATATTCTGCTTTGTTTGTAGGTCTCTCAAACTTACATGTGCACAATATAGAATATGAGATCCTTGGAGACTCATGTAGGACTGGATCCTACAAAATATTATATGTCTCATGCAAGAGGCTGAGTACCTTAATTCTCAGTGACTTCAGGAGGAGCTGAGGCAATTGAGCACCTCATAGTGGGCATTCAGTACTTTGCAGGATTGTGCCATTTCCCCCCACTAAAATAGTAGGTGTTTGAGAAAGTACACTTAAAATCTACAGTGAGCTTTATAGAGCAAGGTTAAGCTCTCTGAAGAGTGAGAATGAATAAAATATCTCTGTTTTAGTAAGAAATAATATCTGTTCAAAAAGGTAACTTAATCATGACTCTACTGCAGCTATGACTTAGTTTTATTTTTCCTTTCCAAAATTATTATTATTTCTACACTGGAGGCTCTTCTGACAAATACTTAAACAGAGTAAAAAGCCATGAAAAATATATTTTTCTGCAGCAATAGTTTTATGTAGGAAGCAGAGATGCCAGCATTTGGTTAGCAGTGTACCTCTGGTATTCCTTAAATATGTTGTTGAAAGTGCATACCTCTGCATACAGAAGCAACCTTTATGGACATGGGGGGAAAGGCAAGATGTTTGATCCAGTAGGTGTACTGTAGTGTGACTAGAGCAGAGGTGCCTGTAGTCCCTTGTTGGACATATAAATCTCTTCCACAGGCTGCTTCTAAGAAAAATTTGGTCTGATTCTGAAAGAAGGGCTACATTAGTTCCAGTTATCAAGAGCATGGAAAGTGAATTAGGTTTTGGCAAGATTTTATTTCTGAGCCTGGCACTTCCCTTTTCAGAGCCTTTAACAGCTGTTGTGCTCATTTAAGTACTCATACGATCAGTTCCATGGGGGCTGCATTTGAGACAGACTTGTGCTATATAATACAGACTTCAAAAGATAAATTTTGTTTTAATGAATATATATGCAGCTTCAGTTGATTTTAGTTTGAGTTGTGTGCATGTATTTGATGACAGATCTTGACAAAGCTGTACAGGTTTTTGTGTTATGGTCTTACCACTGGGGGGGGAAAAATCTTTAACTATTTATTTTACATTGGTTTTAAAAAAATAACTTGGCAGTAGATTAAAATATAAGAAGATTGAGGGATGCAGTTATTCAAACCACCTTACCTAAGGAACTACATGGTTTGAAGGATCTGTAAAGGGGCATGGAGCTTTTTATTCTCCAGGCAATAGATCTAAGTCCATCTCAGGTCATTGTATCTGGAATATATATTATTTATTTGGCTGAGCACTGTCTCTTGCAAAAAGAGCTGGGATTACTAAATCCATTTCCTAGTGATAGGTGGCATCCATGCAAAATCACTTTCACAGTTGGTCCTAAAAACCTCTTTATTAGCAGTTTCAGGTGAGGCCAACAACAGAATGAGCAAGAAGAGTACTTTCTCACAGTCCCTTAGGAAACTGTTTAGAGGCACATAGGCGAATTGATGTCAGGAAACTTGCACTGCCATTGCTATACATGTTCTGTTCAACCATATGGGATATTATTAATCTCTAGGGTTGTCAATTAAAAACAACACCCAAATCCTCTGATGCCCATATGTGAAGTGAAGTGACTGCCACTCCACTCTAGAGCGATATTCTCTTCACTGTATTTTTTTTTTTTAATTTCTAGTCTTTGAGTGTTTAAGTACACCATTAGGGTGTATTCAAGATGTTGAGGTTTTCCACATGGCAGTAGCATCAGTATATTGTAGCTAGATTGCTAGTGTACCTCAGTCCAGAAGGATTTTTTTTTTGTACAATTTAACAATGGATTCTTTGCCTTAATAACGCGATGAAAACTACCACCAACAAAGAACTCTGAAAACACAGACCACTGCAACTGTTACTATAAAAGTTTAGAAAAATGTTGAATTTCCTATGTAAATGTTTAACAAAAGTTTCATATGCAGTCCTTTTTGAAAGGAAGAAATATGTAAAAGGAGAGAAAATCCATAGGGTATGACTTCCCCAGCTCCAAATGTGAAATTTCCATTTATATTAATGGATTTTCCACATGCATATTCAGGGAGAACATGCTCTAAGTCTGAGGACAGGATAGTGCTGCTTTTTAGATGTATTCTTAGCTACTCCACAAATTTTTGGTATTTTAATAGAGAGATTTGATTGTTTATTTCTCAATATTATTATTATTTTGCAAATGGTTTATCAGCATTTTCCACAAAGGAAGCATGTAGTAATTAGTTTAATTCTTTTTCCTGACTACTCATATCTGTGTGTTTCTGCTTCCTACAGCAGAGTAGACTGGATGATGATAAAAATACAGCATTGGTTTCATTTTGACCATACTAGGTACCATTTTTGTACACCAGCAGAGTACTCAGTACTCATCTACTGGATGGATAAATGTATCATTTGACACAAATTTATCCCTTTGACACAAATCTTTATCCCTTCAATCTAGACTAACTACAATGACTGCAGAGATTTATTTATTTCACCTTCTTTTAATCCCATTCACAGCTCTGTCCTTCACTTTACAAACTGGGAAAGAGATCAAATAGTACTCAAACATAACTTTAACTAGCACTGAGGACAGAGGTTAACTCTGTCTCGCTTCCACTGCAACTTGTTACTTTATCAATCATTGACTCATAGAATATCAGGGTTGGAAGGAACCTCAGGAGGTCATCCAGTCCAATCCCTTGCTCAAAGCAGGACCAGTCCCCAACTAAATCATCCCACCTGGGGCTTTGTCAAGCCTGACCTTAATAACCTCCAAGGAAGGAGATTCCACCACCTCCCTAGGTAACCCATTCCAGTGCTTCACCGCCCTCCTAGTGAAATAGTTTTTCCTAATATCCAACCTAAACTTCCCCCATTGCAACTTGAGACCATTACTCCTTGTTCTGTCATCTGCTACCACTGAGAACAGTCTTGATCCATCCTCTTTGGAACCCCCTTTCAGGTGGTTGAAAGCAGCTATCAAATCCCCTTCATTCTTCTCTTCTGCAGACTAAATAGTCCGAGTTCCCTCATCCTCTCCTCATAAGTCATGTGCTCCAGTCCCCTAATCATTTTTGTTGCCCTCCGCTAGACTCTTTCCAATTTTTCCACATCCTTCTTGTAGTGTGGGGCCCAAAACTGGACCCAGAGGAGAATGATCACGTCCCTTGATCTGCTGGCAATGCCCCTACTTATACCACCCAAAATGCCATTGGCCGCCTTGGCAACAAGGGCACGCTGTTGACTCATATCCACCTTCTTGTCCACTGTAACCCCTAGGTCCTTTTCTGCAGAACTGCTGCCGAGCCATTCGGTCCCTAGTCTCTAGCGGTGCATGGGATTCTTCCATCCTAAGTGCAGGACTCTGCACTTGTCCTTGTTGAACCTCATCAGATTTCTTTTGGCCCAATCCTCTAATTTGTCTGTGTTCCTCTGTATCCTATCCCTACCCTCCAGCGTATCTACCACTCCTCCCAGTTCAGTGTCCTCTGCAAACTTGCTGAGGGTGCAATCCACACCATCCTCCAGATCATTTATGAAGATATTGAACAAAACCAGCCCCAGGACCGACCTTTGGGGCACTCCGCTTGATAGCGGCTGCCAACTAGACATGGAGCCATTGATCACAACCCGTTGAGCCTGACGATAGAGCCAACTTTCTATCCAATTTATAGTCGACTCATCCAGCCCATACTACTTTAACTTGCTGGCAAGAATACTGTGGGAGATCATATCAAAAGCTTTGCTAAAGTCAAGGAATAACACGTCCACTGCTTTCCCCTCATCCACAGAGCCAGTTATCTCATCAGAGAAGGAAATTAGGTTAGTCAGGCATGACTTGCTCTTGGTGAATTCATGCTGACTGTTCCTGATCACTTTCCTCTCCTCCAAGTGCTTCAAAATGGATTCCTTGAGGACCTGCTCCATGATTTTTCCAGGGATTGAGGTGAGGCTGACTGGCCTGTAGTTCCATGGATCCTCCTCCTTCCCTTTTTTAAAGATGGGCACTACATTAGCCTTTTTCCAGTCTTCCAGGATCTCCCCTGATTTGCCATGAGTTTTCAAAGATAATGGCCAATGGCTCTGCAATCTCATCCACCAACTCCTTTAGCACCCTCGGATGCAGTGCACCCGGCACCATGGACTTGTGCTCGTCCAGCTTTTCTAAATAGTCCACTTCTTTCTTCACTTTTCTAGGGGCCCGGTCACCTCCTCCCCATACTGTGCTGCTCAGTGCAGTAGTCTGGGAGCTGACCTTGTTCGTGAAGACTAAGGCAAAAAAAGCATTGAGTACATTAGTTTTTTGCACATCTTCTCTCACTAGGTTGCCTCCCCCATTCAGTAACGGGCCCACACTTTCCTTGACTTTCTTCTTGTTGCTAACATACCTGTAGAAACCCTTCTTGTTACTCTTAACATCCCTTGCTAGTTGCAACTCCAATTGTGATTTGGCCTTCCTGATTTCACTCCTGCATGCCTGAGCAATATTTTTATACTCCTCCCTGGTCATTTGTCCAAGCTTCCATTTCTTGTAAGCTTCTTTTTTGTGTTTAAGATCAGCAAGGATTTCACTGTTAAGCCAAGCTGGTCACCTGCCATATTTATTATTCTTTCTGAACATCAGGGTGGTTTGTTCCTGCAACCTCAATAAGGATTCTTTAAAATAGTGCCAGCTCTCCTAGACTCCTTTCCCCCTCATGTTATTCTCCTAGGGGATCCTGCCCATCAGTTCCCTGAGGGAGTCAAAGTCTGCTTTTCTGAAGTCCAGGATCCGTATTCTGCTGCTCTCCTTTCTTCCTGTGCATCTTACTGTGCATACAAATCAGATATCGGGATCCTGAACTCGACCATCTCATGGTCACAGCCTCCCAGGTTCCCATCCACTTTTTGCTTCCCCTGCTAATTCTTCCCTGTTTGTGAGCAGCAGGTTAAGGAGAGCTCTGCCCCTAGTTGGTTCCTCCAGCACTTGTACCAGGAAATTGTCCCCTACACTTTCCAAAAACTTCCTGGATTGTCTGTGCACTGCTGTATTGCTCTTCCAGCATATATTGGAGTGATGGAAGTCCCCCATGAGAACCAGGGCCTGTGATCTAGCAACTTCTGTTAGTTGCCTGAAGAAAGCCTCGTCCACCTCATCCCCCTGGTCTGGTGGTCTTTAGCAGACTCCCACCACGACATCACCCTTATTGCTCACACTTCTGAACTTAATCCAGAGACTCTCAGGTTTTTCTGCAGTTTCATACTGGAGCTCTGAGAAATCATACTGCTCTCTTACACACAATGCAACTCCCCCACCTTTTCTGCCCTGCCTATTCTTCCTGAATAGTTTATATCCATCCAGGATCAATATATCCTGATTCAATATGCATGTAAAATTATGAAGCTAAATAGGGGCTCTGAATGATTCTTATCTATCTTGAGACACCGAGACAGTTCCTCAAGATGCGTGAAGGGAAATCTCTGCTTGCTTTTTTTTTTTAAAAAAAAAGATCCCAACGTTGGGATTTTGATCTAGAGAGTGCAGAAAACCATTTACTATATGATAAATTCAGATCATAGACGGTTTCAGTTTCAAGATCTAACATCAGCACTTCTATTAAACCCTTTTAAAGTTCACAGACATTTTGTCTGAGAAAGTTGCTCCAGTCACATAAGTAGGGTCAACAGAAATTTAGGGTTAGCTTTAGTAAAAACACCAATTCCTTATTATTAAGGCTAAGTGTGTGTCACAGATATTTTTAGTAAAAGTCATGGACAAGTCACTGGAAATAAACAAAAATTCACAACAGCCTGTGACCTGTCTTTGACTTTCACTAAAAAATATCCCTGACAAAATGTGGGTTCAGCATCCACTGCTGCTGGGGCTCCGGGGTACCGCACCATGAGGTGCGTGGGAGCTCCAGGGTTCCCCTGCCCTTGTGGCTGGGCTGTTGCGGGGTCCCCGGGCAGTTGGTAGCTGGAGGGTTGCCTGGCTGTGGCTGCAGCTGCGGCTGGGCAGCTGCACGGGGTCCCCTTGCCAGGTTGGGGGCTGGGAGCTGCAAGGGCAAGGCTGGTTGGGAGCTCTAGCCCCAGGGCAGAAAATGTCATGGAGGTCAATGGAAGTCATGGATTTCATGACCTCCATGACGTAATTGTAGCCTTACTTATTATTAATATGAAACTAATTGGACTTTGGACTGAAATCTCCAGAGCTACCACTCCCTAGTGGAGATACCAGTTGAATACTTAAATTTGGTTCTTACTGGTTCCAGTAAGCCACTGTGGTTTTGGAACAGGGTAGCAGGTCTTCAGGACTGCTGGTTCCCTCTACAGTGTCTACTGTTCCTCCCCACACTAGACAACAGAGGCTCACAGAAAAAGCTTGAAAAATTCTAACATTCTACTGAAATTTACATTAGTACTACTAGTTAGTGTAAAGGTGGATTACCCTCTGCATCCCAGTGCTTAGCTTGTTTTTAAACTAATTCTGCACAGGTACAAATAATGTTATGAATTGATTATATGAATCTTTACACTTTTCACTATGAGGATAAATCCTGTCTTTAGCACGCAGCCTGAGTAAAGGAGCTGTGCACTGGGAGAGGAATGGATGGAAGAAATACACTACTCTGCATTATGGAATGGCAGTAAAGCCACTCTTCCAGGCTGCAGTAGACCTGATGGTTGGTGAATTGTGGATCCAATAGCCCTACCTCTGTTTCTCCTTTGACCAGACAATTTGCATATGCAAATATCTGATTTGCATGCACAGTCTCAATTATGGCAAGTACAAATTAGGCATGTAATATACTTGAATTTTTAAATAAAGAAAGCCTAGCACCTGATCCTCAAAGTTTTGCAACACGGATGTAAATATTTTTTAATAATCCAATTAAAACTCAGTCTTTTCACAGAAAGATCTCATGGGATTATTTTTGCTTATTTTTTTTTTATACAGGAACCAGAGTTAACTGTAAAGACAAGACCTCTATTTCTACAGTATGTCCTCTGACACGTGGAAAAATTATATTGTATTTACCAATGTTAAGGAAGGCATTGACTGTTATGTACTTTACTGAGGTCTTGCTGAGGGGAAATTCAGCTATTGAAATTCAGCTAACCATTGAATGTGCTTCCTTCAACTGAGAAACAAGAGTAACATTTACTGTTAAAACTGCTCTTACTCAAGGCAAAAGAAAGGTGATTATGCTATATAAAATAGTGCTTAAAACCACAAGAAAAAGATATAGTCTTTAAACAACTTGGAGTATTTCAGGCACTCTAGAGGTAGGATATGAAAAAGAAAATCCATAGAATTGTCATTGTCGTAGTGTTATTAATAAGGGGTCTGTTGAAAATAAGCAATGTTAAGGACTCAAGATATCAATTTTTAGTTTGGACTCTTGTTGAAAAAGTGAAACTTGTTTTGCATTTTGTCAAAACATTTAATTAAAAATCAGGCAAATGGAACATTTAACTTTCAAATGTGACTTCAGGCAGATTCTTCGGTGGTTGCTATGAGGTTTAGGGTCAGCTATTCCACTGATCTAGAGATAGCGGTCACATATCATCTAGACTTGGTTGTTCCAAAAATAGTATATGGTAAATTATATAAAATTTGAAAGATAACATTCCTTGGTATGACAACAGGCTAACACAGGTTGGGTTTAACATGTCATATTTAAATGCTAAGAAGTAAGGCAGTGCTAAAGGTTTGGAAAGAATGACCCATCAGAAATACTTAAAGGATATGAACCTTAAGCTAAACGTTGTTGATGATTACATTGCTCCCCCTATCATCCCAACTATTAACACATTTCCTTCTTTTCAGGTGTACATCCATTTCACACACTTCTGTGTGTGACTTCATAGGGGCTTCCTATCTCTAAAGATATAACTGAAAAAAACATTGTGCGTGCCAACTGAAGGGCTTCTTTGTGTATGAAAATGCCTTTGGGTAGGAGGGGTATTAATTCTATCAAATGGAAGCCACAACCATTAGTTTCATTTGAATTAGAGCTGTCAAGTGATTAAAAAATATTAACCATGATTAATTGCAGTGTTAAACAATAAGAGAATACTATTTAAATATTTTGGATGTCTTTTACATTTTCAAATATACTGATTTCAATTACAACACAGAATACGAAGTGTACAGTGCTTTATTTTTGATTAAAAGTATTTGCACTGTAAAAAAACAAAATAAATAGTATTTTCAATTCACCTAATACAAGTACCATAGTGCAATCTCTTTATCATGAAAGTTGAATTTACAAATGTAGAATTATGTAAAAAAACAAAAACAAAAGCCTGCAAATGTAAAATTTCAGAGCCTCCAAGTCCACTCAGTCCCACTTCTTGTTCAGCCAATCGCGAAGACAAACAAGTTTGTTTACATTTGCAGAAGATAATGCTGCCCGCTTCTTGTTTACAGTGTCACCAGAAAGTGAGAACAGGCATTTGCATGACACTTTGTAGCTGGCATTGCAAGATATTTACATGCCAGATGCGCTAAAGATTCATATGTCTCTTCATGCTTCAACCACCATTCCAGGGGACATGGATCCTGATGACGGGTTCTGCTCGATAACAATCCAAAGCAGTGCTCACCGACGTGTGTTCATTTTCATTGTCTGAGTCAGTTGCCACCAGCAGAAGGTTGATTTTCTTTTATGGTGGTTCGAGTTCTGTAGTTTCCGCATTGGAGTGTTGCTCTTTTAAGAGTTCTGAAAGCATGCTCCACACCTCGTCCCTCTCAGATTTTGGAAGGCACTTCAGATTCTTAAACCTTGGGTCTAGTGCTGTAGCTGTCTTTGCGTTTTGTTAGATCTGTAGTGAAAGTGTTCTTAAAATGAAAATGTGCTGGGTCATCATCTGAGACTGCTATAACTTGAAATACATGGCAGAATGCGGGTAAAACAGAGCAGGGGACATGCAATTCTCCTCCAAGGAGTTCAGTCAGAAATTTAATTAATACCTTATTTTTTTAACAAGCATCATCAGCATGGAAGCATGTCCTCTGGAATGGTGGCCAAAGCATGAAGGGGTACACGAATGTTTAGCATAACTGGCATGTAAATACCTTTCAATGCCGGCTACAAAAGTGTCATGCAAATGCCTGTTCTCACTTTCTGGTGATGATGTAAATAAGAAGAGGGCAGCATTATCTCCTGCAAATGTAAACAAACTTGTTTGTCTTCGCGATTGGCTGAACAAGAAGTAGGACTGAGTGGACTTGTGCGCTCTGAAATTTTACGTTTGTTTTGTTTTTAAGTGCATCTATGTTACAAAAAAAAAATCTACATTTGTAAGTTGCACTGTCACAACAAAGAGATTGCACTGCAGTACTTGTGTGAGGTGAATTGAAAAACACTATCATTTTTACAGTGCAAGTATTTGTAATAAAAGATAATATACACTTTTTCAGTTACAACACAGAATAAAATATATATGAAAATGTAGAAAAACATCCAAAATATTTAATAAATTTCAATTAGTATTCTATTGTTTAACAGTGTGATTAATTGCGATTAATTTTTTTAATCGTGATTATTTTTTGAGTTAATCATGTGAGTTTACTGTGATTAATCGACAGCCCTAATTTGAATGAATTTTTCAGTAACTTTCTTTTTGCCACTCTTGTAACTAATTTAAAACATGCAAGCTGTAAATACGTTATCTTATTAATGACTCTACTTCATGTTTTAACCTCCTTAGTGCCTGTGACCAGCATCTCTCATTGCTGTGCAATGATGAATGTACAGTGGTTATTAGTGTTGTGAAATTCTAACTCCCAGACCCATGTATTCATTTAAAGTTTATTTTGTGTGGGTGTGTTTTTTTTTTTTAAGTATTGAATCCTGTTTATGGACATACCTAGAATAGTGCAGACAACCATTGTGCAGACTCCTCCATAGTCTGTTCTGTGTAGGTCAGGGCAAATAACAGGCAAATGAACAGGGCAAATAAACTAGGATTGAGGACATCTTTCCCTGGGCAATTAAAGTTAGTCTGTTGTACTGTGGCATTTTGTCAGGCTTTATTCCCTCTAGTTGCCTCAGTGTCTGTTAAATTATTGCACCTCAGAACTGCACCTTCCCTGAGCAGAAGGAAACTTGTGCTGTTGAATAGGATGGATTTTAACCAATAGATTCATCATGCTGAGGACTACAGGTTGGATTTAAAGAAGATATAAAACAGTGAAAGATGAATTTATCCACT
The DNA here is from genome assembly GCF_965152275.1 of Natator depressus. Taxonomy (NCBI): domain Eukaryota; kingdom Metazoa; phylum Chordata; order Testudines; family Cheloniidae; genus Natator; species Natator depressus. The sequence goes on from NC_134240.1 coordinate 25,470,465, forward strand.
TCATGTTGATACCCTGACCATGTATTCATATTGTAATACCTGAATTTTTCTTCCAAAATATGTAGTATGATTTCTTCTCTAAATCTTTAAAACGATAAACTAAATATAACTGAACAATTTATTTAGCAAATATTGTACTTTACTTCCTTTTATAAGATAGTATCCAAGTTACACTAGTTGCCAGTTTTACCCCAGCGTATCAAATCTGAGCCTAGCCCTTTTGTATTCAATACCAGTTAACTGCTTTAATCGCAAAAATGAACAAAATACTGTCGTCTTAGTTGTGGGAATGGAAGCGAGGAGGAAAGACAGAGACTCCTGCAACATTTAGAAAAAATGTCATTTGCATAAAATGAAGTTATAGAATTATTCAACCTAATAAAAATATCAGACATTAGGCCTGCCCTACAACTGCTGAATCGGTATCTAAAATTATTGCATGAGTATGCAGATCTGGGCTGATGGATATGGCTCAATTACAACTCTTTAGGTATTTATTGAATAGATATATAATTTTATTTCTTTAGGACCTTGATCTATTTTACTTACAAGTTACATTGATATATTGTACCAATATGCCACTATTGCAGCAGTTCATTTTGACTGGAAATGATCTGGATCTGCATAGAATGTACACATTAGTCCTATACACACTGAGGATAGAGAGCAGATATATGCCACTGCAGGAAGGAGGTTATTGAACTATAGATGGGCCAGAAACATGCTTTCACATGCCATTTCTTATGTTTCTAGTACTATAATTAAAAGGTGGTAGTGCCAATATCCTTGAAAAATTGGAATTAATAGTTACATAAACCATTTGATTGCAAAAATATGCAACTTTTTCTTGTAAATATATTTCTTGTTTTGGGGAATCTGAAATGAAATGTGAGCAAACTGATCTCTCTAACATTTGTCTTTTCTTCTTAGCGTTCTATCAGTTTCCGTAGTGACAGTCGCCCTGATCTGTTTACCCCACGACCGTGGTCTCGAAATACACCCCCTGCTAGCACAAAAAGGAGGGACAGCAAGCTGTGGAGTGAGACCTTTGATGTTTGTGTCAATCAGATGCTTACATCCAAAGAAATCAAGCGTCAAGAGGTACTATTATTTCTATCCTTCTAAATGTTTGACAGTTTTGTCTAAAGCAGTGGTTCTCAAACTCCTTACTAAGGCAATTCACCAACTGCATTTTGTCTCTTTGCAATCCTCCATTACATATATGCACCCTCTGCTCCAACATCACAACCCTCATCCCATCCTGGCCCGGTGTGTAGGGGAGGCCCGGGGGTTGGAGAACGAGCCCAGTCCACACTTGCCTACAGTGGCGGCTCCTCTCCTGCAGGGCTGGACACAGCTCCCCACTTTGGGAGTTGTGAATTGGCACATGTGGTTGCAATGCCATTCAGGTTTGGTCTGGCTGCCCCTCCATCACGATGCAGTACTGTGCAGCACTGTGGCTCTGAATGCCCCAGCTCCAGCCCAGTAGGATCTGAGCCGCCACTAAAATGTGGGGTGGCCTCACTCTCCAACATCCCTCCCTCTGGGAGCTCCCCTGTATGTTTGTTTTTGCCAGGAAAATATATCCCTGGATTTGACAACCCATCTAGAACCTTTCTGTGACTCACTGATGGGTTGGGATCCATCATTTGGGAAACACTGGTCTAAAGCATGGAATTCAAGGATGATAGTAAATTAGTAAACATTAGCTCAGCACTGAAATTACAGGGTAAAATCCTGGCTCTACTATGGAGAATTTTTCCATTGAACTCAATGGAACAAGATTCTACCTATGGTCTTTATAATGAAACTATACTAGGTGTGTGTATTTTTTTTTTTTAAGAACAAAGTTGCAATAATTCCTGTATAGTAACATTGATATTTGAAATTAAAATTGTTTGTGTAGGTGTGCATGTTTGGGGGGTGGTGGTGGTGGTAGTTTTATCTGTACTACCATAGTACCCACAGACTGCAATCAGAATAATGTACACGCTAGGTACTGTGTGCACACAGGAAAGCACGATCTCTCTACCAGGGAGCTTTCACTAGAAGGAGTTTACTATACAAATAATATACAGATTAAATCCTATGCTACCAGCACTCCTAGCTATTTTCAAGACACCACCGACTTTCTGAGGAAACAACAATGCATTGGTGATCTTCCTGAAAACACCATCCTGGCCACCATGGATGTAGAAGCTCTTTTTATACCAATATTCCACATGAGGATGGACTACAGGCTGTCAAGAACAGTATCCCTAATGAGGCCACGGCACACCTGGTGGCTGAGCTTTTTGACTTTGTCCTCACCCACAACCAATTCAGATTTGGGGACAACTTATATCTTCAAGTCAGTGACACTATGGGTACCCGCATGGCCCCACAGTATGCCAATATCTTTATGGCGGACTTAGAGCAACGCTTCCTCAGCTCTCATCCCCTAGCGCCCCTCCTCTACTTGCACTACATTGATGACATCTTCATCATATGGACCCATGGGAAGGAGCCCTTGAAGAATTCCACCTGGATTTCAACAATTTCCACCCCACCATCAACCTCAGCCTGTACCAGTCTACCCAAGAGATCCACTTCCTGGACACTACAGTGCAAATAAGTGATGGTCACATAAACACCACCCTTTTCCGGAAACCTAGTGACCGCTATACTTACCTACATGCCTCCAGCTTCCATCCAGGATACATCACACGATCCATTGTCCACAGCCAACCCCTAAGATACAACCGAATTTGCTCCAATCCCTCAGACAGAGACAAACACCTACAAGATCTTTATCAAGCATTCTTGGAACTACAGTACCCACCAGGGGAGGTGAGGAAACAGATGGAAAGAGCGAGATGGGTACCCAGAAATCACCTACTAAAGGACAGGCCCCACAAAGAAAGTAACAGAACACCACTGGCCATCATGGACAGCCCCCAGCTAAAACCTCTCCAGCACATTATCAACGATCTACAACCTATCCTGGAAAACGATCCCTCACTCTCACAGACCTTGGGAGGCAGGCCAGTCCTCGCTTACAGACAGCCCCCCAACCCGAAGCAAATACTCACCAGCAACTACACACCACACCACAGAAACACTAACCCAGGAACCAATCCCTGTAGCAAACCTCATTGCCTACTCTGTCCCCATATCGACTCTAGCGACACCATCAGAGGACCCAACCACATCAGCCACACCATCAGAGGCTCGTTCAGCTGCACATCTACTAACTTATATATGCCCTCATGTGCCAGCAGTGCCCCTCTGCCATGTACATTGGCCAAACTGGACAGTCCCTAAGTAAAAGAATAAATGGACACAAATCGGACATCAGGAATGGTAACATACAAAAGCCAGTTAGAGAAGACTTCAGTTTTCCTGGACATTCTATAACAGATTTGAAAGTAGCTATACTTGAACAAAAAAACTTCAGAAACAGACTTCAAAGATTTCAGCCATGTTAGTCTGTATTCGCAAAAAGAAAAGGAGTACTTGTGGCACCTTAGAGACTGACCAATTTATTTGAGCATAAGCTTTCGTGAGCTACAGCTCACTTCATCGGATGCATAAAGACTTCAAAGAGAAACAGCAGAACTAAAATTCATTTTCAAATTTAACATAATTAATTTGGGCTTGAATAGGGACTGGGAGTGGCTGGCTCATTACAGAAGCAGCTTTGCTTCTCCTGGAATTGACACCTCATCTATTGTTGGGAGTGGACTACATCCACCCTGAACGAATTGGCCCTGTCAACACTGGTTCTCCACTTGTGAGGTAACTCCCTTCTCTTCATGTGTCAGTATATTTGTCTGCATCTGTAACTTTCACTCCGTGCATCTGAAGAAGTGAGGTTTTTACCCACAAAAGCTTATGCTCAAATTAACCTGTTAGTCTTTAAGGTGCCACCAGACTCCTTGTTGTTTTTGTGGATACAGACTAACACAGCTACCCCCCTGATACTTACAATGTTACTCAATTGACCGAGGATCTAAATTGGTCTATGCTGGGTGCAGACCTTGGCACAGAGCCCTCAATTGTAGAAAGTCCTCTGGTGATGTAGAAGAGACTCTTTAGTGTAATGCACCCACAGCCTCCATTGATGGCCTGCAGCCAGAGAGGAACAACCCCAAAGTGGGCATGGCAGTCTGGAGAGGGAAAAGTTGCCAGGACACCCAGGGAAAATGCTGATTCAAGGATGTCACTCTATACAGCCTATGCTGGCTGTGCTCTTATGGCACCCTTCCCAGAAATGAAAGTTGGGCTCTCTAGTCAACAGTGTAGGTGTACATTTCTATGTAAACATATGCATGCACATATATGTGCATATGTAAATTTCTGCTCTTCTCTCAGGGTCAGGAAGGTAATTGTCATGTGTCAGACTGGTTAAACCAGAGCATCAGAGGTTTAGGAGAATATAAACTTCTTGCGGGTGGGGAGGTCCAATTATAGGTTTCTACTAGGTGCCCTCTGCAAATATTTACAAATGAGGCACTGTCTGAAGGGGCCATGAAGAAATGAAGGGAATGCCACTTAGATAACCTTTACAGTACTGATTTTCCCATTGTGGTTCAATGCAAATATGATTTTCAAACTCTGGAACCTCCAGAATTCATAGAATCATAGGGGTTAGAAGGGACCATAAGGGTCATCTATTCTCTCCTGCTGCCACGATGCAGGACTTGTTGTGTGTCTAAACCATCAAAGACAGACGGCTATCCAACTGCTTTTTTAAAACCTCCAGTGAAGGAGCTTCCGTGATTTCCCTAGGCAGTTTGTTCCATTGTCCTACTATTCTTACAGTTAGGAAGTTTTGCCTGAGATTTAATCTAAATCTGCTATGCTGTAGTTTTAACCCATTGCCTTTTGTCCTGCCCTCTGTGGCAAGAGAGAACAATTTTTCTCCATCATTGTTATGGCAGCTTTTCAAGTATTTGAATACCTCCGTCATGCCCCCCCACCCCAATCTCCTCTTTTCCAAACTAAACATACCCAGTTCCTTCAGTCTTTGCTCATTTGCATTCCATCCCTTTGATTATCTTTGTCACTTGCTTCTGGATCCTTTCCAGTTTCTCTCTCACCTTTCTATATAATGGTGATCAAAATTGGACACCATACTGCAGCTGAGGCCTAACCAGTGCCAAGTAGAGCAGTACTATCACCTCCTGTGACTTGCATGCTATGCCTCTGTTAATGCAAACCAAAATTACATTTGCTTTTTTTGTGGCAGCATCACATTGTTGACTTGTGTTGAGGTTGTGATCCACCACAACTCCCAGATCCTTCTGAACAGTGCTGCTGCCAAGCCAGTTATCCTCCATTCTGTATTTGTGCATTTGGTTTTTCTTCCCTAAGTGTAGCACCTTACATTTCTTTGTTAAATTTCATTTTATTGTCTATAGCCCAGTTCTCCAATTTATCAAGATCCCTTTGAATTTTTGCTTTATCCTCTGAAGTGTTTGCAACTGCCCACCCACTCCCAACTCTGTTTCATCTGCAGATTTGATCGGTATGCTCTCTTTCTATATCCAGATCATTAATAAAGATGTTAAATAACACTGGGCCCAAAACAGATCCCTGTGGAACTCCTGTCAATCTGACTTCATTCTATTAATAGTTACTCTTTCTTTGCAGTTGCTTAACCAATTATATATCCACTTAATGGTAGTTCTACCGAGCCCACATTTCTCCAGCTTATTTATGAGACTGTCATGTGGGATTGTGTCAAAACCCTTCGTAAGTCCAGGCATATTGTGTCCACTGCATTCCTCCTGTGCACCAAACCTGTTACCTTGTCAAAGAAGGAAGTCAAGTTGGGTTTGATTTGTTTTTAGTAAATCCATGCTGGTTGCTAGTGATCACCCATTCATCCTCAAGGTATTTGCAAATTGAATGTTTTGTTCATTGCTCTAATAGCTTCCCAGGTATTGAGGTCAGGCTGACTGGTCTATAGTTCCCTAGCTGCTCCTCCCCATCCCCCTTTAAAGATGGGCACTATATTAGGACTTCTCCTGTCATCCAGGAGCTTGCACATACTATTCCCAATGATTCTGAAATTTCTTCTGCTAATTCCTTCAGCACCCTGGGGTGAATAGCGTCAGGGCCCGCTGACTTGAATTTCTTCAGATTAGTTAGAAATGTGTCTAACATTCTTTACCTATCCTGATCTGCATCCCTTCCCTTTTATTGTCTATGATAACTTTGCTAGTGGTCTGGTCACATGTTGTTTTTTGTGTGAAGACTGAAGCAAAGTAGGCATTGAACAGATCTGTCGTCTTATCGTCCATCACCAACTCACCACCTTCATTGAGCAGTGGACCCACACCATCCCTGGTGTGTGTTTTGTTTTTTTTTTTTTTTAATGGGACATATTTGTAGAAACCCCCCTTCTTGATGTCAGTTTGTTGCCAGTTGTAACTCGTTCCTTGCTTTGGCTTTCCTGATTTTGTCCCAACACTCTTGAGCTATTCCCATATATACTGCCTTGGCGATGCCCCTCCGTCCATTTCCTGTATATCCCTTTTGGTTTTTAAAGAGCTAAAAAGCTCCTTGTGCAGCCACATTGGTCTCCATTGGAATAGCTTTAAGTTGAGCCTGTAGTACAGAGGTGGGCAAACTGTGGCCCGTGGGCCTGTCCTGTCCAGCCCCTGAGCTCCTGGCTGGGGTGGCTAGCCCCCGGCCTTTCCCCCCCATCTCTCCAGGCAGCGCTCTCGGGAGTGGGGCTGCGTGCTCCTGCAGAGCAGAGCAGCAGTGTGTGTAGCTCTGGCCAGGCGGCGCAGCTCCCAGACGTGCTGCTCTGAGCAGCATGGTAAGGGGGCTGGGGTTGGATAAGGGGCATTCAGGGGGCAGTTGGATAGGGCGGAGGTTCTGGGGGGGGCAGGGGATGGGGAACAGGGAGGGTTAGATAGGGGATGGGGTCTCAGGGAGCTGTTAGGGGCGGGGGTCAGGGGACAAGGCGGGGGGGTTGGATGGGTCGGGGGTTATGAGGGGGGCAGGCAGGGTGGATGGGGGTGGGAGCTACGCTGTTTGGGGAGGCACAGCCTTCCCTGTCTGGCCCTCCATACAGTTTCACACCCTGATGTGGCCCTCGGGCCAAAAAGTTTGCCCACCCCTGCTCTAGTATTACATCTTTTAGGAACTGCCAGTCCCCTTTGACACCTTTTCTTTTTAATTAGTCTCTCCATGGGACCTTGCCTACTATTGCTCTCAGTTGGTTTAAATCTACCTTTTTCAAGTCCAGTGTCCTTGTTTTGCTGTTTTCATATCCTCCTTTCTTTAGGATCTTGAATTTTATCAGATCATGATCACTTCCTCCCAAGTTCCCAACTACCTTCATGTTTGCAACTAATTTATCCCTTTTTGTCAAAACCAGATCCAAAGTGGATGATCACCTAGTTGTTTCCTCCACTTTCTGAATCAGAAAGTTGTTCCCTACACATGCGAAGAACTTGAAGGACATGTTATGTTTTGCTGTATGTGGTGTGCAAGATGCATTCTGAGTAACTCCTATTGAAGTCAATGGCTAAATTCGTATTGACTCAAGGGTAGCAGAAGCAAGCTCTAATTTAGCATGACTGCTGGATTTCTAAGTTCATTAGCTTTCTATTGAAGGAAATATTTAGTCCATGTGAGGTATTCAAATGAAAGGTGGAAAAAGGAAAATGTTTTAAAACCAAATTTAAACTCTGATTACAGATCGCTTTACCTAGAAATAACTCTAGCGCTCCATTTCCAAGGTATATATATTATCATTTTGTGTTAGGCCAATTGCCCCTAAACTCCAGCAAATGTAGATATCAAGGATTTTTCAATTCTACAAACACTTTCAGCTGTAACATTCAAGTTTATAATATAAACTTTCCCAGAACACTTGAGTCATAACAGTAACCTCCGACAGTCTCTCTTGCAGGTTTTAACAAAGTGCAAGAATTCATAGGAAATACCTTTTAAAAATTGAGAACTTTGAAGGACACGTTGAAAAATAGAGTAATGAACTTGTTTGTATAGAATAAACATTCTGTTTCGTTTTAGGGCAAAATCCTCAATCCTGCTCTCAGCCCAAATAAATATGTGGGGAATTTCAAAGGGGAGTTCTGTTCTATATAGGTTCTTACATTGTACTCATCATCATGGTATCTGAGTTCCTTGCAGTAGCATATTAAGCAATGTGACTAACATTTGTCATGAGTTTGTTTTCTCATCCTCTCTCTGGAGGGAAAAGTACATGCAGTGAAGTATTTTGTTTTGGATTTTTTAAATAACACGTTGCTATATATTTGTTAGGAAAGGTCAAAGAAATGTACCTTGCACTTCAAGCAGAAGATGGTGTGGTTTATGATGATGGTCTTTAGTTTCTGTGGGAGTTCATCCCACGGTTTTGGGCTGGTGCCTGAAAAAGCTTTGTCTCCTACACAGATGAGCTTTACCGTTTTATTGTAAAAAGTTCTCTTGTGCCAGAGGAGCAAAGTTTTCACCACAGTCTTCATCCTACAACTTAACTTTCTCTTTTACATTTCCTGGGCCCAGGCCGTTAAACTTGAACTTCATCTAGTATTCTGTGAGACGCAAGCATTGGGAGCAGAGGACAGGTTTGATGTGTTGTGGTAGTCATTGCTGCTGAGGAAACATGCCGCAGCATTATGTACCAGTTGGAGTTTCCTAAGTACTGAAAGCTTTATGCCTACGAATACCGTATTCCTATGGTGCACCTGGAAGGTTACAAAGGTGTAAGTAACATAGGTTAGGTTATTTTTTTACCAGGAAGGGGGACAGTCCCCTGGCCCAACCAGAAATGGAAGAAAGTACATTTGTATAGGGAAGGAATGCTTTCTTTCAAGCTATGGAGTAGAAATGGAGCTGCTCTGCAGAAGCTGCTGCAGCTTCATGGTTGCAGTGATCCTTCTGTGACAAATGCCAGTTAACCAACTTGGGGCAGATCATCAAATGGTTAAAATTGTTGAGCTGTGACCATTTCTATCTGCAAAGGATCTGCCATCATGGTCTATAAAATACAAAACTTCTAAAATATTTTTTAAATCCTGATTTTTGTGTGTTAATAGTTGACAAACTTGTTTAGTGAACAGAATTGTTTACGTTAATATTTTTGCACTAATGCTCTATCCCCAGAATATCTGAATCATATAACTTAATTTTTACTATGCTTGGTTAGAATTGGATCATATTTAAGTTAATTGGATACTGTCATTGGTAAGATATTGCACTGGAAGCATGCATAACATTAAATTGCTATTTATTTCTAATAATAAAATGCAAAACTCACTTCATAAGAAGTGGTTAGTATGAGGAGAAAGTCCCACAGAGCTATGTTTTCTTCAAGGAAAAAATACTGTGCCAAATTAAAAGTACTTTTAATACCACCTATACATTTAAAGGAACCCCAACATTTGTTCCATTAGACAGTCTGAAACCTTTTGCCAACTATGTTTTTTTTAAAAAACCCAGACACAAAACTGTCTCCTAATTAGCTGTATAATCAGCAATTATTTTACCAGCAATAGTTGATATAGTTTAGTTACATCAAATATCATAACATATAAGATGGCCTCCTGGATTGGAAATATGTCAAACCAAAAACTGTACTTGTGTAACTTTTTCAGACAAGAAATGTTTCATGAGAAGTCTTGCAAGAACGTCTTTAAAAGTAATGCTTAGCAAGTGGTTGATTTTTATAGATTTATTTCTTCAACTAGATTTAGGAAGAAAATGTACCTCTGCATTAATACAGCTGTTCAGAATATAACAGCAACTTTTAAAGTTGAGTACAATTTAAATAAGAAATTTATTATGTCCTTTTTTACAGGCTATCTTTGAACTTTCCCAGGGAGAAGAAGACTTGATAGAAGACTTAAAGTTAGCAAAAAAGGTATTTATATAAATAAATGATACAAAAATTGTTTTTTGCCTTTAACCCCTCCTGCAGGCCCCCCCCCCCACTTTTTTTTATAGTAGATTCAATAGTAGCAACTGACATCTAGTTAAGGTTGAAAAACAACTAGTACAATCCCTGTTTTTACACTCTTAACATTCTGAAACATTCAAATTTTTGAGTGCGTTTTTTCTAATCGGTATCTAACACAAAGTGTGCTTGTGAAAATTTGAATAAAATACTATCAGCCACTTTAGAGTTATGGGAGGATTTAAGAGCTGTCTCTAATTTCTTAGATATCAAATATATGCTAAAGTTTGCTTGTTTTTGCAGGCTTATCATGACCCTATGCTTAAACTCTCCATAATGACAGAGCAAGAATTAAACCAAATTTTTGGAACACTGGACTCTCTAATCCCGCTACATGAAGGTATAATTTCATGCAATGAATTATGATGATTCTGTGCTCATTTATACTTAGCATGTTCAGCAAGTGAATTTTTATTTTATTTTATTTTGATCAGATCTCCTTAGGCGGCTTCAGGAGGTCAGGAAACCTGATGGATCTACTGAGCATGTTGGTCATATCCTTGTGGCCTGGGTAAAGCTGATTTTCTAATAAATTTTGAAGTTAATTTGTAACTGTTTCATTGGTTTGTATCTTTTATCAGACCATTTATCTTTTATATTGAGTATCTCTTCAAAAGTATTTCAAGTCTTAATTTTTAAAGAGACAGTTGGCTAATAAGAATGGAAATACAATCAAATTAGGAACATTTCCCCTAAATTATCTGACTTGTCATTTCAAATTTAGAAAAGGGTGTGTTTCAAAGCCCTAGTTGTTTTAGTGATAAGCAGTGTTAAAAGCACTTTAAGTAAAAATCATGTTCCAGAGTAGAGCTACACTGATTTATGCCACCTGAGGATCTGACATGACCCCATGTTTATATGGAAAGATACAGAACCTTTCTTTTGTAAGGGTTTAGATGGACAGTTTATTTTATAGTATAAAGAAAGTGATTTTATAATCAGCAGAAAATAGGTTTTGCAGTTTTCAAGGCAATAGCCAGTGGAAGATATTTGGCAGCCCTTTTCAAAACACTGGGCTATTAAGAGTCAGAAATGTGTGCATCTGTGTGTGTAATGAAACTAGTTAATAACTGTTGGTGAGTGACAAAAATGTACCCTGGTTTTCTTGGAGTAAAATAATTATGAAATTTGTTTGTTTTGTATTTAAACTTCAGCTTGTCCAAATATAGTTAGAGGTAATTTGAATTTAGAAGATTTTATGTATATTCATGTATAAAAATAAAGCTCTTTAGCTGAATTACCACTAAAGTGCCAAAGGCCCAGATTCACAAAGGTACTTAGGCACCTAAGTCCCAGTTTTAGGCTGACTGTGATCCACAAAATCCCCTCTGGGATGCTACCTTGGTCATTTTCTAAACTAACTCAGTGCCTAAATTTTCAGTGTAAAAATTCTCTAGACACCTAAATTCTTGTCTCTGGGGATGCACACTGCTGCTGATGCCTTTTAGGTGTCAGGATGCCTATCTCTCATCTAATCCCCAATGTGATAAACAGGTGCTCTTCTTCCTATCTTTCCCCAATCTGGCACGTACTCGGAGGCTGCCAACTAGATTGTATCCCAATCAAAAGGTGGGGAGGAGGTGCTGCCCGTGTATTCACCTGGATTGTTGAAGACCCAGGTTCAGTTCTCCCCTCTGCCTGGAGGGGCGGGGGCGGGAGAGGAAGAGGATATGAATGAGAGGAGATCCCCAATGGTGTGCTCTAACCACTGAGCTATAGAATATTCTGATATGGGGCTCCCTCAGTCTCTCCTCCTTGAAGCTGTTCCACTCTTTATAAATACTTAGTCACTGGGCCAGAGAGAGAGAGACTCTAATCCAGTAGTTAGGGCAACCACCTGGGTTGTGGGAGACTCAGGATCCAGTCCCCCTGCTCCAATGACTCTCTTTTTAGATACTGTGAAATAGCTTCAATATGACAAATGAGGGTGCCCCACACGTGAATATCCCATAGTTTGGTGATTAGGGTACCTGTTTCTCCCCGTTCATTTTATAGGAAACCTGGGTGCCTAACTCAGGCTTTGTGGATTGCAGTGTTGTTCCTCTGTGGATCCACGCCTAAGCGCCCTAACCCTGTGGTACCTTATTGAGCCTCTCAGCTCTCTGTAACTGGGGGATCCAGCTCAGCAGACTCTGAAGGTCTTTTGTGCTTTCCTTGGTGCAGACTTCAAAGCTGAACTAGTTGCCCTGGTTATCAAATCCTTGATTAGTCAAAGGTTTCAGGTGCTTCCCTCCCTACCCACCTGAAAAGACTTTATATAACTGAGATTGTGTTTTATACAGCTGGAACCAGTACCAAAATCATAAAATAGCCAAAGAGGTTTGGAAAAGCTTGTGGTAAACATTTGAGACTGTTGGACCCTTATGCAAACCAGAGTACTAAATCTTTTGAAGCTTCGTAATCGATAGGTGATATACAGTAATTCAAAAATAGTCTGTAAAAGTCCCTGTCATCTTTTGATCGTCTTGATTTCTTTAGCTTGGGTACCTTGACTGTTTATCTTAAAATTGTGGGTAAAATTTTCCTAAGCACCTAAGTGACTTAGGAGCCAAAATCATGCTGTACAAATTTTACCATGTGTCAAGAACAAACTAATAATGCTCCATATAGTATACATCTTCACATCTAACACACAAAATCCATTTTGTTTTTTAAATACAGCTAGCATTAAGGTTTGCTTTTAAGTACAGATGTCTTCACCACTGTTCCCTCTAAGCTGTGCGTGTGTGTGCGCGCACACAGATCCTAAACCCCGTGCACACGGCGAAACACCACGTGCACAACAATTTGCACAGAAGAAATTTTTTGCACACACGGCCTGTCAAAAATGAGAGGGAACACTGGTCTTTACGCTAGTAGGAACTGCGGACCAAGTAGTATAATTTGATTGGATTCTGGTCGTCTTAACAGAACAAAATAAACATCTTAGAAGCTTTTGAATGGGAATATTAAAAGCTGTTCAGCCATGAAATATTTATACCAAAAAGGCCCCCTTTAAACAAGAAACCCTTTGAGATGAGGGTGACCCTTGCTATTCCTTTTGACCTCAAATGAATCACTTACTTCATATCTTGAAAGCCTGTAAACAGATGAGTGATTATTTTTCTTCACCGAGCCATCTTTTTTTTTTAAATGTGGCTATTTCCAACTGTTTTAGTTAAATGAATTTTCAATTAAGTTTTTAATTATTTCCAGCAATTTAACTTGATTTCAAGTGGGTGATGGAGAGATGGACACAACACTCACAGTGACTTGTTTGAGAGAATGAAACTTTTTAAAAATGTTACAATGGACACAAGTAATTTGGATACATTCAAAATACTTAGCAGTTGAATTTTGAGATGAAATATTATTCATAAGGATTGGAAGAAACATCACATAGTGAACAACCAAAATGTTTTTATTCTCTTTAGTTTAGAATTATCAATTAGTTCTGGAGTATTGTAGTGAAGTCACAAATAAATTATAATTGATCACCCTGAATGAGTTAGAATCATGGGTTTGTTATTCATCCGTGTAGGTGGGGTGTTCAGATATGCAACCAAAAATTGAAGTTTCCAAGACTGGGCACATACATTCTCTCAACACTCCATTATAATGAAATGCACATTTATGTGTGCATAACTAGCCCAGACAGTTATGAGAATCATGCCTCAAAATATATTTTTTCCTTTTCTGCTGTTGCATCATTTTGTTTGTATAATTTCTGTAATTATAGTCCATATTTATACAGGAGGAAGACTATCACATTTTCCTGGTTCTCTAAATAATGGACAAAACAAACAACAAAAAAAGGCACCACATACCAACAATTAGTTTGTACACTGACTTTTCCTTTTTGCCTCATAAAAGTTTCTTTGCTTTAAACAGGCATATACAAATTTGTCTTTTGTATACATTTCATTTACTACAATATTTTGGAGAAATACTCTTTAGTATTTTCGTGCTCTATAAAATATGCTTTAGTTATATTGTCTTGTAAAAAGTAGCTTTTGCTTGACAGATTATTTTGATGTTGCCACCATCAGAGTAGGTTCATCTTGAAGAAACAGAGAGCTATTCAGAGTATGCAGAGAGAACAAGAAAACTGATCTAGTGTGAAAACAGGATTATAGGAGTTGTTGGTTACCTTGGCGATCAGGCAGCATGGTAACAAATGTATTGATACGAGTGGCAAATGGGCAGTGATGTGCTCAGGATTTTAGTTAATTTTGTGTCCATTACTTACTGCTAATTCCTTTTTTTGTAATGGAAATATTGAGCATTTACAGGGTTTTGATAAGGAGGAAGTGGAACCTAAATTAGCAGTGACTCACAGACAATTTTAATTTAATTAAAAAATATAAATTACAAATCAGCAAAGTAAGTAAACTTTGAAAAGCTGAACCAGGATATTTTTTAAGGATTAAGTGTAACATATTTCATAAAGCTATTTAATTTTCTCCTACTGAGAGGTTAGCGATTTAACTGGATCCTACTTCAGGTCGCTGTTCAGTAAGGTTCTTAAGTACATGCCTATCTTTAAGTATGTGAATAGTCCTACTGACTTCTAAGGGACTACTCACAGGTTTAAAGTTAGGCATTTGCTTATGTACTTTGAGTCAAGGTATAAATTGGCCAATAACATTTTCAAATGACTATTGTTTACAGTACTTATGTTAACATGAAGAAAATAATAGCCTTTTTTGAACTTTCATAATACATTTTAGCATGACTTTCTTTAGGAACTGTAAAAATGCCTTCATTGGTTTTCAAAGTAAAAAGTATAAAAATATAAACAAGTTATTTCAGTTTTGCTTTTAGCTGCTTCACTATGCTCATTTTCAATGAGAAACATGAGAAGTAAAATATCAAAGAAATGTTAAAATATTAGAAGTACAATTATGATTTTATTGCACACCGTGTAGCTTTTTCTATTACATGTAAAATCTAACCTCTCTAATACATAGTGAATCATTTTTGGTCAGTGATGTGCAGAAAGAGTGGAGTATTTAAAAATGCACACAAATTAAGATGGAGTTAATTTTGGAACTTTTGTTAATTTATTAGTACTCAAAGTTGAAAACACCATTTTATTTGTAGAGCTTCAGCTAATATCACCTGAGACAAGAAGGAAAGGAACTAACAGAGCTTAAATTTAATGTCAGTGATCTTGTTTGTAAAGAATGTAACTGATAGAACTCGTCAGGGAACACTATCCTTTGACTTGGAGGAAAACAAAGGGAATGGAAAAAATATTACTGGCAGGTTTTTGGTTTTATTTTTTTTGTACTTACAGCACAAATTTGGCAGCCAAATCAAATCAGGCCTGTTGAGTAATCATGGTTGATAAATGTGGTGTTGCACCCCAGGAATCCAGTCTGAAGAGTAGGAGAATGGAAGGATTCCACCCCAGCCTTGGGCTTCTCACCCCGAGGGGTTGCACTTAGAGATTAAGCGGGGTCCAAGATGCATTCAGTTCTGAACAATAAGCCTCAGAAGAGGAGGTGCTGGGACAAAATGATAAATTTAAAAAGCAGTGAGTTGCCAGGCCCAAATGTTATACAGTCAAGAGTTTTGATGGAGCTTAAGAGTGAAGTCACTGAGCAGCTAACAACAAATCTGCCTTTTTTTCTAATTAAAAAACAAAACATAACAGCTAGTATACCAGAGTATTTGAGAGCAGGAGATCTTCTTGTATTTGAAAGTGGTTCTAGGGGGTGATCCAGGAAATTACAGCCAATAAACTTCACATATGTACTTGGTAAATTGGTCAAAAATATAATTAAATTAAAAAACAAAAGAAAATGAAAATACTTGGAAAATTCTGATATGATAGGGAGCATGGTTTCTGCAAAGGAAAATCATGCCTCACTAATCTATTACAATTCTTTGAATGTTTCAGAGTGGTGGATAAAGGAGAACTAGTTGGCATAATTTAGTTAGAATTTCCACAAACCTTTAACAAGGTCCCTCACAAGAGATTATCAAAAAAGCTATCATGGGGAGAGAGTAAGTACTATCATAGATCAAAAACTCTGTTAGAAAAGACAGAGTAGGAATTAAGAGTCACTTTTCACATAGCAAAAGTTTAACAGTGGTGTGCTTCATGGTTCTATATTAGAACTAGCATTGCTTGATATACTAATGATCCGGAAAAAGGATTGCGCAGTCAGGTGCCAAAAGCTGCAGATGTTACACATTTAGGGTAGTCAAGTCCACAAAAGACTGTTTGGAAATTCAGAGGGCACTAACCAAACCAGGTGAACGCACAGCCCAATGGTAGATGAAATTTAAGTGTTGATAAATGCAAAGCAATGCACATTGGAGGGAAAAAATGAACTACTCCTATACTTTACATGTTTCTAAATTCAACAGTATCAACTCAGGACAAGGACCTGGGCATTGTTGTGGACAGCTCAATTAAACATCTCTTCTCAGTGTGCAACCGTGGTCAAAAAGTGAACAAAATGTTAGGATACATAAGGAAGAGCATGTAGAATAATATGGAAAATATAATTTAAATATAAATGCAATGATTCACCACCTTGAATAACGTGCAGTATTGGTTACCCCATTTCAAAAAGGTTATTGCAGAATTAGAGGAGATATAGAGGAAGGCAATGAGAATTATTAGGAATATGGAAAAACTCTCTTGAGTAGAGTTTAAAAAGAGTAACGATAGACTAGAGACTAATGGGGGGGGAAACAATAACATATAATAATGGATGATATAAAGGAGGTAGATCGGGAGATTCAATTGTTCAGGTCTCCTAACAAAAGAACAAGAGGACATTTAATTAAATTGAAAACCAGCAAATTCAAAACTGATAAAAAAATTTAAAAAATTTTTTTCTCACAACTCCTAATCAGACTGAAATTTATTGCCACAGGATGCCACTGAACCAAGAACTGAGCAACATTCAAAGCAGAATTGGGCATTTATATAGATAACAATATCAACATTTAATATAGTTAATTCTAAAATTTTTTAAAGTGATAGAAAACCTAATCCTTTATGCCAATCTCTAATAGAGAGTCGGATGAGACTTTCATGGTGAGTAGATTCTACCACACCTACCTTCTGTGGGGTATCTTGTATCTTCTTCTGAAGAGTCTGTGGTGGCCGTTGCCAGAGACTTAAATGGACCACAGGTCTGTTCCAATGTGCCAATTCCTTGCTTCCTATGGAAATGCTACAAAAATTTACCAAGCACTACCACCATTTATTTTTGTTCAAATCTTCACAACCGGTCACATTTGGCAGTGATCTTTTTCTTCATGATGAAGTCTGGTCAGTATTTTGCTGGGGAAACCTCCAACAGAAGTCCAGGTGGTGTGGGAAATGTTTCAGTAAGTAAAGTCCAGATCGAAAGGACTATTTGGGATGACTGAGAGGGAACCCACAGGACTGAAAAGCCCAGAGGCTAGGTCTTCCATGCAAAAGCATTGAGCCTCCTCACTATCTCCTGGTTCTCTCTGGCTGACTAGTAGTGTCTCCACAGAGCCTCTTCCTACCTGCCGCTACTCCAGGAGCCCTTTTCATTGGGGAGACTCCCCAACAGGAACCTGCTGAATTAATGCTTAAGGGGTGATGAAGGAACAATGGTGAGGACTATGTACAAAAGAATTTGCAAATTAGGAGTTAGCACGGTATCATGGCCAAATCCAAACTCCAGGTACTTTAATTTCTGCCTTATCTAATGATTTACAGGAATAACTGTAGAATGATTTATCTTGCTGCAGGGGAAATTTAGTAATTGGGGAAGATATACCTTGTAAACGTTATCTAACTCCCATTTTTACTAATGAGCTATGGTTCAACACCAAGGAGAGAGACCTCTAAATCAACTTTAAAATATCTGAAGCAGAGAGTGATTTTTTGTATAGCACACAGCCCTTCTGCTTTCAGTTTTACAGCTTATAGTTTCAAAATACATTTTTCTCTTTCCTCAGTTACCTTGCCTAAACTCATATGATAGCTACTGCAGTAATCAAGTAGCAGCCAAAGCCTTATTGGACCACAAGAAACAGGATCACAGGGTGCAAGACTTCCTACAGCGCTGCTTAGAGTCTCCTTTCAGCCGCAAACTGGACCTCTGGAATTTCCTTGACATCCCAAGAAGTCGCCTAGTGAAATACCCACTGCTGCTCAGAGAAATTTTGAGGCATACTCCAAATGATCATCCAGATCAACAGCACCTTGAAGAAGCAGTAAGTTTTTTGTAACAAATTTTATAGCATTTAGCTTCAACTCTGACGGGTGTTCCATAAAACTAATTCTAAACTAATGAATGGAGTGTCTAAATATGTAGATTTTTCTGAAAATGTAATTAGGCCATATGGCTGTTAAAGTGACATCCAGAAAGGGTAGATTGTTTTCTCCCTGGAATAGCAGCTTCAGCTTCTCCATATCAGTTGTACTGGGGTGTTGGAGCCACTGCATCAATGTAAGGGCCTAATCCAGAGGACACTGGAAATCAATGGAAAGACTCCCAGTAACTTCAGTGGACTTTGGATCAAGCTCTAAATGCTGACATGCAGCCCATTCTCTGGACATCTCTTGATCATCTTTTCTTAATGTGGCCTTCCATGCAGGTTTACAGAGGCCCAATGTGGAGACTCCCTCTTAACTGCCTCCTCATTCCCAGCTTTTAGGGGGTTGTAGAAGCACTCCTGTTCAGCCAGATTGATTACCTGAACAGTCTCCATACCCAGGTGAATTTCACCCACAGAAATTGTATTGAAAAAGATATGGTTTGAGCTGGCCTCTATTCCATGTTTTATTCTGATCAGTGTATGTGGTATGAAATAAAAACAGATGAAGTGAGGTGAATTCAAAGCATATCTTTTTAAAGGAAAGGTCCTGACTGACATGTTGACAGACTTCCCTCCCCTTTGCCCTTTCTTTGGGAGTATGGCATGAAAGTCACAACATAGCTAGTAAGATGTATTATGCAACAAATTTGTTTGAAATAAACCATTTTGCATCCTTTGCAGTTTTTTTTAAACATCCCAGGCGTAATTATTACAAATTAAATGGAACTACATTTAATTAAAAGTTCTATCATTATCAGAATTCATTATTAGCCTTAGTTGTAAGTAGAGCTTGTAGATTTTAACAGTTACTTGCTGAAAAATTCAGGGGCTATTTTTTTGACAATGTAATATTTCGTAAGACACCACAGAATATGCATCTGCTATCACTATGCTACTTGTTACCCAAATGCCTTGCCCAGCTCTACTCCTTAATGTAAAACTGATCAGCTATGATGCAAAATTTAGAGCCTCGATATGTGGAGTTTACATGCAGATTTAAGTTTTAATCTACATGCTTTACAATGTGTGCTTTTTTCCCCTATAAATTTCTCTTTAAATCAAAAACTACTAGAAACCTTAATTAAACAGTTCTGATTCTTTATTTCAAGTTTTTGTTTTGTCTCTAGCCAATGTCTGATAAAATACCTTCTCATGTCAAAATGCTTCCTTTCCAGGAATGATATATTTGCTAGCAGTTTTAACAGTATATAATCAGGATAATTTTTCTTGGTATTACAGTGATTTCATATAGTTTTGCAATAACCTGTTTAATCAGAGTAGTGTTTATCTTTGAAATGATGTATGTCACAAACTGTACAGTTGCCAAGTTAAATTCAGGACAAATAATTACTAAATGTTATCTCCTAAAACTGTTAGGTATATAAAATAAATTTGTGCTCCCATCTGGAAATATGCTCTGCCAGTTAATCCCTGGTGTATTTCTATTAGAATTGATAGAATTAATTTGGGAAAGAATCTTCAAAAAGAACCATACATTATGCACATTCTACAGATTCTGAATGGCTGAAAGCGATATGCAGCCAATCTGTTCAAAGGGATTTACATAATTGTACGATTATTTACCAGTGACCCTAGAATGAGTGGTAAAATTCCAGTTGGCTACAGCTGTTAGCTCTCCCTGTTTGCATGCCCATAACTCAAGCAGGATGAATCAATTAGTAACAAATTTACTTACTGAATAGTGTATCTTCTATTGAAGAACTGATTACAAGCTGCTTGCTAAATACTCAAAGTGGGCTGTAGCCCACTAAAGCTTATGCTCTAATAAATTTGTTGGTCTCTAAGGTGCCTCAAATTTATTAGTGCATTACCTCATGGAACACTTTCTCCGCATGTTGTGAATAGTTGCACTTCAATATTTGCATTGTGTTGATGTAATTTGTCTCTGGTTGAATGAAATTCACTAATAGTGTGAATTTTTAGTAAACTGAAATTTTGTTTTGACATTAAGTATTTGAGTTTAAAATTTGGTTTTTGCAAGTAGTCAGGCTAGTGATACTTGTGCTCGAATGTTTCCAGAAAATGCAGATGATTGTGAATACAGTCTAAAAATTTATTTTCTAATTTGAGTGAATATTTCCTCCAAAACTTTCTTCATTATTAGCTAATTTCTACCTAAAAGAATCATGGCCACCTGGACTTGTAATCCCCTTCCCACGCTGTCATCACATATAACACCAGATAGTGAATACAATTAAATTTTAAAAGGGATTGCTCTTAGTGGGGTAGTTTGACAAAGATCTAACCTTCAAGCAGTGAAGAGAGAAATTGAAAAGATTTTGGATGGGGTGGGTGACTGGGTGAGGATTGCATCAGAAATTTAGGTAGCCAAATAAACATGTTTTGTTTTGCGCATATGGCTGAGGAGTTCTCAAGACAATAGCTAATCCCTGGAGAATGCAGAACACAGGAAAAAGTGAGAGGGAACACATTTAAATATAAATGTATTCTTTTATCTAGATAATAATCATATCCTGTGTTAATGAACTCCTCAGCTTTGACCACAGAGTTTATTTAGCCAGGGAGGACATGGTTATATTACAAAACAGAAGCACCTTGAAGCTGTTAGTTGGGAAAAGGACAGAACCAGACTGCAAGCCAAAGACATAATAAATCCATACATGCAAAATGGTATTTGTAGGGAAATTTACCATGGTGTTGTGGAAGATACTACTTTTGTCATTTCTGAAGACAATAATCTCAAGTTTTATGAAGGTGGCATATTGTACTTTAACACATGCAACCCCTCCTCACCCAATGCAAACAACACACTAGTAAATGAGTGTTGTATTGCATTGTCGTGACAACCGATGGCAATTATGGAGAGAGAAAATTATGGGCTGTGTGAGCCCTTATCTTAATGTACTTGAAATTAGGATTGTAATAATTTGTAGAAGGTTCTTTTGCTGTACAGAAGTATAGTGATTATGAGGTAGCAGTTATGAGGCAGTAACAAAAACCTAAGCTCCCTGTAAAATCTCTTATCTAACATGAAAGTTCAAAGGTTAGATTTCAGCAGACAGGATTTCATTTGGAGATGATGAAGCAGTTTCTTTAGCACAGGAAAAGTCAAATCCACTAAAGTCCAGAGAGCCTACCCAGCACCTTTTTCATATTTCATTTGATATTGTAGTTACTGACCTTGCATATTAACTTTACTAGCCTTTGTGTTTCACAGAGGTCAAGTTGTATAAGGGTACTGATGGCTGCTGTTCTCAAAAGTTCTAGAGGATAATGTATCTGAAACTGCCTGATATGATATTGCTGTAGGTTGTTTTGAGTCTCAACACAAATTTGATTAGTTGTTTATGGCTTCCTTGGGATCTTTGTCTACCCAGTACTTTTCAACTCCCACAAGTGTAGACGCAATAATTGAAATTAGACTTTTAACTGATAGAACATGCAAGTATCAGAACAATAAAATACAATTAATTTGCCTTTATTCCCTTAACAAATGTAATTTTTATAACTGGCACAAATTTAGTGAGAAAAGCCAGTCTAATATTTTACTAATAGTACCACAGTACTTAGTCACCTGCTCTTAGCACCTAGAAATGATGCTAAGCGAGGAGAAATGAATTTATTCCTAACTGCTAATCTCTTATGTGACCTTGGGCAAAACACAGCCTTTCTGTACTCAGTTCTCCATTTGTAATATGGGAATAATAAATAGTTTTTATTATACTGCCCACAAAGTAACAGAAAAATACTCATGATCCTGATCCTCCAAACATACATGCTCAAGTATAACGTTATTCGTGTAAATAGTCTCATTTAAGCCAATACAAATACTCACGTGAGTAAAGTTATGCATAAAGTGTTGTAGGATTAAGGCCTTAATTTCTTCTGCTGTATGTTGTTTGGTACAAAATAGAAGATTATGAATGTGATTTTTATATTATTTAAATATACATATAGGCTGTTTATTTGGTACAAGCAGGCATGTACATAGTGTGTGTGTGCATGCATACATTTACGGTAGAACCTCAGAGTTACGAACTAACTGGTCAACCATACACCTCATTTGGAATCCGAAGTATGCAGTCAGGCAGCAGCAGAGACCAAAAAAGCAAATACAGTACTACGTTAAACGTAAACTTCTAAAAAATAAAAGGAAAGTTTTAAATTTCTTTTTGACAAAGTAAGGAAACTGTTTCTGTGCTTGCTTCATTCAAATTAACATGGTTAAAAGCAGCATTTTCTTCTGCATAGTACAAGTTTCAAAGCTGTATTAAGTCAATGTTCAGTTGTAAACTTTTGAAAGAACAACCAAAATGTTTCGTTCAGAGTTACGAACATTAAGAACAACTTCTATTTCCAAGGCGTTCGTAACTCTGAGGTTCTACTGTAAACAAATTTTAGTTGAATAAAAAATGCATTTGCTTTCACAGTTAAATCTGTTTACCTTCATTCTAAACATTTAGGGCTGATATCAAGAAGCAAGCTTCAGATTTCAAAGAGGCAAAGTGTTAGAAACAAACACACTGTTGTCTGCTCCATTCTGGCTCTCACATTCATACCTTACACTTGAAACCTTTCAAACAAGATCACTATAAGACTGACTAAGAAATATGAAATGCTTTGTGAAGTAAAGTGACTTTTCCTCTTATCTTCTTACAATTAA
The DNA here is from genome assembly GCF_965152275.1 of Natator depressus. NCBI lineage: Eukaryota > Metazoa > Chordata > Testudines > Cheloniidae > Natator > Natator depressus. Next base: position 25,493,384 of record NC_134240.1, read on the forward strand.
GAATGAGTGTGAAAGGCCCATCTGATGGAAGTTCAGGTATTTTCATTCCTCTTTGTTCTTTTTCCATAGATAAATATAATTCAGGGTATAGTTGCAGAAATCAACATAAAGACGGGTGAATCTGAGTGCCAATATTACAAAGAGAGGCTCATTTATCTTGAAGAAGGCCAAAAGGACGCACTGATCGATAATGCACGTGTTGTGTGTTGTCACGGTGAACTAAAGAACAACAGGGGAGCGGTAAGGAGTAAATTTTTTTATCACTATATACTTTAAGATAAGGTATCTTCAGTGCTATGGTGTTACAAGTTGGGGTAGAGAGGATATAGCATTGGTTCAATTTTGACAGAGAGGAAGGTGGTTGGGACCATTGTGTTATGCAGGATCCTATTCTGTGAGATTCTATCCCTTCATGGTGGCCTTTAGGAACACGGGTGAATTCCACAGTGTCACACTGTATTTAAATCCCTAGAAAATAGCTCACTCATCTTCTGGACTGCTACAGTTACATCTATTTGTAGAAGAGATTAGATTTGATCCCACTGTCACTAAAGTTAATGAGAGAAGGATCAAGCCCTAGATGTGGAAATATGAAATGGTGGTCCCAGCTCATGTGGACCATTTGTGTTTTGCACTAGGAAGGCTCTGGGAGAATTGCCACTTGATTGGCTGGGGATAACTGCTTTTCTTTAAAAGAAAGGGGAAATTGCAGATACCTTTTTATACTTCCTGTAGAAAAGATATGCAGTACTTACCAGAGTGCTGCATGGATAGTCTGATATGCAAAAATTGTCCACGGATGTGGATATCCGTGGATTTGTAGGGCTCTGTTAACACCTCCACAGGTCACTGTGTACCAGTGGTTCAGGGCTATGCCGTACCCCCTTCTCCGCTCCAGGCAGGGAGGCTACAATCCTGGGCCCTCATGTGCAGCACTGCCTTCCCAGTCAGGGGCTCAGACATCCCTATGCAGCCGCGGCAGTTCTAGTGCACGCAGCACTTAGCTCACTATGCAGGAGCACATGGTCATGTTCTTTTTTGTAAGTTATAGTTTACCTTCTCCATCCAAGCAATCTGGAGATTACAACTCCCAAAATGCCCAGCGGGCTAATGCCACATATTGCAGCCCATTGCTGCATGATTCAGAGAGCCAAGTTGGAGCTTGAGGTCTGGGTGACAGCCAGTCCATTTGGGTGAGTGTGTGCTGCACAGCCCTGTGTGGATGCAAATTTTGTATCCAAATCTGAGCTGCGAGCTGCAAAAAAGGTCCATGGATATCCGCAGATTTGTAGGACTCTACTTGTAGCCAAATATTTAAACCAAATTTGCTTAAGTCTCTTGAACTAGGAAGAAAGATTGGTGAAGTTTTGTGCAACTTTTTGCTTTTATCCTTGAAATGTCAAAATAGGACCCAACTAATTTTAATTACATTTCAAGTATTAGTATGGTGTTTTTAATCAGCTTGCAAATAGCTTTAGTCTTTAATGATAATATGCAAATTATGAATTTAACATGCTAAACATGAATTAATGTCCATGAATTGCATTATAAACTGCTTAAATTTAGCTCTTCTTGACTGAATACTAGAGGTGTATTTCTGAAATGCAACCCACAGTAGTTAAGTTAACATGTAACAGAGGAAGCATTAGCTCTGAGGCTCTGTCTAAACTACAGTTTTTCACCATGACTTTATAACCAGTTAGAGACATGGTCACTTTAATCTGTCACAAGTAACATGGTTTAGTTTGTGTCTATGCAGAAGCCTTTCTACATTGATTGTCATAGAAAGAAACCTGTAAATCTAATAAACATGTGCAACTGAAAATATATTGACTTGATAAATATTAACCATTACAACATACACATTAGATTACTGCCAGATGCATGCACAGGGAAAATTTATACTGTGTATGTGCCTCTCCTGAAGTATATTGCACCTATAAATATGTCTAAATTGATATTGGGTGGGGGGTGAATTCTGCCTCAAATTTAGATTAATCTGTCTTTATGTGCATGCATTTGACTGGTAGTCTAAAATATGCAGGTTTTAATAGGGGGGTGGGAGGTAGTATAATTATGTACTAGATTCCGCTCTTGGGGGGGGGGAGGCATAATTCACCCTCATGTATTTACATCTTCAAATTAAGTCTTCATATGCAAGTCCTTGGCTGGTCGTTCAAAAATGCCCCAAATTAATCTTGTTCAAGTCAATATATCGCCAGTCATTTTATTAGAACTGTTGAAATTTAGTGGGTGTCATTATGTAAGTTTAACTGACATACTGAAGAGGCAGACTGTGCGTGTGTGGCAGGAACAGCAATTAATAAAAGGGTGTTAAGATGAAGCAGAAGGGACCAGTTTTATCTTACCTCTCTTCTGTTCTTATATGTCACAGAATGCCACAGTAGTACAAGCTGCATTACTTTACTGCTTATGTATATTCTTTTGACTGGTTAACACCTAACATGTAATTTTCATTACCATTTGTCACTAATGAACATGTCCCACTATGTGTATCTATGGGGCCTTATTCATTCCCCAGGAAGCCAAAAGAATACCTGCTATAAGCTCCCCCATGGTGGCAGTTTTCTTATGGTAGCACCAAGTAATGTCAATAAGGGATCAGAACCCTGTTGTGCTAGACACTATAGACAAATAACAAAGCCAGGCCCTGCCCCAGAGAGCTTAATCTTGACAGTGGAAAGTCTGCTTCAGAATGAGGCTCCCTGGTGCAAGCTCCCCAACACCCAGTCAGGAGGCCCTTTGCTGGAGGCTCATAGCCATTCAGTACAGCCCACGGAATAGATGGGGTGAGCTGGAGCTTGGGGTAGGGTCAGATGGGGTGAGCTGGAGCTTGGGGTAGGGTCAGATGGGACAAGAGATTGATTAGAGGCCTCAACCAGCTCAACTCTAGTGGTATCATTCCTAGATTGTAAAGCTACTCATCCTTGGTAGAACCCACACAGAAAGCCAGGAGGCATGAATCCCTTGCTCTGGCACGTTCCAGTAGGGTGTAGAGGTTAATTTGTTTGAGCCTAAAAATGGGTTTAACTAATGCTAACTGTTTAACCAAACACATAGTTCTTCTTTGAGTGCTTACTTATGTCCATTCTATGTTAGGTGTTTGTGCTCTCCGTTGCTGGAAATTTTTCCCTCAATGGTATCAGCTGGGCCAGCTCTATCAGCCTCTGGAGCTGCACGCTTATGCGCTGGCATAAGGGGTGCCGCTGGCCATGCATCCTCTCAGTTCCTTCTTACCACCTGTGACAGTTGCTGGAACAACACTTCTTTCACCTATGGAGACAGACGCAGGTACTGCTCTGCCATGGTTTCCATGGTTATTGGAACCCCTAGGGGTTTCCCCAGGTACCGGGTTCTCCCTCCTATCACTCCTACTCAGTGGTTTCTGAGAGACAGGCTACCACTCCTTCCCACTCAGCACTGGACCTGGCTCTGGTACCAATGTCGAGGAGATGGCTCCAGCAGATGTAGCTGAGGCAGAGGAAGGCACTCCGCCGCCTCCTCCCCAGATGAGGCTGTCGCAGGACCCTGTACCCTGTTTCCACAGGATGACTGCGGGGCCCATCAGGACCTTCTGAAGCCGGTCGCTGTGTACCTGGGTCTGGAAATTTACGAGCTCAAAGAGACATCACACAGCCTTATTGATATCGTGGCTGCAGCAGCTCCCTCAAAGGTGACTTAGCCCATGAATCAGTGGTGATCGGACCTCTCAAGGCCCTGTGGCAAACTACTACTTCTCTGCCCCCCACCTCAGAGTGCTGAGAAGTATTATGTTCCAGCAAGTGGGTTCAAACACCTGTACTCGTGTGCACACACCCCTACCCCCGAGGGTCACTGGTGGCAGCAAACAAAAGGGACAGGGAGGACCTGTCAAGTGCTGCCCCTAAGTAAAAATATGCCAAGAGACTAGACCATTGCAGAAGAAAGGGTTATTTGATGGGTAGCCTTCAAGTACGTATCTCCAACCAGCAAGCTCTGCTGGGCAGATAAGACTTTCATTGGTGGGACTCCTTGACTAAATTTAAAGACTCCCTGCCCCCGAGATTCAAGGCAGGAGTATGCTGCCGTCTTGGAGGAGGGTAAGAATGTGCCCAGGACCTCTCTCCAGGTGGCTCTGGACGCTGCCAACTCAGCAGCCAGGACAATGGCCTCTGCTGTCGCCATGAGGTGGTGTTCTTGGCTCCAGTCATCCGGCCTTCCTCACAAGGTCCAACAGTCTATCCAAGACCCCCGCTTCAAAGGCTCTTCTCTGTTCTCAGAGCAGATGGACAGGAAACTTCATGGCCTGAAGGACTCAAAGGCCTCCCTAAGATCTTTAGGCCTCTATGCTCCATCAGCGTCTAGGAAGCACTTCTGGCCCCAGCACCTGCTTGTTTCTTGGTGCCTCCAAGACAGGAACACAACAAAAGAAAAGGGAGAGGTTATAAAATGGCGCCAACCACTCCCGACCACTTCAGCTTCCCAGCTGAGGTCTCAAAGATACTCCGGAGGGCCCAAGCAGGCCTTTTGAAGGTGCGCCTGAGGGCATTGTACCAGTCACCATTTCAGATCCACCACCCCTTTTATTTTTGGAACCTCTGTTGCTCTTCAGCCCAGCATGGTCATACATAACCTCAGACCATTGGGCCCTGAATATATTGACAGTTGGATATATCCTTCAGTTTTTATCCACCCCTTCCTCCCGCATTCCCATCTCTCTTCAGGGAGCCTTCTCATGAACAACTCTTTGTCCAGGAGGTGCAATCCCTCCTAAGTATGGGGACTGTGGAAGAGGTTCCTCAAGACTTGAGAGGGAAGGGGTTTTACTCATGGTATTTCCTAATCCCAAAGGGGGCCTCCAAACCATCTTGGACCTGTCTTGTCTCAACAGCTATCTCAGGACGCTGAGGTTCTGCATGGTTTCCATGGCCTCCATAAACGTCAGGGAGCTCAGGGCAGTACGCTTAGCATGCCAAGTGTTCCTTCCCCAGATCTCAGGTGAGGTGGTACAGGTCCTGACAGACAATTCTGTGGTCATGTTTTACATTAACAAGCAGGCAGGGGTTTGATTTTCAGCCTTGTGGCAGGAGGCCATCTGTCTGTGGGACTTCTGCGCAAAGCACTCCGTTCATCTCGAGGTGTTGCATCTCTCAGGAGCCTGGAATGTACTGGCAGATCACCTCACCAGATTTTTTTCCTCTCACCACAAGTGGTCCCTTCACCCAAAGGTCACCAGATTCATCTTTCAAAGGTGGGGGCCTCCCCAGTTGGACCTGTTGGCTACCAGGCACAACAGGAAATGCTATCAGTTTTGTTTACTGCGTGGACACAGCCCAGGCTCCATCTCTGATGCTTTCCTGCTCCCATGGACACATCTCCTACTTTATGCCTTTCCCCCAATGCTCGTGGTTCACAAGGTCCTCCTAAAAATCAAATGGGACAAGGCGAGAACTATTCTGATAGCCACGGCATGGCCACATCAACATTGGTTCGGCATGCTCCTGGCTCTGTGATAACCCCCCCCCCACTGCCACTCTGTCAGGACCTGATTTCATAAGACCACGGCCAGCTGTTTCACCCAAACTCCACCTCCCTGCATGGCTGAACCTGAACAAGCTTGCTAGGAACAGGTTCAGCAAATCTTGCTAGGCAGTAGAAAGAACTATCTACATAGCCAAGTGGAAGAGTTTCTCTTGTAAGGCTTCTGAACATGCTCTCTCTCCATCTCTGTCTTCCCTTTTAGTCTATCTTGCACTATTTGCTCCACTTAAAGCAGCAAGGCGTGGCCCTCTCCTCTATTAAAGTGCTCTTAGCAGCCATCTCAGCCTTCCGCCCTCCAGTGAACGACAGCTCAGTGTTCTCCAACAAGATGACAGTACACTTTCTCAAGGGGCTGGTGGGGCTCTGTCCTCAAGTCCACAAGCCACCCCCACCCCTTGGGACTTAAACTTGGTTTGGTCAAGAGTCATGGATAGGATGACCAGACAGCAAATGTGAAAAATCAGGACAGGGAGTGGGGGGTAATAAGAGAAAGAAAGACCCCAAAATCAGGACTGTCCCTATAAAATCAGAACATCTGGTCACCCTATTCATGGGTCCGCTTCAAACCATTAGCATCATGTTCTCCTGCTACTTCTCTCTTGGAAGGTTGACTTCCTGGTGCCAATCACCTTGGCCAGAAGTGTCTCTGAAATGAAGAACCGCCTTACATGGTGTTCGTTAAGGACAAGATCGAAACGTGCCACCATCCAGCCTTCCCACCAAAGGTGGTGTCACATTTCCATAACGACCAAGCCATTTTCCTACCAGTCGTCTTCCCAAATCCTCACAAGAACTCTAAGGAGTGAAGCTGCTGTTCCTCAGAAGTTAGGTGTACCCTCCCTTTTTATATTGAGGGGACTAAACCCTTCTGCAAGCCCATGCAACTCTTCGTAGCAATAGCAGAAAGAATGAGAGTGCTTCCTGTGTCAGCCCAGCCTGGGTAACTGCCTGTATTTGAGCTTGCAATGAGCAAGTGAATGTCCTGCCTCTAGCCATCTCAACTGCTCACTCCACAAGAGCCCAGGCTTCGTCAGCAGTATTTCTCATGCAGGTGTCAATCCAGGACATCTGCAGAGTCACAACCTGTTTGGGATACGAAGGTGTGCACTGACATTACGCCATCATCCAACAGACCTGAGATGACCTCTTTTAGAAAAGCAATGTTACAGTCAACATGTCCATGAACTCTAAGCCCACCTCCTGGGATACTGCTTGTGAGATACATAACATGGAATGGACATGAGCAAGTACTCAAAAATGGTTACTAACCTTTCATAACAGTCGTTTTTTGAGATGTTGCTCATGTCCATTCCACAGGACCCATCCTCCTACTCTTCTGTTGGAATTAACCGGCAAGAAGGAACTGAGAGGATGCGTGGCCAATGGCACCCCTTATACCAGCCCATAAGTGGAGGACGAGGTGTGCAGCATGCTTTCAGAACTCTTAAAAGATGCGGAAACTACAGAACCTGAACCACCAAAAAGGAAATCAACCTCCTGCTGGTGGCATCTGACTCAGATGACGAAAATGAACGTATATCAGTCTGCTCTCCTTTGGATTGTTATCGAGCAGAACCTGTCATCAGCATGGATACATGTTCTCTGGAATGGTGGTTGAGGCATGGAGGGACATATGAATCTTTAGCGCACCTGGCACATAAATATCTTGCAACGCCAGCTACAACAGTGCCATGCAAACGCCTGTTCTCACTTTCTGGTGACATTGTACACAAGAAGTGGGCAGCATTGTCTCCTGCAAAAGTAACCAAACTTGTTTGTCTGAGCAATTGGCTGAAGTAGGACTGATTGGACTTATAGGCTCTAAAGTTTTACATTGATTTATTTTTGAATGCAGGCTTTTTTGTACATAATTCTACATTTGTAAGTTCAACATTTGTGATAGAGATTGCACTACAGTACTTGTATTAGGTGAATTGAAAATGCTATTTCTTTTGTTTTTACAGTGCAAATATTTGTAATAAAATCAGTGAGCACTGTACACTTCATATTCTGTGTTGTAATTTAAATCAATATATTTCAAAATGTAGAAAACATCCAAAAATATTAAAATAAATGGTATTCTGTTTAACAGCGCAATTAATCGCCATTCATTTTTTTTAATTGCTTGATAGCCCTAATAAGTTGATTCCAAATGTAAGCTTTTCTCGGGAATTTGGAGTAAGCAGCAGTAATATTTCAACCCCAATTTTAACAGCTTTAACTAGTAAGATACATTGTTTGTGTATATTTCTAAATTGCCCAAACTCTGTGATTTTTATAAAAGTTTGTTTAATTACTCATGCCTGGTACAGACTGAGTATTCTAAGCAGAAGTTTGGCTGGAATTCATAGTACGCACAATCTCTAGTACTTTGCAGTATCTTTAACTTTCATGAGTTTCAAAAAAAAGGTACATTAAGGAGTAGTTGGTACACTTGGACTTAAACTAAACATTTTTTCCTCTATAAAATGATTAACAAAAATAGGATAAACAAAGCTTCCAATTTACAAATAAATATAATCCTCTTCTGGAGCACTGTGAAAATCAAGGTGTTTCCTTTCCATTAACCCAATTTATGCAAATAAGGTTATAAAAGGTTTTCTAACCATGAGAAGTATTTCTAGTGGCACAGATTGAATAGCACTTCTTGGAAACTGGGATGAACCAGTAAACATGTCAGAGGCCTTGTTCTTCCAGGTTTGTTATAGTTTTAGGTACACAGTTACCATGAAGGCAGCCAAGAGGAAGTCACTGATCATTTTTCATACTGTTGTTGTTTACTCTGGGTTATTTTGTTTTGTTTTTTTTGAATATGTAGGTGCCAGTGTATAATTCCCCTGAATTAATTTAATTAGAACAATAGTAAAATAGTGCTAGATATTTCATTATTTTTCAGGCTTGCAAAATGCAAATTTAGTTAATAAAAATTGAGTTTTTTCTTTTGAAGAATCCCATCTAGCCATTCATAACTTAATGTTTGTTGTTTAGTATCTAAATGTGAAAATTAGTGTTTTGCCATCCCCTGATACAGCTTATTGACTTTTTCTGTAAATATGAAACTCATTTAAATGGTGATGGGCTCTTTGTAGTTACTTTTGTATTCAGTCAGACCTATGAGTGCTTGGCACCTAGGAAAATCAGACCAAATAGACTGGTTGAAACACGACTAGGAACTTAGAAGGGTCTCAAAATTGACCACTTCATTGTTTCTAAGATAAAATAAATGTTAGTAGTGTCACATACTGAAACCATACAAATACAAAGAATGAAGAACACAGTTTGAATTTCATGAGATTTTAAGTGACCAAATTTCAAACCAAATATGCTATTCTAGTATTTTTAAACTATATAAACTGGAATGGTTTGCCAAAAAATTAGAAAATAATCACTCTTCTTAACACACATTACCTTATCATTACCTGAGACTTAGTCCTAGACAGATTTCCTATCTACCCTATATTAATTCCTGTGAAAAGAGGGTATTTGCAAAACACAATCATGGTCAAGTAAGTCTTCCCAGTTTTTGAAACTGCCACATCTCAAAAGGAAAAAGATAAGCTTTTCAACACATTATGGAAGGAGGAACTGTGGATGGAAATGCTAACATAACAGCAGAAGAAGGGACCAAACAAAAAGTGCTTTGATTTTATTTAAGTTGACATTGAGCCTCTGATTTAAGTAAGTGGATTCTGCATGTCCCCACTATGCTCATTGTGTTGGCAGAGCACATCCTTACTAGCGGGGCTTGCATCGACTCACGGAGTGCTGCACTGTGGGTAGCTATCCCACAATGCATGGAGCCGAGTGGAATGTTGGGTTGGACTTGCAATGCCTCATGGGACAAAAACACTTGCGCAGGTGATTATGGGAACATGGTATTAGCCTCCCATGATGGACTTATCTCCCTCCCTCCCTGAAAACAGTGGCAAACAAACCAAGCCTTTTTGGCGCCTTAAGCCTGGGTTACCCATGCAGATGCCATAGCATGGCAAGCATGGATCTATGGGATGATGAGCAGTGGCTGAAGAACTTTCGAATGCATAAGGCCACTTTCATGGAACTGCACAAAGAGCTTTCCGCAGCCCTGACGTGCAGCAATACTAAAATGAGAGCTGCTCTGACAGTTGAGATGCGAGTGGCAATAGCTCTTTGGAAGCTTGCAACGCCAGACTGCTACCCCTCAGTGGGAAATCAGGAGTGAGTAAATCTTCCGTAGGGTCTGCTGTGATCCAAGTTCCCAGGGCACTCGACAGACTTCTTCTAAGAAGGGTAGTGACTCTGGGAAACATGCAGGACATAGTGGATGGTTTTGCCGCAATGGGATTCCCTAGCTGAGATGGGGTGATCAACAGAACGTATATCCCTATCTTGGCACCAGACCACCTTGCCAAAGAGAACATAAACTGAAAGAGGTACTTCTCAATGGAGTTGCAAGCGCTGGTAGATCACAGGGGCCGTTTCACCGACATCAACATGGAATGGTCAGGAAAGGTGCATGATGTGCACATCTTTAGGAACTTGGGTCTGTTCAGAAAGCTGCAAGTAAGAACTTCCTTTCCAGACTGCAAAATAACTGTTGGTGATGTTGAAATGCCAATCATGATCCTGGGAGACCCAGCCTACAACTTGCTCCCATGGCTCATGAAGCTGCACTCAGCCTGGACAGCAGTATGGAGCAGCATAGTTTGCTTACTGCTTTCACTGTGGTCTAACCTAGTATCTCCATTCTTGTTGCTGCATGGTGTGTGCTCCGTAATATCTGTGAAACAAAGGGAGAAAAGTTTCCGGTGGGGTGGGGGTTGAGGCAGATGGCCTGGCAGCCAATTTTGAGCAGCCAGACACCAGGACAATAAGAACAGAAACTTGGTGCACCTCGATGTGTAAGGTTTTGAAAACTAGTTTAATCAATGACCCACAGTAATGTGACTCTTGTGTGGTATTCCTTACCAGGCTGTCCCCTTCATTGCATATACTCCCCTGTAAACTACAGCCCCACTAACCACAGTGTGCTGAATGAATAGTCTTTTCTCCTCAATCCATTAATTTTTATTATGCTCATAAACACTGAGAGACGGTAAAGAAAAGTAAGAACCTGAGGCTAAGGGGCTGATAACATGGGGGGGAGAAGGGACAACAAGGACAGCTTGCTTACAATTGCACTGTAGTAACAATCAAAGGTATGGGAATGGGTGCCTTCTGGTCCTTGTGCCCTTGCCTGGAGTTGAGTGCAAGGGATACCCCTCCTCCCCCCAATCCTAGAACGTCTGGGAGAGAAGGATGTGGAACTTGGCGATGATAGCAGCAGGTTCAGCGTAGGCTGCAGCGGGACTCTAGCATCCAGTTGCCTTTCTTGAACCTCAAACGCCTTAACATGTCCATTTGCTCCCTCAAAATCTGCACCATCTTGTCCTGCGTGTCATGCTTGTGCTCCCTGCATGCTGTCATGTCCTCACAGTTATTGTGCAGGCACTCCGACAGTGCAATCCTCCATGCACTGAGCTCCATCTTGTCACTCTCTGAGGTGTATTAACTCTTGAGCATGTCCTCCCAAGTCGTCTTTTTCCGCCTTCTAATCTGGGAAAGTCTTTGCCCCTGTATGGAGGATGCACCTGTGGACAAGGTTTCAGGTGCAAAGAATACAAACCACAAGGGTAGCATTGACAGTGCATAATTGTTTCTGGTGCAAGATTAAATCTTTTTATAAAAGAAACACCCCTCAATGCACTTCCCTGCAATCCACAATGTAAGCAGAACCACTGGCTACTGCAAGAATCGGTTTGCTGCTACAGCCATGGTAAGGCAGGCCACAAGGCATGGGCAATATGTCTTGTGCTGCAGCTTTTCATACATTCTTTTGTATCAGTGGTTCCAACCCATCGCAACCTGGATGGTGCTTGAGGACAGGCACGAGCGTAAAGCCCCGCAAATAGTTAGATTGTTACAAAAGTGGCACTGGGTTGGGGTGGAAGCAGGGGTGAAAGTAAGTCTTGGGACTTACCGGTACGGGGCTGGGCTGGGGCCAGCTCTGGCCCCCAGAAGGGGCAGGGCTGGGGGAGGTCAGAGCCAGCCCCGGCCCACTCTGTACCGGCAAGTGCCTCCTTCCCCCTCCCCAGGGTAACAGCGGCAGCCGGAGCCTCTGGCAGGGGTTTAAAGGGCCTTGGATGGTTGCGGCAGCCGGAGCCCTGGGCCCTTTAAATTGTCCCCGGAGCCCTGCTGCCACTTCCCCAGGGCTCTGGCTGCCACTACCATCCTGGGCCCTTTAAATTGTCCCCGGAGCCCTGGGGAAGCGGCGGCGGGGCTCCGGGGACAATTTAAAGGGCCCAGGGCTTGGCTGCTGCTACTGCCCCGGGCCCTTTAAATCGCCGCCCCAGCCCCGCCGCCGCTACCCCAGGGCTCTGGCAGCAGGGCTTTGGCAGCAATTTAAAGGGCCGGGGGCTCCAGCCGCTGCTGGGAGCCGCGGGCCCTTTAAATTGCGCCTGGGGAAGCCGATCCACCCCGGTACAGCGCACTGGCTCTTGCCGGTACGCTGTACCGGCTTACTTTCACCTCTGGGTGGAAGGGAGACTACCAGGAAGTGTTGGCCTCCCCCCCCCCCCCCCCCCGCCACCAACTTAAATGCTGGCTGCAATATGGGGTGATCCCTTCCAATCACAGTCAGGGCACGCTCTGGAAAGCATGGTTGCGAGACCCAGAATTTACCAAACCGGGGTGGATTACTTATCGAATTGCTTGAGGTTTAAGGGCTAGCATTTAAAACTTCCCGTTTCCCCTAGGTGACCATATGTGATATCACTCCCCTGAGGGTAACAGAGGCAGAAAGAGAGCAGATGCTGCAAGCGTCTGGCTACAGACTTGGTCCTTATGTTGCAATGCTGTGCGCCACATTGATGCCTGAAGATTTAATACTGGAGTGGCATGGGAAAGTGTCTACAGTGGTGGACGAAATAAAGCAACCCTTCCCAGAAACCTTCTGCAAAGAATTGCAGAGTACTTCCATGAAAGCTTCCTAGAGATTTCCTTGGAGGATTCCCGGGCCATCCCAAGCACATAAACAGTCTTTTTCTGAGAGTACCCTCTGTGTAGCTGGAGTGGCCGCTGATAACCAGTATCCCAATTTTTTTAATTCAGATTCAATATTAAAAATAATAGCATGTAACCCCTACAGTTTGATTGAAAATGTTTACTCACCAGACGAGCCTTCCTCGGCATCACGCTCTGCTGACAATTGGTCCTGTGAGGTGATGGGCTCCAGAGTTTAAAAAAAAGAAAGTTCTTGGCTGTTGGGGAGAATGGATCCCCCTGCTTGCCTGCCTTGCATTTTCCTCCTCCTCTTCTTGGTCAACAATGTCTCCCTCATTGTTGCCTGAGGTTGCCCAGGGCTCCTGGGAGGTATCCATGGAGCGTTTTGGGGTAGTGGTGGGGTCACTGCCTAGAATTGCATGCAGCTCCTCATAGAAGTGGCATGTCTGTGACTCAGAACCAGAGCGACTGTTCTCCTCCCTTGTCTTCTGGTACACTTGCCAAAGATCCTTTATTTTCATGCAGAACTGCTGTATGTCCCTGGTGTAGCACTCCCCCCCCCCCCGCCCCCATAACCTGTGCAATTTTGGTACAGAAGTTAGCATTTCTTCCAGGGATTTGGAGCAATCAAATTTTTGAATTGCTCCGCTCCAGCTCCGCCTCAAATTAACTTTTAACTAAATAAAAAAGTGCATACTGTAATTTTGAAAAAACATTTTTATTCAGACCTATAGAACAATTTAAATGTCATCAACAATGATACAAACGAGAATAATTCATTCTGTAAAAAATTATTGCAGCAATCAAGTCGTCTTTCATAGCCTGCTGCAAATCATTTAAAATTAACTTTAAAGCTGAAAACAGTCACTCTACACGAGCTTGAGGAGTTGGCATGCTCGAAGCAATTCTACAGGCAGCCTGAATGCGGTGTGAGTAGCTGTGAATGGCCTCAAAAACAGACTTAACTTTTAGCCTACCAATAGACTCCATCGCCTCACAATCTTCCCAAAAATTTATCTCGAATAATGCTTCATTACAATTATGAATTGCAGAAACTCGCCGGCGTCTTTCTTGTTTATCCAATTCCTTTTCGAAGGCGTCATCTTCTGAAGAATTGGTGCTTGAATTATCTCCATTTCCCTGTGATGGTTGAAGACATCTCAGGGGTGGACACTCGAACAAGTTCAGAGTGGAGATGGCAGTTTGAGAACAGCCTGCTATTTCTGAAGGATGTGAACTTTCCAAAACCGCAAATTCGATTGTTGATGACTCCTTTTGTTGTGTTTCACTTTCTTCAACCTCTTTTGTCGAGTTCCAATGTAGCAATAGATTTTGTTTTTCGAGTCGTCGAGCAATATCAAGGAGCCCTTCCTTTTGCCTTTGGTATTTCCCTTGAGGTAAGAAGAATCCAATACCGTGGGTCAACATAAACTCTAGCAAGGAAAATAATATTGTCAAAAAGCTTCTCTTCGCATTTCTGCATGGAGGGTAGAATTCCTTCTGCAGTTTGTCCACCATTTTCTTGCAAGAATTTTGACAGTTTTCGCCATTCCTTCATTAAAACTCCCAGGGTTACATCGACAGCTTGAAGATTCACAGTCGTTAGGTTTGGCTTTGCCAAGAGGTCTCACAGGTTCTTCACTTAGTCCCATTCAGCTTTTATTAACTTGAGTTCTCTTGTTCCAGCAGCAGCCACTTGTTCACAGTAAGATTGAAAAAGGAGAAGCCAATCATCGCAAATGTTGAACCCCAGCAAGTCACAGTATCCAATAATTGAGTTACCCCATGTAGATCAAGCAGAACACTTCGAATACTTGGGGTTTGTAGTTTGACAACGACTTGTCGAATTTTTGCCAGAAATTTCTTTGCATGTTCTTTGTTCAGTCCATCCCAGATTGCTAACTGAAGAGTGTGAATACCACACCTCATCAGCTGGACTTTTGAGTCATCCTCATGAAGCCATGTTGGAAGTATGAAGCTAGGGGGTCATTAACCCATTGTGCAGTAGCATCCATGTTGAGTTCAATTTCATCCATTCCTTTAGTTCCTTCATCAGGCAAAATAGTTTGTTCTGTCCACATCCCTGTTCTCAGAGGTAGAAATGGTTTCATTGTCCTTGCTGAAATTTTTGACGGCACACGTCATGTTTGCCGCATTGTCAACGCAGATGCTCAGCACTTGCATTTCACTGATTCCAAATTTTTCTAAAATAGCTTTTACTTGATTTTTCACATACAAAGAATTGTGGTGCACTATCAGTGTCAATTTATGTCCAAGGTTTTTACCACAGCTTTATCTTTTCCTTCTTCATAGTACTGAGCATTGATTGCAAGGAAATTTGTGCTACCTGAAAATGGATGCGGCAACCTGTGGAAACAATTTTTGCTCCAAAGCTTTCTTGAGCTCTTTGCGACCAGACTCAGTTGTGCTGACAACTAAATGATGAACCACATCGTGCCCCATCAGAACACCAAGCTGCCGATCCATTTCACCTGCAGTTTTTTGGAATCTTTTGTTCTTTAGCCTGAAGGTAGTGAGAGGTGTTGAACTCAAGCAAACCATTTCCATCAGCCCTTCACAGAAAGTATTGGCATCCATGGTGACTGTAACCTTTGAGGACTTCAAATATGAGTCAAGTTTTGTTTGCTCAATTTTGGGTTTCTTTTCAAATGAAGCTCCGCAAAATCTTTTCTCCAGGAGTCTTCAAAGAGCCAGATGAATGTCATTTAGCCGCATCAGCTTTGTTTTGCCTCATCTTCCTGGTCTTTTTTTGTAACCAGAGCCCCATAGTTTTCAGGATGGTTACATTTTACGTGCTGCCAAAGGTTGAAACTTTTCACACCACTTGCTTCACTTGTCTTGAAGCTACATGGTTGAGCTCGCCATTCACTTCCTTTTCCACCCTGCACGTTGCTGATTTCGTCTTTGCTTTTCCCAAAAGCCCAAATTTGGGCTTTTCAAATTCAAAAGTAAAGATGTCATTGAGATCTTTTTCTGTAAATCGGCTATCAGTCATGGGGGGCAGATTTGATTTTTTTAAATTTTTTAATTTTTTGTTGAAGCCATGGCCAAATCTTCTTGTGCTGCTACCGCATCCCAATGTTTCTTGTTATGATCTTCGAAAAGCAATGAACAAAAGTACTGTATTTTTTTATAATGTACCTGCTTGTGATATCTTAACCACTTAAGGTATTCCGAATTTATTTTGGATTTTCTGGACAAAAATGATCGCATTTTCTTTTTACACAATTATTATTAAAGTATATTTTTAATATTTTAACATGTTTCTTGCAGTTTTAATGAATTATTTTAATATACATAATTAATATACATTTTTATTTATAAATTGCAAGTTTAGTTTTTATGAAATTTTGCAGTAAAAATATTTGAAATATTTTCCAAGTTTTTAATATCTCAAAAATGCTTTAATATAGATATATCAATGAAATTTGGTATGTGCCGTAGCGTTAGTACGTGCTATCATTGTTCTACAACATTTAACTGTTGGGACATAACAAGGCTACACGTTACAAGGTTGAAAATAAACTTTAACAGGAAAGCGGATTCAAATTGCAAGCACAGTCCTTTTAGTAAAGAGAGCAAATGTTCGGAAATACGTTTTTGCTTCATCAGCCTGAATAGATTATACAAATAGAGCAAATAACAGGTTCTATCTTGTATAATGTTTCCAGCCTGATGAAGGAAAAACATATTTCCGAAAATTTGCTCTCTTTACTAAAAGGACTGTGCTTGCAATTTGAATCCGCTTTCCCATTAAAGTTGATTTCCAATGTTCTGTCATACAGCATCATTCAAATAAAATTATTTAAACTACAGGTGTCGTGAACTGGAAGGGCTAGGCCAATTTTATTTAATATTTTTTAAATCTTCGACTATTTAACAGATATGACCCTGGAATATGATTTCATGCTAAAACGTGTTAAAATGGTACTCTTAATTTATTTTGTACAATTAACCATTTCCAAGAAAACTGTTTAAAAATTTTAATCTGCTTAGAATGATCCAATTTTACTTACTTATTTTTCAACTTTGGAACCATAAATTTGAAACATAACCAAAAATTATTAACTTATTATGGAACATATTACCGCTCGTATCCAGGGGCAGTCGATGACAAGTCTTTCTTGAAATACGAAATAAAAATGACCAAGCACCAGTTCGGGACGCCTATGGTTTAGATAATTTTGGATAATGTAATATGGTAGCACATACTAACGCTAAGACAGACATAATTTCATTAGTTTGTATTAAAGCGTTTTTGAGATATTAATCAGAAATTAACTTTTCATCACCTCCTTGAAGGGACTGTAACTCCCTTAGGACACGTGTTCACAGAAACTTTTTTTCTTAAAATGACCTTAGGATTCATCCTCAAAGTTGTGTTGAACATTTTCCAATCACTCTGGATATATCACAAAAATCACTCCTAATTTATGCAAAAATGTTTACTGTATATTTATATGCCTGCTGCACGTGACTTTTTCAGTAAATTTAAAATTACAAACAACGCTACCAAAAGACCATTGAACATATGACATATAAAATAAGTCCACCAGAGTGATATGGGACCATGTACAAATGAACAAATGTACCGGTAATGGGAGCCTGTGTGAGAAATGAACTTAAGTGGTTAATATCTCTAGCGATATCTTAATATATCAATAAACCAAAAACATTATTCTTTTGCAGTATAACTGTTCGTGATATCTTAAATGTTGCAACTTGCGTCACACTTTTCCGTAATCGCAGCACTCAGCGCGTCTCGTTGATCAACGCTTACAAAAGAAGTATCAACACTTACTAATCTATCTAACTAATCTACGCGAGTATGTACTCGCCTAACCTTGCCACAAGGGTGGGAGCAGTCTGCAGTGTTGCCGGATGTCTGATAATTATCTGATTCTTTAATAAAACATATCTCCAAAAAACTTTAATTTTGTATCTGTACATTAAATCTTGATTTCAGCCAAAGTGAGAATAACTGACATATTACGTAAAGTGGTAAAGTAGATGTTAATATCAGTTGCTATACAATCTGAAACTTTTTGGCACCTTTAAGACTTTCTTGCTAAATATCATTCATTTTGGATAGAAAATGAAGAAAAAACCGGAGCAATGGAGCAGTCAAGATTTTCTGTGCTCCGGCTCCGCTCCAGCTCCAGGCAAAAACCTGCGGCTCCACACTCCAGCTCCGGGCTCCGCTCCAAAGCCCTGGTTCCTTCTGCTGATTTGGAGCTCTGCGTGCACAGATTCTTCTCCCCACACAGCAATAAGATCCACTACCTCCTGCGTGCTCCATAGTGGAGCACGTTTACAGCCTTGAGCATCCGTGGTCAGCTGTGCTGATGAGCTCTTCATGCTGATCAAACAGGAAATGAGAATTCAAAAGTTCCCAGGGCTTTAACGGGGGGCTGTGCCCTATGTACCTGGCTGAAGTGCAGTGGAGTTGAAAGTGCTCTCCAAAGCGGTCACAGTGGAGCACTGTGGGACACCTCCTGGAGGCCAATTAATTCAAATTACACAGTGCAGTCCCCATATTCACGCATGGATGTCTGTTGAAGCAGTACGCCTCTTGCAGAGGGAGAGTACAGAAGTAGACTTTAAAAGCCCTTTAGGTCAGTGGAAGGGACTCAGTAGTATAGACACATACATTATTAACTTGACCTAACGTGGCATATGTCAACCTAACTTTGTAATGTAGACCTGGCCACAGTATCTCAGAGAAACACTGATGGTACTTCTACACAGCAGCTGGGAGATGTGATTTCCATGTGTGGGTAGACAGATTCATGCGAACTCATTTCTGCAACTGAGAAAGTTATGGAACCTCAAACATAACATTTCATTTCTGTTATGAATAAGGCCCACATTGTGCAAGATGTTCTAGGATCACTGCTTAAACACATTGGGTAGGGGGATAGAAAAGCATTTTTTGTTTTCTCCTTAGTTTACATAAGTTACAAGTGGGTATGAATATTTATACTATATTAGGCCACCAACAGTATTATAATGGGAGGGAGGGAAGAGAGGCCCAGTGATGGCTGTGGTGAACAAATTTACGTTTATTTATGTCTAAGCAAGGGGAACTAAAAGCTAATATATACTGTTAAAAGAACACAGATGGAGTATATTACAGTTGAAATAAACTTTGTTCAGTGACTTTTTAAAAGGAATAATGAATTTATTTTCCTTTTATGCTTTTTAACAGAAACTGCATGTCTTCTTGTTCCAAGAAGTGCTGGTGATTACCCGAGCTATTACCCATAATGAACAACTCTGCTACCAACTATACCGGCAGCCTATCCCAGTAAAGGATCTTGTTCTGGAAGATTTGCAGGATGGAGAGGTGCGACTGGGTGGATCCATACGTGGTGCATTTAGCAACAATGAGAGAAGTATGAATACACTTTTGATTTGAATACTTTATCATTAGTTCATAGGAAACAGATGTAACTTTGAAATCTCCCTTAATTTAAGATAACATCTTAGGTCAAAAATTTGACCTTTCTTTCAAACTGTTATTATGCAAGACTCTAAATGTTTATTTTAAAAATCCATCATATCAATAATGTGATTCTCTCCCCCTCCCCACCCAAAACACACAGAAACACCCCTTTACTGCACTGGGAAGTGGAAAAGGGAGTAGAATGTAGCAGCACAACAAGAAATTATAAACAGTCTTCCCCACAGTATATTTTGAAATTTTGTAACTTATTTAGAAACCTTATAACAAGATTTATCTATTGTGATTCTTCATCTTGTTATGGAGGCATTGGCTGCTAATCCACAGTTAAGGCTGTGATCATGCAAATACTTACGCATGCGCTTAATGTTAAGCATCTGAGTCATCCTTTTAAAGTCAACTGGACTACTCATATTCTTAAAGTTAAGCATGTTAAGTGTTTGTAGACTCAATGCCTACGAATTAACCAGTTTTCCATTACAAACCATCTTTTAACCTTTTCTGAGAAATAATGTTGAAAGTTTTTTGTGACTGATTTATGTTGTGGGTTACAGGTAAGAGGGGGCCCAAGCTGCCACAGGAACAAGTAGTCCTGGCTATTCCGTAGGGAGCAAAAGTGAAATTTCACAACTCTGCAGGGCTGTTATAGCCGGAGAGGCTCCACAGGGTTCTGGGGGTAGCACCAACTCTACTGAGCTGCTTAAGGTTCCAAGCTTGAAACGGTAAACTGGCATAGAAGTCAGCCAGTTTAGGCATTCGTGGTTGGTTTTATGCATGTATAGCATCACTATACTGGCTGAATTCTAAACTAATTAACCTAGGAAGCAATTAACTTTTAGCAACTCCAGTAGTATCTGGGGATGCCCCACTACCCTACAGAGGTAGGAGCGACAAGTTCCTTGGTTTTCCCTCGGCTCCTATTTATTCTATGGGTTTCTAACTTAGCCCTGGGGAAGCAATCCAGTAAACCTAAGAACTTGGTAGAGTGTTTTAGTATTTTAATGTACTCCCTTATTAAAAATGCAGACACCCAAAGCAATCAACGGACATATTTTGTTTTTCAGTTAAAAACTTCTTTAGAATCAGCTTCAAAAGTGGATCGCAAAGCCAGTCCCACTCGCTGCAAGCCAATGACTCCTTCAACAAACAACAGTGGCTTAACTGTATCCGACAGGCCAAAGAAAGAGTTGTGTGTGACATAGAGGCTGGAACACTGGATTCAGAAGGACATTTCCTAATATCCCCAAATGGGAGTAGGGTACCACAGGGAGAAAGCAGGCTTGAGCAAATGGACCAATCAGACAGTGAGTCAGACTGTAGTATGGACACTAGTGAAGTCAACATTGATTGTGAACGCATGGAACAGACAATCTCTTGTGAGAATGACAAACAGATAGAAACCAACATTTGACAGAAAATTACAGTTCATGGAAGTAAACCTGTGTCTTACCTGTACAGTATTTGCATTCCATAAATGGAGCAGTTTGGAAAAGCACTTTTAACACTTTTTTGTGACAATGTCAACACAATCTTTCTTGTATTTGTACCTTTGAGTGTAGTACTGTAACTGCCAATCTATGTAAGCTGGAATCTGTTACAACTCCTATCCTGTGTTATTTCCATAAACATCTGGGTGGATGAAAGTGGTACTTGACCAGTTATTTTCATTGTCCTGCTGGTAGAAAGAATCTCTAAACTCAGAGATGATGCATAACTGTTGATAGTAGGGAGGCACAATTTAAAGGTTCTGGTGGTATTCAGCAGGGTTCAGGACAGGGCATATAAACCCTGGCAGAAATCTGGGGGGGGGCACTGGACCCTGTGGACCTCCCCAGTGCGTCTCCTCTGTCTAAACTACTGTTTATATGTATATTAGGTAAGAGTCTCTCCATGGTTTTTACAGTGTTTGACCTCTAACGTGGCACCTAAAGACAAACTTTGTAGTGGCTCTTTAAAGGGGTATCAAAGTCTGCATTTAATTAGGAATGGCATTCAAAATTTTCAGAAAGGCAAATGTCTACAAAAATAACATCTTGGAATAAGGTAAGTTAGCTACTGTGGTGGTAAATCAACAGGAAACGTAAAGAGTAGGCCATGTCAACAGCGACTCTTAGGGATTAATTTTAGAAAGTATGAAGCACTGTATGAAAATCCCGCAAACCAACATAGTAATCTGGTCAATTAGAAGAGTCAATGTAGTGTTCGTGGTTTACTTATTGGAGCACATAATACTAAAATCAATTGAAAGAGAAGTCTACTGCTAATACTGAATCTTCAGATTAAATGCTGGGAATGTTGGGTATTTGTAAATAAAAAGTTGGTAGTTTGCTTACAGTGCCATGTATAACTCTGTATTATCCTGATTAAGACAGGAAGACTCTAAAAAAGCATTAGATCATTGAATAGGCCCTCCAGCATTTTGCACTCACTGATGTGACTAACCGTTACCACTAAACTAAAGTTAAAACATCCCAAGATCTTGTGTAAATGACTCTGTTTACAATTACACGTGGTTGTTTTTTAAGACTGAGACACAATCTTGTATCAATGGTGCTGTACAAACACCCCTTAGGGGACAGAGAAAGTTTAAATAAAAAAGGGAATATATTTTCCTTTAGGAAATATCACACCCTTTATATTTTTGTCAAGTTAGGTTTTTTTAAATTTTGCTGCATCTAAACCTCATGCTGTAATTGGAATCACTGCTGTGTTTTCTGGTGGCTGATTTAATTAAGTCTATTATTGGCCTGACTCATTATGATGAGAGGCACATCAGCCAATTTAAAATGCAGTCAAAAACACTGCAACAGCCTGACTATTTTAGAAATTCTTGGTTCATCTTTTATTTCTCAATGCAGAAATCACTGAAAGGTAAAGTAAGCTGCAAAATTTGTGTCCTTACTAATTGACATGATCCTTGATATTGTGTAAATTCAGGATGACCTTTGCAAATTAGACACACACCAGCACAAGTAGTAAAACTGCTAAATTATTGCCAAAAATATTTGTTTCATGTGTGTTTACAAGTTTACAGAAAGAAAGCAGGAAATAAAATGTCACTTACCTTGTACATATGTCATGAAGTGCATTAAAGGAATCAGTGTGGCAAGATAATCAATATAAAAACAAGGTATATTACTTTTTTTAAAAAAATACTGTTGTCAGTTTTACCCTGTAGACCTTATTTCTGTATTTATAGTTTTTAAAACATTGTGAATTTTTTTTTCTATTGCAGGCTTGTAATTTATTTAAACTGCTTCATTTTTAGAGTAGAATGTTTGAGCATGCCAGTGAAGAATAGGACAAGGGAACATGTTATTGATGGGGGTAAAAAAAGAAAATAGGTTATGAACTTTTGGTATGACAACTGTTGGCCAAACTTAGCAAAAAGCATTGATGGAAAAGAGGAGAGAATGTATGTGCTGATGAAATATTTGTGTATAATGGCCTTAAACTTTTATGGAAGCATTTCAAATAAATTACATTAAACTGTTTTGGTTTTTAATTGTTTTGATTGCTTATTATCCAAGGAGCCCACTATGGCTGAATCTACATCGGGCTTTCAACAGTATTTAACATACGTAAGCAATGTTTATATTTTGGTTCTGGCTGAAGTGGGTCATAGACCAGGACTGGATAAAATTTTTCTAATTTCATAATTTTGATGGAAAAATTTTCACAATTTTTTTTTTGACCAGCACAGTTTATACAGGTTGGACATTCAATGTGAGTGAGGAAAAAATTTGATCAGTTTAAAAACAAAAGACAGAGTTTCAATTCCTGTAGAGACCCATCATACATCAGCTTTGTATAAAGTAATATGGGCCACAATCTTGCCATTGCCTGCACTCACATAAATCCATGCAGTGGCATAGAGCTCCACTAGAGTACACACTAGTGCATCTGATTTCACAGTCAACTCTATGCTTTGGCCATCCAAACCATATTCTAACAAACTACAGCCACAACTGAGGATGCCTATATACTCTTCTTCAAAACATGGAAAAGCTTTATATAGATCAGGGCATGTTGCATCATTTAGAAAACCGTGTATAGTACAGCAAGGCACTGTTCACTATGGCCATGGAACTGTTCTGAGGGCAACCTTTCAAACATGAAGAGTATATAGTTCTCAGCCTGAATCTGCATGCAGCCTGAAACAATAGCTGAGATAGGTATATACTGTCCCACTTCAAGTTCAGAAGAACCTGAGAGTTATGAACACCTTGGGATGGAGGCTGTTTCAAATGCTGAAATGTTCGTAGCTCTGAACAAAATGTTATGGTACTTTCAAAAGGTTACAACTGAACATTGACTTCATAGTATACAGCTTTGAAACTTCACTATACAGAAGAAAAATGCTGCTTTTAACCATCTTAATTTAAGTGAAAAGAGCATAAAAGGTTTCCTTACCTTGTCAATTTTTTTAAAAACTTTCCCTTTAGTAGTGTATATTTAACACAGTACAGTACTGTATATTCTCTCCCCCCCTTTTTTTGGGGGGGGGGCGGAGGGGTGTGTGTCTAGGCTCTGCTATTGCCTGATTTACGTACTTCTGGTTCCAAATGAGGTGTGTGGTTGACTGGTCAGTTTGTAACTCTGAGGTTCTACTGTAATAGGAATTCAGGACTCCCAAACATTGTCACCACCACGTCTGACCACAAAAGAAGGTGGATAAAAGCTAGAAGTTTAATCTGGACACCCCCCCCCCCGCCCTTGGGGGAGGAGAATACACATGATCATAATAGTTATAAAGGTAGAGAGATTCTGGAATAACTGGATGAAAGCTTAAGTTAAGCTCATGCTTCAGTCCTTTGTTGAATCTGGCCATAGTGCTCATTGTTTTCAAAACTCGCCACAAACATGAATTTACCTTGAATAACGCCAATATCCAGTAAGTAAGTCTTATCCCCAATTTTATAGGGAAAGTGAGACCCAGAGAAGTTTGACTTGTCCAAATCTACAAAATGAGAAATGGTAGAGTCTGGATTAAACTCAAGAATTCCAGGCTATGTGCTAAATTTACTAGACCAGACTAACACGGCTGCGAATACAGACTAACACGGCTGTTACTCTGAAACCTGTTACTAGACCAGTGGTTCTCAACCCTTTTTCCTTTGCAGACCCGTTGGGAAATTTCAAATGGAGGTGCGGACCCCTTTGGAAAGATATTGTCTGTGTATATATAGTTGAATTCTGTTCGTTCAGTTTTCAGTCTGTCTTTTGCAAACCCCTTACACGCAGTCAGTGGACCACAGGTTGAGAACCGCTGTACTAGACCATATTGATTTAAAATAATATGGAGACAAATACATCAGTCAAGGTTTGCTTTTATGTATTACTGTTCCCCACCCTGTTTTACTTATTTGGATTGTAAGCATGTAAAGACAGAGATATGCCCCTTCCTTCATAATTTTGCAGCCCCTAGCATAATTGGGTCCCCTGATTCTGATTGGGGCCATCAGCCATTTCTGCAATGCAAATAAAAATGTGCAAGGTAGCCTGATACGGCAATCTAGGGCTGTTCTACAGAGATTTTTTTGTTTACTAGTATAACCATTTTGGTAGGGCTATGTTTTTGTTTTTTTTTTTAAACTGAGATACGTATATTGGTACAACGCATTAGTGAGGATGCTGCCATAGTGGTATAAAACATCTTTTATACCAATATAACTGTGCCCGCACAAGGGGAACTATAGCTATACTAACATAGTTAAAGCTGTAAAGTGGCACAACTCTGATGTGTAGAGAAGTCCCAGGAAGTGTAGAGTTCTCTACTTAAGAGTTTATTTTATCAGAAAAGAGTGGGAGCAACAACTTACCAGGAAAGCAATGAGTAATACAAGACCTTCAGTACAGTTTTAAGAGAAGACTATTACACAGGACAGTGCTGATAGGTTAGTTTTAATTAGCCAAGATGACACATGGTTAGCTGGCCTTTTAAGGCTGTGGTTCTCAGACCTTTGTACTGGTGACCCCTTTCAGATACCAAGCCTCTGAGTGCGACCCCCCCTTATAAATGAAAAATACTTTTAAATATATTTAACACCATTATAAATGCTGGAGGCAAAGCGGGGTTTGGGGTGGAGGCTGATGGCTCGTGACCCCTCATGTAATAACCTCATGATCCCCTGAGGGGTCCTGACCCCCCAGTTTGAGAGTGCTTGCTGTAAGGGGAAACACCTGTGCCACACTTATCTCCTCCTCCAGGGGGGATCAAGCTAAGCGACAGGGTTGGTCTACACTGAAAACATATTGGCATAGCTACTTCACTCCGGGGTGTGAAAAATCCACACATCTGAGAGACATAGGTATGTCAACCTAGCCCCTGTGCTGGACAGTGCTAGGTTAACAGAAGAATTTTTCCTTCAACCTAGATTGCTTCTGGGGAGGTGGATTAACTACTCACAGCTTGGTTATTTAGGATTCCTAGTACTCGGAAGCACAGCACATGGCAAACATGGGCTCCCCCTATGCTGCTACCCTGTAGAGTGCAGCAACTTCTGCTACTAAGGGGACAATGGAGAGTTTTTTTTTTTATGCTACCATCTAGGGATGGTGTGCAGTAATCCTTACTAACAAGGGGAGAACAAAGGGACTGCTTAGAGTCCAGGAGGGCTGGAAGGATCACAGCCTTTATTAAAATAAATATAACACACACTTTTTAATCGAAGAAATACACTAATGGGATCCACATTTGTCAATGTGTTCCATATTGAATAATGAGGGATATCAGCATGGAGACATCAAGTAAATGACAATGAGATTTTTGTAAAGCTCTTACATCCAAAAAGGTTAACCACAACACCTTAGTCAAAATTTTAACTTGGTTAAGTGTTTTATGCTTATCTATATTTACTCAGCATTTTCAATCAAATAAACTATTCTTCGCTTCCAATTAGGGCTGTGGATTAATTGCAGTTAACTTGCATGATTAACTCAAAAAAAATTAATCTCTATTAATTGCAGTGTTAATCACATTGTTAAACAATAGAATACCAATAGAAATGTATTAAATATTTTGCATGTTTTTCTACATTTTCAAATATATTGATTTCAATTACAACACAGATTACAAAGTGTGCAGTGCTCACTTTATATTACTTTTAATTACAAATATTTGCACTGTAAAAATGACACAAGAAATATTTTTCAATTCACCTCATACAAGTACTGTAATGCAACCTCCATCATGAAAATGCAACTTACAAATGTAAATATTTGTTACATAACTGCACTCCATAAAAAAACAATGTAAAACTTTAGCGCCTACAAGTCCACTCAGTCCTACTCCTTGGTCAGCCAATTGCTAAGACAAACAAGTTTGTTTATATTTACAGGAGAAAATGCTGGCCACTTCTTATTTACGCTGTCATCTGAAAGTGAGAACAGGCATTCGCATGGTAGGGCTGCCAACTTTCTACTCACTTCTTATTTACAATGTCACCTGAAAGTGAGAACAGGTGTTTGCATGGCACTTTTGTAGCCAGCGTTGCAAGGTATTTACGTGCCAGATATGCTACATATTCACATGCCTCTTCATGCTTCGCCCACCATTCCAGAGGACATGCTTCCATGCATGTTTAAAAAAATGTGTTAATTAAATTTGTGACTGAACTCCTTGGAGGAGAATTGTATGTGTCCTGCTCCATGGTTTTACCTGCATTCTGCCATACATAGTGTGTTACAGTAGTCTTGGATGATGACCCAGCATATGTTGTTTGATTTAAGAACACTTTCACTGCAGATTTGACAAAACACAAAGATTCCAATATCAGATTTCTAAATATAGCTACAGCACTCGACCCAAGGTTTAAGATTCTGAATGCCTTCCAAAATCTGAGATGGACAAGGTGTGGAGCATGCTTTCAGAAGTCTTAAAAGAGCAACGCTCTGATGCAAAAACTACAGAACCCGAACCACCATAAAAGAAAAATCAACCTTCTGCTGGTGGCGTCTGACTCAGATAATGAAAATGAGCCGGCGTCGGACCGCACTGCTTTGGATTGTTATTGAGCAGAATCCATCATCAGCATGGATGCATGTCCTCTGGAATGGTGGTTGAAGCATGAAGGGACATAAGAATCTTTAGCGCATCTGGCATGTAAATATCTTGCGACGTTGGCTCCAATGCCATGCAAATGCCAGTTCTCACTTTCAGGTGACATTGTAAACAAGCAGCGGGTAGCATTATCTCCTGCAAATGTAAAAAAAAATTTTTGTTTGAGCAATTGGCTGAACAAGAGTGGACTTGTAGGCCTTAAAGTTTTACCTCGTTTTATTTTTGAATGCAGTTATTTTTTTGTACATAATTCTACATTTGTAAATTCAACTGCCACGATAAAGAGAATGCACTACAGTATTTGTATTAGATGAATTGAAAAATACTATTTGCTTTTTTTACAGTGCCAATATTTGTAATAAAGTGAGCACTGTACACTTTATTCTGTGTTGTATTTGAAAATGTAGTAAACATCTAAAATATTTAAATAAATGGTATTCTTTTATTAATAGCGCCAATAATCACAAATAATATTTTTAATCATGTGATTAATCACAATGATTTTTTTAATCACTTATCAGCCCTACTTCCAAGCCTAAAGCAGTCACTACATTTGATCCCAAAGTACAGCTCCTTTCAGCATGAGATGTAATTTTGTCCGTTTATGGTTTGTAAAGCACTGTGGGATCCTCTAAGATGAACAGTGCTATCTAAATAGAAGATTATTGTTATTCTAATTTGTAATAAATCTGGAGCAGTCTGTTTAATGCATAATCAGAGAAAAGTATTTTACAAATTAATATATTTTAAATTCTTGAACAGTATGTTTCTGCCATCTGCTGGACATTTCTTTTAGAGCTGGTTTGATTATTTAAAACATTTTATACACAGTTTTTAAGAAAACAAGCACAAAATATTTCAATAGAAGCAATTTCAAGTTTTAGCTTTTGATACTACAAATTAGGGAAAACTGCTAGGTTGTGCATATGTGGTTTTTTTGTGGTGGTGGTTGGTTTGTTTTTTAAGTGAAAGGAAGGGTTTTAAATTTTGTTTAAAAAGAAAGATTAAATAGTCACTTTAGAAGGTAAAATGGAAAGGCGAGTCCGTGTAACATTGGTAAAGGTACAGAAGTTCATAAGACTCATGTCCTCAGCATCAGTAACATCAACAATAATTCTTGAATGGCTCATATAGACTTTAGCTTGTTTAAATAGTATTCTTTTGTTGACTGGTGGTATGAATAGATGTCTCTGTATTAAGTGGTATTTTTGCCTACTGTTCCTTTTGTTCTGTCAATCTGTGTATTACAGTAAATGATATTATACTTTTCTGAAATGTACCACTACTATAAAGTTGCTTATAACTCAAAGTTTTGATAAAACGAAATTTTAAAAAGTTTGACCATTGTAAGTACTAGATGAGAGAAGTTAGTTAGTTTTACAATTACTTAATTCCTTTATAGAATTACATAAATTACATTACAACACTGAATCTTTTACTGTTTTCTGATAAGAAATCACTGCTATATATCTACTGTGCACCACCAAGAATTCATTGCTGTGAAGAATCTATTATTTTTAGATATTGCATTTAAATTGTCATAATATATCTATACTTTCTGAGTAAATAACACTTTCCATTTTTGTAGCTGCTTTCATCGGAGAATACCAAAGCAATTTATGGAATGAGGACCCAATCTTGCGGTGCCATTGGCGATTCAAGTGGCGTCTGTGAGTCCCGACCCCCTCAGTTCCTTCTCTACCATAGAGTCTTTATTGCAAACTCCAAAGTAGAGGGGAGAAGGATGGGTAGTGGAATGTAGGTAAGTGAATTGGTTGGTTGAGGTGGAATGAAGATGATATTTTGGGCATAAACTTAGGATGTGTTCTAAGTGTCAAAGAATATTGTGCATGGTGGGTGAGCCATGAGAGCCCCATCTCACTGACTCTTTGCGCCAATATAATGGCGACCAGGAATGCCACTTTCATAGATAAGTGAAGTAATGAGCATATGGCTAAGGGTTCAAAAGGGACTTTTAAGGAACAGATTTAATTCCCATGCAGGCATAGGTTCTCAGATGTCTATGGCCCATTCCTGATGGCTCTGTGTTGCCAGATGTTATCTTGTTCTTTGGTTCTCCTATCCTTGAGGCTGTTGGGTGGATTCCAGTCTGCCCTCCGGGGGTCCTCTGGTTATTTCCACTTGACACCTTCTTCGGCCGATGGACACTGGATTCTTAGGCTGGCACCTCCCTGATCATTCAGTTATTATCCACACCAAGCATCCATCCACATACATCCTCTATCTCTATTTTAATCACAATTGTTAACAAAACGAGATGAATACAACAAAAGGGCGGAGAGTCTCTGGGTACTGTTTCTGTTGTTACAGAGTATTGCTTTGAGTCTCTCTCTGTGTGAGTAGTTGTGGTTACAAAGAATTGCTTTGAGAACAGACTCTGTCTTAGAATGTACTAACACAATTAGCAGCTTGCAAGTTTCACACAGAGAGGGAGAGAAACAGTACCAAAAACCAAGAGACCTCTTAATTAGTAATACCCTGGAATTTAAACTGTGGGGAATCAAACTCATTTGTGATTTTAATACAGAACTTCTTTAATATGATCCAACGTCACCTGGTAATCAGGTGGGCAAATACCGACCTCCCGTCTACCTGTTGATGGAAGGACATTATGGCCACAAGGTGAACTCTAAGCAAACTCATAGCAAGTCCTGAGTTCTTTAGGGATAATAAATAATCTATGGTTAGTGGAAGTGGTGCCCGGCCTGCAGATATTTTCTTGTTTTGGCACCACAGGAAGAATTTTTTCCATTTTTGGAGATGGGTAGTATGTGTGTTGTGCTTGCTACTGTTTATTAACACTTGTTTTACCTGTTCTGAGCAGGCTAGTTCGTCCGGGTGGAGCCATGCCTTCAGATGAAGTCTCTCCACATCCGGGTGGAGGATCTGACTATTGTCCTGAGAGAGAAGATTCCATAGCAGAGGGAGAGTGAACGGTGTGCAGATTGCCATGCGTGTCAGGTAAGGGAACCAAGTCTGTTTGGGCCATGTCGGTACTACGAGTATTATTTTGGCTCTGTCGGTTTGTATTTTGTGTATCGTTCTGGAAATCAGAGGTATCGGTGGCAATGCTTATAGGAAAGGAGCATTCCATTTGATGAGAAAAACGTCTCCCATTGATTGTGTTCTGAGTCCTGCTCATGAGCAAAACTTTGTACATTTCTTTTTTACCGATGTCGCGAACTGATCTGCGTGTGGTGATCCCCACATGTGAAATACATGTTGTGTTATTTCATTGTTCAGTTCCCATTCATACTCCTGGGAAAACTGTTTGCTTAAAGTGTCTGCCATCATGTTCACTCGGCCTGGGAGGTATGCTGCTGTAACAGAGATGTTGTGTTTTATACACCAGTTCCATAGTTTTAGGGCCTCCATGCATAAGAAGTGGGAACGTGCCCCATCCTGACAGTTTATATAGTACACATGATGTTGTCGCGTCAGGATCCTTATCGTTTTACCTCGTATAATAGGGAGGAAATGTAGGCATGCATTGCGGACCACGTGTAATTCGAGCAGGTTTATGTGTAAGTGTGTTTCCATGGGGGACCACTTGCCTTGGGTTGTATGTTGGTTTCGGTGAACTCCCCATCTGATAAGTGAGGCATCTGTTGCGATTTGTATGGATGGCGGATCTTGTTGAAGCGGGATGCCTGAGCACACGTTTGTTGGGTTTGTCCACCATCGTAGTGAATGTAGGACCTCTGTGGTCAGCATGAGTCTTTTGTGTAGGCTGTGCTTTTGTGGAATATACACTGAGTTCAGCCACCCTTGAAAGCAGCGCAAGTGTCGTCTGGCATGTTTTACAACAAAAGTGGTGGCCACACTGTGTCCCAGGAGTTGTTGGCAGGTTCATACAGACACCCATGGGCTGCGACCACCAAGATGAGGGAGATCACTGCTGTGAATGGCGGCATCGGTAGCAAAGCTTTGGCCTCTACAGAGTCCAGCTGTGCTCCTATGAAGTCCAGTTGTACTGGAGTTAGGGTAGATTTCTTTTAGTTGATTTGTAGCCCTAAGGAGTGAAACAGAGATGGTTTGTGAAGTGATGTGTCATGTTTCTGTCCTGGTATGGCCTTTTAGTAGGCAATTGTCTAAGTATGGGAATATCAATATTCCCTGTCTGCACAGATGAGCATCTATCACCGCAAGGGTTTTGGTAAAGACTCGTGGAGCTGTCGACAGTCTGAATGGCAGTACTCTGTATTGAAAGTCATACTGCCATTGGAGTGCCATCTACAGCCGAGGATGGTTGAGAAAGAACTAAGGGGGTCGGGATGCGCAGGTGCTAGTTCAATCATCAACGGCACCGCGAGACAGCTACTGCGCATGTGCTTCCCGACCAGGCACTGCTACCAAAAATATCCAGTCAGCAGTACCAGGATACACAGACACCTGAAGTGGAGCACCCACAGGGACACCACTTGAAGAAGAACCTATGCTACAACAGCAAAAACAGGACACATTTTTTACCCCAACGTGGAGAAACCATGGCCTCAATTACATCCGTAAAAGCAAGAATTCAATGTTGCAGCTTAAATTGCCCATATTGACTTCAATGCATAATTTCAAAAGGAAGACTTAAGGTGGTTAAACATCTATGCATGGGAATTTCAAGGCATATGGTACATTAATTAGTCTCAACTTAATTTCCTTTTTATTGATACTGAGGCTTTCAACATTAAGGAAACTCTTTGTTTCGGGTCATTTAATTTCCTGTCTGCTACGGTAGTTGTAAAGGAAGAAGAGTGGAAGTTTCAGCAAAGTATGAGACTGTTGCCACACTACTGACCTCCAAATTGTTTTTTTTTCATTTAGTTTTTAATGAAACTTTTACATGAAAATGTATGAGACTCTGCTTTTATGATCTATCAGTTTCAACAGTCTCTGCCTGAACAGAGTGGACTTCCAGAAACAGATCTCCTTGATGTTTCTAAATTCAAGAGCACTTCACACAAACACAATTTTGAAGATTTCTCCAATCTTATTTTGTAATGCTGAATAATGTTAGAGCAGTCATGTGGCTGAGAAGATTACTGGCTATTGGGAATAGGAGGTTTTTAAATTTTCTTCCATCTGCAGGTCCTAAGAATGAAGTACTGGTAGATGAGTCCTGTAGTCCAATGATTCTCAACCATTTTTCATTTGCAGAACCCTAAAATTTTTCTAATGGAGGTGAGGACCCCTTTGGAAATCTTAGACAGTTTGCAGATCCCCAGTGTCTGGACCACAGGTTGAAAACCATGGTTCTATGGTAATGACAACCTTTTGTGGACACCTCAGACATAGTCTGTGAACCTCCAGAGGTCCGCAGAGCACAGGTTGAGAACCTCTGATGTAATACACATTTTTAAAAAATATGTAAGAATTTTGAGTTACAGGGTTTAAAATATTCATATCTCCAAATATGAAGCCTAACAGTCTGTTGCTAGTTCTGAGAACACCTGAATCTATCATTCCTGATGGAGCCCAGCTTTTTAAGTGTATTCTTTCCCTTTGGGTGGCTTATACAGATGCCAGTGAAGTTGAAGATTAGAAGAACATGGGCAGGCAATTAACAGTGGTAGTGTTGTCTTTGTTGCCTCCATCTTCTCATAAAAAATAAATGTTTAAAAAAATCCATCAAAATAGCTATTCTTGTTGCCAAGGAATACTTACACCCAATGTATTCAATGTTTTCTTCTTAAGGGATGACAACTATGTGTGTGCAATAATTTCTGAAGTGAAAAGAAAAATAAACCTTTTGATCTACCATCTATATTTTTAGTCATATTAGGCACATGCTACTGTGCACCTTTTTATACCAGACCTGGCTATAATATCCTTCACCATCAACCCACACAGTAGAGTGAAAGACCTAGTTGCATACCAAAGGATTCAGGGAGAGGAAATTAGGATGTAACCAATATATATTTTATCATAAAGTCCAAGATATTATTGATGGATGCAGCTGTATCTATAAGGGTCAAGGAATCTACCCTGGCCTTCACCCCCCTTCAAACATTAACATTTGTGTGTGGGAACTTTTGGATAAGCCAGGAGCAAGCTGAGGCATACCCCCAGTCTTAAATAGATTAAAATGACTTAGCAACTCCTGCATCTATTGTCATGGGCCACATTCTCTGCTGGAATAATTCCACTGACATCAATGAAGTTATGTCACCAGAGTATTTGAACCATAGTCTATCAGTGATGGCCTTTTTGCAACAGAGAAACATTTGACTCCACTAAGGGGACACTTCTCCAGTGTCAACATTCTGAAAATAAAAACAATATGCAGTATCAACATTTCTGAAAATAGCTATCCTCAATGCAAAAACAAGAACTCCCACTTGTTTCACCTTCCCTCCTCTACACCAGAAGAAATTAACTGAAGATAGGAAATCTATGAAGGAAAAATTTCCCCTGGGTCCAAAGTACTTTTTTTTTGTTTTGTTTTAAATGTACAGTTACAGGAGTCAGTGGCAGGAGTGGAATCAGAGTACTCTTTAAAAACAACCCAAATACCCTGAAGGGGAAGATTTAATGAAATGTAGTTGTAGACTCATCGTCTGCTTGGAAGAAAAAAAAACTATACGATAATGGAAGTGACAGTTACATTTCCCCAGCAGGTAAACACTGCATCTGGGTTTATGTCTTCACTGGAGAGTTAGCCCAGACTCTTATTCCGGTGTTGCTCCATACCCCACTTCTATCCAAACACAAAATCTTCTCACCTGAGATAAGGGGGGCTTTCAATGTGGGCTAACTGGCATGACTGGGTTAGAGCCTAGTTCTGCTTTCACTTGGGCTGGTAATCCACCCATTTTGCAGTGAGGATTCAGACTCATAGTCCTCCAATGTCTTTCCACAATTCCCAGTGGGTTCCCAGAAGGACAGACACGTTTTCCCACAATTGAGTGTGAAAGAGTCAGAGTCGCTCAAATATTGCAACACAAAAGAATCATGGGATATGCCCCCAGAAGTCCTAGCAACATACATGGGTGAGTACAGCTCCAGTGAGGACACAGTAACTTGGGTAGGGCTATTCAAGTAATTTTTCACACCTCGGCTAGGGTAACCCACGTGTGCTCAGACCTGGGTGTCAATCACAACCTAACTCTGCAGTGAACATTTCGCAGGTGGGTTCTTACAACTACAATACCCACCTGCTGAAGTGAAGAAACAGACTGACAGAGCCAGAAGAGTACCCAGAAGTTACCTACTACAGGACAGGCTCAACAAAGAAAATAACAAAACGCCACTCGCCATCATCTTCAGCCCCCAACTAAAACCTCTCCAACGCATCATCAAGGATCTACAACCTATCCTGAAGGATGACCCACAGATCTTGGGAGACAGGCCAGTCCTTGCTTACAGACAGTCCCCCAACCTGAAGCAAATACTCACCAGCAACCACACGCCACACAACAAAAACACTAACCCAGGAACCTATCCTTGCAACAAAGCCCGTTGCCAACTGTGTCCACATATCTACTCAGGGGACACCATCACAGGGCCTAATCACATCAGCCACACTATCAGAGGCTTGTTCACCTGCACATCCACGAATGTGATATATGCCATCATGTGCCAGCAATGCCCCTCTGCCATGTACATTGGCCAAACTGGACAGTCTCTATGTAAAAGAATAAATGGACACAAATCAGACGTCAAGAATTATAACATCAAAAACCAGTCGGAGAACACTTCAATCTCTTTGGTCACTCGATTACAGACCTAAAAGTGGCAATTCTTCAACAAAAAACCTTCAAAAACAGACTCCAATGAGAGACTGCTGAATTGGAATTAATTTGAAAACTGGATACAATTAACTTAGGCTTGAATAAAGACTGGGAGTGGATGTGTCATTACACAAAGTAAAACTATTTCCCCATGTTTATTCTCCCCTCCCCCCACTGTTCCTCACATGTTCTTGTCAACTGCTGGAAATGGCCCACCTTGATTACCACTACAAAAGGTTCCCCCTCACCCCCCCGCTGGTAATAGCTCACCTTACCTGATCACTCTTGTTACAGAGTGTATGGTAACACCCATTGTTTCATGATCTCTGTGTATATAAAATCTCCCCACTGTATTTTCCACTGCATGCATCTGATGAAGTGAGCTGTACCTCACGAAAGCTTATGCTCAAATAAATTTGTTAGTCTCTAAGATGTCACAAGTACTCCTTTTCTTTTTGCGGATACAGACTAACACGGCTGCTACTCTGAAACCTTTCAAACCTGAGTAGCTCTAGACAGCGTCACACCATATCACTTAGCTAGAGCTGGGTGGATTATTCTCAGGGAACAACTGAATGAACATAAGTCATTTTTCTGTTTGTTCATATATCCGTAAGCACTCTGATTTTTACAGAGTTACTTATTTGATTCAAGGTTTGTGCAACCATATTTATCCAACTGATTGCTGGTCAACTATTTTCTGTACATATTGCTTTCACAATTGATACTTCTACTTTTGTTGCGCGATCACTTAAGTTGTATGGTATTGTTTTTTCTCCGTGACTGTATGGCTCCCAAACATACAAAAGGCTTTTCAATGGCTGTGCAAATGCTCTCAAAATGAATGCTCTTCTGAATAAATATTCTCAAACTTTAAGTCCAATAGCCCAATAACTGTATCCACTGGTCAAGCATCAAAACTTTCTTTGGATCTGAGCTGTGGAAAAAATACTTTTGTTTGCAGTAATGAGCAGAGCATTCTTTTCAGACAGACATACATTTATTAACTTATGGTTGGAGCTATATCTACATTTGGCATCTGTAGTGATATCTATGAACCATGAAATACATACCCAGTAGAGTGCCAGACCAGCCAGAATGGCAACCTAAAGCTAAAGCTGCCATGTGCATCTGTGGATGTCCTCTTCTGTAGGCAACAGCATTTCACAACAAAGTTTCTCTTTTTAATTCATTATATTTTATTTTATTAATTGATTCAATTATTGGCCCCATTCCTTAGGTGCAACTAAGATTTACTGGACACAGCATGTTCTTATAGAAACCCACAATAGACAAAACATCACTGGCATTAACATCCTACACAACCTATTCCAAAATGTATGGAAATTTCCAGACAAGACTTAGTTAGGATGGAATTAAGGTTTTTCCCAGGAAATAAACTATTACATACTGGCCAGGTCTTTCTTACCTTATGACATCTGTTGAGATAACAACTCAGGCTAATTCAGTTGTTTTGAAAATGCAAACAGATTTGACTATTAGATTTCCTTTTAATTATTAACATACCAGAATGGTTGTTACTGACCTTAAAAAACTAGGGTAAAGGTAGCAATGCTCTATTTAGCTCTGTTTTAGGATTTCATATAGTGCCTACCATCAGGGCATTTCTTCTGCATTCAACGTTTATATCAGAACATTTGATGAAACTGTGACATGATATGGGCTCTAGTGCCATCATTCTGCCAGTGATACACAGCTCTACATGTTTTTCTCAGCAGACACAACCAGCTCTGTAACTGAGAAGTTGTAGAAGAGATGGTAAAAGTAAAAATCTATTAAAAAAAAAAAAGCATTAGCAATAGAATCAAGACACTGAGGAGTTTTTTCTAGACAAAGTTTCAACCATATTTTTATCCACTTTATTTGTAATTTCGTTTGAAAAATATAACTGGTAATATACCAATGTTCAGAAAGTATCAAGAAAAGAAATTATAGAAATGTTTACTTGAGCAGCATTTTTGTCTCATCAACCAAACCATTATATGATCTCTCTTATCTTTACCTCCTTCCTGGCTGCACATTACTTCCTGGTCTCAACTGAAATGCCAGAATCTTTTCCCTACCCTCTGGAAAGTAACAGTATCTGTACCTGTACATCAATTTCTCAGATGTAGGTTTCTCACTCCCGCAACTGAACTCAAATCCTTCAACTCTCTCTTCTGAATTTCCTCCAAATTATCTATATAAAATATAATGAATGTTGAAAGGTACTATGCATTTTGGATCCATATGACTGAGGAAACAATGACACATTAGACAGATGCCAAACATTACAGTGGTTCGACAAAAAACATCCATATCCGCATTTTTTCCAACCTCAGATTCTGACAGAGATTCATCACCAAGGCACACATACACATCTTCAGTCCCATAATCCATATGGTCTTTTCTTTCTTCCACCATTCAAGACTGATGCAGGAACTACTGATAAGTAAGGGCTTATCTACATGGAGACACTCAGGAAAGTTAAGGTGAATCAATGAAATGTGTGAAGTTAATGTGCATAAATTAAAGCCCACTAAACCACAGTGTGGATGCTCTCATTCAGGAGTAAACATCCTCAGAGGAGGATTAAGCTACAACAAACTAAGGACTGAATTAGACATGCAGGTCTAATGTTCTATTACTTATGTGCCTTAACTTGCCTGAGCATCCCTGTCTAGACATGGCCAAAGAGCTAGTAATTATCAAGAAAAGAACAAAGTACAATGCAACATAACTTTGCAATCAGACAGAAGTACATACATTTGTGTTGGAGAGGGAGAAGTGGACTTACACACTTGAAATCTTCACTTTAATTAAAAAGATAAGTAAACATAATTACTAATATGTAAACTAACACATTTCAAAGAGTTGGTTTTTAAATGCCGGCTGTACATGAAAGTTCCAAGAGGACTTTAACATAGATCCAATAAACTGACTAGAACATTCAGATTTGATTATATTATCCTGCTGCTAAATTAACCCTTAGTTTCAAATGTGTATCAATGCTTACTTTACAAGTTTGAAAAACTCCCATTTCTTTCTTGCTTTCAGAAGAAAAGGTGCATTGTATTTCAAACAATTTCATCATCCACCTGTACTTCCCACTAAAAAGTATAAGTAAAATGGCATCTCTGACAGATACCATTCATTATAAAAATACTCAAACATAACAAGCATTTCCAAAACTGTTCCAAAAATTAATTATATATTTCTTATTTGGTAAGCAATTAGCTAAACTAGCTAAATCACCAGTTTTTCTTAAAGCTCAGCCTAGAATAGAAACATCTGAGAAAGTGAGATAACAATTCTAAATCTGACTAATATTCTTCATTGCTCAGAAATAATTTATAGATTACATCATAATGGGAGAAGGCCAAATGGATCTTTCCATTGTATTCCAAAATCTTTCCTGATGATTAATGTTTGATGCATCTTACAAGAACACAAAGAAAAAAGTGCTTGTTCAATTATCATTCATTAGAATGATTACTAAAGATCCCCCTAATGATATTTCCATACATACAAAAAGCTAAACAAAATTACTGTATACCAATTTTCCTGCTTATCATTAGTTAGCTCAAGAGTGGCTTTGTGTGTGCATACCCCACACTGCAGCTTCTCCCTAAGAAAGCATGAAGAGGCCGCAATAAAAAATGCATTTTACCCTACACAGCAAGGGTGTTATAATTGCCAAAGTCAAGACTTACCGTGGAATAGCCAACAAACATTAATAAGCATATTAAAATTTTTTAGTCCACACATTCATTTTTTCAGACATAACACACTGAAATATCAATCATCAGCATTACATTCAAAGCTTTGATTTTCCCTGGAAGCCAATTCACCTCCATGAGCACAAAGAGTAGACTTTTTCTCCTTTTCTATCATTTGTAATTTTACAAAAAAGAATCCAGATTTAATGATGATCTTGTTGATTAAAAAAAAACTTTATTTCTATTAGCACTTTCCAATATACCTGAATTGCTAGGATTAAGACTGGAAATAGTTGCCATATCAGATTTTATTTTCTTTGTAGACAACATTCACTTCTACACTACAAAGTTTGGTTGACACAAGTTACATTGCATACATCTACTGAAGTTTGTATATTAGTCAGTATTTGAACACTTGGCTGCTTGCATCGGTGCTGTGTGTACTAACCAGGACTGCTTCTACCATCGTAACGTCAATGTAAAGAGGAGTGCATCCCAGGTAGGTAAGCCTGCCCTGCCATCCAGTGCAATGTTTTTTGAGACATTTCCACAGAACTTTGTGGGCTTATAACAAATCACCCAGGGAGTTCTGGAAGCTAGGGGTCAAGTTCCTACTATGCCACTCTCAACCTCCCATACTACTTTTCACGACCCATAATTTTTACGTCTTTTTCAAAATTATCACAGTCCTGTGTAGCACTTCTTGGCACACATCTTCATTCTAACAGAAGCATGGAGCTGCAGAGCTCAGCACAATCGTGTCCTACTGCAATGGAAGAAACAAGGCTGCAATCACTAAAAATTTTTGGGAGAGGATTGCAGTGTAGCTTTCAAGTTTCGCTGAGCTCTCTCAAGACAATGAGACACATCTCTATTCTGATAAACAGAGTACTCCCCATCATCTAGCCCAATGAGCCAGATGTCAATCCTAACTCTTTTTGATCTACCTCTACTTGAGCACAAGACACGGATGTGACGTGGGCTGCGTAACTGGACTGTGTAACCAGACCGTATGAATAAATTCCCTAACCTTTTGTTTTCTAACATTATACCAGTACAGCAATGAAAAGTTGATCCTTGTGCCTTAATCTGTTAATGGGCTGAAGCCATTTTTCAATGGAGAACAAAGACCATGAGGTGGGATAAGGGAGATGAGGTATGAGGGAAAGGAAAAGGAAAAAAAACGGCAAGGAATAATGCATATACGCAGTTACCCAAGCTCTCTTCCCTTTCATCAGTGACCCACCTGGCTAGACTGCTGCAGAGTTTCAAACAGTTCCTAGTTCATGGCATAGTTTTAGTGCCCTGCTGTCTCTCTCCTGCTTCCTCCTCATGGTTCATGGCAGGGATCTCCATCTCAGACTTCTCTGAGGTGTCCACAGTTGACTGCAGGGTTCAGGCTGGGTCACTGCCAAATGTGGCATGCAATCTGTTGTAAAAGTGGCAAGTCTGTGGGCAGCACAAAATGTGTTTTTTGCCCTCCTTGCTTGTAATATGCCTGGGGTAGTTCCTTCACTTTCATGCGACACTGCTGCTGATCTCTATCATGCCCCTTTGCCAGCATTCCTTGTGCAGTCAGCCCATAGATGTCCATGTTTCTGTGGGTGGTCCAGAGCCGTGCTTGCATAGTCTTCTTTCTACAGGCCAAGGACTACCTCAGGCAGGAGCGCATCTAGTAGCTTTCTCTGTGTGTGGAGCTGGCATGGTCAGTTGGCTACACACAAAAAAGGTGTGCTAAGTGTGCTCACCAAGGTGGGCAATCAGGAAAAGGAATTTCAAAAACGTGGAGGGGTTTAAAAGGTGTTGGGGGGATTCCAATCTCTGTGACCCTTGGGCTGGGGAATTCAAAACTGTGACCAGAAAGGTCACTGTTACAAGGACAGAGGCATTGTTGGACAGGTGCTGGAGCACTGTTAAGGTTGGCACAATTAATGCAGTGTCTATATTTGCACTGCATTGACCTCGGTAGTTTGGCTATGGCTCTGTGCCACTCAGGGAGGTGCTGTTACTGTATCACTGTAACAGACCACTTAAGTCGGCAGAAGACAAATATAAGTGTAGACAAATGCATAACTAAGTCAACACAAGTGGACTTATGTCAACCTAACTTTGTAGTGTAGCTCTAACCATCCATTTTTACAATTGCTTAAAATTTTTTTATCTCTATAGTCAGACAAAATATCAATTATAGATATCCCCACACTCCATGCTGCAGCACCTCATTCCTTTGATTCCCTGGTTAGCACATTTCCATGCAAACCAGTTTCTCTTCTGTGTTTATTTAGCCTCAGTAGCACCAAATAATTCTTCCAAACACCAGTACTGCCTGGTACCTAGATGATATGGATTTTCTTGCCTTGACCAATTTGTCTTTGTACTCTTTGTCATATATGATGTTTTGTTCATTAAGAGTTTCTGTATGAGACATTTTAGAGACTTTTTTTACTGTCTCTCTAACTATTCTACACATGGTGTATTTTGCTTAGTCACAGAGGCATGAA
This sequence comes from Natator depressus, assembly GCF_965152275.1. Taxonomy (NCBI): domain Eukaryota; kingdom Metazoa; phylum Chordata; order Testudines; family Cheloniidae; genus Natator; species Natator depressus. Next base: position 25,534,453 of record NC_134240.1, read on the forward strand.
ATCATTAATCTTTGCAACAACATTTCCAAACTACTACTTCTAAAAATTCCATGGCATAGACTGAAGATGCTCAGATTTTCTATGGAGCAATTCTAAAACTTCTTCGCAATCCTACGACCAACACTATTGAAGGAACAACCTGACATCTGTTTGTTTTTTTTAAAATATTGAGTCATCTTACAGTATTTTTACATTCTTGCATCTTTTATCTTCTCTAGTTTATAACAGGAAACAAATGCTTAAAATATTTTTAAAGGGGGAAAGAAGAGTTGTTAGCAACAATTTTGTTAGAGAAAAAAAAAAATTATCCAACAACTAGCTTAGTTTTGCCATAAACCTAAATTTTAAAACAGTTAGGTTTAATCTGAACTTTTTTCTAGACCCAGCTGAAAGAATTTTAACAATGGGTTGGAGTATTTCGTGAAGTTATATACATTAGAGGTACACAGAAATGGATGACTTTATTTCCTACTCTCCATTTGATTTTTTTTTTTTTAAATAGTGGTTGGTTACTCACAATTTGTAGTTTTTCTTGATAAACCTCACTTGAAATTTCTAGTACAAGTCATGGAGCAAAGGTACCAATAATCACTTCAATATCGTTCTTGTAAAAATAACTCCCTTTAGCTCTGATCACACACGCTTAACTGTACGTACTTGTGAATAGTTCCATTGACTTCAAAATACATAAACTTAACTAACTGTGCAAGTCTTTGCATGATTAGGTGCTTCCTGTGCAGTTTCCAATTCCACAACAGAGCATGAGGAGACACAACCAACCACATTTGTGAACTGCTAATTCTAAACTTCCTCGCTTAAAAACACTAGTAGCAGACCATAGAAAATGGGCTATTCCTCTCTGCTGTGGCTGCATAAAATTTTCTGGCATCTTTTTCTCTGAAGGCTCGATGTCAAACTGTTCAGAAGAAGAGACATACAACAAAAATAAATGTACTTACCCCACATTCTCCACTTAAGCAGCTAACACAGCTGAAGAAATTTTATGTAGAACAAACAAAAGTGAAGCAGCAGCAAAGAACTCAAACCATGCTACAATGCTGATCACTCTTCAGATCACAAATGTTATGCAGGAAATAATTTTGTCCCACTTTTTAAACTATTTAATGGATTCAGGCAAAGAAATATCTTCAGTCTCCTACAGCATATTTCTTTCATGTCTAAAGCTGTTAACCATAGCCAGAGTTGCTTTTTTAGAACTATTCCTGGAGCAAGGACATACATTCTGAAAAGAGGGCAGGTTCTGAAAATGCCACACAGTGTACCTTTCAACTTTCCAAGGCACAAATATGGGACCCAATATGAAGGAGACAGAAAATTATTCATGCAGAAAATTTAAAATGATTATTCTATTTCTATTCAAGATCTTACACTGCCTTCTCTATTACAGTACCGATGCACCTTACAAAAGTGCATTAAGTAACAAATATCTACCATGTATGGTTCTTTCTTTCTTTCTCTCATCTTCTTCCCAGAAGGAAAAATTATGAGCTATTTTGCTTTTAATCATTTGTACCAGTATACTGTGCTGTGTGTTTATATTAAAAAGTAAGACCAAAGTGGGTTTTGCACTTGGATCAGAAGACAGTAAGTTTAATGGGAGTAGGGGATTTAGATTCTGAGTTTATTCCTGACTTAGGCAGGCATGTGAGAAAGCTGTCTCCTGCATAAACAAGCTCTGTTCTTGTGGTAGACAATTCCATAGTGCCAGAGGTCTGGCGCTGTTGAACATAGTCCTTGTCCTAGAACTTCAAGTGACCTTTAGGGTCACCATGTTCAATAACTTGAAAGTAAGGATTGAGACCTTGAATCTGACATGATATTCTATGGGAAATAAGTATAGTGAAGAGTGGACAGGTTTGATATATTAATTGCAGACCTTGCTGCTGAGATGTGCTGCTGCATTCTGTACTTGGGAGTTTCCAGAGGGTTGACGAGGGTGTGCAGGTAGACTGCATTGCTGTCGTGTTGTTAAGAGAATACAGAAGTATTATTACCAAGCCTAGGTCATTGTCCACCAGGAAAGTCTCAATGAACTGTAGGAGGTAGAACACATTGTTTGCAGATGCTGACGATGTAGGATTAATTCTCTTGGTGTAAATATCAATAATCTCAGTTTCATGATTAATTATTTCTGATGCAAGTTATTCAAACAGAGGTGAGCAGACCAAATTTGTGTGGAATGTAAATACTGTGCGGAAATGAATGACATCTCTAAGTGATGCAATAGTGGACTTTAACCATTTAAGAAAACGCTCCTTAAGTGAAATATCCAGTAGTCAGCATAAAATTGGTGACAAACTCCTCACAGTAGCTCTTATTTTCAGTTTTTGTTATTAATAGTTACTGAAGAACTATAAATGTTCAGACACAAGCACATAGCTAAATGGTACACCCAAATTACCAAGCTAAACAGGAACCACACATTTAAAACCCTGACAGCATTGAATCAGTCCTTATCTTTCTGAAAAAGATAAACTGAATTCCATTCAGAGTGGGGAACTATACCTCTGCCTTTTTCTCCCATTCTGCAGAAATAAGGTTGGAAACTAGGCCCACACTTTCAACTCCGTTCCCAATCATGAAAAAGTGTGCGGATCAGACTGATACCTTCTTCTCTGTTCCTGTTTCTCTACAAAGCAGGCTACTACACCCGTGCCGTCTTCTCCTCTCCTACTCCTGGAAGGTCAATGGCCTACGTTGCCACTTTCTTTTTTGTCCAAAATGCTAAGGAGGGCAGGAAACTGGTCCCTGGCCTTCTCCTCTGGTTCTGGTGATGTAACATAACAAATGGTGAGGTTGCAATGATGCCTCCTTCTCTCGTCCCATTCAGGCCATTACCAAAGGCCGAGTGGTACCTTAACGGATCAAGCATCCTTGGAGGAGCTGCAGGACAGGCAGCAGCTGGTCCTACAGATTCCAACCTTGCAGCACAGGATCAAGAGCTGGTACAAAGGCTTGTTGACTCTACTTGGTACAAACACTTCCTCTCACAACATGGGTGTGACCCATGGTGAGTGCTTCAACTGCCTGGTCAGTGCAACAAGGGTGAATGGTGCCAGGCCACCCTTTTGTGGCTGCTGCGCTGCCTGAGAAAAAAAAATCAACAAGATCAGTATGAACTCTCCCTTATCTTGCTGCCACGGCCCAATAGGGATGGGAACTAGCCACCACAAGGAGTCTAGGAGTGGGAAGGATGCATCTGAGGCAAAGGCGCGCCAAACGAGGTGCTGTGCCATTTTTGCCGGCTTGAGACGTTCTCACCTTACTGCGCCACTCGCGCGGCGCCCACCTCCTCCCATATTTATAACCTGCCCCACGCATTGATTGGCCGCCGCTGGCCGGGCGCTGGCCACGCCCCTTTCCCAGCTGCGGCGCCGCCGCCATGTTGGGGGGAGGAGAGGCGGAGTTGTTGCCATAAAGTGAGCGACCGGAGTGGTAGAGCGGAGCAGCGCGGTAGAGGCTAGGGGTGGGTGGTGCATGGAGCTTGGGAAGGGGCGGCTCCGTGGGAGAAGAGAAGAAACAGTTGTTAGCGCTCAGTTGTTTCCTCGCCATAGAGTTCAATGGCGGATGCTGGGGTTACTGGCGGTGGCGAGATAGAGCCGGAGCAGCTTCAGCGGACGGAGAAGAACGACCGGGGCCTCCTTGGTGTGGAGAGCAGCGGCGCAGCAGCAGCTGAGGACAACACACAAAATGGCGGCCGCTCTGATAGTACCGCTGAGGAGGCGCTGCTGGTGGCTGCTACAGAAGAGAAACCCCCCCCAAATCTCAGCAGTAGCCAGCGGAAGAGCAGTGTCTCCACGGCACATGAACAGCAGCAGCTACAACAACCCAGCGACGTGTTGGGGGGTCCTCCCCCTCTCCCCAAGCCCCCTGAAGATCTGCCTATTAGGAGGAATTTTCAGATCCCCAGGAAGAGCAGAGAAAAGAAAGGTTGTTCCCTTCCTCCCCCCTTCTTCTCCCCCTCACCCCCCTCTTCATCTTATTCATTAGGGAGGCTCTTTATACACTTCTCACAGCTGCATGCAAAATCCTGCGGGTGTGGAGGAGGCTGTGGCATGGCTCCGATTAGAGAGGCTTCTGGGGATGAGATTTTAGTGTTAGAGGCATTTTAAAGTCTCCTCTTTGTGTAAGGAAAAAAAAGTCGGAGCTTGAATTTGAGATGGTGGCTTAAAAATGAAAAAGGCTGGATTTGATCAGGGTGGGCTTGGAAACGGTTTATCGCAGCCCCACTTCTGAGGTGCGCGCACACACACGCAGAGAAGATGGTTCTCTGTGGGACACACATGGATATACAGAGAAGATGGTTCTTTCTCTATCTTTCCCCCGTCTTTCCTCTCTGCAGGAGACAAGTACGTCTATATTTAGATTGAGCTGGTAAACATTTTATGTACGTGTCTACTTCTGAGACACATGCAGAGAAGATTGCTCTTCTTTCCTTACCCATGGGAAGCTTGCGTGTGTCTCCATCTGTTTGCAGGAAAGAAGTGTGCATCCCACATTCATGTGCCCCACACTGGAACTGCTACTTGTTTGAGGCTACTATTTTTTTTTTTTTTAAATGGAGCTTTCTCTGAAAGCCAGTGCGCTCTCTCTCATTTTCTGGGAGACTCTGTTCATTTCTGCTTGCTTTTATTTTGTTAATTTTGCAAAGAAGATTTACTTACTTTGGTTCTCCTCCTCCCCACCCCTCAAAGTTTCCCCTTTCTTGCCCTTCCCCAGTAGTGGAATAAGGGCTCAATAACACAACAGTTACTATTGCAAAACATTTTCATATAGGGTTTTCATCTTTCAAAGAGGCTGTTTTAACTTTTGTAAAAATTTTGTAAAATTTAAACTTTCTTTAAAATTTTGTTCTGTTAAGAGGAAGTGAAGGTAGGTTTGTTTGATTATCCCATTTCTCCTTCCCATTTTGAAGATGGCAGTAATTCTCTCAGGAATACAAATGTGGATATGAAGCTAGCAGAGGCTAATGTAAAAGGAGCAGATTGATTTAAAAGTAATGGTGTCCTGTTCTCCTTGATGGTCATCTGATAGAAAAATGCCTGGATTAAAAAATGGCTCCTCTCGTTTCAGATTCCCCAAGACCAAGTGTGATTGTTTTAACCACAAAGTTATAGAACCAATCTTGGAGGCATTCAGTGCATTACATAGTTTTTGTGTTTTGTTTTTTATTTTTTTTAAAGTACCTGTCTAGCACTTGGTTCCATTGTGAATTTGGATAAACCTGAAATATATAAACTAGGTCTGGAAAACACCTTCTAGGTCATCTAGTACATCTCCTGTCTGTGCAGGATTATTTCCTGCAGTGTATGTTTCTGACCAGTCAAGCATTTTAAATATCTTGAGTTTAGGGCTTCTTCTGTCACTTCCTTTGGGATGGAGGGGGAGACTAGTCTGATCTAACTGGTTCCAACTGAGTTGCTAACATCAAGATTTTATTTGGCATGGTCTTATGGATTTCATCTTTTGGTGTATCAGAATTTCTTCTTTAAAATTATTGTCCAAAGAGGTCTCTGTTTTTAATAATATTTGCTAGTTAAAACTTTTGGACACTTGAAACATTTCTTTCCATTCCATCATATACATATGCTGGTTGATTGTTTATGGGTGCTTGGCTGTTGCCATAACCATAGCATAGTATAATGTGCCATGATATCATCACTTATCAGAAGCCATCACAAAATTAGGCCAGATCAGTAATTGGATGGAAAGCTTCCAGAGAGAACTTGGGTGTTGCAGGAAGTGTTGATGATAAATTGGGAAGTTGTGGTACTAAATCAGTACTACACCAGTGTCCCAATTTTAATGGCAGAGTGACAATGCACTGCTGGCTCTTTGGTCTTCTGGATGAGTTCTGAAACCAAGATCACCCTGTTATTCCACCAAGCACTTAATGGCTGATAAAGTTTACATGACTCTCCTTGGAAAGGTTGGGATGTTGCTATTGCTGCCCTGCCCAAATTCCAAACTTGGGAACACTAAGCAACATTGCCACCCCCCCCCTTTCTCCCCCAATTCTTCTATAACTTCTAGTGGAAGTTATTCTTGATCTCTTGTCTAAAATTATGTTGTAGCATTGCTGGTGCAGAATGGCTGCTGTGTTCTACCCACGAGGTGACTGTTTTTTAGTTGTGGGAAGCTGATCCCTATAACATATGACCTATAAAAGTTCTTTGCACTCCTCCATGATGAAAGCACTATATCAGTGTAAGTCATAACTACATTTTCTCTTACATTACATTTAAAAAAGGACACTAAAACCTATTATACTTTGTGGATGGTTTTTTTAAATAGCTATGTGAGGCAATTTAAAAACTGTACATGGAATTTGCAAAGTCAGAAAACACAGGTAAATTCTGAGTCTACCAGCTTCTTCAGTTTCTGAAGCAGGAATAGGTGTTTCTTGAATGATGACTAGAAACAAATGAACGCATGATATCCAGGCTAGGCCTACCATCTAGAGAGTTACAGAAAATGTTTTAACTTGAATTAAACAAAGCAGATGGAGCTAAATGACAGACTATATAATGAGGCTCTTTCTGTTGATTCTTTATTGGACTCTAACTTCTGGGGGGAGCTTTATATAAACTTTCATTAAATTTCAGGAGGCTGCGCTTTTTTAATTTATTTGCTCTCCCTTTTCCATAGGGACCATTCAGGGAGTATGACCTTAAATATACTTATAAGCAGGAAAGATTAAATTTATTTGGGCTTGAGGATTTGGTCTATTTTATGGTATCTAGTCACACACGGCACTAATTGCAGTAGTACAGTTTCCTGTTTTGTTCATAAACCATGTGGCCTACTGCCATTTCATGTGACTTTTTTTTTAAGCCATATCTTGCAAGCTGGCCCGTTGCTTTGAGAGGCCTTTCACCCAATTGTGACAGGGAAGGGCAAGTGCACAAGAAATAGTGCTGGTACCAGTCTTCCTTTGGGCTCCCTGTTGGACTAACTCATCCGCATTATGTCTCTGATTTCAGAAAGGCAGTTAAATATATGCTTGTGTAGTCCCACTGCTGCTCCTATACTTAAAGATAGGCACATGCTTGAGTACCTTCCTGAATTGGCACTTATGTTAAGGTGCCACTCCTTCTTTCTCTGTCTAGATGCAAAATCAAGGTCTTGCTTACTTGTCATTAAAGCCTCCAGGGCACTTGTAAGTGCTGGGTTGTTGGCCAAACTGTAGCTCATATGAGGATGTTTTTTTTGCCAACCTGTATTATCTAACCTTTCATTAGATGTGTATTTTCCATTATCCTTACTAAACTTTTGGGAAGGATGGTTACATGCTGCTCACCATCGACAGTTTCCACCCTAGGGGATTAAGTGATTTCCCTGAATTTGTAAACTGCTTATGGACCTTTTAGGGTGAAAGACGCTACAATAATACAAGCTCAAGGCTTATATTAACCATTGTGATGTCCTATTTTATCAGTGCATATCTGTCTTGATGCACTAGAAAACAGTGACTTCAGGAAAATGGTACTTTTCATATCTTGGTGGCAGAAACATTTTCATTTCTAAAGAGCAATATCATGCTGCTATTTTTACTGATTTGATAAGAAGGAAAATGCTTTGTATTTCTGGAAACCTGAAGTGGCAGGTGAAGACAGTCAGTATTCCCCAAGAAAGCAAGATTATTTTCCTGACATAGTTGCAAGTATCAGTCTTTAAAAAAACAAAGGAAACCTGCAAATTTCATCTGATAATTTGAATGAATTGATATATTGCTTACTGAGAGTCATATATGGAAGTTGACTAATGGTGGTGTTTTGGCATTGAAAACAACACATAGCTGTACAGTCAAGCACTAATATCTGATTTCAGACATTGAAGTGACATTGTCCCTCTGTCTCTGTCTCTATTTTCTTTCTTTCTAACAAAATGACTGTTCTAGCTTCTGTGCAAATGTAGTGAAATCTCTTTTGTACTTCAAACAAAATATTACAAACCATTGGGCATAGTTCCTGTGGCATAAGGATGCTATAAATCAGTTAACTTTACAAAAACTGGAAAATGGCCGGTATAAACAGGTCAGGTATCTCTTTCCAGGTCATTGTTAGGACCCTACCAAATTCACAGTCCATTTTGGTCAATGTCATGGTCATAGGATTTTAAAAATTGTAAATTTCATGACTTCAGATATTTAAATCTGAAATTTCATGGTGTTGTAACAGTAGGGGTCCTGACCCAAAAGCGGGTTGTGTGGGGTCGCAGAGTTATTGTGGGAGGGTGGCAATACCGCAACACCTACTTCTGCACTGCCTTCAGAGCTGAGCCCTTGGCCAGCCACTGCCATACTCTGGCCACCCAGCTCTGAAGGCAATTCAGAAGTAAGGGTGGCAATACTTTGATCCCCCTACAACCCCCTTTTGGGTTGGGATCCCCCCAGTTTGAGGAAACGCTGGTCTCCCTCATGAAGCCTGTACGGTATAGGGTAAAAGTACACACAAGACCAGATTTCATGGTCCATGGTGTGTTTTTTCACGACTGTGAATTTGGTAGGGCTCTAGTAACTATACTTTCCTTCCTGAACTCCTCTAAGAGTAAGACCAGAAATAAGCTTAATGAATACCATTAAAATCTAAACCATGTGCACATATTACAGGATGTGGTGATGGTTATAAAGATCTAATACTTCTGTGTTTTAGGCATAGTAATATAGACAATGTGATCTGGAACTGCACTTCTGTAGTTACAATCAGTACTTGGTTGGAACAAAAAACTTGACATGGCATAGTCTGTATAGGAACCATACATTCAACTGGTGGTACTGGGGCTATGTGCCTCCTGAGCTGTATTAAAATACCTTCTCTAGCTTAGGTTTGAGTCCTAAGTAACGGGTGATACGTACAGAAAAATGTTCCCTGACCTACCCCAAATGCTCCCTTCCTTTAATAAAAAACAAAACACACACAAAAAACCAAAACCAACCCCCAGAAACCCAGATTGTGTTAAAACTTGGTTGGCTGGGTTTTTGCTGGCTGAAGTTCAGGGTTGAATGACTTCCCCATCCACCGCCCCAATAAAATTAGACTTTCTTTTTTTAAACCACTAATTTCCATCTAAACAGTTCAATCTAACTACTACTTTGGCAGCTGAGGCGGTAGGGATGTAAGAGCCCTGCTGTATGCTTTGAGAAGATTGCTTTTCCATCAGGTGATATTTTCTTAAGCCTTGATAAACCAACTCTAACAGAAAATAGTCTTTTTTTTCTTTTTTTTTTAAAAAGATGGAAATGAAAGGCTGATCATTAAATCTTTTACAGTACCTTAAACGTTAACAACAAACAATTTACATTATTTTTATTTTTTGCTGTGTTTTACATGTGAACAGGCAGAACTTGCTCTGTAATAAAACGTGGATTTTTTTTAGACGGTATCCCCAAAAGACGCATCATAAAGGCTTGCCTTTTACTTGATTTGATTAAATCAAATCATCTACAGAATATAGAGATACTTCATTAAACCTTTTTTTCCCTCGGGTGAAATGCATATTCCAGGCTTAAAGCACCTTCAACTCAGAACTTTTTGGGCCCAGATATTCGAAAATTAAGAGTGACTTTTGGGTGTCTAGTTTGACTTTTTAAAGGGGCCTGACTTTTTCCAGCGATTGAATGTTCAACACTTTCTGAAAATCCAAGGTGCTTTAAGGGGTCTCAAATTGATATATTGTTCATGGATCTATATTTAGTTCAGAGATGGCATCAATTCTCAGCCTAACTGTAGTTCTTGTAATAGACATAAGTTAATAAAATTTCATCTAATGTAAAAAAATTACATAATACACTTTCAAAACCTATTCTTGAGCAACAGCTATGCATGTCTTTCTCTGCATATTAAACTTCATTCCCAAGAAATTAAAAAACCTTTGTTATTACCAGAGCTATGGACTACATACTCACCTCGTTCATGTGACTTGCCATATGCAAAACTGTTTGATTTCTAGTTGTCAGTAACACATTATTCCTCATAGAAGAAAATGAAGATTAGGCTTTGAAGAAACTACATTTTGGAGGACTACTGATCTCCATAAAAATCATTCATCCGAGTGCCAGGTCTAAGAAAACAAATGTGTAATATCATTAATAATGTCCAAACAGAATTTTAACAGTGGGCAGGACCTCCCCACAGGCAGTAATGTGCCTTTCACAGACTTGCATTGAGGAAGTAGACAATATGCTTCTGTAATATGTGTCCACTCTTGTGTAGATAATATTGCAAGTCTCGAACTGTATAGATAATGAGCAGCTAGGGCAGTTTTGTTTATCAAGCTTACAGGAATTCAGCAACAGCCATAGTAACATAACTGGACAACCACTTCAAACTACTTCTATTTTTACTACAAAACATTTGAAGAATTTCTTTTTAGATGCTCTAAATAGAAATCCCCTCAGTGATCAAAATGCGATACAATCTATGTGAAACTGTTTCCAGCATAATTTATTGAATGGAGTGCATGTAGATACTGTATAATGCAGAATTACTGCAGTCTTAAATCAGATTTGTTACTCAAGTGACTTCTTAAAAACTTTGACACAGATTTATTTGTAGGTAATATGGAAGTTTTCCCAATACTTAGATGTAACCTTTCTTAATCCTATAAGAAGAGCGCTAATATAGTAAACAACCAAGCACATGTTCTTTAGATCTGGAGAAATCAAGATGCAGCCAAGATAATCTGCTTTTTAGCGCAAAAACAAAAACACAAATCTGTTGCTGTAATTTATTTTCATTAATGGAGGAAAAAAATTTTTATCTTGACTTTCCTCTCTGTTCTTTTCCTGTGCTTGGTTGGGTGTCTTTCTCTCTCTCCCTACCCCCATCCCTGTGTCTTGAACTAAGATTGTGAGCTGTTTGGGTTAGAGACCATTTTATTGTTTGTCAGTATGATACCTAGTAAAATGGGGCCATGAGTTGGTGGCTGCCTTCAGACTCTACTGTAATATCTATAATGCACACTCTAGTCAAACTTTGTCATTAATAGGGTTCACATGCATAATTAAGTGTGTATGCATAACAAGTAGGTTTTGTGTTCATGCTTACCATGGCATTAAATCTTTTAAAGTACAACTGTATGATATATATACAGCCGCAAGAACTAAGCCTTCTACCTCTGTTGAAAGATGACTCGTTTCAGTAACAAATTGATCCTGTTTTTACTGATCTTATTTTTTTTAATGTCCATGTGAAATTTTGTCTCTGCAAGAAGGCTAATGTATGGCTCAGCTGCTCTTAAATAATCATGAAGTGGCTTAATACTGCATAAAGAAACACATCATGACTCCTGTGTCTAGTAATTTCTTCCTAGAAGGGTCTGATGACTGACTGGATGCCACTGGCAAGCAAACTGCGTGCTCATTAGTCTTTTTCCACTCTATATCTTTAAGTCTCATTCTTACAAGATAAGTAAAACATACAGCACTTACTATTTTCACTTTCCATTAAGATGGACCCAATTGAATGACCAAGATGTTGTTCTTTTCTTCTAATTGGCAGTAACTGACAAGCTTTTACTAGGTGTTTGGTCAAGCTCTTCTTGTGACTTGGAGCCTCTATAATGGTCCTGTAATTTTCCCACCCCTTTAAAAACCATGCACCGTGGCCTGTCTTGCGTAATCCTTGACACGCACGCAAAATCATTTATTGCTATTTTGGTAAATATTCTGTACTTTTATCCACATTTGTTTTTGTAATTCTTCTAGAATTTCTGTGCTTCCTGTGCTTTTAGAGCAGGAGGCAGGCAGTAATAGAAGGGCAAAAGCACTATTTATGTGGCAGAACTGTTACAAACTAGAACTCCTGTACCCTGTCAGGATAAATCTCTATTTCTGTACATCTTAAAAAAGCTGTGTAGGGAAAATACCTAGTACATAATGCTTAAGATGTCTTAGGAATACAGCTCCATTTCTCTGGGGCTTCTCTCTCCAAGTCAGAACTTCAGTTCTTTACTACTACATGCTCTACAGTCCCCAGCTGGTCATTTGACCCTCATGCTGTGTAGCTAAAATGGTGGGTGGGGATGGAGATGAGGGCTGAAAGATAAAACCAAACCAAGGAGACTGCTATGCAGATTTAGGCAATAGTTTAGCAAAAGTAAATTTTGAATTGGCCATCTCTGTGAATGCATAATTATGTTATACAGCAGACCCATGTTGTCTTGGGGGATTTCTTAAACTAGAGTGTGAGCAACCATAGCTGAATCTATATTGTCCCCTCTATAATAGCCATTTAGTGTTAAGGTAAGTAGCCTACATATTGACCAGACACTGTAACATCAGTGTGTGCGGGGGGTTTTTTGTGTGTGGAGAAAACCGGCTACAACCTGAAACTCCTGCATTCTTACAATAACACATTGTTCTGTCTAACTGTACGTTGCAGCTTTTTGCAGTGTTTGTCTGCTACTTTCTTGGGAGTATGTTGAAATTACATTAGTATACTTTCCTTGGAAAGCTTTTGTAAACTAAGGTGACAACTTGCTCAAAATTAAATGCTGGTATGGGATGGAGAAATAATGACATGCCTGGCTGTGATACTGACAAGCCTAAAGTCTACCTTTTGTGAGACAGTTTTTAATACAAAATATCTAAAATGAATCAAGCCATTAAACTAAATAGGATTTTTATCTTGATTTTATAAAACTGTTAGTGAAACGAAAATGTACTGGGAAGCTGTCAAATGTGTATTAATACTAACTTTCTTCTCTCTGAATAGCACTCTTTCAGCCAGTAGCTATGGGCTCTCGAGAATTTGAAGATGTTGTGAAAATTTTGCATTCATCTTATTTGGAGTCAGGTTCGGTGACCAATTTCAATTACAAAAGAGCCAGCTTAATCCATAGCGAGCTGTTGGAAAAGGAGGTGAGTACCCAGAGTTTGCCCTTTATGAAACAGTGTGTAAGCTATAAACTTCAGTGGTTTTGCCCAACTCCATTTACTTGAAGCCAAATGGTTTCATATACTTAAGTGTTGGATCCTTGTAGTGTTGCTGCATGCTGGGTTCTTGAGGACACTGTATGTGGCTGCCTGTATTTGAATGAGTTTGCTATTCTTAAATGGATAGCACTACAGAAATAATCGAATAAACTTTTAAATTCAAGATAACTAAATTAGGGATATTTCAAAACATAACATGATTCTTACTAATACACAATGTGAAATATAAAGAAATACTGTTTACAAACCATATTATTAGTCCTTCCTCTTGGAAGTTCCCATTACTAGCAGAGCTAACCAGATTTGCAATAGATGGTGAAAACAGCAGAGATCTTTCAGGAGAGGGTTACTGGTGCCCTCTTTGTTCCCTGCCAAAAAAAGAAGGAAAAAAAAGGTGGGGGAGCTTGCTGATTTGATCTTGCTGCCTCCAAGATGAGGGAAATGGGTGGAGTGTCACACTTGCTGTGTACCCTACCATTTCTATTACGGAGGCCTTTAGGTTTCTCCACTTGACTGACCTGCCTGGCCTTGTTTTTTCTTCTGAATAAAACAGACTGGTTGCTGTGAATATCATTTGAACCAAGGTAAACACAAAATTGAATAGTAACACTATATAGGAAGTTCCTGATAGGAGAGCTACTATGATTCCCCCCCCCCCCCAAGTCTAGGTTTAAGCCTAGTGTGTTAATGGAAATTTTTATTTTAAGTCTTTCCAAAAGAGACATCGGAAGATTGCAGTGCAGAAAACAGCCTGCAACATTTAAATCTCCTTTAGGTCATAGCCGAGCCAGTAACTAAGACTGTGCTGCCTCAGAGGTCTGGTATCCAGTTGCAGAATCTGGCCCAAAATGTCCAGACTACTACTGTTCCAGCAATTTTACTACTGACTATGCTTAGAAATTTCATACTGCTGGTTCGATGTCAGGAATATCTAAGTTTTATAGTGGATGAAACTCTTGCATCCTGAATTGAGTGAAATGAAGTGAGGGGAAAAATGTGAGGAGGAGCTAGTGCCAGTACCGCTGTTTTGAGAGTTGTGCTTCCTGTTTATCTTTCAATTTTGAAGTGCATAATTAATGGTTGTAAATTAATGGCGGCATCTTCCAATACAGCTTTAATGCCTTTAGGATGAGCGGCAATAGTCTATTTAACTTTTAAATATTGCTCTTGCACTAAATCATATAATCTCTTCTAGATTTATAGTTCTCTCAGAAGCAGTGGCAAAACAAGTTCAATAGCTGAATTAGCAAATCCAAGCAGTGTGACTTGGTTTAAAACTAACAAGCAGTCGTAAAAATACTGTGCTGAACCCTCTTGAAGAAAAAACTGATTTGTCTCCTTGCTGCCACACCAAAAAAATCTCACTGCATTCTGCATATAATGCCATCGGACCCTCGCTAGAACACAGGATTTGGGATCCATGCACGGTACCGCATTAATGCGGGGACCATGTTAAAATGAATTGCAATTAAAGTAATTAAATTTGGGATTCATGGCCATGACAGCGTTATATGCAAATTCATGCTATATAGACGTGCATTCTAGCGAGGGTCTGGTGTATAAAGTCACATTTTACTGGCTTGTGTATTGTCTTGTTTTCAGCCAATTCACAAACTGATGATTTCTTGAGTGTTTTTGTGGCTACGTAATTTGGCTGAATACTACAAAGTTTTCAAGCATGGGGAGAAGAAATATAGCCTTGTTAATGTGCTTCTCCTTTCTTGAAAATGAAAGCACTAGTTAAAGGGCACCTTTTTTTCCTTTTTATTCTCTTAAAATAACACATGGGTCCAGTGCAAGCTTGCTGGTAACTGTATCAGATTTTTGTAACTGAAGAAAACAAAGTGATAGCAGTGAGGCAAGACTAACAAAGTATGAAATTTGGACTTGGTTTTTGTGCAACAGAAATCAGGGAATCAGAAGTGGTGATCAACTTCTGAACCATAAGACTTGCATTCCAGATGTAAGTCCAAAATGATCTGAGAACTTAAGCTGAATGCTTCCCCCTCCCATACCCTAGGTGAAAGGATACAGACTCTTCTGAAATTGTTTATTGGAAATTGCTGAAACATTAACCTCATTCAAATTGGCCTTTTGATTATTTGCACCTGGATCTGCCAATGTAGACTGTAACTCAGCCAAATTAGGCTTCTTGAAAGCCAGGTGGCATTTGATCGTGCCAATACTAGTTTCTTCATTGCACATATTAAGACTTTGTTTGATAATAGTTCACAGAAAAACGCAGAGAACTGAAATGTGATGGTCGCCTAGAAAAAGAGCTTGTTGAATCCTATGCGTTTCTGATGGTTGATCGACCTCAGGTGAGAAGAGACAAGTTTTATAAAAACTTTTCATTTTTTCTTGTTACTCCTTTGGAATGGTCTTTCAAACAGAAATGTTCGTTGATGACTTTAGGATTCACTAACTACTGATATGTGTTCTGCATCTGCAGAATTCAGCACAAGGGAGCCATAGTAATTACAGAAGAGAGGAATCTTGTCACAGAACGGATTTGTTATGCTGTGGAATTAATAGGGCCCCAGTTACAAATGTTTTGTTTTCTTTACCTTTTGGGATCATACCTCTTAGGCTTATGTTTATTACCAAAAAAAAATGTGCATTTGAAGTTTTACCTATAGTGTGTTTAAATCTTTGGCTTTTTTAAATATACATGCTCTAACACCTCAAAAAGGGGTATTGCCTGCTTGATTTTGAGACTTTTTTGGGGGATCCTTGGGTAACTTGTACTGCTTTTCTCTTGACATGAACACAAGGGAGACCCCCCCCTGAAAATTGTGTGATTTGTTGGCTAGTCGAAACTATTGCAGTGAGTCCCTTCTTTCGGATGTAAAAGTAGGGAGAGTAAAAATAAGATATCTTCATGCTGCTTTCTGGGATGTATGTCCTCTATGATCAGACTGTGTGTGTGTGTGTGTGTGTGTGTACACACGTACGTCCGCAAGAGCCCTACATAATCTGCCATATTTGCAACCAGGATCCTATAGGAAAGGCACCATATTAGATGGGGCCCTTCTGTTACGACTTTATGATGAATGTAGAATGGAGGAAGCAAAGATTCTGTATTCTCTTTATCTTTATGATACAGAGAGAAGTCTTGAATTTGTAATTACTACTTTTTGGAGTGTGTAGCTGTTGGTCAAGCACATCTTATTTTCTATAATTTTTTAGATGGCTATGGTTAAGTTGTATAGATCTATGCCAATAAACACATTGCCTCTACAGCAAACATAACTATCCACATTTGGCATGCATTAAAGTTTATGCCCTAAGACAGGGGTTCTCAAACAGGGGGTTGCGAGATTATTACATGGGGGGTCGTGAGCTGTCAGCCTCCACCCCAAACCCTCCTTTGCATCCAGCATTTATAATGGTGTTACAAATTAAAAACACTTTTTTTAATATATATTTAAGGGGGGTCGCACTCAGAGGCTTGCTGTGTATTTTGTCACCAGTACAAAATTTGAGAACTACTGCCATAAGAGCTGTATAATAACACAAAGTACAACTATAATTGAGATTACGCTAATTTTGTATTCAGTATTTGGCACAGAAATATAACTTAGAGTATGCAGTCTTAAAAAGGAGAGTTTATTAAACTGTTGCCTGTTCCACTCATATACTAACTTTACTTTGCAAATATGTATGCATCTAAAATGAGATATTTGTTCAATTCAGGTGCAAAATATATGTGAAAAAGGGCTACAGGCGGGCCATTCCAAAATAACAATTCTTGGCAGTCCTTCCATGGGTAACTATATCTTTGTCTCTTTTTTTTCTTTCTATATATTTACATCAGACAGTATGATTTTTACTATCTGAATAATGTGTGTTACTTTAGACCTATTGTCCTTGCCATAGAATTTCCCAAAATTAGCACTTCAGGAAAAATCCCACCCAGCTGGTTTGAGGTAATGACCTTTGATTCAGGAGCAGTACAGTTCACAAATACATGAATTAAGAAACAAAATTAAGCTTGTCTTAAAAATGGCTTTCACAGAAGTAAGAATGAATTACCCAATTACAAAATTTAGGTAACGTTCTAGGCATCCATAGGCAGAATTCTAGTCATTTTTTGGGGACAATTGGAAAACCAGATTGGGGGAAGCCCCTGTGATCTGTTTAGCTTGAAGTTGTAGTTCTGCACTCCTGCAGTTGTCTGTAGATCAAAGAACTGGTTGATGGCATCCATTTAACGCCTTCCAGCATAACTATACCCCCAGCTCAGCTGAAACTCTACAAGGAGGCAAACAATGGGGGAAAGGGTGAAGGAGCTGCAGAGGGCTAACAGACGCAGCTCTGGCCAGGAGTCTGGGCTATGCCCCACCAGGACCCAGCCTTCCCTATAGCTTGTCAGGGATCAGGTGTTCCAGCACCATGGCCATGCAGGGAATTCTCTGCGGTTCCACTGTCATGGCCTTGCTCAGTCATTTACCAGCCAGAGTGTGTGGAAGCCATCCCTGGGCAGGAAATATTTTAGCAGTATGGTGGCCGCCTCCACAGCTGGGGCTTGTCGTCATCCTTGCAGTCCTGGCTGGGGACCTCTACTCTGCTGGGCCAGGGTAGCTGCAGCTACTGGCACACCTTGTGCCCTGATGTTTTGAGCTTCTTGGCAGCACAGGGAGCCCCCTGCAGCATCACTGTCAGCTCTACCCTAATCCCAACCCTACAGCTGTAAAAAATAAAATTTGGTTCAAAGAAAAAGATCTAATTCTGCCAAGCCTAACTGTGGAATGAAAGGTGGAATGAAAGTAGCATGAAAGGTGGCTGAACACACTGCTATGCTTCTCATCAAGTATTTAGTCTGTTTGCCCATCCATGTAGCTACAGTATTGCTACAATTTTACTAAACTGATATTTGTCTTATTATAGAAATGGCTATAACTCTTGTCTTGCTAATTAATCTCCTAAGTAACATTTTAATGTTCAGAAACTGTTTTCTTAACTTTGTACTTTACCTTCCTCATCAGGTGTATATCTCTCCAGATATGCTGATTTATTACAGGCTAATCCCCTGGAAGCTGGAGCAAGTGGTGATGTGATTATTTTTAAAATAATAAAGGTAACTTCTACTCTTAGCTTTTTATCTTCAAAGGCTGCGTTTCTTACTACTGAAGCTTTCTTTCTTTTGGTGTCTTGTTATAGAATTCTGCTACTTGTTTTTTGTTTTTTGGAAAGAATCTGAGTATACAAGGCTCTGTAGTAGGAAGAAAATATGTAACCATTTTTATTTAAGAGCATACATTGACTTTAGTAAACCACAACATAGCTTTTTCCCTGCAGATTTAATTGGTTTGTTTTTGTTGTTCCTTCAACTTTTTGCTTTTTCTCCAAAAAGATGGAATGAGAATGACTTTTATAAATACTTGTAACTAATTGTCAGTTACCTCATTCTTACAGTGCTGCTGTTCTTAATTTGTAGCTGCTCTAATAACTGATATAGTTAAGAATTTAACCCTGCAATTCTTCTTTTTTACTCTATAGGGAAAAATGAAAAGCATATATGACCACATGGGTGTGAAAACAATGGAATCAACCGTTAAAAGTGCATTAGATCCAACACCAAAGCATGAGTGCCATGTTTCAAAGAATGCTAATAAAGTAAATTCCTTGTTGGCTTATAGAGCATATGAGCTTACTCAGGTAGGAGAACAGCTTCATTTATATATTGTATATTTGTATCTGTGAAAAGAAAGCATGGTGTAGTAGTGTTAGATTTAAACACTTCAGACAGGGAGTCACATGTGGATTACCTGATACCTTACTGTACAAGTAAGATTTTCATCTGTTCTAAAACCTTACATATACCTCATAGTTTTTCATTCTGTTGTAATGAAAACATTGTAAGTGGTCCTATATCACTTAGCTAAGCTCACAATAAGTTTCTCCCTCTTTCCAAAATATTATCTTTGAGTATATGTCAGTGTGGATCCCACTGTAGGTGAGCATACACCTTACATGTATAAGAACAGAGTGGTTTTTTTAAAAATAGTGCCTGGATCAGTGTACGTACCCTGTCTCCTCAGACTCCTGTACAGGGCATGCCCGCCTCCTCCCTCAATTTCCTCTAACCACCCATAGCAGTGAGATGGAATTTGGTGAGTGTCTGACCCCACTGCTGCTTGTTGGCTCAGGCTAAAACTTTTCAAAGTCTTCTGCTACTTCCAAGGACTGATTCAAACTCTCTACTAGTGAGACCAGCCCACCCTCCCCCAAGCACCCTGTACAGGGCTCCATAATGTGGTAGACACCAAATCTGCCGACTTCAAGTCTTATCCATCCTGTCATGGACTAATCCCCCTGAATTGGACACAGGAGGGGGTGTGTGTGTGTGTGTGTGTGTGTGTGTGTGTATATATATATATATATATATATATATATATATATATACACACACAATTTCCCCCCTCTCTGTTTTAGGAGGGTGGGGTCAGGATCTCACATTTCGTATGCTTGTTACTGTCTGCTAGAGTGAACTACTTCAGCTTTGTGATTTGCGTTGTCTTGAACAGTCTACAAAGGTCTCCTCGGACCACTAAGAGACAAGGTCCAGAGTTCTGCTTGATAAGTCAGTGCCGCATTGAACAGACAAGTGATGACAAAGACCACTGTGGAGAAGACTGCACCAAGAAAGGACCAGGTGTCGACATGGCTCTGATGCCCTTGCACTAAAGCAGACCTCAATATTGAAGCTGGTACCAGGATCCCCGGTGTTTAAAGTCTGGCATTGAGAGGAGCTGCTGTGACTCCTTGACGGATCCATTGGTACCATATAGATAGAAGCTTATACCTTGGCACCCCATCTGAATGTTCTAAACCCTCACTACAATCTACTTCCAGGGAGACCATCACATCATTACTGATGTCCTATTTGGTACTGCAAGAATTTAGGTATTCAAAGGACTTAACTGTACAGTGGAGAAACTACAGTCTCTGTTAATCATGGGCACAGTGGATCCCTTGGTACCGAGACAAGGTCAGTCTCTGACTGGCCACCCATTTATAACCTACATGATTCATCACCATTTTCATTTGTGGCTCCTCCACTCCTCTATAAGGAGGAGGATGAAGAGGACTTTAATTCCATCTATTCAGAGTCTTCAATCTCAGTTCAGGGTCTCCTACCCACCCTCACAGGAACCCTTTCTCTGCAGGCCACAGAAATAGGGAGGAATCTAGGACAAGACATAAGCGGTGGAAGAAACACTGGATGCCACCCTGCTTTCCTGTATGGACACCCTCTAATCCCCCCACTTCACCATGGTCCTGCTAGGATTTCTGGGATGCTTACAGTCAGCAGTTTCTAGGGCTCTGAGCCTAGGGTGCTGGGATGAGGGGGAGACAATCTCTCTACTACCTCAGAGCATTTCCTCAGCAGGGGAGACATTTGAGGAACAAGAAGCTAGAGCAGATGAGGAGGCTACTCCTCAAACCACTATCTCCTCATTTTTAGCTGATAAAGCTGTAATGCCCCTCCACCATCTATGGCTGACTTTAAGCAATTCCAAGACATCATTAGGTGCATGGCAGACTCATTTTTTCAGATGCCATTCACAGAAGTCAAGGAGTCTCCCAATAACTTTTGTATCTTCCAACTGACAACATTGACCTTCTGATCAATGAGGTGATACTGGATCCCATGAGGACAGTTTGACAGACTCCAGCAACAGTGCCATCAACTTGCAAAAGGTCTGATAAAGGACTCAGAATTTTTGTCTTTCATCCCTCTCCTAATTTGCTGGTAGTGGAGGCAGTAAATGACCAGGGAAAACTGCATCATGCCAAGGACCAGACGAGTCTTGATCTTTTTGAGCGCAAGTCTTATTTATTGGCAACACTGACTTCAGATCACTAATTACCAGGCCAATCACATGAACTACACAAAGTGTAAGCATTTATTGAGAACCTCCCTCTGGAACAAAGAGTAATTTTAAGCTGTCACTGCCGAAGGACAATTATCAGCCCAGACATCTCTCCAAGTGTCCTTGGATGCTGCAGACACTGACCCATTCCATCTTTCTGATAGCAGTCATGCACAGGGCTTTGTGGCTTCAGCTGTCTGGTTTCCCAAGGAGGCCAAAAGTATGGTGGAAAAACTTTCCCCTAGGTGGGCTTAATTTGTTTTCAGAGAACACACATAAGTCCCTCCATACTCTGAAAGACTCCAGAGCCAGTCTGCAGTTGCTGGGAATTTATACCCCTGCAATCAAGAGAGAGAGCTTAGTGGTAGATCACACACTGCCTAGAGATCCCACCAGATACATTTCTTCAGGTTCTAGAGACCCCCAGAACCACCAAGAAAGAAGCTCAGGTTCCAAAGGAAGAGAACCATAAACTTACCTGGTTCAAGTACACAACTAGCTTCATCATCAAAGAACCAGTTTTGATTGGCTGGTTGAGGGTGTGAAGCCTCCTCACTCTAGCCTGCCAGCTATAACAGTTTGCCTGCCTGCCTGCCTCCCCCCATTTGGAAGCCAGCTCTCCCATTTCTAACATGCATGGGACTGCATTACCTCAGACAAATGGGTTTTGGAGATGGTTACGTTGGTCTGTGCCATCCACTTCACATCCCCCATTCCTCTTCAGGGACCCCTTTCATGAGCTCCTACTAAGAAAGGAAATAAAATTCCTCCTTTGCTTAGGAGCAGTTGTCTGTCCTGGCTCTACATGAGGAACGGTTTCTATGTGAGTTAATTACTCCTACTAAAGAGAAATGGAGGATGGAGACCGATATTTTAGATCTAAGATTCCTAAACAAATTTGTGAAGTCTCAGAAATTCAGACTGGTAACTCTGGCAGTGATAATTCTTAGACGCAGGGGATTGGTTTTCAGCCCTTGGCCTACAAGACACAAATTTCCAAATTGTGGTACACCAGGCTCACAGAATGTACTTACATTTTGTGATAGGCCAGAAGCACTTTCGGTA
This sequence comes from Natator depressus, assembly GCF_965152275.1. Lineage (NCBI taxonomy): Eukaryota > Metazoa > Chordata > Testudines > Cheloniidae > Natator > Natator depressus. Next base: position 25,556,356 of record NC_134240.1, read on the forward strand.
CCATGCAAATCTTTTCAGTCTCAACTCCAAGAGTTGTCACAAAGGTTCTAGTGGTGGTGGCTGCTCACCTTCGTCTAGTGGCAGCTGTGGTATTCCCATACCTCAACAGCTGGCTGTTCAAGGGTCAGTCTTATGGGAAAGTGCTGTCAGCCACCCACAGGGCTGTATTGCTATTCCTGCAGTTAGGCCTTTAGCTCAATGTCAAAGTCTGCATTGACCCCTGTGTGGAAAATACAGTACATAAGGAACATCTTTGGATTTGCTGACTTAAAGGACCTGTCTTCCTGTGCACAGATTCATAACTTTATCAAATGTTAAGAGTAATCAAGTGAACACTGAAACCTCAGTAGGATTCTGTCTGCAGCTTCTGGGTCACATGGCGGCCTGCACCTTTGTCATGCAATGTTACATCTTTGCAGCTTTCAGCATGGCTCAGGATAGTCTACTTATAAGACCCAGCTTCAATTTAAACAAATTTCTGTTCCATAACAGGTGAAAGATTCCCTAGACTGGTAGCAGAATCACCATAATGTCGGGACCAACATTTCTTCGGCCAGTATTGATGGCCACCATACTATGGGACGCGTTGCTATTCGGATGGAGTGCATGTCTGTGTCCATACAGTCCAGGGGACATGGTCACCTCAGGAGACCGTCTCCACATCAACCTGGTGGAACTACAGGCAGTCAGAAATGTCTGTCTCCACCTTCTACCTCTGAGGGAAGTCATCAAAATCTTGATGGACAATGAGGCTTGCATATTTCATATTAACCCACGGAGCAGAGTACTGAAATAAAGTTATGGAATTGGGGTATTGCCCATCATATTCACATTTCAACAGTGCAACTTCCTGGAATACAAAACATCACGGCCCATGTTCTCAGCAGAGGCCTCTTCCAGGACTCTGAAAGAGAGCGAGACCACTGATCCTAGACTCTATATTCTGAATGTGGAGCTGTCTGGAGGTGGCTTTCTTTGCCTCTTCCACAAATAGGAAGTGTTGTCTGTTCTGTTCGGGGGAGGTGGCCTTTGGCAGATGCCTTTCTCCTTCCTTAGACAAAGGGGCATGTCATTACATATTTTTCTCAACACTTCAGATTCTAAAGGTGAAGAACAAGATCAGGCAGGACAAATGATAGTCTATCAGGATAACTGTGTGGCCAAGACAAGCATGGTATAAAACATTACCTGTTTTAATTGTCTCCTTGTTCAGTAATCTTCCATGCTTTGCTTATCTTAAGATGCGAATTGTATCCCAACCTAAAGATTCTCTAGCTCAAGGCCTGGTTCTTCAATGGTTCGCTGGCAGACTTGTCCACTTTTTTGATAGAGGTATAGCAAGTGTTGTTAAACAGCAGGAAGGAATTTAAGCATGATTCTTGCCTTCAGAACTGAAAAAGATTTTAGCTGTTGGTGTGAATATCAGCAAATTGCATGTGAATTTTCCTTACTTGCATTTATCCTGAATTACCTGCTACAATAGAAGAAAACAGATTTATCAGGTAGCTCAGTTAAGGTTCATCTGACTGCAGTATCAACCTTCCATTCTCCAGTGTAAGGGTTCTTAGTAGTCTCTTCCCTACAACTGTAAGGTTTATTGAAGGACTGGGGAACCTCTTTCCTCAAGTAAAAGACCCTGCTCCGGTCTAAGATCTTAATCTAGTTCTCCGGTCTCCCATGACCTCCTTTTGAACCTATAGTGACCTGCTCATTATTATACCTATCCATAAAGACAGCCTTTTTAATAGCCATTATATTGGCTTGAATTGGAGAAATTTGAGGCCTTCATAGTGCATCCTCCCTTTACAGTATTTTCAAGGAGTTTCTGAACTTGTACAGCCCAAATTCCTTCCTGAGGGATTATCGGAGTTTCATCTGAACCAAACCATACATTTTACACCCTCCACACCCCCTCCCACCCCCCAAACTCTCTGGTCAGGAAGCTTTTCTCCATACTTCCGATGTCCAGAAGAGCACTGGCTTTTTATCTCAATAGGACCAAACTGTTTCAGAAGTCTCCTCGACTATTTGTCTCCATTGCCAACAGATCTAGAGGTTCCACTGTTTCCACCCAGAGACTGTCAAGGTGGATTTGGGGATCTATTATTGTGTGCTATGAGGTTGCTAATGTCCAGCCTCCTGCTAGGGTTCTAGCCTACTCCCACTAGGTCTCAATCAACATCTATGGCCTTCCTTAAGGATGTTCCGGTACTTGAACTCTGTAGGACTGGTATGTGGTCTTCAATACATGCTTTCTGCAAACATTGTGCCTCTTGGTCCATGCCTCTAGAACTGATGTGGCAGTGTAGTTCTGTCTTCTGTACTAGATTCTTATCCGAAGCACTCTCCTCCTGGGGATACTGCTCAAAGTTACCTGAATTGGAGCACCCTTAGGACGCTTTTCAGAGAAGGAAACTTTTTACCCTGTGCAGTGACTGTAATTCTTCAATATATGTCCCCCCTCTTCCCCCCCCCCCCCCATAGGTGCTCCATTACCTGTCCTCCTCCCCTCTATGCTTTGGAGTTTTCTTGTGGGACTTTGCAGCAGAGCAGGAGCTAAGGGGTGGTTCACTCATACAGCCCTATATAGTCTAGGTGTGGGGCACAAGGATGCGTAGGGCAGATGCATAGATTAAACAAGCACTGCTAATGAAATCACCAGTTGAAGGCGCATGGGCATTTGAGCCCAGGGGGGAGGGGACACACATCTTGAACTACAGTTATTGCACAGGACGAGTAACCTTTCCTGTAAGTGACTTGTGTAGTCTTATGTAGGAACTCTGACAGAGGAAGGGATAGAATCCAATTCTCTGGCCAGTAGTCAACTCCCTTAAACGCAATACTTTCTCTTCTTGTAGTGCCTTGCCTCATTCAGTACACGCCTTCAAATTTCTGCAATAAAGGAAGTTGGATTCCTGCAGATAAGTCTCCTGTAGTACACAACCTTGGTTGATCCCTACAGCAGGTCCATTCTGTGCACTGAATAAAGCTTTGTGCCTGTAGGAAAAATAGTGTATAATGATGTAATTGAAGAGTGATATAATAGATATGCATATGGCAGCTGAATTAAGGTTGCATAGGAAACGTTTGAGTGCTTGACTTTGAAACCTTAATATTCTGTTTAATGTAGGTGTTTTCAATGTATAATATAACTTTGATTGAAAAAATGCATATGAATTTGCATTTTTGTCTGTACTGTAGACTCTAGGCTTCATAGAAAATATTTCTTCCAGTTAGTAAAATTAGCTTATGCTTTTTAAAATCTAATGTACTGTGCTGTTCATTTTTGGCATAATTTAATACTTTAAAAGCATTCATTTCTGGATTATTTAAAAGTGTTTTGGCTAATAATAAAGATACAGGACTTCTGAGGGATGGCTGTGAAACTAGTGGCACACTTTCTAAAAACTGGAAACTGTCAGCTCTTGGTAAACTTGCAAAATACAAGTTGAACAGATTTCTAATTTAGTTAACATTTGTGCTTTTGCTTCTTTTATTAGTACTACTTTTATGAATATGGCTTTGATGAAATAAGACGAAGACCAAGACATGTGTGTCCATATGCTGTTGTTTCATTTGCTTATAAGGATGAAATGGTACAAGTACCAAAGTTTTTGCCCCCATCAAGGTAAGGTAGGATGCACGTTTATAAAAAATGTCGGTGTTGAACATGACACTTGTACTCCCTAACATACTCAGTTTAGCATTACTATCCCCAAACAGTGGTGCTGCGTGCATATTTAAAACTGGGGAAATTGAGGGCTCACTGTTCAGAGCCTTCAAGCCCGCTATGAGAGGTGGTGAGTTTTGGTTTGTGCAGCACGGTGACCTGTGCAGAACATAATTCTGTTGCTTTTCTTCCCCTCCTCAAAACCATGCTGCCCAACCAGAGGGGTGTTTCGTTTCTGTAAAAACTCCTTCTAAATTTTACAAAATATTAAAATCAATTTGAAATCTAGTCTTTGTATAAAAATAAATTTAAAAGTAGTTTCATGTATTCTGTCTGACAGCAAGTCCCACACCAATGTGTTTGGTCTTACAATATGTTGTTCCACTCTTGTAATAATGAAAAATCTTGTCTGAATGAGCCACACAAACGGGGAAAACCTCCTATTATACAGAGGAAACAGACTATAGACAAAATGTGTACAAAGTAAATTGAAAAATGGATCCCTTTCAATTATAGTAACTTTTGTGGCTTTTGTAACAGAAGTAGTGGTGTCCCTTTTTAAAGTACTGTATGTATATTTGTGCAACTTACTTAAGAATTTGGTAATTCTGTGAAGACAGGAGGCAGAAAGATTGACTTATTCCCAGCAAAGGCATTTCTGTACTTGATCTGCCAAAGTTTGAAATTGCTGCCCGCAACTTAAAAGATTCGCATAGGACGTGGTTTTCAGATGCTTCTAAAAATCCCAGCTTTAATTTCATTTTTCCACCTATAAAATCTGTTTTATAGTAACTTATCCAGTGAGATGAAATGGGGTGCATTTTTTTTCGTTATGGAAGATTGCTGTTGGGTGATTAAAATAGTTGTCATAGAGCATTAGTCAAACTAGAACTCCCTCTCTCCCAACCTGGTATGGAGAAAGGGTTTGTCTAATCCAGAGGTGGGCAAACAACGGCCCGCGGGCCACATCTGGCCCACAGGACCATCCTGCCCAGCCCCTGAGCTCCTGGCCTGGGAGGCTGTCCCACCTTCCCTGCAGCGGTGCAATGCTCTGAGTGGCGGGGGTGCAGAGCCTGGCCTGACCCGGTACTCTGTGCTGCCAGCCACCAGTGCTCCAGACAGCGTGGTAAGGGAGCCGGGGGGGGTTGGATAGAGGGCAGGGGTGTGGATAGGGGTCGGGGGGGGGGGAACGGGGGTTGAATGGGTGCAGGGGTCACGGGGGGGGCAGTCAGGAAGGAGGGGTTGGACGGGGCAGTCGGGACAGGGAGCAGTGGGGGTGGATGGGGTAGGGGTCCCTGGGGGGCTGTCAGGAAGGAGAGGGGGTTTGAATGGGGTGGTGGGGGGCAGTTAGGGGTGAGAGGTCTGGGGGTGGTCAGGGAGAAGGGGTGGTTCAGGGGGGCAGTCAAGAAGGGGGGGTGGGTTGGATGGGGTGGCAGGGGGCAGTTAGGGGTGGGGAATCCAGGGGTGGATGGGGCAGGAGTCCTTGGGGGGGGGGGGGGGGCTGTCAAGGCGTGAGAAGCAGGGAGGTTGGATGGGGGCGGGGGCCAGGCCATGCTTGGCTGTTTGGGGAGGCACAGCCTCCCCTAACCAGCTCTCCATACAATTTCAGAAACCCGATGCTGCCCTCAGGCTAAAAAGTTTGCCCACCCTGATCTAATCCCATTCTGTCATGGAATATCCACTTGGTTGTATGCTCCTCCAAACCTCTATCAGAAGTACAGTAGCCTTTCTTTAGGGTTAGAATTGTTGTGAAGAGAGCATCCAGCTTCTCTACTGCTCCTGAAATATGGTGGCTACTAAAATATTCTGACTAGTCTAACTGTAACTTCTGTATTGCTTTTAACTGTATCTGTGAAGCTCCTCTGACAGATATGGTTAAAACAGTACTAGTGTGGATACAGTTATAAAAGGTGCTTAATTGGGATAGCCTATTTCTATAAGTTACACACTGAAGCTATACTGGTATAACGGCATACACGCTGGGGGGTTGTTTGTACTGTTTTAACGATATTGGCATAAAAACTGATATGGATAAAGCAGTACAAACACTGTGTGTGTAGGCAAAACCCTTGCTTGTTCACACACTTCCCCCCACCCCCCTCCATGGATGTGGGTGCTGCCCCAGGAACTCTGATAACCTAGGATCAGAGGATACATGATTGCAGTGTTGCTGTCCTGAGAGACTTGCCAACTAATAAAACATCCTAAATCTGAATGGTGTTGGTTTTTTTTTCTTGTGGGGGTGCGGCAGGGTTAATTGTATATTGAGAGAAGCTTCTGTTTAACTTTGTCTTGTTTTATGTTAGGTCAAACAGCTTTAATACAGACAGGAGTACAGGTAAGGATCAGTTGTACTATAATGCTTGGCTTTATAATAAATGCATGGCATACTTTTTATCACTTGCTCTATTAGCTTTACCTGGGCTCTATTTTTGGATAACCTGTTTTGGGTCATTGTAATTAAAGAGAATAAAGAGTAGATATTACCTTTGGTGTAATTGATCTCTAAGGGTAAAATACAAACTGATCAGTGTTGATGACATTATGGTGTGGCCAGTTAAAGTGGTTTGGGAAGCAGTTGGAACCCAAGGGGTAGTTTTTCCTATTTCATATTCCACTTGAGGCTCAAAATAGTAATACAAGAAAACATGCTGCCTTCCTCCATTTTTTGCACAATTGTATAAAAACTGAAAAAGATCACTAACCATACCTGTGATGGGATTGTGTTGTCTGAGGCAATTTTCCTGCTCTTATTAGCTAAAGTTCTTTGACAATTGATACAAAAAGTTCTTTTCTGTCATACTAATGAAATACAGCCTCCTGACTTCCATAACTAGCAATTGATTTTTCTGTCACTTGACAAAGCATATTTGTTTTACAGTATCCTTAAAATATATGTAAGTAGACAAAGAGCTACAATATTCTAATACTGCAGTGACTATCCAGTGGCACCTCAATTACAGCAGAATTTCAGTTTTAATTTTTAAAAAATGTAGCCCTTTATAGTTTTAGAAAGAAACTTTTGGGTCTGTGATCTGGAGCAGTGCTGCTTTCTGGAGTTTGTAGAGAACAGGAAACCGCTTTAAAGTCTGAACAGTCCCCATTTATTTCAATGGGGAGTCCACTCTGATGCGTAACCATGAAGATGTATGTGTCACTGTACCTAGTAGTTTCTCTGCTATCCAGTTCAGCAAAAAAATCTAGGAGTGAAAATGGAGAAGGGTGGAGAAGATCTAGTAGGTTTGTGAGGTACTGTCTGTATCCCATGGCACTCCCATCCCTCTATTCTCAATGCAATAGACAGCTTTAACAAAGTCAGAGTTTAACTGTTGATTGGAGTCAGGTCTGTGTGGCTAAATGCCATCATTCCTAGGCGAAAAAGGATAATGCCCCCCTAATTCATGCTCTCGTGTCTTTGCCTTTTTCTCTTCAGTCGTGTCAACACTGATGTTTGTTTGGTTTGGTTGTTTGGTTGCATCTCTGCTAGTGGAAGCACTGTGTAGACAGGACAAAGCTAACTTTTCCCATCATATTGTCTAGATCTAGTCTGAGCAAGTAAGACAATGTGGTGGTAAAAATTGCCTGTGCCCTGGCTACTGGTGCTCTTTTCATTGCCAATAGCAGTAGAAAACTTCCCAAAACTTAGGCAGGCTGCCTCTGTAGTTTCTCTTTTTTGACCCTCTCTCCCTTCAGTCTCTTACTAGTGTACCTTCACTTGAGACAACTGCTTTACTTTTTTGTTTTTCTCTTCTTCTTCCCCCTCCCCCCGGCCATCTTAGATAAGACTAATTACACCTTATGGAGAGGTCAGCTTTTGAATAAAGGGAAGCTTTTATGCCATGCTGCTTTGAAATCTGCAACGCGTCCTTTCCTTCCATGTAAACTGTAAGTATTGATTTGAAAACAAGGTTGAAAAATATTGGTGTTTAAAAACTTTCTTTAGCAGAAACTGGTGAACTCTGGCCAGTTTTTTTTTTTTAAATTTAATCTAAATTTACTAGATAAAATTTTCAAGTTACTTAGGAACACAAGTCCAACTTGGGTTTCTAAGTTACTTAAGCACTCTGGAAAATATTTGTCAGTTGACACATGCATTTGGTTTAAACAAACACTTTTTTTTTTTTTTTTTAAATGACACAACAGGCTTTTCTCTGCAATTCCTGTTCCACTGGTAGAAAACTTCCCTGACTCCTTTTTGTATCAAGGAATTAATTTTCAAATGAGTGTATTTAAAAACAAAAACAAATACCCTTCAGTTTTTATTTCATCAATGAGGCTAGGACCATGGGGTTAAAGAGAAGTTGATTTTTTCCTTTTCTCTTTGATTTCAGTCCTGAGAAGCTTAACGTTGAAACTGTTATGAGCATTGATCACCTAAAGAAGAAAATTGCACCAGCATTGTTCTATAAAGAAACTTATCTAGGGGCAAAAGAAGGTAAACACTTGTTATTTTTAGTTCAAAAAGACAATCTGTATATAAACCTGAATTTTTAAGACTTTTTTTCGTCCCCTCTAATTTAGTGTGTAAGAGTGGAATGTACTGTAGCCTTTATGAGGTTGTGGAAAAGACCAGGTCTGGAAGTAACTTGGAAGGCTTACTTCAAAAACTAGAGAAAGAGAAATTAGTAAGTAGAACATGTTTTGACTCTTTTTGGGACAAAAAACAAAAATTCTGTAATATTTCAAGAAAACAGAGAATCTCTCCTTGTTGGCAACACATCAGATGTAAGAGGATTGTTTTTCAGTGCCAGTGATACATTGGAGCTTGTTACTGTTAGTGAATGAATCTCCTGATCTTTGGTGCATACTTCATACTAGATATACTTTTTTGCTTGAAAACACAGGTTCTTGTTAAACCACTTGGGGACAGAGGATATCTCTTTCTTCTTTCTCCTTGGCAAATGACTTCCCCGTATGGTATGTAATTTTTTAAAATACTTAATGGTCTTTTGAAATATAACTGGCTTCCTCTTAATAAATTACATAATTGTTACTTTTTTTTGTAGAGCACCAAACTGGAAGGTCCCGCATTCTACAGGCATTGTTTCTATTTCAGGAACCTAGAGGTATAGTGACTTCAAGTAAGTCCATTGACTTCTGATTGCCTTCTTTGGTTAGATATAGTTAATATGCAGTTGAGGTGCTCATCTACAGAGCTTAGTTTTAGGTCAGGGTTGCTGTTCATAATGCATGAGCATGAAAGATCATAGATCGATTTTTTTAGATATCAGTGATTGCAGGGCTAGCACTATTAAAAAAGCCTTTTTACTCTTTTTTGTTACTTAGTACAATAGTTCAGTTTTTTCTGTTTTACTTCTATGAAAGGGAGCAATATTTATTTCCACTAAGTTCCAGTAGAACTAGCTATCCATCTGTCCTTGAAGAGTACCTTTTATTGCGATGTATCATTACAGCTACACACTTAAATCCTCAATTAGTTTTGACACAGAATGCCCTACAGCTATAATTTGTCCTTCATGTAACTCCGTTAATTTGGTTTCTTGAAGTTATGCACTAGGACACAAATCATGTTCTCAATTCAATAACTGAGCAAACAAAATGTGCAGTGAGAGAAGCCTAGGATAATCAGTTATCACTAATACCACTAAAAGGAACTGAACTTAATAGAACTTTAATGGATACATCTGGAATGTAACTTGAATCCACCATTCAGAGTTGAAACTCTTCTGCTTCTAGTATTACTTACTGAGCATGTACTTCGCAACTTGATTTGAAACAGTCCACACATTAATGTAGTCAAAATCCAGCCTTTCCCTTGATTTTACTTTACTTTAACAAAGGAATTAATAATCCAATAACATGGTTCATCTCAGACCAGGATTCCTACCTCACCCTACATCTTAGATCCCTTCACATTCTAGAGTAGCCTGTGTAAATATCAGGGAGATGAATGACTTGCTTGTATCTTTCAGCTAAGAAAATACCACAGCTAAACACAGTGGGTTCACAGGAGAACGCTATCAGCCTGCTGCACTAAGGGATCTAGTTAGTTCTCCACTACCATATAATATTTTTCATTTGTTATTCAAATTGATTTTATATTGCCTCCAAAAACATACATGTGGGTCAAAATAACTAATAGAAATGGATCCTTTAATAAAAAGTGGTATTTCATAACCCAACATAAAAATGGCCATACTGGGTCAGACCAGTGGTCCATCTAGCTCAGTATCCTGTCTTCTGGCCAATGCCAGATGTTTCAAAGGGAATGAACAGAACAGGACAATTGCCAAGTGATCCATCCCCTATCATTCAGTCCTGCATCTGGCAGTGAAGAGGCTCAGGGACACCCATGTCATGGGGTTGCATCCCTGACCATTATGGTAAATAGCCATTGAAGAACCTGTCCTCTGTGAACTTGTATAGTTGTTTTTTGAACTCAGTTATAGTTTTGGCCTTCACAACATCCCTTTGCAGCGAGTTCCACAGTCAACCTATATGTTGTGTGAAGAAGTACTTCCTTTTTGTTTGTGTGTTTTTTTTTTTAAACCTGTTGACTATTAATTTCATTAGGTGACCCCTAGTTCTTGTATTATTATGAATGGGTAAATAACACTTGCTCCACACCATTCATGATTTTTATAGACCTTGATCATATTCCCCCTTAGTCAACTCTGCCCCACCCCCCCAACCCCTTGTATGGAAGCAGTTCTATATCCTTAATCATTTTTTGTTGCCATTCTCTATACCTTTTTCCATTTCTGATATATCTTTTTTGAGATGGGGGTGGCCAGAACTGCATGCAGTAGTCCAGGTGTGGACGTACCATGGATTTCTATAGTGGCATTATAAGACAGTAAATATCTGTCCCTTTCCTAATGGTTCCCAACATTCTGTTAGCTCTTTTGACTGCTGCTTACACGTTGAGCGGATGTTTTCAGAGAACTATCCACAGTTACTCCCAAGATCTTTCTTGAGTCGTAAAGCTAATTTAGACCCCATCATTTTGCATGTGTAGCTGGGATTGTTTTCTGATTTGCATTTATCAATATTGAATTTCATCTGTCATTTTGTTGGTGAGCCACCCAGTTTAGTGAGTTCCCATTGTAACTTTTAGCAGTCTGCTTTGAACTTGCATATCTTGAGGAAATTTTTTATCCTTGGCAAACTTTGCCACCTCGCTGTTTATGATTATGTTGAACAGTACAGGTCCCCGTACAGATCTTTGGGGGACCCTGCTGTTTACCTCTCTCCATTCTGAAAATGGACTATTTATTCCTATCTTTTGTTTCCTGTCTTTTAACCAGTTACTGATCCATGAAAGGATCTTCCTCTTATCCCATGACTGTTCAATTTGGTGAGGGACATTCTCAAAGTGTATTTGAAATTTTAAGTGTACTATATGCACTGGATTACTCCTGTCCACAGGTTTGTTTGACCCCCCCTCAAAGAATTCTAATAAATTGGTGAAGCAGCTTTTCCCTTCACAAAAGCAGTGTTGACTCTTCCCCAATAAACTCTGTTCATCTATGTGTCTGATAATTCTGTTCTTTACTATAGTGTCAACCAGTTTGCCTAGTACTGAAGTTACGCTTACCAGCCTATAATGCCAGTATCACTGCTGGAGGCTTTTTTTTTTTTAATGGTGTCAAATTAGCTATCCTCCAGTCATCTGGTACAGCTGACTTTAAGTGATAAATTACATACCACAGCTAGTAGTTCTGCAATTTCATGTCTGAGTTCCTTCAGAACTCTTGAGTAAATACCATCTGGTCCTAGTGATTTATTACTGTTTTTAAGGGGGAAAATTTTATCCATGTTGAAACTTTCAGGCTCTCTGACTTTCCCTCCCTCCCCAGGACCCATCACCTATTAATATTTATTTTGTACTATCCCATTACCAGCTGGGGACCAAAGCTCCATTGGGCTAGGCACTGTGCATGTGTATGATTAAGACAGAGTATAAATACAATAAATGTTGAGACACAACAGGTAGCTATTGACCTCCCTTCTACCTTTTTTGTAACTGAGCCTACTGTAATTAAGCAATAATTGCTGCACGCCACACAATAGCATCCAAACTGTGTGCCATGTACTGTGAAAACCTGTCACTTTTTTCTTTTATTCCCCTCTTCATTTGTGTCCTGGCTTCTTTGAACATTTCTAAGACTTGCTTTGAGAACAAACCAAGCACAAAACTAACGGCTGACTGACCTTATGGATTTTAACTTCCAAAGGATTGGGGCATTGCTTGAATAGTTGGAAGAGGGAGGAACGCCTTCGTTGCCAGGGTGATGAGAGCAGTATAAAAGTGTACATAGAAAGGCAACAAGTGGTGGTGAAGGCCTTTAGTCTGATCATGTCAATCAGACTGTCCATCTTTTTTTTTATTATTATTATTATTATTTTTTTTTTATTTTATTTTCAGGAGTGAAAAATAGGGGAGGTTGGGGGAAGTCTTTGCTGTCTTTCTGTAGTGAACAGGATGATCTAATCATGTTTGATAAATGTCTGTAGCTTTTTTTTGTAAGTAACTTGATTTTTCCTGAGGTAATCTAAAGACTGGATTTAGATAATCTCGCCATAGGTATAATTGCCAGAAAAATTGAAAGTCTCTAATAATTTAGAAGCCATATATTTTTGTCACAGCTTTCGTAATGATGATTTGTTTTAATCATGGGCTCTCTTTCCTTCCATCACAGCACAAAAAAATGTTCCCTTCACAGCACAGAAAAGTTCAGCTACATCAGTACTGCAGGAAAACCATGAGATTATGCCAAAGCTCATGAAGTTTATTCAGTCACTACACTTTGCTTTAATTCAGTCTCGTAAAGACACTACTGCAGACTTCAATACTGTTGTGGAAAAGCATATAAACGAATATTTGAAGCGAAGCATTAGTGGGTCTAGCAAATATAGGGAGTTTGTATTATACCCTTATGAATCACGGCTGGATGACAGAAAATTTCTGTATCCTGCTCCAAAAAACAAATCCCATATTGACAGCTGCTTGCGTAATTACATCTTTGGTGCTGAAGCCTATCAACTGCCTGTTTCTAAAGCAAAAGAATTGATGGAGGGAAATCAGAAAGTTCAGCAGTTCAGTCCCATTTCAGATTATGAAGCCCCAGAAGAAGAAACTGACTTCGCAAATGCAAAAACTGGGAAAAGAATTGGTTCTAAATGTGATGGTGCTGCTGCCAAGCAAAAAACCCCTCATCCTGGGGACTATGATCCTGATAGACTCAAAGAGCTAATTAATTTAATTCAGTGCAAGAAAAAAAATGTAGGTGGAGAATCTGATACAGAAGACACTAGAAACAAAAGTGGACTGAAACGAAGGCTACACAGTCACTCGGAAAATCTGAGGAAGCACTTAAAAATGAGTGAATCTTCAGAAATTAGTTGCCAGTATGAAGGTAAGAAACATAATTAATCTAGAACTCACTTTTTAAATAGTAATATTATATTGAAAACTTGAAATGGAAGTGCTTTAGGCCTTCAGTGCTTAAGACCATTGGAATAACTTTGTTGGTTAGTGCTGTTCTGTTTATGCACAGTTCCTTCATTCATAAATGATTAGTGTGAAAGTTTCATAAATAAAGGGATGATTGTCATTGGACACCTTTTATAAATATATATAACCTCCTTCTAGCAGCCAAGAGCACAAGCAACTCCCATTGATTTCCACAGAAGCTGCTGCTGCTCTGCAGGTCTAGAAATAAGACCAGTGGCTTGCTTATAAAAGGATATATTTTGGAGGCTGTAGATACCCACATGTTCTGTGCATTTAGGGTCTTTATACAGATTTTTGGTATCCTAATATTTTTCTGTGGAATTTAATATTTTAAATAATTGTGTGTAGCCCTTTATGGTTCCAGTGTGGTGGTGTAGTCTCCCTGAATGTGCAAACAAACTGAAACAGTAGCTTGGAGAGGCAAGCACTGCTTTCATGCCTCTTGATGGTGTTTAAAACACTGGAGTTCAATATAACTGACACCAGCACTGCTAACTATTTAATTTATCTTGGCAAAAGCGTAACTAATGCTCTTATCCAGTGTTGGTGAATGTTGCATTTCTTGAAAGAATGTTAACTAGAAATAAGCTTGAAAATAATTATTACATTCATGGGTTCTGTTTTTACACCTAAAACAAAAAATGAGCATAGAGCACTTTTCTCTTCACCTTTTACCGCCTCGACACAAGATAATAGATCACAGTTCTGCTAAAAAGGCTTTGATTCCTGCAGAGTGCTGCAGTGTCTTATTTTTACCTTTTTTCTTAAAAAAAAAAAAAAAAAAAAAAAAAAAGCGCACACCTCTTGGCCTGCTGTGCGCACATGCACTTTCTACAGCAATTGAAGTAGGTCACTGAAATAGGGCTGATAAGATCTGGGGGTAGACTTACAGCCCTAGGAAATTGCTGTCCTCTCCCTTCCCTTATCCCCCCAGATTAGTCCAAATTTTCTCTGCACGTGAACTATGCAAATTTATTTTAGAGCCTGGGAGGATGTTTAGAAAGATGAATTGGTATTGAATGGCTTTTTTTCCCCTCCCTTTCCCTCTAAAGGAGGAAGAACCTCAGAATCTCCACAGTCTGTTTTCTCAATAATTACTGGTCTTGGTGGACATGATACTGACTTGAGACAACAAGATGTATCAGACCCTGCAGTTACAGACACACATGGTCTCATTAAGTTGCTCTTAGAAACACTAGCTAGTGCAGGACACTTGGATTCATCATTGGCACGGTCTGTTAACCAAGCTTTAGGATTGGACACTGATGAAATGGAGAATTTAAGGCAAAAACATGAATATGAATCAATTCCAGCACAGGATAAGGAAGAACATGTGCTTCCTAATATTGCACAAGCTGAAAATGTAAACTTTAAGGATCCACATAGCCCAGTGATGTTGGAAACTGAAGCAACATGCTTAGCCTATCCTACGGATGTTGACCTAAGGCTTTCTGCTAGTGAAGTAGGCATTGACCACACGCTGCGTATAAAAGTAAGTATCTTCAAGGGAAAAATCCAGTATTACTAGGATGCTGATTAATACAGTTGTGAAAATTTCTTAATCATTTAGTTCCTATAAATTGTATGCAAGACTTCTGTTCTTAGGCATTTGTTTCTCCACATCTTGGAGCTTTTATATTTCCCAGGAGCTATACTGAAAAGTCAAGTTTTTCTGTACGCTAACTTATCCTTTTTTTTTTTTCTTTTTTTTTTTTTTAATACTTGCTCCCGGCTATTAGGCCCATTCCTCTTCTTTCAAAAAATAACTAAAGAGAACCTTGAAGATGAGACATACCTGTAGTCTCAATCTGTTCTGGCCGAGTTTTTCAACTTGCTTGTAGGGGAGCTCCAATAATATACAATAAAATTGCTGTTCCTTTGCTTAAGCAGGTAGCTGCCTGTTGTAGACTTGTCTTTTTGGTATCTTTTTCATCCTACGTAGGAACCCACCATCACTAACAATCCTCCTTTCCACCTCTTGCAGGGATCAGACATTTTTATTCAGCCTCTTAGATGATTCATGGTGGTGTGGCTTCTCTGTGGAGTATCAGGGGTTGTATTTTATGGGAGCAGGCATGGTAATGATTATATAATTCAAGTCCCCATGTGCCCCTCCTGTTTAGTCACCTCTTTTCTCTCCAGAGAATGGAGAGATCCACTGTGGTCAACCCTCTACTACCATCCCCTTGGGATGGCATTGGATCCTGCTGGGATGAGGCCTGCTACACTTGGAAGCACAGTAAGGAGAGGCTGGGAGCCCAAGTTCCTAGATCCAGCTGGGAAGGGTATTGTGCAGTCCTTAACCGCTGCCTTCCAAAATGCTAAGCACAAAGGATCTTTCTTCTCCCGGTTTACTCC
This sequence comes from Natator depressus, assembly GCF_965152275.1. Classification (NCBI taxonomy): domain Eukaryota; kingdom Metazoa; phylum Chordata; order Testudines; family Cheloniidae; genus Natator; species Natator depressus. The sequence goes on from NC_134240.1 coordinate 25,571,862, forward strand.
TGCAGTCAGTTTTCTGTGGGCAGGTTAATGTGCTCCCCAGTCACTGGTATCCAGTTCTAGTGTCCACAGTTCAATAAGAAGGTTCATAAATTGGGGAGGGTTCAGAGAAGAGCCATGAGATTGATTAAAGGATTAGAAAGCATGCCTTGTAGTGATAGATTCAAGGAGCTCAGTCTAGTTATCTTAACAAAGAGAACATGAAAGGTTGACTTGATTAGTCTCTAAGTACCTACATGGGGAATAAATATTTGATAATGGGCTCTTCAGTCTAGCAGAGACAGGTATAACACTATCCAATGGCTGGAAGCTGAAGTTGGACACATTCAGACTGGAAATAAGATGTATGGAGATAAGACTTCAGGGACGTGAGAAATTCAGGATCTGAGGCTAGATCTACGCTATAAACTTATATCTGGGTAACTACATCGCTCAGGGGTGTTAGCGACAGTTATACTGACCAGATCCTTGGTACAGACAGCATTGTGTCAGTGGGAGGGCTTCTCCTGTCAACATAGTTGCCACCTCTTGTGGAGGTGAATTAACTGTGCTGATGGGAGAAGCTCTCCTGTTTGGCGTAGTGTCATCTTTTCTAAAACACTGCAGCAGCGTTGCACTGCTTCAAGGGTAGACCTTCCCTCAGTTTCCTCATCTGTCTTATATTCTGACCCCTGGAAAGAGTCGTCCATTTCCTATTCAGTTATTGCTAGAGCATGGGTTCTCAGACTGGGGGTTGAGCCCACTCGGGGTCACGAGGTTATTACATGGGGGATTGCGAACTGTCAGCCTCCACCCCAAATCCCGCTTTGCCTCCTGCATTTATAATGGTGTTAAATTAAAAAACACTCTTAAATATATTTATTGGGGGGGGGGGGGTCACACTCAGTGGCTTTTTATATGAAAGGGGTCACCAGTACAAAAGTTTGAGAACCACTGTGCTAGAGGGATTCAAGTACATATTAAGGAAGCATCTATAGTGGATGGATTTCCATGTCTTATTGTGATTAAGCATGGCATTTTTCAAAATGGTTCGGCATTGGCCTGGCTCTACCCCCATTGAAGTCAGTGTGGGGGGAAAAAACTGCCATTGATTTCAGTGGGGCGGAGTTAGGCCAGTGCTAAGCTCTTTAAAATCTCACCCTAGAACTCTCTAGGCCCAGGTGGTCATATTTTGGGGGAGAGAATCTGAGCAGCCTGTAAGTGGACCATACATACTTCCCTACACCATTATTGTGTGAATGTTGGAATTTCCTCTCAGTACAGCTTTTGACTGTAGGGTTCTGAGAGCTCCAGTCCAAGGATCTTCTAGTTAGGTTTCCCAGATAAATTCTTCCATGGTCTAGGTCAGTGGCTCTCAAACTTTTGTACTGGTGACCCCTTTCACATAGCAAGTCTCTGAGTGCGACCACCTCCTTATAAATTAAAAACACTTTTAAAATATATTTAACACCATTATAAATGCTGGAGGTAAAGCGGGGTTTAGGGTGGAGGTTGACAACTCGTGGCCCCCCCCCATGTAATAACCTCATGACCACTTGAGGGGTCCTGACCCCCAGTTTGAGAACCCCCGGTCTAGGTAATTAGGTATTACCCAGCTCCTAGGTTATTGGAGCTCCCTGAGTAGAAAAAGGAATTTTGGTCCTATTTGTAAATAACACTTATGTAAGCAGTTCTGACAATCTGGAATCTGTTTGCAATGGTATTGTAGCTGTGTGGGTCCCAGGATATAAGAGACACGTGGGTGAGGTAATATGTTCTACTAGACCAACTTCAGTTGGTGGAAGAGACAATAAGCTTTCGAGCTTCATAGAGCTCAACTTCAGGTCTGCAAAAGGAAACCAGTGTGTCAGTTAAATGCAAGGTGGGAAACGTTAAGCATAAGGGTTTAAAGCTGTGCAAGAAACTACTTAAAATGAAGTGGGCAGTTAAAACCTCTGAAGCTGTAGGACAAAGGAGGGTTAGTGGGTTACAAATTTGTGTAATGAGCACAAAAATAGTCTCTATGGAGACCATGATTTTTAGGCGACATCTGCATTAGCAACTGAACTACACAACTTTTTGTCTTTCAGGGGTATTACCCACACACAAACCAAAAGACAGTTTTGCAGACGACGAGCACCGGTGTGAACGCTTTGCACAGCTAACTCTGCTCATTGTGGGGTGGAAGTTTTTTATTGGCAGGAGAGCCAACAAACAGGGGCTACACTGTGTGCCTTTTAGCAGCACAGCTGCAGCAACACAGCTGTGTAGCTAAAAACTGTGTAGTGTAGACATAGTTTTCATGTCTAGCAGAGTTATGAATTTTAGTTTGCAGGCTTGTCTTTTGAAGGTGTTGTGCAGATTTCTTTTGAGGATGTGTACTGATAGGTCAGATAGGGTGGGACAGCTTTGTGAAAAATGTTGGTCACAGGCGATAAGATTGTGTGGTTTTGTCTTCTTAAATCATTTTTCTGTGTAGGGCTCATTAAGAGTGAACCCCACAGAACACGCCTTTCCAGATTGATTTGTCCAATGCATATGCCTATCACAACATGTGGTTTATCTCATTCAGTACATCAAATGCCCCAACAACTGTGTTGGTGAAACCAAATAATCGCTACTCGCTTGAACGAATTCACCCAGCTTGTCTCAACCTGGAATCTAGCTAGGAATCCTACTGATTCTATAAATTTGGAGTTAAATTCTGAAAGTTATCAACTGGTTGAGGGAGGTGTGCCTCTTCTGCCTTGGCTGTCAGCTGACTGAAGCTACCTGGTTAAGGAAAGGAAGAGAGAAATCCACTTACAGATAGTTCTGAATGCTTGAAACAGGAGCAGGGGAAAAGGCCATCTAGCAAATGCGCCTAAAACGGCGTTTTGAATTCCTATGGGAAAGACACTGGTTTTTGTCACTCCAGAAACTTTGATCTGTCATCAAGGATAGAAATGCTTACGGTGAATATTTCTGCCTGTGTTCAGATTTGATTAACTTAAATGCAAAAATTCCATTAGATTGATATCTGCATTCCTACTATTGTTGAGATGGCAAAGGTTAATACCTATGTTAAGGATACATCATAGTCTTGAACTGAGATTTTTTTTTTTTTAAAGGAACCAAGTACTGGAAGTGTTAGTAGCTTTGATGGCTATAGCCCGTGTCCTAGCACTCCTATTGAACATGCTTATCGCAGGCAACATTCTAGTTCAAATAATATAGGAGAGGTTGGAATACACTGGAAGCTGATTCCAATTACAGGTAAGACATACTACTAACTTTTATGCTGCCCTAAAATGTAAAAGAACCAGTTTTCTAAAGGTCTCATCTTTCATAGATCCCACTCTTGGGTCACTATATGTAGAGTTTTGTTTTTAATATTTGATTATTACAGAAAAAGGCTGAACTATAAGACCCCAGGGATCAAATTCTGCTGTGTTTATACCCATGAAACATCCCATTCTCTTTATTGGGCATGCTTAGCTGTAACAGAGACCAGATTTTAACCTCTTGGATGTGATGAATAAATAGGAATAGCTTTGGTAATATACTGACACATAGTGTAGCTGTCTAGAATTGTGGTGGTCTTATTCAGTCATTTGCTTGAATTTGTATCTCACAAGATGTATCAGACTAAAAACAAAGTTGAAGTTGTCACTTTGGTAATGACGGCACACTTTTTACTTGCAAAATTAAACAGGCTGATACTATGGGGTTCAACATAGAAATCCTTTAAGGTTACAGTTGACCTTACTTGAAGAAGAGTCCCTTTTCACCAAATCAAACTATCCTACTAAAAGTACTTCAGAGTCTTTTTTCATCTTTGACCATAAGAATGAAACCCATTTTTCTCAGAGAATCTTCTTTAAAGAACCTTCTCATCCTACCTCTTGATGACTGAGTCGACAGTATTAAGTCCCTGAGAAACTTAGAGTGTTGGCTTGAGGGGTGTGGGTGGTGGGATAGAAGAGGTGAGAAGTCAAGAGCCATAAATGCATCTGAGGCTGGGCACTGAGTCCCTTCTCTGCGCGTGTGCATTTCCCCCCCCCCCCCCCCCCCGTTTCCCTTGTGACTGTCCCAAATATGATGTATTAACTGTCATACCCCACAAGTAAAAACTATTGGTTCCTGCTCATCTTCTAAGAATCCTGCAGTGGTGGCTGTGGGTGGAACTGGATTGGCCTTACCAAAGGGCACTGAGACCATTTTAATACCCATCTTCTTGGTTTTTTTCCACAAACTTCTTTGTAAGCTTTTCAGTGAGATAGGATAGCTTGGATATCTGACCTTTCGCAGTTTAAGCCCCAAAGGACATCAGTACCCATTCAGTGCTTTGCCTGGAAACAATTACTATGTGTGCTGACACCACATGGTTGTGGAAGTAGCAATGGCAAGGAATGTGATTAGGCAGCTCAAACTATAGTTTATCATAAGTGCTGGATGTGGGCATTCTTATGAGGATTTGCCAGTTGGCTGTTACACAGTGTATAGTAGTCTACTAGGTTTCAGTATTATGCCAAGTGTTTTTTATCTGAACCATGCAATTCTCTGTGAAGTATTCTCTTGGATAAAAAGAGAAGGAACATCCCTGATCACCAGAGATGAAGGAGGTGGTGTGTTTTTAAATTAATAGACCTCACCAGTGTTACAAACTCTAGGGGGTTAACTTTCAAGTTAACTCTTACTGTATTTATACACTGATTAGTTCTATAACACAATTAGTTTGAGAGGTGCTAGATAAGTATCTATCGAGAAACTCTACAAATGCTAACTGCTGCTCTCCCTCAGGAGGGGCAGGAAGAGATCCAGAGGATCAACTGGAAAAACATGGAGATAACCAAACAGGTGAGAAGGATGACTGCGCTTTTTTTTTTTTTCCCCCCATATGCCACTACTTCCCAATTTATAGTTTCTTCTGGTACTGATTTCATCAGGAAACTGGGGAGTGGATCCGTAGAGTGCCATTGAATTAATGGAACTGATTCACTAAAGTGACCCAAGAATGTTAAAGGAGAATTAGAACAGTCTTAAGATTTCAGGCTTTTCTGTCAGTTGTTTGATTCTAACAAGCATACGTTCCTGAAAATGTAATAGCGTCAAGGAGCCTTTGAATTTCCTTTTAGGGATTTAAGATCTTTTAAATAGCATCACGTACAATAAGCTTCTCTGCCTCTATATAATAGACTGCATCTGATGGTTTGTGGGTTTCTTTATTTTTGTGGTGGAGAGATGGTTGTGGAAGGAAAGCATAGGCCCCAGGGAAAGCAACTTCAGTTTTTCGCTGTTTTCTCAATTGTAAGGAGATAAATTAGTGATTGATCTCTTGCTATCAGTTTATAAATAGTAAGGTAAAAAAAAAATCAAAATTGAAAATTACTGCTTTTCATTTTCAGTCCTCTATCATGGTTGTGAGGAATGACAGAAAGTCCTGATTTTTTAAAGTAGTAAATTCTTTGCTTTTTGTTGCATGATGCTTTCCAGTCCTTGTCACTGAAAAAACTTACTATTGCCTTTAGTTACCTAACTTACATGGATATTTTGTGTTGCTGAGCACTGGGTAATCTTTCATGTCTTAATTGCTACATAATCCAAACTCCATAATAGGCTGGAAATAAACCTGGGTTTCAGTTTTAGCAATCCGCTTTCTTGCTTATGATCACTTTGTCCTAACCAGAAGCTAGTTTTATTCCTTAAATTAAAAGTTCATCTTGAATCTCCAGAAATTCAATCCAACTTGGTTCTTGCTTGCTTTTCCCTGTTACCTTGTACAAGAAGGCTAGTGGGATAGTAGATCTTAAAAATGATGGCTTTTAATGCTATTCATCTTGCACCCTAAGCTATTAAATGTTCTGGGATATTTTCCTTTGGCATGCACTACTTGAACTGCTGATATTTATTTTTGAAATAAACTCATCAAAACTGTCTCTTCCTTTTGTCTTTCTAGAATGACATCTTTCTGCAGCATTGCAGAATCTTGCTTAAAGCAACAAGAATAGCTAGATCTTTTTTTAAAAAAAGCTGGTATTTTTCTACAAACTAACTGGACAGACCAAATTAAAGTAGGAAGTCAGATATTTGAACAGGAACAAACGCTGGAAGTTATTTGCTCAGTATACCTGTTTGACAATTTCTATTTGTGCCTACACAGTTAGTTTCTCCTGAGTACTTGTGACCCAATGGTGTAGATATGTGAAGGATGCCACCTTCAGAGAGTGCTCATTAAAAGTAATGTCTCTCTCCTCCCTCCCCCCCCCCCCGTAAAGTGGCTGAAAATGCTTTGAGTTTAAAATTCTGACCCCAAAGCTTACCTTTGCATTGTAGTTTGCATTTCTGCTGTAGTTGTTAACGAGCCTTTGCAAGCTACGAGGCTTTTCTTTGTTACATAAGGAATACTATCAGGTTTTGGGGTTTTTTTGTAAATAGTTTCTCTTGTCAACAAACTTGAATAGCAACTTAAAGTTCTACATGTTCAGATAGCCTTATGTTGAAAGGCAGGATCTGTCATGTGTGGGTTTTGTTTTTTAAATGCACTGAACTTTTCTCTTGCAAAACAACTAAGTTGATCTTTCAGGTGGTTGTGATGTCTCAAATTAGTGATAAATCTTGTAGCATCTCTCTCAATGATTTTCATATTTTGGTTTTGGAAACTTCACCATGTTCTACATAGTGAAGCATGGCAGGGGGTGGGTGGGGTCCATAATAAAAATTTCGTTCCTAATAATCTGTATTTAAGGATGTAACTGAATAGTAATATGTCCTATTGAAAATTTAGAAAGTGGTAAAATTTATAGTATTGTTAGTTTAGTGTGATTCAGAAGTATATGAAAAGATTATAGTACCATATATTTCTGGGTACAAAGATAAAATAGTTTTGTGAAAGTGCCATTTTTGATAAGCAGCTTGACACAAATGAAATGCACAACTAAGAACATATTGCCTGCAATTCACACTAGGGCAAACTAGGTTTAAAATCCTAACATTGTGTAGGAAACGTGGCTACAGTGCTGCTACATTCTGGTAACTTTTTGCTGCTGGAAAAGTCTTCAGGGGGAGGAGGGGAAGGGAGTATATTTTTAAAATGACTCTTAAAAATATTCATATAGCAGTGACTTCTAGATTCAGATGCACTCTGCATACCGGTGTATTGGTTCTGAGGGTCAAACTCTGTTCTCTTCTTTTTGCATAATCCCCAAAATAAAGATTCTACAGGTCATCTTTAGACCCTCAGTTGCACCTAGGCAACCCAGTTGCCTTCAGTTGTAATTGCTTGGAACTTAATTTGAGAAGAGAAGAAATAAGAGTCTGGCACAAAGGAATAGAATCTGTTCACTTCTGCTTGGCTTTGCATAGATAACAGGATTTTAAAATCCTGAAACAAATCTTATTTTTGTCACTAAATTAGATTGGTATCCTGTTAAGCACACACACAGGTGTATTTTGTTTTTTGTACTTACTAGTAAAAGTATAATTGCACTTTAAAGGGATACGAATTTAAGACATTCTTACATAATTTTAGGTTTCAGAGTAGCAGCTGTGTTAGTCTGTATTCACAAAAAGAAAAGGAGTACTTGTGGCACCTTAGAGACTAACCAATTTATTTGAGCATAAGCTTTCGGGAGCTACAGCTCACTTCATCGGATGCAAGTGAGCTATAGCTCCCGAAAGCTTATGCTCAAATAAATTGGTTAGTCTCTAAGGTGCCACAAGTACTCCTTTTCTTTTTACATATTTTTGGATACTATTTCTACTCCAGAGATGACACGCCTCTTCCCTTATCCCCCAAACCAGATTTAGTGATTTTACAATCTCATTTTCCACCCCCCACTTTTTTTTAATGGTTTTTTCTCTCATGGTGCTGTTAGAAAGTCCCACACAAACCGAAGAGGAAACTGATAGCAATTTCAGTTTTTCCCAGGTACTACTACACAAAGTGCTGTCAAAAGCACAAAGTAAAAACCTTTGTTTGCAGATGTGGCAAAGAGGCAATGGATTGAATGTGCTTGGGGACGGAACTAACCATATCTAGAAATGATCTGTGTCAGGCTTGGAATAATGCAGTGAAACTTTTCCACATCTGTGCAGTGTTACCTGTTCTGTAAATAAATGGAGGGCTTCTGTTACTGCTGTTAATCTTGTATTATTTTATGAGTATTGAAAGAAACTTGCTTAACAGCAAGGTTGTAGAGAGACCTGGGATTATGAGGGAGTCACTAGCTGAACTCAGATTTTTCATAATTGCATGCCAACAATGCTTGCAAAAATGGCTCGCCATCCAACTCCTCATTTTACATGCACACAATTTAAACTCTACACCAGTGGTTCTCAAAGCTAGCCCGCCACTTTGTTCAGGGAAAACCCTTGGTGGGCCAGACCAGTTTGTTTACTGCCGCGTCCAGAGGTTTGGCCAATCGCGGCTCCCACTGGGCGCTCTAGGCCAATGGGGGCTGTGGGAAGGGCAGCCAGCACATCCCTCGGCCCATGCCGCTTTCTGCAGCCCCCATTGGCCTGGAGCATTAAACCGCGGCCAGTGGGAGCCGCAATCAGCCAAACCTGCGGATGCCGCAGGTAAACAAACCGGCCCAGCCCGCCAGGGGCTTTCCCTGAACAAGCGGCGGACTGGCTTTGAGAACCACTGCTCTACACCATAATATGTGACTTCTACTTAAAAGCTAGATAGGAAGAAAATGTCAATGATTTAATTGGTCACCTACCCACTTCAGTCTGCTTAAATCTTGTGAAGTTTCTGTTGCTTCCTGTTGTTCAATAGTGCTCATCAGATATTGTTGTCGGACAAAATGACTTGCTTATGATTTTTCGTTCCTAAGTGAGAGTAATGAAATCCTAAAATACTTTGTTTTTTCTTCCCTCCTCCCTCCCCCCGAACCTAAGAAAGGTTAAACTCTGAGTGCTTCTGTACTAGCACTTTGGCATTAATGCCTCAAATGCAGAGTTAATTTGTTAGGTAGAAGTTGATGCTGTTTTAAAATTATTACAAACTTCAAAGTGTGTATTTTTGTTGAATTTTCAAACTTTAGATTTATAATAATTAACTCTTCCTGTATAGGTCTGAAATCACCAGAAGAACAACTGGTGTATTTACCACCAAAGGATGCCCTTCCTAATGACCCCCGGGTAATAAATAGACAAAGAAGTTCTGATTACCAGTTTCCATACTCTCCATTTTCAGACATACAAAAGGGGACAAAAGAAGATGGATTGTATACAAGTCACGTGGAGAAAAATGAAGATCAGTGTGCACTAACAGAGCACCCTCTTGCATCTAAGCACTCCATAAGTGGAATAATAGAGTCTACATTACTGGAAGAATACAATCTCTTTGCAAGAAAAGTTCAGGAGATTTTGCAGCAGAAGAATATTGCATATGTGAGTGGAATGTCCACTCCTGTCTTTTCAGCCCAGGAGAGGGTAATGAGACTTTCTCAATACATACATTTACAGGCATCAGAAATCTCTGTCCAAGAGTATATAGAGAGGCTGAGTGAAAAGCTGAATAATGTTGCTCTGTCGTCATCTTGTGGTAGGCATACTCCACCTCTTAATTCTAGTCCTGATCCAGCAGGAGATGCTGTAACTGAGGCTCAATTGAATCCTCTACCAGAACAGGGTGTATCTGTTTCAAGTGACTTTGACACTGCACTGTTATCAGAACCACTGTGTAACAGTATTGTGGAGGAGCCAAACTGTAATGAGCAGCATTCATCAATGAACTTAACCATAGTGAAAGAGGAAATGGACCATGTTAGTGCCACCACAGAGGTTTTACTGACATCTGATAAGAACACTTCCAGTGATGATCCACTGGAGCCACCAGAAAAGACTCAGAAATCACCAGATAACTTAAACATTTCAACCCAACCAGCACTCTCTGATTTTATAAGCCAGTTAAAACCTGAAGTATTCAACAGCTTGGTCAAAATCATTAAAGATGTACAGAAAAACACTGTGAAATTTTACATTCATGAAGAGGAGGAAAGTACTCTCTGCAAAGAAATACAGGTAAATAGGTTTTTTCCTTTGGGACCTATCCTTAGCATAGAGCTAGGGTGTCTCACGTGTCATAGCTTCTGTAGGCTGAGCAAATTGCACATATCAGGGGCTTCTTGCATTCCTTTATTTCCCTTTTTCCCCCCACTCCAAGACTGCAGAAGCTCACTTTGTGCCATGCTCCCATCCCCTTCTGTTTCAGGAACTCCATCAACCAGTTCTTTTGATTTATAAACAGTTGCAGAGCTGCTCAAAGCTGTGGCTCTGTTAATCAGCTGGCACAGGCTGTATCCCCCATTTTCCTCCTCCCTGTCTTTCAGTTATTCCCCAAAATCAACAGGATTTTGCTCATTGATGCTTGGAACATTCCCTGAAATAGTGGTGGTCAAAAATTGCACTACATCCAAACAGAGAGATGCCAGCAAGTTGAGTGTAAGGCCTTGAAAGCTTGTCCAAATATTTCTACATTTTAAAAATGGTGTTAATTGGAGCCATTCAGTCTGGGATAAATAAACCTGACTTGCAGACACATCAGTAAGGTATAGATGCATTTGAGCTTTGAAATTTGGTGTTACTTTTTCATAAGTCAGTGAAGGCTCGCCTGTGGCATATTTGCACTCAATTTAAGTCTTCCTCTTGTCTAGGAAAGGTATAAACCTCTTTCCAGCTGGACGGTGGGATTAGTTGGAGAAGACCTTGTTTTGTTGTTTTTGAAAGTAGCACTGTAGGGCAGCTTCTGTGAGGTTTCAGGAATAAAAAGAGAAACATGATCAAAAGCATATTCTCCATTCTACTTGAAGTGGAAAATGTATTAAGGGATGGTCAGGGAATGAGAAATTCCTATAATTTTTGCTTCTTGAAATTCCAGATAATGTTGAGAAATTGCACTTCTGTGTTTAATATTAAATATCATGGAGTTGAAAGTAAAATGTGTTTGGCTTTTAGTGAAAAGTGCATTTTTCAGCAGGGACTAAGGTGGTCAGCCACTTAGATGGAGTTCCGTAAAAATAATTACAGAAATAGCTTTACAAAATTAATCTAGTCAGTGTGTTTCTTTTTAGCTAGTGCTCTTGAGTACAAGTAAAAAAAAATCCTACAAATATTTGATTTAAAAATGCCTATGTGCTTGCTTGAATAGTAAAAACTCTATATGGTGAGCTTTGGAATTGCATTGGTTTAACTAATTAAATGTTTCTCTCTCTCTCTTTTGTGGGGTAGGAATACCTTACAAAATTGGGTAATACAGAATGCCACCCAGAACAATTCTTGAAAAGAAGAGCTACTTTAGACAAACTATTGATAATTATTCAAAATGAAGATATTGCCAGCCTCATCCATAAGGTACATTAAATACATATAATAGTACTAGTTTAATTTTAACTGTGAAATATAGAAAGTTGACTCAAAGCTTAAGTTAGTCACTTGCATTTAAAATGTTTCATTGTAATGTGCATCTTGACTAGAATGGATTAAACTTGTTTTGACATATCCAATCTTGTAACTCTCTTGCACTAGTACTTATGACCACATAACTTTTTTCCTTTTAATTTATATTAGATAAAATGGAAGCACTGCTTATAATTCAATAGCCAAGGTTGAGTTGAGTTGCTCCTGAAGCAGGGATTTAATCCATTTTATTGTAGTATTTGTTGAATAATATTCTGATCTTGGAAGTAAATTGGTTGGTGTTAAATTTCTTAATTTTAAATTCAGACTAAGTGTTGGAATTTTGAAGCAATTTGCTCAGTTAAGATTATTCTGGACAAAAAGTCTTTAACTAAAACTCACTGACGTCTTGGGCACTGTATACCTAAAGCTTTTAGATTTTTTTTTTTAAAAGGATTGTTTTCCATTATTTTTCAACAGTGAAAGTTCCTCTTTCAGCAGGGACTGACTATTGTTCGAAAGAATTGCATATATAAACATTTTCAAAATGGAACTAAGATGAACTTACCTACTGTTAGGTGGCCATTTTTGAGAAAGGCCTCTATCTCCAATTGTCAAGGAAACTGAGGCCACCCAGGGCACTCTTAACACAGGGCTGTTGGGTTTACTTTAATTGGAAACAATGTGAGTCAATACTGTATTGAAAAGGGACACCTTAACTGAGAGCAGCTTTGGCCTCTGTCCCACTGAAAAGAGGGAGATGGCAGCTCTTTTGAAAGAGGCATTTATTTGGAGAGATTTATGAAGAATGTTATGCATCAGCCTCTACTGACAGATAAACCATAATAGAGGCTGAGACTAAATGTATACCCCATATCAGAAAAGACAATAAGAGAATGCCACCATGGCTAAACACAGAGTAATGAAGACAGAGGCAAAAAATACTTTTTTTTTTTTTTTAATTTAAATTTGGAAGTCCTATTTTAGTGAGGCTAATAGGAAGGAGCACAAACTCTGGCAAGTCATGTGTAAAAGTATAATAAGGCTGGCCAAGAGAGAATCTAAGAAGCAACTTGATAAAGAAACAAACTAACAGTAAGGAATGTAAGTACATCGGATGCAGGAAACCTGCCAAATAGGCATTGGGACCACCCGGTGACAAAGGTCTTAAAGGAGCAGTCAGGGAAGATAAGGCCATTGCAGAGAAGCTAAATGAATTCTTTGCTCAGTCTTCATTGCAGAGGGATGTGCGGGAGATAGCTCTGATGTAGATATTCTTTTTGGGAAACAAATTTGAAATACTGTCCCACACTGGTGTCAGAAGGTAGCTACTGTAACACCAATTTTTGAAAAGGGCTCCAGAGGCAATTGTGTAAGTTACAGGGTGGTGTGCTTTAATTCAGTACTGTGCTAATAGGTTGAAACTACAATAAAGAACAGAGTTATCAGACATGTAGAGAAACACAGTATGTTGGGGAAGGGTCAGCACAGCTTTTATAAAAATGAATTTTTTGAATATGTCAACAAGCATGTGGATAATGGTGATCCAGTTGATAAAGTACTTGGATTTTCAGAAAGCCTTTAACATGGTACCTCACCAAAGGCTCTTAAGGAAACTAAGTAGTCATGGGAGAACAGTGAAGGTCCTCTCCTGGATCAGTAACTGGTTGAAATATAGCAAACAAAAGATATGAATAAATGGGTCAGTTTTCACAATGGAGAGAGGTAAGCAGGAGGGTCCCCTGAGGAAAACCTTTGCTGTTCAACATATTCACTAATGATCTAGAAGAAGGAGTGAACAGTGAAGTGGCAGAGTTTGCAGATGAAACAAGGTTAGTCAAAATAGTTTTAAGTCAAAAGCTGACCACAAAGATTTACAGAGGGATCTCACACAACAGGGTGACTGGGTAATGAAATGGCAGATGAAATTGAATGTTAATAAGTGCAAAGTTATGCAATTTGGAAAAAGTAATCCCACCTGTACATATGTAATAATGGGGTCTAAATTAGTTGTTACTGCTCAAGAAAGAGATCTTGGAGTAACTGTGGGCAGTTCTCTGAAAACTTCAGCTCCAATGCACAGCAGTGGTCAAAAAGACTAACACTATGTTAGGAACCCTTGGAAAAGGGATAAGTAATACAACAAATATCATAATGCTACTATATAAATACATGATGTGCCCACACCTTGAATACTGCAAGCAGTTCTGGTTACCCTATCTCAAAAAAGGCAATAGTGGAACTGGAAAAGGTTCAGAGAAGGGCAACAAAGATGATAGTGTGGAGTGGTTTCCATATGAGGATAGATTAAAGACTTGAGAATGTTTTATCTTCAAAAAGAGGAGACTAAGGGGCAATAGGAAAGAAGTCTAAAAATCATCATGATTGGTATGAAAAAAGTGAATAAAGAAGTGTGGTTTGTCCTTTCCTCCAATACAAAAATGCAAAAGAAATTCAAAATGTTAAGATAGGGAAATACAAAGGTAAGACACCTCCTCACTGTGTTGACACAGTGAGGGGGCAGAAGAGAGAAATGTAATATATTTTTATAATTTCTTCTGATGCTTTAATCATGTGTCATGGCCTCATATAGGGCAGAGTTAAGGTTGTTTGGTAGTCTTGTCAACCTTAATTCCATTTTAATGTAATTTTTGTTTGGAAATATAGATGTAATAGTACCATTTGGTCTTTAGTCCTGAACATTCTGTGAACAGCGACTGCAAGCTTCCCCATACAGTTTTGTCAGTGCTCATCATTTTTAATATATATTCAACTCCATGGAGGTTTCATTAATGCTGTTCTATGTATAGTTTCATGATGCACTAGGGAAGGGTGAAGGGAACTTTGTCAGTTCACTGTGTGCACTTGAATTATGTTGATGGCCATGTATAAAAACTTAATTGGGACGGGGCAGCAATCAGAGGTATTTTGTGGAATATTTACCTTTTTGTACTGTCATCACTTCCAACCTCCCCACCTTCATTCTGCCTAAATGTCTGTAATGACTTCATTGTGAGATCACGTCCTACAGAAATAAGTACACTAGTCACTTCTGGAAAAGTTTGTCTCGGAACCCACAAGCTAGCATTGTGGATAGAAGTGGAAAGTAATCCTTGGTTTTCTTTTCTAAACAGATACCTGGTTTAGTAACTCTGAAGAGGCTTTCATGTGTCAGCTTTGCTGGTGTTGATAGCTTGGATGATGTGAAAAACCACACTTACAATGAACTGTTTGTGTCTGGTGGTTTTGTTGTGTCTGATGAATCTGTTCTTAATCCAGAGTCTGTCACAGTTGGTAAGAATTTTTGTTAAAAATCATGAATTTTTAGTACAGGAGAAAGATGTCTTATTGACAGCACTTGAGAATGAAATCCTCCATTTAACTACAGAAGAGAGGCAATGCAAACTTCTTGCAGTCATATGTATCAAGCTTGTTGGAATGGACCACCTCAAAGAGGGTTAAAGCAGTTCATTCTCATGCACTTTATTATTAGCCTTTCTGGAGATTAGCTGTCTACAACCAACTGGATTGGGGCCACCAACCAAAATTTCATAGGCTGCTGATGTAGAAGTCTGACCCAGACTGAGAGACTAGACTGACTGAATAGCTACCTCGACATGAAAAATTTTGTATGATGCCACCAAACCATTAATATTCCAGTCCCCAAAGAAATATACACAGTTTTTATAATTGTAGCCTTTATTTAAGACCGCATATGTCTCTCCATTCTCTCCCCCCCCCCCCCCAAAAAAAAAAAACCCCAGAAACAAAACTTAAGTGAATTAGTTTTTAATGGATCTCTCTCAATGGCAGTAAGTCACTTAAGGTCAAATTTTAGCCCATGTGTAAGCTTACACAACTTTAGTGGACCTGAGCCACTGACCGCAAACTGTAATCCATTAGAAACTGAATTTTTTTTTTTTAAGTTCTTACAAAGCTCAGTACTGGGGTTATGTTTTCAGCTGTTAATCAAAGATCTGTAAAATGGAAGACACAATAGTGTTTGGGTTTAGCTTAGATTTTAAATTGTTGTTTTAAAACTATATAACACAAATTATTTGTCTCAAATAGATAAACTTAAAAATTTCCTGAAGTTCCTTGAGGACCTCAATACACCTGATGGGAAATGGCAGTGGAAAGTCCACTGTAAAATACAAAAAAAACTCAAGGAGCTTGGGAGGTAAGCAGTGTACTCTAAATATAAAGTGTTGAAATGACATGTTAAACAGGGGTAGGCAAACTTTTTTTTTTTTTTTTTTTTTTTTTGGCCTGAGGGCCACATCGGGTTTCTAAAATTTGTATGGAGGAAATTTGGGTCTCCCCAAACAGCCAGGTATGGCCCAGCCCTCACCTCCTCTCCGACCCCCCCCCCCCGCCCCCCCCGCTACTCCCCCCTGCCCCATCCAATGCCCCTGTTCCCCACCTTCTGACCGCCCCAACCCCTATCCATACCCTTGACCATCTCCCCCCTCCCCCAACTCCCTTGTCCTCTATCCAACCCCCCCTGCCCCCTTACCGCGCTGCCTGGAGCACCGGTGGCTGGCAGCACTGCTTAGAGCACCGGGTCAGGCCGCAGCTCTGCAACTGCGCTGCCCAGAGCATTGTGCTGAGGTTGCAGGGGAGGGGGAACATCAGGGGAGGGGCTGGGGACTAGCCTGCTGGGCCAGGAACTGAGGGGCTGGGCAGGAGGGTCCCATCGGCTGAATGTGGCCCGTACTTTGCCCACCTCTGTGTTAGAAAAATAGTGGTCTCAAAGATATAAAATCTTAAATCAAGAAAATATATTTGAAGGGCGTTTTCATCATGTGATACATTATGTAATTTGAATATTGATCTAAATGTAAACCTCCAATCCTCTTTTTAAATAGAATGAATGCTAAAGCCTTGAGTCTGCTGACACTTCTGAATACCTATCAGAAGAAACACATGGTTGAGATTCTGTCGTATCATAACTGTGACTCTCAAACACGAAATGCTCCAGAATTGGACTGTCTTATCAGACTTCAGGCTCAGAATATACAACAAAGACATGTTGTCTTCTTAACAGGTAAAACCAGAACTTGCAGCTGTCTTTTTCTTAAGTTTGATATTATTACGTTACTAAGTCACTCCTCTTTCTCTTTTTTGTAAATTTAGAAAAGAATGTCAAAACATTTTCAAATTATGCTGATAATGGAATAGTAGTTGCTACAGTTGATGACTTTATGCAAAACTTCAAAAACCTCGTTGGCTACCACAATTCAATTACGGAAGAAAACAACCTTCCTTCACCTGGTGTTCCTGAAAGACAATCAGGTAATATTCAGCATATTTTATACTCTTTCCAGCTAATCAGAGGAGTGGGGTGGAGGTCCTTTAAGTGTAGTTTGTCTTTACTCTTACAAAACAAACTCTGTAGATTTGTGAGGAAATCCCAACTCTCAAGTACTCTGTATTTTAAGCAATGAGAAAGGGAAGCTGGGATTGAATACGTTAAGGTATCTTAAATACAGAATTACTGACTAATTCAGTATCCAAGAAAGCCTGATGATGATGAAGAGGGTAAGGTAATGAGTAAGCCAAATGGCATTTCCCTTCTGTTCTGAGGGAAGTAGAAGCTTAATGACAGACTTAGAAATGGTAACAAAATGAACTTGGATGTCAGTAATTGTATTCTGTAATTGTCTGATCAAATACTGACCTACTGTATAACTTTAGATGCTGTTTTGACATTAACCCCTTTGGAGCTGGGAGTTGGGATTTCCCAACACTAAACATGACCACAATGCGCAGAAGCTTTTAGCATCGGAATATCTGGACATTCACACAAAGGGTTAAGTGTGTGTGTTGAGTAAGTGAACAAGAGTGGCAGAAGACCAAGCCTTAAGTGATATTGGATTTACAGACCCGAAGCATAACACTCTGTGAGTAGTGTATAGCTTTTTTAAAAATCGTATATTTCAATAGAGTAGGACTTCTCTTTCTTAATATAGTTTTT
The DNA here is from genome assembly GCF_965152275.1 of Natator depressus. NCBI lineage: Eukaryota > Metazoa > Chordata > Testudines > Cheloniidae > Natator > Natator depressus. The sequence goes on from NC_134240.1 coordinate 25,589,200, forward strand.
GTAGAAAGCGATGAAAAGGACGAGGAAGACATGTCTTTGGATTCAGGGGATGAAACATCACAAATAGAAATCTGCAGTGATGCCTCAAAGTATGATTCTCATTCAGAAGCTTTGCAGACAGAGACCAAAGGCTCACATGGAACAGATTCAAAAGAAAACTCTCTAACCGATATGCAGCTGTCTTCTGAAGGACAAATTGGGTTGATGGAAAAAACTTCTAAACTTGATTTGGAGGAGGGACAGCCAATAACTCCTGTTTCTACCACATGCTCTGCTGAAGGAGACAAAAACAATTCAGTAGAACAAGTTCCTTTCAACAACTTTCAAGTTTACAGTAGACAATTAAGTATGTCCCATCAGTTCAGTCATTTTAATGTTCTCACTCATCAGACTTTTCTGGGAACAACATACCCAATTTCCACAAGTCAAAACCAAGAAGGTGGGAATTATTTTCTGTCTGCTTACAGTCAGAGCATGGATACAGACAAGTCATCTTCTCCTAGTAATTGGGATGTAAATTGTGAATCTTCCAGGCCATATTCAAAATAGAAATAAACACAAAACTAAAACTTTTTATAGGTTTGTTGTGGACTTTTCTGTTTCTAAAAAAGTGAATTAACAGTTTCTATTTTATTCTCTGAACAAAATGTTTGTCGTTTAACTCAAATGTTTCCCTGTCTTATTTAAATCATGATGGCCTGTACTAGTTGAAGCATCTGAAAATTGAAATAAATATATATTTTTTAACATTTATTGTATTTGAATTATCTTGTTTTGTTGGCACTTTTAAGTTTTTACATTTGTATTTGACCTGTACGTAGACTTCAGTTTGAAGTCTGTTTTAATGTAAAACTGAATGTTTGCCTAAAGCATGTGAAATAGCAAAGCTTAATTTTTAAGTAAACTGTAATAGAGTATCCAAGCCACTTTGTCTTTAAATGAATATAAAAACTGTTATGTATGTATTTGATTGACATTGGACACAAATTTTGTACAAAATGTTTTTACATAGCGATAAGGCAGTGTAGTTATTTTAATGAAAAAATATATATAATACTGGATTTTGGCTAAATACCTCAATTAGAGTAACCAATGGTGCAGTTCCATTTAAAAAAAAAAAAATAAACTTTTCATGCACATGGGACTTAGTAGCAACTTGATTTGTTTTATATCCTGTTTCTAAAATACAGAAAACTGATGCTGCAAAATTTATTTCAATACCATTTTTGTGTGCATCTAATTAATCTGTTTAGTACCTTTTTTGCTTATCACAACTGCATAGAAATAGCCCTACAGTTTTAAAGTTCTGTATCTTCTTATAAATGTACAGATGGTAGACAGCTGATTTGTTTTGTCTTAACTTGAATTACCTATAGTAGTGTTAAAAGGTAGACACTATCAGTACTTTTAGGCCCTGAACTTAATGTTCTGCTAAATGTGGCAATGCCGCTAAAATGAATATCCTCATGAGAGTTTGTTTAATTTTAAAGGAAAGGGTGAGAACAGTAATGTATTGTACTAGATTTTTGTCTCCTTCCTCCCTGGAACATTTTTCTGTAGTATTGGCTTTCCTTGTGCACAGTCTTGTGAATACTATAGAGAAGATTTCCAGAAAATACTATATGGATGGTAAAACAAACTGGCGTACTACCATTCTGTTTTTGTTTTAATTACGTGGTAGTGGACTTTAACACTAAAGGGTAGTATAAGAAAACTAAGGTTTTGGGTTTGTTTTTTTTTTTTCTTCAAGACAGTTTATTTTTGTTGCAGTCAGTTTAAGTTTTAGTAGAGTCCAGGGCTAGTTTTTTTTAAAGGCAAAATGTGGTGATTAAGTCACAAATGATAAGTGCACTCACTACTTTTATTAGCTAAAACTATTTTTTTTTAAAGCAAATTTCAAGCTGGTACTCATTTTTAAAATACTCACTTAATGCATCTTAAGTAAACACTTCTACAAAAAGATGACTTCTACAAATAGAAGAAAAGCTCCCGCTCATTCAGAATAGGGCAGCAGCACAGATACATATGGAAGCAGAGGCTATTCAGGCATTCGGGTGCTGGCAGTCTAATGCAAACCGAACGTATGTAAGACCGCAGGTGGAAAATCAACATTAATCAGTTGTGTTCTCATTTCAGATATGGGACAGCCGGCTATACACACACGGGTGTGGATCTATGGGCACAGTATTGTTTTGGGTGCATAGGCACGCATCCAGGTTGCCCGAGGGCTCCCAGCTGGGATTCGGTGGTGAAGCATTACTCAGTTGGCACGCACGGAGGGGCATGTTATGGGATCAACTGATACCACTGTTGTATGCTGTGTGGGCACATCAGCAGCCACCGGATATATTGGTGATACACCTGGGAGAAAATGATCTGGAAACACTTAAAGGGGTGGAGTTAATGCTTCGATCAAGGAGGGACCTGGTATGGATCCTGGGAATTTTTCCAGGCGTTAACGTTGTCTGGTCAAATATGCTTCAGCAAAGGGTCTGGCCGGGAGCCATGAACCCTGCTAGGGTGGACAAAACCAGGAAGTATGCGAACAGGGAAGTGGCCAAATTCTTACTGCTCTTGAGGGGGACAGTAATTTCACATCCTGGCATACTCTATTCGGCACCAGAGTTATTTGGGGAGGATGGGGTGCGCCTGTCAGGCTCAGGTGCTGACATATTTTTGGCTGATATAAAAGAGGGCATTGGGAGATGTGTGGGAACCTAGCTGAACGTGGGGAGGAGGCAGCCAAACTAATGGCTGGTGCCTCCTTGTGGATGTTCAGTGCAGGTACTCCATAAATTAAGGCACAAAAGAATAGATAAATGGCTTGGAAAAGGAATTAAGGAGAGGGGCTTGGTAACTGAGCAAGCTGGGGCAATTAGGGACTCCTCTGATTGGTATGGCAAGCAGCCAACACTGTCCCCCCATCATTATAGTCCACCTTAACCACTCCTACGGGGGGGGAGGGGGGTGGTCAGTAAGGTCCTGGCAAGGGAATTGCTGGAGAAACCTGCATGAAAGGGGGGGGGGGGGGAGCTCGTGGAAGCCCCTCCAGAATTGGCGGTTCCTGGCAGTGAATCTGCTGGAGGGACATGAATGGTAAAAGCACTTCCCCCTGCCCCCTGGTTAATTATGGGGGTTTCACCTGCACTGCACATTTTATCCGCTGGGTTAGTCCTAGACACCTAATAATAAAGTTGCAGCCTGATTAAACCCATATCTAATGTCTCCTGTCTTTCTTTTGCAATAGCCAGACAATCACCACCCTGCACTTTGAGGAGGGGGCAGGAGGAGAGGGCAATGCTTTCTGGCTTGGGGGCGGAGAGGAGATGTAAAACTGCTAGAAAAGCAGTCAGTGTGGTAGATGACTCACCACATTTTTAAACCCCTAGAAATGAGGGGTTTAAAAAGGTCAGCCTGGGCCTGGACCTTCCCCTCCTCACTGGGAGCAGGCTAGGCAGTATCCACCCTCCCTATTTAGGTCAGAAATATGCCAGGTGATTACCTATACCTGCTGTGGGCATTACTGTAGCTGTCCCCTTGAGGGGGCTGGTAAGGAATTTTTCCCTTACCACCATATTGGCCAGGTGCAGTGGAGGGTTTTTTTTACCTTCACAGCAGGTTCAGGTCAGCTCTGTTCCTGCATAGCATGACAGGCGGTAGGCCATATGTCACAACTCTTTAAATGTATAGCGGATGTTCAGTGCAGGTACTCCATAAATTAAGGCACAAAAGAACAGATAAATGGCTTGGAAAAGGAATCAAGGAGAGGTCCTTGGTAACTGAGCAAGCTGGGGTCAGTTGGGGACTCCTGTGATTGGCACAGCAGGGAGCCAACCCCCATCATTATACTCCACCTTAACCCCTCCTATTGGGGGTGCGGCTCAGTAAGGTCTGGGCAAGGGAATTACTGGAGGGACCTGGATAAAATGTGGGGAGAGCTGGTGGAAGACCCCCCCCCCCCCCCAAAAAAAAAAAAAAAAAGGCTGGAATTGGAGGTTACTGGCAGTGGATCTGCTGGAGGGCCATGAATGGAAAGGTGGAGGGGCTGGTAAAAGTGCTCTCTCTCCCCCCCTTAATTGTGGGGGTTTCACCTGCACTGCACATTTTATCCACCAGGTTAGTCCTAGACATCTAATAATAAAGTTGTGGCCTGATTAAACCCATAGCTAATGTCTCCTGTCATTCTTTTGGCATAGCCAGACAATTATAGGTATTGTGCTAGATTGTGTCTTCTCCCCACCCCAAACATTTTTCTGTATGTTCTGTATGAGTTATGTTCAGTAACTCAATTATTGAAGCACAAATGCATCAACTTTCCTTGTGCACAGTCTTGTGAAGATTTCCAGAAAATACTATATGGACGGTAAAACAAACTCTGGCATACTACCATGTGTTGTGTTTTAGTGTTGAAGTCCACTACCACCTAAGAGTAATATAAGAAAACAGGTTTGGGGGGGGGGGGGGGGTTGGTTTTTTTCTCCTTCAAGACCGTTTATTTCTGTTGCAGTCAGTTTAGGTTTTAGTACAGCCAAGGGACACATTTTTTAAAGGCAAAATGTGATTAAGCCACAAATGACAAGTGCACTCACTACTTATAGTAGCTAAAACTATTTAAAAAAAAAAACTAATTTCAAGCTGCTGTTCATTTTTTAAAATACTCTTTTAATGCATCTTAAGTAAAACACTTCTATAAAAAGATGACTCCTAAAAATAGAAGAAAAGCTCCTTCACTTTGTTTTACTGTATCTAGTATAGTTACAAAAAGCTATTCCTGCCAGAATATCAAACTGTTTAATATATTAGTGAAGAACTAAGCTACTGTATGGCACATGTCAAGTCATCATGCAGGGGCAATGCTTCTGAAGAAAAATACTCAATTTCCTTTCTTCATTAAACTTTAGACAGTGAGATTGCCATATAGAAACAACTGTATGACAACGCACACATTCAGATGTGGTTTTTCTCATGTGTATATAATGAAAGGGATAGGCTACAGAGGGACCTAGACAAATTAGAGGATTGGTCCAAAAGAAATCTGATGAGGTTCAACAAGGACAAGTGCAGAGTCCTGCACTTATGACAGAAGAACCCCATGCACCGCTAGAGACTAGGGACCGAATGGCTCGGCAGCAGTTCTGCAGAAAAGGATCTAGGGGTTACAGTGGATGAGAAACTGGATATGAGTCAACAGTGTGCCCTTGCCAATGGCATTTTGGGATGTATAGGTGGGGCACTGCCAGCAGATCGAGGGACGTGATCATTCCCCTCTATTCAACATTGGTGAGGCCTCATCTGGAGTACTGTGTCCAGTTTTGGGCCCCACACTACAAGAAGGATGTGGAAAAATTGGAAAACATCCAGCAGAGGGCAACAAAAATGATTAGGGGACTGGAACACATGACTTATGAGGAGAGGCTGAGGAAACTGGGATTGTTTAGTCTGCGGAAGATAAGAATGAGGGGGGATTTGATAGCTGCTTTCAACTACCTGAAAGGGGGTTCCAAAGAGGCTGGATCTAGACTGTTCTCAGTGGTAGCTGATGACAGAACAAGGAGTAATGGTCTCAAGTTGCAGTGGGGGAGGTTTAGGTTGGATATTAGGAAAAACTTTTTCACTAGGAGGGTGGTGAAACACTGGAATGCGTTACCTAGGGAGGTGGTGGAATCTCCTTCCTTAGATATTTTTAAGGTCAGGCTTGACAAAGCCCTGGCTGGGATGATTTACTTGGGGATTGGTCCTGCTTTGAGCAGGGGGTTGGACTAGATGACCTCCTGAGGTCCCTTCCAACCCTGATATTCTATGAAAGAATTTATCCAAACTTGCCTAACAACTGGCCAAATGTTTATCACCTGTAAATTAAACAAATGCTCTTTGATGTGGATTTAAGGCAGTTATCTTCAAATTCAAGCTTCTTACAACAAACTGTCTCAGGAGGGACATCTCATTTGATCTGTAAATAATATAGCCTCCTGAGGCAATTTTGAAAAAACACTGGGCAAGACCCACTGGCATGAGTTAAAGCTGTAATTCCTCTCTACAGGTATCCCTTCTGGCTGAAACAGTTTTGCCCTGAATTGGCTTAAATGCAGTCAGAGAGCTAAGCCCAGACGCTATTTTGACTCTTAACTTCAGAAATAGAAGTTCAAACCAATTTTGAATACGGTTTTGGGTTAATCAAATATACAAACCTAGAACTTTATTTTAGAACTTTATTTTTTTTAAACAAGAGTCTGCTGTCTGAGAGCAGGAACTAACTCATTTTACTTTTATTTGACTCAGCTCATTGCACATTAAGCAGTGGGGGCTGTTGTCTGGCTTGTTGGAAAAGACGTGTGCCCCTTTAAGGGATAGAGAGTCAGGAACCAACTTGATGCTGCAGTTGCAGACCAGGTCAGTGTGGGGCTGCTGATCCATTTCCCACCCGCACCCCAGGTGACTGGAAGAGAGGGAGCACTCTAGGTCTATGCTAGTGGAAGAAAAGCCCTGTTTTACCTGAAACAAGGTGGACTTGGTCAAGGCAGCATTTCTGGTAGCTGCTTTTTTTTTTTAAAAGCTTTTAGGATCAGTGTGCTAGTACCTGGATCCTGTAGGGATTCCTCCAGAAAGGGCTTTGAACCGAGGGATATAGAGTGGGAGGGGCAATTAGTTATATTAACCAGGAGGAAGTGAAAGACAGATGAAGGAGGCTGAGGTGAATCCACTATTCTTCAGGAGGCTGGCAAGCCTGGGATCTTCCCTGTGGAGACTGTGAGGGCATACAAGACTATAAGACCAGGTAGGGATGGGCCCCTCTTTATTCACTGTTATGGAAGTTCCCTCACATCCTACCAGTTTGCTACAGTTTCAAGATAGGGCCTGACAAAGTTGGGATGCCCAGCTTATGAATTTTGGTTCCCACTCATCCAGGATCTGGACGGCAACAGCAGTGGCCCAGCTGGGAATGGGGGTTAGGACAATTCAGGCAATTGGGCATTGCTATTCTGAAGCATGCAGAATAGGGGAAAAAATCAGTGTTAATCTTCCTCTGTATTTTCATTCCAGATGCTGGCAGACAGTGATGTGGCTCTGCAGGCACCGTATTATTTACTGGGTGCATAGGTGGGCTTTGAGGTTGGCTGGAGGTTTGCAGCTAGGCCTCAGTGGTGAAGCAGTCCTGAGCTGGCATGGGAGGAGGGGCATGTTACAGGACCAGCTGATGCCGCTTCTGTACACTACGGTGTCCTGTGAGCAGGCATCAGATATAATTGTGGCTCACCTTGAGGAAGATAATGTGGGACTGTGTAAACAGGTATACTTAATGGTCAGAGTTCAGAGGGACTTGGGGGTTGATCCTGGAACTTTTACCAGGAGTAAAAATTGTATGGTCAGATATGCTGCAATGCAGGGTGTGGGAGGGAGCTGCCAAGACCCTGAAAGGCAGGTGGCCAAATTCATGGATGTCATAGGAGGGTCAGTCTTTTTGCATCCAGGCATAGTATATGGGGCACCAGAATTATTCAGGGAGGATGGGGTCCACCTGTCAGACTTGGGAGCTGAGAAGTTTTTGGCTGATATTAAAGGGGGCATTAGGAGATGTCTGGGCACCTGGTTAAGTATGGGGGGGCAGCCAAGCTAATTGCTGGTGCCTCTCCTGGCAGATGCCCACTGTAGGTATTCCATGGGAAAGGGCTACAGTGATCAGATAAAATGCATTGGTAAAGGATTTAAAGGAGCGGGGGATGAGGGGAGGTTTGAGGCTCCTATGACTGGTATAGCAGGGAGCCAGCCCTCACCTTTCTCTATGGTCTCCCTTAACCCTCATTTGAGGAGGGGGGAGGGTGAGGTCCCTGCTGTGGGTTGGCTGGGGACCAGGGTAGGTAAGGGGGAGAGCTGACAGAAGCCCCCAGCTATATATTGAAATGATTATCGAATTATCTGCACTGTACACTTCTATTGGCCAGGTACTCCCAGACTTTTAAGAAAGAAGTTGTGGCCTAACTAAACCATGCTGCGTGTCTCTTGTCCTCTTTTTGGCGTAGCTGGACAATAAGCACTGCCATTCAGTTTTAGCTAGCTTATTCAATACATACACTGGTTTTTTGAGTCCTAGGTTGCTCACTAGAACACAAATTATCTAAGTGATCAGACAGCTTTTTGGGCACGGCAACACTGAAAGGGGAAGAGATTTGGCACTTTTTTTCTTTTTTAGTGTGAGGCGAAAATTGGTATGTCATTAAATATTTAATACATTTATTTATATCAAAAATACATATATTTTAAATTCTACAAAAAGTTAATGTAAACAAACTTTCTATACCGCTGTTTCCTTACTACATAATCTTAAGAAGTCTTCAAAGCAGAAGACCACTCTAAATAGCAAATAAATGCATTATATATTAGATTCAAGCATCTTCAAAACAACCACATGGGGGGAAGGGGAAAAGGAACGAAACCACATAACCCGTCACATTTCATGTAGGAGATTAGACCTTGGTTAAAAAAGATTTAGATGCGGTTAGTAAATTACAGTAGCAAATATAAAGTGCTGTGCCTTACATTTTTAAAGCTGAAGTTTTTTGTATACTTGTGTACCTTTTTTAAAATGGTGAAATAAAGTTTTCTTCTTGATTTATGGTTGGAACTAGACCAGTCTCCAATTCCTTCTGCTTCTGGAGGAGACCCTGAAATAATGAGTACAAAGTAAATGCTCTTCCTTCTCCACAAATAGGAACAGTGGCAAGCCTCTATTTTATTTCTTATTCATACTTTTAAGGCTCTTTAACCATTTAAAAATATGTAATTATAAAAAAGACATGATAAGTCAAGCACTCAAAGTAGGAAGAATGCCCCACTAAGACTGCAGGTGCTGTTTTTCTTCAGTTTCCTTTTGCACGTGGACCGTGAGAGTCTTGCATTCCATCTGCAGGAAGTCTGTGTCAGAGCAAGGAGTGGAACCTAGCTCTGACTCCCAAAACAGTGCCTCAAACAAAAGAAATGTCCTCTGTTCTTTGAGCTCAACTTCACAGTCTATCTGAATGAGGTAGGAATCCTACAGTACAAACAGTACATGATTATGTTATTAAATACTGCAGCTGTTCTAACAAGTTTTTGGTTTGTAATTTCCTATGGCTTAAAAAAACAGAAAAAGCACATTTTAGCATGGGTTTTAAGTAAAGCTGGATCCCAGAACATTTGAACTATACCAATAATTGGTAGGAATAATAGGCTATTTTTTTCTCTGTGCATCATTCCTTGGAAGAAGAGGAGGCATACATACATATGTTATCCTTGGCTTAGATGTGCAAGGCAACAGGAAGAACTGGAAATCAAGACTCTTGGGATCTATTCCTGCCTCTGGAGGGGCATGTGAGCTCTAATAGCTAAAAAGTGAACACAGTTAAAGATTTTAAATGCTGATTCTGAAGAGTGGTGTGGATAAAGCAGCACAAGTTGAGGCAGTAACACTAAAAATGTGGAGATTCTAGCCCTTGCTACGGCTCCTTTATATGGCTCCAGCTGCACTTGCGGCTGGTGTGGTCCCTGGAGCTACTCCCCAGGGGAAGGGCAGTGTATGGCTAACATTTTGTAGTACTGTAGTGGCAAGGGGCCCTAGTGGTGGACCAGGATCCCATGGGACTAGCTGCTGAACAAAAAGATGGTCCCTGTGCTCAAAGAGCTTATGTAAGCCTTTTGCTCCTGTACACCCTCACCATAAGCCCTAACATAGAGATAGGCTGGAGGCAGGAATGGAAGTGGCAAAACTTGTCTGTGCTTGGCAATTCCAAGGTGCAGCAAGGCCCATAGGTATGATGTTAGACTGTCATATATTTAGGCATGGAAAGATTAGATTTTTATTGGTACAATGTTGGTTTTGCCATACACGCACAAACTGATGAAAAAATATTTCCATCAGTAGTAACACATTTACAAAGAAAAATGCCGCTTAAGGACTTAGTTTGATTTAAAGATGTTTATTTTGCATGTTTTGACATATAATGTTGACAATTTGTGTGTTAAGTTAAAAAGCTTTAACTTTTTGAAGCTCACTGTCTATCATTAATTGTACGAGTCCTGCCCCTCCAATATCCCACAACTGTGATTTTAAAAATGCTTAAAACCCACAAATTTGCACTACTGTGAAAATTTTAGTAGATTAGAAAGGTATAATAATAAACATTGATAGTGTTGCAGTAACCTCAAGATTGCCAGAACTTACATTAGAGGCTGCACAGACCCTGGAAGGAGCTCAGAAAGTGGAAAGGTGGCCTAATGGCTCTTTTGCCCCTCACTTCCTACACCAGGGCTGCACCTTGCATGCTGTGACCATTGAGACTTTGCACAACAGCTGGTACCTCAGTTCTGTTCTTATATTTGCAAGAAATGATCCTGTGCAACCTCTCAGTAAGAGGGAAAGAAAGATAATTGCAGTCTTCCTAAAACATATTTTTTGAGATCTTGCTCAGAAACAGGAGCTAAGGTACAGACTTACTATCAGTCACTGGACTGGAAAGGAGGTGACCAGAACTCAGTGAGGGTTTTTTTGTTTTGCTGCCTGCCTACAACACCTTTCCCTGGTAATTAAGTTTGAGTGAAACATGGGTGTCAGATCTTGCTACACCTGTGATGGAGAAAATGGAGCACTGCTTCATCATAGTTGGAAGAGGAGGGGAAGATATCTCTGCTTTTGGGGAGGAGGCTGTACTCATTCCCCTATTCACCCCTCTCCCATTTTTTAAAAAAATTCCTGCCTTTCCTAGGCCAACGATACCACTGCTCCTGTATTATTCCCTGCCCTCGGGATCTCTAACTCTGGGTCTGGGAGCATGTTTGGTGGGTGTTTTGTGGAACTCCAGTATGCTTGTTGCAGGTGGCACATAAAGCAAATTTAGCAGCAAGCATCTCGTGAGTTCTACTGCCCATGTGCAAACTGCAGTTTTCAGAAGCTAAACATTCAGTGAAATTGGGTTGGATTTTCATGGACGGCAAAAAGCACATGTCTGACCCTCAGCCAAATCCTCAGTTTTAAAGATTCTTTAAAGTACTAGAAAATTTTAGTTTGGTTTAAATAATTTTTTTTTCTTGGTGACAAAAATAAGGCTATGTCTATACTACCACTTATGTCAGTATAACTTACGTTGCTCAGGGGTGTGGGAAAAAAACACACCCCTGAGTGACGTAAGTTACACTCACATAACCACCAGTGTGGACAGCTTTATGTTGGCAGGAGAGCGTCTTCTGTCCACATAGCTACCACTGCTCATTGGGGGTGGTTTAATTATGTCGATGGGAGAGCGCTCTCCCATCAGCATAGAGCAGCTACACAAGAGATCTTACAGTGGCGCAGCTGCTCTGGTACATCTGTGCTGCTATTAGCTCTCTAGTGTAGACACAGCCTAAATTATCCTCTGAACTACAGAAATACGATTAGAGCCAAAAGTAGTTAAACAAGGAGTTTCTCAGATCTGAATGGTGCATATAAAAGACAGATGCAAACAACTGCTCTGGGCAGGAGGATAGTAGAGATTATCCAACAGTTAAATGTCCTAAATGCAGTAAGTGGCTGCTGGGATCATAGAACCATAGAATATCAGGGTTGGAAGGGACCTCAGGTGGTCATCTAGTCCAACCCCCTGCTCAAAGCAGGACCAATCCCCAATTTTTGCCCCAGATCCCTAAATGGCCCCCTCAAGGATTGAACTCACAACCCTGGGTTTAGCAGGCCAATGCTCAAACCACTCAGCTCCCACCCCCTTTCGGGATGACTCACCGAAAGACTCCAAAAGTCCATTCTTTGCTCGAACTAAGGTTTATTGAAAGAAAAACCTTTTCATCAATCTTTTGTCTTTGACAACAGAGACAGATGATATTCAGCAGGTAGGAAAACATCCCTATTTCACCCCTCTATGCTAAACCTGAAATCACTGATATCGCCACCGTAAAGCACTAACACCAAACTTCTTCGCTAAGCTCACCTAGAACAAACTGCAGGAATGCTCAGCTTCAGTCTCCAAACTTGAACAATATTTTGCAAATATGGTGTAGCTAGAAGAATATTCAAAAGTGGTGGATCTTTGGCAAGCATTTCCATGAGCTCAGAGAAGCCCAGCCAAATGGAATTGGACGATCTAATGGATCCGGCTATATAGACCGTTCCTATTTACAATCTCCCAAGTGTACATGCCACCTAAGGACTGGTGATTTTGGAATCCCAGCTAGCTCATTCAGAATTGGACAATAAGGACGACTGCCACCTTTGTCTTCCTCATATTTTGCAGGGGCATTGTGTGGGGAAGGGGGTATATCTGGTACTGGTATACCAATGTGCAGGGGCAGAAGCAGGTCTCTCTAGAAGCACAGTAATTATTATAAAGATATTGTAACTGTTTATAGTTCTGCTGGAATGCTTGCAGATTTTCTCCCTCTAGCTGCTTTACCCAAGGTATCTGTCTTGCTTCTATAGCTGTAATGCTTTGGTGAAAGAAGTGGCACTAGTCAAAACTGCAAATTAATTACTTCTGCCAATAAATTACTGGTAGAACCTGCTTATCTTTTGGTTAGACCACTGCTGCACCAAATAATATGACACTACATTAGGAAATATTCTCATTAGGAAAATAATGCAAACCAGGTCAGAGAGTTGAAGTTCCACTAGCAATTGTTCCTGCTTTCATAGCATGAATTAATTTTTAATGGCAGAATGGGAGTGCAATCTGAAAACAACCTGATACTGAATGAAATAAAGTAACACCAACACTGTTTGCAAAGGCCAGTTTTCTGTAGTTTAGTAGTTCAAACTGATGTTTAAAGTTCAGAATGAAAGGCTTTAATGCTATGCCTTTGAATGGCTCCATACTGTCACACCAAAAATGTTCTGTGTGAAAGATATGCAAACGTGTAGGGTATTAAAATGTGAGCTATTTTAGGAGTTTTGTTATAGTATGCACTTTGCACTCCCACCTACACATGCCAGGTCATTTAGCAGAGGAAAACCGTGAAGCATTTGTGCTGGTCATCCAAGTCTACTACCTCAATTGGCCTGGGCACGCAGAAAGACGAAGCAGAGAGAGTGTTCTCACTGAGATGCACAAATACCCCCACCTCCTGGGCACATGTGCCAGTGCTACCAATACCTGGTCTTGCTGCTTCCCTTTCCTGCTGGTCTCTGTTCCGATGAGTTCCCCTTTCCTCACAATTCCTTTGACTGCTCCTTAAAGAACCCCAAAATGTCTTTCTTTCTGTAGCCAGACAAGGTCTCACTGCTTCCAGCTGCAGTGAGCATATTTGCTTTGAATCACATTCTATTATCCACTAAATCACTTCTGTTTTACTAACTAGATGCACAGCAACATCATCTCAGTAGTATCTTGATCCCTATCCAAAAAAAGTATGTAGCCTTCAGAGTCATCAGCTGATGTTTTATGTGTAGTGTCAGTACTATTAAATATTTTTAACTTTTCACAAAAAAGAAACAGATCTCATTCAAACTGTTTTTACTAAATCTTGTGGAGATATGTCATTACCATTAATTTACTAGAGGTAACAGAGCAAACACTAAATACCTTATACAAATGTGCACATGCTTTTCTTTTGAACAAATTAACTTATATAATATTCTGTTAAGCCACTTTTTATTTTTATAGATACACTGGGAATCCAAAAACAGACTTCAGTGTTGACAAAAGAAAACCTAATTTAGGGAAGGTGTTTTATAACAATTCATACTTCAAATTAACGAAGTAAAATATTTTTCATAGCTGCTATATGATTGCCAGCTCTGTTAAGTCTTTTGCTGTGAGTGGATAGCTACACCTTGACAGGCTCACCCACCAGTTGTGGGAATGTTATTCCCTTAAGATAGGGTCCTGATGTGCTGTGAAAAAATTATTCCACTTTTATCCCAGAGCTGAATCATCTCCCTTCCCCAGGAAGACCACTTTCTTAGGTACTCAACTATCTCAACGCTAGGAAAAGAAAGAGGCTAAAGAAACACCAGGGCAAAAAAGTAGGATGAAAGAAAGGGATAGAATCGAGAATAGGGCTAAAAGATGGGAAATGATTATGAAAATACAAAACTTTGAAATGTTCATTACAGATTTAGCTCATACTGTACCTGGCGTAAGTCTGATAGTCCTTTGAGGATTGCCTGTTGTCGGTCTCTGTTTTTCACTACATTAGGATTAAGAAGTGGATCTCTCACATGATCAGAGCTAAAAATCTGTCGTGGTGTATGGCAAGAATCTAAAGATAAGTATAAATCAAATGAATTATACTAAGTAATTGTTTCGGTTTTACTTTAATTTCTTCCAAGTAGTCTTTATATAGGCTTTGCAGATTTTTTTTTTAAAATAATTAACAGAAAATATCAATGTTTATTTTTAAGCATGTTTTTTCTATTTCTATAGATTTAACTCTTCACAGTTGCAGGAAATTATGGGGAGATCAGACAACTAGGGGTTAGACAATAATTGTTAATGCCAATAGACGCTGAGATTCAAAAAAGTGAAAGCTGCATAACCATTAAAACACAAATTGTCAATATTACATGTCAAAATATACAAAGTAAATATCCTTAAAACAAAGTCCTTAAGAAGCATTTTTTTTTTAAACTTTGCCTATCTGTAAATTTTGGTTACCATTAGAGCACTGTAAACTTTGTAATCTGTGTTGTAATAGAAATAAATATTTTTGAAAATGTAGAAAAACACCCAAAAATATTTAATAAATTACAATTGGTACTCTATTGTTTCAGAGTGCAATTAATCACGATTAATTTTTTTAATCACAGTTAATTTTTTTGAGTGAATCGCGTGAGTTAACTGCAATTAATTGACAGCCCTAGTTACTACTGATGTAAATACTTTTTCACTGGTTTGTGTGTGTGGTGAAATTGATGTTAATGGATATTTACCAAAAATCTAATCCTTCCAAGCCTATCTCTATAGCTTGTAGAGAGCCAGTTTTCCTTCCCTGCCAGATTTTTTATCACTAAAACTATTTCACAAGTGAAACCGTATTTCAGTTCCTAAAAAAATTCCAATATATTTATATACATATGTATTACCTAATAAAGTACAGTGATGCCTCATCACAATATATTGCTAATAAAAAGAACAAGTTAACTTTATTTTCTTAAACACTATCGACTAGTGGCCTACCAAGTACAAGCTCTCTGTGTAATACTGCGCCACAACTGATAAGTCTCAGACATTTATAAGGACAAATGTCAGAGACTTCAGTGTACTATTTACATCAGGTATTCAAACAACTCTAAATCACTATAACCCCTCCCTCCTGCCATCTTAATATCAGTTTACAGTATGTTTCGGTACCATTAAACTGTCGATACTGTGGATCATGTGTTGAAGGTCTAGTCATTGGTGCATCTGGATCAAGGTAATAAATTTCATTTGTTCGCACATAGGGAATGAAATGAGAAGAGGGTGGCCGTTCAGGTTCAATAACTGGAGAAGATGATTTCCTCTGTTGCACGTCTGTGTTGATATTTTTCCCTCTTCCACTATTGCCATTCTGAATTGGGAAATTAGAAGTATTTATCTGCCTTTGTTGTACTTGGTGTAATCTGTTTTTAACTGCTGGAACAGGTGGTGATTCAGATCTGTGCAAAATAATTTTAGTTAGACTAAAATATTCAAGCAATATGCTTCATTTTATTAATACACCTAAAAACTAATGAAATATTGTTTAATATATCTTTTAACAAAATCTAAAATTATGTTTTCCCTCCCCTATGTGCTTAATGTGCACTAGAAACATTTAGTGGGCCCTCTGATTCACTCTTTTTGCGCAAAGTGGCCAGAAACTCAATGGATCTTGCTAATTAGGAATTCCCAGATGACAAAGAATCAGCATGACGACTCTGTGCTACTTCTCTTGTCACTCCAGGATAGGCTGCATGGGTTGATGAAAGGGAGAATCTGCACAGCTCTGGTTATTCCCACCTGCCAAAATGGTCACTTGGGACCAAAGAGCAGTCTGAAGGCATGGCCAGACCTGAGAATCAGGCCATGAATATTCTATTTCTATTAGCTTGCAGACAATTGTGGGCTCTTTTTTCCTAGACTGACTAGCATCCTATAATTTTCCTTCTATAGTATTTGACACTTATTTTAAACATTTAACAAAAATATCTGTTTTCTAGAATTAGCCATTTGCTCGTCATTCTTTCTGTACCTGAAAACAAGCTCTATGCAATTTATATAAGCAATACATATTATTTAAATCTCTGCTAGTTCTTTTAAGGATAAAATGCATTCTAAACACTTTTTTATGAAGGCAAATGCCAATGAATGTGCTAGGCAAAAATATATATATTACAAAAGGTTATGTTCCCTGCCCAAGTGACAGAAAGGAAAAGAGTAGGTCCTGTTCTTAAATAACTAAAGTTGCCCTCATTTTGGGACAGATTCTTCTGTCTAATATATGCCTTAAATTTCCCAAGTACAGTACTCTCTGAAATGTTTTTCACTTGAGAATGAAATATATATAAACTTTTATTTAAAAAATTGTATATTTTTAGTAAAAAGTAAAAATTGCACTAAAACATATCTAATTTCTCATTCTTAATTTCCTTGTAATAACTGATACAGAATACAGACCTACCTTTCTTCATTCAAATGACTCCACTGAGATTGTTCTCCCTAGAATAAGATCAAAAGTAAAAAAACAAAAAAAACAAAAAAACTGAATTTTTTTATAATATATATTTTATTTTGTAAGACAAAATGATTTTTTTCTGTCTAAAGTTCCTAAAGCAGTGTTAGACCTGAATTCAGGTGAAATATACTTATCTAAGCCTTTACTCAAAGAGATACTATTATAAACATTGCAGACCAAACTCATTGCTGATGTAATTCTCTGAAGACAACTTACACCTCCATGAAGTTAAATGTGCAGAGTAAGTTTCGGATTTCTAGAGCTGATGCAAAAGGTAAGAAGAACCAGGAACATTAAGGTTTGTAATGCTAGTAATGATTCGGAGGCAGGGTGTGTACAGGTTTTTTGTGACTCAAGGGGACACCCTTGAGATCATGACACTCCCTGACCAAGTTCTGCCATTAGGGGAAACCTTACTAACCCAGAAAAGGACATGTTCTGGCCACTAGACATTGACCAGCTGCAAGCACACCCCTCTGCCCCGCACAGCTCCCTGTGGCCGCAGTTTGCCATTCCTAGCCAATGGGATCTGCAGGAAGGGGTGGGCCACAGGGATGTGCTGGCTGCCGCTTCCCACAGCTACCACTGGCCAGGAACGGCAAACCGTGGCCAGTGGGAGCTGCGGGGGGCTGTGCCAGCGGACAGTCAACGTCAGCAAAATGTTTCGAGGCCCGTAATCAGATTACCCTGATGGGCCACGTGCGACCCACAGGTTGCCCACCACAGCACTAGAGGTACCACTAACAGCGACTCCTAGAGAAATTAAGGGTTAAAATTTCAAGCCTCAGAATCAGTTTGAGTCTAATAGGGTGTCCATAGGAGTGGTACCCTGGAAGAGTGATTAGGCAAGAATTCCTTCCTCAACTCTTGTGAAGCCAAGGAAGCAGCTGAGATCTCTGCTAACACTGTTGCATCAAAGCAAGTGAGACATAACACCTAATCAGCAACTCAGAAAAAAGGCTGGCATCCTAACAGGGAAACACAAAAATAAAATCTCTAGGGGAGGAAAACGGTGTAAAAATGAACAATTCTCCATGGTATAAAACAGGATTATGGAAATACACACACACACACACACACCACACATTTTATATATATATAGGTGGAAAAGTACCTACAGGTTATTGGAACAATCAGAAACACCAGGGTATAGGACTTGATGCAGTACCTTTTATGGCTGGATCCATACTACCCAAAGCTTCAGGCTGAGCACCATTATTAAATGTAGGTCCCTTTTTCCAGACACAAGGGAAAACCGTTTTTTTCTTATAAATGAAAAATATTAATTTATATACAGTTTATTAGACTTTTGAACAAGCAATTTATACCTTACTTTAATTTATCTTGTATTTTCACTCAAAGGCCAACTTTCCTGAAAATCAACTGCAAAACTCAGTTGTAATAACTGCCATCGTCGTTGACTAACGTACGTGAAAAACTGTCTTCAGTTTCGCAATTCTATCCTCCACATTCATTTAAGACACATACATGAATACCTAGGGAATTCACAGATTACTTATTGTGCCCACAGCCTTTGAAGTAGTGCATTTCTAGCATTCATTTTCAGCCAAACAAATAAATGGCTTCTTGGCTGGCTACACAGAATTACAGAGGTCACTTTATCTCTGGATACATTTTTCACTGGAAAGTAGACCTGGTGTGAAGGGAAGGAATGAGGCACCAATGTTAGTGCTGGGAGGTGAGCGGTATCAGCAGTATTTTCTTTAAAGTGTGGAAAGATACGATTTTTTTCAGCCACGGGCTACTGATGTGTGTTTAGTGGAATGGAAGAAGGAAGAAAAGGTGCAATTATAAAGTATGTACTTTGCTGTCATAAATTCTCTCACAAGTCAACAATGGCTTTTTTGGTTGTTTGTGAAAATTAACATTTTTCTCCTATATGTTTTCCTGCCTTTGATGGACAAAGAGGGTCAAGTCAGTTTCATAATTTCAATCTCCAAGAGTACAATGATACACAGGCTTGTATCTTGCTGCCAATCAGATTCCCTCTTTACACAAAGAATAAATGACAACTAAATAACAGGGAATAAATACACAGAAGAGGGTTATGGTGACATCAAAATCTAGGTGAGTGAAATCTGAATGTATTATGTCACTAGAATACCTGCGTTACTGAACTAAGTGCTGGAGTTGCACCAATGATCTAGCCCAGACACAAATGAGATATTAAGTGAGCCAAGGTTATGATGAAAAATTTTTGCTTATACACCAAATCATTACCTTTGTTACTGCATGTCCCTTACTCTTTGTATTCGTTTCCTGGTGAGATGAAGGAGACCTTTCTGGAGAGACTTCTTTCTTTTGACAGAGTTTGCCAGGAGTATTTCTTTCTACCAATTGAAGCAGCTCTATCTGTCGTCTTACTTTCTTTTCCTCCCTTTGCTTCTGTAGCCGTCTAGGGTATCTTTCTGATGCTGGAATATACCTTTTCCCAGGTTTGTTTATGTTCCAGTCAGGTCTCTTTCCATATTTTTCCATAGGTTTTGTTTGTTTCTCTTTTCTTGCAAATTGATTATATAAATCAGTGTAACTGCCATTATTCTCTTTTTCTGATATTTTCTTTTTATCTGGATACTGCATTTCTTTCTTGCATTTTTTGATGTTAAATTTCTCTTTATATTCTATGGAAATATCTGGAGATGTACAGTCCACAGTTCTTCTTTCTACAACTGGCTCAGTGCATGCTTCAGTTCTGATGTACGCTCTGGTGTCAAAGTAATCTAAAAACAAAAGTATCTCTTTTACATTTTTCTAAGCAGGCCACGTGACTTCCTTGATTTATATTTCAGTATTTAGACTATAAATGCATTACTACTCACTTCATTCAAAACACTGATTGCTACAATACTGGCATACTTTTTTATTCCTTCTGATGTTTCAGAGTAAACCGCACAGGGGAGAACCAATATAGTGACCAGATAAACTCAGTCCATGTTTAAAAACATGGGGAACAAAATGTAAGAAAACTTAAAATATAAATGAAATGAAACTACATTGTCTTGATATATAGATTCGTCTTGTATTGTGATAGACCAATGATGAACAACAACATGAAGCTTTTCTATGAATATTTAAGGTGCATCTTGTTCATAGTTTGTCAGATCTTATTCACCATTTTAAGTGCTACTGAGTGTAACAGGCATTCCCTATCTGGTTTCTTTTTTCTCTTCTCCGACAGAGGTTCTGAATTAGGAGCTGACTCAGTAACCTGTCACTTGGATCCCCACCAATATAGGTTAATTGGGATCTAAGTGGAAGACCAATTAACAAATAGAGTCACAGCTGAAGGGCTAATTAGATGGAAAAGCAATCCTAGCAGCTGGGAGCAGATACATAGAGAGGAAGGAAACCCTGGAAAAGGTGGAGGTGCAGAACTTGCAGGAAGACAGAGTTGGTTGTTCTTAGCACTGCTTCCTTTTCCCTTAGCAATAAGAGGGGAGCTGACTAGGACTTGTACATATGTAAATAGTACGACAGATAGTGGCCTGATAGAATGCTATAATAAAGAACAGTGGTGGGGAAGGTGGCTGGAGTGAGTCTGGTCTGTACCTAAGGCAAGAGAGACTCCCAGGGGACCACGCTGCAACATACTTGGGGGCTTCTCCAGGACCCATATCCCTCATCTGTGCAGGAAGCCAAAGAGCGAGCCGGCACAAGGGTCAATGGTCTGGGAAATAGAAGAAATCCTGAAATGGATCATGGAATAGTAAAAGGAACTGCAGTAATCCATACAGTTTTTTCAACAGTCCTAGCAATCAGAGCAGCAGGCCCAGATGGTGTGGCAGGCAGACCAACAGAAAGTTCTCCAGGACTTTATCAAGGAACAGATGGCCGTACAGCATGGGATACTGCAGAATCTGGTGAGTCCTGTGACCAGGGTTAACAATAGAGCCCAGGGAACTGGACATTGTGAAGTGGCTCCAAAAAATGACTTTGAGGCCTTTCACCAAATTTTTGAGAGGGTGGCTTTAAGTTCTGGTTCTTTAAGTTTGCAAGTGGCTCCTTGCAAAGCCCAAGCATCCCTAAGTGAAGAACATGCCATTGCAGATAGGATGGTTCTGTTGTCAGAAAGATCCCAACAGAAATTCAGGATGGCAAAAAGCAAAGAGGCTGTCACGACTGGGCTACTAGCTGGTTGTTACCCCCAGAGAGCCAGGGGGTGGAGGAAGTGATGGATGTCTGATCGTAGAATAGTTCTTGCAAGGTCTTCCTGCGGTGGGGAGTATATGGGTGCACTGGCACCAATCCTCGACATCAGACAGTGTGGGGAAGCTGACTGAAAAATTCTTAGAGGCCGGGCTACCCAGAAAGACAGTCCATCTCTTGCTGGGACAGGAGATGAGAAAGAAGTTGGTAGATGCTCAGCCAGGAAAAGGGACTGAGAGAAGTCCAAAGGGCCCTCATACTCTGCCAGAGAGGGATGGTGTGTTACCAGTGTCGGTGGCCAGGACCCATAGACAGTGTTCGCATATGGACTGCAAGTTGGTGAGGTTTTGTTCTGTGAGACATGATGAAACTCCAGCAGATGTTAGCAGAGAGGGCAGTAAGGTTAGAATGTATACATGGGGAAAGGAGACATTCCTCTTGGAGGTCAAGAGAGTGTTTATATGGAAGGTGGGGGTGGTGGAGGCTTTACCCCATCCAGTTGTGTTGGGTCTGAACTAGAAACCCTTCCCAGTGAGAGAGAGAACTCCAAGGAGATCACAGGATCAGTTATGGAATGTGGAAAAGGAGCTAGAAGAAGGGGGCTGTCAGATAGAAATTAAAAAAAACCCAGACAGGAAGATACAAGTCAGGAAGGTCAACAAGAGAGAAGAGTCTGGTAGAGGAGGAAGGAAAACAGAGGTATAACAGAGGCTGATGACTGAGACCCATAGGGATATAGCTGATAAAACAACGGTTTACCGGGGAGTCCCAGGAATGGACCAGAGCAAGAATGAGATGTCGGGGCAGAACAGAGTGTCATGGGGAGTGGTGAAAACCTAGAATTAGAAGTAGAGTTGCAACAAATTAGAGGGAAGGTCAGATTGTCTTCATGCCGAAAGCACCCTACTGACAGGCAGAGACTGAATTGTGGGGACAATCCCCACCCACAGTTGGGTTTTTTGTGGGTGGGTGGAAAACAGAAGACAGCCACTGAGGAGCTGGGAATAACCCCAAAGATGGGGTCCCAAAAAAATCAGAGAATGGTGATAAAGGCAAGCTCAGCCCAAAAGAAAAGAGAGCATTTGGAAGAAGGTGGGGAGGCATGTGACAGGGGATTTGAGTCAGGAGCTGACTCAGTAACCTGTCACTCAAATCCCCACCAATATAGGTCAATTGGGATCTAAATGGAAGACCCATTAACAAGTAGGGCCACAGCTAAAGGGCTACTCAGAGGAGAGAAGCAACCCCAGCAGCTGGGAGGAGATAAATAGAGAGGAAGGAAAACCTGGAAAGGGGGGTGGGGAATGCAGAACCTGAAGGAAAGGAAGAGCTGATCTTTCCCCCCCAAAAAGTAAGAGGGGAGCTGACTGGGACGCATATATATGTAAATAGTACTAAAGGTGATGGTGGCCTGAGTGAGAGTGGTCTGTACCCAAGAAAAGAGACTCACAGGGGACCGCCCCATGACACCCTCTCCTTCTAAAAGGGAAAACTTTGTTTCAGTCTTTAAAACAAATAAATAAACCACCTTCCCACCCTACCAGTCCCCTTCATACAATACATTAGGCACACCCCAAATACTACTTAATTTCTTAGAATTTGCAAATCTCTACTGATCTTTCTATACTTGCTGCCAAGCCCAAAATATAAATTTCTAGTTAAAGAAACAAAAAATATTTCAATGGAATTTCCCAACCCATTTGAGGGCTGGAGGTTAGATATTTGTTGCAATAAAGCAACATCTATTTAAACTAAAAGGCACACAATGGCTGTATAGTTCTACTAAATATAATTTTTGCCTCAACTATAGTGCTAAGAAATGTAAAGCATCCTTGATCTTCATTTCAAGTAATAATGTTTGACATCTGGGAACAAATTGGAATGTCTAGGCATGTGTTAGCCTAAGGACCTCTCAATATCAACTGGCAAAGGTTCCTGTCAGGCCTGACAAACTCACTACACCTAACACGTTGCTGTTATAGTATTTATCTATAAAGAATACCATGTGAGTTCTTAAATGAAAGCCAGGATCATACTAGTCCTTAATATCATTGTGAAATGTATGTACTGATTTATATTTAAAGTTATGTATATTAAAAGTATGTCCCTATAGTTTGTTTCAAGGTGTTACTCCCCAGCAGAGGTGAAAAACCAGTTTTGACAGACAAAGGGATGTATAGGCACGTGGCTACGTAGGCTTCATACGTAGTTTAAGCATTGTAAGCAAAACACAATGGGAGCTACACTTGCATTTCAAGACATCTTGACTCTGGGGTCAACACAATGAGTGTTGATTAATATAAGGAGAAGCAAAAAGCCATTTAGTTATCCACTGACTGAGGAAACCCCTTGAAGGGGGTGGGGTGTATTCATGAAAATCTGGATCCTGGTTTTTGTCTGAAAACCAGCAGCTCTGTCTAAGACTGAATCCCTGGGAGAAAATGGTTATAGTTCCTATTTTATAAAGTAGATTAATAAGTGCTCCTAGTTCTGTTTCCACCCATTAGCCTTACTCAGTATCTCTCTCTCTGTTTGATCATAAGTTTATGATTTTTCATTATAAATACATTTCACTGCTGTGGTGTTATATCAGTCAAGCTGTGTGTATATGTCTCCTTTGGGGATAGTGAACCTAGTAATTACAGTTAATGTCCAGTGTCAGGGGCTGGACACTATAGGGAACATTCTGAGGGCTAAGGGGTTGGTGTATACTTAGCACTAACCTGCACAAAGAGGAGGTCTGCAGAGACCTGGAAGTAAGTGCTTGTGGAGCCAAAGGCTGTTTGTTTCAGGGAACTGAAACATAGCAGGGACAGACAAGACTAACTCCACACTAAGGGCATGTAGTGATGAAGTACCTGACTACCCAAGCACCCTCACAGTGTGAGATTTGGATATACCAACTACTTTTATGCATGTTTTGCAAGGAGAAATTGTGGAACGCTTTGCCAATTGTTAAACAAAATGCTTTTGTACCCTAACTCCAAAATCACTAGCAGAAATTTTCTAGTATCTTCACTACCTCTTTAGGGCCCCAATTCATAAGATACTAGGCACGTACTTAAGCATGAGAATAATTCCACTGAAGTTAATGGAGATACTCATGTATTTAAAGTGAGGTATATGTTTAAGTACCTTGATGAAATGTGTCCTATTTAGTTTACTCTCATGACCCTAAGTTAGTGCCTGACACTGCAGTCAGACCCATATGAATTTGTTATAAGATAGCTAATGGACTATGCCAAGCACCCTATGTATTCAAACCCAGTTAATTTATTTATTAATTAATACAGTTAATTTGGGCAAAAGGCTGAGAATACTCTTATGCAGTACTTATGTGCCTTCATGTTTCGCAAGTCTAAGCATGTCTTCCTTTCTTAGGACTATCATATCTCGTCCAGTGTTAGGCCTTGTCTACACTACACAGTTTTGTCAGCAAAAGGCGGCTTTTGTCGACAAAACAGTGGAGGTGCAAGCACTATAATGCTCCTCCTGTCAGCAAACTCTCCTGCTTTGTCAACAAAATAAAACTCTCTCGATGAGAAGTGTAGAGCTTTTTGCGGCAAAGTTAGATCGACAAAGCATCAGTATAGACACTGTATTTGTTATGCTGCTATAACTGGCCTCCAGGAGGTATCCCCGATGCCCTCCATGACAGCTCTGCTCACTGTTTTGAACTCCAGAGCCCTGCATCCAGCTACACAGGCATGCGCCCTTCCCCTTTCTAAGCCCAGGAAGTTTTGAAACTGCTCAGTATGGAGAGCTCATACCGCTACTGCCCAGCTGAGCATGCCAGCTCCAGCAGCAAACACAATCCTGCCTGGACTACTGGTGGATCTCCTAGGTCTGTGGAGAGAGAAGGCTGGGGGAGAACTCTGAGGAAATCATGGAATCAAAACATTAACTCAGAATCCTGCTTGCCCTGGCACTGGAACTGCAGCTGCTGCTGGGGAGGAGGGTAAGAAGGGGAGAGACTGCTGTACAGGGGAGGGAGGCAGGAGCAGATGTCGAAGTATCCCCTTCCCACTGCCAGTGTACTAGTCTCTGCTGAGCTGGGCTGGGCTGGGGAGACATCACCTGTTTGTGCACCAGCTTTTGCCTCATGATTGGTTGCTTCTGTGGGTTTCTTTTGTAAGTGTTCAGCAATGTCAGTTTGGTTATATTACAGAGTGCTACTTTAAAAAGTGATTTTAAATGTGTTACTTTTCATGCACACACAGTAATCATTACAAGGTTCACAGCACAGTGCAAACAAGGCCAGGCTCAGCACACTACAGCAACACACGTTACTGTGGCTCAGTGTTAATATGCTCCTTCAAGGCATCCCCACAGCCGAGTAGCCCTTTGTTGGGCTCCTCTTATAGCCTTGTGATCCTAATGCACAGCACAATACTGAAGAGCAGATCCATACTTTCTGATAGAGGTGGCTGGGTTGCAGGTTATAAGGGCAGTTGAAAAGCAGCAGGGTGGATTAAAAATCAATGATTTTTTAAATTTAAATCAGATAGTTTGATAAAATGCTTTTGGAGGGAAAAAAACCTATCTAAAGATAAAGATATATTATAGCTCAAAGATATCATCATGGAATAGGGATTATAAATTCTAATTCTATAGGTTTCAGAGAAGCAGCCGTGTTAGTCTGTATTCGCAAAAAGAAAAGGAGTACTTGTGGCACCTTAGAGACTAACCAATTTATTTGAGCATAATGCATCCGATGAAGTGAGCTCCTCAGGGCTTTGGATCCAGCCTGCAGGACTGCCCCCCCCCCCGGGTTCCGCAGGCCCTGCTCCACTCTCAGAAGAGGCCGGCACCACGTCCCTGTGGCCTCGGGGACAGGGGGGAGGGAGCAGAGGGCTTTGTGTGTTGCCCTTGGCTCCAGGCACCGCCCCCCGCAGTTCCCACTGGCTGGGAACGGGGAACCGCAGCCAATGGGAGCTTTGGGGGAGGTACCTAGAGGCGTGGCAAGGGCCGCTTCGCGGTGCAGGGCCAAGACAGGCAGGCAGGGAGCCTGCTCTGGCCACGGTGGGCACTGCTGCTACCCCCGAGCCGCTTTAGGTGAGGGGCGCCAGGCCAGAGCCCGAACCCCTCGTGCATCCCGCCCGCCCCCCAACCCTGAGCCCCCTGCTGCACCCTGCACCCCTGTGCACCCCAAACCCCTGCCTGCACCTCGAACCTCTCCAGCACCCCAACTCCCTGCCCTGAGCTCCCTCCTGCAGTCTGCACCCCCTCCTGCACCCCAGCCCCCTAATACACCCCCGCACCCCTCCTCTGCCCCAATCCCTTGCCCTGAGCCCGTTCCTGCACCCCCCCCCCCACCACCAACACCCCGCACTCCCTCCAGCACCCCAACCCCCTGCCCCGCATACAATTTCCCCACCCAGATGTGCCCCTCGGCCCAAAAAGTTTGCCCACCCCTGGATTAGAGACCCAATCTTATGGGGTTACAGGGGCTTCTGTATAGATGATTTAGGTTAATCTACCCAATGGGACGCCATGCTCAGTCTAGAATATACCATCAGATACTTAGTTTTGCAGTTCTCAAACTGTGGATTTGTGTCTCCAGAGATATTTTTTGCTGTTAACAAGCTTATTTTAAATAAATAAATATAGACAGGTGAGAAATAACAGACCTCAACCCTATCGTCCCTCTGCAAATTTGTGTACACAGAGTCAATCCCTTACATCTCTCTAAAAGTGCAAAGTTTCAAAAAGTTTAATGAATAGAAGATTGTTGGGGGTGGAACAATACTCCGCCCCCACTATAATCAAGAACTGGCCTAATCTGACGACGGTTTGTGAACAAAATCATGAAAAAAAAGATGGCACTGTCACAGCCAAAGTTCTCAACATTGGGCTTAAGAGAAATGTTGAACACATGCTGAGTACCCTAAAGCCTATTTCTGTAGCCTTGAAAAAAATGCAGGGAAATATCTGTTTTATTGCTGACGCTGTTGAAATGTGGAAGGAACTGAGTGAGATCTTAAAAAGAGAAATATGTAATGACAGAGTTAAATTACAACCATTAAAAAAAAGAATGGGACAAGCACTATCTCCAGCTCATTTTCTTCCAAATAGTCTCAATACTCGGTACTAGGGTCAAACCTTAACTGCTGAAGAAGAGGAGCTGGCTATGACATGGACATCCAGGAATCATCCCTCCATAATGCCAACTATAATAAACGTCAGAGCTTAGGGTGAACCATTCAAGAAATATGTTTGCTGATGATGTTTTAAAGAAAGTCACACCAGTGAACTGGTAGAAGTCACTTAAAGCACTTGAATTTAGAGACTGTTGAAGTGATAATCTCACTTTTAACAGCAATAGCTTCTTCTGTTGGTGTAGAAAGAATATTTTCTTTCTTTGGATTAATTCATTCCAAACTGAGAAATCATTTGGGACCTGAAAAAGCAAGAAAGCTCATTTTTTTTCCCTCCAGATTATGAACAAATAGAGTTTGCTGACAGGAGGAGCATTATAGTGCTTGCACCTCCACTGTTTTGTCGACAAAAGCCGCCTTTTGCTGACAAAACTGTGTAGCGTAGACAAGGCCTACCACTGGACGAGATGTGATAGTCCTAAGAAAGGAAGGCATGCTTAGACTTGTAAGGGAGGTTGCAGTACTGCTACCCTTACTTCTGTGCTGCTGCTATTGACGGCGCTGCCTTCAGAGCTGGGCAGCTGGAGAACGGCGGCTGTTGGCTAGGAGCCAAGCTCTGAAGGCACAGCCACCACCAGCAGCAGTGCAGAAGGATGGCATGGCATGGTACTGCCACCCTTACTTCTGTGCTGCTGCCTGCAGAGGTGGGCCCTCTGTCAGCAGCTGCCACTCTCCAGCCACCTAGCTCTGAAGGCAGCAGCGCAGAAGTAAGGGTGGCATGGTATGGTATTGCCACCCTTACTTCTGCACTGCTGCTGGCGGGACACTGCCTTCAGACCCGGGTGCCCAGCTAACAGCTGCCACTCTCCAGCTGCCCAGCTCTGAAGGCAGTGCAGAAGTAAGAGTGGCAATACCACTACCCCCCTTAAAATAACCTTGTGACACCCTCCCAACTCCCTTTTGGGCCAGGACCCCCAATTTGAGAAACGCTAGTCTTCCCCCGCCCGTGAAATCTGTATAGTATAGGGTAAAAGCACACACAAGACCAGATTCCACAGTTTGGGACACGTTTTTCATGGCTGTGAATTTGGTAGGGATCTATCTACGAAGCATTGCAAACCCTTCCCAAAGCACCCTGTGGCTAGTTGCACAGTGGGATAGCTACCCACAGTGAACTGCTCTCTCTGTCAATTCAAGAGCTGCTGTTGTGGATATGCTTCACTGACACAAGGACCATAGTGTGGACATGCAACAGCGGTTTAATACAGCAGTGGCTGTACGTCGTCATAACTTGCGCTGACAAAACTCTCTAATGTAGACAAGGCCTTAGTTTCCCTATTGCTGCTATTTTATTTACTCTTGATACTCTAATCTGTCTAAGCAGTCACTTCTAGTTTTACTCGGTGCTGTATAAACAAGATTTGCCTCTACCGATAGCCTGAGCTAATGAAGGAGCTATTCCACTATTTTTTTCTTATAGAATATGATACCCTACTAAATCATATTATTTTTTTGGAATGTATACCTGTCTGCACAGCAGTATCTTTCCGAGGAGAGGTTACGGTTTTTACATCTTGATGCATCTTACTGCTCACTTCATCAGAACAATGATCATGATTTACATTTGAAAGGCCACATATTTTATCACCTAAAAAGTAAGAAACCAGTGACTTAAACAATTTTCTATTAATGTCTATATAAATCACACTATCAAGTTAACCCTATCCCTGTAGTTTAATAATTAGACCTTCTGGGTTCTCGTCCTGACTCTGCAATTGGCTCACAGTGACACCTTGGCCACATCTCTTACCCTTTCTGGGGAAGATCTTCTAAAGAAATTACAGGATTTAGGAGTGCAAGTCCCTCTGAAAGCCAAAACAGTTGTACTTGTGCTCCTCAGTACTCCTGAAAATCTCCACCTGTGTCTTTCTTCCATTATAAAAGGTGGATAATGCTGCTTGGTGTTTGAGGCTTGATTAACATTATATATGTTTAACTTTTTGAGATACTTGATTAAAAGGATAGAAGTTTTGTTCAGTTTCTGAAGCCAAAGAGCAATGTCTAGACTGACAGGATGTTTTTTCTCAAAAATAGGATCCACAGCTCATGCAAACCCTCCAAAAATAAAATGAAATATATAAAAGTTGGTACTTGCCGCTGCCGCCGCCACCACCACCACCAAGATTCTTCTGCAGTTTTGAAATGTCATGTCCTTTTTGAGCCAACTCTCGAATACGTTGTTCCTGTTTTAATCTCTGTGCCTGTTCTTGTGCTCTCTGCATTGTCTGATAGAGCTCATTTGTTTTAAGAGTCATGATTTCCTATCATAAAAAGGGAGACAAATGCATGAGATCATTTAGTCGGAGAATAAAATAAACAGGGCTGCATAATCTCCTTATAAGTTTACATCTATTCATGATTTTTTTCTATTTGGGTATTTTTTTAAGTTAGCAAAAGAAATAATAGAGATGCAAAGATCTTTATGTGAGGCTAACGGAGAGCCTAGTGCCAGCACTGTAGCAGCATAAAGAGCTAGACTACGTTGTGATCCCCTGTATCATGTGACTTGAAGGGAAGCAAAGAAGCAGGTATTAGAAAACTGTGCACCCTATACTTATGGAAGAGAAACAGCAAGTCATCCCCAAGCAGAGATGCTTCTTCACACTTTTAAGGCTCTGTGGGTTAAAGGTGCAGGAAATGAAGCCAAGGAACAGCTCCTTTCAACACATTACATACTTCAGAGTGGAAAGAAGTGCCAGAGTCTGGTCTCCTCTGTGGCTCTTAGTGCATGTTGGTAAACGGAGGGGAGCATCTGATGGCAATAAGTTTCCCGAAGGGGCTGTGTTGCTTGAGGGAGGTGAGTCCAGTAACACAATGCAGTGAGGCAGGTCTTCTGTACAGGATCTCACTCCCCAAGACCTATAGGGATGCCTTTGATTTCCCTGCAGAATCTGGAGCCTTATGTGGCTTGAGATATACCTGCACAATGCCTTCCTTGAACCCCACAACATCTCTTCCAAAGAAGAGAATAACTCAAGTTATGTGGCTCAAAATATCAGCTAAATCATTTATCTTAATTTTATTCCTTCCACACATTTGTCCATAGGGGGTAAGGATAGGGCCCCTAGAACACAAAGTTTGAATCCACCAAGCAGTCAGAAGGCTTCTGCCACCGGAAGATTGAAATAAAATTTATATGGAGTGTTGGGTGGTGTTCACAAAAAGTATTCTAGTACCTCCAAAATGTGTCACTGATTTTTTGACATGACATTACTAAAATTTATTCTGGGGGGAAAAAAACTTCAGCCCTGACAGGACACATCTAGTCAAATACATTACATGACATTTGTGGGGTCTCTCAGAAGCATCAAGCTACAGACCAATACTCCAGGTTAGGTATTCTCAGACGGTATTGGAGTTCAAAGCAATTTTTGCTGTTTTAACTAAATTTTAAAAATGCTATTTTGGGTACAAAACATTGCCTAAGACTTTATCTTCCGCAGCTTTATTTAAAACTATTTGAGGTTTTTGTCCATCTTGGTGTCTTTTTGTGAAAATTGCCTGGACCTCAAACCACCCCCACCCACCAGAAAAACCCACAACCAACCCCTCAAACTAGTGAGTACACAAAATGAATTATATTGGTGAGGAGAGAGATTTCAGTTTAATGCATGTGACATTAATAAATTCATCTTTTTTAATGACGGAAAAATAGGTGGACAATGTCCCTTCTAAAGTGAAAAAAGCTTGAGGTGGTGTTCGGGGGAGTAAGGCAATACTTTTCCCCTCACAATAGGGTGGTATTAGTGCTGACTTAATTTTCTAGGCTTTCTAGTTTAATCAAAAACGGTGGGTAACATTTTTGAATCAATCCCATGGGTTCTGTCACTTCTTTCATTCAAATATTAAATGTTAATTTATGTTAACAGACGTGTGGCAAAATCCCCTACACTGCTTCAAAAATCTCAAGATTTTCAACCTTAACTATAGTCACAACTGGAATTTCAACACTACTCTTGCCTCATGCATTAGATAATAGTAGTATTTACTATTTATTTCTAAGTCTATTAGGCATTGGCAGTTCTATTAAACACTGTCATTTACGTGCACAAAGTAAAGGTTTAACACCCACTTCCTTTTGTTTCTGTTTGAGCATATCCTCTTCAAACTGTTTTTGCATCAGTTCTCGTTCTCGTGCTAAGCGGTGTTCTTCTTCTTGTTCTTCCCATTTTCTTTGCTCTTCCTCCAGCTGCTTCTTCCTTCGCTTTTCCTCTACTTGAGCCATTATAGCTTTCTAGTGATGTCAAAATCATAATAAAATTTAGTAAAATTAACACTTAGTAGCATGCATATTTCATGTCTCCTATATACATTACAAAATATGTAATTTGTATTCTGATTCCATAAAAATCCAGTTCAATAAGAAAGATATTATTTTCTGTGCCACACAAAATAAATGAAACTTAGCTCTCTGGCAGGCAAACCTATTCAGCAGAAAGTATGCCAAAGAAAAATACAATTTTTAAAAAGTCTCACAGGGCATGGGAAGGTGTACACACATGCCCCTGAATTGTATCACATTCATTACTTTTTATAGGCTTCAGTTTCCCTGGGGGGAAATAACGCAACTGGTGTACTTTGATCCATCTGTTTGGCCTGGAAGGTGTTATAATGGTATGATACAGTATATTATGACTCCAGTCAGCCACAATAAACCATACTGCTCTGGCAGTGGATGTAAATATAATTAGGGGGCTTAGTGTAAATGAGAATAAGGACCATACTGTTTTAAACATCTGCTGACTAGGAACTACAATATCAGTCCAGCTAAGATATGCTGTGGGTTATTTTTCTGAGGCATCAGTTTTATAATAAGAAAAGGAGTACTTGTGGCACCTTAGAAACTAACCAATTTATTTGAGCATGAGCTTTCGTGAGCTACAGCTCACTAATAGAGGCTCATAAAGCACTTTACAAACATTAATTATGCCTTACCCACTACTGCTGTAAGTGAGACACATCTGGTTAACCAGGGTAACCTGGTGAAGGAGAAGTCACAATTTCTATTCCCCTGAGCAATGTGTACTGGCACCCTGGCTCCTTCTTTAGTCACATCACCACACCTACCCTCATTCATTCTTCCCATTTAGGCTGTGTCAGATTAAAACATGATTGTACCTGATGTTCTAACTGTTTCTGCCGCCTCCTGTCTCTTTCCTCAATTTGTGCAGGATCCAAGAGAGCTGTCATTGACCGGAGAAAACTATGAAGAGAATCATTTAAATATTTTTCAATTAAAAAAAAAATTCCAGAGTTTTATTTAATCTGAAATATCAGCAAGATTTAAATGTAAGACTTTTGTATAAAAATAAAGTACCTTTCATTCATTGTCATAGGTTTGCACTATAATAAATACAGTAACTCCTCACTTAACCTTGTCCCAGTTAATGTTGTTTTGTTGTTACGTTGCTGATCTATTAGGGAACATGCTCATTTAAAGCTGCAAAATGCTCTCTTACAGTGTTGTTTGGCAGCTGCCTGCTTGCAGGAAGAACAGCCCGTAGGAGCTAGTTGGTGGGGGCCTGGAACCAGCGTGGGCCGGCAGCCCCCCTAAGTTTCTTGTGCGGCAGCCGCCCAGCAGGCTATCAAATGCCAGTCAGTTCAGGTGTCCCTCCCCCCACTGCCGTGTGCTGCTTCTGCCCTCTGCCTTGGAGCTGCTCCCGGGAGCCTCCTGCTTGCTGTGCAGGGGGTGGGAAGCGGGGTGCTGATGTCAGGGTGCCCCCCTTCCCCTGCTCCTGTACCCCATCTCCACAGAGCAAGGGAGGATGCCACAGGGCTAGGGAGGGAGCTTGCTGGCAGCAGCTGCTGTCTCAACTTGCTGATCTACTTAAAAAGGCAGTGTACTTGAGTGGGGTCAGCGTACTTAAGGGGGCAATATGTCTCACACACACACACACACACACACACACACACACACACACACACACACACACACACACACACACACACACACACACACACACACACACACACACACACACACACACACACACACACACAATGTATCTCTGTCTCACACACACATGCACCCCCAGGAACTTCGAAAATTGGAGGGAGTGGTGCACTCCAGTGGGATAGCATGGGGTCATCACATTCAGTTTCCGCAGGGAATGTTCGCAGCCACTGCCATGCGTCTATGGGGTCTCCTCCCTCCATTCATGCTGCCTTGTAGAGTCTGAGGCTACATTAACAACGTGTTAACACTTCAGGGCTCAGCCAAGTGTTAGTTCATCATTTAGCAGCAAGGCATTCCCTGAGAAATATCCCACTCTCTTCCACTGTCTGACTCCACCACCTCAACCAAGCATTACAATCATCATTGCTGTGTACAGAATTAAATTGTTTAACACTTATACTATGTGTAAGTCTTTTGTCTGGTGAAAAAAGTTTCCCTGGAACCTAATTCTCTCTCTCCCCCCCCCCATTTACATTAATTCTTATGGGGAAATTGGATTCGCTTAACATCATTTCACTTAAAGTAGCATTTTTCAGGAACATATCTACAACATTAAGCAAGAAGTTACTGTAATGAAATTGAACATAAGAATGCTATTTACGGTAAACTTTACTAGTGAATAATTGAAATACATATCTTTTTCAGTAGGGAACCATACAAATTCCTCAAGAGAGGAGTAAATACCAAATTAATACTACTTCAGAGACTTACTAACTTCTAAAGACATTCCAGAAATGAATTGATTGGGAAGACTACTGTAATTGAGGCATGCACTCACCTGGCTTTTTGACTTTGTTCCGAAGTAGTGTTCTCAACGTTTTTTTCTACATTCTCCACCTTTGAATGTATGAGGTGGCCTAAAGCTGCAGGTGTAAAAGGATGAATAACAGCAGTCAGGGCCTGAGATTCAGGGGACAGGCAAAGATTTTCAGGCTGCTTGGTGTATGTTCCATTTATGAGGTGTTGTGGATTAGCACGAGGGTAGTTCTTTATAGAATCAAAATGCACTGCCCATCTCTCATGCTCCTCAGCCTAAACAGATATGAAGCAATAAAGAAAATGGAAATACACTCAGTTACATTGTCATATAAAGTACTTTTAACTAAATATTTTGAAAGTTTATTTCTGTTTTGATAAAAGCTAAACAGCAGGATTTGCATTTTTAAAGCTCTATTATGGTGCTGTGCCACATAGAGTAGTTAGTTCTACAAATAGGAAAACTGGTTCATATGAAAGTGACCTGACCTGAACCTGATCAAAATTGAAACCAGATCTTTTTGGTGAAAAATCACTTACAATGCATTGCTACTTGCAATAGCAAGACTCAAAAACTAGGAAGTGAAAAAGTTAAATTTGTCAAGAATCTTTCGGTCTTGTATAAAATAAGTTAATATTAATACAGGATTTTCCATACCACTTTCTCTGCAACCTTATCTTGATGTATATTATTTTTCATACTGTCTCCATTAGTCCTACAAGCTGCTCAGCTTATTGGTTACCATTCTAGTCACTCATCCACGCAGCTTTGTCTCGCTCCCCAGATATTCTCTAGCCGCATGAACGAGGAGTAGCAGCAAGTTCTTTTGGGTGACAGAAAGCTTTTCTTAAACATATTTTGTGGGCACATATCAGAACAAGTATTCATATTCTTTCTCACCAGCCCACACCCGTCCTCCCTGCACTTTCATTCTGGGACAGCAGTCGGCATGCTAGGTGCACAAACATGAATTTTAACAAATCACAAAGGTCTTTGCCACAGGCATTGGTACATTGTTCATTGTGCTGTCTAAGGTTTTTGAGGAAGAGGTATCTTGTTTCCTTCCCCCACCACCACCTAGAGATTTTTTTTTTTTTTGGCCCTAGTCTATCAAATGGGCATTTCACACAAGCCAAAGGAACCAGGGTTTCCATTGTGGGTCCTCTCTACCATGGGTGTATTACACAGTTTTTACATTTGACTCTCCTAACTTCCAGAAGGAATTGCCTTTTTGGAAGGATTGGGGGAATGTTCCCTAGTATTTGCCTTCTGAAGAAAATAGCACATCCCATATAAAATCTTGCACAGGGTCACTTCCCCTAAGCAGAAAAAGCTTTAGTCCTATATTAGAGAGCCAAGAGAAGCGAGACGTCCAGGGGAAAAAAAGGAAATTTGAAAATTTTTTATCAATCCTCCTCCTACTGTTCCTTGTCCCCTAAGGGAGGTAAGCTGTCTGACTCATATGAAGAGCTACAGTAGGGTATTTGGGGAAAGAATTTTTCTTCTGTAAGTCTTTTGATGTAATGTACAGAAGGACTATGGACATAACACACATGAGCTGACTTAGAATGGACTCTCTGGTCCCTTTGCTGTCAAAGTGCTATAATGCTACTTCTGTCATTACTGGCTGGTTGTTTAGCTAGAGCTCACTGAATGTCAAAGACTTGGGGTAAACTCCTGTTCCTAGTGAAGTAAATGGGAATTTTACCACTGAGTTTCAATGAGCCAGGATTTCAGCTTTTATTTTTCAGAGGTACTTGGTGCCCACAACTCCCACCAAAATCAATAGGAGTTGTGGATGCTTATTGTCAGGCTTTCAGAGCTGTGTGATCTACAATTTGTTGATAGACTTCCACTTGAGCAGAATTGAACGAGAAAGTTAAAAAACAGACCTTTTCTTATTCCAAATCATCCCTCTAAATTACAGCTACCTTTGAATAATTATGTTTTTCCTCTATTTTTCGTAGTTTAGCCTCTTCCTTCTGTTTGTCCAGATCTAGAAGCCACTTCTTCTGTTGTTCTTGTTTCATGGCACTAAAGGGGTGCTCCACTGGTGTCGCTTCCTGAAATGACAGATACTGGTCTTTTACCTGCAGCAGAGTAACTGCCTGCCTCCCATCACCCCCCATTTCTCATTTTTAAGTAGTACCGCCATTCATGAATACCTGCATTAATTCACATATTGCTATTCTATCTGGCGTAAAATAAGACTTCATTTTCAACACAATCTGGCCCAAATTAATTGTCCCATCAAGGTCTTCAGAATGTTCACTATAAAATGCAGATGATAAACTCTCTATTCATCTTTATTTCTATTGATAGCCTCAGCAATAGTTAATTTCTACATGTGTGCTAGATTTTATTTAACCTCCTAATTTTCTTTCTTTTTTGCATTACGAGATACGTACATGGATTGACTCACGAATCAAGTACATTCCTTTATGTCAAAACTACTAATGTCAGCTCTAAAAATATCTACTAAAAATGCATGATTTCATAGAACCACCTCATAACATCAATATCCTTGTAAACTGTGGATTCAAATGCAGCAATAAAAATGATAGGGGGCAAAAAAATCTGGAACAGGCTTGCTTAATAGAACTACTGCAGATACACACCCACAATAGTAAATTCTTCTTAGAGACAAGATACTGCATACAACTTAATCTTACCCCTAACACAAATGCTGTCCGAATGGCAGCTGGCAAGTCAGGAGAACTGAAACTAGATGACTGTCCAGTTGGTCCACTTGAAACACTGGGTGCAACTTCACTAGTCTCTGTGACCAAAGTGGTTCTAAAAATGTGGTTTTCCTCAGTATCAATGCCCAAATCAGCTGGAAATGTCATCTGCAAATAATAGCATCTTGGTGATTTAAAATATTCAATTTAATTTTTTGGGGTTGATTATTTCAATATAAACACATTTTTAAAAAAACTGGTAACTTGTACTTTAGGTTTGTACATGCTGCAGTTCATAGAAACTTCTACCAAAATATGTAATGTACATGCAATTACCAACGTCCAACAAGTCAGAAAAAAAAAGTCAAATCCCAATTCTTGGGGTCCAAGACAGACAACTTTCAAACGATTCTGAATGCTACACAGGAAAGTAACGTTCTGCACTTAGGAAGGAAGAATCCCATACACCACTACAGGCTGGGGACCGACTGGCTAAGCAGCAGTTCTGCAGAAAAGGACCTGGGGATTACAGTGGATGAGAAACTGGATATGAGTCAGCAGTGTGCCCTTGTTGCCAAGAAGGCCAATGGCATATTGGGCTGTATTAGTAGGAGCAGTTCCAGCAGATCAAGGGAAGCGATTATTCCCCTCTATTCGACAATGGTGAGGACACACCTGGAGTATTGTGTCCAGTTTTGGTCCCCCACTACAGAAGGGATGTGGACAAATTGGAGAGAGTCCAGTGGAGGGCAACGAAAATTATTAAGGGGCTGGGGCACATGACTTACGAGGAGAGGCTGAGGGAACTGGGGTTATTTAGGCTGCAGAAGAGAAGAGTGGGGGGGAATTTGATAGCAGCCTTCGATTACCTGAAGGGGGGTTCCAAGAAGGATGGAGCTAGACTGTTCTCAGTGATGACAGAAGAAGCAATGGTCTCAAGTTGCAGTGGGGGAAGTCTAGGTTGGATATTAGGAAAAACTATTTCACTAGAAGGGTGGTGAAGCACTGGAATGGGTTACCTAGGGAGGTGGTGGAGTCTCCATCCTTAGAGGTTTTTAAGGCCCGGCTTGACAAAGCCCTGGCTGGGATGATTTAGTTGGTGTTGGTCCTGCTTTGAGCAGGGGATTGGACTAGATGACCTCCTGAGGTCTCTTCCAACCCTAATATTCTATCATTCTATGATAACAAACTACTTATGCCATAATGGTGATAGATGCTACAACCTGGAGAATTCTGCTTGGCAGTGTCCAATAAAATAGATAGGATTAAACCCAGTCCACCCTGGTTATGTTCCCAAAAGGCTGCCATTATCACCTATTTATCAGGGTGCAATTATATTTTTAAACCTCAAAAAAAGAGTCTTGCTTCCTAAGTCAAGACATATTAGGTACCAGATCCTTGGATAAGATTGAGTGACTGAATTTGTTTTCCTTTCTATTAGTAGAGGATACATCCTACTCAGACACGCAAACTAAATATTGGTTTAGATATGTAGATTCTTATAGTTGAACTTGCCTTTAATCTAATTGGTTCTACATACTGTATTTGCACAAGAGGGCAAATGTATTAAACAGCAAAATTAATGAGCAACCTAAGTATTGCTTGACTGATCGTAACTATACTGTTTTATTCTTCTCAAACCACAGAACAATGAAAGAGGAAAAAGTCAACAAATTAAGAATAAAGGTTACTAAGAAACACCAGAATTAAAGTACAGAGGTAGGAATTAAATGATAGCTACAGTATGAACAAAGTCACAAATTATAGGCAAAGTATGAGGCTAAGAGGCTGATTTCACTTGACAAGAAGCTCTCCATAGGCTTTCTGTGGCAACACTGAGGGGGTCTGATGCAAGACAGGCAGGAAAGAGTAGACATGGGATCACTGGCCACTTCCCCACCCCCACCACCCACACAATAAGGGCTTCATACAGGGTCCTTCAGGGCTCTGTTAGGACATACAAAGATCTTTACTACTGTTTTTCTACCAGGGAGAGGAAATGGAATCTACAAGTGCACAGCCTAGTAACATGACCTGTGTGCTGGGATTTATCCCTAAATGCAGATTTTACAAGTAATCAGTGGATACACATTGAAAACAAGCTCTTATAGAGCAATTCTGAAATATGAACAAAATATAGCACTATAAAAAAACTAAATTAATTTGTTCTCTAAGACACACATTGCTTTTATAGAATGGTTCCTTGCTAGCCTTACTTTAGCTTGATTAATTGTCTCCAGTTTTTCCAAATGGGTTTTATCACCATCACCATCCGTTTGCTCCCAACGGTAGTATTTTGTCTGTCGCTCCAAAGTTTCTTTTAATTTCTTCTTTAAAGCTATCTGTTCGTCTTTAAAACATTTTTTTTGAGAATAAGTAAATATAAGTAAATGCAATTTCAAAAAAGAGTAATATGCAGTGTGGTAATATAAAAAACATAGCGTAAGCAGCTTAAGATGGGTAACTGGCCTTTGCCTGATTAATCTTTCTAACCAGATATTTGTTCTAAGTGTTGAAAGGCTCTGCCTGTGAGAAAGATGGCTGCAGAGGATGTGGAAACAGGAGGCAACTGGAAATCTTTATTGGGAGAGGATAAAACTGTGAAGGACTATCAGTGACTCAGGAAAATATTTATCAAAAATATTGCATGTATTGCTTAAGAAATAGCAGAGGCCCTGAATTCTCCTCATTTCATTGTTAGTTTTGTGCCAGTACAACTGTACTGAAACCAAGTAAGTTACACCAGGTTAGAACTGGTGTATCACTGTGCAGGATCAAACCCAGAAATATGGTGGGAGATTTGAGGGTTTTTTGTCCAGACAATTTACATCAAGGTTAAACAAAATCCGCTCTATAGGAATTAATGGCTTCATTATTCCATTAGGAATTTCCAGTAACCTTAGAAGATCGTACTCTCCTGAAAACATTGATTCAAAGACAAATATCAATAGTTATGTTTTAAAAAAAGCTTATACCACAATGGTGTTCAGAATTTGGACGCCAGGACTGAGTATAGATTCCTACAAGTCTATTTAAAATGGGGGATGGGACCAAATTCATGTCCCTTTCTACATCTTTCCCTCTCCCTACCAAAACAGTGTTTGCTTTCTATCTGCTGACTCTACAGTAGTAACTGAAACCTGTGGATCAGATTCAGTGCTATGCTACGCCCCTTTGAGCCAGTGAGGCTGCAGCAAAAGAGCCAAAGGGTAGACATCAGGCCTCAGAAGAATATCTGCAGCACAGAGAGCCTCAGTGTTGTTATTGCTGGAGGTTCAGGTAGGACCAGACTAGAGGAGGAAGGAGGTGTGTTAAAGACAAGAGGAATGATTGGGATGGAGCAGTGCCCGGATCATTCTGTGACCATGCCATGGCCCACAAAAGCTATTGCTACAGGAGAGAAAGTTATGGCTGCTCTGTGGAATGCCCTAGCCTGCTCCAAGGGCTCCACTAGCCATGTATTTGCTGTATAGGGAAGATAAGTCATAAACTGACTCCTGTCAATTCTTGCCCTGGCATAGGCACCAGCGCAAGGATGAAAACTTCTTTATCTACAGGCATGAAAATTCTGTCTGAAACAAAACAAGGAAAGGTTTTAAAAATAAAAAGCTATTTTAGCCAAGTCTAATTAGAAGCTCAAGCAAATGTATTTTACAAACAGAAAAAACACAAACTGATAGAGAATATTTAAAACACGTTTAAACTCTAGTCTTATCAATAGATTTAAACCTTTATAACTAGAAAAAAATTGAAGCTTTGACTATATTAAGTGACCAATGCTACAACATAATACACTGCTTAATATAAATATGGCAAATTATATTTTAATGCATACCTAGTTCCTTCTTCCACTGGGACTTCTTTGCTTCTAACAACATTTTATCCCCTTCTCTTTCACCTAGGGTACTAAATATGTCAGCTGGTTTCCATGAATTCTTACTGCAGAAAAAAACAAAATTTATTTTTAAAAGCCAAAGTGCCTAATTTTAAATTAGCAATTAATTTACATTGGAACTACTCAGGTTCCATTTCATTACTAATGTATTCATATTAAAAGTTTAATATAGGATACAAGAATAAAAAAAAGGTATTTTGGATGATTAATTAACAGATCTACATACATAACTTTCTGTTCAGCCTGCTCAGATGCTGCTTGTTTTCTGCTTGAGGCATAATTATTTTCATTTGGGACAGATGAAACTTCATCAGCTTTTTGGAGTAATCCCATTATGTTCTCCTCTTGTGGGGCCTGATTAGCAGCAGTGCTAATATTTGAGTGTTTGTTTTGGCCTACAAAGTAAAATGTCCATGTTAATAAATACTGCACTAGACTGTCACTCCACATTGTGTACAATAGTTTATATTAACCGTACAACCTGGCTAATTCAAATTAGTGGAGCTGAAGCTCACATGAAAACTAGAACTACTAAGTAGCACACCTCAGAAGGGGTGTACATACAGGGGAGTGACATTAAGCAATGGAAGCACTTCCTCTGAGCACTGGCAGGGTATTACCTCTCCTTGAGGTACAATGATTTCTAGGACTCCTGCTGACATGCCACATAACTTCAACACAGTGCAATGCCTAAAATGATTCAATTCTGCACTAAATGTTGATGGAGTTGCTCGCAATTTTGCTTTCCAAGAGTCTACTTAGAATATTCTTAAATAACCTAGTTATTTTAAGGGCACAAACTCTCTGGTAAATGTGTTTGCAGTAAGATGTTATCTTGTGCATAAGGGAATGTGATAGGAAGGATGGCATTGTGGTTAAGGAATTGGACTAGAACTGAAGAGACCTTGGTTCAGTTGTCCTACAAATTACTTTGTGACTTTGGGCAAGTCCCCTAATCCCTCTGTGACTGTTCTACAACTGTAAAGCAAGGATAAATATCCCAAACCTTTCTTTTCCTTTCTTAAACCTGTAAGCTATTTGGGATAAGAACTGTTTCTTAACATGTATATGCACAGCATCTATTACAATGGCGCTGATCTTGGCTGGGACCTCACGGTGCTACTGTGATTATGCATAATACTAATAACAAGGTGTCATTAAAATTATCTGAAAACCACTCTTAACATGCATGCTAGGAGACTCTAAACTCGTATTTCAAATAAGTATAGAAACTAAAATCAATGGTGGATACTGTTTTTAGGGAAAACAGATGAAAGATGTCTGTTATTGCAGTGGCACACAGGGGATTAAACATCTTCCAGTAGCTTTAAAAGAAGTTATCTCCATCACTCTTCATTGCTCTAACCCCAAAAATAGACTTCTAAAAAATAATCATCTTTAGAAAACAGAGAATACACAACGTGTTTGGGTGCTTTTCCCCCCAGAAATATAGGCAAGGGTATTAGGATAAAAAAAAACAACCTTAAATGTACAAAAATATTGAAGACAATATTTAAAATAGAAAATACATCAGTATGCAGTAAGAGTTGGTTTGAACTGATTTGCCAGCTACTCCATTTCACAGCTAAACTGAAACTAGAATTTTTTACATACCATTGCTTAACATAATCAAGAGTTCCTAATGACACATTTGAAAATATTGACCCAGATGTGAGATTAGCTATCAATAATATAACTATAGCTCTAACTGAAATCAAACTACAATCCCACATGTAACAATTCAGCGTGAAATATAGATACTGTGTTCAGTCCAAAAAGGAATAAAAAAAACTTGGCTTTTATATTTCCTCTGATAAACTGTTAGATCAATTTTTTCATAAACTTCAATCTTAACATACATTTTGAAAAAGCAGCTATGGCTACAAAATTAAGGAGCTGATCCTGC
Source organism: Natator depressus (assembly GCF_965152275.1). NCBI lineage: Eukaryota > Metazoa > Chordata > Testudines > Cheloniidae > Natator > Natator depressus. The sequence goes on from NC_134240.1 coordinate 25,631,373, forward strand.
AGCAATCCACAGTTGGAACTTTAGGGGAGTTCAGCATACAAAGGGCTTATAGGATCAGGACCTAAATTTGAAAGATGGGATTCTCTTGCGTGCAGGCACACACACACACTCAACCATCCCCCACATGCACGTTAAGAATAACTTTCATTGGCATTAATGGGAGTTATTCAATCCTGCATGGTCAAACTGGATTTATGACTTGCAAGTATAATTCTGATTAATGTAGCAGGTACTCAGGAAATGTCTGAATGAACCAAGAAAATTGCTTTCTTCTTCCTCTTGATGATATGTAATCAATTTTTCCCAATAGTCTTAATATTATCTAATGTTTTCTACAGGTCTAAGGGAAAATCAGTTTGTTCTGGTTAATTTTGGCCCATCAATATGATCGTTTCACTCAGACGCTGTCACAGTCTCACACATGGATAGGCTATATGAACCTCTTCTCTCAGTAAAGTAAGACTAGATCCAAAAGTGATGGTATCTCTTTCTTGTGGGAAGACTGTCAGTGTCAAATCTAGCTTTATTTTAAAATAATCTAGCTCATCTACGTCACTAGTTGGAACCAGGAACAGGTTCATAGCAACTGAAATGAGCTGGTGGCCTCAGTCTAGTTTCTAGTGAACTGGTGGCCTCATCACTGAACATAATCATATTTGGCATGTTAGTTAAGACTTTCAACAGACACACTTAGGACCAAATGCTGGAAATCTGATGTTGCTCTACTGAAGCCAACAGAGCTGCACCTTCATTATATGTTCCAGTATGTACTATATTACCCCCTTCTGCTGGAGCATGAAACTGATTTTGTGGTGAAATAAGTCAGGTCTTTTTAATTGGGCCCACAGTCTTCCAAATATTTCTCTCTCACTCACACACGAAAAAGAAAATCTTCAAATGTATACAACTGTCAAAGGCCCAGACCCCGCAGACACTCACTTAATGAAGCATCCTAATGAATTCTGTAGTGGACCAGATCAGCTCCTTGTGCAAAAGGTTAAATGGGTGCACATTTTCAAGATCAGGGCCTAATATAGCACTTACCTCTGCTCACCCTCCCAAACAAGTCTGCTCCAAAACAGTTCTATGTTGGATCCTCTGGGAGGGAGGTTTTAATCCCTACTCACTTGTGATCTTTTCCTATTTACTTTCCTTGAGTGATGTGCTTGAGAGAGAATTTTCAATTATGTATCATATTCCAAGTCTAGAGATAGCCTCTGGTTTAGAGGAACAACTTGTAAATATTTATACATTTAGATAAAACAGACCTGGGAGAAATTAGCTTCCCAACAAAAACATCTGAGTGACTCTTTACATAACTGAAGACAATATATATCAGAAGATAATCGTAGTAAGTATGTAAACTCACAGTAATAACTTAGAGATGGCTTTGTAGTTTTTAATTTATAATGGAAAATGTTCCTTTTAAAAATAAGTTGAAATATTTTCTTTTTACTCAAAAAGTGCCTTTGACGTTTAATACATATAAAATAACTTTTTTTTGGAAACTGCACATTTAATTATTCAACAGACTGCCCGAAATTTTAAATGTAAAGTTAAAGCATTTCATTTTTATTTCAAAAATCTGCGATTAATTTCCATAATACAAACCTTCTAAAAGCTACCAGTAAGAGAAAATTTCATTTTTGCTGCAGGATATATATCTTACTTGTTTCTTCTTGCTTTTCCTCCTGGGCCTGGGACTCAATTTTGGTTCCTTGTTTTACAGTTATCAGAATCTGTTCAAGTTGCTGTTGTGTTAAACACACCAAACTGTTCCTTAGATCTTCACCTGAGATATGAGGTTTTTGAGACTTCTGTTTGGGCTTTTTAACAGCAATTTTATTAGGGTTCTGTAAATCCGGCATTCCAGCTGTGTTGTCTTTTTGGATAATCAAAGCATGGTTTTTATTTAAGGATTCCTTTGATGAATCTTTAGACGATGACAAAGTCACACAGGTTTTTTCACCTTTTATTGCTGACCATTTTGAGCCACTTCTGGGTTTTGCTAAAATATGTTCATGCTTGACACAGGAATTTTGTGTTGATTTCAGAACATGTCCAGACTGTGTTGTTCTCAATGGATGTTTGAGGATTTTAGCTTTATTACCCATCTGTTGAAACAATAACAGTTTATTTACTTTAATATCCTATGAAAGACAAAACTATGTGCCTGTAGTCTTTTCCTTCCTTCAGGCAGTAAAAGCACACGTATTCTATCTGTCATGTCTAAATAGTAAAAGCCAATTCTGTTCTCTGTTACATTAGTAGAAACTCTAGTTCACTAAATGAAATGACTCCAGATGAATACTAATATAACTGAGAAGAGGATTTGGCTCCAAAGTATGCATTACTGTTAATTTTTTAATTTGAATATGAATGTCTAAAGCAACAGTATGGAAATTAGTTTTACAGTATGGTCACTTGTCCCATACTGCTGGTATTAGAGATAATAATCCCTCTTCTGCATTATGGTTGCTGCTAGCGAAAAATCAAAATAAAATTTTAATAATCTGGTTCTGATCAGAAGCACTAATTTAAAATGTATTTGCATTCAACTGTCAGATTTCAAACCCTTTGGTGAACAAAACAGGATAATTTTCCTTTAACCTCTTGCATGCCAGGCCTAATCTAGTCTCCTTTCAAATAGTGTGCCCAATTATTTCAATATAATGTCATAGGATAGAGTTGTATGAATGTCTTCCAGCTGGGTAAGCATCATAAATGCAAGGGCACTAGACTTGTTAAAAGTCACATTTATCTGATCAGGTATGAAGGGCTCAGGCAGATGTGGGTGCTGGGGAAAGAGACAGTTTTCAGGTAAATATTCTTTAAAAACACATTTACCCAAGATAAACTACTATCTTCTGCAAACTGAAGGAAAACCACAGTATTATCTATACTCTGAAACCAGTATTATCTATCAGACTTGTAATTGTAGGAAGTAATGTGGATAGTAAAAACGATTTCTCTTCACCTTCTCCATCCTATCCCATCCCCAAGGCAACCTTGAACCCATAGAAATCAGAACAAGTCATCTCAGGCTGAGCTATTATGGTTCACAGTAAGTGGCAAATTCATCCCTCAAAAGACTCATGTGCAACTCTTATAGATATGAACAGGAATTGTATGCAAGCATCTGAAGGCACAATTTGTTTCTAAGTAAGGTTTCAGAATGACAAAAGGCAAGGCAGCTATTTCATTACAATGGCTGCTGTTATGTATTAACTGCATAGGAGTTCCTTTGATCTTCTTCTCCAACTCTCCGCTGGAGTTCCCCAGAGATCTCCCTTGATTCTCACTCTCTCTTTCTCCCCCTGTATCTTATGTATGTTCTTAGGTGACTTCATCTACTCCCATGATCTTGCTTAACATTTCTATGCTGATGATGACTGTCCATTCACTTCTGACCTCTCCACCTCTATTCAGGCTGACAACTCTATCATCTCTTCCTGAAAGTCATGTTGCTTTTCTTCAAATTTAACATGGCTAAAAATTTCTAACGCTTGGTTGCTGGAACCAGGCATATTTTTCCCCTCTTCTCCCCACAAATCAGTATGTTGCCAAACCTTATTTTGTTCTGTACTATATAAATCTCTCTCTCGCATTTTCCCTTCAGCTGTAATAATTATCTATGCTTTGGTTCTCTCTTGCCTTAACTAATGAAACATCCTCTCCTCTGGCTTCTCCATCTCAAATCTTACTCCCTTCTAGTTCATCCAAAAAGTAAGGATGGCCTTGTGGTTACGACACTGGAATAAGACTCAAGAAAATCTGGTTTCAGTACCCAGCTTTGATGCCAGAGTCTCTGTGTCTTCCAACTAATCACTTTAATCATCAGAACGTTATCCAATGTGGTTCATTATACTACTGTCTTTTTTTCAATCTCTGTTCTGAGAATTTGTCTTAGTTAACCAAGTTTCAGGCATATTGCATGCAGAGTATTTTCCAGGGATAGAGGGGTTCAAGTCATATTAATCCTACCTACTTCGTCAGCTACCATGAGTTTTGACAATGGAACTTCATTCTTTCATAGTTAACATTGACCACAGATATTTAGACACATCAGAAATCGCTATTTAAACACATTTTGAAAAGATATTAACTATTGTATTTTTGGTTATCTAAAAATCAAGGAATCATTACTCCACTTACCTTAACTGTGGATTTTGATTTACCCACTGTAAAACAAATAAAACAAAATATACACATGAGAAAAGTATTCAATAATCAACAATTATTTCCTTAAAAACCACATCCTGAGAAAGTCATGGTCCCACCTAGCCTTAAAATCTATTATTCTATTATAGTTATCTAGTCTCACCTCCTGCCTAATGCAGTCCAAAGAACCTTACCTGTAATTTCTGCATCAAAAACTTGTTAGATGCAGTAAACTTTTAGAAAGATATCCAGTCTTTATTTAAAGACTTCAACTGAGGGACAATTAGTTACAAACCTAGGTAAGCTGTTCCAATGGTTAATTACCCTCTTTCTTTAAAAAATGTGTACGTTATTTCTAGTCTGAATTATCTAGCTTCAGCTTCTAACCACAGGATCTCATTATACCTTTGGGCTTGTCCACACAAAGACTTGGTGTGCAACAATCCATGGCATGAATGTACGGTGCACTAACTTGCTGTACAGTGACTCGCTGTGTGGACCCTACTACAGCACACTAAAAGTTCCAAAATATACTTTGTCCTTAGTGTGCAGCAGCAGGGTCCACTTAGGACCCAGCATGGCAAAGCGCTCGAGAGGGGTATGATTTGTAGAGCACTCTAACTGCCCTGCATAGACCCTGCTGGCCCATTCTAAAAGGTACCTAGTTTGCGATAACATAGTTCTGTGCAGGATCTACTCGGGGCAGTTAGAACGCAAAACATTAGAGCATTCTACAAATTGCATCCCTCTAGAGCACTTTTTCCGCACTGTGTAGACAAGCCCTTAGTATGTGATAGGCTAGTGTGTTGTATATTCACACCCTGGCTTGCCACATACTAAGTTGCCCTTTTAATGATTTAAAGAACCACCTACTTATCAGAAATCTCTTTTCTATGTAGATACTTGCAGACTGTAATCAAGTCACCTTTTAACCATCTCTTGGATAAACTAAACAGATTGATCTTCTTTAGTCTCTTACTATAAAGCATGTTTTCCAGACCTTGAATTATTCTGGTAGCTCTTTTCTGAACCCTTTCCAATTTTTCAACATACTTTTTGAAGTGCTGACACCAGAAATGAATACAACATTACCGTAATGGTTTCACTAATGCTGTATACAGATGTAATATCATGTCCCCATTCCTACTTGATATTCCATTGTTTATATATCCAAGGATGGTGTTCGTCCTCTTAGCTACAGCATCCCATGTTCAACTGATTATCTACTACTATTACCCCTACAGTTCTTCTCGGTGTCACAGCACTCCAGGATACAGGTCTCTAGCTTGTAAGTGAGACCTACATTCTTTGTTCTTAGACGTATGACCTTGCATTTGTATGTCTTTAAAAATATGTTCAAATGAGTCCATCTTGTCAAGCAATCCAGGGGTGTCTGTATAACTGACCTGTCCCCATCACTATTTACCACTCCGGTAATTTTTGTCTCATGTGTAGGGACCTACAAATTTCACGGTCATAGGATTTTAAAAATCATAAATTTCATGATTTCAGCTATTTAAATCTGAAATATTCTGTTGTTGTAATTGTAGGGGTCCTGACCTAAAAAGGAGTTGGGAGGGCATCACAAGGTTATTATGGGGGGGGGGGGGGGTTTGCGGTAATGCTACCCTTACTTCTGCACTGCTGCTGGCAGCAGCGCTGCCTTCAGAGCAGTGCAGGCTGCTGGAGCGTGGCGGCTGCTGGCTGGGAGCCCTGCTCTGAAGGTAGAGCCACCGCCAGCACCAGAGCAGAAGTAAGGATGGCCTGGTATTGTATTGCCACCCTTACTTCTCTGTCGCTGCTGGCTGGGCGCTGCCTTCAGAGGTGGGCACCCAGCCAAGAGCCACCACTCTCCTGCTGCCCAGCTCTGAAGGCAGCACAGAAGTAAGGGTGGCAATACTGCAACCCCCATAAAATAACCTTGTGACCACCCTGCAACTCCATTTTGAGTCAAGACCCCCGATTTGAGAAACGTTGGTCTCCCCCATGAAATCTGTATAGTACAGAGTAAAAGTACACAAAAGACCAGATTTCACAGTCTGTGGCACATTTTTCATGGCTGTGAATTTGGCAGGGCCCTACTCATGTGTAAATATTACCAGCAATTACTTTACATTTTCTTCCAGATCCTTGATAAAGATAGTTTATAGCACTAGGTCAAGGACAGATCTTTGTGGGACCCCAGTGGAAACAACCTCATTGATAATGATTTCCCATTTTAGATAAATATCCTTACATTTGTATTTAATGTTTATGCTCCTAAGGCCCTGTAAGCAGGTATGCTGTCCCTTAAGGACAGGCCCCAAGTTCAGCACTGCCCTGTTTTCAGTTTCAGCCTGAAATTAAGGTATTTTGGGATCACAGTTCCCAGTAGGCTCTGTGGCTTCTTCCCTTACTTGAGAGGAGGGGAGAGGCGGGGGAAGAGGGAGTTTGTTGTCCTGGTGGGCTCTGCTCACCAACCCAGAACCAAATAAGCAGGAACTGCAGTTCTCAGAGAGTCCACGGGAATAACAGGCTATATAGCAAGGAGTGCTGGGAGAGGCGGCAGAAGTATAAGGTCCTTGCCCTCATAACAGTGAGAAACTGAAGGGAGTAGGATTTTTTGTGATGCTGTTCTGCTTCATAAGAGGGAGATCTGTACAGAGTAGGGCTGCTAAAAGTATCTCTCCAGTGAGGCGCTGAAACATCCCCTTGAAAGACCCCTTTGGTAAGTATTTGTTTTACTGTGGACTTCCTTTTACTGTGAAAGGGTAGAATCTATGGTTTGGATAGAGGATTACTCAGACAGCAAGAGAAACTGCAGTAACTTGCATCTATATGAGGGATAAGTAAAGATCCTCTGTTTAGGGGCACCATTAGAGTTTCTTGAAATCTAATCAGTTTAAAAATAATGAATTCAAAGTAGCTTTAGCCAGTATGCCTGATGTTGAATCTCCCTGCCTCTATTTCTGACTCTACAATCTCATTTTCTTTTTCATTTAAATGGCTTATTCTCTCCACCGTTACTGTGTAAAAGACACAATAATTTCTTTGAAACTGGGTGTCTTAAGCCACCACAAGATGATCCTGATTAAAGTCTCACTGCTGTTTGGAAATTTTAATATTGTATAGGAAACAAATTCATAAATGTAACCTGATACAATTCAGCTGAATATCACTGCTGTTTTTACATCAGTCTCATGAACTTTATAAAAATAGTTTTCTTGGACAAGATTTTGTATTTTATTTTTTTAATTTAATGCCAGTCCAGTGGCTAAAGGGTAGCATTCTATCTTGCTTTGTGAGAGCATTCTGGGGTGACTACTGGTTCCAATCCATCACTGAGGTCCATAAAGGGGGGAGATTGCCAGATGTAGCATCTACAGTCCAGAAGGAACAAGAGAGAAGAGGAGGGAAGTGTGCTAAAGTGGTTAACAATGTCTATAGCAGACTGACTGGCATTGATTGGCTCAGAAAGTAATCCCATAAAGTTTTCCCTGGACAAAAATATGGTAAATGCAGAATCTGGAAGATGAAAGATGGCTTTAAAGAGAGGGGAAAAGGCAAAGATCTTCAGGCTTCTGGCAGCTATGTAGTGAACCCTGGGAGATTTTGGGAAAGGGGATTTATACTTAGATATAAAATAGCAGTGTTTTATTCTGAACATCAGATTTAGGGTTTATTTATGAATGACTTGCACAATTTATTGGGTTTACTTGTGCTACTGTCCACTCCACTTACGACATCCTGCATTTATATTTTTTTGACTAATACCTGTGCTAGTCAGCAATATGGCTAGCTGACCCGTCAAGAAATCAGAATTGTTCCCAGTACTGCTTAACAGTAATGCGATCATATACTTTGATGCTGGGTTATTACAGTAAAAGCATTGCTTTCCACTCAAGCCATTTAATAATGAACAAATACTGGAAAAGAGATTTTTGCATCTCAGCAGCAAGAATGAGAGGTAGCCTAAATATATTGGTTTTTAAAAGTAAAAATGTTCACAAAGTTTTGTCCTGTGGTTAGTAACTCATTCCAAACCTCAGAGAAAGCTGCAGTGCCTTGCAACTTAGAAGGAACTACATTTACAAAAACTTTTTTTTTTTTTTAACATGCTCCCTCTGTTTAAATACAGCATTGTAAAGATATGGAAGTATTCCTCAAATCAGGTCAATCTATATAGAATGGTCAATTTATCTCTGGACGCACAAGAGCCAAAAGACTACTGAGAGCTGAGCTGAGACTACCTTAGACTTTGCCAATTGATCAATATTTGTGATGATCATAACCATTATTGTCAGACAGTACATATAGCTGGCAGTGCATGATTTATGGAAAGTCAAATACCAACCCATGCCAGTACCATTTTGGTGAATATTACGACCCATAAATAACAATGTACAGAATATTTCATCAAAACCTTGAAGAGTTCTTTCACATCACTATACAAAACATTAATACTTAAAAAAAATTAACCATACCCTTTATAACAAGATATCTTCAAGAAGATTTAAAGTATTAGAGACTACTGAACTTAACGATTATACATAATAAAAATCATACCATATGAAGCCAAAATTAGCCTAGGTTTTCCATCCAAAATTTCAGTTTCAAGCTTTAATCCATCTCTGTAAAACAATAACAAAAACAGCTAAACTTTTCTGTACCTGAAATCATCATCATTAAAGTATGTGAGATTACAGCACAAGGAGAGAGGTGGTCTCAAGTCACTTAGAATATGAAAAGGTGATATGAGCTATGTTTATATTAAATACAAACTTAAGAAATTGCTTCTTATAAATACGCAAATATTGGGAGATAGCCATACTATTTCAAGTGCTGGTGCTTTTAAGCCTGTACATCATCTCAATATATATCTAAGTTGGGCTGACATCTTTCAATATATTCATACCTTGTCATGTCTGATTTCTGACCCGGTCCAAGAGATGGGTAATGGGATAACTGATGAAGTGGTGAACTAAAGAAAGGTATGTTAAACAATATAAACCATGTTAATTTCAGCACCCAAGAAGCCTGAGAGATGGCAACAACTGGGGGGAGGAAAACATTTTAAAAACAGTACTTCGCTGTCCTTTAAATAAAAATTTAAATTTTCTTCATATTCTAATACACCCCATACTGTTGTGAGAGAGGATTCTTCAAAAAAAAAAAAAAAAAAAAAGAGAGAGAGAAAGAAAGAAAAACACCAGGTAGACCTCCAGGGAATGGAAATCAATGTTAAACAGTTTATTTCTTTAAATCTTACATTTAAGTGTCTGAACTCTATTTTATTGAAATCCTAGTTCTTACTGAAAATGAAAAACAAAAATAGTTCGAGATATTAATCCTAATATTAAGGAAGGCGTATTGTCAGCTCTTTTGATTCATGGTATTTTTCTTGGCTGTTAGAATTGGATAATCTGTGAATCTTAGCTTTCATTTAAAAAAAAAACAATTTAGCTTTCTAGCCCTCATAGTTGCATAGAAAAGCCTGAAAACATGAACCCTAAATGCTCGAACACTACTAAGTAAATAAAAAAACTTTTTTTAAAACTTAATTGTTTTTATGCTAAGATCATGATATTTGAGGCCTGAATCATGATTTTTGAACTCTTGGAGCCACTAATACTGAGACAAGGTAAAGTGAAATTATTAGAGTATGCATAAATTGACCACTGAAGTACCACTAATGGGGGGGGGGGCGGAACACCTGTGAAAATCCTAGCTGTAAGAACTGGGAGTAAAGGCTGACAGCTAAAAGCCAGAATCCTTCCCTTACTTAGCGGAATGCACAGGGATCATGTTTTACTTCCAAAAGTCACTACCTGTTGTAACACGCAAGGGGCCTACGCTAGCAGCAGTTCTAGGGAGGGACTGTCCACACTGAGTCGTGAGGCACAGAATAAAGTACCCAGAGCAACCCACTGAACAACGAGTAAACAAAACATGGACTCTTGGAGGGAGGCGGGCGCATTACACGTTGCCGCGGCGCCTCTGAGACGTCACCTGCCCGGGCAAACCCAGGCGCCGACACGTCACGTCGCACATTTTACGTTATAACGTGCTGCAGGCCCTAGCCCTGACTGTGGAAGCCCGTTAGCCGCACGCGGGGCGAGGCACAGCCCTGCCCGGCTCTGGGGAGTGGGTCATTATGGAGAACCAGGCCACGGGGACAGACACGCCCAGCGCAGAGGAGTCAAAAGCCGGGCCCTGCCCTGCTTACCCCAGGTTCATGGCCCTTCCCCTTCTACACCCGCGGGATGCGGCGAACCACCCGAGGAGACAGCGCGGCTGGAGGGAGACCGGCGCTGCTGCCTGGAGTCTGGGTGTGTGTACGTTGGTTACTGCCACCGCACAATGAGACGGGAGGTGATAGGCTCCCCCAAGGCTCGGGCCCTCCCACCAATGAGCTCCCCTTACACTAAGGGAGGGGCTCCGCCTGCCTGCGAGGCATTGTGGGGGCTGGAGTCCGGAGCCTCGCTCCCTCCTCCCCTGCCGCGCACAGCTGAGCGGGTGACGTAAGGGCCTCACAGAGCCATTGCAAGCGCTGCCTGCGGGCGCGCCTCTGGGGAACCGCGCGCACATGGGGCTGGCCTAGATACAGAACCGCGAGTAGAGCGGTTTGGCGGCGGAGGGGGAATCGGCCATAGCCGTGTTAAGATATATCGGAGAGCGGGAGGGGTAGATGCAAAACTATTCGTGTTGTTTTGTATCCTGTGTAAAATATTAACGGGGGCATACAACCTTCCCCCCCCCCCCAAGTTGTGCAATGAGCTTTGCATGGACAAAGCCTGGCGTGGATTTCAGTGCTGGATTGACGCCCAAATCATCATCATCATCATTATTCTGTTGTTATTAATTTTGTTTGGGGAGAAAAATGCAGGAGGTACAAAAGTAAGAATATTTGGGAGGTGGGGTAAATGCACACAATAGTTCATTGGGGATACAAGTGTAGTCAAACTGGTTGGGAATCTGTCACTCCCAACTTACTAAAAATGGGGGGGGGGCTATACCAAATTATTACTATATTAAAATAGACCACTAAGGGCCCAATTGTGCAGTTACACATGTGAGTAATTTTCACTAGTATCATCATTATACTTAGTATGGGGTTTTCTTGTTACAAAAGTATTATTTGTTTTGCTAGAGGAATAGATGGGGAGCTGTGGTTGCTTGCTACTGTTGAAAATCAGGCTACTCATTTAGATGTGTATGGCTTGGGTGATGAGCTCTAGTCAGTCAGGTGTGAAAATCTTGGGTTAGGTGTTTAAAAGTGGTCAAATAAGGGCCAGTGTTTTGAAAGTGGCTTCTTAATGCCTTGAGGATCAGTTTCTTAGTGTATAGGCTTCAGCTGACTCTGTCTTCCTTGGCCCTCTCTTCCCATCCTCTATCCTTGTCTCCTATTGAATAGCTATAATTGCAGCTCCCTACCTTTGTATTGCCATCAATGATGCTTTATGGGGAAATGCTTCAGGAGTAGGACATTGAGCACCCTGTAACCCATTGCTTCCTTGACACAGTTTCTTTAATAACAGCATATGAAAAAACACTATTATTTTTAATTGGAACCTTAATTATTTTTTAATTGCAATCCTGAAGTTTTTATTACTTTTTTTCAGGGAGAATTACTTATGCCTTCATAGGGGGGATGTCCAGACTGAATCCCAACTCTGTCAATCCGAGTGCAGAAGTGGGGCCTGCAAGGATTTTAAAAATTAATACTTGCCACTCCAGGCTTGTATTAAACTCCCAAAGTTACAGGTTTTCTCTGACCTTGGCTTGGTAAATGCTTCCACCACCCAAATGCAACAAAACTCCTTTTGAACCCAGGAAGGAGCACTTGGGAATTCCTGCCTGTGGGGTACCCTCAAGCCCTTTATCCCTGCTCCGGGGAAGAGCTGAGAAAGAAAACAAAGGAAATTAGTTGTGGCTACCATCTAATCAAACAACATGCACAAACCTCTTAGAACACCAAAGATCCAATCCTGTTCTTAAAAAAGGTAGAAAATACATCTGGAACTTAGGCTTTTGCTAGATTTTTAAAAGAGCAATTCCAAAAATCAAGCACCCAAAATAGCTTTCTTGGGAGTTCAGCTTTAAAGGTTACAAGCAAACAAAAGCATCTGGGGTTAACACAGAGGAGTCTACAAGCCAATAAGAAATAACCCTAATTGCGTCTAGCTAAACATTCTGATCTACTTAACACATTTGGAGTTCAGATAAGTAGTTCTAGGCATGATCTGATGATTTATCATCATACCTGGCTTAAGTTGCTTATAGCATGGCTGCTCCGTTCCTCCAGCCCAGAGAACAACAGACAAAGGGAAAGTTAGTTTCTTTCACAATTTGAAAAAGTTCTACCTTTCCATTGGTTCTTCTGGTCAGGTGCCCACTTGTTTTTCTTTACCTGGGGGACTTTTTAACCCTTTACAGGTAAAGCAAGTAAAGAACAGCTACCAAGAGGGATTTTACAGCGCACTGGCTGGCTTGGTGTCCATCAAAGGGAGCTATTCCTCCCTTTATTTATCACAGGGGATTTGGCTCTGATTCAGGAAAGCACTTAAGCATCTACTTATGTCCATCCCTATTCAAGGCAACACTTAAACTCATACTTAAAATTAAATGTGCTTATATCCTCTTGATTTCAAAGGAAGTTAAGCACATATTCTAATACTGTCCTGAATAGCGATGCTTTCCTGAATTGGGAAGTAAGTATTTGGCCCCAGACTGAATATAATGGATCATATACTGGAGTTCTTATTCAAAACTCCCACTGAAATCAACAGGAATTTTGCCTGAATAAGGACCACAACATTTAGCCCGATACAAGTAAGTGGCAGTTGGATAATGATGGATAATCAAGCTGGATTTGATGTGTACACAAATAGCTCACGAAAGCTTATGCTCAGATAAATTGGTTAGTCTCTAAGGTGCCACAAGTACTCCTTTTCTTTTTGGATAATGACTGTGCCATACTAACTCATCTCATGTTTAACAGACTTTCGCCTGTTTCCATCCAAATGCACCTTCCCACGTAGTAGTGTGCTATTGTTATTCTGGAGACTAAAAAAGCCAAACAGCGAATCTTAGACACTTTGGACCAGATCCTCAAAGGTATTTAGGTTCCTAACTCCTTTGGTCTGAGACCTCCATTTAAGGACCAGAATAAGGAAGGAAAAGAGAATCAACACAGGGAAAACTTTTCTCAGTAAGCTGCTAAAATTGAATTTAAGTTCTGTGAATAGAGGAAATGCTATATTTGATTACAGGATACAATTTAGTTTTGTGTTTTTGTTTTTTTTTTTTTGCTGGCTCCTCTGTTCTAGCCCCTTTCCTTCAGCTCTGCATTTCACTCAGATATGCCAGAGACACCAGCTGTATCTGGCTGAATTTATTTATCTAGCTGATGTATTTTCATGATCATCGCAGTGTCTCAATGTCTGAAGAATATCTGAAAACAAAATACTGGGGAAAATTAGACTTCTTCCTTTCAAAGATGATGATCTACCAAAATACGTATTTAAAACAAAATTCTGTGCCATTTTGAGGTTTGACCTTCATCTGTTCAGAGAATATATTGTATTTGTGAACTGTATTGTCTGTCAAATTTAGATTGTAAAATATTTGAGACAAGTCCTTGTCTTTCTCCACATCTTCCCCAGTGGCAAGCACTCTTACAACTTTCAATATAATATTTTTCTTTCCACTATTATTAGCAAGTCTGTGTCAGAATTACTACTTTAAAACTTCCACCTTCTTTCAATCAAATAGCTGTGTTTCAGATAATTTTTGTGCAGGTTGGCTCTTTTTGTTCCTGCTCATATTTCTAACCTTCATAGGTACACTTTGTATTTTTTTTTCCCCTGCCCTCACTAGTGTTCATAACTCATTTCCATTATATGCAAATTAATTTACATTCTGTTTGCCTACCTTTCAGCTGACTAAGACTGGCCCTATCCCCAGTCTCCTCAGCACCCCAATGGACACATCCCCCTAGCTCAATGCATTGACGTGTATCATTACTGTATATGGGGACCAAATATTGATTTGCTGCACAAAGTCCAAATAAAAGTTTGATCAGAGGATATATGGGAGGGTGAAGAGACTCTTCCCCTTTTAGCCAGTGGCAGGGGTTGCAACACTATTACATCCACAGCCTCTACGACTGCATCTTTCAACCCACTACATCCCTAAGAGATTACTTTAGCTAGTGGTTTTATACAGTCATGGATCCTGTAACCTGGCCACGTCCCATTTCCCACATGCCTGCACACTACACCACAGACCATTGCTCTATGGTGGCAGGAGTGTGGAGGCTCTCAAGGCAGTCTTTCAAGAGCTATTTCCTTTTCTTCCCCCTTCCGCTATCCTCTCTTTGGTTCTTTGCATGGCCACAGGAAGAGAAGTAGTCTTCAGGGGGCAGTAGGGGAAGGAGATCTGGTCCTAAATGCTTCAGTATGTTTTCAAACTATATTCTTTCTTTAGAACTTCAAATAGTGTTCCAACAGCAAAGTTGTTAGATTTTTTTTTTTTTTTTTAAACAATCAGAATAGAATGTAGCATCATTTCCAGTCTCCATTTAAGCCAGCAGGTAGCAGTATAGTTTCAAGCATATCAGGCAAAAGCTTGACTTTCTCATGGAGGAAAATTTATGTTAGGCAGTCTGCAAACCCATTTTTAAAAGTTTCCTGAAACAACAACAAATTTTTCATTATCTCCAGACTATTTTATTAATTTTTTTTTTCCAGAAAGCACCAGAAATCCTTTTTTTTTTTTTTTTTTTTCCCAGACAAGCTTGAAAGTAAGGTTCCTGCTTCAAAGATCTTACAATTTAAAAAGAGGTTATCATCTAAATCATAGAACTGGAAGGGACCTCGAGAGGTCATCTAGTCCAGTCCCCTGCACTCAAGGCAGGACTAAGTATCATCTAGACCATCCCTGATAGGTGTCTGTCCAACTTGCTCTTAAAAATCCCCAATGATGGAGATTCCACAGCCTCCCTTGGCAATTAGGAAGTTTTTCCTAATGTCCAACCTAAACTGCCCTTGCTGCAGTTTAAGCCCATTGCTTCTTGTCCTATTCTCAGAGGTTAAGAAGAACAATTTTTCTCCCTCCTCCTTGTAAACAACCTTTTATGTACTTGAAAATTGTTATCATGTCCCCTTTCAGTCTTCTCTTTTCCAGACTAAACAAACCCAGTTTTTTCAATCTTCCCTCATAGGTCATGTTTTCTAGACCTGTAATCATTTTTGTTGCTCTTCTCTGGACTGTCTCCAGTTTGTCCACATCTTTCCTGAAATGTGGCACCCAGAGCCAGATACAATATTCCAGTTGAGGCCTAATCAGCGCGAAGTAGAGTGAAAGAATTACTACTTGTGTCATGCGTACAATACTCCTGCTAATACATTCCCGAATGATGTTTGCGTGGGTTTTTGTTGTGTTGTTTTGCGCAACAGTGTTACACAGTTGACTCATATTTAGCTTGTGATCCACTATGACCCCTCAGGTCCCTTTCCGCAGTACTCCTTTCTAGGTAGTAATTTCCCATTTTGTATGTGTGCAACTGATTGATTGTTCCTTCCTAAGTGGAGTTCTTTGCATTTGTCCTTATTGAATTTCATCCTATTTACTTCAGACCATTGCTCCAGTTTGTCCAGATCATTTTGAATTTTAATCCTATCCTCCTAAATAATGTTGATCTAGTGCTGCTGTTCTGTTTTAGGCAGAGTCCCATATATTGCGATTATACACCTGCACAAATTGCTACCCTTTTGCCAAGACGCCACTCTTTATTGTATTTATTTTTTCCTTTGTCCTTTGGTTCCACAATAATTCCAAAATAATTGTATTTATTTTTTCCTTTTGTCCTTTGGTTCCACAATAATGTCAGTTCTTCAAGTGCCTGTTCATGTCCATTCCAAACAGGTAGAGGGGGGTGTGTGTGTGCACGTGCACAATAGCCAGATAATTTTTCCCTGAGCAGCATCCCTGGGTCGGCCTGGGTGCCCCTCGGAGTCTCACCTTCATATCACTCAATATAGAGCCCTGCCGACTTGCCACCCCCTCAGTTCCTTCTTACCACCCATGACAGTAGCTGGAACTTCCCCTTGCTCTTGCTTCAGCAAGCAGTTTAGCAGTTCTTTACTTACACTCTACAAAGTTATTTTCCAGTTTAGTTAGTATAGTATAGTAGTTCTTCTAGAAGGACAAGGGCTTCTATTTCCAGTATTTCCTAATACCAAAAGCCAAAGGTGGCCTCAGGCCCATCTTGGACCTGTAAGAACTCAACAAGTTCGTGAAGAAACTCAAGTTCCACATGGTCCCATTGGCCTGATCATCCCCTCACTGGATCCAGCAGACTGGTATGCCACCTTCGACTTGAAGGACACATATTTTCATATCGCAATCCCTCAGCCCCACAGAAAGTACCTCAGGTTTGTGGTGAACAATACCCACTACCAATTCACTGTCCTTCTGTTTGGCCTGTCAGCAGCACGTCGAGTCTTCACCAAGTGCATGGCAGTCGTTGCCGCGTTCCTGCACAGGCACCAGGTGTTTCCGTACCTTGACGAATGGCTGATCAAGGGCTACTCCAGGACCCAAATGGAAACTCATGTCAAATTCATCAGAGCCACCTTCAGCAGCTTCGGTCTCTTTCTAAACAAAGCAAAATCGACTGTCCGCTGTCCAGAGGATAGAGTTTATGGCGGCAGTACTGGACTCTAGCCAAGTCAGGGCATACCTGCTGGAAGCGAGGTTTCAGGCCTTGGCTGATATTCGAGGCCTCAGACAGTTTCCCACCACCACAGCAAGAAACTGCCTGAAGCTTCTGGCACACATGGCTGCCCATACCTATGTGGTACAGCATGCCAGACTCCGGCTTCGACCTCTTCAGTCGTGGCTCGCCTGGACAGGATAGTGACCCTGCCTCACCCGGTCCTCGACTCCCTCCTGTGGTGGCTCAGGAGATTATGCTCAGGAGTCCGCTTTGCCAGTCCACAGCCATCTCTTTCGCTAGTGTCGGATGCGTCAGACTTGGGCTGGGGAGTACATGTAGGACACCGCAGGACTCAAGGTCTCTGGTCCCAGGAGGATCTAGTTCTCTATATCAACATCAGAGAGTTGAGAGCGGTGCGCCTAGCATGCCAGACCTTCTGGGCATACTTAACGGGATAGTGTGTATCAATCCTGATGGACAATGCAACAGCAGTGTTCTGTATCAACAAACGGGGGTGCACGCCCCTCTCCCCTGTGCCAGGCAGCCCTCATGCTGTGGGACTTCTGTGTAGAACATTCAATACACCTGCAAGAGTCGTACCTCCCCGGGGTACAGAACGAGCTGGCAGACCACCTCAGCAGGTTGTTTCACAGCCACAAGTGGTCCCTTTGCCCAGATGTCATGAACTTAATAGACCTATTCACCGCATGGCACAAAAGGAAGTGCCAGCAGTTCTGCTCCTTCCAAAATTACAGCTAGGCTTCAGAGCAGGTGAGTTCTTCCTCCATTGGGGAGGTGGTTCAAGTTGCTTCACCTCACAGCATGGAAGCTCCATGGTTGAACCCAATGAAGTTTTCCTGTTCAGACCAGGTTAGACAGGTCCTTCTTGGCAGCAGAAAATCCTCTGAGAGCTACCTACCTTGCCAAGTGGAAGAGACTTTTCCAATTTGGTCGACGCAGTGCCTTTCGTCCTTGATACTCGCCTTAGTATGCTCATTCTGGACTGCAGAATGTCATCAATAAGGGTGCGCTTAGCCACCATCTCGGCCTTCCAACCAACCCAGTAGGGCTGCTCAGTGTTTGCTAATCCCATGGTTAGCTGGTTTTTAAAAGAGCTCGACAGGGGGCGGGGGCCGGGCCATGCCTGGCTGTTTGGGGAGGCACAGCCGCCCCTAACCAGTCCTCCATACAATTTCAGAAACCCGATGCGGCCCTCAGGCCAAAAAGTTTGCCCGCCCCTGGGCTATACCGTCATGTCCGTCAGCCTGTCCCAGCCTGGGACCTCGACCTGGTCCTGTCCTGAGTCATGGGACCGCCCTTTGAACCCTTGGCGCCATGCTCCCTGCTCTACCTCTCTTACAAGGTGGCGTTCCTGGTAGCTATAACCTTGGCCAGGAGGGTGTCTGAGCTCAAGGCCCTTACATCAGAGCCTCCTTATGCTGTGTTCTATAAGGACATGGTTCTGCTCAGGCCTCACCTTGCTTTCCTCCCGAAGGGTGTCTCACAATTTCACATCAACCAGGACATCTTTCTCCTGTTCTACCCTAAGCCGCACTCCAGCGGCAGGGACCAGAGACTCCACTCACTGGATGGTCTGCAGGGCGCTAGCCTTTTACATCAAGAGAACAAAACCATTCAGAAAATCGGTCCAGTTATTCATGGCAGTGGCGGACAGAATTGAAGGTCTGCCTGTGTCGTCACAACGCATTTACTCATGGATCACTTCCTGCCTTTGTGAGTGCTACAACCTGGTGAGGGTTCCCACACCCCCAATCACTGCACACACTACTAGGGCGCAGGCTTCCAGGCACAAGTGCCCTCTCAGGAAATCTGCAGAGCAGTGATGTGGTCCTCTGTCTACACTTTCACCACGCACTGTGTTATTGTCTCTGGCCTGCTGAGTAATGTGGCCTTCGGACAAACAGTGCTCCAATTGGTGGCAGACTCTGACCCTGCCTCCTGAACTTAGGCCTGTGAGTCACCTGATTGGAATTGACATGAACAAGTACTCATAGAAGAGAAAATGGTTACTCACCTTCTCGTAACTGTTCTTCGAGATGTGTTGTGCATGTCCATTCCAATACCCACCCTCCTACCCCTCTGTCAGAGTAGCCAGCAAGAAGGAACTGGGTGGGAGGCAGGTCGGCAGGGCTCTATATTGAGTGCCATGAAGGCGCAACTTCAGGGGGTGCCCAGGCTGACCCACGGATGCTGCTAAAGGAAAAATTTTCCAGCTACTGTGCATGTGTGCGCGCGCACACACCTGATTGTAATGGACGTTAACAACACATCTCGAAGAACAACAGTTACGAGAAAGTGAGTAACCGTGGTTTGTTCCCCCCCCCCCCCCCCGCCAGATACTCTGGTGATGGGTGTCAGTATAAAAGTTTTATAGATCGATCTTCTGGCTTTTTAGTTGGTCCATCTACTGTTTTGTGCTCATACTCCATCTCTACTACTTCTGTTTCCCCACCAGAGCGAGTTCAGTGGGTCTTAGTGCCTGCTGTTCACAACAGGACAGAGCAGGAGGGAGCAAGAGGTAGATACTTCGTATTTCAGGACACCAAAGATGAGCAAGCTGCCCCATCAGATCTTGTCTCGGAAATAGGGGACAGGCAGCACTGTCTTTGACAGGGAAAGATGGCTCATTATTTTTGTTGTATAATTCCCAGTCTGCCATACACTTTGGAGCAGCTCTGCCACAGAGAAGGGCCTTGTCACACACTTAAGATAAAGTAGGCCTTATAATCTACATGGCCATGGTTTTAGGAATTAAAAAAAAATCCTGAGACCATCTAGGAAATGTATACTGTACAGAGGGGAACTGAAGGTCCCAGAATGGGGTAAATGTCAAAGGCAGAATACATTAACTTAACAGTTCCTTCATAATGAATCTGAAAAGAATCCTAAAATTCCTGCTGGAGAACAATTCTGCCTTCCAAAATCACTTTTCTTCATTGTAGTCTGTGGTTGGTAAATAGAAAGGAATATTCGAAACCTTTACATATGAAGCAATGGATGAAGGGTTCTCCCTGATCAAGCTATATATCTGCCACTGTCTGTGAGTGCTACTGCACGTACACATGAGCTGCTCAGAAAATATATAGTATGGGTAGGCTGTAATATTATATTGTCTGATGTTTTATGTTACAAGAATGTTTTGAAATGTTTTCAGCCCTGTGAGAAGACTGTCTGCAAATTTGATAGTTGCAGAGAAATGTAATGATTACATCATCATTGGAGCATGTCATCACTTCCATAATAAACCCTGGTTCTGCACATGTTTTCTCCCCTTAATTATGCTTTTGGCAAAACTGTCTGATTACATATTTACCCAAGAGACTGAGAAAGTGGTTGTGAGAATCAGAGAAGCCAAAACTAAGTTACCTGTCTCTTCTCCCTGAACCTATCCCATGTCCCAAATATCCACTTTAACTTCTGTCATGACAAGCTGCTCCAGGACTGTCATGATCCCATTCATTGCTCCAACAATGCTTGTCTCCATGTCAGTACTGGTGTGCTATTAAGAATAAGAGGAAAAATCAAAATACTTGCCCTACTGTATCTGAACAACTGGTTCAGAGTCACCAAACTTCTTAAACTTTAAACCATTTCCTAGTGAGTCAAATGAAGGAATTGTTTCATGCTGTCTTTAAGATTAAAATATTTGAATAAGGATAACTATAAGCCTAGGGGGATTATTCTGTAATAGTGACTACCTAAACTAGGGGTGGGCAAACTTTTTGGCCTGAGGGCCACATCTGGGAATAGGAATTGTATGGCAGGCCATGAACGCTCACAAAATTGGGGTACGGGAGGGGCTGAGGGCTCTGGGGTGGGGCCAGAAATAAGGAATTCAGGGTGCAGGCTCTGGCTGGGGGTGGGGGCTCTGGGGTGGGGTTGGGGATGAGGAGTTTGGGGTATAGGAGGGTGCTCTGGGCTGGGACTGAGGGGCTTGGAGGGGGATCAGGGCTGGGGCAGGGGAGTGGGATGCGGGGAGAGGCTCAGGGATGTGCGCTCTGGGTGACGCTTACCTCAAGTGGCTCCCAGAAGCAGCGATATGTTCCCTCTCCGGCTCCTACGCGGCAGTGCGGCCAGGTGGCTCTGCGTGCTGCCCCATCTGCAGGCACCGCCCTGCAGCTTCCATTGGCTGTGGTTTCTGGCCAATGGGAGCTGCGGGGGCAGCGCTTGGGGCAGGGACAGCGTGCACAGCAGAGCCCCCTGGCTGCCCCTATGTGTAGGAGCCGTAGGGGGGCCATGCCACTGCTTCAAGGAGCTTTGTGGGGTGGCCCGATCCTGCTTCCTGCCTTGAGTGCCGGAGCTGGGCAAGCCCCAGACCCCACTCCCCAGCAGGAGCTCGAGGGCCAGATTAAAACGGATGGTGGGCCAGATCTGGCCTGCAGGACGTAATTTGTCCACCCCTGACCTAAACAATTCCTTCACTGACGCTTTCTAACAATATACCTATCTGTAAGAAAACAGCATAATTTTCATATATATGAATATATAAGTATATCTTTCACTGGACATTTATTCCCTTATATCTAAATTCTATCTGGGTTGCACACATCTCTGACTAAAATAAACAGGAGTTATGTGCTCACATCCAAGAGCAGAATTTGTCCTCTATTTCCTCTCCCACTATACAGAACTCAAACCCATACTCTCTTGCCTGAGACTCTAATGGAAAAATTTAGAACTGGAATAAGTTGGTATAGTCAGTCAATAGAGTTTCACTTGTTTACACCAGCTCTGAATTTGACTTGTGGTCTCATAATGTATTCATCCCACAAAGCACTTAAACACCAATTTGTTCATTCTTCTTTTGCTATTGGGTTTAGTCCCTTTTTTAAAAAAAACAAACAAAAAACAGGTAAAATGTGAGTTATTGCTGTTGAGATGTAGTGGGCAATATTTATCATAAGTAAACGCCAGGAACAATGTTTTTCATATGCCCAATTGTTTCTGCCCTTAACTACAGAACAGTTATAAAACTCTAGAGCAATTCAAATTATTGTCTGTTTTCAAGTCATGAATGAGGAGGATGGGGGGGGGGGGGGAGCTCCACTACACTGTTATCAGAAGTTAAGAGATTAATCTTCGCATGTTGAGAGGAGGGAAGAAGGTGTTTCATCAGCCTCCATATCCCTAGCGCTGCGTCCATTCCACTCGGCCAGAAATGGCTCCCACTGCCTTTACAACTTCTGTCCATAAGAGGCTCTCTTATCCTCCTGGCACCCATGTACTGATATTTCCCAACCTGAAAGACCCAGACAATTCCTGCTGTCTCACTGGTTCCTCTACAGCTTCTCTGCCAGAAAAACGCCACTAGGCTTACATTCCCTTCCTGTTACCATTCGTCTCAGAGGACTTCAAGATGGGCAGGATTATGCGTTTACATCTCTTCCCAATGACAGATTTAGAATCCAGTTAAGAAGTGTGTGCCAGGAGGCAATCAAGGCTGCTATTTGGAAATCCTGTATCAGGGTTTTTTAAAATGTTTTGATAGCAATTTTTAGTTGAATAGGTTAGAAAATGTTGTGCTATGAAGTACACCTGGCCTTGCATACCACTGTGTCCTGTGATCTACAAAAATATGGATCTACATGCATGTTTTGAAAACAACACAGACAGGTGATTCTCTTCCTGATAGACATTTATGGTTAACTTAGTAAAATGCCTGGGGACTGTATCTGCACTTGTAGGAGAGGTTCAGATTTTTGTATTTGATGGACTTTGCTATCCTGTATCATGGAGAATAATATATGCCTGACCTCTCCTGAGAAGATTTATCTGTCTTAGGGTTTGTACTGCTACCCATCACTATGATATACGAGTCCCTCCAAGGAAAATTAAACGGTCATAATAAGGTTCCCAGTAGACTTCATGGAGTCATTAGTTCTCCTGCCTTCTCAAGAGAGCAGAAAAGACCAATAATTGTTTGTTGTGGTTTTTTTTTCATAAACATAGAATGTAGTCCTTGGTGGTTGCTCATCAAAAGATATTTATAATTTGTCTAAGTATTTTTAATGGGTTTTTTATATAATATGTATTTTTAAAAAGCCTGGAATTCTGTAGGGAAAAGGTGTGATCAAATGTTGCATTTTGATGGGAAATGTGGAAATGAAGTTTCAATTTCAAAATTCTAGTGCTTGGCATCTTGATCTAAACATAATTCTCTTGGATGACTCTGTTACTTGTGAGTTATCAATGAAATGTGGTTAATGGAAGAAAATTAAAATATGGGTCATTCAAGGCATATAATTTCCTTCTTTGAAAAGTGGCATCTGTTTAAAATTGGGATCTTTCAGCATGCACATTCCAAGAGATTCGATATAAACTATATTACAAAATTTAAAAGGCTCATTTACGTTTTACCAAACTGTTGGTTAATATTCACAAATTGCTGTAATGTGCCAACAGATATAGTAGTTTCTTAACTAGTTTACCTCATCATGTTCTCATACATTTCTACATATGAGGTTTTTTGAAGAGGAAAAATCTCACATAGGGTTCATAGTTTGTCACAAGCAAAGCACATAATTCAAAACAAATGTAAGACCTTCATAATAGAATTATTCATTACAATTGAGAAAAATTGCTGTCTTCAAGGTTTGCATCACCAACAAAAGTTGTAAATTAAACTCTTAAACACACACACTTTAAAAATCTGCAGCTGAAATGGTTTGATTTGTACATGAAACACTGGATCAAATGTATCCATTAACTTGAATGGTTACATCAAGGATGAATTTGGCCCAGTGAGTTTAATTTTGTACATTGCTTTAACAACCAATATAAAGATTTCCCATATACATTTTTCATGGATCATGTTTTGCTTTATATCTTCTAATTAGTGTAAAGATATTATTAAATAAATTCATATACTTACTTTTACATGACATTTAAAAATGTGTCTCTTCCAAATACGCAGACTATAACTTACAAAAATTGACTTTCTGCATTTTAAAAAAAAGGTTAACACTTCCCTTAATACAAACATTTTTTGATATTAGTCTGAACGCCAGGTCACTTTTTAAAATACCCTGGAGAAATCCTACTGAAATATCATGAATCATTCCTATGGTATTGTCAAAGTATCCAATTTCCTTAACGGAACATCTGTTTCATAGGAGATGGTATGTAGTGATTCTCTCTTGTAGGAAAGATGTTCCCAAAATATTCATCTATCAAAATGGGGAATGAGAAGCATTCTAGCCAACTATTATGGCAGTGCAATTATCTAACCAGTACTGAGAGAGATCCATTGTGCATTAGTGCTGATAATAGGAATTATAAGGCATCTAATTGTGTCCAGCCTTTAAACTGAGATACCGTCTCAAACAAGTGAGGAAATTTAACTGTACCTTTTTATATACATGCTGTAAATTAACTATTACAGCTTTATTGTCACAATACAGAACCCTTCAAAGAATAAACCCTGCTATAGAATATGTTTCAGACAAGATCTGCTTAACTCAAATTTCTGTAGTTGCTCCTACTTCCTTAAATTTTGGGGAGGGGTCAACACAGTTAATCCTGTTGTTTTAGTTAGTTATCTTTAACATGGATTGCAATAGACAATGCAGTCGTGGAGTTTGAATTACAGTTTACTTAGCTCATTATCACCAGTCTCTTCAACTAATATAAAAATGATTAACCCCAGTTAATGTACTTTTATGGAGTGTGTGTCTAAAGACCCTACATTTAGTATATATATATAAAAAAAAAAGGTGAATTAAGAGAACACTAGGGCAGTGGGTCTCAAACTTTTCTTTTTGTGGACGACTTGAAAATTGCTGAGGGTCTCGGCGGACCACTTAATGATCTTTCCAAATGTTGTTTGTACCATTAGCTAACTATTGTAAACGCTTTGGATAAAAGCTCTCTATTTAAAAAAAACCTTAATAATAATTGACGTGTGTTTTTTTTGTTTTGTTTTGTTCTACAAATAAAAGTACACAACTCAGATTTTAACATCAGTAGTCTTATCTTTCTAATGTGATGGATGTGCCCTCTCTCCCCTGCCACGGCAACCCCCGAGCTGGGGCTGGGAAGGAGGGGGGTCTCTCCCCGGCAGCTACAGCCCTGAAGATGGGGAAAGTCACCTCTTTCTCTGGCCACCACAGCCCTGCATGTCCCAAATTCCCCCCACCCCCTCTTCTCACTCCACTGCCCTCTTCCACCTACCTCCTATTCCCCCAAGGCCACCACCTCACCTTACATGTGTGTCTTCTCAGGGACTACGCAGCTAATTAGTGGAGCCATGCCTGCGCAACTCCACTAATTAGGTGGGTGGACCCTCATTCTCTTGTGTGCGGCCGCCCAGGTGCACACCTTAGAGGGAACTATCCGCGGACCACCTGAATAGAGCTCGCAGACCACTGGTGGTCCAGAGACCACAGTTTGAGAACCTCCACTATATTGCGGACTAGAGACCCTCTCTTCTCTGCATGTGTTGTATACCCATTCATGAATTTATTTGGCCAGAGAAATAGAGTGAGTATGTCTCATTTTGTGTTCTGCATTCTAGTTAGGTTCACTTCTTCAGTATGAATTAATTCTATTAAGTATTATTAGCAAATCTTCTGCTTAGTTACTGATTTTTTTCAACTGCAGAATTTAATGTGGATAGTAGAATCCAAGGAACTGACCTTGACTGGAGTGATGAGAAAAATGTATTTGCAAAAGTCTAAACATGATACCTCAAACTACTGCTTGCCCAAAAAAACTGATAAAAATATATTGACTTCTGAAAAGTAGAGTAGAGCTGCTAATATTTGCTCCAATAATTTAAGGATTATTGGAATACTTGCAGGAAAAGAATACCAGGCCCTACTTCATTTCATGATAAATTAATCACCAACATTACTGAACTTTGTATTCAGGAGGATTTGCAATATGTGAAAAAAAAAATTAGTGACTAATAGTATTTTCAAATTATATCTCTTTTGTTCTGGTGATCTTGAAAGCACCTGACTCATAGGGTAATCAAGCTTTCCAATACCCCATACAAAATAGGTAAGATGAGAGTCTGAGATTTCAATGGGAATTAGGCACCTACACACTTGTGAAAATCCCAGTAGGTGCCTATCTGAATCTTTAGGTGTCAAAATACTTTTAAGAATCGTGCTCCTAAATCACTTGGAGCCAGATTCTTAAAAGTATAAGTCCAATTGAAAATCAATGGCATGTGCTCCTGAGTTATTTAGACACTTTTTTGAAAATCCCACTCAAAACTGTTTCCACTTTCTACTTTCTAGATGGATAAATAGCTCCCAAGTGCAATGGTTAGATGCAGCAGCATTAGTGACAATGCTAGATACCCAAGCAATGTTACATATTTATTTAGACTTCTTAAAACAAGCACTGTCAGGTCCTATCATGAGTGGAGCTCATAAGCATTACTGCAATACAAATTGTAATAGTAAAAAGGGTACCCATTTGTATATTGTATGTGCCATTGCCACAACTTTAAAATATATTTTAAAATAGAGCCATTACTCTGTATGTTTTAGAGAAACAAAGGTGAAATGTGCTTCACTGCTACAAAATATTGACTTAATTGATGAAAAGTTTCTCTGTTTCAGGAATGGAGTAAATTAGTAAATAGAAGGGCAGGATTTTGCTAACTGTACTGTTACCCACAGGCAGATGACCTAAGCCTGTTTTTTTTTCATAGCATTCTTAGGAAACAGCATCTCTGAAGGTGGCGTATTCAGGAATGAAGAAACATCCCTTGAAATGTTCATTTGTTGATTCATTGGGTCAGATTTGGAAGTCCTCACGCAGTTTTATTTGGTTCCTTAGTAACTTCAGACAATATTTTTGCCTAATGACCAAGTAAAACCTGAGTAGAGGATTCAGGATTTGGCCTTCCATTTTCATTTCCAGGAGAACTATGTTCTTGAAGCAGCTGGCCCAGTTTTACTCTGGGTGAAATTCTGGTTCTATTGAAATCAATAGGAGCTTTGCCACTGATTTTGAATAGGACAGAAGTCCCCAAACTGTGGGGCATACCGCCCTACAGGGGCACGGAGGAACGTTCAGGGGGACATGGCTGGGTCCCATGGACAGGGGGCTGAGGCTGGTCCCAGCTGCCAGTTCCATGCCCAGGGCCCCAGCTGAGGCTCCGCTTCTGGCCCTGATCGCAGCTGTGGCTCCAGCCTCAGGCCCCTGTCCACATCCATCCCCTCCCAGAGCCGGGGCCTTGCTCCTGGCCCTGGCTCCGGGGGGCGGGTGTGAGGTAAAAAGTTTGGGGACCACTGGAATAGGATCAAGATTTCACCATGTGGAAGGAAAGGAGTCATGCTGGATGTGATGTCAGTTGTGCAGGCATTTGTGATTTTTACTAGCATTTTGTGACTGGCCTGGAAAGATGATATCAACTCCAATGCTACTACAGCGAATGTCTCAGGTGGTAGAGCGCTGCTTTTGTAGCTAGAGTTTGTTTTAACACTGATGCTATGTGTGTACAGGCTAGTTGATAACTATGTCTGCTACAACTGCAATTACCCACAGTAGTTGTCAAGACAGTCTATCTTAAAATATTTCTACCTTTAATTTTCATTAATTAAAGCAAAGTGCAGTCCATAAGAACATCCTACTAAGTTTTTGTGGAACTAAGGACTTTAGTCTCTAATTTGTACAACAAAGTGAACAAATATGTAAGTCAAGTGTGGTGCAAAGTGTTACAGTAACTGGCTCCTTTAAGGGGACATAGTGGCCAGCCACACCTGTGCCATAATTAATTAGCTGCTTGTGAGCCTCAGTAGGTAGGATTAAGAGGGTCAGGAGATAGTTTAATAGACACCTGCATCTCATAAAAAGGCTGAGAGAGATCAGTCTGGGAGTGGAAACACAGGGAATGGGTAGGCTTCTGTAGAAGGCTCTAAACTAGGCTTTGGAAGAGTAGTAATGAAATCACAGGAAGTGGGCAGATGCCTGTGGAAGCCTTTGAGGCAGCAACTGCAGGAGGTCAGATACTCTAGTGGAACCAGCCTTGAGGCCCAGTTCTCTGTACTGGAACAGGGAAGGAAGGATGCAAAGAATGGAGCCCAGCAGGTGCTGAGATCAGTACTCCAGGGGAATGAGCCTGAGGGCTGTATGCTCTATCCCAGAGCCAGAAAGACTTTCAAAGATAGTCTAAAATGGATAGGCTGAAGAGAAGTCCCCAAAGGGCAGAAAAACCTTTTGTTTGTTGGGCTCGGAAGTTTTGTTTGCAATTTGGTTGGAGGCTCAAGCTACGTCTGCAGCATGGATCTGTGTGTGGAAAGCCAAGGAAATCCACCTTGGTGAGGGAAATTGAGACATGGAATGCCTACAGTGTTACAGTCAAAAAGCAAACATGTGGAATGACATACAATGATAAATATGATCTGGGATCAGGCACCACTTTTCTAAGGTAAGAGAGAGGAATTACCTTTCCATCCTGGAATAGTAACTTTCTGTAACTGCTTTGTCTAATATTTTAGTGTATAAACTAGTAGAAAGTGACAGAATCAGAATTTTAAAACTACACCAATAGCTCCATTCACATCACTCATCCCAATTTTAAGGTATATATTTTAAAATACTTCTTAAAAGCCAATGATTGATTATTTGCAAAGAAATGCAGCTGAAACTGGCCATGACATCTAATCTAACAGAGGATGTGGAATATGGAAGACAGTGCTCTAAATGTGAGAACTACCCTTTTAAAAAAATCACTGGCTCTGTGTGACCTAATGCACTCAAGGGCTCTTGCTCTTTTCATTTGAGGGGTCTACTCCCTTCCCCATCATACCACATTCCTAAAGTAGTCTATTGTGCTCCTTTTCCTGAATTATGTGAGAACCCTTTCTCTTCCTAGAAGGGTTCAGTGCTCATCCCTTCCAGGTGGTTAGTGTTGGGAAAACAAACTGATTTGTACTCTTCCCCCAGTGATGACTAAGGGCCTCATTTTGGAGGTGCATAGAGAAAATCCCAGCTGGCTCTGTGCCACGCAAAGCTGAGGAGCGCTCCAGGAATAAGCTTCTGTGGGAGTAGAATCTGGCTGGAGATATTTATATTTTTTAAAGCTGAATTGAGCACTCTATAAATCCTGTTGGCTTCTATTAGCCTGGGAAATAGGTTTCCATAGTCAAGAGTTTCTCAAACTTTGCATAGTGTGGGCCGTGACTTTTACAGAAAGTGTCTTGTGGACATCTTTCCTCTCACTCAGGATCACACAGACTTATCTCCTTGTACTTGTAATTGCATAACATCCTCTGGGAATTACAACCAGCTGACATAGAAAAGTAAAATTAGGAGGTGTTAATGTATTTTTAGCGCCTTTAATGGCTTTTGCTGTGTTGGTCCCAGGATATTAGTGAGACAAGGTGGGCAAGGTAATATCTTCTATCTGAAGAAGAGCTCTGTATAGCTTAAAAGCTTGTCTTTTTCACCAACAGAAGTTGGTCCAATAAAAGAGATTAACTCACCCACCTAGTCTCTTTAGTGGACTTCAGCAGTTGGAAACAAGGAAATGGTATCTTCTCCATGAAACCAGCAGCAAGTGCATCACAGACTGCGAATGGACTACAGACCACAGTTTAAGACTGCAGCTATAGGCTGTTGTAAACCCAGGACCTTTCTTAAGGCAACATAATGCCGCCTTATGTGTCATTGGGCAGGCTCAAATTCTTATTCAGTTTTTAGCTCTTCATAACTTAACTGTGAAATCATAAAGCATTTTTTGGTACTAGCTTGCATTATACCTGAGGGAATGCAAATGTAAATTTTTATACTTGTTTACTTAATTGCTTTCCACTAAAAATATAATAGAGAGTAATCATCAACTTTCTGCAATCAAATGCCAGCATGAGTGTATTAATCTTTAACTAGCACATCTGACAATTAATGAAGTGAATATATGAGCTGTATGTCAACTAAATTTATTGCTGAAATCAAGCAAAAAAAAATCTCTCTCAAGAAAAGCAGTGATATTGATGGCAGTATAGTTTGTATAGGACTTCATTCTGATTAGACAGCACATGAGTTCATGGCACAGTAGTCAGTTTCTGAGACTACTATATCTACACACTAAAATACTTCCAATACTCTTCTATGAAGTGATGCATGTTTCTTGAAATTTGAATGGTAGTTCTGTTGCCAAGACGTGCACTCATCATCCTTTTAGTCTCAGTACATGACTTCCAGCATTTCCTGCTGATATTTTTGGGGCTAAGTGATAGTTAAGATAAAGGTAGTGTTAACAGGCTCTCCTCCCCACTCCAGCCTGTTAAAGCTTGTCACCATAAAAGCATTCATGGCATGGAAAACTTGTATTTCTTTAATTACATACAGTAGATGGCAATTAAAGTCTTTGAGATATAATGCTGGTGAAGCATCTTGCATATCTCTTGGATGGAAAAGAAGACGAAGGCTTAGAAATATTATTGGAGAGAAGCAAATTCTGTTCTCGGAAATAAACAGGCACAAAGATATGTACTTTGGTCATGGCAAATGCAGAGATGGGAATAACCTTGAGAAAATTATCGTAGGAGTAATGGTGGCAGGCCCTCGTAGTAGGGGATGACTAGTAAGGAGATGGTATGTGGCAGATCATTGGGAAGCCAACTGCTGAGTGTGTGAAATTAGCAATGGATCAAGAAGGCTTCCAAAAATTTGTACTATGTCACAAGAATTCAGACATGAATAAATGTGGCACCCAGTAAAAACTCTAGTCACACCAAAAAGCATGCAGTTATCCTCATGCACTGAGGTTCATTACAGCCCAATTTTTTAAATGTGAAAACACCCCTTTAAGGTGATTTTTTTTTTTTTTACCTGAATTTATGTAAATATAGAATCTTTATTAGCAAGTATGCGAAGGGGGACCATCTCTTCCTACTCCTATTTCTCTGTTTTGTTTTGTTTTTTTTACCGATCAAATTAATCACCTTGGAAACATATTAACAGATGGCAAAACCTGTCAACTCCATTCGTGTCTTCCATAAAAAATGAAACTTTTAACCCACTTTTAGATGCCCCTAGAACGCCGGCACCCCTAGGCATGTGCCTACTGTGCCTAATTGGAAATCTGGCCCTGGCTGAAGTGAGTTTTTTGCTTCAAAAAGAGTGTACTCACTGTATATTTATTGTCTGTACATGTATTTGGTACTTTGAAGTTCCATACTGTTTTTCTCCCTTATTATTTACCCATTCTAACTTATTCTGCTATCTCTTCATGGCAGTGTTACCAAATACAGACCAATTAAAAAATCCCTCTTTGTTGTGAATTTGAACGTTCAAATTAATAAAAGTAACTACACAAATCTTTTTATCGGGATCATCAAGGCTAAACGGGGTGAAGGTGGAAATACTTTGTAGTAAATGAGGAAAGGCAATAGAGAGATTGAGAATGTTATCAAGTGCAGAATGGATTATGGTCAAAGGTAAATATCAGTGTATATCCATGTTTATTACATTTCTTTCTACATTCACATTAGAAAAGAAATAAAAATGCAGTGTCTTGTACTACATTATAAAACACAATGGTTATCTGGAACAGAAATAACAACCCAGGTGAAATTATAGTGCTTGTTGCCTATATAGTGTATGTTTCCACTATACGTTGCGGGAAGAGGGGTGGTGGGACTTCGCACTTCAGTAAAATTAAGCACTGAGCAGTGCTGAAGTCTCAATATCAGCTATATAATGGGGAAAATGTAGGGTCAAGTTTGTTTGGATGTTTTGTAGAATGAAATTGCTAAGAGTGAATGATCAGTGACACCAAAGTCTTTAGATTAGCCAACACTTTTTTGAAGGATACATCATTACTTTTAGAAAATTCACATGTTTTCATATGAATTTTAATATAACACCATAAAAGCAAAGATTTCCATTTAACACTCCATTCTTGTCAGGAAAGCATCTCCTCTTCTGCAAAATGGTTACAAATGAGTCTCTTACTCCTCAAGGCTTGACTGAAATGCATTATGCACAAATCTGACAACTCTTCAGTATGATTTGCAAGCTGCAGAGAATTCCAAACTCTTCTATATTCCTAGGAAGAAATTCACTCCAGTGTAGAGGGCTTGTGGAGACCATATGCATCATGTATGTCCATACTGCTTTTATTGACAACAGTGATAGGACTGGCCTGCTTAGTTCCTGAAGCTTTAAATATTTATTAAATATCTGATTTTCCCCCCCCCTTCACCTATTTAAGAATTTTCTCTCTAGGTGTAACACCTTTTCAGATAATATGTGTAATATTTTTGCTGAGGAATCAAATCAGACTTTTATGCTCCCTCTGTGACTAAAAATCTTGAAGGTGATTATTTTCTTCTTCCTTTTTTGTTTTAGAAGTGGATGTAGATGTCAGAAAATTGGCACTGGGGACCTCATCAGTTAATTCAACAGCTTCATATACTGTACAGTAACTGACAAAAGTGAGCATGATGGAGACTGTGAGGAAAGAGAAAATCATTCCAGGTCCCTTTGAGTTACAAGAGTATTTATTATAATTAACTAATGTCTACTGATGTTTCACCATTACAGTTCTGCATGATATAAGAGATAAGCTAATAGCGGAAAAAGCAGAAAGTGTCATCACAAAAACTCAGAAATAAGCAGTATATTATTTGGTACCACATATCTTAAACATGGGGGGGGGGGGGGGAATGCTGACCCGCCAGTACCGTGTACTGAAAATATTAACCAAATATTAGAACCATTCATGGTATTTGTTGATCTCCCATCTAAATGTGAAGGCCAATTAGCAAAGATTGGATACTAATTAAGTAAAATACAGATACAAAGTTTTGAAAATTCCACAAAAGCCAAAGGCTCACTCCAAAGTTCTTAAAAAAAAAAAAATACTATCAGTAGAGTGGCAGCTGGTCAAGCAATAGGGAGAAGGAGGTCAATACTACCCTTTCTGCTCCCTGAAATCACCCTTATGGGGTCAAGGCCAGTGTTAGATCCCCCTGGAATGCTACTGGTCCATTAGTGTTGAGGGGAATGCTATAACACCTCTCCTTCCCCCCCCCTACCACTCCTACACTAAGTGTAACTTCTCTTAAGGAGACATTTTTCAAAGATTGCTACAAAACTACATATATATTTTTCCTTTTACTATTTTTCCCCCCCACTAAAAGCAGCAGGCAACCACCTATGTTCAGTAAAACTGAGAAATTATAATGCAGATGATGTGCTAGGAGAAAGTAATCAGATTTAAACCAGCTGCATAGATATAATAGAAAATGATAGCTTTAGCAAATGAATGCTAGTAATTATATTTCCATCACTCCCTGGTATATTGTGTTTTAGCTTCTTGAGATAAAACTAAACTTATTCAGCATCTGAATTACATAAGCTTCTAGGTCTCATGCTGATGGACTATGTTTTTAAAAATCCATGGGGAAAAGAAAAACTAAGGATGCCTGAGCTAAAAGGCATCCAGCTAAAAGGCATTTTTTCTGTTTCTGGAACCTCTCACTCTAGTGTTTAAGATTAAAAGAAAGCTATAGGAACTTTTTAGGTAATATTTATGCTGAATCCCTTACCTTTACCCTGAAAATTTAGAAGTTAAATGTTGAGGGGAAAAGATATCCTCAGAGATGCTACATCATACCTCTCACATGTCCCACGTTTTGAGGAACACCACCTATTTTAGTCCCACAGTTATCTGCATGAATCTGGTGTCCCTTCACTTTTATTATTGAAAATTGTTTACATTAAAAATAAGTATGAATCTTTGGAAAGGGTTGTTTATTCTTAACGAATGAATTCCATATCATTCGCTCAAACAGAATTTATGGGCTTGATGCAGAAATTACTGGGTGAGGGTTTTGTCCTGTGTTATGCAGAAGGTCCTATGAATAGCCATGCTGGGTCAGACTAATGGTCCATCTAGTCCAGTATCTTGTCTTCTGATAGTAGACAGTGCCAGATGCTTCAACGGGAATGAACAGAACAGGGCAATTCTCGAGTGGTCTGTTCCTTGTCATCCTGTCCCAGCTTCTGGCAGTTAGAGGTTTAGGGACATCCAGAGCATGGGTTGTGTCCCTGACCATCTTGGCTAATACTCATTGATGGACTTATCCTCCGTGAACTTACTAATTCTTTTTTGAACCCAGTTGTACTTTTGGCCTTCCCAACATTCCATGGCAATGAATTCCAAAGGGTCACTGTGCATTGTGTGAAGTACTTCTGTATGCTTGTTTTAAACCTGCTACCTATTAATTTCATCAGCTGATCTTTGGTTCTTGTGTTATTTGAAGGCATAAATAACATTTCCCTATTCACTTTCTCCAAACTGGTCATGATTTTATAGACCTCTATCATATCCCCCCTTAGTCATCTCTTTTCCAAGATGTACAGTCCCAGTCTTTTTAATCTCCTTATATGGAAGTTATTCCATACTTCTCATCATTTTGTTGCCCTTCTCTGTATCTTTTCTAATGCTAATATATCTTTTTTTTTTGAGATGGGGCAACCAGAACTGTGTGCAGTATGCAATGTGTGGAATTATATAGTGGCATTATGATATTTGCTGTTTTATATCTCTCTTCTAATGGTTCCTAACATTCCATTAGCCTTTTTTGACTGCTGCTGCACATTGAGCAGATGTTTTTAGAGAACTATCCACAGTGACACCAAGATCTCTTTCTTGAGGCCAACAGCTAATTCAGACCCTATCATTTTGTACGTATAGTTAGGATTATGTTTTCCAATGAGCATTACCTTGCGTTTACCAACATTGAATTTAATCTGCTATTGTGTTGTCCAGTCACCAAATTTGAGATCCCTTTGTAACTCTTTGCAGTCAAATTTTGACTTAACTATTTTGAGTAATTCTGTATCATCTACAAACTTTGCCACCTCACTGTTCACCCCCTTTTCCAGATCATTTATGAGTATGTTGAACAGAATAGGTCCCAGTACAAATACTTGGGGACCCTGCAATTTACCAGTGTGAATAATCATAATGGTCCTTTCTGGCCTTAAAATCGGTTAATCAGTTTAAGTTTCCTGTGGGTGTTTGTGTGCATGTTCCTCATTTTGGGTCTTTATCACACATTGAGTCCCATGTATGAGCCTTGTCATGTTGAGAGAGAGAGATGGCCACATTGTAAATTGGCCAGGGGAAAAAAGTGTGCATATGCAAAGACTAACAATTATTTCACCTACATTAGCAGCAGAGAAAGAGGAGAAAAAAAGTGAACAGATAAAGTAAACAAAAAGCACAAGGTTTTCTGAAGTGTTTTTTTTTTTTTTGGTTCCTGTCAGTCTGGTAAATATTTTAAGGAAATCTGAGGACAGTTTTCTCTGGATACCCATCACAGCATCCTCTAGTATACTCAGAGTATTCACTCTTCTACACTATCCTCAGTCTTTGGAGTTAGGGTCTGAGAAATGGGAGCCCTGTCCTGTGGGGTACTGAGTGCCTCTTGGTAATTATTCAGCTCCCTCAACTCGATAGGCGATGAGGGTGCACAGGACTTTGCAGGAGGCACTTAGAACCTTGCAGGAACAGACCCTAAAAGAGCTGCAAAGTAGCACATTAAGTAAATTTAATAAATCCTGAAAAGTGATGTTAGAATCTCTCTGGTTGTGGGAAGTCAGCTGTGAGAGTGCATTGTTTTTACCATCAAAGGCACTAATGGAAATATAAACATGAGGAAATACAAACATGTCATTTTGCTTTCTTTCTTTTAAAGTTGTGTATCCATTAATTGTAAACCAAGAGCGGGACAAAAAGATATTCAGAGATAAAGTGTAATGTTATAATGGGGACATAGAGGTATAACATAATATTTTTAAAATCATCTTGTTGCAACTATTAACGTATAGTGTATCTTTTCATCAAGTGTTTAGGGGTGGGGGGAAGGAGAACAATTGAAGTTGGTTGGAAATTGGGGGGGGGAAATACTTAAGAAAAATATAAATGCTATCTTCTTTACAAAATGATTGATTGGCATGAATTATATTACCCTCTGATTTTTTTAATTTTATTTTTATTAATTGAATCCAAGATCAGCTGCTCCATGATCTTGCCTGGGGTTGATGTCAGATTGACAGGCCTACAATTACCCAGATCATCCCGTTTACACTTTTTTAAATATTAGAACAATGTTAGCTTTCTTCACGTCTTCTGGAACATCCTCAGTGCTCTAGAATTTATTGAAAATCAACATTAACAGTCCAGTGGGCTCCTCAGCCATCACTTCTAAAACTCTTAGATGCAAGCTACGTGGACCTGCTGATGTAAAAAATGTTTAACTTTAGTAGCCGCTGTTCAACATTTGCGAAATTGGCCCTTCTAAAGCACCAATATCATATCAATATCACTGTTTTGGACTTAATTCTATTTGCACATTATAAATGTGATCAAATCATGATCACTTGTTTCTACGCTACCATTAAGGTTTAGTTCTGTGATCAGTTCCCCTTTATTTGTCAAGATGAGGTTTAATATAGAACTGCTCTGTTGGTTGCAACACTTTTGAATCAGGAAATTGTCATCTATAATATTTAGAAATTCCAAGGACGTTTTAGTATTGGCAGCATGAGATTTCCAGCACGTCCCTTAAATGATTCCCCCATGATCATGCAACATTTTTTCCTTACACATCATAGATAGGATGACCGGCTCTTTACACACCTTTCTTCTGAGCTATCAGTGACATGGAAACAACTAATGTGTCTTTTGACATAGAGTGCCACTCCCCCGCCCCTTTTCCCTTCTTAATCTTTCCTAAATAGGTTATAACCAACCGTTGATTTTAATATTCCAGTTGTGTGAATCATCCTACCAGGTTCCAGTAATGCCAACCAGATTGAAATTATGCTCATCAATGGTTCATAATGACACTGACAAGGATCTATTGGTGATGGCTCATATACTAAATGAGCAATTCCAGTTCATCTTGTTTGTTGCCCAGGCTCCTAGAGCATTGATGTCTAGGCAATTAAAAAATGTATTCCCTTCATGTCCTTTGATTCCTTAATTAAATTTGTTTTCAACATCTTGATTCTGTGCTAAATCTTCCCTCCTTTCAACCCTCCCTTTTTTTTATTAGTTTAATGCCTCGCTGAGTACTCTGCCAGCCTGTCCCTGAGGAGACCGGTTCCCCTTCTACTGAGGTAGAGGCCGTCCAAACTACACAGCTCCCTCTCCACATAGAAGTGGACCAGTGTTCCACAAAACCCAAACCCTCCATCCAACACCACTTACCCAGCCAGTGGTTTATTTCCAGACTCTTATACCTTCTATCTTCCATTGCTTATGAGATAGGAAGGATTTCAGAGAAGATTTGCAAAAAGAAAAGGAGTACTTGTGGCACCTTAGAGACTAACCAATTTATTTGAGCATAAGCTTTCGTGAGCTACAGCTCACTTCATCGGATGCATACTGTGGAAAGTGTAGAAGATCTTTTTATATACAAACAAAGCATGAAAAAATACCTCCTCCCACCCCACTCTCCTGCTGGTAATAGCTTATCTAAAGTGACCACTCTCCTTACAATGTGTATGATAATCAAGGTGGGCCATTTCCAGCACAAATCCAGGGTTTAACAAGAACGTCTCGGGGGGGGGGGGGGGGGAGAAGATTTGGACATTCGTCTTCAGCACAAGTCAGAGTTTCCTGAAGTTCCCTATTATCTGAGCGATCTCCTGTGATGCAGTTTCATTAGTGCTGATATGAATCATCATCAATGGATCCTTTGGTCATTGACTTCAGAAGCCTATCTAATCTTCGAGTGACCGCTCATGTCTTGGCTCCAGAAAGACAACATACCATCCTGTTGTCTGCTTGTCCCTTGCAGAACTTTTTTTTCAATTCTTCTGAGTATTGAATTCTCAGCAAGGATGGTCTGTCTTCCTTGGATGGTTAGAGAACTCTCTGTGGGCAAGCTTGCTCTCTTTCTCCCCTCCCTCCCCCCAACTTGGGCCAAGCTGCTATCCATGGGTGTATCCCACACTGAGGACGTTGGATGCCACACTGAGGACCTGGCATTGTGGCTATATGGAATTCCTTGTGGTCCTCTTCTCTGTGGTGGCCATGGTCTGCCCATCCTCATCTCACTCCAGCTGTGAAGAATGCTGACATGAACTCTTGCCTCTGATGGTTATGAACTGCCAGGCCTCCTCTCTGACTTCATGTCTTTCTGACTGCTTGGTGGCTAGTTCCTTTCTTCCTTGACCAAGGGTACTGATGTTTTCTGAATTTGGCTGTCTAGGAACTCCTCTGATTCTCAGTAACATCTCAACTTGCCCTTCCAATCCAAGAATCTTTTCCTCCAGCGCAGCCACCAACTTGCACTTCATGTACAGGAATTCCATTCTGGCTTTAGGCAGGAAAGAAGACATGGCACATCTGTTGCAGGTCACTAACACTGTTCTCTTGATGGCCTTCATGGAAAGCTTACTTAGAGCTGACGCTGGAAGGAAAGCCTCTGACACTCCCTCTCTGAATTCCCTCAGAAACGCTCCCATTAGCTGCCTCTGCTCTCAGCTCTTGAGTTTGCCTAGCAAATGACTTTTTATACCAAGTCTCCCTGCTTGTCATAGCATAATAGAAGATTAGGGTTGGAAGAGACCTCAGGAGGTCATCTAGTCCAACCCCCTGCTCAAAGTAGGACCAACACCAACTAAATCATTCCAACCAGGGCTTTGTCAAGCTGGGCCTTAAAAACCTCTAAGAATGGAGATTCCACCACCTTCCTAGGTAACTCATTCCAGTGCTTCACCACCCTCCTAGTGAAATAGTTTTTCCTAACATCCAACCTAGACCTCACCCACTGAAACTTGAGACCATTGCTCCTTGTTCTGTCATCTGCCGCGACAGAGAATAGCTGCGCTCCATCCTCATTGGAACCCCCCTTCAGGTAGTTGAAGACTGCTATCAAATCCTTCCCTCACTCTTCTCTTCTGCAGACTAAATAAGCCCAGTTCCCTCAGCCTCCCCTCAGCCTCTCCTCATAAGTCATGTGTTCCAGCCCCCTAATCATTTTCGTTGCCCTCTGTTGGCCTCTCTCCAATTTGTCCACATCCTTTCTGTAGCGGGGGCCCCAAAACTGGATGCAGAACTCCAGATGTGGCCTCACCATCCCTGAATAGAGGGGAATAATCACTTCCCGCAATCTGCTGGCAACGCTCCTACTAATGCAGCCCAATATAATGTTAGCTTTCTTGGCAACAAGGGCACACTATTGACTTATATCCAACTTCTCAGCCACTGTAATCCCCAGGTCCTTTTCTGCGGAACTGCCGCTTAGCCTGTCAGTCCCCAGCCTGTAGCAGTGCATGGGATTCTTCCATCCTAAGTGCAGGACACTGTACTTGTCCTTGTTGAACCTCCTCAGATTTCTTTTGGCCCAATCCTCCAGTTTGTCTAGGTCACTCTGGACCCTATCCCTACCCTCCAGTATATCTACCTCTCCCCACAGCTTCGTGTCATCCGCGAACTTGCTGAAGGTGCAATCCATCCCATCATCCAGATCATTAATGAAGATGTTGAACAAAACTGGCTCAAGTACTGACCCCTGGGGCACTCCGCTTGATACTGGCTGCCAACTAGACATCGAGCCGTTGATCACTACCCGTTGAGCCCAACGATCTAGCCATCTTTCTATCCACCTTATAGTCTATTCATCCAATCCATACTTCTTGCTGGCAAAAATACTGTGGGAGACTGTATCAAAAGCTTTGCTAAAGTCAAGGTACATCACATCCACTGCTTTTCCCCATATCCACACAGCCTGTTATCTCATCATAGAATGCAATCGGGTTGGTCAGGCATGACATGCTTGGCTCTGCCCCTCGCCACCATGGAGTGAATAACCACTCAGAGACTTCAAACAGCAGGGCTGATCAAAGCTCCGAGGATCAGAGCCTTGGGGCCCTCACCAAGGCACCAATCAGACCTGTCTCAGCTGCTTACTAGCAGTCTGTACACAGAGACCAACCATAAATGGACCAAACACACACCTCAGAGTCCCACTGCCATCAAGCACAGTGTCTTTTACAAAAGTAGGTGTGATTCTCCTCTGCCTTGCTATGTTTTGTGGTTATTTACACCTGTGCAAAGGAACCAGATCAGAATAGTAGCATTTTGCACCCAGTTTGCACAAGTATAAATTACAACACAAGGTTCATGGTAATGGAGAATCAGCCCCTAACTGCTTAAACTGCACAACTAAGTGACCATTAAAAAGTTTGTTTATATATTGGTCCTAATTTGCCATCAATTACCTTCTTCAATAGGGTTGCACAAGTGTAACTGAGGCCTGAATTTAGCCTAGTAGGCATGTGATATTCCATTGACTTCAAAGGTGTACTTGCTGCTGTCCTTGCAGTTACATGTTCTAGGGTTTGTCACTACTTCTGTGCAGCTCAGTAAGTGTCTGAGCTTAATCCTGCTGCAATCTTCAGCAAACCCTTCTGCTGACTTCAGTGGTGCAGGATTAAAGCCCTAAAGCAGCAGCATCAGAGTTCAGCTCTTGATTGAATAAAGGTATTTGCAGAAATTAATATGGGTAGAGGTCCATCTACTAGACTGAAATCTTCTTTCCAAAACCAGGCTATTGCAACTGGAAAATTCCTGCTTTTTTATCCTTATCTGCCGCCTTTTTAACCTGTCCAGCCCTGGAGCATAGTTGATGCAAAGAAATTTCAGCATAACAGATGGAGATTTAGCAAACAGGAAAATGATGGCCTATGTAAATGTAATGCTTTCTCCACTCTTTCACATAAATCTCTGCTTTTGTCAAGTTTTATGAGCAAAGCTCTTTAGCTGTAACTTGCTTTTTTAATCCAGTTTGGTTTTGGATTTAAGATTATTTTTGAGATAAATTTAACGAGAAGAGCTCAGCAAATGCTCTATGCTGCATGTAAGTGTTTTTTATCTGTGCGCTTTAGAATTTTCAAAGATGATGAAAATTCATTTAAGAAATAATCCTTATCAAACTGTCTCTATGGAAGGGGGATTCATTATATCTGGTGATAACTGTTTTGCAGAAAATTAGGAAAATAGCCTAAATCTCGGTGTGGGTTAAGAGTCACTCCTTCTGAATGAAAAAGTTTCATCTGTTTTGTTTCTACAATGAAAGTTGTTGTTTTTTCCTGTTTGTTCTGAAAGCTTGGTGCTGTTGAATTAGATAAGCTTGAATGGAAACATACTGGGACACTAGTAAGTTAGGATATTTCTTCTGAACAGGCAAAGAAGCTTTATTAAGGAAAGGAGATAAAAATGTTGTGCGCCATAGCTTTCAGAAATGTTGTTGTAGGCCTCAAAAGGAAAATACGTTTATCTGGCAGACTACAAGATGAGACTGAACTTGTGATGACAAGCGCGACAACGAATCATCACGTTGCCCACTGTGGCGCAAGCCAGGCAGTCCACTTTTTCTCCTGTGATGATTTCCCATACTACCTCAATGCCCTGCATCTGTCTAATAGTGTTGTTTTTTATACTCTGGGGCAACTGGATTTTGCAGGCAATTATACAAATATCTGCAGGGAATTGCCTCTATAACTGTGTAAATCTTTGCAGGTTGTCCAAAATCAGTGGAGTTTCTGAGAAGGTTTTCTATAACTTTTTCACACTAGCTCTTATTTTAAAGAAGCCTGATTTTACAACAAATTTATTATATCAGAGGCATATATTATGGTGCTATGATAGCAAGTACGAGCCAGTTACTAATATTCTTACTCATGTTGGATAGTACCTTACTCAGAGTAGTCCCATTGAAACCAGTGGATCTAAGTGAACAGTAAGGTAAAGCATAAGTAACGGTTACAGAATCTAGATGGTTAAGGACGATTCTGACCCTGCCTCTAATAGTCATTTGAAAAAAATTCACCCTGAAATTTCACATGCTTACTCTTAGACTAGAGAATGTATGTGGGCTTGCTGACTGATCTTAGGTTAGCAAGTTGTTGTTAGTTATGGAACTTAGGGGAAAAATAATTTTTTTTCTTTAGAAAATTGTTTTAACAATATTTTTCTTTCTTATAATATAACTTAGGTGGTTTATTTAAAAATCTCTATACCCGTCTTACGTATCAGCCCAGTAAGAGAATTAGCACACAGCACACATTTACTGTTCTGGTGTCCCTAACTTTTTAGGACTAAATTGAAGATTTACAGTCTGCCTTGAGTAAGAGGCAGTGTGCAGTTGTACCACCACGTGAGCAAACCAGAGAATGAATTGTTAGAGTCCATTGCTGCTTCCCTTTTTATGGGGAGTAACTCCTTTTCTTGTAACCACTTGCTCAATACTCTCCCTCTGACCAAGTGTGTTTACAGAGGCAGGGACTAGGAAGAGCTGTGGATAGAAGGGCTAGGGCTTCTTCCACTCCTTGCCCATCTCTGCCCACTTGCTCACAAGAGGCAGTATTGGGCAACTAGCTCATCCCCATGCCTGAAGTCACAGTCTCTGAACAGATCTGAGTAGGGAACTAAGAGGGAAGTTATCTTATTTCCCCTTACTCAGATGTATAGGGGTTTAAGGTCTGTGACAATCTAGACCTTACTTATTTTAATAAATTCTCTATGTATATTTTGACATATGAGGAAATTATAAGGTGCATATCATGTTTACTGTGTA
The DNA here is from genome assembly GCF_965152275.1 of Natator depressus. Taxonomy (NCBI): domain Eukaryota; kingdom Metazoa; phylum Chordata; order Testudines; family Cheloniidae; genus Natator; species Natator depressus. The sequence goes on from NC_134240.1 coordinate 25,673,817, forward strand.
GAGATTGACTAATTTCTAAATCTCTCTAATTTATCAAAGGTGTCTCACTGGGCGCTTGGGCAACTACTAGGAGCAGATAGCATCATTGCTGGCCCTCTTAACAGGGACTAGATCCCTTTAAAGTGGGAATGGTAAGAATGTAGATGTTAGGCAAATTAAAAGCTGGGAATGGAGTCAAATAGTAGAAGAGTTTAGACTATCTGGCAAATTTTGGCATATAAAACAATTAGGAAGAGAGTGGAATATTCTTTTATACCAGTGAGTAGTGTTTGTCTTCCAGAGTCAAGTGATAAAATTATACAGAGTAAGGGATAAACCTCCTCACTCCCACAATCCCATACCACTCTGCAAATGGTGGATAAAGATCTTGTGGCCATTATTTATATGTTTTGGGTAAGGGCTGAGGATTGCAGGGTAGAATTTCCATAGCAATCTCTTAGACTCATCTGCAAAGTCAATCATTTTCAGAGTGCTGGAAGTGCTGACATTTTTTCCTGCTGGATCAATGCCATGTATGCAATAACTATAATATTTGCATACTAGATAGACCTCAATTTAATCAATGTCTTAGTTGGTCAGAGCTCCAGCAACTTGCAATTACAACTGAGCCATACATTTAAACATAGATATGTCACAGGAAACAAGGGACAAGTATTTTATATTTCTATGGTGCTGAAACTTCTGCCAAGGAGTGGCAAGATGACATATTTGTCCCATACCTAAACTGAGCTAATCTCCAAATTTTTTCCTCTCCATAATGCTGACATCTTTTAAATAACACATTATCAGACTGAAATTATGTTGTGAATGATGCCTTAGTGCAATATATCATCTCAGAGAAATATACTTAGGATACATTATTCGAAAAATATCTTTTTCTCAGGGGCTGAAAGAGTCGGAACCCAAATCAAAATAATTATAGGATAAAGGTTGCCTTTAAGAGCTTGGCCAACATACTGTCAGGCTGCATCTGGAATTAGCTGGACATGCTTCCGGACCAATTGCTGTAACAGAAAAGAAACCTGTTTGGACTAGATAGCTCAGGTAATTAGTACCAAGCGCTTCTAGCATCTAGGTTGTAGTAGGTTCAAATCCAGTCCAAGGTTAATCATGATGCTGCCATTTGCAGGCTGTTTGATATCTGTGGAATGAATTTGGTAGTCTCACTCGAGTTCCTAATAGACAGTCATCCCGTAACAAAAAAGGACCTGTTTTGACATTGAAGGGAAATTTTGTTTAGTCTTGACAGAGGAAGTCAAAGATTGAAAGAGTTCTCTCACACCTATAGATGGATTTTCTGTAGTGGAAAGCTGAGGTACATTGTGAAGGGTGAGCAGAAAGGCTTTCACTGCCTATTCTGTGGGGAAGGGCATATCAGGGTTATGGCAAAATATGATCATGTGACTGTTCAGGTTTGCATGTCTTTTTTTTCTGATTTTTTGAGGAATAGATCCTTACAGAAATGTATACACATTTTCTACAAAAGTTTAGTTTTCTTTAAAAATAATCTGCAGGTCAGCCAGCCCCATTTTCCCCATGTGGTGGGGTTCCCCTGAGGTTCTAGAAGAGGGGACAGATTATCCAGTGGTTATGGTACCAGCCTGGGACCTAGAAGACCCAGGTTTAATTCCCTGATCTGATGCAGACTTCCTGTGTGACCTCAGATAAGTCACTTGGCCCTAGATCCTCAAATATATTTAGGCACCCAACTCCCATTGCGATAGCTTTGAGGATCTGGGCCTTAGTCTCTTTGTCGAAGTACCCCATCTGTAAAATGGGTTAATAGTACTGCCCTACCTCACAGGGATGTGATGAGGATAAATGCATTAAAGATTGTGAGGTGCTCAGGTACTACAGTAATGGGGGCCATGTAAGTACCTAAGATACCTAGATAAAATAAGTGGCCGCTTTTCTGTTCAGGAGCAGTGTTTAAACTCTGTATCTGCCAATCACAAGGTACAATAGAGTCCATTTACAGAGACACACATGAAAACATAAAAAATATTCTAAGTAATTTTGTAGGTATTAATGCCATTGCTCAGGTCTGTCTGGTATTATTTTAAGCAGAATATGTGAAATAGGGAATGGTTGTGTAAAAGCTGTTTTGCATTTATGGCCCTTGATTTTTTTAAAATGAGTGCAGGTGAAGAGGGGGTATAGAATAAGTTCAAAAACTGCTCCTGGCTCTCTCAGAATATAGCATATACCGGGGGCTCCCACTGTATGTCGGGTTGCGTTCTTGAAAAGGGTAATGAATAACAAAATGACAGATACCAGGGACGGATACCCTCCACCTCCTCCCCGCCTTTTCCCACCCAGTTCCACTGCCTCCTCTGAGCGCACCCTGTCTCCGCTTCTCCTCCTCCCTCCTAGCGCCTCCTGCACGCTGCTGAACAGCTGATCAGGGCGTGCAGGAGGCGCTGGGAGGGAGGAGGAATTGATCAGTTGCCCACGGGGCTGCTGGCAGACGGGAAGTGCTGCGGGGGGGGGGCGCTGGCTGCCGACGACTGATATGTGGATCAGAACCGACGTGAATCTGAACACATGCCCCTATTGATGAGCGACGGGTATGCAAAACGACAGATAAGGGGGAGATGTATACTGGGAACCCCTTGTACACCATTCTTGTTTCTACTAAAAACAGAAAAATACGGGTTAATCTTATGATGTAGGAATGTAACTTGACTTTATATGTCCTACATGACTCTCTGAAAATGATCATGTTAAAACCATGGCCTTATTTATTATATCAAAGTAAAGAAGTAATTTTTCCTAGGGAAAAAGCAATGTCATCAGAATAAATGTACATAGGAAAGGTTAGCTGCTTGCCTGGCTGGGCCAGTATCCTTTTTTTCAAACTTGAAGTAAGGAATTCAAGCAGCTGAGGCACTGGAGCTTAGCACAAAAGCTATTTGGAAAGGGATTTTTCTCCTCTCTTACTTTTCTATGTAATAACCGATGTCAATCAAAATAAATTAGCATACAAGTATAGAACCAGTGACTACAATCTAAGTGAACTAATGTTAGTGCTTTCACAGGAGATGAGGAAATGAACTTTCCATAATATTGTTTGCCATTTCAGTTTTTTAGTCTCTTTTTATAGAAAGTGGGTTTATTCCCCTCTGGGAGACTGTGATAAGGAAATATTGCCCAAGGCACTCAGATCCGTGGGAAAGAGACTTGGGGAGCAGTTTAGCATGATTAAAGCACAAACTTTCACTCAGTCCATCGTTCTTTGTGGCCATGCTTCCCACATGTCAGCTGTATCACTGTACTGAGACTTCCAGAGTAGACTGCTACTTTTGAAATTATAATTACAATCTATGGTTAACCATCAAGGAGCCTGTAGTGTATGCCTCTCTTCCCTCAGACTAGGTGTCCTACTTTCACAGTACTCCCAGTCCCCTACCATCATGTGGATGAGCATTAGGCCTGAGACTGGATTCACGTTTGCATCTCTGAATGGCAACAAAAAATTGACTCTTTTATTGTTATGTTCACTTCTTACTTGACCTTAAGAGATAAGATGTTGATGTTGTATCTTACTTTATGATCCTCACTGTCGTGTTTGTGCTTTTTTTTTTTTTTTTTTTTTTGAGGTAACACACCATATTGATCCAACAGAGACTTGCGCTGAACTACGTCAAATTAAATTACTCAGATGCATTATTTAAAAAAAAAAAAGAGAGAGAGTTCACAAGAGATGCTGACCTATTTGACTCCTGGGTTGATTGGCAGAGCCTTCCAGAACTACAAAAGGCCTGCCCCCTCAGATGAGGGAGGGACCACAGAGCCTAGAACTCAGATAGCCATGGACAAAGAATGCGAAACCAGGGACTGGGTGCAGGTCCTGGAGTTGTGTCGTCGTTGTCCCCCTCTGCCCTCCCACCCCCAAAAAATCAGCAGCGAACCCCAGTATGAGAAATGCTGTATTGACAGCAATGGAGATTGATGTATTTTATTTTCATAGCAAATACGGCATGGTTTGGCAATTTAAAGCTTTCAGACTCCCTCCTCTCCCTCTGTTGTGTTCCACATCCACCTGGCACACTTTGTCCCTATTTAGAGTGTAAACTAAAGTTTGGGCCTGTCTTATGTTTACAGAGCAGCCAGCCAAGTGAGGTCTTGATTCTGATTGGGGCTGCTGAGCTATTGAAATAATAATGTCTCAACTGAACAACAGGAGCCAGCTATAAAGGCGAGAGGCCAGTTCCATCATCTTGGCCTTTCAATTTTGGTCTCTGCTACTTAGTACCAGTTGTTTCAATAGTATTGTCTCCTTACCTATGCTTTGCTGTCCTGAAGATTCACCTTGCTTTGAGGATAATGATACATCATTCAGAAAGAGGGGTTTTTTTTTGTTTGTTTGTTTTTTTTGCAAGGCTTGACATATGGATGAACAGAATGACATACTTTCTTTCTGGTAATAGGTATTCCTGTGCTGAAGTACAGCTGGCTGAACAAAGATATCTGAGGAACAAAAAACCCCAAATAATTTTGATATGAGGCATGAAATAGAATCCTGCTAATCACTAAATGGCATAATAGTTTTTAAGGTTTTGTGAAATGAGGAAACCAAAATATCTAGTTGTCATTATTTGTCCAAGCATTGTTACTGAATTGCTGGAAGGTCTGTATATTCCAGTGGTTCTCAAACTTATTTGATCCTGCCCCCCTTCTTTGTGTCTGAAGTAGGTTATATCCCCTCCTCCCGCCACACAAGTACATATATTGATTTTAAAACATGCAGTTCACTAAATATTACAACCAGTAAGGCATTGATTTAAACAGATCCAATTTAAGTATATAGTAATGTAAATTTTAAGTGAGATACTGCTTAATTGCATCACACTGTTAATAGTGGGATGGGTGTGCCTGTTTTTTTTTCTTTTTTTGGAGCAGAGCAATTCCCTTCTGGGTTGGATGCTTGAGACAGCTATCTGGAGATCCCCGTCTACCTTCAATTAAATGTGCACACTCTGTCATAGCAAACGGATTAATGTACAGATGGCAATGACTTTGTATAATGCTATACAAGCTTAACAGAAATCCATCAAAATGCACAGCGCCATCTGATGACCTGATATGTCTGGAGGAATCAGTTTTGTAAGTTTATTCATTGCTGTGGATAAAATATGGGCAGTAAGTTTGTTGTTGTTCTCAAGCCCCCCCCCGAATACATTCTGCACCCCCCAGTTTGAGAACCCCTGAACCTCTGATGTATTCTACATGCCTCATAGGTTTTGATGAGATTTTAGTCTTCACATATCATTTCTGCGATGTATGACCAAAAAAATGAAAATTATTCAAGAGCTCCCACCTCCATTTTCTATCCAAGATTGTCTTGTATGGTAGAAAAAAGGTCAGTTAAGACCAAGGCTTTTGCCTTTCTGGGAAATATTTTTTCTGCAGACCCAAGGAGTTCTTACAAAAGTTACTCAAATGTATTTTAGATTTTAAAAAGTCATAAGTCTGGAACAGTTTATTCCACAGTAAACTGTTTAATTAGCTGTGTGCCAAATGTGGCAGCACTTTAGACTAAATTGTTACTTTTCCCTAAAGAGATATAATAATATAAACATATTGTATTCATTAATTTGCAAATATACCTGCTTAAGCAAGTTATAAATAGAGAACAGATTGTGAATGTGGATGTTAAATTCAAATAAATAACAAGAAATCTCAAAATATCCCTAGTAACACACATGCTGCATTTGTGGAAAGAGTACGATTGTGCATGTCTATTCTTTCTTACTAATGAGTCTCTTTCACTTTTTCTATTTTAGAAGCCATCAAGCCTTAGAAAAAGAGGTCACTTGGAAACATTTTAAATGAGTGGGAAACTATCACAACAGAAATTCTTCAAAGAATCAGTCGCTAAGGAATGTAGTCACTTCAGTGCATTCAATTACCACATATATTCTCAACTAGCTGCAGTCAAATTCAATCATATAACTCCTATTAACCTAGTAAGTGACTGAAGGAGTGCACAAACCGCACACTGGAAATGAATGGGTTAAAGAGCTACTCTGGGCCCAGGTAGACATGCCCCACTGTACTTGCTCAGGCTAGAGGAGCTCAAAAAGGGGAGCAGGGGAGCTCAGTGGAGGAGAGCTGACCTACACTCTGAGCTCCTGCTGCCTGAGGCCTGGCTATATTGACCTGACCAAGCCTACAAAAAAGGGGCTTGTGATTCTGTAGATTTCAGAGATTCATTTTTTGTTCTTTTTTACCCTCGGGATAAAGAGGGGACTGGTAGGAAGTGATCCAGGGACGCAGCCATATAGCACCTGAGCGTGCAGGACTTAGCTGCCTACCATTGCACCCTGGATTGGAGCCTGGTGGAGAGGGTGAGCCCAGGCTTTTCTACCAACCTCTAAAGAGGTACAAATATGGAAGTCAATCCTTTAATGGGGAACTGGGTTAGGGGAAGATCCTGAAAATACAAGGGTGTGAACCATGACACCCTGACCCAAGGAAGAAGCCCTGATTCCCTTGCTTAATCCTGAAGACTTCCCAATATTGGACTCCATGTATATATACCCTGCAAGGGCAGGACTTGAAAACGTCACCTGGCCAGAGGGCTGATTCACTAATGGGATTTTCCTAGAACAGACTAAGCAAGGGTGTGATTGAATGTAAGAGTCCCATTGACTTTCATAACTGTGCTCTATCTAGGTTTGTATAAGGTCACCTTTCACCATGGTATCTGTGGATGTGTTGGGTAGAAAAAGTTCAATTTATTAAGTGTACATGGCCGCCATTTTGGATTGGTAAAAGGACAGCCAGTCCTCCATCTTGGCACCCCTTCTCCTTCAGCTCTTGGCACTCTCTTTTTCAAGTTTGGTGCCAAAGCAGAGGGAAAGGCAGGAAAGATAGTGAAATCTGCCTAGCAACAGTGAACGTATATAAGGGTGTGTTCAAACTCTGAGGGGGGTTCTTTCTGTGTCTCTGGATGCTGTGAAAGCAGGTCATCCCAGTGAGGCATAGAATCCCTCCCACAGCACTGGCCTTGCTGAGAGCTAGAGCCCTGAGGGAATAAGACTTAAGTGGACCAGTAACACCTAATAAGGTTCCTTTGGACTTACCTCACTCACCTATTAAACCACCACACAGTGTAGTGTCCGCATTCAGCACACAGGACATCGAGGTCAAGAGTAGAAGTCAGAAGACATCCTGCCAAAAATGTGCTTACCTGTCGCAGAGTTTCCTGAACTCCGATGCCTGTTGTGATCCTGATCCTTCCAGGAGGTCCTGGTTCCCATCTGTGTTCCTGTTCTCCTGTCTAGTGTCTGCAAGACATGGTATAGTCCTTCTCTGTCATTTTTTGTAAACCCCACAGTGTAAGGGTTTGGGCTCTGGGGTTCATCCCCCATTATACCATTTGTGTTAACAACCAAGCAGTTATTCTTTGTGTTATCTTAGTTGTAGGGAGTCCTACTTTTGTTTTTGTGTATCTCAATAAACACCATTTTATTATTTGCAACCTTAACCTGCCTGTGTCTTAACTACACTAAAACACTGTTGATAGATGCGGAGGAGGGTAGAATACTGCAGATAGCCCATCTTCTGTGAAATAAAACCTAGTCTTAACTGTCTCGGGCTAACAGATGGGATAAAATTCAGGTTTTTAAAAACACTCTCCTAATCCAGGAGGAGGAGAGAGAGAGACTAACTGGGCTGAAAAATTACTTCCCACCCTGTGCCTACTAAAACATAAGCTATTCAAAGAAGAGTGGGAATCTGCCACTCTAATTTGGGCAAACTCTGTACAATGAGATTGAGGTGGAAGGGGGGTGGAGAGGCCCTCCAGCCACAGCTTGGTATCTCCACACCCTCTTTGAGGTGTGGATTTTTATTTTAAACATTCCTGCTCCTTAGACCAGGGAGGGAGTGCTCGGTCTCCCCTCATGGTACACTCAGCTTGGGTTCATTTTTAAGTAATTTCTGCTAGCTATGTGAACCCAGCATGGTTGATGGGCAGGGCTAGAAGAGAAGGCCCTGGAGTTTGGAAAGCAAGGTGAGAATTTACGGGAGTTACTATCCACTCCTGAACAACTTTTTGGAAGTTGAAGAGACTCTTACCCTTCTAGCCAATGGCAGGGCTTTCAACACCCCTACATCCACAGGGTCTGCTATAGCATCTATCAGCCCACTACATCCCTAAGAAATGGTTTTAGCTAGTGGTTTTTCATAGTCACAAACTCACTCTGTTATTTTGCTGACTGGTTTGTGCTCACATGCTCAGAGTCTGACTGACTGATTTCCTTCCCAACCCCACAGATGGAATTTTCCCCCAGGTCAGATTAACAGTGATTTGGGGGGGAGGCCTACCTCTGCAACATGGGGCACAGGTCCCTTGCTGGAATCATCTAGGTATATCTCACTTAATCAGTTTCTTGCCATTGCAGGGACTTTGGTGCACTTTGGTTCCTCCAGTTCTTTGCTTGATGCACACAATAGTTTAGCCTCCTGTGGGCTGTAATACTTTGGCTTTAACTTTGGTTGTTGGGGTTTAGTGTATGGGTCCTGGGCTATGTTGGTGGCCTGTGATATACAGGAGGTCAGACTACATGATCTGGTGTCCATTCTGGCCTTAAACTCTGTCTGTATGACACTAGCCAGGGCCTTATACCATTCTCCACATCCCTGCACATTGCCGTGGAGGGTCCTTCCACAGACCATTGTTCTCTGGTGTGCAAGAGACTGGGAAAACATATCTAGGAAAATCTCCCACCTAACCAGAAACCATAGAAAGCTATGAATATTTTTGATTTAGGGTACCCTAAAAGGCTTTAGGTTTAGGTACAAAACAACCTTAGTAATAATTCAAGAAACTTGCCTCACCCTTGTTTGCCTGCTACTAGAAAAGTGACTATTTAAATATATACTTTAATTTATTAAAATAGCACAAACTGTACATTGAACTGTAGTTAAACTTGATTAACCAGGGTCTTTCCTAACAGCAATATTTCCACAAAATCCAGACATTCCATCTGCTATGCACTAAATGGTCTAATCTCCCTTTTATGCACGTTTAATAGACCTTTAAGTATTTTTGTAATTGTATTACTGCATCTGAAGAAGGTAATGGTGTTCTACGTATTGGTGTATCAGGCAACAACTGTGAAATATGTCACTTCCTGAAAAGTAACATCATATCACTGACTTGGTATATGAATTTATTCATGCACAAGTTGGGCCTCTAAATACGGAATTGCAGTTTCAGTAATAATGAACATGTTCCAAGTACCAAAGGAATCAATACAGAGAGGAAATAAAAATGAATAAATGAGGAAATAAAATCAATTGTATAAGTTGTTACAGTAACATCAAAGAGCAAGGTTCAAAAGCCCAAGAGACCTGACCAATCAATTCCTAACACACACTCCCTTTACAGATAAAATATCTCAAAAGGAGAAAAATGGTGCTGATAAAATCTGGCAAACTCGTCTAATGAATAATCAAGTATCTTTATTTAATCTTAATATTCCAATATACCCTCTGAGATTGCTGAGTTATGCATCACTTTTTCAGTTGGTGGAAAAATAATACACTACAACTTTAAGGGATTCATGGACCTTATCTACCTGCGTGCCACTCCAGAAACCATGATGTTTTCTGTCTCTACCATGTAGAGGGCAACCAGCCAGATAAATTAATTAAAAGATAAACCCTGTCCATTTGCTTGCACATGCCAGCTTGAAAGTATTTTTCCCACATCTCCAACACATGGAATGTCTAGGTTCATGCTGCACTTCTAGGAACCATGTACAGCTGGTCACAAAACTCATAACAGTCAGCTAACTAGAAACCTTTATTAGAATTGTGGAATCACTAACATGAGGAAAGAGCCAAGTGGAAAATTAACTCCTAAATAGTAAAATGTTGCATAAACTGGAGCTTGAAAAATGTACAGGACACCTACTAGGCTAGAAGTAGATAGAAAAGTTATCAAGGCAGCACAGGTCTGGAACAAGTGAGATCCAGGGACAGCAGCATGGTGAGCAAACTATCACTCTCTTCCAGATGTGAATGTGGAAAGTTCCAGATTATTACTAGGTTGCTGTCCCTGGACCCTGTTAGGGCCTTCTCTTTTTATATAATCTCTGGCTCACAGATGCTGGATAAATTTGAAGATCCTGACTCACTTTGGCTGTTTGAAGTCAAATGAGCTCTCTTTCAGTTCTTCGCCTTACTCCCCACCCCCAGAGCCTCCCTATTGCTGAGAGGTGAATAGATGGGCCTCTGTTGCTACTCCTGTCCAGTCTCTGTCTAGGCTGTTCTTCAGGAAGAACTCCAAGGCTTCCTTGTGCAGCTGCTGATCCTACATTTATATAGCACTTTTCACACAGAAGGATCCTGAAATACTTTTAGAGACTGAGCTGCAATAGAGTGGTCATTTCATCCACCTGTGTAAGGAATGGTGGTGTCTGCTTAACAGCACAGTGCTATACAAGTTTCAACTTCCATTCAAATGTTTTCGATGCAAGGGAAGGAGAAGAACTCAGGGATTGACTCAGTCATGGAAGATTTTCTGTTAAACAGAGCAGGGATTTCTCTCCATGCTGAAGGCCAGAAGAAAGGGATCTCTTTCCCATCTCCATTGTCATGATGGAAGAAAAACAAGATATTTTGCTCAGCGACAGCCAAATGCTGCAAGTCCAGTGTAAAAATAGGATTTATGATACAGGCTGTCCTTGTTTTGCCTGATCTAACACTAGAGCTGGCTAAGCAAGGAGAGTCCAGAATAAAACTCCTGCTCTGCAGCAAGGTTGAAGCTTATAGCTGGAAGCAACTCAGGAGAAATAGCTGGTTGACTTTTCTGACCCTTCTTCCCTGTCAGATGGGAGAAAAGCACGGTCAGCTGGGATGAGGTGTAACTTTAGAAAAATAAGTATTTCTTTGGAAAAAAATGAATTTGTTCCTGTTCACTGCTGTTTATAAAGCTTGTTGTTTTAAAAAACCTACTGTTATATTGCATTTCTTACTTCATAAACAAAGTGTCAATGTACTTATCGCTTCATTTGATTAGTCATAACTGTCAAATGAACTCTAGTGCATAATCTTTATTTTTTTAAAATCTGAATTCATTTTTTTTATGACAAAATGAACACTCTCCAGCCCAGCTATTCATCTAAGAGGAAATTAAATTCACATACCATTCGTACGGATTGTATGTGAAACAGCTTCTTGGGTTTTTTTTTCTAACATTCTGCATTCAGCACATAAAATCAGTTCCACTGAAAACAATACATTCAGATAAGTTCATGTTAAGTGGTTCACTTGGTTTACATTATTTAATACAACAGTACATAAAAATGGAAAAAAACATTTCTATTAGACCATTTTAAACTGTTGGACAGCTTCCCTTAAAAATCAGAGGCTTAATGAATGTGTTTTTTGAAAAAGGAAAAAAAATAGAACAAGATTCAGAAAATAAAATTACTGGGTCATCAGTTTGTGCCTGTATAATGACAAACACCAATAAAGCAACAGTTAGTGTGGTAGCTAGAAATAGCTGTATGGGAGAAGCTCTAGTGTGGGATCACTGAAAATATACAGTCTTGTAAGACTTAGAGAAGTCCTAGTAAACCCAACATTGATGAAATGAGAGATTACTCAATACTAGTGCAAGCCAAGCAATGGTCAGCACTATGAATACAAAGATGCACTTTAGCCCTATTGTTTATTTTAATGGAATCTAGGCTAAAATACAATACATTTTCCCCTCTGCTAATGCTTCTTTCCTAAGTCTTACTGTCACTCAACTGCAGTAGTTTTCTTCTCTAGTCTCCTACAAATAAGAACTTAATTCTTGCAGTATTTACCCTAGGCTTCTTTGTAATTTTCTTCTCCTTTCCTTTTTTTTACTTAATTTTTTTCTACTTTGCACACGAGTGTCATTTCTTTTTACACACATTGGTGTGTTGCCTGCAAATTGATCTGAAAAAGGAACCTCTAAAATATAAGCAAACTAGTGAGTGGGCAGGGTTTGAATCACCACATGCAAGAGCTTACATTTCAAATGTGGACACATGGATTTTCCCTATTTTGATCAAGAAGGGACTAGAAGAGTCTTCATAGACAGATCACTTCCTATGGTCTTCAGCAGTGGACAGAATTTGTCATTTAATAACAGTGTGGGAGAACTATAGTACCTCAGCAATCTACTTCATGCTGAACACTGTGAAGCAGCCAATTTTGCCTTCCAAAATGCTGCTGTTGTACACACTTGGATGCTGATTGCAAGTATTTTCTTAAGAGAATCATGTCTTAACATTAAGAAAATTACTCCTCTTCTAAAGCTTTCTTTTATGCTTTTATACTTCTGCTAGCTCTGTAGCAACAGGAGATAACTGATAAATAGCATCATTCAATTCCATGGTGGCTGTCTGCTGGGTTTTTTTATTTATTAAACAAACAAACCAAAAAAAAAATCAAACCACCACCTACAGCTTCTCAGCAAGAAGAAAAACTAAATGTCTTCCTGGAGATAAGAATCTCAGCCTATGTGAGAACAAAATGGCAAATTACACTGCAGTGGAACCAGTGCAGTTCAGCTGCACAAAGGGGTAGGATCTCAGGATTTGAGAAGGGCCAGTTATAAGGTATACAACCTCTGTGCATTGTGTAGTCCATTACCACACCAGTCTTTCTGCAAGGCCTTGCTTGGGTGTTAGCTCTGGAAAAGGGGTAGGGTATGACCTGAATATCTGCCACTTTGTGTGTTGTGTTAGGAATAAGTGATGTGGCAAGTAGGCAGAGTTGTGGGAAAGAGATCTTCATTAAGTATGCTAAGTGGCAAGTGTTGCAAGCTGTGGCTTTAGAGATTGATGCGTAAGCAACCTGGGCCTAGCTTGCATTCCTGAGACCCTCAAACCACTCTAAATCCTGCTGGAGATTTGACCCTCTTTCCCCAGTTCTACTCATCATAATAAAGTGTGGATCTTTGTTGCCTCCGCCTTGGGGACAGATAAGGGCAGTAAACAGCTGCTTCAGCCAACAGGGTGAAGTAGCTTTTGTAGTTGCTGTGTAGGAGAGAGTGGAGAGAAAAATTTCTCTTACCCATGGTGGTGCACCCCCTCGCATCTGCCCAGTATTCAGTCCAGCTACTCAAGTTGGATGCTAGCATGAGAATTTGATCCAGGGTTATGAGGGATATAGAGTGACTGGTTTTGCCTAATTTCTAACCCCCTGAAATGTTGTGGATTTGAAATTCTTCTCAAGTAATTGGGCTCATATTCTCCTTAGTGACTGCTGCAGGAGGAAAACTGCATAGGAAAAAAGGGAGAAAAACATGGCAGAGTGAAATACAAATAGAGAGAAATTCTAAGCAGAAAACACCATATTACACAGACCACACAGAAGGCCCCACTTATGCTGGCTTCATTTTGGAAAGAGGTAAGGAGTTGGGTGGTGGATAGGACTATTATGCTTGACACAGATCGTAGATTTCTTTTGAGCCAGAAAAATATATTCTATAATTGAACCACCCTGGATAGAAATATGTTACAAATACACGGAAGAAGTATTGCAAACCCTATAAACACTTCAGGTTTTTTAATGTCTATGTACACCTAGAACTTGAAAGACAGTGTGAAACTATTAACTATGGTCTTCACATGTACAGTTATATGTACTAATTAATGTATATTAGTCAATGGTAACTTTTTCAGTTTTAAAGCTAGTTTACAGCAATCTTTATTGGAACCTGTTACAAAAGAAAGACAAGAAAAACTCATGTAGTCTTTAAAATACATACATAAGCATGCACATTTTCTTACCAGTTGGGTAGTCAGCTTCAGGAAGTGGTCAGTTGATTCTCTTGGGTGATGACCCACATCAAAGTCTGTGTGTTACTTATCACCAGATCTTTACTCAGCTGTCAGCTTTCAGCTCAGTTATTGCAGTTTCCGCTCTGGCTGTGAACAAACACAGGTGGAGCAAAATAACTATAGTCATTTCCTGGTGCACTAGTGGGCCACCTGAATTGCTGGAAAGTAGAAAGACACTTAAAGGTGCCTATCCAAGACAGATCCTTAATGTCACCAGGAGAACTCCCAGGTGGGCAGCCCAGGACCTCAGTCTTCTCCCTGGCAAGTGTCTTTGGATTTCAGAAAGAAATATACTGAAGGAAACAGGTCATTTTATCCTATTTCTGCTTGGTGGTCCAACTTTGTTTCTCTTCTTGGAGGCGGTAGCATGAACCAATCAGTTAGTGACCCACATTTCTTTCAAAGATTTGAAATGTCCAGCCAAAAGGTCATCCTCTCTCACCATGCAATCAGGAAAGAGACATCAACTTTTGAGTTCTCGCAACTGGAACTGGATTTTTTTCTAGTCTCTTTATGAAACATATCTTGCCACACCAGCCTGTGTAAGAAAAATTCAGCCATAAATGTTGGTACAACCCTCTTGGGACAAACCTTGAACACCAGCTGATTTGCTCTGGTCAGCAACTTACCTCTGCAAGTTGCTTTCTGGGAGCCCTTCTGTGGTGCATCCCTTGCCACTTTTGCAGTTAGGCTTGCTCAAGTTGCAGTTTCTCCATCAATACTCTGCTAGCTGCAGAAGTGTTCATTTTAAAATTCATATAATTTATACAAAGTTCATTTATATTCTGTGATGTTCTTTTAACTTTTTTTAACTGTCCATTATACAATGCAGTCAATTCTGGAACTGTTTTTCTCCAGCAGGCCAGAAGGACTGTATAAATCTTCCATGTCTGTTCATCTTCCTGAACAACAATGGTAGGACCTTAGTATATATGGTTGAGCTAAGTCTGTGCATTATTAACCAAACGTTACATTTCTGATTATTCCACTCCGTGGTCAAGTGTCCTTATAAACACACTACTTGGTTTCATTTTTTTTTATTTACTGCTTCTTTCAACACAGGTGTATTTTACTAACTTGATAGCATAAACATGTTTGATTGCAAACATTAACCTTACTTCTTCACTTTATCACTTAAATTAAAATAAAACAATATGCATACAACCTCTTTCTTTCATAACAGGATTGCTTATGGAGTAAATCCTGTCATTTATGTTTACAATAATTTGCCCAATGCAGTTTTAATCACTGTTAAACAATAGAATACCAATTGAAATTAAACATTTTTGGATGTTTTCTACATTTTCAAATATATTGATTTCAATTACAACACAGAATACAAAGTGTACAAGTGCTCACTTTATATTATTTTTATTATAAATATTTGCACTGTAAAATGATAAACAAAAGAAATAGTATTTTTCATTTCACCTCTTACTAGTACTGTAGTGCAATCTCTTTATCGTGAAAGTGCAACTTACAAATGTAGATTTTTTGTTACATAACTGCACTCATAAACAAAACAATGTAAAACTTTAGAGCCAACAAGTCCACTCAGTCCTATTTCTTGTTCAGCCAATCGCTAAGAAAAACAAGTGTGTTTACATTTACGGGAGTTATGCTGTTCGCTTCTTATTTACAATGTCACCTGAAAGTGAGAACAGGCGTTCGCATGGCACTTTTGTAGCTGGCATTGCAAGGTATTTATATGCCAAATATGCTAAACATTTGTATGACCCTTCATGCTTTGGCCACCATTCCAGAGGACATGCTTCCATGCTGACGACACTCGTTTAAAAAAAAAAGTGTGAAATAATTTGTGACTGAACCCCTTTGGGGAGAATTGTATGGTTTCCTGTTCTGTTTTACCCGCATTCTGCCATATATTCATGTTATAGCTGTCTCAGATGATGACTCAGCACATTGTTCATTTTAAGAACGCTTTCACAGCAGATTTGACAAAATGCAAAGATGGTACCAATGTGAGATTTCTAAAGATAGCTACAGTATTCAACCCAAGGTTTAAGAATCTGAAGTGCCTTCCAAAATCTGAGAGGGACAAGGTGTGGAACATGTTTTCAGAAGTCTTAAAAGAGAAATACTCCGATGCGGAAACTACAGAACCTGAACCACCAAAAGAGAAAATCAACCTTCTGCTGGTGGCATCTGACTCAGATGATGAAAATGCACATGCAATGGGCTGCATTGCTTTGGATCGTTATCAAGCAGAACTTGTCATCAACATGTTTCCTGGAATGGTGGTTGAAGCATGAAGGGACATATGAATCTTTAGTGCATCTGGCACGTAAATATCTTGCAATGCCGGCTACAACAGTGCCACGTGAAGGCCTGTTCTTACTTTCAGGTGACATTGTAAACAAGAAGTGGGCAGCATTATCTCCTGCAAATGTAAACAAACTTTTATGTCTGAGTAATTGGCTGAACAAGAAGTAGGACTGAGTGGACTTGTAGGCTCTAAAGTTTTACATTGTTTTATTTTTGAATGCAGTTTTTTTATATAATTCTACATTTGTAAGTTCAACTTTTGTGATAAAGAGATTGCACTACAGTACTTGTATTAGGTGAATTGAAAAATACTATTTGTTTGTTTTTTTACAGTGTAAATATTTGTAATCAAATATAAAGTGAGCACTGTACACTTTGTATTCTGTGTTGTAATTGAAATCAGTATATTTGAAAATGTAGAAAACATCCAAAACTATTTAAATAAATGCTATTCTATTATTTAACACTGCGATTAATTTTTTTTAAGCGCTTGACAGCCCTACTTAAAATATATTTTAGCAGCTATAAAAATACCCTGTCCATCTAGAAAGCTATATAAATAGATAGGGCCCACACCTACACTCCGTTTTCAAGCAAAACTCATTGGACCAAATACCTAGCTGGTGTAAATTGACAGAACACCATTGACTTCAGTAAAGCTATGCTGACTGAAACTATCTGCAATTTGACTCAGTGACTTCAATGTGAGTTCTTTTCCTAAGCAAAGACTGAGGAAAGATTGCAGGATTTGGTTCATAGATAATATAAATAAAATGAATAGTTTTTTAGCACATTTTGGGCAGCAGAGAACAAATGCACCACACATGCTTTCCTGAGCAAAACTGATGTTAAACTGATTTGTGTGTCCCCTTATAAAAACTGTTTTATGCTAAGAGATGAGCAGTATTAGAAAAAACAGCATTAAGAAAATCTCTAGTTTAAAATATTTCTGTTGCTGTATCATTCTTCACTTACAATACATGAAATGCCTATGTTAGGAGAGGAAATTACCTCAGACTAATAACACCTTAGATTATTACAATTGAAAGAATTGTAAAAATCCCAAATACCTAGCTTTTCCCATTTATATTCTTTCTGTCTTGTCTTTTTCTCAGTGTAGACAATAAAAATAGCTTCAATTCCCTCTTAGTCAGTTTTTTTTTCATGTCTGTCAAGTTCAGGCAATAGGTCTGTTTGGGCTTTTAATCCTGCAAAGGGCTTTCAACAACAAAAACAAAGCAATTCATTGCAAAATATTCATTCATTCAAAATATTTACATTCATATTGGGTTTTTACACATCTCCATGGCCACTTTTTCATGGTATTAAAAAAAGGCAATAGAATGGAAATAAAGCATATTGGAAATCCTGGAACATCTTGGAAAATCAACACAGTTAGATAAGAAGTAGACAATGGCTTACTAAAAATATTGCTGTTATAATTATTGCCACCTGTCTTATCTTAGTGGGGCTCTGATTGCCCCATTCATATTAAAAATGATTGCAAACGATGCTCATTGCAACACTGATACTGTAACACAGTCTGCTCCAGGGTTCAGGAAATGATTCTCCATATTGTAGCCTGATCTTTTGTGGCTTATAAAAACCTTTAATTGAGCTATACTTCAGTGAATAATACATTTATTCTCCCCTTCACAGTAGCTACCAATGCTGTAACATATGCTTTGCCTGTCTGCTTCTTGCTCTACATATTTGCTTTCCAATTAGTCTGAAGATTTCAGAATTAATCCAGAACAGCATGTCAAACCATTTCACTCCCTGCCCCACCATGAAGTGCTTTTCATCTTTGAGGCTCCCAAAATGTTTTCAATATAGAGGAATGAAGGTTTACTAGGGAGGCATCTTCTCCCCCATCTCCAATGGTTGGCAGATTTATTAAATTTGTGTTTGTGTTTCTCCTTACTTCTCCCCCCTGGCTGGCAGACTTAATTAGAGGGTTCTCATGGGTACTTTTCCTGGTTTCCTTGCCCTGATTTGGCTGGCTGATCTGACTATGCACCTAGATACTTTTCCCCTGCTTCCCTCATCCCATTTTATGTACTGAAAAGGGAATAAGCGATGCCTTTTTCCTGCCTTCCTTCCCATCTGCCAGATTGAGGGGTACTGGTGCGTCTCTTTGCCGCTCCTTAACCGTCAGATTGACAAGAGTTTGGATGCTTCTCTCTAGCTTTGTCTTTAGATGGCAAACTTCTTGGCAGGGAGGGAAGGCAGGGCAATGGCTGCTTGTAGCTATTCTTTGCTGTTTTAGCAGGCTGTACAAGTGCCTTCTCATTCTGAAATTCCTGCCCAGGTTGTCAGAAGGGGATGGGTTTTCTTCCTAAAAATAAGTGTGTGTGGAAGGGAAGGTAAATTATGAGGAAACTCTTCAAGGAGCTAAAATTACAGCAGCATATTTTATATATAAATCAGAGTTGGTCTGTAGCTTGCAAAGTGAAGTCAGCGATATCGGCTGTACCTTACTTTTCCCCAAGAACCTTGAGAAAAAACAGTTCAAAGAGGAAGCAGCCCACAAAATTAAAAAAGACATCAACTACTGTCATAATTTTACTGTCCAAAACAGCACTTTATTAAGTGGATCTCAGCAAGATTGGTGCCTGAATTTGGAAGAGTTCTTTCATGAGAACTGCCTTCTCCACACACACATATCCTCACACCAGGTACATTTGTGCATAAGAAATGCCTGCAGATTTTAGTCTGCTAGAAATTATCACACTTGTATTGAGCTGGGACGGCATAAGTGCACTTTTTGACACTACCCCTTTTCCCTTCACCCAGTGGGCTAGCAAGAATACCCATGGCTTGGGGGATGGCAAGAGGTTGGAAGTTTTGCTAGCAACACTGGCTGAAATAATATGGGGTTGAAGCTGGATGTCAAGTTCTCAGTGGGAGAAGGGAGTGCCTGGCTAGTAAGAAGGTGAGAGAAGCAAGATTTCTTGGTGCCACTGGATCAAATAATGGGGAAGGCAAAGGGTGAGAAGGTAGAACTCAGAGGAGAGGGATGTGAAGAAGACATCTTAGTGGTAGCACTGAGCTGATTCTTGAGCTGCGGGCCTAAACACACCTTAGACAGGGGAGAAGCCTGGTCAACCACTACACATCCTGTAAGTAGGCTTCCTTCAGCCACAGCACAGGTACTGATGGGGACTCTCCGTGGGTGCCTAGATAGAGGTACAGAAGCAGCCCCGGCTGAGAGATTGGGAAGAGAGCCTTTCAATTAAGAGTTTGGTTCTGAATGGCTGAGGCACAGATAAAGGAATAGGAAGAGATATGGAAAATGGAGTAAAAGAATTAAGAGGATGAATGGGATGAGGGAGGGAAAGAAAACATGTCTGTTCTTTTTGGCAATGGGTCCTTCCACAACTGGAATATCCTTTCCTCTCAGACATCTCTTCCATTTCAGCAATCATTAGAAGGCTTTAGTTAGTTTAACAGATATAGCTATAGGTTATCAGATATGTCATTTTCTAGTCTGTGTTTTACAATATGAGAGGTCAGGCAGGGTCGCCATAGATTTGTTGTTCTCTAATGCCTTCCCAAACATTAGTACAAGCACTAGTGAATTAAACCTCATAACCTGGATCACCTGGATCGATCAGTCTTCAACTGTCATTAAGACTGCGCCAATCACAACAAGTCCGCCATTCTTCTCGCACTCTCGCCTTTCTTCTTCACGTTCGTCTGAAACGTTTAACAGTGTCATCTTCCCATCTTCTTGGAGGCCGGCCAGGTGGTCTTTTCTGTTCTCATGGGTACCACTCAGCTATGATTGCGGTCCACCTATTGTCCATGAGCCATGCTGTGTGGCCCACCCATTGCATATTACTATGTCTGCTTTCCATGACAATATCTTTCACACCGCTGCGTTCTCTGTTCATTTCATTTGGGATGCGATCCAGAAGGGAGATTCCCAACATAGCTCGTTCCATTGCCCTTTCAGCTACCAACAGCCACTGCTCTTCTCTATTCGTCAGTGCCCACATTTCACTGCGTACAACGTGGCTGGCAGCACTGTTGAATTAAAGATATTTGCGCTTGTGGTCTTGTCAGTTTTTCCTTTGAGGATGTCCTTGATGGAATTGAATGCACACCATCCTGCCCGAATCCTTCTCGAGAGTTCTCCGTTCAGGTCTTGGCCCAAATATATGTACTGTTCCACTTCTTCGATTTCTTCTCCTGCTACCGTTATTCGGGCTTGTCGTAAGACGTCTGATCACATATATTTCGTTTTACAGAGGTTCATTTTCAGGCCGACCTGAAAGACTGCTTTTCTTGTCGAGTCTTCGTAGCATGCTCTGCACTTGGTTGGTGCTTTCGGCAATTAGCAAGATGTCATCCGCAAATCTGAGATAATTGTTCTCCGTTTATGTTGACACCACTCCTCCAATTGATCTTGTTCATAACCATTTCGAGGCAGGCGGTGAATAGTTTCAGTGAAATCGTATCTCCTTGCTTCACGCCTTTCTCGATTGGGATGCAGAGGGGTGTTTCAAGGAGAGTAATGTCTGTTGTGCATCCAGTATTCACTTCCTTCAACAAACTGATGTACTGCGTGTTAATGCCCTGCTCTGTGAGTGCCTTTAATATTGCGTTAAACTCTACGCTATTGAAGGCTTTTTCATAGTCAACGAAAGCAATGCACAGTGGGAGTTTGTATTCCCTTGCTCTTTCTAGGAGCTGGCTAGGTAAATATATGGTCGATCGTGCTGAAATTTCTTCGGAATCCTGCCTGCTCTCTTGGCTGTTGTTCATCCAGACTCTGCGAGAGTCGGTTCATTATTACCTTTGTAAAGAGCTTGGAGATGTGAGAGAGCAGGCAAATAGGGCAGTAGTTCTTAAGATTTTCTTGATCGCCCTTCTTGTGCAGCAAGATGGTATTCAACTCCTTCCAGCTTGATGGTATTCTTCCTTCTTCAAGATATCGACTGAATCTTAAAGCGAGGACCTTTCAAAGTTCTTTGCCTCCTGCAGAAGTAATTTCTGACATTATTCCATCTTTGCCTGGAGCTTTTCCCTTCTTCATCTGGTGTAGTGCGCTTCGGACTTCGCTGACAGTTATTGGGGGGACGCGTTCTTCTGACTCTTGGAGCATTGGGAGAGGGACATTGATTCTTGATTTGAACAGTTCTGTATAGAAGTCCCTGCAGACCTCTTCCGTCCCTGCAGACCTCCTCCGTCCCTGCTCTGTCGATTACTGTCTCTTCATCCTTGTTCTTCAATGCTGTTACGCTCAATCTATACTGCGTCAATTCCCACTTACGTGTCCTGAGGCTCTTGCATGATTCAGCTGTTTGAGGCACTTTTCTTTCTGGAAGTTCTCAAAGTCATCCTTCAGTTTTCGCCATATAAGCTTGCACAGAATGGAGTACTCAAGCTTGTTATCCGAGCTCCTTTTCGTGTTTCTCTGCTTCGCCAAAAAGCTTTTTGTTTCATTCGAGATTCTTCCCTTTGCCTCCTTCGGCTTTTTGATTTCAGCTGCTTTTATGCAACATCTCAGCTTGTCGGCAAAGATACTATGGTCCTCATCACACTTTTCCATCTGGCTCCAGTCAAACCCAGAAATCGATTTCTTCAGCTTTGCTTCATCGAACGTCTTCGGCCGCTGTTTCCTGTTTGCCATCTGTAGCGCCTTCTTTTCCACTGCTTCATCGAAAAGCAACTTTGCTCTAAGCAGGCTATGGTCACTGCCGGTGTTGCAGCACCACAGAGACGTCTTGGACGATGTGCCTTTTATTGCTAAAATATAGTTGATTTCGTTCTTGCTTTTTGCGTTTGGCATGAGCCACGTCTACCTGCTTGCGGTCTTCTTTTTGTACCAGGTGTTTGCCACGTACAGTTCTTCATTTCTGCCATCGCTACCCACATTTCTCCTCTTTCATTCCTTTCACCACTGCCATATCTTCCTATGAACTTTTCGCCAGCTTTCCCTCGCCCAACCTTGGCGTTGAAATCTCCCATCGTGACAGTGTAAGTGGACTTTTGCACGAGAGCTCTTTCTCAGTAGAATTCTTCCACTTCTTTGTCCTCACTTGCACTTGTGGGAGCTGTCATAACCATAAGGGTAGCCTAAAATTCCTCCTTACCTGTAAGGGGTTAAGAAGCTCAAATAACCTGGTTGGCACCTGACCAAAGGAACCAATGGGGACAAAAGATACTTTCAAATCTGGGGCTGGGGAAAGAGGCTTTGTGTTGGGTTCTTTGTTTCTGTGTTTGTTCACTCTTGGGACTAAGAGAGACCGGACATCAATCCACGTCCTCCTAACTATTCTGAACCAGTCTCTCATATTACAGAAATTGTAAGTACAGCCAGGCAAGGTGTATTAGTTTATCTTTGTTTTCTCAACTTGTGAATTTTCCCTTTGCTGGAGGGAGGTTTATCCCTGTATTGTTGTAACTTTGAAACTAAGGCTAGAGGGGTTCCTCTGTTTTGTGCATCTTTTGTTACCCTGTAAAGTTATCTTCCAACCTGATTTTACAGAGGGGATTTTTATGTTTTCTTTTTTTTTAAATAAAATTCTTCTTTTAAGAACTGATTGATTTTTTTTTCAGTGTCCAAAGATCCAGGGATTTGGGTCTGTGTTCACTTTGTAACCAATTGATTAGGATATTATTCTCAAGCCTCCCCAGGAAAGCGGGTGTAAGGGCTTGGGGGGATATTTTGGGGGAACAGGAAGTTCCAAGTGGTCCTTTCCCTGATTCTTTGTCTAAATCACTTGGTGGTGGCAGCATACTGTTCAAGGACAAGGTGGAATTTGTGCCTTGGGAAAGTTTTTAACCTAAGCTGGTTAAAAATAAGCTTAGGGGGTCTTGCATGTGGGTCCCCACATCTGTACTCCAGAGTTCAGAGTGGGGAAGGAACCCTGACAGGAGCATAGACCTGGATGACCCTTGAGGGTAGCTTTTGACTCCATCTGAAGATGCAGCACACTGATAATGTGATGATATTAGCTGGCATGATATGACTTTCGAAGACCAATCCTTACTGACGATAAATCCGACTCCTCCAATATTTCTAGTCCCATCTCCCTTTCCGAGCCTCAGAGCGCTTCCATCCTTCCAGTTGACTTCCAACTCCTTCTTTCGTCAGGTTTCGCAGACACCGAGGATGTCGCATCTTGTCCTTTTCTTCTCCTCCATCAGATGGTTTAACGTTTCCTCCCTCGCTAGCGACCTACAATTATAAGTACACACAGCGAGGGTTGTCCTTTTCCATGTTGGCCTAGCACCTGACATTTTTAGCAACTTCTCGTTGCTCGATTTCTGCTCCGCCACCAAAGAACGGTTCGATGACGCGCAGGGAACTGAGGCCCATTTACTCATGTTGTTTTAGCTGTTGACTTCAAGCCATCCCACTGGCTGGGCAGGCAGGCATGCATACCTCTCAAGCTTAACTAGCCTTCAACCTCTAAGGAGAAGGAAAAGCGCTCTTTCCTCTGAGAGAGCAATCCCCCTCCCTGGATTGGGTAGTCTGACACCTTTCTAGCATGGTTAGACCTGCCAGGGCATACGCCCCACTACCATAGCTGTCAGATGGCCAGGGTCACCGCTACACCACGATGAGGTGCTGAGGTAGGATTTTGCAGCAGAAACCTCATAACTTCATTGTTATGAAGACAGGAACAAAACCTAGATCTCCTGACTTTATTCTATGCTTTAACCATTAGACCCTGTGTTCTCTGGAAGATATTAGTAATGTATTTATTTATTATTAACATTTTAAATTAATTCAGACAGTACTAAACTGATAACTTACCACTTTGAAATGGATCAGATCACTTCATCTGCAGTATTTTAAATATTACCACTGAAAGCAAAGGAGTGATTGTGGCTTTTTTTGTCCCATAGGAAAACATTTTGTCATCCCATCTACCATCCTAAATGCTAAGTCATAGAATTGCCACTGTTACTATTACTGAATGCAGTTCAATGGACTTGGAAGCAGGTCCTTTATGCTACATGGTGCCAATATGGTATTGTCACCTGGGAATCTAGAGTCTGGAAACTCATTTAAAAACATTTACAAACATCTTACTGGGTAGAAGTATGAACCTCTCTTTAGATAAAGAGGTCAGATGATTGCTTAAATAACTTTATGAAGGGAGTTAGAAAAATAAAACAATTTATTCACTACTTCTCAGCTGTATAGCACACAGTAAAACTGCATGACTTAGAACTTGACTGTATCATCACTGAGGACCTGGTCTTGTAGCATTTACACACAGTTAACTTAAGTCAATGGGAATTTTATACTTGTAAGGGCTTCAGAAATTAACTGGAACTGGTGCATATAGAAACAAAGACTTTCTAATTTATTTCAAATATTTGATATATAGTATTTTGCTTTATCCATTTTAACTTAAGTAAATAGTTCATTAATAGCACCTTACACTCACTCTGCACAGATTTAAATGGCTACATATGGTACAAATCAGTCTTCTGGTCTTAGGACCCAATTCAACATTGATATAAAACTCTATTGGGGAAAGCAAGGAGGAAATTCTGCCTGTGATATTTTTATAAGGTACTCAAACATTAGAGTGACAGGCACAGGTTGCATGCCTGTTTAAATAGACTGGCCTCCGTTCACCCTTATGATCTGGCTGAAAGCCAGTTTAAAATGACTACTTGGGGTTTCCCCTCACACATGGCATAGACCTTGGAAAAGCAGCATGATTGAAGCACCACTGCACTCTGACAGTCTACATCTGCCAAAATGGCTGATTGAAGCCGTCAGCAGCTGGGTGTAAGTTAGAGCAGCCCTAAGGCTCTAAGTTGCACGGTAGCCTGAGCTGCCTGTAACAGGCCTCAGGAGGAGAGAACAGTGAAGGCAGCACAAATCCAAATCCTCCCATCACCTTAGGTCCTGTGCTGAGTGCAACTCATCTGGACCATAGTCTCTGGACTATTTACTTCAATGGAGTTGCACCCATTTATAATAGGTATGAATATGTGTTGTGTTAAATTGTGTTGACCAAGCTTTAAGCAAAGAAAATAATTCCACAGTATATTTGTAAACTCATGGAAATCAATGATGATGGCAGAAATATTTATAGATATTTAATCATAGCAGCATAAATGGATTCTGCTAAACTTAGATTTTAATTTTGTTTACCTTTTGATGGAGCAGAGTATGAATGTCTACTTATTTAGCATGGCATATGCCCTTAGCATTAAGTAGCTCTTACTTTTCAGAACCGACAGAAGTGGAATACAATGCAATCAAAAGTTAACAGATCACCTGGGAAATGCTTTTAGCTATACTAAAAATTAAAAGCTTGGAGATATTTTATTAACATTGCAGAAAATATGAACTTTAAATGAGTATAAACTGTCCAGCCTATTAAAATGTTGGATTTCTTTAAATCTGGTATTAGATTTTAAATGGAAAAAAAAGGCAAAAATGTATCAGCTCAGCTAGAAATCTCTAGTGTGCCTGTGTGGGTTTGTAGATTATATTGTGCACCTTATATCTGAAAAAGTAACATAACAAAATAAAAAAAAGTATAAGAAATGTTTTGTGCCATTCTAACTAGAGCTGTGTAACCCTGAAACTAGGGAAAACTCAACAGTTTTTTACAAACTCTAAACTCAGCTCAGGTTTAGTAAAAAGTTTGCTAAGCTTCTTTGATGGGGTGTATCTGGCCCTTCATGGCCCTCTGTTGGAGGCTCTGCAGTTCTACTATACCCATCCCCAGGAAAGGAGCAACCAAGTGGGGGTCCTCCAGGCTTGCCTAGAAAAGCTGGATGGGAAAAGCCAATCAAATCCCAGCAGGCTCAGTTAAAAGGAGCTAGAGCGGTGAGCAAGGGTGCTTCTCTGTGGCCAAAAGGAGCTTGAGTGGGTGTATTTACTGGAGCAGGGGTGGGGAAGAGGACCTGGGAACTTTAACCCAAAGGTAATGGGTGGCGGTAAAGGCACCAGGTGGGAGGAGGGCCAGGAAATGCAGCAGCTAACTAAAGGAAGCAGTATGTGGCTGCTGTTTATGTGGCTGCTTCCCTGGATTGGAAACTGGAATAGTGGGTAGTCCCGGGTTCCCCCACTGGCAAAGTAGCCTAAGCCTGAGAAGGGGAAAAAGCTTCTTGAGAAGCACAAGTGAAAGTCTGTAATTAAAGGGCCCAGAGGTGGCGCAGAAAACCCTGGTGAATGCAAACAGTTTGTTGAACTCTTTACTACCCTGGAAGTGATCTGTTCTTCACTGTGTGAATTGTACAGTGTGCTGAGCTCCTGAAGACCCACCAAGTGAGGTTGACCACCAAGAGTGGGAGAAGGACTACAGCAGCAGCAGGAGGTGCTCAAGAGGTGAGTGTCCCCTGTTACAAGTTGACATGTTTTTTAAATATTTTGATAGAACGTGAGCCTACATGTCAGATAGTTCTGTATCAAAACTGTGTGGAACTTGTCATATTTTGATGAAAATGTACTCATTAGGAATATTAGGGGGATGGATTGGGTGTAAAAACACAAGTAAACAATCATCACAAGTTGGCTGGAGTAATATTTTAGATAAAATTGGCCTGCTTCTCCATTATCCTTGACTTTTATAATCACTTAAACCAATGCAAAATGGATGTAAAATGCTACCAAGTTAGAATAGTAACACTTCACACCTACATTTATCTGTTGTCAATGACTACCCAAGATGCAAGGTAACAGGTCCAATTACTATAAATGTGGAAGCTCTGAGATATTAGCATGAGTACTATTTCTCCCATGTAAGGTCAGTGACTGGGCAGGATACTTAGCACGGCTGCTAGCCAGGCCAGCCTATATGTTTCTAGTCTCCATACCTGTGCATGGATCCACTTGTGACTTCTTGCCACTCTGTTGCAGATTGTCAAGAATCAGGTTAGTCAACCAGCACATTGTTACTGTAGGTTAGTGCACAATAGCTAATGCATTAAAGCACCTGGAAGGTTAAATTTCTGCCTGGGCCAATTTTTTTTTCAGTTTGTTTCTTAATTTATTTCTCTCACTGGTCTAGATACACATGGAAGGAGCTCCTTCTCCCTGACTGCACACAACTGGGGAATAGAAAAGAGATTATTCATGTGGGATGAGGTGGTGGGGGCTCTTGAAAATTTTACCTCCATGCACCTCTACACCGAAGTCCCATTTTCAAAAGTGAGTGAGGCATTTAGGCCCAGATCCTCAACCAATGGGAGTTAAGTGCCTAAACATGTTTGAAGATCTGGGCCTTAGGGGCCTAAATCCCAGTGACTTTCAATGAGACATAAGCTCCTAAACGTCTAAGTTGTTTTTGAAAATAGGCCTTAGGTGCTTTTGAAATTTTTTACCCAGGGTCTGGGAGTACACAGGTTGTCGGGGCTAGCAGCAGCATTCAGTCGCTGAGCATGAAATACTGTCCATAGTCAATATTGCTATCCTAGCTCTCCCGTGAAAATAGATGCAGTCAATTTATAAAGTGTCATTGATTAAATTATTAGATCTCTATGATAACTCAATCCAATTCAAGATTTTCCACCAAATGTACTGGATATCCTTGAGGGCCTCCTGAACTTGAAATAGAGTAGGAGATGTTCAGATTTATGTGTAAGCAGAGTCAGGATGAGCTCTGCCTTGACATCTGGTGGTGAGTTGTGGAAAAGAACTTCAGGGGCTGATCTCATTTGCACAGGCACACCCACCCGGCCTAGGTGGTCACTTTGGCTGCTGTAGGAGCCCCAGTTTCTCTGTTATTGGGGCACGAAGGGCAGGACTGTTATTATCCTGATTATGTGAATCAAGGACAGTGGAACTGTACTTGGCCTTTTGTTATGATGGAGGGACTCGCCATCAACTAAGCAGCACTTGCTAGGACAGGGTCATGGGTTCCAAAACCCAGTGCATGGAGAGAGGCTGGGGATAGGCATTAATACCTGGTGGTATGGGCCCCAGGTGGGGGTCTGAAACACCAATTGCACCTTCTCCTCTTTCCACTGTGGAATATCAGAGCTAATTTTGGTTCCATTAGGAGTCTTGTTACAGGCTGCTGAGCTGAATTCACTTTGGGCCAATGGTGTACCAGCACTGAGGCTCCCCTACTACAAGCTGAAATCACTAAAGAGCTAAAATTACTAAGAGCTGAAGTCACTGAGTGCTGTGTGAAGTAGTGGGGGGGCCTGAAGATATATTGCGGGACGGCTGGAGTGGCTCATGGGACAGCTGGTGGAGCGGAGCAGCGGTGCCCAGGTGGGGTGATATATACTTGTTCCAGGTCACTGGGTGGGGGCTCGAGCTGGTTTTGCATCATGCTATTGTGTTGTTTGAATGGAACCCCTAGATACTGAACCCAGCCCTTGTTGCTGCCAACTCTGACAGGCAGAAGGGTTACATATGGAATATGTTATGGGAATGCCCATTAGTAACCACATTTTTGGACATGGTACTCAAGAGAGCTCTAGAACTGACTATTTTCACTATGAAATGGTTTTGCTGTTCACAGTAAAACCAAGAGCACATGCTAGAGTAGTTTTATTTCTAATTTAAGTAAGATGTGGTGCAAAATAAACCCATTTGATTATGCAATTATCAATAAAAGCACAAAAACAAGGAAGTTAATTCTACAATACATTTTGCAGTTAATTCTACAATACATTTTGCAGTTAATTCCACAGTAACTCCTTTTCACATACATCCTGAGTAACATCTTTTCCTCATACTCTTTAAACATGAGCTAAAGTGGTCCCTAAGTGCCACACTGGCTGTTTTTTTTAAAAAACAAACAAACAAAAAAAAAACAAAACAAAAGCTAATAATTTTGGAAACCAAGGTGACAGCATTGGATTAGCTCTTGCCTAAGGATAGCAAAGTGTGAAGTATCTCTTGTGTATAGGGTAAAGAAATAGTCTCCAACAATCAGAGTTAACTACCATTTCTAGACCTCTATTGATTAAGGGGAAGCAGAAGAGCTCCTTTATCCAGCAAAACCACAGCCACAGTTCATACTTAAACTCTTTTAAATGAGCCTTATTTTCATCAAAATGCAGTACATAGCATTTCCAGTCCACATGTGATTCTATATGATTACTGTTGGCTACACTGGTCTCACTATTCTGGCTTTTCCCCCCCTCCTATCTCTTTAACTCTTCAGAGCCACCCGAGCATCTTGTCTCATTCCAGAGAATTGCAGCAGTCAGCACCTCTTCAGGATTAGGCCACTAAAACATGAATCAAAATCCATTTAAATTAAGGGAAAAACTCCCAGGGATTTCACTGGGCTTTGGATCAGGCTCTTAATGAATATCTGGTCACTACCTCCTGGTAAATAATTTTAGTTAGATATACAAATCTGTTTTGTACACCTCCAGTTAAAGTTGTGCTGCTCTTCTTCCGCTTTTAATTCCAGGAGTATGAGTATACTTATGTGACAGTAATTCTCCTCTCCCTCTAATATGGTCTCTTTCGTACATTTAGAAGTACATAAAATGCATTATTAACAGGATGCATGGTCTGTCATAAATGGCACAAAGTAGGCTTTATGCAATGGGAAGAACTCCTCTGGTCATTTTTTCTTTTTAAGAGTATAATCCAAGTTTGTTATCTGTATGCACATTTTACATAGTTTTTGTTTTTACTTCATTGTGCATTCTTCCTGTTTAATCAATAAAAAACAATATTTGTTTCTAAAAATTTTTAAACACTGGCAGACTAGACCACATTAATGGTCCATCTAGTTCCATCTAGTATCTTGCCTCCAATAGTGGCCTATATCTGATGAAAAGATGGGTATACACACATGCAGGCACACACATACATTCTCCTTCTCTTTCCCTCTTCACACCTAACCAATTGTGCAGTACTGTACCATGAAGGCAAAATTCCTTCTTTATTATAGCTGGAAATCAGCTGATATTATGAATCATAACTTCTTTCCTAACTAATGTAATTGCAGACTCTTTTTTCAATAAAAATGTGTATTCATCTGAATATTCATGAAGGTCTTTGCCTCAATAATATCTTGTGACAGTGAGTTCCACAGATTAATTATCAGCATCATTTAATTTGAACTTATCAAGTGCATCACCTTGATATTTTTGTTTGTTATTTTTAAATTATGGGATAGGATAAATAGGAGCACTGGTTGTCCTTCATTGTACTAGTGTAGTGTATACTGTACTAGTACCAGCTTCTGTACTTGTATCCTTTTACTTTGCTCCTTGTCAAATAAAATACACTTCTCAGTCCTGCCCTAGCTTTTTATATTTTTGTCTCTTTTGGAAGCCTACTGTGTGTCTCTAATCATCTCCATGCCTTTTGCTGCATTATTTCTAATTTGGCTCTGTTCTTTGTGACCAAAAACTTTTGTGCACTACACATTTATATAATGGAAGCATTACTTTTCTTTTCCAAGCCATTTTCAACTTTGAATTTGTATTTTAAAAAGTACAATGGGCTGCTATTTAATGCTCCTGATTTAACTTCTGTAGTAGATGGTGAAAGCTGAAAGCAGCTCAGCCACTAGGGAGGCACAGATGAAAGTGGCAGGGACAAGGTTCATGGGAATAAAATTTTTAATGCAGTTTTTTCTCTTATTTTTAAAGCATGCACCTGTTGTTGCTGCTTTCAGTTATGCAGCAGCAGTGACAATGTTCCGTTCACACTTGAATTCCTATTTAAAAACAGGTCTGCTAAACAGCTTCTGTCTTCACTATTTTTATATAATCTAAAATATGAAAAGGGGCCAGCTGCTACTGAAGTGTTGTTGGCACAGATAAGGGCAAAGGAGACTGAGCTGGTGAGAATAAAAGAACATGTTGCAGATGAAGAAAAGCAAAAAATTATACTTTTTATAATGTTTGTTTTAAATTTTTTAAAATAATAATAAAAAAAATGGAACAGAAAAATACCATCAAACAACCCTTACATGTTTTAGGTGGTACGTATTCCTAAAACCAGAGTTGCAACAGAGATGGGGAAGGAAAATATAAAACTGGATTTTTTTATTTTTTCTTATGTGTATTTTATTTTTGGGGCCTAAGCTTGCTCCCATTTAAGTCACCAGGAGTTTTGCCATTGATTTCAATTGGACCTTCAGAGGTTCCAATACATCAGTGGTTTGCAAACTTTTTGAGCTGAGGCCCCCCCGTCTCCCATTTTGTGTTTTTGGTTGTACACCCCTAGCCCAGACAAAAGTAGACACATGCAAAAGGATGCTTGATAGTCTACTTATAAACCTAACAGAGACCTTCACACAACTTTAATTAAATTACCTATACCTGTAAGTTTCAAATACACAGATACTTACCAATGGCACAGCCAAGGATTCCTCAGCAGTGGGCTGCTTCTGCCTTGCAGTGATACTGCATGACAAGAGCAGGGCCAATACCTGCTCCTCCCCTCTCTAGTTTTCAGGGTGGGGGAAGGTGCACGTGATGGTATCTCGGGGCTGAGCCAGTGCTGGACATGGAGGTTGTCAGGAGCGGAAATCGGCATGGCCACGGTGGATGTTGATACTGACCCACATGCTGAGTGGCCTGCTGAGGTGAGTTGGGGTGGAGGTGGGGCTCCCTGCCCACACTCCTAGTGAGGGCTGGCACAAGCCGCCTGGTGTTACTGCTGGCCTCCCTGAACATTCCTCCATGCCCCCCTATTGGGGTGTGCCCCACTGTTTGAAAACCTCTGATACATGGTATGTAAACGAAGAATTGTAGCTATAAGGTATTACTACATTTTCAACACAGAAAGGGCTTCAGGAAAAAGTCATTTATAAACCAACCAGAAAATATGCCAGAGCATGCCTAAAATGTATAAAATATATTAAAATCAAAATTATGTAAAATAAAAATATCATGACATTGCATATTACATTGTATGTGGATATGTTAATAAATATATTTATATGAGCTGGATGAAACTTTGTTATAGGTTTGAGTTTAAACCTCTTTGAGAGTGAGTGTGAATGTACCCTTTAATTAAAATAACTGTCATGATGTGTTGTGAACTCCCCCAAGAGTTTGAAGAGTGGAAGACAGGGAGAGGCAAAAGAGCAAGATAGCCAAGCAGTAGCCAGAGAGCACAGGGAGACCCTGGAAAAACCTAGAGCGAGAGCAGTTGGGTCTGTTGACTAAAGAGGGTTGGGCTGTAAGCTAAGGAACTACTCCTCTTGTTTTGGTTCTTCCTGTGTTCAGAGAAGTATTCCTGTGTTCAGAGAAGTTCAGGACTTTGTATGTTCCTTGTATATAAACAACATTGCATCAAAGAAAATACCAGACTCCATCAATTTCTGCTTCTAATGGAACATTCTCAGGTCCCGGAACTTTGACTATCTGCTCTGGCTGCAAAGGGGCTATGCTATATTTAAACAACATAACATAAAAAGCAATTCTGACTGCTTCCCTCAAAGAGCTGGCTAAACAGTCTTGTTCACTAGTCATATACCAGGAACTTCTCCATATGAAAAAGTAGTTGCTGATCACTCATCTGGTCAGGCTTTCTCCCCTTCATACTTAATATTAACATCTCAACACCAAAGAGTATTAACTAGAAATCAGCCTGATTTAAGAAACTCAGATTCATGTCAGAATTTACTGAATGATTGGGAAGGTTTGGATTTGCTGTGTTGGTTTGCGCCCATGTTGTCTCTACTAACAACCCATGCAGGCTATCTGCAGAATCCTGGCAGCTCTCTTTGCTTGAATAATTCTACATATTTCCCCTCTAACAATGTCTCTCCACACACCGCCCTCCCCCGCCTGTAGTTGACAATATATGAGGAGGTGGGGGTGTGGGGAGGGTGTGTGTCTCCAGAAGTTTTCTACCAAATAGCCCTATCTATACTAGGGAAATTTTGCCCTTTGGTATTAGCAACATTGGGAACCCTAGTGCAGATGGGTTGTTGGCTACGTTTAGTTCTGCTCCGAGCTGGGTTAGATGACTGTCTAATTCGTGGTTGCCAAATTGGCCTCTGACAACCCCGCTGATCAGAGAGCAGAAGCTGCTTTTTTCCTACACTGGCTCAGGGATGTATCATGTCCACAGTGCTTAAAATGCTGTCAGCAGTTGGTGACCCATCTACAATAAAACTACCACTGTTAATATGGTGGAGCAAAACTGCTGTTAACAATAGTAAAAATTGTTTGTGAAATTTCCCTAGTGTAGACAGGATAAGATTTAACTTTTGAAAATAAGGCAAAGTTACTATAAAATGCCACTCAGGAAGGTGAATCATATTTTCCGGTGTCAGTATATCCTCATGGATAACAGGCTTGATAGATCCTCAAATCTAGAAAGGAGAATCACTTCCCAGTTGCTTTTTTGACCATGTGAACATTCATTATTCTATACCAAGTCATACTTTTGGTAACTACTTACAGCAAAGATCTGTTCATGTAGATATGCAGCCTTTGAAGAGTAAAATTTGGACTTGATCAGATTGTGATAATGCTTGCTGTCTCTATTCTAGTTATGTCCTGAGCCCAGGGGGGAAAAAAAGGGGGATTTCAGTCCCATATTGTATTTTTACCTAAAAGACCTAGAAGCATCAAGGAGTAGGGTGACCAGATGTCCCCATTTTATAGGGACAGTCCAGATTTTTGGGTCTTTTTCTTATATAGGCTCCTATTACCTCCCACCCCCATCTCGATTTTTCACATTTGCTGTCTGGTCACCCTACCAAGGAGGGTCATATTTTCTAAAGGAAGACACACTTTTATTATGTACCCTGTCCTGTTTGTTTGGATTCCAGTATTGTCTTGAATAGTAACATCTCTGAATGAATATTCATGACAGAAAATGATTTCAGCTGGCTTTGGATAATGCAAATGTCATACCACTGAGGGATTAAATCAGTCTGCAATCTGACTGGCTGAAATCAACTTCATTGGGCATAATATTTTATTATAGAAATGCCACAAAATCTGTTCCAATCAAGGCTGTTCAACAGTGTCTATATATATGGGTGAGCCAGGAATAAAGTAAAACACAGATCTGAAGTGCTCCGTGAAGCCATTACCCTACAGCAACATGGTTAAAAAGAGGCAGACAGTGATTTATTTGTGAAATTCCTGGAGTGGAGGAGAAGTCTTGAAGCTGTAGTCTGAGGTAAATCTGTCATAATACAATGATACAAATTATGATTTTGACCACAAAAAATATGATAGTGAGCAAAGGGGGGGAGAGGCAGAAAGGAAAAAGTACATTCCCCAACATGAAAAGTCAGTGATTAGAGCTAGGAAACAGAATGTTTGTTTGTTTTTTAAGGGACATTTTCCTGGTTCACCTCTTTACAAAATAAATTAATAAATAAAAGTATCAGTTTCTTAATGCATTTTGCAACATAATACATTTCTTGTGAAATAAATTGGACTCTGTATACTTGAACTTTTAATTTGGCAGTTGCAATAACTCATTTCCTATTTGTCCCCCCCCCCCCCGCCCATAGCCTTAATTTGGCCTATATATATATATACACCTAATGTAGGCATGTGGCTTTGAAAATGTTGGCCTTTTGAATAGAGGCAAGAGAATAGTTTAATCACAACTGGCTCTACATGCTGACTATTTAATTTTGGGCTGTCTTATAACCATCAGCCCTACTTCCTTTCAGACCCACACATATTAGGTGGGGAGAGTGGATCCCCTAGGTCTGCAATGAGTGGAGAGAGACAAATACTTGGGTGGGAATCCATGGGCTTGCAGTGCCCGTGGTTCTGCTGCTAGAGCTCTTTTTGCTCTGTTATTAAGCAGTTTGCTGCTGCCCCTTGTGGCAGGTTGCTCAGCCCTAATGAAAACCCAGCTCCTCGGGAATGCTGGGAATGTTGAGTCAGGGACTAGCAAACCAAAGAGCCAGGCTCGCAGTTTACTGAGAGAGACTCGCTGAGGGACAGAAAGACGAAGGATAGAAATACACAAACCTTTCCTGACTGCAGCAGACTCCCTCTCTCCCTTGCCTCTTAAATGTTCGCCTGTTCCAGCTCTCCACGCTGCCTCTTTCCTCAGTGTAATCAGCTGTCAGCTAGACTTGATGTTGTAAAATCCATGTGAGGAGGAAAGACAGATGCAATGATTTGAAAGGTGAGAAGCTTAAGCAAGAATATGGCCATAATAGATGTGTGTATTAATTTTGATTAACAAAATTGTTATATATTGCTGTCTAAAATTATGTAGTGGCTGAAAATTAAGAAAAAAATGGCAAAAAAGGTTTTTTTCCCCATCCCTTTAATATATTGCTATAAATGTGACCAAGTGCACATCTTATTCTAGTAGCAATGAGTGCCTCTCCCTACAGAATCATCTACATACCTTTCTTGCAATTTCTCCTAAAATCAGCCATATAATTGTCATTTTTGTGAACAGTTTACAAATATTATTCTTCTTGTATTAAAGTCTAGCATGGACTTGATGAGAATTTTAAATTCCTAGCTTTGTAGCTCATATAATTTGTAAAGCTTGGTGTTTTCTTTTTAAAGACAAACAGTGTCAGAAAAAAACCTGATTTATTTTTTCTTTTTGTGGCTGGGAAAGGGAAATCAGAGTCAGACTAACAGGATATTATTTTGCAGTTATATAATGAATGAATACTTAGTGGGGTTGCACGTTTACAATGCTGTGTGGGTTTAAGGATCATTTTAGGTGGCCCAAGATTATGATGCAGATGATAAAGCCCAGGAATAGATTTATCATACATACAAACAATTTTTTTTCTTAAAGAGCTGGAGTAATGTGAGGGGGAGAAGGGTGGTGTCTGTTTTATTAGTGTGTGATTGATTTCTAGGCGGCTACCTGCTAAGGCTTGTGATGGATGGAAGGGAATCTACTCCCTTAGCGGCGAATTGATATTTCCCTTTTGATGGACAATCCAACAGGCCACTTGCACTGGCAGAAACTGGCTCGTTGCAATGAGCACGGCCACTACGTGTAGCCGAGAGGAGGGCAAATCTCACTTGTCAGGGATAGTTTCCTGCTCTGGCTTTTTAAATCAAGGGTTTCACTTAACCATTTGTTATTTTTCCAATCAGCTGCGGGCCCGGTCCCCCGACCCCCCCTCCCCCCGTTCAGTGCCCCTTCCCCACTGCTCCACCGAAAGGGGGAGGAAGACTTCTCTAGCCCCCTTTTCCCCACAGGCGGGCAGCGTTCTCCCCCAAGTGGCTTCTGCGGTGCTCCTTCATTTCCCTAGGGCGCGCGGGGTGTAGAAAGAGAGACTCAGCACCTGCCTCCGCCCCCTTTCCGTGCCACCCCGCGGGAAGGGAGGACGTGCTACGCGCCAGTTCCCCCGCCCTGCCATCACAGGGACATAGACAACTCCTCTAGTGCCTTCCTGAGCCACTCTCCGCCCC
Organism: Natator depressus; assembly: GCF_965152275.1. Lineage (NCBI taxonomy): Eukaryota > Metazoa > Chordata > Testudines > Cheloniidae > Natator > Natator depressus. The sequence goes on from NC_134240.1 coordinate 25,710,230, forward strand.
CCCCCCCCCGCACGGGGCGATGAGGGAGAAACACCCACCGTAACCCTAGGCTCCCTCTCAACCCTCAGTGCACCGAGAGGCCCCCGGGCTCCCCTCGCGTGCCCGGGTGAAGAGCCCCACCAGCCCCCAGGACTCTTGCAGCTTCCACCACCCCCCTTGCATGGCACGTGTGTGAACGGACCCCAGAGGCCGGGGAGGTGCTTTTTCTCCCCCGAGCCTGCTCCAAGAGTGAGAAGGCTGCAGCTCCTCGCGTTGCACAGGAGGAGCGGGAAATTTCCTCCTGCTTCTATGGAGGCAAGAAGCTCCCACCGGCCTCCCCTCCCTCACCGCTTCAGGGGCGAGCGTCCCTCCGCCTCACAGCGCCGCCCGCTGGTTCCCGAATAACTAGGGAGGCAATGGGCTCAGTTCGGCTCCCTTTTCTGCCCGCTGGGGGAAGGAGGAGAGACACCGCCCCATGAACAGGAGAGGTGGCTTCCCATCTCCCTTAGCTGCCCCCGAGCAGGAGAGGAAAGAGTGCCTCCCATCTCTTCCTCTGCTAAGGAGCGGGGTGGACGAAAGGCTCACCACTGTTCCCCTCACTGTCGTCTCCCTGGGAAGAGGAAAAGAGATTCCCCTCTTCAGTGGGGTGTGTTAGTGAGACACTTCTCTCCCCTAGTGCTTCTCGTTGCTCTGGCAGAGGGGAAAACTCCTTCCCAGGCTCCTCTCACTGCTGTGGTAGTAAGGGAAGGACTTGCCCCACCTCCCCTCACTGCCCCATGGATGAGTGAGGAAAAACATACGTTCTGGCATAGGTCCCCTGAAGTGCCTCCTGGGGGAGAGGAGAGACTTCCCCTTCCCTTACTTCCCTGGAGGGGAGTGGAGACTCTCTGGAGGTCCTCTTATTGCCTTATGTGGTAGCAGTGAGGCAGACAGTCTCCCAGATCCTTTCACTGTTTTACGCTCTGGGGGTGGGAAGAGACTCACTCTAGCTCCACTGGCTGCCCAGTTGGTGCTGGAAGCAAGTCCGTGCTGCTAGGGTGTTGATGTGGAGGCCCAATTCCCTGATTCCCCTATGCTGGTATAGGAAATTGACTCTCTCCAGGTCTTCTCACTGCCTTATGGAAGTAGAAGGGTTTAGAGGGACACCTCCAACATTTGTGTGTTTGGAGACCTTCCCTCAGTAGTTCTTCAACTGCCCTATGTGGGAGAAAAGGCTTTGCCCATCTAAACTATTCTACTGTTCCCATAACATAAGAATGGCCACACGGGGTAAGATCAGTGATCCATCTAGCCCAGTATCTTGTCTTCTGACAGTGGCCAGTGCCAGATGCTTCAGAGGGAATTAACAGAACAGGACAATTATTGAATCATCCATTCCCTGTTGTCCAGTCCCAGTTTCTGGCAATCAGAGGTTTGTTGACACCCAGGGCACAGGTTGCCCAGACCATCTTGGCTAATAGCCATTGTTAGAGTTATCCTCTATGAACTTATTTAATTCTTTTTTGAACCCAGTTATACTTTTGGCCTTCACAACATCCCTTGGCAACGAGTTCCAAAAGTTGACTGTGAGTTGTGTGAAGTACTTCCTTATGTTTGTTTTAAACCTGCTGCCTATTAATTTCACTGGGTTACAATGACCCCCTGGTTCTTGTGTTATGTGAAGAGGTAAATAATAATTCCTTATTCACTTTCTCCATACTGTTCATGATTTTATAGATGTCTATCCTATCCTCCCTTATTCGTCTCTTTTCTAAGATGAGCAGTCCCAGTCTTTTTAATCTCTCCTCACACGGAAACTGTTCCATTCCACTAATAACTTTTTGCCCTTCTCTGACTAAATCTTTTCTAATTCTAATACCGTTTTTGAGATGGGATGACCAGAACTGCATGCATTATGCATTTTACTGGCTTATTATCTGTCCCTTTTCCTAATGGTTGGCTTTTTTGACTGCTGCTGCACGTTGAGCAGACAAGTTCAGAGAACTATCCACAATGACTCTAATATCTCTTTCTTGAGCAAATTTAGACCCCACCATTTTGTATATATAGTTGGAATTATGTTTTCCAGTGTGCATTACTTTGCACTTAGCAACATTGAATTTCATCTGCTGTTTTGTTACCCAATCACCCAATTTAGTGAGATCCTCTTGTAACTCTTCACAGCCAGCTTTGGACTTAACTATCTTGAGTTATTTTGTACAGTTGACCCTTTTCTTGATCATTTATGAATATGGCCTGTGATGGGATGTTAGATGGGGTGGGATCTGAGTTACTACAGAAAATTCTTTCCTGGGTATCTGGCTGGTGAATCTTGCCCATATGCTCAGGGTTTAGCTGATCGCTATATCTGGGGTCGGGAAGGAATTTTCCTCCAGGGCAGATTGGAAGAGGCTCTGGAGGTTTTTCGCCTTCCTCTGTAGCATGGGGCACGGGTCACTTGCTGGAGGATTCTCTGCTCCTTGAAGGCTTTAAACCACGATTTGAGGACTTCAATAGCTCAGACATAGGTGAGAGGTTTTTCGTAGGAGTGGGTGGGTGAGATTCTGTGGCCTGCGTTGTGTAGGAGGTCGGACTAGATGATCATAATGGTCCCTTCTGACCTTAATATCTATGAATCTATGTTGAACAGCGCAGATCCCAGTACAGATCTTTGGGGGACCGTGTTATTTACTGTCTCCATTCTGAAAATTGACCATTTATTCCTACCCTTCGTTTCCTGTCTTTTAACCAGTTACTAATCCACAAGAGGACCTTCCCTCTTATCCCATGATTGCTTGGTTTGCTTTAAAGCCTTTGGTGAGGGACCTTGTCAAAGGCTTTCTGAAAGACCAAGTAAACCATATTGACTGGATTACCATTGTCCACGTGCTTGTTGACTCCCTCCAAGAATTCTAATAGATTTAAAAGCAGTGTTGACTCTTTCCCCAACATATTGTGTTTATATATATATGATAATTCTGTTCATTACTATAGGTTCAACCAACTTGCCTGATACTGATGTTAGGCTATAATTGTCAGGATCACCTCTGGAGCCTTTTAAAAATATCAGCATTACATTAGTTATCCTCCAGTCATCTGGTACAGAGGCTGATTTAACTGATAGGTTACATACCACAACTAGTAGTTCTGCAATTTCATATTTGAGTTCCTACAGAATTCTTGGGTGAATACCATCTGGTTCTGGTGACTTATTACTGTTTAATTTATCAATTTGTTCCACAACCTCATCTATGGACACCTCAGTCTGGGACAGTTCCTCAGATTTGTCACCTAAAAAGAATGGTTTAGATATGAGAATTTCCCTCATATTCTCTGCAGTGAAGACCAATGCAAAGAATTTGTTTAGCTTCTCTGCAATGGTTCTGTCTTCTTTGAGTGCTTGTTTAGCACCTTGATCATCCAGTCGCTCCACTGATTGTTTGTTTGGCAGGCTTTCTGCTTTTGATGTACTTCACTTTTTTTTTTTTTTTGGTGTTGATTTTTTGTCTTTTGCTAGTTGTTCTTCAAATTATTTTTTGGCCCGCCTAATTATATTTTTACATTTTACTTGCCAGAGTTTACTCCTGTCTGTCTTCCTCGGTAGGATTGGACTTCCAATTTTTAAAGGATGCTTTTTTGCTTCTGACCACTCTGTGGTTTAGTCATGGTGACATTTTTTAGTCCCCTTACTGTTTTGGGTTTTTTTGGGTGAGGAGTATACATATTTAGTTTGAACCTCTGTTTGTTTTCAAATACAGTAAAAGCTGCCAAGAGCAACCACTCATGGGAGTTAGCAAAAGTGGTTGCTTGTAAGAGGTGGTCTCTCTTCAAAAGTTTGAACACCAGAGAGTGGTGGTGTTCCAAGGCCTCTGCAAGCAGTCACTCATGTTAGGTGGTTTCTCTTCAGAGGTGGTCTCTAAGGCATGTTTACTGTAGTCGGCATGCAGCTTGCAGGCATTTCACTCTTGTGACTGTTCTTTTAATTTATGTTTAAATAGCTTCCTCATTTTTGTGTAGTTCCCCTTTTTGAAGTTAAATGCTTCTATGGTGGATTTCTTTGGTATTTCCCCTCCTCCTTAAAGAATGTAAAATTTAATTACATTCTGATTGCTATTACTGAGTAGTTCTGCTCTTGGGCTGAATTGTGTTCTGCACTTAGGACTAAATCAAGAATTGCCTCTCCCCTTGTGGGTTCCAGGACTAGCTACTCCAAGAAACAGTGGTGTCTAGAAATTTTATCTCTGAATCCCATCCTGAGGCGACATTTACCTAGTCAATATGAGAATAGTTGGGAAATCCCTCTTTATTATTGGGTTTTCTGTTTTTGTAGCCTCTCTAATCTCCCTGAGCATTTCACAATCACTGTCACCACCCTAATCAGATGATTGGTGGTATGTTCCTTCTGTTATACTCTTATTATTCAAGCACGGAATTTCTGTCCATAGAGATTCTGTTGTAGTGTTTGATTTTTCATTTAAGATTGTTACTATGTTTGAGTCTTTTTGCTTTTTCACAGATAGTGCTACTCCCCCAAATGTGCAACCTACTCTGTTATTGCTATATATTTTGTACCCTGATATACCACCACTGATTACTATAGTTCCATCAAGTTTCTTTGATGCCTGTTATATCACTATCTTTATTTAATAATACCAGGCACTCAAGTTCATGCATCTTAGTATTTAGACTTTTAGCATTTGAAGACAACCCTTATAAAATTTGTCTGTATTTAGTTGTCTGCTTTCATGTGATGTAATTGGATGGGATTATTTTTTGTTAGATTGTTTATCTTCAGTTCCAACCTGTACTTTTTCAGCTTCTATCCGCTCTTCTTTATTAGGATATATAGCAGGGGTTCCCAAACTTGGTTCGCAGCTTGTTCAGGTAAGCCCCTGGCAGGTCACGAGACGCTTTGTTTACCTGAGCATCCACAGCTATGGCTGCTTGCAGCTCCCAGTGGCCGGGAACGGTGAACTGTGGCCACTGGGAGCTGCGAGTGGCCGTACCTGCGGACGCTCAGGTAAACAAAGCGTTTCGCTGCCTGCTAGGGGCATACCTGAACAAGCTGCAAACCAAGTTTGGGGACCCCTGATATAGAGTATCTCCTTTAATAAATCCTTCCCTAAGGGATGTTTCTGTCCAAACTGTGTGCTTTCGTGCACTTGTTGGCTTTCCCTCAGCCCTTTATTTAAAAACTCCTCTACAACCTTTTTAATTTTACATGCCAGCAATCTGGTTCTGTTTTGGTTTAGGTAGAGCCCATCTTTCCTGTATAGGTTGCTCCTTTCCCATAAGGTTCCTCAGTTCCTAATAAACCTAAATCCTTCCTCCCAACTCCACTGTCTCATCCACTTATTTAGATCCTACAATTCTGCCTTTCTACCTGGCCCTGCATGTGGAGCTGGAAGCATTTCAGAGGAGCATTCCCCCAAGGTGAAAAGGAGAAAGAGATCTAAGGCCACTAGGGCCTGTATATGTCTTCTTCAGAGACAACTTCTCTCCCAGTATTTATAGTACTTCTATCCATCCTAACATGTTGTGTTTTTGATCTAACATAGACTGTGAGAGGCAGAGTCAGTAATTTTTTTTCACTTTAAAAATACCAGGCACAACTTTGTAATATTCTTGCATGCATTTTTGTAGTGTTGAGGCTGATGTACTGTGTGCTCTTATGTATATCTTTTCCAGTCTTCGGGGTTCTTTAGTGTGTATCCTCAATGTATTTTTTCAATATATATGATAGTCTTTTGGATGCTGTTTTGTGTATTTGGCAATGCTGAGTGTGGCTTACCAGATGCTTTGACTTTTAGTTTGCAATGTTAATGCTGGATTTTCATGATTTTTTACTTTTATTTTCTTCATAGTCCTTGAAGCGGGGCAAGTATTACTTTAAAGTAGGTAACTTCATTTTGAGAATCACCGGTCAGCAGGGAAAACTTGGGAAAAGTAAAATACACCACATTCTTAGAAACTGCATCAAAAACCATGGGTACAGAGTTGCTTTGGTTTCAGGCTTGCAAAATTAAAACCCAGTGACTGAGACTTTACAAAATTGAAAGCAAAACCATCACTCCCTTTTTGTCCCTCTCTAGTTTGTACTAGCAATGGTGATTCTTCTGGGCGATACTAAAAAGAAGAAATTGAAAATATAGATCAGCAGAAAAATCAATTAAAATTGTTCCAGAGCATTTTTGCCTTTAATTGGGTTCACTTTTTGTTTGAGTGTGTGTTAATGACTCTTTAAAAAATGATCCTTTTGAAGTAAAGTGGATTGGATTTATGCTAGGCTATCGCTGTGCATATCTAAGGTGTGAAGTAAATTGGGTTTTTTTCTGTTCTGCCTCGGAATGGTTGTAGGCTATATTTGGGGTCTAGGCAAGGCTATAAACGTAGATATCAAATGTGCATTTGTACAGAAAAATTTTGGGTCTGCATCTCCATTCTACTAAATATTGGTTCCTGAGCTTCAACTCGCATGCTCTGTGTTATTATTTATACCAGACAACTGGTGCTTTTTATCTTTTGATAAATTCCAGTGTTAAGGACAGAGGTAAGAGCTTCAGAAGATATTTAGAATTAGTGTAACAGTTTGGGCTCTTTTCAGGGAAGTCTAGCAATTTACTTGGTTTATTTGCCTGTGATTTCTAATCCCTACTTCTTAAAGTAATAATTGGTTCATTTCTTTTTCCATGAAGAACCTGGTCCAGCAAGGATCATGGTGATTCTGATAGCGCAAGTTAAGCCTCATCAGCCATGGTATCCAGAATTTGGAGAGAGGCTGGTGACTCCCTGTCTTTGTCTCTGGAACCATCTCCTATCATGCATTCAATATCTATAGAACCCCATTTATCTATGTCTGTTGATGTTGCTCTTGAAAAGGTTTTCCCACAGTGACAGTGTTTTTTGTGGCAGAGAATCGCTATGTTAATACGCTTGCATGGCAGCATACTACCACACGAGAGATCTTTTGGACCTTGTGTTGGTGAAAATGGCTTTAATTTCCTGTCATTTTTCATCTAAAGATACCCAGTTTCTTTCCAGGGGAGTCTGTACAGTGGAGAAATATTGATTGTCTTAGGGTCCAGGCAGAAGTCTTTAGTAGCATATAACCTGCCTTTGGTTCCAGTAGGACTTTTTATGGCAGTGGGTAAGGTACATCTGAGGATAAGAGCTTGGTTCCACAGTAGGGTTGTAAGCTGTCCTTGAATGCCTAGGTGGATTTGCCCTTCAGTTGCCTAGAGAAATTCCTTACTTCTGAAGTCGTGTTCTGGAAATAAGGAACAGATGAATTTTCTGGGCTAACGCAGACCATTCTCCAAGAAACCTACTTTTACAGTATAGCACTTATTTTAAGTGAGAATTTGGAACAACTACTCTCTGGCCAGCCTGTCTTCTTTCTTTAATGACCAAATTACCATTTTTTTCAAGTGCCGTTCCATTTCTAATATGTCTATTTGCATATTTAAAAGTTTTAAACTGTTTGCATGTCATGCTAGCACATTTTATGGTACTGCTCTGACTACTCATGGCCCAATGCTGCAATAGAACTTAGTGGCTGGTGTTTGGAGAAATAAGTATCTTTAGCAAGTAAAATGACTGGAAAGATTGTGCTTTAGAGTTTAAAATAATTAAAAATTAAAAAAATATAAAAATTTAGGATGTAAGCATGAAAAGATAAAGGGAGGCAAAAGATCTGACGAGAGTAAGATAAATGGTAGCTTTACCTGTGAAAACTGCTAGTGTTATTGTCATTCAGATAATTGTGTGCAGTTGGGATAGGTGTTGCTGGAAAAGGGGAACTGGTAGGACAGGTTATTAGTTGCCAGTCTGGTTATCACTGTGAATGCAAGGGAAACAGACTTATTTTAGAGAAAAGGAGAGAAGTAGAAGTACAGTGCTGTGACTCATGCAATAAGGGTATTATTAATAGGATACAGAGCATTTTACCTCCAGGTAACTACTGGTAGTTCAGATCCAGTGCAGCTGATGCTGATGTAAGGTTAGTAAAATAGGATGAATGCTCAGTGGCTTATGTAACATACATTGATGGTCTCAGTCCAGTTGCAAATGAAGTTTACACAGTCCAACCTCACAAATGGAACCAATAACACACTTCTGATTCCCAGAGGCTATTAACTGAATTGATCCGGAGATTGTACTATCTCATTGCTGGAAATGGTCCCTTCATGTCAAATTTTGAGGGAGATTGCATTGCTGCTGCTCCTTTAGTCTTCAATGCTGTTAACCCAGCACCTTTCACAGGCAATAAAATTAATTTAAAAATTAATTTGCCATGAGATACATGACCAACGTAGTATTTCATTGTGTGTATATTATACACTGTATGAATCTTCTGTTTTCTAAAAAAAAGACCTCCTAGGGTCTAAATTTTTCTGTGACCTCATGAACTATGTCTTTACAATTTTCTCCCATCTCTCCTCTCCCGAAAAGAAACATTACTTTTTTGAAATTCAGCTTCCTTGTCACATCATTCTTTGAATACTGAGACAGGATTAGCAAAATAGTAGAACATGATAAAGCATAACTGCATTCAGTCTTGGTTCTTTTTCTGCTGCTACTACAGGAAGATACAGGTGCTCCTAAATGCTTCTTTTGGCCTCCTCCTTTGGAAGAAACAGTTTGCTGTGAAAGGCATATTTACTTTTGATTGCCAAATATTGGCAGGTATGCTGAACTGTGGCTTTTATACAGACATCTTTAAAAAAAATAATTTGTAAATCTGCTCAGACAACTCTTTTTGCTAAGTAGAATAACACTGAAAACAGATGTTAGATGTTCATATTAGATGTCTACAATAATGGCTCACAATTTCTTATGAATTGGCATGGATAATACTCAAACAGATTAGGCTCAACTTTTGTACTAAGGCAGGAAAGGACGGTGTAATATAGCAGAAAAGTACTATGAAATATTTAATAACCTCAGTTGTTTGGGAATTCAGTTCTGTCTCCTCAGAAAAATGGCAACTCCAGTAGCAGAGTGCCTTCTAACAGTATTTTAGGGAACTGGTTCTGTACTGACTCAGAGAGAAAGGACATAATCACCAAAAACATTTCCTACAGCACCTGCATATTCCTTGGAGGGCTACAATATAAGCCTGGATGCAGTCCAGCCCAGTTCATTTTGGGCACAATCCTGAGAAGTGATGTGCACCCTCATCTCATGCTGAAGATAATGGAACTGAAGGGTGCTTCACATCTCACAGGATTGGGTTCCTTATGAATTTTGATGAAAACACAGCCTAAAATGTTATGGTGCAAGTCATAGTACGTACACAGGCATACATATCCTTACTGGCTCAAATGGTTCGTCCACATAATTTTGCTTTATATTTTATGACTTTGTATTTTTTTAATTGAATTGGCCTCGTTAGCACTGACCCCCCCACTTGGTAAGGCAACTCCCATCTTTTCACGTGCTCTGTGTGTGTATACACACCAGGGATCAGCAACCTTTGGCCCACGGCCCGCCAGGGTAAGCCCTGTGGCTGGCCGGGTTGGTTTGTTTACCTGCCGTGTCCGCAAGTTTGGCCGATTGCAGCTCCCACTGGCTGTGGTTTGTTGCTCCAGGCCAATGGGGGCTGTGGGAAGTGGCGGCCAGCACATCCCTGGTGAACCGCAGCCAGTGGGAGCTGCAATCGGCCTAACCTGCGGATGTGGCAGGTAAACTGCCCGGCCTGCCAGGGGGCTTACCCTGGCGGGCTGCAGGCCAAAGGTTGCCGATCCCCGATATATACTGCTTACTGTATTTTTCACTCCATGCATCTGATGAAGTGGGTTTTAGCCCATGAAAGCTTATGCCCAAATAAATTGGTTAGTCTCTAAGGTGCCACAAGGACTCCTCATTGTTTTTGCTGATACAGACTAACATGGCTAACACTCTGAAACCTAAAACCAGATGCTATTCTATTGTTTTCCTGAACAAAAATAATGTTCTTATTACTAAAAGGAAAAATTGATATATGGTTTTATCCTGCAAATAGTTGAGTGTGTATAATTTTACTAACAGGAGTAGTCCTAAAGAATTCAGTGGAAACTACTCCTATGGATAAAGGTCTGGGCTGTTCGGTGTGTGTGTGTGTAAGTGCATAATTTTTAAAGGCACTTTAGGAGCCTATGAGATGAAACGATGAAGTTTTAGACATTTATTTGTTTAATAACAGTGTTAGTAATCAGATATAGAATTGTACACAAATTTGCTCAACTAGTTATAGATTTGGTTGAGTACTTTGTGTGTTTGTAGATATATATATATAATTTATTTATTTTAGGGAATCTTGAGGCAGTTTTATCATTGCGTTCAACTCCTATCTGTGAATTCTTTATATGAAAATAAATAGCTGATCTTTAGTAAATAGGTCACACTGTATGCTTAGTGTATTCACACTTTGTGCTTCAAAAAGTTATTTAATTTATAATCATTGTGTGTATATACAGACAATCATAGATATTTGAAGTACTGTAGGCATGTTTTACATGCCTTCTGGTTACTATTCTACCAGTAGCTTCTACGTTATGCAAATAATAAAATTTATTTTGGATTACTGAAACCTCCATCATGCAGTCCAAGTATGATTTTTACAATCATATCTTAATTTAATTTATAAGGAAAGAAATTATTTTCATATCATGACATGTTTATCACTTTTTGATTGAACTGGTTATCTGTATGAGTTCATTTTGTAGTTTGTAGAGCTGATGAATTATAATAGTGTTTTATGAAAATCATGCGTCACTTATTGGATATCAAAGGGAAAACAAATATAGAGAGTGATCCTCCATAATGAGTTGATATTGTGTTAAATGAGCCTGTTGCATGAAACAGTATAAATGGCTCTTCTGTCTGTTCCACTTTTAAAAATCAAATATGGCCTTATCATCTACATCACAAATTTCTGCAAAGTCTAAAATATAATAGCTGCTGTACCCAGGGTCTTTAACCCCCTAAATTTTGTATGGGTCTTTTTCCCAATCCATATTCTTACAACATAGTATAGAAACTAATATGAGTGATTAAAGGAAATCCTCCTAAAATGTTCAAATTTATAAACAACTTAATTTCTTCTACTGATGGGCTTCCTTTATCTAAAGGGCCTGAATGGAAGAATATACACAAATATATTCCCTATGAGAAAATAGGTATATATAAAAATCAAGCCTTAATATAATAGCCTTTATTTATAAATAAGATTTAAGCCTTAATCTTGCAATTGGATCTAATAATGAAGGGGTCTGAACTAACAAATCCAATTGCAGGACCAGAGTCTTAATTTGTTTATCAAGACTCTCAGCTCTTTATGCACTTAATACACATTCTCTCTGTTTTGGTGAGATGCTGAATTAGTTGTACCATGCTGCATGTATGGATTGTACTTGACTGCTTAAAATGAAGTTGGACACTCAAATGCAAATTATAGTCTCCAACTGGGGCAAAATAGTGTGAATATTTAAACTGTACTATAAGCATAATACTTCCAGTTTGTCTTATCCATTTTTGTTTTCTATTAATTTTTTTTAATCTTTCTCATTTTAGGCCATTCCGCTAGCATTCTAACAGTATGTAAACTGGACACTTTCCTTCCTGCGGAAAGTCTGGCCTAATATGATGAATCATTGATTTATAATATATATTATATTTGCAGTTACATACTGTTTCCATAAATGGTAGCTTTCTTTCATATATCTGGAACCCCCTCCATACTCCACTTGATTTTAAAGATGATCTGCAAAAGAATTTTTAAAAATTGGGCTTGTGCCATTTTTTCTTCTTTATGACTTAAAAACAAGGCCTGGAAGATTGTTAGAAAAGTGGTTTTTTAAAATGCATTAAAACTAGAAATATCAGGAATCGGAAGATTGATCTTCCCTAAGTTTGCTGGTGGACCTCCTCCAATCATATTTTTTGCAAGCTCTAACACCTTAATTGAAAGAGGAAATGTTGCTGAATCTTTAACCAAGACATTCTTTATTTTAAAATTTTAATTAATAACTGAAGTTAAATAGGTGTTAACAAAAAATCCCCACATTGTATGCTACCCATTGTGCATATTTTTCATGTTATGATAAATTATGTTTTCCCGATATTAATTAAAACAATTCTATCCCCAGACAGAGATCCTAAATATCACCGTGTACAAATGTCAAACTGTTTAGTCTGTAGTCTTTAAGCTCGAAAGACCCAAAAATCATGATGTAAAATATGAACTTTTTAAAGATCCATTTTTAATTGATTAGCACTCATAAATTAACAGACTTACTTAAAAATTCTGTGTGTTCAGTCTTTACTCAGAGATTGTGCTGTAAATTTGGGGAAGATGAATTGTATTTTTCATACAATACAAAGAGGATGAATCCTGGCTTAAATGCAAAGTTGAACCCAACCCTAATTAGGATGTAACTACAGTCTCCCATAATTACATATTTTTAAGCAAGTTTAAAAAAAACCCTCTAGATCGCAATCTCTCATCTTTGGGGAAGTTCAAAGTCTCATCCAAACACTGTAAATTGGACCCATCATTCTAGATGAAGACTACGGGTCAGATCTTCTGCTGCCATAAATTTGCATACTTGCATTGGCTTCAGTGAGCAACACTCATTTAAACCAGCTAAAGATCTGACTCTGTAACTATCATACATTATAACCTCTGTCCATTTTATATGCTGACAAGGTTGGGTGGTGGAGAGGCATACCTGAGAAGGTATGTGTGTCAAAAAGTGGCCACCTTTACTCTCCTTTTATTTTGGGCTGAATCCCACCCCTACAAATTTGCAACCCTCTGGCACAATTTAAATCTGTCTGGTGGCAGTCTTAAATTGTGCTGGCTGTAGTCCAAATCTTCTAGCTGCTGGATAAGGTACCTTTCAGGCAGCTTCTTGCTGGTGGACGAGAACAAATCTGCCCCTAACATAAATGAGGATCTGCTCCATCATGTTAATGGTTGCTTCAGGCTGCGTTTACAAACAAAAGTTGTAATGAATATTTTCCCTAATGTTTTTATGTGTGGGGAAGGTGTGTCTGAAAGACTGCTTTGATTCTGTATACGTTAATTAATTGGGTAAACCAAGAATTTAAGATTTTTTAAAAACTAAGGTTAATTTCAGTCTGTAATGGTAAATACATCAACTTGAAAATTGAGAGGGTTACAATAATGGCTATTTTGTTATATGTCATCTTAAATCTGGAACTTGAATTGTGATGAGGGAAAACTCAGATTTTATAGTAAAAACCGTGTCTTCATGATTGCTGCAGTAACAGTTTTTTTTTCTGGTTTAGTTTTCAGCTGAAAAACTGAGCATTTTATTTAATGAAATGTCAAAATTAAAATAGTACAGCACTTGCCAACCTAGTCAACTCCCTTGGAGACAATACTACTACATAGAAAGTGTGGGTTAGGAAGAACTAACTTCTGTGTAGAAAGCTTCAGAGAAGTGAAATTTGTTTCTTCTAGATGGAAATAGAATTATTTAAAAGTACCTCCTAGCATTTGCAGGAGCATTCGGTAAACATATCAAAATCAATATAGGGTGGGGGAATTAAAACAATGAAAAACTATTGTTCTAGCTCAAAGGAAGGCTGAAGACATACTAAGACTGAAATTAATCTTGTGAATTCTTACTTGAGGGTGAGGGGTAAGCTTCCTTAATCTCTAGGCAGTGGTGGGCAATATGCGGCCCATAGGCCAATCCGCTGGCAGGCTGCGAGGCAGTTTGTTTGCATTGACTGTCTGCAGGCATGGCTGCCTGCAGCTCCCAGTGGCCGTGGTTCGCTGTTCCCTGCCAGTGGGAGCTGCGGGAAGTGGCGCGAGCCACAGGGATGTGCTGGCTGCTGCTTCCCGCAGCTCCCATTGTCTGGGAACGACAAACTGGGAGGTGCGGGCAGACGGGCATTTACTGGTCAACGTAAACAGTCTCGCGGTCCACCAGCGGATTACCCTGACGGGCTGCAGGTTGCCCGTCACTGCTCGAGGGTCACCTGTCGCCTGCTGAAAGGACCTGCATGGCCCAAGAAGACCCAAAGGGGCACACTTGAAATGAATTTCTACATCAAGAATGATTAAAGGGTTAGAAAACATACCTTATAGTGATATACTCAAGGAGCTAAAACTATTTAGTTTAACAAAGAGAAGGCTGAGTGGTGACTTGATTACAGTCTGAGCCCTGACATGGGGAAAATATATTTAATAATGGGCTCTTCAGTCTAGCAGAGAAAGGTGTAACACGATCAAATGAGTAGAAGTTGAAGCTAGACAAATTCAGACAGGAATTAAGGTACTTATATATATATTTAATGGTGAGAGTAATTAATCATTGGAATACTTTACCAAGAGTCGTGATGTACTCTCCATCTCTAACAAATTTTAAATCTAGATTGGATCTTTTTCTAAAAGATATGCTCTAGGAATTATTTTGGTTTAGTTCTGTGGCCTGTGCTGTACAGGAGATCAGACAGGATGATCACAATGGTCCCTTCTGGCTGTAAAATCTATGAAAGTTTTAAAGTTGTGTGTGTTTGTTTGTTTTGGTGAATTTCTGTTTGTTTTTTTGTTGTTGTTTTGTTTTGTTTTTATGTTAAAAGCAGACAGGACCTGTATTTTTAAAAGTCCCTGGTGACTAAAGAATTAGTGAAATGATGATATGACAAGAGCCCAGAAGTGTGAGAATTGAGCAACTGAGAGGGGAAAGGACTTCTAACCTAACTCTTAGAACTTTGCTTTTTGTTAGCACTTAGTTAAATTCAATTACCAACATTTTCGATAAAGGATCTTATTATTAAACATCCTTGGCTCTTTCAATTAAGGAGCAAGAAATCAAAATAAATATGCACGGAGACATCCAACCTTCTTTGGAAGACAGTTTGCTTTGTAAAGTGTGTTTATTTTTGATAGCCAAGTATTGGTAGGTATGCTGTACTGTGCTGCTGGAACGTAGCCGAAAGAGGCTCCACGTGGCCCCTGCGCTCATCTGAATCCTGGGAGTTGGGGAATGCTGGCCAATCAGCACCCTCCTCCCCCAACTAGCCAATGGGTGACAGAGATTCCACTGGGAGGAGTTACCAATAGTCCTTTGGCAAGTGCCTCCCTCCCTTACTACTGGGGACTGTCTCTTTTTTACCACTGGCGCCATCAATTTTCCCCACCCTTTGATGCGGGTGGGTGGCATTTATAAAGATATGCAATATGTTCTACAGGAAAAATTAGGGGAGATCAGACTTGATAATTCTGCTATTCCTTAGGCCTGGTCTACACTAGAAAATTAGGTCGTCATAACTATGTTGCTCAGGGGCATAGGCACTGACTCCGTGGGTACTCTGGGGCTGGAGCACCCGTGGGGAAAAATTAGCTCTGCACCCACCAGCAGCCAAGCTCACCTGCTCCTCCCCCCACCCCGAGCGCCCCATGTCCCCGCTCCTCCACTTACCTCCCAGTGGTTCCTGCCTGGCCACGTTAGCAAGCTTCTGGGGTGGGTGGGAGAGGAGCGGGAATGTGGCGCGCTCAGGGGAAGAGGCAGGGCCGGGGCGGGGATTTGGGGAAGGAATTGGTATATTGGCAGGGAGGGGGTGGAGTTGGGGCGGGGACTTTGGGGAAGAGTTTGGAATGGGGGTGGGAAGAGATGGGGCAGGGGCGGGGCTTCATGGAAGGGGTGTAGTGGGGGCAGGGCTGGGGTGGGTCGAGCACCCATGGGAAGGAGGGGAAGTCGGTTCCTATACTCAGGGATGTAGATATTTCATTTTCCTGAGTGGCGTAATTCGACTGACCTACGTCCCCATGTAGACAGTGCTAGGATGACAGAAAAATTCTTCCATCTACCTAGCTACTGCCTCTCAGGGAGGTGGATTACTTACGTTAATGGCAGAATCAGTGCAGGTAGTACCTACACTGAAGCACTACGGCACAGCTTTGCCATTGTAGCATTTTTAAGTGAAGACAGACTCTCAGAAAAGCCATAAAATGTTTTTTAAAACAAAACACATCTCCTTTCAGGCCTTTTGATGTATCAAAATAACCCTCCTCCCCCAAGGCCAGTTCAGGTTATCCTGACTCAGGCAGAAGATGATATGTTTGGAATACTGGTAATGAGAGAGATTCCGATTAGACCTTAAAAATTATTTCTTTACACTGTTTAAGTACTAGCTAATGTAAAGTACTAGTCAGCTGAAAACTGACTGAACTTTAATGTAAATATTTAATTAAAACAGGGGTTTAGCTTTAAAGCTATTCTAAAAAGTTAGTTGTCCAAAACATTGTAGTAAAAAAAAGTGATGGTTTAAACTCAGTGCAGAGCCAGGACATTTTGAAAAAATAATACTGCTTTTTTTGTCTTTATTTTGAATATTAGAGTTAGCAAAAAACCTAAACCTCCGAAAAAATTTTTAAAAGGCAGTACTGACTTTCTACTCACCTATATTTGGTAATAATGTAATTGCTCATTCATTCAGCATGCCTGCTATCCAACATGCTTAATATTGCTTTTTGGGCAAACGGTTTTCGTTGTTGGAATTTTGTGAACACACAATAAGTATTAATTGCTGTCACTTTGCCTGACAGCAGTAGAATGCCTGACAGCTTTATTTTACAATCTTATACATTCTAAGATGCATATTCAACAACATTCCTTTTCTCGCCTTCATTCGCCATTCCATTCATTAGCTAGAATCAAATCCAG
The DNA here is from genome assembly GCF_965152275.1 of Natator depressus. Lineage (NCBI taxonomy): Eukaryota > Metazoa > Chordata > Testudines > Cheloniidae > Natator > Natator depressus. The sequence continues at coordinate 25,726,870 of NC_134240.1, forward strand.
GAAAGAGCACCTCCTGTGAGGTGATGAATGCCCTCAACTCCCATTAACATCAGTGGGGGTTCAGGGTGCTCAGCAACGTGCACGATCAGGTGGTAGTAATCTGTTAAATTCTCATGCACAGATATATATATATATATATATATATATATATATATATATATATATATATATTTTGTTGTAACACACTACAACAGTGAGTATTCTGAAAATTTCTGAAATTATTGCTTAAATTATATGTTAGATGAAATTTACTATATTTGTGAAAAGACTATAATAATAACAGCAATCCAGTTTCAGAGCATGATTTAAAAATAATCTAAATGTGAATGTTGCCATTTGGTATATTGTAATGGTGTATGTTAGCAACATTTTAAAAAATCTGAACATATCAATATGTATTTTTATCCCTCCAGTTTTTTTAATTTAGTTTTTCAAACTCTTAACAGATATTTTAAAATATAAAGAATCATATTGTGTGGTTGTGACTGGTTTACAACCCCCCCTATCATTTGATCATTGCTCATACCTCCATGCAATAAACCAAGAAAGGACATTTTAATTTTGATAAACACAATGTCTAGTGCATATTGAACAGGCTTTTTGTTCATTATCTTTTTAGTATAGATAAAGTAAAATGATAAAGTGCTGTAGAACTCAGATTAGCTAATGAATGCACCCTTCTATACAATGTACTTCACTTCTCCATTTTCCAATTTTTCCTCACTTTTTGTTTTTAATACAGTAATAAATGTAAAAAAAGAATACTCAAAGAAAATTATATCCTGCTTTTCTTGGTAATGTGTTGAGTCACAATTAAAACAAGAAAAATCCCAGATAAAGCTAACAATAAAGCATAAATACCTCCAGTTCTGGGCCACTGGTTATAAAAGCATGCATTCCTCAAAACTTGGATAAGTCCTGCTTACCAGTCTATGGTGAGGGTATATTTTAAAGAATTCATAAAGGGTGCCAAGACACTTTTATTTGTGAAGTAGGCATGCATCTTTTTCAGAAACCTTTTGTCAACTGAGGTGTTTAAAAATGTTGGGAGGATAAATTATAAGGGAGAGTACAGAGACACTGTGTCTTCTTTCCTTCTCTCATCTACCAGTCCTTTTTATATCTGTTATTTTGTTTTCCTTTTACTCCCAGGGAACTTTAGAAGTACTGAACTATGTCCAGACTGTTTGGAGGGCTTTCTGAGCATATTAAAAATCAGGTTGCTAATGTCTATACTTACTTGGCAATGCATATTATTTTGTTTTTTTTAGTAAGCTTTCAATGAAGTTACAGATTTTGGAGCTCTCGGTAATGAGAACATTGGCAAGTCTTCAGGTGTTTCACTATTGCAGGAGGAGCTTGTTTCCAGGGTTTGGTGGTGACAGCTAGGAGATGCTGGACCAGGGAGGAGAAAGAGACTGTAAATGGTGTTTGAGATTCCCAAGTGGAGTTGCCAGGATTATAGTGGTGCAGCAATGCCACAATAATTAAGGTTGCATCACAACTTCTGTTTAAAGGTTGACCTTTCTAAGTTATCTAAAATTGACATGTTTAGTTGGATACCCTTTGAAATTTGATGTGCCTTACGAGAGTGCAGGGTAGGATTAGTGACCTAAATTTAGGTCATTTGAGCTAGGAGTTGCAGAGATATAAACCCTGAAAAAATTGCCATTTTTTCAAAAAGTTTTTAGGAGATGTGGTGGTGTTGTTTTTGCTCAGAGATAGAGATCAAACTATTGATGTGATTCAGGTCAAAATTGTCTCTATCTGTTGAGTTTTGCCCAAGTTTAGTACCCACAAAATCTTTGGGGATCCAACCTGAGAATGGTGTTTGGGATGCAGGAGGGGGCTCAGGGCTGGGGCAGGCAATTGGGGTGTGGGGGTGTTGTGGGGTGTGGGCTCAGGGAGGGAGTTTGGGTGTGGGAGGGGACTCCGGGCTGGGGCAGGAGGTTGGGGTGCAGGAGGGGGTTCCGGATGTGGAGTCTGGGAGGAACTTACTGCAGCTTCCAGGAAGCAGCCGCTAGGTCCCTTCAGCCCCTAGGTGCATGGGCGGCCAGGGAGGCTCCGCGTGCTGCCCTCGTGCCTGCAGGCGCCGTTCCTGCAGCTCCAATTGGTCACAGTTTCCGGCCAATGGGAGATGCGGAGCCGGCACTCAGGGCGGGGGCAGGGTGCGGAGCCTCCTGTGCCTAGGGACTGCAGGGACCTGGTGGCCGCTTCTGGGAGTTGCGTGGAGCCAGGGCAGGTAGGGAGTCTGCCTTCGCTCCAGGCCCCTGCTGCACCACCAACCGGACTTTTAACAGCCCGGTTGGCAGTGTCGATTAGAGCCACCAGGGTCCCTTTTTCACCGGGTGTTCTAGTCAAAAACCGGACGCCTGGCAACCTTGTGTATTGGAGATCTGTACCAAGCTTCATGTGTTTTTGTTTGTTTGTTTTTTGTTTTTGTTTCTTTAAGGTCTACAAGTCACAGACCAGAGAATCTATGGAATATAACACAATCAGCAACATTTTACATGTAGACTGATTGTTCAGTTTACAGACGATCAGATGCTACAATGGGGAATATGTTATAAATAGACAGATATCTATGCATGCAATGCGCTTGTGAGTCATTAGGAGATAAAAATATAGACAGGTACAAATGTAGAAAATTTCTCACAAGCTTTTAATTCATTGGAAGTGATTTAGCTTTAGCAAAATCCAAACAGGATCTTAAGAAAATTAATGGTTCTGTGTAGAAATATGTAAACAGAATGAAAATATAATAATAAATATAAAACAAATCTCAGAGCTCTGTGAAGATTATGTTCTTGCATGAAAACTGTATAATGTATACCACAAGAATATTAGTGAACTTGGAAATATAGTAGTAAACCAGTACTAGAATTAAAAGCTTGAGTTTTAAGGCTAATAAAAATAGACAGTAAAATTCAAATAAAATCCAGTGTGTGAGACTTAAGTAGATCAAGTGAGTCCATGATATTATTAAGTATCAGAGGGGTAGCCGTGTTAGTCTGGATCTGTAAAAGCGGCAAAGAGTCCTGTGGCACCTTATAGACTAACAGATGTACTGGAGCATAAGCTTTCGTGGGTGAATACCCACTTTGTCGGATGCATGATATTATTGTCAGCAGAGTACAGGTGATGAGATGAGGCAGAAATCTTGAAAATAAATGAAACCTAATTTAGAACAGCCATCAAGAAGTACTTTCTTCCTAAAATAGACTATTCTCTATTCTCAGATCTTCAGGGGAGACCCTAGAGTAAAATACCCAATAATTTTCTTTCTGAGCATGCGTGCTTAAGAGGCCCCAAATCCTTTTATACATTAAACAATATCTGATATTAAAATAATAACAGGTAGCTTTAGAAATTAATATAAAATACACATTTAAAAGCTATTAAAATAAACTGTTGAGACAATAAATGTGCAGTTTTTAATATTTCTAGTGCCACTAAATTGAAATGATTGGATTTTTAAAAAATGGAAAGTAACTGTTTAAAGAAAATATGACCCTGATCCATATCTAATTTGGACCAAATCCTACACTCTGTCCCAGTCCTGAGTAAATGAGCTTGGGAGGAAGAGGGGCCACAGAAAAGTTTGGGTGGGGATGGGGAAGAATGCAGTCCTCCCAAGCCAGTCCACATAGCTGTATTGGAGCTGCTCCAGGCCTGCCACTACAACCTCTGTAGCTTCAGTGGCAGGTGGATGCATGTGGTTGTGGATCTCCTGACTTTGTTCCTAAAGCCCCTTCTGGGGTAATATGCAGGAGATGCTTATCATTGGCATGATCTCTCTTTGATTTGCTTTCCAGCCTCCATGCCCTGAAACCCCACTGGTTTGGCTCTGGTTTAGGACACTCCATGCTTGAGGGATGGGGGCGGCAGTGTTTGTTTCTAAATGAATTACATTTTGTGCTGGTAGCATTTATTCAAGAGAAACGTTGTAAATGGAATTTAATTTCCAGGGTCTAAATCCTCTGCATGTGCCTCCTCCTCAGCCCAAGCTCACTAACTGGGTTTACTGCCAGTAGATTCTAAAAGCAGTGAGGGGTGGCTGCTACTATGACCCTGAGGTAAGTGTCCCCTGCTGGCCCCTGAATTCTGATACCTGCAGGATGCAGGAAATCCCTGTGGAGCTAGCTTGTATGGATCTCAGGAAGGGGGACCCTCTGTGTAGGTGCCCCCAAAACCTTTCTTGTCTCCTCCTTGCAGCAATTCTAAGCTGCTTCTACTGCATCTGGGGCTCTTCACAGCCATACAGAAAGTGACAGGATTTGCCCACAATTAATTGATTTGCTCCCACATAAGGAAACACTTTTGTATGCTGTATTTTGCACTGGCTACAGATCTGTAAAATTCAAAATTAGATATGCAATGGATTTCAAATTAAAATACACATGAACTGCAGATGTTTCTTAAGTAATTTTTCAGTTGCTGTTTCTTCACTTATTTTTTTTTCTTGTTTTCAGAACTTTCACATATAGGTAACATTATTAAAACAGAAATGTGAGCATATCACACAAGCACACAGTAAAGGAGAAGTCTAGGGAAAAGCAAGGTCTCTTTCTACAAGCTCAGCATTAGGCACTGAAGAAAAAAATCAGTGTTGAACAGGACCCAAATTATTGCTCTCTTACAGTCATTAATCTTAGAGACTTCATACATGCTAGAGAAGGAGGGCATTGAACAGACTACAGCTAAAAAAGGAGGGCTAAGTAGCTTAATAAGTGAATTAAAGGAGCCAATTAAAGGAGCTAATGTCATATCCATACCAAATTGTGGTAGAAATGGTGGCACTAGAACCCCAGACATGGTCCTGATATACTGTAGGTGAGTCCTGTGTTTCTCTGAGACACAACCTCACCAGTGCCTCAACCCTCCCATATCTGCAGCTTTTAAGTGAGTTCAGTTTAAACAATACTAAGGATTTTGGTAGTCCATTACCACTGCATCTCCTTGCTTATCACCATGCCAACTGCTTATCAGTGTGGAAGGGAGTTGCTCTTGGTGGTGGGAAGAACATACAAATTAGCTCCCTGATCTTTGAGTTATATGGATCCTCACTCTATATCTATTGCACTGTTATGGGGAAGTAGAGATCGTCAGGGATCTCTGACTATATTACAAAAAAAAATATTTGGTGAGGTGATTGGGGAATTATGAGAGAGGATCAAATCGTCCCGACCCCAATAGTCATGAGGTGTTGTGTGTCCTCTGCTTCAGTGACCTTAACTTCACTCCCTGACTGTTTTGGAGCTGAGATGTCAGAAATATTGTGTACCCTAGTGAAACAAGTGCTGTATACCATGTGGCAGCTGGAGCTGGCGAGACACAGATTTTGTCTCTTTACTGGGGGTATGTTTGGGCACCCAAATACTAGGATACTAGGCACTGTCGTAAGAACTTAGATAGGGAAACTGCATCAGTCTCTTCTAGGATTTGAGTTTGCCTCCATTACAGTAGAGTCCCGTAAGACTCCAGACAGCTTCAGGGCTCCATTCCTTGGGCAAGCCTTTGGCCTATATGATTAAAATGGTTCAGCATTACTCTACAGGCTGAGTAGTTCCCATTGACCTCATTAGAATTTACTTGTATACTTCAGCCGGAGAGCGTTGCTAGAGTCTAATTTCATATCCGCTATTTCTGCTTAAATAGTCAAAATTCCAGTACTTGTCGGAATGGATGTGCCTGTGCAGCATCCTGAAAAATTGAGGCTAGTTTCTATCCAAGCAGTTCAATTTCCAATAATTCCCTTCTCTAGTGCAAATATAGCCCTAGGCAAACTGGATCAACCAGTGCTAACAAAAACATTGGTTTGTATGAACCAGCTTAACGAGAGTCACTGTTTCCTGTTGGTTTGTATTTTCCCCAGCAGGTGAAAGGCAGTTCTGTTGTCCCAAAATACAGATGTTTCTTCCATATAGAAATAAGCCTCAGTAGTATAAGGGCCCTACCATCAATCAAACCCTGACCCCGCCCCTTGACCCATTAGCCCCGCCCCTTGACCCCTTAGCCCCGCCCCTTGACCTCTTAGCCCCACCCACCGGAAGTCCCGCCCCATGGGTTATTACTTCCGGGGTCAAGGCTGCCACATGACCGGAAAGCAAGGTGTGTCATGTGACACCCACCCCACCCCTTGACCCCTTTAACCCCACCCCTTGACCTCTGCCCCCCCCCCACCGGAAGTCCTGCCCCATGGGGTATTACTTCCAGGGTCAAGGCTGCCACGTGACCGGAAGCAAGGTATGTCATGTGAACCCTCTAACAACTCCTCCCCCCACCCCGCTACCAATCAGGAGGGGTTTTGTTCCGATAGGACCAAGAGGAGATTTGACCAATTAGGATGAGTTCCGGGGGCGGGGTGACCCGTCCGGAAATGATTCGTGTGACCCCTCTAACAACTCCTCCCACCAACCTCTACCAATCAGGCCGGCCCGAGAGCAGATTTGACCAAAATAGGGCAGGTTCTGGGATGGGGTGAACCACCCAGAAGAGGGGCGTATGACCCCTCTGCCAATCAGAGCGCAGCACCATCACCCCATAAGGCCCAGCGTCGGGCAGAAGAGGCTGTCTTTTACCAAGAGCGCGTGTTTTAGAAATCGTGGAAACATGGACTCCTTCACCACCCCCGTGAGAACTTCGGACTTTGTTTTAGCCCCGAAGGCCTTTGGACTTGTATGGAGAAAGTGCTACATCAGCGAGAGTTCTGAGGAGGACCCTTTGGCCCAGCCGTTGATGGACACACCGGAAACCGACCCCGAAACCCGGCTGCTTGTGAGGCCCCACGATGAGCGTGATGGCCTCTTGTTGTCCACCCCCCGAGAGGTGGAAGGTGATCGCGGCTTGGGGGAGTTACGGGCGGACAAGGTGAATGAAAAAGACGTGGCTCAGGTAAATGAATGTTTAAGAAGTGACGGTCGGGGTGGGGGTGTGTAATGGGGGTGGGGGGGGGAGGGCTAGGAACCAGGGATTGTGTAAATCAAAAACCAAGCAGTGGTGTGCTTACGCTGTTTCTTTTTTGAAAAAAAAATCTCTCAACAGCTCGATGATGCCTTTCTGGAGGCCTTTGAGAACTTACACATCGGTAGCCCTGTGGGAGTAAATGTATCATGCGTCAGCTGTTTTTGCTCATGTCTGAGACACAGATCTCAAGAGGAAAAGGACAAAATGGAAGAATGAACCAACACAGACACCCTCATGTTAGGAGTCATGGCGTCCATTTTTACAGGCGGTTGTAAAAGGTTGTGTTAAACCAGGCGATTAATAAAACTTATTTAAACGTGTTAATATGAATGTTGTCCCCCACCCACACTTGTGTTAGTAAAAGATGGTACCAGTAACAGTCATGTCTCCACAGGCGGCTCTGTTAAAGAAAATATATTACACCCCCGGGGAAGTTGGGAGCTTTGGCGGGGTGAACCCTCTTTTTCAAGTGGCCAAAAAGCATAGTAAAACTTTAAATAGAAGACAAGTAACAGCTTGGCTTTCAGACCAGGATGCTTATACTTTACACAAACCGGCTCGAATACGTTTTAAAAGAAACAAGACCATTGTTTCAGATGTGGATGCGCAATGGCAGGCAGATTTGGTGGATATGCACCAGTTCTCCAAACAGAACAGCAATTTTAAGTACATCTTAACAGTGGTAGACATTCTATCCAAATATGCCTGGGCCTTAGGCCTAAGGGACAAGACGAGTGGTGAGGTATGCAAGGCCTTTAAAGCTATTTTTAGCGAAGGGCGTGTGCCTCAAAAATTACAAACCGATCGGGGGAAAGAATTTTTAAACAAACCCTTAAGCAGATTGTTAAAACGGCATGGCATTCACCATTTTGTTACTAATAATGAAGTCAAAGCAGGGGTTGTGGAGCGGTTTAACAGAACTTTAAAAACTAGGATGTGGAGATATTTTACAGCCCATAACACCTTTCGCTACATCGATGTGTTACCTGACTTTATAAAGAGTTACAACCAGAGCTTTCACAGAACTATACATACCAGACCCGCTGATGTTAACCCTTCAAATTCTCTGAAGGTATGGAAAATGGTTTATGGAGATGATTTTAAAATAAAACCGGTTGTTGCCCCTTTTAGAAAAGGCGACCACGTGAGACTATCTAAAACCAAAGGAGCTTTCGAAAAAGGTTATGAACAGACATTTACCGATGAGATATTCATAGTGGATGAAGCCTTAACCAGGGGTCACAGACCTGTATACCGATTAAAAGACTACGAGGGTGAGACAGTTACTGGATCTTTTTACCCTGGAGAATTACAAAAAGTAAACCCCAAACGAGACAGGATTTACAGGGTTGAAAAAGTTCTAGCGGAGAAAGGAAAAGGGAGAAAAAAGCAACTACTGGTAAAATGGTTGGGGTGGCCTGATAAGTTTAACAGCTGGGTGAAAGCTTCTCAACTCTGTGACATTTAGACGCAAACAACAAACAAACAAAAGTTATTCCTCCCCGCAAAGTCAGAGAAGATGAGCGACGGCGGGTTTTACATTACTTTGCCCAGCAACGCCAGCTCTGCAGTTTTTCCCCAAAACACCAGCTCGAACTTTACAATACGGCTAATTAAGCCCTTGGATCTCCGGGGTGCCTGGGAGGTGGGGTTAGTGGAAATACAATACCCGCACAGCTGGAACACTATCAACGAAGACACCCCTTTTGAAGTCACCTTTGGAGATATGGCATGGAGCTTCATCCTACGACGAGGTTATTATGCATCCATACCCGAATTACTGGATCATATGAACAGTATCATAGCTCGTCACCCCGGACCGCCTGAGATGGTCATGAACTATGACCCTGTGGGTAGAAAAATTAGACTTAAATCCGCCGCTTTTACTTATATGTTTTCTACCAGCGGGGAGCTAGCTAACATTCTGGGCTTGGGCCCCAAACACAGCGTCCAAAAATTCCCTTTCTCGGCAAACATTACAGGGGGTTTTAATTCCTTGTATCTGTACACGGATATCGTAGAACATCAGTTTGTGGGGGATTTTTCTGTTCCCCTGTTACGTTGTGTCCCCATCCAAGGAAGGAACAACGAGTTTGTCACCATCACCTACGATAAACCTCATTACGTCCCTATCAGTAAACACCACATCGACACAATTACCATTGAAATAAAGACAGATCAGAACAAAAGCGTCTCATTTCGTTTTGGCAAGGTGATCATCAAGCTACACCTGCGCCCCCGGAGAGAGCGAGTTTTCTAAAAAAGCAAAACAGTATTATGGCGATCCTAAAAAATTACGGCGACCCCAACGTCTACAGAAACTATTACAAAGCCCAGGCGGGATACGCCCTTCCCGGATATCATGGGGCCCCCGTGATGTATGGGGCAGGCGTGGGTGGAATATTCCGTAGCCTCTTTCGAAAAGCCGTACCACTTTTGAGGAGGGGGCTAGAGATTATTAAACCCCACGTAAAAACCGCCGCTCAAAACATAGCTAAAGACGTGGTAGGTCACGTCTCCCGCGCTGTTCTGGAGAAGGTGGGGAACACAGCTTCACAGGAAGGATCGGGGCTGATGTACATTAAAAGGAGGAAGAAGAGAAAGAGAAATGCGTCATACCCGCGACGCGCAGGTCCCCCGAAACCCTTTAAAAGAAGGGCTTTGACCCGCAGGGTCGGCCATAAGCGAAAGTCCAAGAGGAAGCCTGGGCAAAAGAGGAAACACTCGCCGGCTGATACGAGAGATATATTTTAATCAACATGGCTTTCGTTCACTGCGGGTCTGAAGAATGCACCAAATCCGAACTAGACTTGTTCCAAATAGCCCCTACGCAGACCAGCATTGAGAAAAGCATCTACATCGAGGTGCCACCTCTGTCGGCCGTTACGGAGTCTGCCCCCATTGACTTCTTTATAGCAGGGAATGGCGTAGATTATATGGATTTAAACAACACACTGCTGTACCTGTGTTGCAAGATTGTAAAAGGAGATGGAACTGAACTCAACGCGGGTGCCGAGGTGGGCCTGGTGAATTACCCAGTGGCCTCTATTTTTAGTCAGCTGGATGTCACGCTCGGAGACCGTCTTGTAAGCCAAAGCAACAACTGTTACCCTTACAGGGCCTTTATAGAATCGGTGCTCAATTACAGCAACGACACCCTCGCCACGCAATTTTCCGCTGGCCTCTTTTACAAAGACACTGCCGGACAACAGGAAGACACAGACTTGGATGGCGAGAATCTAGGGTTTGTGAGGCGTGCAAAGCTGACCGCTCAAAGCAGAACAGTAGAGCTTCTGGGTCATCTACACAGCGACCTGTTTTTTCAAGAAAAACTATTGTTGAACGGAGTGGATGTGAAAATTAAACTGACGCGCAGTAAAGATCCTTTCTGTTTAATGGGCAGCGGAACCGAAGGCTTTAAACTGCGCATTCTATCAGCATCCCTTTTTGTGAAGAAAGTACGTGTGGCCCCGAGCGTTCGTCTGGGGCACGCCGAGGCCCTGCTTACCGCTAATGCCAAATACCCCGTGGACCGTGTGGGAATGAAAGTGTTTAGCATCCCTGCGGGCAGCAGGGTCAGTAACCAGGAGAACCTGTTCTTGGGACAGTTGCCCAAAATGCTTGTCCTGGGGTTCGTGGATAACGATGCCTTTAGCGGAAGTTACGCTAAAAATCCCTTTCATTTTAAGCATTACGATATTAATTTTGTGGCCTTGTATGTGGATGGTGAGCAGATACCGACCAAGCCTCTGCAACCAGACTTCGAGGCAGGACGCTGCGTGAGAGAATACATGAATCTGGTACAGACGGCTGGTAAACACATGAAAGATCGTTCTCTGTTAATCGACCGTGAGGAGTTTGCACAGGGTTACACCATGTTTGCCTTTGACCTGTCCCCCGACCAGGAATGCGCCGATCACTATTCCCTGATTAAAACCGGGAACCTGAGAGCAGAAATTCGTTTTGGGAAGGCTTTAACCATTACCGTCAATATGATCGTGTATGGGGTTTTTGACAACGTCATAGAGATAAATCAGAGGAGAAATGTTCTGTTTGACTACATGTGAACATGGACACCGTGCAGCTCTCACGTGTCTTATCAACAGACCCTTACACGAAAAAGAATTTCTTAGACGTGTTTCCCTGCGATTGGCTCCCTGGCGGCAAGCTGTCTCAGAGACCCCTAGGTTTGGTGGTCAACACACATCCACACAGCCGACCGGGTGAACACTGGCTTGCCGTGTATCTGGTGGAGCGTAACCTTGGAGAGTTTTTTGACTCATACGGGCATCCCCCGAACAGTGTGTTCTTTCCTAAAAGCATTATGAAATTTTTAAACAAAAACGCCACAGACATTGTGTTTCACAACAGACAATTACAAGACCCCAGCTCCGTTGCCTGCGGCTATCACTGCGTGTTTTTCTTACACCATCATAGCAAGGGTTTATCTTTTGACCGGATTTTAAAATTGTATTCTAATGACTTAGTGCAAAACGACCGGATGGTGATGAATTTTGTAAAAAATAAATTTAAATACTTGGCCATGCCTAGCCTTGCTCAAAGCATGTTTCAACAAGCCCAGACATGCGTATCTTGCAACGATTTTCATAGTCATGTTACCCAATAAAGCACCCCAGGTGGGGAGTTTAAAGACAATCGATGTTTGGCGTGGTTTTTTAAAAAAAAAAACAAAACATAATGACCCAATTCAGAAATGTTTTATTTAAAGCAAAACATTACCAGTTTTTTAAAAAAAAATAGAACGTGAAAAAGATCACAAACTGAGCCATTCGGCTCTTTTAGCCAATTTTCGTTTTTTAGATGGCAAAAAAGGGGTCACTGTTTCTTGGTCCACACCGGTGTTGGCGATTGAGGCCTTGAGGCGTTCCAAAAGATCTCTGTTGGTCGCGTTGCCCATGATGGAAGATGGCATGTTCAGTTCCGCCATGGCATTCATAAACACATCCCATCCTTTAGATACATGTCTGCTAGGAACAGAGCGCGTCTGGGTGACGGCCCTGACTAAGTCGAGCATGTTAGAACCATTAACCACAGAGCCTTTGTACACAAAAGACCCTTTATCGGTCCATGAAGAAATGTTTTTATCTTGGCCCAGCTTATTTAGCAATACTGATGCATTTTTCTTATAACGCTTATTCACGTTATCCAACACCTCCTGAGCAACAGAGTCTGAGGTCTTTGGTGTTTCGGAGGGTTTGGCAGTCACACTCTGTTCCTGTTCTGGTAGAAACAGACTTAGTTTTCCTTTGTCCACATCGCTCTGCTTCACGTACGTTAGGTACCTTTGAAGCACGGTGCTGTAAAGTTTAGCCTTTTCATATTCACCTAAGTCAGTTCTTTGAAGAACAGATTTCATTTCAGCATCCAGTAAGCGAGTTGCAGTCGTTCTGATATTTTCCTCTGCCGGAGGGGGAGCACTTAATTGCTCCAACTGCCGGCTGGGCACCAGGTACATTTTTTCTGCATACTCCATTATCGATTAGTTAAAAGCCCCGTTATCAGAGGGATAGCAAAACTTAACAGGGGTCCTATAAACCCCCCAGACTGCTTCACCAGACGCTTCTTTCTTTTAAGTGAAACCCTTTTATTACACAAAGTTTTTATAAGCGTGTGTTTCTTTTTCAGCACACGCACTTGCTTCGGTGTTAAAGGTACGTTTCCTTTTAAGGTGTTGAGCGCTATTTCTGAGATGGCTGCTACTAGATCGTCAGAGGCCGAGCACAGTATAGCCCTCCTTTGCTGTGGGGACGATTTGCTAAGTAATTTTAAAAGGCCCAGGTTTCTTTTCACGCAGCTAGACATGTTTTCAGTCAGCAACCCCGGCTGCTAAAAAGGGGCCTGCCAATAATTCATCTCTTTTTATACAGGGCTGTTGTTCTTTTTAAAGTATAAACTGCCGGCCAGTCTGGAGGGAAAAGACCAGTTCTTAGCCTATAAGCTTCTGGTGTGGAAGCATTTAAATCCACCACCAGGTAGCCATAAGGCCTTTTGGTAGCATCCTCAAAAGCTTCTAGAAAGAACTGAGCTTTGCCGGGGTACATTTGCCGAGCGAGTGTAGCAATTTGTAATCTGTCCCTGGGGTTTTTGAACAGAACCATGTATTTTGTGTTTAGGTTAATAGTGCGACTCTTTTTTCCCTGGCAAAATATGTTCTGAACTATATACATAATGCTCAGGTTCCTGTGATGCATGTACTTGGTAAAGGCTTTCTCGATTTCATCGCTTTCACAAGCGGAGTTCATCAGATCGTCTATGATAATCATGTTCACTTTATTGGTAGGAAACAAACGGTCATCGTCAAAAGCATCAGGCAGACCCTCCACAAAATTGATAAAGGGGTATTTACAGAGCAGTTCTTTATACAAGGGTTGCCAACAACTGTAACACCACACAATATTCTCAGGCGTAACAGACAATGTTTGTTTGGCATTATCCAATACATTTTTTATAAAGTAACTTTTCCCGCAGTTGCTAGGCCCCGCGAGAATTGCAGAAAAGGGGTGTCTCCACCTCGTATCCATTTTTCAAAAACCGTAGGGCAGGGTTTTAAACCCTTCTCCTAGGACCCTCTTGTTGTAAATGACTTTCTGTGTTTTTTTAAGGGTTTTTGTCTCTATTTGCCACTGATTTTTGTTTCTTACAATAGAGGGTTGCTGCACCTCTATCTTTTTTGAGGGGTTCTCTCGCAGACCCGTGCAATAGTCCAGGACTAGATCTTTCAAACTGTCAAAGTTGATCTTTTCACAGTTTGCTACGTTCAGGGTAATACCTTTGACCTTCATACAAGCCTTTCCTCCCGACAGTTTGTACCCGTATGTTTTTGGGCCTGCCGACACAAACTCGGTGATGTGTTGATCTGGTGGGATCTCGCTCGTGAGGTCCCCTAAATAATCCCCCAGAGGGGGATTCCAGGCCCCCTCCCTTTTCACAAATATCACAGAGTCAGTGTCGTGGTACAGGCACCGCTCTTGCAATCCGTCTAGGAGGTTGTATAGTTCTAAGCGGGCATAAGCGGTGGTGAAACAGGCTATGAAAACATTGGTATTGCCAGAGACAGAATAACGGTCTTTTGCGTGCTTCCAAGATACGCACGCTGTTTCATCGTCGATAAACTCACAGGATGAAACCTCGTAGTTGGGGGAAAATAGGTACTGAAAGAGTTCGTCGGGGTCTCTCACGATGCTGGTATTGGGTAGGTTGGTTCTTTGGCCGAATTTACCCCACAGAGAATTTAAAAACAGTTTAGCAATTTGGCGTTTAGCGGGGTTTAGCCTGATCTCGTGTCGGCGTAAAAGCACGCCTTCTTTCTGGTAGAAATCGTTAACATACTTATTTTGTTTGTCTTCGTCTGTGCACCAGCTGGGATACCCTGAAGCCTCTTGTTTCTGGCGGAGGTGTAATTTTATGTACTCCGAAAAGAGTTTATCAGATTTTTCATTAAAATGCCAGATTTCATAGATTTTAGCCACCACGTACCCCTTCGCTATGGCTGCGTTCAATTCCACAGTGCACCAAGTCCCCAGGATGGCCCTCTCCTCGTCAGTGTGGGTGCACGTCTCCCGCTGCACGGTTTCCGCGCAGGTTCGGCATAGCGGGAACATAAGCTTGCCGCCCACTCTGACAGGTAACAATGGGAAAAAGAGGCCTCGTGGGGGGTACACTTTAACTTTTGCAATTCCAAAATAATTTGCAAGGGGTCCAAATTTGTCATAAACTATATCGGGGTGCCCGATAGGGTAGTCTTTCGTTTTGTTTACAAAAGGGTACAAGCTGGTAAAATCATAATAGTGGATTTCTTCCCCGGGCTTAGGTTTATAATATAGACGGATGGCGTTCGTCCTTCCCCCAAAAAGAGCATCCCTAGGCATGAGAGGCTGGGGTAACTGGGCTCGGTTTAAAAAGCTCGCAAGCTCCCTGTCTGTTTCTTTCATCACCACCCACTCGTGCTCCCAAAGAGTCCTCACTACAAAACCAAGCCGTTTTAGATAGTCGGTCTTGAGCTGCGTCTTGTAATAAAGAAACCCAAAAGTTGTACCCATCATAGGGTTTTGTGCTTTTTCACAATGACAGGCGACACAGCCGTGAAAAAAACACCCATTAAACTCAAAGGCTGTGTGTACCCCGTCAATATTGGCATAACCGTCTAAAAAGTAGGGGCCTACCTGTAGTTCCCCACCCTGTAAAGCGTGCCGTATTTGTATATGTTCTTTTTGAGAGATATACAACAGCCACTGGATAGATGGGGTCGAATATCTCTTTTTCTGTCTGTGATAGTTGTCTGGAGGGAGAAGAGCTACCGTGTTAGGCTCCAAAAACATAAACCTGTACATAGCCATGCAGACGGATGCCAGCGTTATGTACCGGAACGGATCTATACACAGTTTTATCTCAGTGAATTTACCGGGTTCTCTCTCTACTAGATCGACCTTCTCCGTCATATTCATAATTTCTTTTCTGTATAGGATACAAGCCTGTCTCAAAATTTTTACATCCTGCTGGCAGTAATACGCAAGCTCTTTCTGCAGGTCAAAAGTCTCAGAGCTGTGGTCTTGATACCAGTCGAGAAACTCTGCTTTTTCCCTGGGCATCATGCTTTCTACACCGTAGTGCTCCACACCGGGCATAGGCCCCACATAATTTTGATTTTCTAAAGTGTTAAAAAAATGTGGAAAATACCCTTTGCAACCTTCAAACCCCATCGCCTGTGGGAGCTTGCTAAGCTTCATGGGCAAGAAGTTTAAAGAGTCTATAAAACAAATGCCAAGGGCCTTAACTTCCACACACATTAGTTTACTGCCCTGAGTGATCAGTTCTATGCACATCTTTTCCTTCAGTAACTGTCTAATGCAGAAATACGCATCATAACCTTTGGAATTGTGTGCTAGGAACGTGTAGTCCCGGAACTCTTTGCCAATAAAGGTCTTAACAAACATAGAAAGACATTCGTCACCCTTAAATTCCCAGGATTTTTCCGGCTTTAGGGACATTGCAAAAATATAATTGGGAGTGTGCAACCCAGTCTCCTGCATGCATTCAAAATCATAAAAAATATACTTTTCTGATGATTCGGGCTTTCTAAGGCTGTCCATAAAACAGAGGTGAATGTCTACATCTCCAACGATCAAACCCTGACACTGCTTACAGCGCCTCCCTTTACACCTGTGCTGCTTGTCCACGTACGCCTGACACTTACCGCACAAAGTTTTAGACAGGCATTCAACTTGGTTTTTTGACGCACAGTTGACATGTCTGTCTAAACACTCTTTGGACCGACAATACAGTTTACAGCTAGGACACCTCAGCTGCACACCCATGTTGTCAGAGCATGTTGCGCTCAAGCAGAGACGGCAACGATACCTGCAAGAATGGTCGTGACTGTACACCGTGTGGCAAAACTCACAGTAATTTTTTGCTCCGAACAACTTTTTCACATCCAGAACCCCATAGTAATGTTCATTGTGCAACAGGATGAAATAAGTCTTAGGGTACACGGGGCCCCCCGTTTTAAAAAAACCCCAGCCACCTTTCACCGCATACAGCACCACCTGTATGTTAACTCCTAAATGCTGTTCAAACTTTGCTACATCAGTGAGCATAACCTTTTTTTGATCTGACCACCCCAGTTTCTCGTGCAACTTTCTCGCCTCTGCTAACAATTCTGCATCTGTAGGTTTATGACCGGCCATGACAGCCAAGAGCCCTCCCGCAAAACATAGATTGGTACCGGTGTAAGTCAGGTCTACTAAACATTGTCTCTTTTTATGAATAATCTGACTACTAAGGATAGAATTTAAAACTCTTCGAGCGCCCCCACCCCTATTTTTTACAACTGTCACAACAAGGCGCAACGTCCCATCGAAATGCAATTCTCTATTGCTCTGAAGCAGCTTTGAGGTCTGGTTCAAGAAATCCACAGCGGACAGCTCATCCCTAGTTCTTCTGACTGAAAACAAAGGGTTAGTTAAACGACGGCTCTCTAAACGTAACTGTACGTAATCATCAGGGCCTACCCTACCATTAACATCATCAAGAACTAGCTGTATCCCTCTGTGTATGGCTTCAACAGCCTGTTGAGCTGAATTTATTTGCTCAAGATGGACAAAACGAAACTCCTCACAATACACCGACCCCCCAAATCTAGGTAATTCACGTTGCCAACTTCTCACTCTCTCCATATACACCTCTGCATTTTCAGGGTTACTTGGGGGTTCCTCTACGGAACCATCAGTGGCATCTTCTACATCCGATACTAATTGAGAGTCAGACTCTGAGACGCCTCCGTGAGGGACATTGGGAGTCGATGGGACTCCGTCTAGAGAGCACTCTGGGGATTTTTCTAAACCAGAGTCTGATTTCGCCTCCCCATTTTCAGACATGCCAGTTTGAGAGCCTCTGGTAGGGGGCATCTCTTTTTGTTTTTTTTCCCTCATTACCTCTTTAGCCCTTTTTAAAATTTTTACAGCGACCCTGGCCTGGAATTTTTTGGCAGCCATCTGTTTATCCCCCAAGCGCCGTCCGCCCTTTTGTTTACACACGAGCTGATGTGCACCCTTGAGGGTACCCCTTTCCACACCTAGTCATGCCTGATCAGAGCCACCCTTTCCAGCCCCCCTTTCTTTTAGGCCCCCTGAGGATTCAGCGTCCATCAGTTTTCTGAACAAAGCGTCGTATTTTTTCCAAATCTTTTTAGAATGCCGTAGTTTTAGACTCCCCGAAGATACAGCGTCCATCAGTTTTCTGAATGAAGCATCAAACTCTTCCCAAATACTAGAATATGGGGGATCTTTGTCAGTCCTTAGTTTTTTACTCACAACCCCTAGAGTGCCTGCTCTGGGTTTGTGAATGTGTGTGTTTCTGCACACATTCAGAGCCCCTAGAGTGCCTACTCCGGGTTTGTGAATGTGGACGTTTTCGCTCACAGTTTTCTCAGGGCTTGGTGCGGCGGTGGCCACTGAGGAACTGGAGTTGTGTTTGCATGGTTGCAATACCTTGGCATCGCAGGTGTTTTCAATCCTTGGTTTTTTATTCACAATCCCTAGAGCGCCTGTTCCGGGTTTGTGAATGTGGGCGTTTTCGCTCACAGTTTTCTCAGGGCTTGGTGTGGCGGTGGCCGCTGAGGAACTGGAGTTGTCTTTGCATGGATGTTTTTTACCAGAGTGTTTTGTTTTGTCCTTGGGTTTGACGTAAATGAGGTTTGGACTGGGCTGATGCTTCATCTGCACTCTTGTGCTGTTTTGCGTTGTTAAAGGTCTCAAAGCAGATTCCTGGTTCTTTGGTGGTTCTCGGGGAGGGGTCCTTGTAGCTCCCACTACAGCCTTGTCAGAAGGGCTGCATATGCCTGCTTGGGGCAGGAGGGGGGAAAAAAAGCATTTTACAAAAATGTAACTTTGCCAGCTTTCTCACCCACACCTATGTATGTACTTAAAATACAAAACCTCATAAATTAACCAGACTAATAAGCAAAATATATTTACCCGGCTTCATCCATCCATCTGTCACTGATACTTGTGAATTTTTCTTTTCAATTGTCTCTTTCCTTTTTCTTTTGAGCATTTTTACCCGCTCAAGTTTTGACCGTGCTGTAAAGCAAACAACATTCTAATAAAACACATGAAACTGTCTAGTAAACTTTAAAATAAAATAAAATAATATCCATTAGAGTGTTTTTTCTATTTAAAAAAGTCATAGCTTTAAAACAAAATAATCCATTTCAGGCTGTACAACAATCACAGGTTTTGAGTTTATTTCTACCACTTTGAAAACAACCCCCACAAATATTTTTTTTTTTAAAATACATCTCATTTTGCAAAGTAAAAACCCTGTTAATTGGAAACACACCATCACCATCAGTTTGTAGACATATACTTTTTAAAAACCGCCTATGTTTTACACACACACACACACACACACACACACACACACACAGAGTTTAAAACACTGTTTGCAACAAAATACTTTTCAATAAACCCACATGCTTTTAAAAAGATCCCTGGTTGTTCTGGCCCCCGCCCTGCCCCAGCCATGTGTGCTTGGGGTCTTTGGGGTAAGAAAAACAAGCCAAAATGTTAGTTAGTATTAGCTCCCAAATCCCTATTCAACCTATGTAATACCTGAAGTTATTAAGCACAACTACAGTTAAAAATGGTTTTTACCTTGGCCTGGTGATGAACTGCAACTTAAAGTTACTGGCTCCATGCTAAACCGATCACACTGCAATACAGATATGCACCATTATTTACTAAGATAGCATGGCCAAAAAATGGCATTATATAATATATATATATTTTCAGAGTTAAAAAAAAAAACCAGGGAACATACCTCCACTTGCAGCCCAGCAGCAATTCAAGAGAGTTTCTGTTGAAAGGGACAGTCTCCAAGCTACCTGAGGTTTTGTTGTTTTTTTTTTACACCATCCTAACTCTTTTGTTTCAAAATAGTTAGCAGGTTGATTGGATCACCCCTCCCTTGCATTCCCTTTTGTGATCGGGGGTGGGGAATAAGTTTTTCTGCACAATTGGGCTGCTTTTCTTTTTTAAGTTCAAATACTTTTTGTTCCCCCCACCCTGTAGGGCCTTCTTACAGTAACCATTTCAAGTGAGGGGCCCTTTGCAGATATCAATGAATGTCTTGGGGCTTGTTTTTGTTTTTAAAAACATGTTCTTTCATGCTTAAAGTTTGGTGGGACGGGGGGTGATTTCTAGAAAAAGTGCCCCGTGGCCTTCAACCAACTCCTGGGCCATATTTAAACTGGCCTATAGCGTTCCACCAACTCCAGGGGTTATATTTAAACTGCCCAATAGCATCTGCAAACTCCTGAGGTTTTATTTCATTCATATTAATCAGAACTCACCATCCTCACCCACCCACCTCCCTTACTATGGGTGCACCCCCATCAAAATTAACCCTATGGCAACAAGGGTGAGTAATCACAGTCACCCTGACTATTCAGTGAGGGGCGGGGGGGGGTGGTTAAACCCGTTCAGTTCAACAGAATAAGTCAACTCTATTGTACTCAACCACATGTCTGAACCATCCCCGTTTGTTTTATTGTAAACACATTTTTAGGGTATTTTTCCCCCTCCCACAACATACATTTCAGCTTTTTTTTTTTTTTTGCTGTAAATGGGTCTCTCTTACACAAAAGACACAAGAGCTAGGTTCTCACAAACAATTTTTTTTTATTTAAAAGACATACAGCTCCTTCAAAACAAACCAAGATGCTCCATTAAAAAAAGAAAGAAAGAAAAAAAGACTTTAAGCTCCCTTAAGGGCCAGAGACCTTTTAACAGAAATACAAATAGTCACAAAGCCCTTTTCAATAGATTTTTTTTTTAAATTTACAGCTACCAAGTTTTATATCGCATGTTTGGCACCTCACCATTTTCTAACTTAATCCTTTTAGATTTCTTACAAATAGCCTTTTTCTTAAGCAGGGTTCTGTAACTTTTTGTGCGGACCAGACGGTCAATATAACGCTCTAAGCAGGCATCTTCCGGTTTGGTCATTTTCTTTAAAACATGGTCAGGGTCTCCACTGAATTGCACAGCATTTATCAAGGTCACCCCTTGTGCTAAATGTTCTTGGGTTAGGCATAGACATTGCATAGCATAACCTATGGCAATCACAGTGTTTAATAAGCTTTCCAAACACAGCTCAGCACACAGGCCCCGGAGCTTGCAGTTTATATCCACTGAAGTCCAAGTCACACAGTCATGGTGCCGCTGGCCTGGTGCATCTATGACACAGCCCTCACAATCTTCAAAAAGCTTTTCCCTAAGACAGTGATTAAGAACAGAATAAACAGCAACACGTACAATAGTCCGCATGACTTTGTTACGCTCACGACGTGGCACTGGCTCAGTCAGTTCCATGCCAAGCCTCCTCCTAAACTCCTCATAGCCGTCATCCTCGGAGTCCTCTTCAACATTTTGTATTGGCGTTGAGCAAAAACAAGGTGGGCCCGGTTCATCTTCGCTGCTTGGTGCAACGCTGTCCAGAGTCTCCGGGTCCTCTAGAAAGGCATCATTGAGCTGTTGAGAGATTTTTTTCAAAAAAGAAACAGCGTAAGCACCCCACTGCTCGGTTTTTGATTTACACAATCCCTGGTTCCTAGCCCCGTTACAACCCCATCCCGACCGTCACTTCTTAAGCATTCATTTACCTGAGCGTTCATCTTGTCCACTAGTGACTTCCCCGAGCTGCGATCACCTTCCTCCTCCCGGGGGGTGGCCAACAAGAGGCCATCACGCTCATCGTGGGGCCCCACAAGCGGCTGGGTTTCAGGGTCCGGGGTATCCATCAATGGCTGGGCCAAAGGGCTCCCCTCAATTGCCCCCTCCTCCTCCTCGGAACTGTCGCTGATGTAGCGCTTTCTCCGCGGTTTGTTGAAGGCCCTCGGGGCTAAAACAAAGTCCGAAGTTCTCACGGGGGTGGTGAAGGAGTCCATGTTTCCACGATTTCTAAAACACGCGCTCTTGGTAAAAGACAGCCTCTTCTGCCCGACGCTGGGCCTTATGGGGTGATGGTGCTGCGCTCTGATTGGCAGAGGGGTCATACGCCCCTCTTCTGGGTGGTTCACCCCATCCCAGAACCTGCCCTATTTTGGTCAAATCTGCTCTCGGGCCGGCCTGATTGGTAGAGGTTGGTGGGAGGAGTTGTTAGAGGGGTCACACGAATCATTTCCGGACGGGTCACCCCGCCCCCGGAACTCATCCTAATTGGTCAAATCTCCTCTTGGTCCTATCGGAACAAAACCCCTCCTGATTGGTAGCGGGGTGGGGGGAGGAGTTGTTAGAGGGTTCACATGACATACCTTGCTTCCGGTCACGTGGCAGCCTTGACCCTGGAAGTAATACCCCATGGGGCAGGACTTCCGGTGGGGGGGGGGCAGAGGTCAAGGGGTGGGGTTAAAGGGGTCAAGGGGTGGGGTGGGTGTCACATGACACACCTTGCTTTCCGGTCATGTGGCAGCCTTGACCCCGGAAGTAATAACCCATGGGGCGGGACTTCCGGTGGGTGGAGCTAAGGGGTCAAGGGGCGGGGCTAAGGGGTCAAGGGGCGGGGCTAATGGGTCAAGGGGCGGGGTCAGGGTTTGATTGATGGTAGGGCCCTTATACTACTGAGGCTTATTTCTATATGGAAGAAACATCTGTATTTTGGGACAACAGAACTGCCTTTCACCTGCTGGGGAAAATACAAACCAACAGGAAACAGTGACTCTCGTTAAGCTGGTTCATACAAACCAATGTTTTTGTTAGCACTGGTTGATCCAGTTTGCCTAGGGCTATATTTGCACTAGAGAAGGGAATTATTGGAAATTGAACTGCTTGGATAGAAACAGTTTCAGCACAAACAGTTCAGTGTGTCCATTTTAGCCACCCTGAAGGACATCAGAACCTTGCATTTTTGCCCCATATCCACAACCACTATTTTAAACCATTTCCATTGCAATGCCCTCCAGGTACTATTCCTATAATTCCTGGCCCAACTGGCATCAAAAGTGGATTCTGGAATAATTTGAAAGGGTACTGATGCACTGCAGAATAGTACCGAGGGGACCAAGAAGAAACATTTTAGCACGTCCAAATCCATGCTGGCAATGAAACAGCTCAGACTGAAGTGGTTTACGCTATACTGGTTCTTAGACCTATTGAAAAGCTAGTCTACCCCCAACGGTTTTTAGAATCCATGTAAACCAGTTGAAACATCCTTGTATGAGGTCATGGATGGTTTATAAATCTTGGAGATTAGAATGGTTTGCAATGGTACATTTCTCTAGTATAGAGATAGGTAGGGGCTATGGCAAGTGGGGACTTGTTTTTGTCTTTCTTTGCACTATTGTCTGTAATTGTTTTTTCCAAAATGATTCAAACACAGTGGCAATGATTTAATATGCTAGCTGTTATTCTTGGTTTAAGAATATTTACATTCTTTCCCCCTCTATCCCCCTCCACCAAAAAAACCCCCCTCTCAACACAAATGTAGAATGGACATTATAGAATTAGAATAAGGTACCTTTATGTAGTGGTAATGTCCTGGTAGGGTGACCAGACAGCAAGTGTGAAAAATTGGGACGGGGGTGGGAGATAATAGGAGCCTATATAAGAAAAAGACCCCAAAATCGGGACTGTCTCTATAAAGTCGGGACATGTGATCACCCTATGTCCTGGGGAAATGCTTAAAAATTGCTGGATTTAAGTGACTTAGACTTGGTGCTGCTGCTCTGAATGAATCCTCTCTTTAAGAAATTATTTTAGATCTGGTTTAGTTATTGCAGCCAAGTTACTTAATTTCACAGATTGCTTGGAATGCTTGTTTGTTGTTTAAAAAAAAATCAGTGAACGTTCATAGTTATGGGTGATAAATGTGGATCAGATGTTCCTGGTATTATCAGATTCTTTATTATTATTTTATTTTTATTGGTTATGAAATTATCAGTAACTTTAACTGTTCTGATTATTTAAATCAGTTACAAAAGTAAGCCTGCTACAGAAATACCATTATGACACCAAATGCAGAAAAGGAGATTTGACAGTCCTTCCTTTACTTGAGGAAAGAATTAACTGTTTATAATATACTTTTTTCTTTGAAATAGACAAACAACAAATACCAACAAGCCTGTGGTTTATAGTTCCAGTCATCTTTCTAATAATTTATAATTGTCCTGAAGACAATTATTCTCTGAAATTAACTGTCTTATTGTAAACCTTGAAATTTAGCTTAACAATATCTGTTTCTTCCACTAAAACTGAGCTATCAGAAGTACTGTGTTTTATTTAACCTCCCCTTTCTTGGCCTCCATCATGTCCCCACCAATGTGGTATTTATTAAGCTAATGTTATTAAAGGAAAACAGATATGTTGTGTTTTGAAAATATATTCGTGACCTCTGGTTTCAATTTGTTTTTGTGTAGACACCAGATAGTTTCATCCCTGGTGTAATTTCATTGTGATTATTAATTAAGTGAATTGACTTAAATGACTGAAGTTACATTAGGGATATATTTGGTCCACAGTGTTACTAAGTCAAAATGCCAAAAATAGTTTCTAGCACGAAAAAAATGAACAGTTGTTTCTCCATTTGAAATTCCATTAAATATGGAAATTCACAGGTAATAATCCTAAATGTAAAACACAGCATTATTCTTATTTTAAAAATAATTATTCCAAGACCAGTTGATGTATGCTGTGCTTTATGACCCACTTTCATCATTGTAAAGTTACTTTATATTGTATTTGTTTTAAGTTACTTTACTCAACTCTAATTATTTTTTTTCCAGATCTTCAGTGTTTGAGAAGTCATCAGTTTTTTCCTACTCGAAGAATGCAGTGAAACCATTTGCCAGCATTATTATCTGGAATTATAGGTTTAATATCCAGCATCAGTGTTACTAATTTCTTATTAAATAGTACCTCACAGTAATAGAAAAATGTATGGAAGTGCAAGAACAATCAGTAATTTGGAAGGCAGTCCTTCCAGGTCTCCTCGTTTGCCAAGATCTCCTCGTCTGGGCCACAGGAGAACAAGCAGCGGGGGAGGAACAGGTAAGACACTATCAATGGAAAACATCCAGTCCCTTAATGCAGCCTATGCAACATCTGGACCGATGTATCTTAGTGACCATGAAGGTGTAGCGTCTACTACTTTCCCAAAGGGCACAATGACTCTTGGAAGGGCTGCAAATCGAGCTGTGTATGGTGGTCGAGTCACAGCTATGGGGAGTAGTCCAAATATTGCTTCAGCTGGACTTTCTCACACAGATGTCCTTTCTTATACTGATCAGCATGGAGGTCTGACCACATCTTCACATCATCATCATCATCAAGTTCCCTCTATGCTGAGACAGGTAAGGGATAGCACCATGCTAGATCTACAGGCTCAGCTCAAGGAACTACAAAGAGAGAATGATCTTCTGAGAAAAGAACTGGATATCAAGGACAGTAAGCTGGGATCTTCCATGAATAGCATCAAGACTTTCTGGAGTCCTGAGCTAAAAAAGGAAAGAGTCTTGAGGAAAGAAGAAGCTGCCAGAATGTCAGTTCTTAAAGAGCAGATGAGGGTTTCTCATGAAGAGAACCAGGTAAGCAATCCTGAAAGTTTATTTCTACCAATTTACAACTAAGCACTTAATATTTTGCTTATGATACTGTGACCTGTATTGGAGCAAGTTTGGCATAATCAACAGGAATTCTATGTCTTGCTTATCTGCCTCTGGCTGCTAAGCAGTAGGAAAGCACACTAATAAGAAGCTGGATGTAGCTTATAATTTCCTTGATGCAGCATTCATTTACATTATTGCTGAGGAGAATGACTGACTGACTTTGCCACTACCTGTTTTCTTATTTGTGAGACATTCTGTAGTATTTTTTTCAACAGCAGTCTAAATACATTCTGCAGGCTTTACTGAAGAGGGAATTATACCACTTCTACACATAGCTGGAAAAGTATGAGTAAGTATGTGGGGACACATTTTGTATAAGGTGCATAGGGATTTAGCGGCCTAGTTTCCATGAAAGCTAAAGGGAGACATGATATTAAATCCCATTGATTACATTTTATAATATTCTGTATTATACCAATCATGAAGTAAATGGGAATTGTGCTCTGTCAGCTACTTTCCTTAAAGAGACCTATCCTTAGGAAATGAACAATTTGAAAATGTTTAGTTATATTGGAAGTGTAATTACTAATGTTTCCATTCTCTGTTATAATATGATTAAAGATATAGTCATTAATGATTCATATTATTCATGATTAAATATATAGTGCCATCAGCAGAAAAGTAGCTATTCTGAGCTGTTTCCAAGAAGCGATATAGATCAATGGCAAAGGTGAGATTGCAAGTTTCTATTTTGCACAAGTTTCCTACACACACTTTCATTGATGGTCTTGTATATTTAAAGCTGCCCCTTTTTAGAACATCTATTGATTCTCTTGTGAAATAATATAATACATAATATGTTCTTGACCCTTAGAGATCTCCAATCTATGCTCCTCCATTGACAGGCAAGCAGCAATAATCAGGGTTTTTGATGCCTTCTTTTTCCCAGGTTTCTAATCACCACTATTGCTTTCTCTGTGCAGAAGCACTACTAGTAGTGTGCCTCTCTGAACTTCCCAGTGCATTTAGATGTTTCAGTATATATTATTTCTATCTCCACAAATATTTAAGTAGTGTACCATGTGTGACTGGGTGAAAGCACTAGATCAGCTTTTCAGACTTGATCTTTCAAGATATGTCTCAAGACTTTCTGGAGTCCTGAGCTAAAAAAGGATCTTTCAAGATATATCTCAAGATTTCCTTCAGTTCAAAAAAATCAAGTATTGAGCAAAATTCAGAATTTTTGTCCTGTGGAAAATTCTGACATTTCAACATTTTTGTTTTCATTCTAAATCAGAATGAAAAGTCTCGATACTTTTCATGGAACAGAAATTCAAAAAAAATTTCAGTTCAGAAATGTCACATTTTTGTTCTGTTTTGATCAATTGTTTCAACATTTTTGATCAAAATTAAACATTTCAACAGTCCCAAACTCAAAACATTTTGGTTTGGTTTGTTGAAATGACCCCAAATGCTTCATTTCCAGTCAGTTCAACATTAAACTGCATGTTCCCATTTTGGAACGTTGCCTTATGGGAGGTGTGGTTTGGGAGCTTGATGCCTCCATTGTCTCCTATAAACCAGACTACTACAAAATGCAGATTTGGGTCATCTGAAACATTTCACACATTTGTGTTGAATTTGCTGAATTGTTTCACTCTGGGAGGAAAAAAACCAAACAAAATTCCAAAACCAGAAAAACTCTTTGTTTTGAAAAAAGAAAAGGAGTACTTGTGGCACCTTATAGAGACTAACACTGAATGCATCCGATGAAGTGAGCTGTAGCTCACGACAGCTTATGCTCAAATAAATTGGTTAGTCTCTAAGGTGCCACAAGTACTCCTTTTCTTTTTGAGAATACAGACTAACACGGCTGCTACTCTGAAACCTCTCTTTGTTTTGACATTTTCTAAATGACTCTTTGTTTCAAAATTTACTTTAACTTTTCTTAATTTTTTTTTAATAAAATTGAAGTCCAAATTTTTTATTTTGGGTTGAATCAAATGTTTCTTTTCACTCACAATAAAATTATTTCTCAATTTTCTGGTCTAGGCAGCAAGACAGTAGTGCATGAATGTAGTACTTGTTCAGGTACCAAACTGACCGCCATGGAGACTGAAGACCTCTGTTTACAGTGAATGCACTTGAAAATTTCATTCTAGTTGCTGTTATATTCTGTATTCTTCAAATTCTAGAACCCATAATATCTCTAAAACTGAAATGAATTTATAAATTTGTCTCTTGTATATGTACTGTAGGTTCTACCTAGGTACCTCAGTTTTAATCTGGAGGGGACCACTTCTATTATGTGAGGGTGGATTAGTTGATATATGTTTGTACAGAATTTGAAGATTCCAAGTGCTGTATAGATGCTAAGTATCACTGTTCTCATCAGTGCTTCACTGTCTGCACCTATTCAGTCCTTGGTTTATCTTAAGAATACCCTTGAGCGTGCCAGTCTTGGTGATGTTTCTTGTGATATGGACTGAGACAACCAACAGCCTTAATATGGTAATGATTTTCAGTCACTCCTAATCTCTTCTATATTTAAATCAGCAATCTAGAAGCAAAAGTATCTTTTTTCCATTACCAATCCCCTGAGCCATTCAATCTTCTCCAGAAAACAAACTTAATAGAGGTAGTACTTTTCCATGAGCTGGATTGGTTTAATCCTAACCCTGAATGTCAGTCTCCATCTCACAGGATGGGGAGCTCATCTGGAGTCAGAGGACTCAAGCAATTTGGACATAATCCAAAAGAGAAATCCACATAAAGAGTGTGTAGCTCAGGTTAGTAAACTTGCACTTCAGTTTTTTCAGTGCTCTTTAAATCAAAGCCGTGCTTATTTACACACAAACCTTAGTTCTTGCCCTCATCAAAAGCAAGGGACCCTGCACCTCTACCTTCAGCATTCAACCTTCTAATTCAAAAGTGGGGTTGTACAGCAAGGAACTGGTCACAACAAGATCCAGCACAAAACTCTTTGCATGGGCTTGGCTTACAGATCTGTTGCAGCTATCAACTGCTGACCATCTCCTTTTGTCTTGCATGTCAAAGGGTTCCTTTCTGCATTCTGACATGGCAGCTTTTCCTATAATGATCTTGCTTGTGAAAGTTTAAATTTAGAGAGATTGTGGCTATCCGATATAGTGTCTGATACTCTTTTACAATCTAGGTGTTCCATGTGATATTTATAATCTTCTCCCTTCAGTTTTATAGGACCACGGGAGGGGTGTTCACCAGCCCCAAAGGGGTTAAGAAAGCTGAGAAAGGGGCCAGTTAGTGAGATAGGCCACACATGAGGGATTTAGGCTGGAGAAGCAAGCCCTGACTGTAAGATGGAGCTCAGCTGAGGCTGGACTAGCATAAAGCCAGGAAGTTGGCACCAGAAAGGGTTGCAGTAAGGAAGTCTGAGAGGGAAAGATGGCACTAAGGGAAAGAGTAGGACCTCGGGGAGCCTGGCCCTGAGGGAATGACGTACCCAGAAGAGAGAAGGGTGCAGAAGAAAGCCAGTGGGAAGTGAAGTAGGAAGAGCCCAGGGGAAAAGCCAGCAGGATTGGGGACTCAACAGACTTTGGCTGTGTGTTGTAGGGTCCCCAGGCTGGAACTTGGAGTAGTGGGTGGGCCTGAGTTCCCCTGCCAGTCACTGACTAAGTGGCATCACCTGGACAGTGGGTCTAGTGGGACTCTGCCCCAAAAGGGGAAACCACTTAGTGGCCTGGCCAGAGGACTGAGTTATGAAGAGGAAGCTGCAGCTCCTGGAATGAGAGAGGGGCTGCAGATTGGAAGAGAATGCAGGGGGAGGTGTGGGACCTGGAAGAGAGCTAATCCCCAGAACAGCCCTGAGGAGGCTCCACCCATGGTGAGTGAGTGGACTCCTGTGGCAGACCAGAATAAACAAATTGCTGTTTACCTCATATTTTGGAATTTGTTTACAGGTTTATTGGTTGTTTGAGGGTCTGGTCTCTTGTTCTATAAAATTTCACACCTTTGAGCTTAGTCAGCATTTTTACTGTTAGAATTTATACAATCACACTGTATTGTGGTGGGCTTTCTTAGGGCAGTGTCATTTTAGTGCCTTCAGTCCAGAGATACTATTTCCTATATAGTCTAAGTCTGGTTCTTAAGTGACTACAAACTCTGCCTTTATTATTACATTAAGGTATTCTCTAGAGACTGTTTCTTTAACTCGGAGTGTAAGTAAATTAATAATCTGTTTTGAGTTCCTTCCATTTTTATCAGGAGATCTTCCTTTCTGCCTTTTTTGGGTCTGGATCTTTGCAAGAAAGGATATCTTTGATGCTGCTTGGATATTTAAAGTATTTAAATATTACATTACATATTTAAAATTACAATAGTCAAAGAACTATTGAGAGAGTGAGAGACATTCACTGAGAGACTGTTCCCTTTTTTTCTGGGCCCCAAAAAGCAGGTGCCGGGATTTTCCATAGCTCAACTGATTCATTGCTATTATCTCTGAGGCTTACAAAGCTGAAAGAGTGCTTTCCTCATTTGTAAATTAGGGCCCTCTTTTGTTGGGGAGAGAGAAGGATCCTATGCAGTGGAGGTCTGTAAGGACAGCAACCTGGTCAGTCTGACATCCCTTTTAAAAATACTTTCCCCTCTGCAGCTATGTCCTTTGGGTTTCATGTCCACAGGGCAGAGGTATTGTCTTGTCTCCCTATTTCTTCCTTGCTCGTGCCAAATTTTTTTGTTTTTGTTTTTAATCGGGGTTGTTGGGATTGCCCAGAATATGGATTGGTGATCTATAAAGGGGAAGCAAGTTGTCTAAGATTTTTAACCTGTAAATGGTGTTTTTGCATCTTAGAATCACCAATCCGTAATGTCCCAACCAGATACTCTGTGTATATTTTTCGTGATTGGTATTCTTACTAATCTTCTTAATTTTAGTGTATAATTCAGAAGGGATATTATAGAAGCTTTGCATGGGGATCAGAAGGCTGAGAGCAGGGAGTGCACCAAAAATCCTTCAATGCTATTTGCTCCCTGCACTGCTGCCTGTCAGAAAAGGAGAGAAAACTAGCACCATCCATTTGAACTGATGATTCCAACATGAAGTACCACCATATAAATCTACTTTTGTGACATTGCAATAATTTACTTATATCACACTCTGATGTCCATAAACAACAATTATAACATAACTGAATGAAAAAAAAACTGCATGTAAATGTCATTATTTAATAGTTGATTATCAAAACAAATAATCCACTATTGGACATAATGGGCCACATTAATTTATGTTGTTGACTTCACTGGAGTTACACCAAGGGTTAATTTGGTCCATTGATTTTTCACAAAGCAAACTTCCAGTGAAGGTGGTTATTATTTTCTCTTTGAATATGTATTATAAATTGTCTGATCTTTTATGTTGAATTTTCTTCTCTGTTACGATAAGAATTTGCTTCTGATTAATGAGAAAAAGATAAATGATAGGAAGGATAATAGCAAATCCTCTGAAAGTTTGATAGATTTGCATGTAAAAGTGTTTCTTAAAATGGGTTGTGCACATCTACAGAAATATGAATGAATTGTGGATACTGCAATTACAAGGATACAGTTGATAAAAGTAAGAAGATTTAACCAATAGAATCAGCATATGCAAAGTAGTAAAATAACTTGAATTGCGACTGACTCCTCAAATGTTAACATATGATTTAAAGACCAGTGTCCCGAACAGTCAATAAAAATAAATTAACAAACATGCAGGAAAGTAGTTTCACTTCCTAATATTAATTAATTCACATTTATTTACAGTAAAATCTAGCATGATCAAGCAAATATATTAACATGAATTACAAGCTTTACTCATCTTGCAGTTCTGATGACATTACACATCACGCAAGCTATACTTTTTTATGTTTATCATTTTGTTTGGCTGTATGATCTAATCCCTGAGTTACCCGTATAATATCTACTTTCAAACTAAGGCCCCAATGCTGCAATGAGCTTCATGCAGGTGAAGTGGCTCTGCATGGGCCTAATTGGAGCTCATTGTCGAACTGGGCCCTAATTTGCTCTTTATCTGCTGTACAGTAGTGTATATCAGTATCGCTGTGTGTGTGTGTATTCACACATACACATAAACAATATCACAATTTGTGAAGTTGTTGTTGTACATACTCATCATAAAGTACAAGGTTACATGCACAATGAGGATCTGAATAACCTGAGAAGTGCCAGTACTCTATGCTTGTCTTACTGGTCTTCATGAGGTGTGTTATCACTTTTATATATGGGTTACAAAATCCCAAGAAAACATATTACCTGAAATATTTGTATTGAACATTTATTTCACCAAGATAAAGTAAGCCATTTAAATTGTTTTCACCTCCGCTTCATAACTCAGTATTTGAGACTTATTAAAGTCTATTTTAAGGTCTCACTTTGAGCTTGTAGTTCAGCATGCTCATACTCCCTATTTTCTGTTTCTCAATATTCTGCTGTTCTGTTTTCTTCAACTTTTCTTTTTAAAATCTCTTCTTTGTTAACAGCTGCATGTTTACTTGCTGGTTTTAACTTTATTTTGGATGGTATTTTCATTAAATTCTTCACTTTCATTCATTGAGATTGATGACATTTTAGGTAAGTGAGACACATTTCCAGTTTATTTTCTGCTTTAACTGTTTAAGATGTGGAAAAATGATGAAAAAATACAGGGTTATTAATAAAACTGTCAGGTTGTGCCAGATATAGTTGGAAGCTTTTGACTGTAAGTCTGGTGTGTTGTTTCATAGTGGCCTTTTTATACATATGTATTTAGGCATTCTTAAGTAATTTATATTAAACCTTCTTAGAAGAATTTTTATTGTGATTATAACTTTAACCTAAAGTGCTTGTAACCTGTGTAAGTATGTGGAGTGCATTAAATATTAATTTAAGAACAAAAATGCTATAATCTAAAAACACATGCGGAATGAAATACTGGCCATCAGTATTTTGTGATAAATAGGACCACAAACGCGGAGGCTCTATCAAATGGGGGTGTGTTGGATGGAAAAGGGTCTTCAAACATCTTTGTGTTGTTCTTAATTGATCCTTCCTTGGGGGCTGGGAGCTATTGTGATGTAAATATTACACAATATTCACATCTGTATTATTATTTATCAGAAACTAATTTATCTCTTCCAGCTGTGCAACAGCCAGTTGTGTCAAAAATGACCTGATAAAGGCCAGTACCAGGTTTACCATGGTGCCACTGGCACCATGGTGCCGGGCCCAGAGTCAGAAGGGGCCCCGGCCAGCCCGATCCCCAGGCTGGTTGAGCTGGCCAAGATAGCTTCCCCTGGCCCTGCTCTTCCCCCACCCCTCCTCTTCCCACCCCTGCTCTGCCCCAGCCCTGCCCCCACTCCCCCCTTTCCCCTGAGCAACGTCCCGGGGGACTGCAGCAGGGGTTGGGCGCGCCCTACACTCACCAGGCAGCGGGAAGTGGAGCGACCCGGCCCCAGCCCGCTCCGATGGCTCCTGTCGGGAGGGCGGTTCCCCCACCCCCCCAGTCTCAAGGTTGGGAGCCAGGGGAGCAGAGCTGAGCGGGTTGGGGCCAGGTCACTCCACTTCCCACCGCCCAGTGAGTGCGGGGTCGGGCCCGCCCTGCAATCACCGGGCAGCGGGAAATGGAGTGACCCTGCCCCAGCCCACTCCACTGGCTCGTGCTGGGGGGCGGTTCCCCCCTTCCCTTCAAGCCTGGGGAGGAGATGGAGCAGTGGGGAAGGGGCATGGGATGGGAAAGAGAAGGGGATAGGGGAAGCGGGGGCAGGGGGAAGAGGCAATGGGGAAGGAAGGGGGTGGGATGGGGAGGAGATGGAGCAGTGGAGAAGGGGCATGGGATGGGGAAGAGAAGGGGATAGGGGAAGCAGGGGCCCAGCATGCGGATCCTCTCAGCAGCAGCTGGGGCTCCCCTGTTAAGCAGGCCCATCAAATGCTCACCCTGACAAGCCCCACCTCCCCTGCATCTATATCACCCGATAAGCTCCCCCAGACACCCTCCCCACTGAGCCCCAACCACCCATACTTGGACCCCCACCCAAATGAACCTCCCCTCCCTTGCACCCAGACCACCCCTCCCGTTCTGAGCTCCAACCACCTTCACTTGGTCCCCTCTGCAGACCCCCATTGCCCCTGTACCTGGAACCTCCCTGTGCATCCAGGTCCCCCACTGAGCTGCCTGCACCCAGGTTGCTCCACACAGAACCCTCTTACCCTCATCTGGATCTCCCCACACTAAGTCCCTCTGCACTTGGATCCTGCTTCCAGGCTGAGCCTCCCTGCCCACATCTGATGTGCCTGGCGCAAAAGGGGCAGGGCCCCAGGGTGTTTCTGTGGCAAGCTCAGGTTCAGCCTCACTGCCAAGTCCCTGTCCCAGAGGTGCGGGGGAAGCTGCAGGATATTCTCCCACCTCCATGCAGCCAGTGGCCTCTGCTCCCCACTGCCATGATGGAGCTTCCACATTTATTAATTGTAAAAAAAAAAATGCTGAATTTTAAAATATTATGCACAGAATTTGATGCAGAATTCCCTCAAGAATATGGGGCGCTGTACAGCTGCAATGGTGGGACTGTGAAAGGGGTGCTGGACAGTAGGGGATCTGTGGGTGGGGGAGCTGGGCAGGGGGTATGGTGTGCAGGTTGCTATGCAGTTGTGGTGGGAGGTTAGCGGGAGGCGTCTCTGGGCAGTGGGTGCTGGGCATAGCAGATCCGGGGGAGGGGGCATTGAGCATAGGGATCTGTGGGGGAAGTCTCTGGGTGAGGGGGTGCTGGGCATAAGGGCAGGGCACTGGGCAGGGGGGCAGTGTGGAAGGGGCACGCTGGCAGCACAGGGCTGGGTGGGCCAGTGTATGTCTAGCAGTTGTGGGTTGTAAACAGTGCCCTTTTGCTGGGCTGAGTGGGGCCACTCCTCATTGCCCCCAACTGGCCCCCCATCACATGCCCTATTTCCCCAATGGGGGCCCACAAATATGTTTGGTGCTGGGCCCACAAAAAGTTAATCTGGCCCTGATAAAGGCTATGTCCTTTCTTGCATTTTTATGAGCTATAAAGGAGGTATGAAAGATGTGTGGATTTTTCTGTTAATGGTTTACCTTAAAATATCAGGAATGTCAAATGTTGATCTTGGTTTTGCTCTGGGATGTGGTCGGGTTTTTAGAGGCTATATATATGTTCTCACATCTTAAGCCTGGTCCACACCGATAAATTAGATCTACCTACCTACATTGCTCAGGGCTGTTTTTCTTTTTCTTTTTAATTTTTAAAATCACACCCTGTACAACGTAGTTAGGTTGACCTAATCCCCACTGTGCATGCAACTAGGTCAGTGGAAGAATTCTTCCATTGACCTAGCTATCACCTTTGGAGAGGTGGATTGCCTATACCAATAGGGGGGAAAAACCCTTCTGTTGATGTGGGGAGCGTCTGTGCTGCAGTAGCTGTGTTGCTGTAGGTATAGACGTACCTGTAGTTGAAGGGGAATTGGTGTTGAATTTAAAACAGACTTCCTTTCTCCAAAGTGCTAATTAGATGTTGAGATGAAATAGGTGTTAGCAAAAACAACTTTAAAAAGAGTTTTAATAAAGCTGACTAAAAAAATATTACTTTCTCAGTTGAACAACTCTTTTGGCTCCTTTGGTGACGTCATTGTATTCTGCAATAATCATAGTCTTCTAGTCTAGGCAGGAGCTGAATTTCTGATGTAAAAAACAGATCAAATTTTTTTCACAGAATGTTTCAAGCCTTTTTTATACATTAGAAAGAACTAAAAAGAAAACAAGTCAACTTCTGAGGAAAGATGGATACTGCATAGCTGAACAGACTAGTAGAACTTTACCTGCTGCCATATGACAAAGGGCTGTGAGCTCATCAGCCCTCAGGTTAAACACAGGCATGCTTAGTTAGTATTTGGACAGTAGATCTGAGAGTGCTACAAGAAGTGTTGGTGATTCAACAGGTGGCTTTCCTCTGAGTGCACTGTACTGCTAGATATCAGTATCTAGACAAGTTCCAAATTGGGTAATTACATTCTGTTCACTATAACTGTATTTCCTTTGCCATTTCACTTGGGTACGATATTATTCATTTCCTGTCCTGATTTGTTTTGAATTAGTGCTATGTGCTGTTCAGTAGTTGCTGTCTCATACATTTCTGTGGGGAGGTGAAATGATTTTTGTATATAGAGGCCCCGATTCTGAGCTGAGCCTCTCAGATGCACAGCTCAGGAGGTGCAGCCCCAGCAGGGAGTGTGTGTGTGGGTGGGGTGGGCGGGGGCGCAGCTGGCTTTGTCACCTTTGTACTTCCTGGATTCTGAGCTCCCAGTACAACTTAAATCAGCCTCTTCCGCAGCTTTCCACAACTACTTATGGGCCACTCCCATGGCCCTGAGCAGACTCAGTACAATGTGTTGTGGATATGCCCCCTCCCATTTCCTTGTCCGTCCTCTGAACAAGAGGTTGGAGGGCAGCAGTGTTCCACAGGGAGCCACTCTACACTGCCAGAGTGATGTAAAAGGGACCTTGTGAGGAGAAAATTGGGAACTTTGGGTGTAAATTGATTTGGGTTCTGCTGGAATGAAAAACGTTGGATGCAGCACCCAATAACTAGTTATCTGTCTAACTGAAATCTTTTTTTTTCTTTAAACAAGGTTTCTAATTAGTATGTCAAGTCAGGAGAAAAAATTAAGTAAAGATTTTACTTCATGAATTAGTACAGTTCTTCACAAGTATTGTAGATTGTACATCAAACATAATGTATGTCCTGGGTAAATTTTTCTTTTCTTTTTTGTTCTTCCCCCCTGGGGGATCCTCTGTGATCATGACGAAGCCCTGAGGAAATCTTGCATTTTCTCTTTATCTGTTAGTCTCTATAAAATGTTTTCCTTCTCACCTTTAACCCAGAGATTAAAGGTTAGTTTGAAGAACTAATTTTCAGAGAGTGACTGTATTTTCATCATCTGAGGTGGCGGACAGGGTGGCAAATGGGGGGAGTCAGAGATGGGATTCACTTCTTTCCTGTTATAGTGTTTAGCCTTTACTGGTTCAGACACTGCCCCTCATTTAGGTCCTTTCATCTTAATTTTCTCAGTGTTGCCCCTAATCTTTTTGTCAGATAGTTGACAGTATCATCCTCAAATAGTCTGCAGCAGAGAATTCCTCCCTGTAGGCTATCCCTGATATGTAAAACCCTTTTAGGTACCCTGCAGAACATTTTATATATATATATATATATGGATAAACTTGCCTGCCACCTCCTGACTTTCCTCCTTTCTTGCTTTATTTCTAAACTCATAGGAAATGTTTCAGATTGTCTTCAAAGACACATTCAGATGTTTGTAATGCTGTCAGAAGAAGAGAACTTTAAGATGGTTTCAGAGTAGCAGTCGTGTTAGTCTGTATTCGCAAAAAGAAAAGGAATACTAGTGGCACCTCAGAGACTAACCAATTTATTTGAGCATAAGCTTTCGTGAGCTACAGCTCACTTCATCAAATGCATCCGATGAAGTGAGCTGTAGCTCACGAAAGCTTATGCTCAAATAAATTGGTTAGTCTCTAACTTTAAGATGGTGACTAATTGTGAGAGGTGCTAAGTGCCCGCAACACTGGTAGTTATGGGTCCTTAACATCTCTCAGGATTAGGCCCTTTGTCAGTCACTTTCTCTATACAAAGTGCATCCAGTATTCCTGGCTATAGGATTGTGTTCTGCCCAGGTGCCAGAGGGCCCTCAGGAGAGCTGTTTGTCATGAGCTCTGACCTGCCGCTTTAACTTATTAGGTCTGTGTCTGTTGGGTCACCTATGGTAACATTCAGAAGTGTTGTTGATATATTTTATGTAGTAATAACTTATTTCCTGATGCTACAGGAAATAAATGTTTGATTTTTAGTACTAGAATATTTGGCTCATGGGGTTGGAAGTTTATTTACTTTTCAAATTTCCCAAGGCATCTCCCACAATGCAGTTATTTCCCTGACTTCCAGCATTTTGAGATGGTAGACAACACTAAAAAACACATGTGAAATCAAGGCTCTTCCAACCTTGAAATGAAGGAGACAAATGCTTCTTCGCCAACAGCAAAATCCTGAGGCAAATAAATGTAAATATTTTTTAATTAAAGGGTCAGAGAGCAACAAGGTTTTGTAATGTGATCTCTATTCCAGGCCCCTCTGTAATGGAGTGAGAATGTGGGTTCTCCACCTCACATTTCTATAGAGGAAAAACAAAGGTCAGCATAAACTGGAGGAAGAAGCATGACACAGCGAGATTCAGCTATAGAGGCACAGTAAATTCTGAGACATCATCTGCTTTTTCCAGAGACCCA
Organism: Natator depressus; assembly: GCF_965152275.1. Classification (NCBI taxonomy): domain Eukaryota; kingdom Metazoa; phylum Chordata; order Testudines; family Cheloniidae; genus Natator; species Natator depressus. The sequence goes on from NC_134240.1 coordinate 25,764,279, forward strand.
TGTTTTCCATGATTCTGTAACAGTGTAATTGGTTACAGAATCCACCTCTTACTGCAGAATCCAGGTTTCCATTGAAAAATTGCATTTTTAATGGCTTTTATACTTGTGAAAAACCCAAAGCTTCTTCATATGAGCCAAGTGTAAATGGACACAGTGTTGTCTCCTCGGATCGGTAGATGACAGCTTGAAACCATGACTTCCAAAGGGGTGAAAAGTCCCCGTTCAGCTTAGTGTGATGTTAATGTCAAAATCTAATCATGACAATTTAGTGTCAATTTTGTTAACTATTTCACTGGAGAAACATCTAGTTAATGTATTTATCTATTGCTGCTAGATGCAGCAACAAGATACTGGGTGCATGTGAGGGCAGCCGGAGGAAGAATAGTGAGTAAGCTGGTTGCTGTGAGGCTCTGATCCAGCAAAGTGTCTAATCACTGATGTAAATTTAAGCATGTGAATAGTTCCATTGAAATCGGTTGTGCTATTCACATGCTCAGGTTTACAAACATACTTTACTGCTTTGGGACATAAGTTACTGGAATAGGAAACTAAGAGTTCATGCATCTCCTCCAAATTTTTTCAAGGCGCCTACACTGGCTCCCCAAAGCCCAAAACCTCCACTGCTCTTCAGGCACTAGAGACCTAAACTACTTCCCATCCATGCTGGATGGCTGCCAAAAAACTCAAATTACCCCTTCACCAGCTGCCAAGAGCTCTAGGTTCCAGCATACAACTCCTACGATGCACTTAACTGTTGTCAGCACAAAATTCTGTGGAAGATTGAAAGTTTGTCTGTATAAAAATTTGAAACATTCCAAAATAGAGTTCTGTATTGAATTTAGTATCAAAATAAACAATATGAAGAATATTGTACTAACTGTATTGGTTTTCATGTCTAATTCAATAAATAATCTGTTTCTGAATGTATTTGATCCTATGTATTGCATACAGTATCTTTGGGGATCACACTGTATTAAATCTATGAATGGTTTATGTATGATTGTGTTCTACTTTCTGGGGGAGGGTCACCATAGCTTCTACAAGAACTGAAAATGGTGGGGGTATTTAAGGCAGTCATTGAAACTAAGAACTCTAGGGGGTACTACCCCAGGAGTGGTTTGCATATACTGGTTCAAAATGGGTTTTACAGAGACTAGGAGACAAAGAAAGAGCTTTTGGTATAAAAGTCATATTGAACTCACACAGGGCCTTCTTTCTGATCCAGCACATGGACAGGAACTCCTGTCCAATCGGGGCCCCAACTCTTGGAGAAGGGTTGGAAAGTCTTTGGCCTGCTAGGGCCTCATAAGACTGGCGTGTGACTTCTGATATGGTTAGTGTGTTTTTCAACCTGTTTTTTGTTTTCTACATGTTTTAACTGTCATGCTTTTACCTTAAGAATAAAGGAAAGAGCTGTGTGGTAACTTGTAATTGCTGACAAAACACTGTTTGTAGCTCTGAGAGAGAAAGCAAAGCACAGGTTCTGACCTTTGGCAGATTGGCTTGCTGGCGATATCACAGTGTAAGGCAGGGAGCTACACAGCCTTACAGCTCTTGGTCAGGAGGGAGAGAGACATGGGTCTCTGTCCAAGAGAGGTGATGGCTAGGAGCCAGAAACCTTCAGTGGGTGCTTTTGAGGGACCACGGTGGGGGAAATACAGATGCAGTTACCCTGAAACCATTTCAGATCTTGCTTCAGAAATGGCATCGTTCCACTGAAATAGCATTGCTTTGTTTCAGAAATTTAAGGTTCTTGCTGCAGCATTTAGAGTGAAAAGTACACATCACTTCTTATAATAATGTTTTTTATTTCAGAGGGTATGACATATTGGTGTGTGCCAACATAGGTTTTACCAGAGATTCCTGGCCCAGTTCAGAGAGAGAGACAAGTACCTGGCATGCTGCAATCATAATTTTCAGCCTGTATTTTGTTTCTTCTGTTTTAGAAGGTAGTTCTCCCATCTGTGATACCGAAGGTATCCATTGTAAGCATTGCTAGTCTGTGCAAGGCTCTAGAGGATTTCGATATAGATGGAATGTATGACTTTATAACTAAAAGCAGGCAATGCAATACTTTATTTACTTTAGAGAAGCACGTTTTGCCCTCAAGTTCTCCTGAGCCAATAAGAGCAGGAGAAGTAAAGAAACCACAGCTGGAGTACAAAAATTACCTAAGAAAGCAATGGCAAGCAGTTTTCATCTCGGTCAGGCAGCTCATCCCCTGAAGAGGGAAAGCTGTCGGAATGAGAATCTGAACAATTAGACAAGAATACCCACTGTAGACTTTTTCCACCTGAACACTTTGAATTTATTATTAAGATGTTAGAATTGCAAAGTGAGCAGACAGAGCTAGTCCATAAAGCTTAAAATGGTATATTTCCAAAGCTAGTTCCAGAAAGTAGTCTATTATTCCCTTTTATGAAGCTGGAATAGGTATAGGAGCACCCTAGCAATAAAGGTTGCAGGTTAACCAGACAGACCATTACATTTTACAAATGCTTGAAAGGATCTTTCACTATACAAGGTGTCACCTAAGCAGGCAAAGGGGTGTCATTCCTAGCCAAGCATGCTACCACCGCATCAGAAGGAGAATTTTTCCTCAAAAGATTCAAGTGATGGGAAAATAAAATTTCCCTGAAAACATTTTGATGCATCAGCTGTAGCTATGCAAGTATCCTCCCCTTTTCATGTACTTGTTACAATGGCCTTGGAAACAAATCACAGAATCAGCTGAAGACAGTATCTTGAAATCTGCCATTCAAAAACTTCCTTAGCAGTATATTCTGTTAGATGCATCTAGAGGGGTCATTTTGGGTCCAAAGGCTGTAAGGAGGGGAGGAAACATGGAGTTGCAGATAACCTTGCACAACTATGGACTCACTAGGATCTATGTAAGTCCTTCTGTCCTCCCTTCAAGGCTACACAGCAACACCTTGACTGACACTTGCAACCAGGAATTTACACTTATGACTGTTTCTAAGTGTGTATATTTTCTCTGGTTTCCATGAAAAAGGACACATGACATGATGATCATACCATTATACAGTGCAATAGTTCTCATTTCCCTCCAGGATCTCTGTATATTCCTCAACTTGTCTCTCCCCTTTTGGGGAGTCCTTTTCTCTACATGTTTCCTTGTCTTACACTTCCCTTTTGGTTCGCATGGTCTCTCCCTCTCTTCTAGATGTTCTGTTCTTCCAGCCCTGTCTCCTCCCCATTAACACACCCATTCCTTCTGGTCTCCTCTTCATATCTTCTAGTTTCCCTGCTCCACTTCTATTTACTGCTCCATCTTATTCTCCATGTTCCCTCACAGGAGCTCTGACCCAAATTTCCTCTCTTCCCTGATATTCCGTTTGTTTTCCTCGTTCACTGTTTGTAGTGATTTTTCTGCTAACTTGTTTGACTGTAGACGGTAAGGGCTTGATGTGGTCTGCTTGATCTGATGTATCAAAATTCCTGAAATGAGCCACTAGTGAATTGTAGGCAATTATTTGTTATTAATTCAGTGTGAATCCCAGGACAAACTGATTTACAGTGTGTTATGTTGCTACTTGAATTATTGTTCAATATCTCAATTTCAAAAATATTTTAGTAGTGCACTATTAAGAGAAAATATTTAAATCAAATAGAGTGGTGCCAATTTTGGACCAAGATTGCTCTTAAATTGTATGTGGTTTCAGTGGTTCTTTTGAATTCTGTCCCTGTATTTATTGCTGGTTTCACTCTTGACAATTTTATCTTCAATAACTGCACTCATGCTTCACCCAAAATAGATTATCTCAAGTGCTGTTGTTGCACTTCTCAATACTTGGATGGGCACTGTAGATTATGGTTAGCATTTGTGACCTCATGCTGTGTAGTGTTATTCCATGATGTTTGCATGGAATCTCGTCATGTGCATCAACTTTATCTCTGTAGTCCCATTAAGATTTTATACCTGAAGATGTATGGGCTTTACCTGTTGTCCATTCAGCTAGAATTACTCTCTTAACTTATTGTAAGGTTGGGCCACTTTGTGTTTGCTTTTCATTTGTCAATTTTTTTTTGGAAATGGGTAGTATTTGAGTCACATTTACTTCAACTTCCAACTCCTGCAGGTTGCAGCAACATGGTTTTTATAGCCTCTCTTGGGAGCATGTCTATTATGACCCATGACAGGAGTTAGTGTCTGTGACCTGGTGTGCCTAGGGCAGCCCTCACTGGAAATGCCAAGGAAATGCAAAAGAGAGAGCAGATACTCTCAAGACTGGTGGGTAACACTGAAGTTAAACTCCCCAACCAGTCACAAACTGTGCTTCTGATTCCTTCTTGGTTATCAAGAAGCGGGGAAAAAAAAAAAGGAGAAATCACACAGCCCCTTTATTGCATTCCAGTTCTCTGGCTCCCAGTCAGCACCTAGGTCCAGTACAGTGAGAAGTTATTTTAAAACTCTGCTCACATATACAAAATGTTCTTCTGACCCCAAAGGGTCAGCCACCTTACCAGGTCAATATAGGTTTGGATCTTACCCCAAATACCATGCTGCCAGTCAATCCTTTAGTATCTAAAACTAAAGGTTTATTATAAAGAAAGAAGAAAGAACAAGAAGGGAGATTTTAACTGGTAAAACAGTCACATACATACAAAGACTTCAAAATACATCAGGTTCCTAGCAGTACTGGTGAGTTTGCTGGCTTGAAAGTCCCTCTATAACACATCCACAGCTTGGATGGGTCATTCTGTCCTTTGTTCAGAGCTTAGTTTGTAGAAAAGTTATTCCAGAGGTAAGAAGCAGGATTGAAGACAAGAAGCAGGACTGAAGACCAAAAACAGGACTAAAGACAAAATGGAGAAGATGCAGCTGCCTTTTATAGTCTTTTGCCATGCAGCTTGATTTCCTTTGTTCCAAACACAAGCTGCCCAGCACATGGCCTGGAAGCCTTAGTCATGGTCTACACTACGAGTTTAGGTCGAATTTAGCAGCGTTAGATCGATTTACCCTGCATGTGTCCACACAACAAAGCCATTTTTGTCAACTTAATGGGCTCTTAAAATCGATTTCTGTACTCCTCCCCAATGAGGGGATTAGCGCTGAAATTGACATTGCCGGGTTGAATTTGGGGTAGTGTGGATGCAATTCAATGGTATTGGCCTCCAGGAGTTATCCCAGAGTGCTCCATTGTGACCGCTCTGGACAGCACTCTCAATTCAGATGCACTGGCCAAGTAGACAGGAAAAGCCCCACGAACTTTTTAATTTCATTTCCTGTTTGGCCAATATGGCAAGCTGATCAGCAGAGGTGACCATGCAGATCTCATCAGGAGAGGTGACCATGGAGTCCCAGAATTGCAAAAGAGCTCTAGCATGGACCGAACGGGAGGTACTGGATTTGATTGCTGTATGGGGAGATGAATCTGTGCTATCAGAACTCCGTTCCAAAAGAGGAAATGCCAAAATATTTGAAAAAATCTCCAAGGACAGAGGCTATAACAGGGACCTGCAGAAGTGCCGCATGAAACTTAATAAGCTCAAAAAATCAAAGAGGCAAACGCCTGCTTGGGGTCAGAGCCCCAGACATGCTGCTTCTATGATGAGCTGTATGCAATTCTAGGGGGTGCCCCTACAACTAGCCCACACCTGTACGTGAACTCCTGCAAGGGAGTCTCACGCAACAGGGATGAGGATTTTGGGGAGGAGGAAGATGATAGCGCACACCAGGCAAGCAGAAAAACCGTTCTTCCCGACAGCCAGGAACTGTTTATCACCCTGGAGCCAATACCCTCCCAACCCGGGCTCCCGGACCTTGAAGGTGGAGAAGGCACCTCTGGTGAGTAAATATAATACATGGTTTAAAAGCAAGCATGTTTAATGATTAATTTGCCCTGAAGACTTGGGATGCATTCACAGCCAGTACAGCTACTGGAAAAGTCTGCTAAAGTGTCTGGGGATGGAGCGGAAATCCTCCAGGGACATCTCAGTGCAGCTCTCCTGGAGGTACTCCAAAAGCCTTTGCGAAAGGTTTCTGGGGAGGGCAGCCTTATTGCGTTATCACGCCAGGCCAGTAGCACATAGTCTGGAATCATTGCATAAGAAAGCATGGCAGCATGTGGTCCCGGTGTTTGCTGGCACTCAAGCAGCATCCGTTCTTTATCTCTCTGTGTTATCCTCAGGAGAGTGATATCATTCATGGTCACCTGGTTGAAATAGGGGAATTTTATTAAGGGGACACTCAGAGGTGGCCGTTCCTGCTGGGCTGTTTGCCTGTGACTGAAAAGAAATCATCCACGCTGTTAGCCACGCGGTGGGGGGAGCGGTGAAGCGATCATCCCAGAGAATTGGGTGTGGGGGGGGAGGGGTTAGTTGGATTTGTGCTGCACGTTAACCCGAAAACATCAGCTCCTCCTTTTACATGGCCAATGTGTCTTTTTCAGTTTTACTCTCCCTTTTTTTCCTCCCACAGCTGCAAATGTTTCAATGCTGCCACTAGCATCGCCGTCCCAGAGGCTAGCTCAGATAAGAAGGCGAAAAAAATGCAATTAAATGTTCTCTGAGCTCATACAGTCCTCCCGCACTGAAAGAGCCCAGCAGAATGCGTGGAAGCAGACAATGTCACAGTCCAGGAAAGCACAAAATGAATGCGAGGACAGATGGCTGGAGCAACAGGATTGGTGGTGGCAGCATGCTGAGAGGAGGCAGGATGCAATGCTGAGGCTACTGGAGGATCAAACTGATATGCTCTGGCATATGGTTGAGGTGCAGGAAAGGCACAGACCACCACTGCAGCCCCTGTGTAATCAACCGCCCTCCTCCCCAAGTTTCATAGCCTCCTCACCTCAGAGGACTGCCCAAGCAACAGAAGGCTGGCATTGAATAAGTTTTGAAGTGCAGTGTGGCCTTGTCCTTCCCTCCTTCCCCACCCCGCCCGGTGCTTCCCTCTTCCCCCACCCTTCCCGGGCTACCTTGGCAGTTATCCCCCTATTTGTGTGACAAATTAATAAAGAACGCATGAATTTGAAACAACAGTGACTTTATTGCCTCTGCAAGCGGTGATCGAAGCGGGGAGGGGAGGGCGGTTGGCTTACAGGGAAGTAGAGTGAACCAAGGGGGTGGGTTTTCATCAAGGAGAAACAAACAGAACTTTCACATCGTAGCGTGGTCAGCCACGAAACTGGTTTTCAAAGCTTCTCTGATGCGCAGCGCACCCTGCTGTGCTCTTCTAACCGCCCTGGTGTCTGGCTGCGTGTAATCAGAGGCCGGGCAATTTGCCTTAACTTCCCTCCCTGCCATAAATGTCTCCCCCTTACTCTCACAGATATTGTGGAGCACACAGCAAGCGGTAGTAACAATGGGACTATTGGTTTCGCTGAGGTCTAACCGAGCCAGTAAACTGCGCCAGTGCGCTTTTAAGCTTCCAAATGCACATTCTACCACCATTCTGCACTTGCTCAGCCTGTAGTTGAACAGCTCCTGACTACTGTCCAGGCTGCCTGTGTATGGCTTCATGAGCCATGGCATTAAGGGGTAGGCTGGGTCCCCAAGGATAACTATAGGCATTTCAACATCCCCAACGGTTATTTTCTGGTCTGGAAAGTAAGTCCCTTCCTGCAGCTGTTCCTGAAGATGCGAGCGTCCTGTACCTTTCCTGGCCATCCCACATTGATGTTGGTGAAACGTCCCTTGTGATCCACCAGTGCTTGCAGCACCATTGAAAAGTACCCCTTTCGGTTTATGTACTGGCTGCCTTGGTGGTCCGGTCCCAAGATAGGGGTATGCGTTCCGTCTATCACCCCACCACAGTTAGGGAATCCCATTGCAGCAAAGCCATCCACTATGACCTGCACATTTCCCAGTGTCACTACCCTTGATAGCAGCGGCTCAGTGATTGCGCTGGCTGTTTGGATCACAGCAGCCCCCACAGTAGATTTGCCCACTCCAAATTGATTCCCGACCGACCGGTAGCTGTTTGGCATTCCAAGCTTCCAGAGGGCTTGTGAACTGTGAGGGCTGCTCTCATCTTGGTATTCTTGCGCTTCAGGGCAGGGGAAAGCAAGTCACAAAGTTCCATGAAAGTTTCCTTACGCATGCGAAAGTTTCGCAGCCACTGGGAATCATCCCAGACCTGCAACACTATGAGGTCCCACCAGTCTGTGCTTGTTTCCTGGGCCCAGAATCGGCATTCCATGGCATGAGCCTGCCCCATTGCCACCAGGATGGCCAAATTGCCAGGGCTGTGCTTTGAGAGAAGTCTGTGTTCATGTCCTCATCACTCTCGTCACTGCACTGCCGTCGCCTCCTCGCCTGCTTTTGCAGGTTCTGGTTCTGCATATACTGCATGATAATGCGCGAGGTGTTTACAATGCTCATAACTGCTGCGGTGATCTGAGCCATGGTATGGCGTCTGCAGGAGAGCAGAGCTGCAGAGGAAGCGGTGGTTGGATGACCAGTTTTGCAGATCTACTGCACTGTCTGCTGCCAGGACACAACAGCTGAGTGGGCTGCAAGCTTGCTGTGGTATGGTGAGACAAGAGCAGCTGAGCAGAGTTGCAGCGGAAGCGGCGGATGACGACGGTTATATAGAGAACCTGCGAGACCACCAGGAGAGCAGAGTGGCAGCGGAAGCAGTCATTCGATGACGACGGTTTGAAGACCTACTGTACCGTCTGCTGAAAGCAGTATGGCGCTGGCACGGAAAAAAGGCGCAAAACGATTGTCTGCTGTTGCTTTCATGGAGGGAGGGGCGACTGACGACATGTACCCAAAACCACCCGCGACAATGTTTTTGCCCAGTCAGGCATTGGGAGCTCAACCCAGAATTCCAATGGGCGGTGGAGACTGCAGGAAATGTAGGATAGCTACCCACAGTGCAACGCTCCGAAAGTCGACGCTAGCCTCGGTATTGTGGATGCACTCCGCCAACTTAATGCGCTTAGTGGGGACACGCACAATCGACTGTATAAAATCGCTTTCTAAAAAATCAACTTCTATAAATTCAACCTAATTTCGTAGTGTAGACATACCCTTAGAGTTCTGTCCATAGACATGTCCCTGCATGCCTTGCTGAGTCGTTAGGTGTATCCCTTGCCTTCTCTGAAGAGGTCAATTGTATAGCTGATGTCCCTTGATGGGCAGTCAAGCAGGCTAGGCAATGCTAATGCCAATCAGTCTGGGGGTGTCATCTAGATGCACAGCACTAATTAGGAACTACAGACATACCATACATATAACTTACAATACAAAAATGGTACAAACACATAAATGAGATTATCAGACCTGGCAAATTGTAACATTTTTGCAGATACCTTACATGGCATATCTGGCATAACTCATTGCAATTTTACAATATTGGTATTCATAATAACCTAAAGTGCCTCCCAAATTCCATACAGCCTCTGACCCCTGTGGCTCTGTTTCATGCAAGGGCTCTGGGTCTCTTTGTCCCCCTACCAGATCTTCTCTCCCAGATCTGTGGGTCAAATTCTGGTCTCAGTGGTTTTCCTTATTTACAGCAGTATAATTAAGAAAAGAATCTGGGGCTATGTCCCTGCCCCTGCCTTCTTTGCGGGATCTCTGCCCTCTTATGCCCTGCGAGTCTGTTCCCCTAATACTTACCCCAAATCCTCTACTGTATAACAGAATAGGATGCTCCTTGAAGATGCACTTTCAAAGCATATCTATGAAGGGTAGATGTCTTTGCTCTGCAGTAGCAAGGATAAGGTGAGTTTTCAAACTAATGAGAGCATCGATTGTTCTAAGCATATGTAGTCATTAAAAGTTTCCATAAGTTTATCATAGGTGTTAATGTGACATGGAATTGTGTGTCTGGGAAAGAGAACTGGATAGAAATGTGGTTTGTTTTTAAATCTGGCCTTTTTTAGTAGCCACAGATACTTGATTTCAGAGTACAATGTTCAGACCATCTGAAATATTCTGTAGTCAAATATGCACATCACAATCAAGATTCAGTGCCTGGTAAAACTGGTTGAAAGTGTATATTAACATTCTTGCCAGACAACATACTATACAAAATAATTCATCACTGGATTTTATTCTGCAGGTCAATAGCGCCTTTATATATTTGTTTTTTTTAATATTATCTTTTTTGATGAGATTACAAGTTTGGTAGAGAAAGATAATAGCGTTGACATAATATGCTTCAATTGTTGGACTTTGTACCACAAGACACTTTTAAAAAAAAATAGAACAATATAAAATTAACATGGCACACATTAAGTGCATTAAAAACTGGCTAATTGATAGGTCTCAAAATGTGATTGTAAATGGGGATTCATCATCACATAAGTATATTTCCAGTGGGGTCCTGTAGGGATCAGTTCTTGGCCCTACTAATTTTTATCAATGACCTAGAAGAAAACAACATAAAATAAACACTGATAAAGTTTACAGATGACACACAAATTGGGTGAGTGGTAAATAATGAAGAGGACAGGTTACTGATTCAGAGTGATCTTCATAGCTTTATAAACTGAAGCAGACAAACACTATGCATTTTAAAACTGCTAAGAGTAAATGTATACATCTAGGAACAAAGAATGTAGGCCATACTAACAGGATGGGGGACTCTATCCTGTAAACTTCAAAAACAGACTCCAATGAGAGACTGCTGAATTGGAATTAATTTGCAAACTGGACACAATTAACTTAGGCTTGAATAAAGACTGGGAGTGGATGTGTCATTACACAAAGTAAAACTATTTCCCCATGTTTATTCCCCCGCACCCACTGTTCTTCACACGTTCTTGTCAACTGTTGGAAATGGCTCACCTTGATTATCGCTACAAAAGGTACCCTCCCTCCCCCGCTCTCCTGCTGGTAATAGCTCACCTTACCTGATCACTCTTGTTACAGCGTGTATGGTAACACCCATTGTTTCATGTTCTCTGTGTATATAAAATCTCCCCACTGTATTTTCCACTGCATGCATCCGATGAAGTGAGCTGTAGCTCACGAAAGCTTATGCTCAAATAAATTTGTTAGTCTCTAAGGTGCCACAAGTACTCCTTTTCTTTTATCCTGTAAGTATGGCTTACATTCTTTGTTCCATGACTTTTATGGGGTCATGGTGGATAATCAGCTGAACATGAGCTCCCAGTGTGACGCTGTGCCCAAAAGATCTAATGTGATCCTGGGATGCATAAATGGGAATCTCGAATAAGTGTAGAGAGGTTATTTTACCTCTATATTTGGCACTGATGCGATCGCGGCGGGAATATTGTGTCCAGTTCTGGTGCCCACAATTCAAGAAGAAATTGGAGAGGGTTCAGAGAAGAGCTACAAGAATGATTAAAAGATTAGAAAACTTATAGTCATAGATTTAAGAAGCTCAATCTAGGTAGTTTAACAAAGAGAAGGTACAGGGGGTAACTTGATTTCAGCTTATAAGTATCTACATGGGGAACAAATATTTAGCAGAGAAAAGCATAACACGGTCATATGGCTGGAAGGTGAATGTAGGCAAATTCAGACTGGAATTAAAATGTTTAACTCTGAGAATAATTAACCATTGGAACAATTTACCAAGATGATGATAGATTCTCCATCACTGATCATTTTTAAATCAAGATTGGATGTTTTTCTTAGAGTATAGAATTATTTTGGGGAAGGTTTATGGCCTGTGTTATACAGGAGGTCAGACTAGATTATCATAATGGTCCCTTCTGGCCTTGGAATCTATGACTATGAATCTTTTTCTTTCATTTCAAAATTCTTGAAGATTTCAAATATCTTAAGGCAGTAAGTTTGGGCTTTAAAATAACATGACTACACTATTTTTCCTAGTGTAGACACGACCTAAGATACACAAACGCAAAAATTTAATGTGGCTCTCCAAGGAATTAGGAGAGGAACATGATATGTATTGGAGCACTGAATTGTATCACCATTTGAAATAATGTTTACTTTTATTTCACTGCTAGAGAGAATTATGTGCAGAGTTTATTTCAGCAATTTAAAAATAATTCTTGCCAGGCTAAAAACCAGGGTATTGAAGGAAAGGTACCTTGTTTCCATTCCAAAATTCCACTAACAGGTCAGAAGGTTCCTGCACTACATTCTTTGCAACTCATGCAGAAGAACTCATGCAGTTGGGTTGGAGCCAAACTGGTTCCTGCTCAGTCAGAAAGAATTTTTACACTTCTGTGAGAAATGAATATGAGAAACCTGATGCTGATTATATCAATCCAAGTTACTTAAGCTTGCTGCCTATTATATTAATTATTAGCTATACACCAATTGCTCAGATATTGAAAGCATGGTTGATTAGTTTTTATGGTTTTTTAAAAAGAAGTGCAATGCAGTAAGCTATAATTTTGGTATAAATTCAGGAAAAGCTGGAGTAACGTTATTTAGAGCTCTAAAAAAAGAAAGAAGATCAAAAATACAAAAGTAACTAAAATAACCATGTTATGAGATTCTATTCACACTATTTTGAGTGCTAAGAGGAATAATTGTTTAGTTTGGACTTCTAACAGTATGCTGCAGATTAACTTTTTCCCTTAGAAAAAGTGATTTTTTTTGAAATTATGATGAAAAGACCAACTAAAACAAGCAGTGAAGTATATCCCTTCTGGCTCTAAGATGGATTTCTATTATTCCCATGAATGCTGCATTAGCTTAGGTAATTAGAGAATAGGAAAGGAGACTACCCTAGTAAATGTAATCCAGATAGACAAGCAGTGAATTTGTATAAACTTCAGAGAGCTATATTATGTTAAGTCCAGATTCCTAAAGTGGCTGCTGCTGTCGTATCTTTGGTCAAAAGCATAGTCATCCAATCAGAAGGAGATGTCCCTTAAGGTCCAGAGTAATCAAAAAATATAATCTTTGAGAGAGAATTTTGTTGCTTCACATGCAATTAGGCAGCCCTATTATATCTGCCACATCATTTTTAAAAGAGCTATAGTAGCATGGTGCAACAAATTTGAAAAAATCTGCAGAAGATAAATTGTTTAGATATGTATTGAGTAAAATGCACCATCTAGCCCCATCTTTTATGTTAGGTGTTTGCAAGGATGCACTGAAATTATCTGCAAGTTATGTATGCAAATGCAGTGTAAAAATACACGTGACTACACCCATGGACAATAGATCGCCATGATAAGCAGCTGTTAAATTCCAGCAAAGTTTTGTAGAGTGAGATTATTTGGGAAAATATTTGAAAAGGCTGAAGCTGAGCATGAAGAAAAAGAAAAGCATGTTATACCCTCAACAAAGCTCCCTAGGAAAGTGAACAAAGATCATTCCTCTATGCCAGCAAAAATATTTCAGCAAGAAAATCTGATATGGAGGAAATAGATTGTGGAAAGAAGAGGAAAGTTGGCAAATTAGCTCTCTTTCAGCATTAGATCAATTTATGTTGTCTGAATATCTCTCTCCAATGAAGAGGATATCAACATTGGGGAAGATGGGTGCATTTTCAGAAACAACAGGGGAATATGTTTGGTAGTAGCGGTGGGTACAAAAATGTTCTGTGAATTGCCTGAATGAGAAAAATCTCCTTGCTTTGGCCACACTCACTTCTTTTGCATTCACTTTTCACAAACATTTGAATGAATAAAAGGTTATGTTTTCAGCAAACTAATTTCAAATTTAGTTCAGGAATATTAACATAAAATATATTTTAAGCAAACAAAAAAAGGAGGTGAATGAATATCTGAACACAGCCTTTGCAGCTAGGGCTGCATATGCATATTGTGTGTGTGTGTGTGTGTTTTAAAATTAACGCAAACTGTGATCATGACAGAAACTTACATATTGATAAATATAATAAATTGGGAATATTTTATACAGGCTGGGAAACTTTTTAACACAGAATGGGGACAGGCTTCCCAAAATTCCTCACCAGACTCTCCTGGCATAGAAACAATTCAACCAGCCAGACAATGCAATAAAGAAAAAATTTAAATTAAAACTCTGCACTCAACCAATAAATCTGACTGTAGCCTATTTTGTTTTATTTGTTAGGAATGATGCCTCTGTGTGGCCCAGAAAAGAAACACATTTTAAATATTTCTATAAACAAGATTAGGACAGTATCTGTTCACTTTCTCTTAAGTGCTATATCCCAAGGGATTCAAAATCACAGTGATTCCTCCTACCCCCATCTCTCTATTTGATTATAAGAGTTACGATCATCCAAGTAATGAACAAAAACAGTACCTTTTAACTCCTGGCTAATCCCAATTAATTAACATATATGAAATGTTAAGAACATAGGAATGGCCATACTGGTACAAAGCAGTGGTCCATCTAGCCCAGTATCCTATTTGTGACAATGGGCAACATCAGACTTTTACAAAGAAGGTGCAAGAAACCTCATTGTAGATGGTTATGGAGGGGAAGTTCCTTCCTACCTCTTATTGCTTAGTGGCTTGCTTATGCCCTGGAGTGTAAGTGTTTATATCCCTTCTAAAATGTTTTTAGCTTATCTGTGGATGTTCTTATTATCCCTATAAATGTCTAATCCTTTTTATGAATCCTACTGAGCTCCTTATCTCAGTGATAACTTCTGGCACTGCATTCCACAGGTTAATTTTTCATTGTGTTAAAAATATTTCCTCTTTTAAAATTGTTGCATGTCAGTTTCATTTATTGATCTCTTATTATGACAGAGCTCATTTTACCCCTTTTATATCATTCATTATTTTGTATACCTCAATCACCCCCTGCTCTTATTCATTTTTTCCTGAACAGTCCCAGTCATTTCAGTGTTTCCAAGTATGGAAGTCTTTTTTTCCATGCTTCTAAATCAATATTGTTACCCATTCCTGAATAAGTGGAATACTGAATATCTAACACTCTGTAAACGATTCACAGAGCATCAGAAAAAATTTCAAAATAAGTAAAAGATCATGAACGGCACATGGACATTCTCTGAGCAGAAAATGAGCCTAATATTTGTCAGGTCATTCATTGTAAATGGAACCCTATTTGGCAGTCACTTTTGTACTGTTTGTTTTGTCATCTGCTAATGCTACTGATATATTGTCTGTTGGATACTTTTATAGGCACATTAGCCCTACTTGGGATGAACAGTGAGCCCTAAAGATTTTTTGTGGCAAAACTTCCAAATGTAGTGTGTGAAGTTTCTAATGTTTCTTCTGGTGAAATTTCCCAGTTTAATTGCATTTACTCTGACACAAACGTCACTACTACACATGCCCTACTCCTTGAACCTCAGAAAAATTGCTATCTAAATGATTCAAGGAAAACATCTGCTGGAAAACTGCATAGCAGTGCTTATTTTCAAAGGTGCTGAGAACTCACAGCTCTAGCTGAAGATAATGGGAGCTGCTACTCACCACCTCTGAAAATCAGGTCCTTAAATAATGGCCATTATTGTAAACTATTAGGAAGAAATAGTAGTATTACCTAGCAACTGTTTTCAGGTTTCAGAGAGTTTAATTGGACAAGAGTGCAGAGTTACCCAATTAACGAAAAGGATTAGTTGTGGTCTAAAGTGTAGAGGACAGTTTTTTATTCTATCTATCTAATTCAGCTATGATCATCTTTTTTTTAGTAAAAGCAAATATTTTTGTTGTGCTCTTTACTGTTCCTTTTTTATGTGGAAATGTGGCCTCACAAGCATTTTAAAAAATATCTCCCTACTTTTTTGCATTTGCAATATCAGGTCTTCACTTTCCTCTCTCTTTGCTGAAGGATCTTCACAAGGTCTTTGAAGAATCTGAATTATTCTGTAACATGAGGCTTTCATGTAAGCTGTTGCTCTCCCTCCCTTTTAGATGATCTAAGAACTAGTATCCCCTCTCCCTCATTTGGGAGATGGAGTGGAGAGCTGTAGTTTAAATTATAGCCTTACATGACATCCCTATTAAAGTCCTTAGCCAGGTGTAAAGGTATAGCTATACTGACAAACCCTCCTAATGCAGACATAGCATATACTGGCAAAAAATGCTTTGCTCATATAGCTTATATCGGTTCCCCAAGCAAAATAAACTATACCTGGAAAAGCACTTTTATTCAGGCTTAAGCTGTGTCTGCACTAGGGCTTTTGCTGGTATAGAAATGTCATAAAAAAATCTCACTCGTAACAACAATACCATACTGGAAAAAGTTTCTGCTGTAGACCTGGCTCTTCAGAGTAAATGGTAAAGTGCTTCAGAAAAGAGATGAAAGTGCAGGCCTTATATTTCTAATGTAAAAGATAATCAAACATAAATGGTTCATCTACAACATTCTTTTTAAAAAAGCAGCCCACAGCTCTGGAGGTTTGTGAAGGAGGTGATAGATGGGATGAAGTGAGAAGTCAGGAGTGTGGCTGATTTACAAAGTCAGAAGTAGGTGTAGGCTTTGGAAAAGCAAGCGAGCAGTTTTAAATTGGATTTGAAGCTAGATATAAAGGGATAACAGATACAGTCTTGGGACCATATTCTAGACCCTGCTGTGGCCCCATTGCATGTTCCGCTGGCATAAGGTGGCCATAAAGAAGCCAGAAAGAGCCCCCTGGAGAATACTCTAGTGCTGTGGGAACGTGTAGGGCTGAAGTAGGGACACTTACATTGCCCTCCTGTGTACACTTCAGGTTATGAGAATGCAGGAGCTGTGGGAGACCACAATGTACTTTGGCTACTCTGGGGTACAAAGCCTTACCTGGCTACCTATGAGCTGCTCCTGTAAAGCAGAACAGTACTCAGAGTCATGCCAGCCTCCAGAGCAGCTCAGGATTACGGAGACATAAAGCCGCCTTTCCACTTGTCCTGGGCTGGGCCTTCTGTGCTGAACCAAGCTGTTCTTGGATTATAGAATCTGGTCTCCTCAAATTTAGAGTAAGGTTAGGGAACATCAGAAAAGTGGATTGTGATTTTGGGAAGTATGAATAGCATGCAGATGTATGTTTACTCAGAGTTTGGAAACAAACTCCACTTAATCAGAAACTTGCTCATTCACAGATGTATAATAAACTTTTAATAAGATGTAATGTCATGAATGCGTTGCTTATAGGATAAAGACTGGATATATATTTTCTGTGCATCAGTCAGGATGCAGATTGTCTTATGATACAATGAAAATGTGAGAGACTGGTGCAGTGCAGTATCAAAAGTTTCTGTTTTGGAGAATTAACCAATGTTTTGTTTTATTTCCTATTGTTTTTAAAAATAATTTGGTCAAAAAGATAGTCACTGGAGTATAGTGCAGTGACAGGATAATAGTATTCTCCTTTGAAAATGAATGTCTCTGCCAAACCACAATGTTTATGTTCTATGTATGCCGTTTATACTCCTAATCATCTTATAACGCCACAAGATACCATTATTATATCACAGTTTTGGGGTTGGGTTGTTTTTGGCATTTTTCTTAATTTTATAGCTTCAGAAAATTCTCATCAGTGAAGTAGTAGAAAAATGATTTTTTTAATTATAAAAGGTAAAGAGTAAATACATAAACACACTCAAAAGAAAATTGTATCTGGATAAAACTGCAACCAAGAATTTAATTTCTCCCCCTTCCTTTTTTAAATTAGCTGCTTACCCATTCATAATAAAAACCATACAGGCCTTGGTCAAAACATTGCCCTTTGGTGATAGATCTGAAGATATCTCTTGTTTTATCTAGTAAACAGATTACCCTAATGATTTTGATTTTGCAATGCTAATATTGTTTTATATGAAAGTAGCTGCTTTACCTAAATGCATCCTGAATCTTGAAGTTAACTTGATGTGAATGAGTAGATTCTTGTTTTAGGATGATCATATCATTTTTAGTGTCACTTTTTAGGTATAATTGTATGCTGAACTCCCTGCAGGAAATTCAAGGATTGTAAATTCCAAAGGCAAGATGGGGTCAGGACAGAATGGAATATGAGTGCCTTTCAGCTTGGTCATAGTACAGGTATCAATCATGTCTCAACTATTATTATTTAGCCACAAATAAACACAATGGAGGTTTTGGGACACATTTTTTTTTTATTATGCTGTGACTAGAGGGCATTCTTTAAAAATAACAAAATCAGCAAGTGAAGAACCTGCATACATCATTATTTAAAATAGATCAGCTACCTTGACTGTGATATAACATACTCCCTTATTCTGAAATCCTTACTGAGGGAAAACTCACATTAAATTGGGATTCAATGGGAGCATTGGCTGGCTACTCCTTCTAAGGCAGTGATTCTCAGCCAGGGATACGTGTACCCCTGGGGGTACGCAGAGGTCTTCCAGGGGATACATCAACTCACCTAGATATTTGCCTAGGTTTACAACAGACTATATAAAAAAGCACTAGCGAAGTCAGTACAAACTAAAATTTCAAACAGGCAATGATTTGTTTATACTGCTATAAATACTGTATCAGCAGTTCTCAAACTGTGAGTGAGTTCATTTTAATGGGGTTGCCAAAGCAGGTGTTAGACTAGCTGGGGCCTATGGCAGAAAGTTAAAGCCCAAGCTGTGCGGCGTGGGGCTGATGCCAAAGCCTGAGGTTTTTAAGTGAGGTGAAACTTGGGGTACACAAGATGAATCAGATACCTGAAAAAGGTACAGTAGTCTTGACAGGTTCAGAGCCACTGTTCTAAGGAATGAATCTAGTCTTCCTGCTCATTGCATTCCGCTTGCTCCTGTATTTCCAAGTTCTCTAGTAGTGAGTTCATGCTTTGCAAAGGGCTTCCGCCTCCAGCACTATTGCTCATGCAGTGGGCCTCCTGCACTTCTCTAGCATGGTTGTGCCATATAAGAAAGTGTATGGATTGTACCAGAGAAAGTGGGCATCGTCTCCTCATACCTCAGCCAAGAGATACACTTTGTTCCCCCATGATGGGTCAGATGATGAGTGTAACAGGCTTACTGATGTCCTTGGATGTGATCCCAGAGCACTTTTCTGTGCCTCCTTGTATCTTCTTTCCTGCCTCCGTTTCCTCTCTCACTATTAACAGATAATATGGGATCTCAAATGCAGGGTATGATAAATGTATTTTTGAATCTCTGAAGAGTCAACTATTCTATCAACTACCAATTTTTTTTTTACGGAGACTTTGAAATTGATGATCTGTTTGGGGAGACTTAAATTACTCTTAACCTATAGGGAGTTTTTCTTCCTGTCAGATTAAAAATTCTAGATTTCTGACTGTACAGACTCCGTTACTGCAAGTTGTACCCTCTATTGTCTCTCCTCTCTGTGTTTTGATATCTTTCTTTCCCTTCTTGTTTTGCTCTCTCCTATTCCATTGTCAGCCCTTTCTTTCTCTTTTCTCTATTTCTCCCTTTATTCTTCCATTTGATTTTTTAAAATATCTCACATATGAAAATTATCCTTCTCTTCAGATGTATAATTTTAATATAGAATTTTAGCTTAGCTTATCCATATAAAATATATTGGGTGACATTCAGCTTATTGGAGCTATATCAGGGCTGAAATTGGACTGCAGTTTTCACCATAATTATTTTTTGTTATTGAAGTGACTTTCAGAAAGCCACGTTCCATTATTTCCTTTATTCAGTGACTCCTCTCTCACACACCTCAGTATCCTCTAGTCATCACGGGTCCATGTGACTTAGTCTGACTTTTGGAAACTCACCCATTGTTGTATCTCTCTGGTGCAGTCTTCCTCAGGTTGTTTGAGTGAGGTAAGGATTTTGTCATCATGGGTTAGGTTTTTGTGTCTTTAATATTCTCTTGTTAGCCCAGGGATTTAGTTCAGTTCTGCACATGCCACTTCTCCCTCCCTTGCACAAAAAAAAAAAAAAAAAAAAAAAAAAAGGAAAGGGGGAGCTTTGCTTTTGGAGGAGAAGTATAGACCCAGCAGTTGCTCTAGGCTCAGATCCTCATCAGCTGGGATTAAGGGTAGATGACAGGGACGTTCTAGGTTTGACTCCCTGACAGCCTATCCTCACTCCCACATCACCCTGTGATTGACGCTTTGTGAGGCTCCCCTATTGGGATCAATGACAGGACTCACTCTGTACCAGACACAAACAGGTTTTTAGAAGCTCTGTTTAGCATGGTACTGAACATTAAGTTCTAGGTATACTCCCACATGCTACTGAGAGGTTTTGTATTATCACTTTCTAACTCAGTGGTAACATTTATTAAGGAGAGATCATCACAATTAAGGGTGTATAAATTAGCAAACAGGTCATTTTATAGAAACACTTTGTCTCTTTATTAGGACATGTTGCTATGTTGCTCATCTGTTAGATTTTCGTACCAGCAGTTGGAAGAAAATGTTTTTTTCACAAATAAATATCACAGTTCCCCTACCATGTAAGGAAATTATGAGAAGGCTTGAGCCTCCCACTGACTTCTTAATGCTGTTTGTTTCTTCAGAGAAGGAGAGGATTTCCTCTGGAAATACTAGATGTGGATGAAGCTTTTTAATAAAGCCCAAACCTTTTCTAAAGGCTATGTAGCTGTCTTGCATTCCAAGAAATTACACTGAAAAACTTATTTATACTACAGTGAATTCAAGTAAAAGAAGTGGAATAAGGAAAAGATGGGAGTTAATGAGAACCAGCAGGATCTTTGAGCAGAATGCATACTAGTGTAATAAACACCTCAACTCTCCCAGTATCCTTCAGAATAGCAAGCAAATAGCAAGTAATTGAACACATCCCTGCAGTTTTCTTCATTCCACTGTCCAAATTGTCATATAAGAAACTTAAACAAAATAGATCAATTTGTTGTAAACACCACAAGGAAGAAAATAAACACTCTAGACGTACTGGTAAGCTTTGTTCAGGGTTCAGACCAAAAGATCTATGGGCTGTTTCTATCATTGAGGTTTTTTTAAAAAAATCCTTAGACTCAAGGCCCTGAATCAACAAGATACTTAAACATATGACTTCACTGGGACTACTCACTTGCTTGAGTACATGATGATTTTAAGTACTTTGTTGAATCGAGACTTAGCCTTGCTCTTATGAGTTTTCCATTCATCTTGATAATTCTTACGTCTGGAGCAATTCTCCAGATCACTTCACTTATCTGTTGTTGCTGAAATGCCTTATTTTCTTTCTTTGCAATTATTGATATGTTGCCTAATCTTCTTTTCTTTATGCTTCAGCAATCCATATTTCAAACTGAGCAGTATCCATTTAATGGGGTATATTCATATCCGATGAAATATCATTAATTGCAGCACAGTTAAGACGGTGATGAATTTATGTAAGGTCTTCTAAGGTATGTTGTTTGTTCAATTTTAGTTTAGTTTAAATTGTGGGGAACTGGATGACACAGGGGATTGGTAGTGTGATATGGAGTCTTTCAATTCTAGGGGCTCAGATTTTTAAAGATATGTAGGCATTGCTCTGCTCACCATTGCAAAGGCCTAAGTGACTGAAACCTGGTCTACACTATAGCGCTAGGTTGGCAGCATATGTTGACCTAATTAGGTCAGTGTACACACTATAGCCTTGCTTCTCGCTCCCTGCTGGGAGCAGGGCAACTGAACTGGTCTTCTCAGCTCTCTGCTCCACACCAATAACAGGACAGCCGACCAGACACTGCAGGTGCATCTCCCTGCCAGGAGCCTGGCTGCCCCCGGGCTCTTGGCTCCCCACCAGGAGCACGACTGTGCCTGGTGGGGAGCTCCATGTGCAGAGTCCAGTTGGCTGCCGGGCTCCCAGCGGGGAGCTGCATGTAGAGCTGAGAGCCCTCGCTCTCAGCCCTCCGCCCACCCCTCCACTGCCCCTCTTAAGTCACTGGAAATGCTCCTGGTGAGGATGCACACCACTGACAGAAGAAGGACAGTGTGGACATGAACCACTGCAGTAACATAGGTCAACTTAAGTTTATAGTGTAGACATGCCCTTCAGTGGTTAAATTCCATTTTTGAAAATGGCTTGGGGCATTGAGAAGCCTGAGTCCCACTGAAAGTCAATGATGCCTTGAAATGGTGAGTAGAGCAACGTCTAAATATCTTTAAAAATCTAGGTCAGCAGAGTGAATCCAGCTCATGTCCAAATAAAAGTTGTTAAAATTTGATGGCTTTGTTCATATAAATTGATTGAAATATGGTTCAGTGAGTGACTAGTGAGTTTTGAAAGCCAAAGAGGCAAATTTGAATTAGATTGGAAATGGGCAGCAAGCCAGTAAAGTTGATGGAGTCTGCGGTTTGTGTACTCTTACTTTTGAAAGTGAGAAAATAGTTGCTAGAGCATTTTGGAATACAGAATTTTAGCGATTAGGATTTAGCAAGACTATTAAAAGGTAATTGCAGTAGTCTAAGTGGGAGGGATGTAGGCATAAATAAAGACTTTAGCAGAGGCACAATTTTGTTCTCTTTGTCCCCATGAAAAATGTCAAGTAAAGGTGCAAGTTTACAGTACCTGGCACTGTTTTTACACTAGTAATTTACGGTCAGTACGCGTAGGTTCCATTTTGTTCTCACTATGGTCATACTCTTTTTCAGTCAGAAAGAGTTTGAACAGAAAGAGTTAAATTGTTATGAGTTCTTCCTCCAAGTTTTTCATGGTGAGATTCTCCATTTTCCGGATCATAGGAAAAGACGCACTTCAAGCTGTACACAAAGCAAATGCAGACTATTCAGGAAGGCTTTTATTTTCTCAGACTGAAACCTCCCCTTCTGGTGTCACCCCAAATTAATTTTTTTTCTGATGCTAAAAACAATTTGGTTTACACAGCGCCAGGCTGCTGTCTGCTAAATTATACCTGTGCATTTATATGGGAAAGCACTAAAGATGGGCAGAATTTCCTAATCCAAGAAGGACACTGCTTCTGAAAAGAAGCTTGTCCTCCTTTTTCTTCCTCTTTTGTATTATCTGTGCAGCGTGGGAAGAGAGTCTACTATATTGCTGAAAAAGGTGAGATCTTGCAGCTCCATCATCATCATTAACAAGAATCTGCACTTTCCTCGTTACTGAGTTAACGTGTTTACTGTAGGCTGCTGTTTGGCAGTCCTCTGAGATTAACTGTTTCGGGTAGAAAAAGTGTTTTACAGTATTGAGGGCCAAGTAATTTGTCCCTAAAATTACTAAAATTGTATATTCTAGAGAAACAAGAAATGGTACAGGCTGAATGCTAATAGTTGTCTTTCTTGTTAAGAACCTAATGGCCATACTGGGTCAGACCATCTAGCCCAGTGTCCTGTCTTCTGACAGTGGCCACTACCACGTACTCCAGAGGGAATTGTTGCCAATTCAGAGACGTGACTCCCACTATTTTACACACATGAAGTTCTTGCTGGGCCCAGAAGGCATCATGATTAAAGACAAAATAATCACAAATAAGTGACTATTATTTTTTCTTTTTTTAATAATAAAACACAAATAAGCAGTAAACAATGATTACTTCAGTTACAATCTTCTGTATGTCTCTGAATTGTTCTCAGCAGAAATTGCCCCTTAAAAGTGGGTTCACCTCTGGTGGGGACATTCTTTTCTCGGTGACTTAAAACCAAGTATACTATTCCCAATATCAGGAATGAGTCCTTTCTTAGTGTATCTTAGTTAACTAGAACAGTTTATGGATGGGTAAAATAATTTCATTCAAATGTTGGTAATTTCTGTTGTGTTGATCATGTTTAACATAAAGAATATATTACTGAGCAGAGAGGTATGTTATCTATAGTAAGTCAGATGACGCCAATTACTTAAGCCATTCAAGGAATGAACTTGAAACCGGAAAAATAATTAATATTAGGAATTGTAAATTCAAATTAAATCCCACTGTGTTCCTCTGTTTTCCAAGGTTGTCACTGAGGCGGGGTTCAGGATGCAGTGCATGAGCTGCTGTGGGGCTGGCTGGGAGTGGAGGCTCCATGGGGAATAAAGGTGGGGGAGAGAGAGCCGGGCCTCGCCGGAGCCCTAGAGAGTGACCAGGGAGAGCCGGGCAAATGGGCGGGAACCCACCTGTCCCTCCCTGATCCCCCTCCTGCCCGTGCCCCTCAGTCACCTCTGCCCTTCTCCCTGCAGAGGTCACGCTTAGGGTGGTCGCATGTCCCCACCTTCTTTTCCTCAGTTCATTTTCTGAAATATTCCGTTAGTTCCATCAGGTTTTAATAGGAGTGGAAATTCTGTTTCAAATGAGCCCAAACTCTCCTATTTCCTATTTGAATGTCTTCTAGCTCTTTTTAATTTAAATGATTCTTAGAGAGTCTTTAAATGTAAATGGTCATCAGTGGAGATATTATCTTTTCTTAACAATCTTTGGAGAATTCTTCTTGTCTTCCTGTGTTTGGTAAAGAGTTGCTTAAACATTGCCAGATAACTGTGAGAAAGAGAGGTTATAAAACACACATTACTTAAGTAAACTATTTAACCAGTTACGTCTACTAGGTTTCTCACTGTTCTTTGGATCTGTATTACTCAGCTAAAATACAGATTGGAGAATTATTATAAATTTGAGTTTTATTAGCTAAAATAGCTTTTAAAGCAAATAATTTACAGCAGGCAAAATAAAGGTAGGTAGATGGTAGTGTTCACTATGTCAAATTGAACTCCATATGGAATGCCACAATTTTCAAGACATAATAATTCAGGTGAATTAATTCAAGGTCGCATCACAATCTTGTAACAAAGGCAGACTTTTATCTAGTTCTATACTAGTCTGGGCAGGTGACTTTGGTGCCAACATAGAACTCTGGATCCTTATTTATTTCCAGTCAGGTTTATAAGACAAGGGAATTATGGGCTTGTTCATGCTACTTCAATCAAACAATTCTAAAGTAGAATTTAGAAATTTAGGCAAGTTACTTAATTATCAAAGAATGTGAATTCAGTTCAAAATTACCTTGCCCGGGTGATACTCATAGCCAAGCATTGCCACTTACACATGCAAGACTATCACATATTAAACTCAAAACAAAATATGCAGGTAATAACTTTGATGTTATTCTAATTTCTCAGGATTTTTACCAGTACTTTAAGCTCTTACACCACTTTAGCCAAGGGGTCAAACAGTGGTATCAGTCAATTAAAAGTTCATTCCTCTTTTTGTCTAAGAAGCAATCAGTTTTCTAGACCACAAAATGTGTGTGTTATTTTTTGTGTGTGAACTCTTTGAAACACTCAGGGTTTCTCACAGTAACTTTTGCTGTAGCAGAGCACAGTTTCCTATTGCAACAGTACTAGGTTTAGTGAAATGAGTTTCTACAGCCTTAACATTCTCAATTACTTATTGATTTAGAGTAACTTCTCGACGACTGAGACTAAACTTGTTAAAACACAAGTCCACGTTATACATGTTAGTTGTTCATTAACTCATGTACATACTTCTGAGAAGCATTTAGCTTGACATAACCAAGTTGCCACTTGAGTAAACAATACCTCTATAAAAGTCATTTGACTGCTTAGTTGGAACTGGCATAAAGGTGGGTTTTCCAGCTCAGCTTCACAGTTGCAATGATTGGTTTCTCAAGATAGATACAGGGCCAGCGTTCCAAGCAGGTGCTTGGGGCGGCAGTTCCTCTGGCCGCGGCAGCAATTCAGTGACTGCTTCTTCCTTTTGCCGTCCGCGGCGGCAGTTTTTTTCACTGCTTGGGGCAGCCAAAACTTTGGAGCTGGCCCTGGATAGATAGGGAGCTCATTCAGGCAATTCACTCAAGGTGTTATGACAGATATACTCTTATTCTCTTTCTGTATTTCACAGCAGTCTCCTTAGATAGGACTTTAAAAGACAACAGGGTGCTTAGTTGAACCATGCAAAGAGTGCTCCTGCTGTACCTCTCGGACTCTCTGAAGATATTTAGGCTTCAGGGAGCAATGCGTTGAACGACACAAGGTATTTAATATATTTTCTGCTGGGTAGCATGTCCTGATTTCTTTTTTTGGCAACACTGAAGTGGGCCACTCAGAAAGTGACTTTTAATTTGTCAAAGATTTGAAATGTCAAACCAGGAGGTGAGTTGTGTCCCTTTCCATCATCCAGTGAGGAAAAGAGTCTTCTCCTTTAGGCTGCTTGCAACTTTGTCTGGAAAATTCCAATATCCTTATGCAAAACATCTTGTGCGAGACCAGTCTGTGAAGACATGTTCAACATATGGCCCAACAACTATTGGCTTAACTCTGGTCAACAATCTGTTTCTGCAAGCCCCTTTGCTGTGTGATCATTTGACCAACTTTGCACAATGCCATACTCTTTACATCAGCACTCTTGGCTGTTTACAGAAATGGCCCTTTTGATGTTTAGAACAGTCTTTATGTCATGGCTCTTCACACACCTGGGTGGTTCTGTCCTTGTTTAGTAGCTCAGCATGAGGCAATATAAAGTAATCTGACTCATTTGATTGACCAGTCATCAGTTGGAGAAAGCAATTAATTAAATCATGCAACATAGCTGTACACACCTTTGTACCAGTGTGAAATTTCCAAGGGGTACTCAGAGTTGTGAGACACCTCCCAACCTTCTGCCCTTACCATGAAGAAGCCTTAGCATGAAGTTTCCAAGGGTCAGCTCCCTTATTCTCCCAGCCAGAGGCAAAAGATGCACTCCTCTCTCAGCCCACATAGCATCTGCTGTCCCTTGTGCAGGTTTGCGATGTGCATTCTCCACATTCTCAGTCCTCTGAGAGTCTCCTTGTGGTGCCCAGCCTCTTAGTCATTGGACAGTCACAGAATTACAAGACCTGTTGTTTCCAAAGAAACAGTACATAGGGTGACCAGATCGCAAGAGTAAAATGTCAGGACACATGTGTGGGGGGGGCAACCACAGGCGCACAGCCCCGATCAGAGCCATGGGGGTGGGGGACGCACAGCCCTTAGAAGCTGCGAGGTGGGCATATGGCCCCAGCTGCAGCCCCTGCTACAAGCCATGGGGCAGAGGCGCAGGGCCCCAGTTCCAGCCCCCGCCGCAAGCTGCGGGACAGCGGCACATCATTCCAGTTCCAACTCCCATCGCAAGCCGCAGGACTGGGATGCAGGATCCCGATTACAGCCCCAGTTGCAGGACAGGGAAGTGAAGGGTCCAGGTTGCAGCCCCAGTTGCAGGGCAGGGGAGCGAAGGGTCCTGGTTCTAGCCCCGGCTCCAGCCCCAGCTGCAGTCACGGATGGTAGCTCACAGTCCTGCCTTCAGCCCTGGCTTCAGCCGCTGACAGCTGAAGCAAACTAAGTGAGGGAGGTCCAGAATCAGTGACTGCCGTGCCCTCCCTGACTAAATCGTAGACTTCGTTGTAATCCATAGTTAAACATACAGATTTTTTTGAACACTAAACAGACAACAGGGGTAAAGGGCAGGGTTTTTTATTCAGTCAGTAAATCAACTTCACAATTTGCATACCTCTCAAACGTGCCAGAAGTCTAGTACTTCTTGGATGACTTTGCCATAGTCATGACTTGCTTCTGGGCAATCACAAAGCGGTAGAAGTCCTTGCAACACATCCGGAAATTCATTTTGACAGGGAAATTCATTTTGACAGGGTTTTCACACCACACCAAGTCTGTGCTGCTTGGATTCCGGATGTTGGTTCATGCAACTTTCATAATTGAAAATACACACTCTGTGTATGTATTGCTTACTGGTATGCTGAGCATGTATGACACCAGCTTTGTCATGTTTAGGAATTCAGTGCTACCTTCCTTGTTTCTTAGCACTTGAGACCAGAGTTCCACAACTGAGTGTTTGCCAGGCTCCAACATGGAGTTGATGTATTCATCATGGAGCTGATCAAGAGCCCCAGTTTTCTGTAGGTTTACAGCAGTCACAGCCGCAGACTGATCCCTGTATTCTAATCCCCTATTAACTTTGATGTTCAAGCACTGGGTATTGAACAAGTAGCCAGTTGTCAAAAAATCAAACCATTTCTCCAGATTTAGGACTGACACATTGTAAAATTTCATGAAGTCTTTCTGGAGACATTCAGCAGTGACAGGCAGCATCTCAGTTAATGCATTTTAAACTTTGGAGCCGAAGAATTTGTCATTCTTCCGTTGCTGAAGTTTAATTCTCAGATTATTCATTATGGCATACACTTCACATGCTCATTTTCTCATTTTCCAAACAGAGCACAGTATCATTGAAGATTTTCAGGACATTATGGAGGAAAAACAGATGAACCTCAACTTTGCTAGGCCCCTCACCTTGTTTACTGTTTTCCATGTCAGAGAACAGCATCCATAGAGATTTTGGACACTCATCACTGCCCAGAAAAACAAAGTAGTACTTAACAGCTTACCACATATTTACAAGCCTGTTTACAGCTGGGAAAGACTCAACCAGTATGTCGGAACGTGGCACAGTAAAGTGGTATACTCCATATCCACAAAGTCAAACATATCCTTTAGTGCTGCTACTCTCTTTGCAGAACTGCTGAAATGATTGACTGTCTTTATCACCAGAGTCTCAATGTCAACTTGCAGGGTATTGCTAGCACGTTTCATGGCGTTATTCACAACATGGGCAGGGCAGTTTGCAGGCAAGATATTTTTGTTTTGTTTTTTTAAATTCTGGTACACTGATTGTCACTTTCCATAATTCACGTTTGCATTATCAGCGCAGTAAGAAGGCACTTTGTTCAGGTCTAGTTTGTGTGTCGCAAGTTTTTCAAATAATGTGTTGCTTATTGCCTCTGCAGTCTCTTTGCTTTGCTCATAGAAGTCTAACAGTTTATCTTGGACCCCATGTTCAGGTGGCCAGTATCTCAGTGATAAGGGGTAAGTTTACAAATTGCCCTTTTTAGAGGCACCTGTGGCAAGTGAGAAATAGGGACCGTCTGGCTCGCTGAGGTCTTTTGAAAATCCTGTCGAGACCGGCGACAGCACATTTTTGATCAATGCTTCTGCTTTAGTTCAGCCACAGCTGACATGCTTTGCAATCGTTGAATCTGGATACAGGGTAGGCGCCAGTTTAAGTTCACAGTCACATGAGCGATAGGAGTGCTGATGGACTACTGTGTGGTAAACTTGTTAGCTCAGCAGTGATAACCTTGTTATTGAAGGCTTCATTCGGCCTGCTGAAAAAATTTGAAGACCAAAGTATTGCTCTTGTGAGTCTTGGTGTTTTCTTCATGACTGTTTGAATCAGCATGATGCTTAACATCGGACTCGCCGCCATGGTAAATGCTAAATTCGTTCCTGCATGCTTTACAAAAGGCTTTTGAATCACACTTATAGGATTTCCGAATCCAGGTGTAAGTGGTTTCCCATTCTGTCCTGTATTGTTGTTTTTGGTAGTTGGTTCCTCACTTGCTGTTGCCATTTCAGGTGGGGGTTTCGGCTGAAGACCATTAGCTAGATGGCTAGCCACTGAAAAGAATAGCGCAGTCTCTGTGCTTCTTACATGTTATTATGCACCCACTGTAGTTTGTGCTACGGTATGCACTGTGGTTCAGAACTGTAATGTAAACTACATATCCCTACTATAAATTGTATTACACCTGAAAACAACCTGAAAAACCAAAATTGCCAGCAGATAACATAGAGCTCAATTGGGTTTAACAAATAGGACAGCCCCAATCAACTAATTTTCTATTTCACTACCAAGTTTAAAATTTTACCTGAATATGGTAAAACATGGTGTCTCAATCGTACATCAGTCAAGTGCATGCCCCCAGGTAGAGATCCTGCTCGACAGTGTGGGTAAGTGACCTGGGCAGCAACTTAGCAGCGCTCAGCCCTGGCCTGCCCTGGGTGGAATCAGCATGTGCAGAGCTCCAGCAGCAGCCTCTGCAACCCTATCCCCAGCATGGCTGGGCCCCTCCTTTCCCTGGCTCTGCCATGAGCTAGGTGGGCCGGTCTGCACATACTCTGCTGGGGGGAGGATGCAGCTATTACCTTTGCAGGGCACCTGCCCCACCTCCCCTGTGCAAAAACAGGAGAGGAAAGAAAAGCTTGGAAATGGCAACTCTCCAATTCTAACAGCCTCCCTCATTGAACACAGAGCTGCGTCTCATTTCAGAGGCAGCAGTTCTAGCCCTTCCACTGCATCCACAGAACCGGCCATGGGGGACTCCCTGCCTGGATCTGAGCGTGAGGTTCCCTGCCCTGCCCTTCTTAGGGGCACCCCGAGCACAGAGGGGTCCCACTCCAGGGCTGTCACTCAGCCCTGGGTGCCAAGAGCCATTGGAACACTACAGCGCTGGGGCTGGGTCAGGGATCAGCAGCTGCCCAGGCTCAATTGGCTGGGGTGGGTTTTCCTCTCTGTTGTCACTGCAGAGTGAGTCTCCTGAATGGCAAAGCTTTCTGGGGGTGTTGTCCCTGCCCCTTAAAAATAAATTGGCCCCTTCAGTTCACTTTGGATAGGTCGGATCCCAAAGCTCGTTCGCCAAGAGCGGGTTTGGATCTGGTGTAGCACTAAGCCTGGTCACAAATTGCTGGCAGGTGACAGCTGAATTGAAGCGTGGCTTTTGTTCCCAGTCTCAAGGAAAGGGCAGCTCTTTCCAGTACCGGATTTACAATGGCATCAGTGGTGCCATGGCGCCGACCCCTCACTCAGAAGGGGCCCTGGTGTGGCCCACTCCACTTGCGCTGCATCCCCAGGCCCCACCAAACTCACTGGCTCCTCTCTGCCCCCTGATCCCTCCACCCCTTCACTTGATGCACAGGGGCCAGGACACTCAATGCAGAGCCCACTCCTGCTCTTGCAGCAGCAGCAGCCCGAGTACGCTCCACTCCGCTCCCAGGTGCCGGCGTGAGGCCCTTGGCGGCAGTATGGGGGCGTAGATCAAGGAGGGGACGAGGTTCAAATGTGCACACGGCAAGCAGCCTCCCCCCCTCCCGGAGCTTCCCGGGAGCTCCGCGGAGCTAGGTAAGGAGCCTGCCAGCTAGGGTGACCAATCCAGTCCTGTGCCAAATATGAGGACAGATGGCATCCTGACCGTACATTGGGACACTAACAGTATACCACAGCTTACTAGCTCACCTTAAAACATAGCTCTGCTTAACTAGGGTTACCAGATAGCAAGTGTGAAAAGCTGGGACAGGGGCTTGGAGGTAATATGAGACAAAGCCCTGAATTTTGGGAAAGTCTGATAATATTGGGATGTTTGGACGCCCTACTCTTAACACTCAATTAAATTAGTTTATAGAGAAAGCAAGTATATGCTTATTTAATGAAGAATAGATATTCATATGATAGCAAATGGAAATGTTGGAAACAAAGGGTTTTATATACAACAAAATCAACTCATACATTCTAGAGCCTAAACTCAACCAACAAGATTCCTTCTTGTCTAATAAGGTACTGCTTACCCCTTTTAGATTTATTTTATCTCATAATAAAACTACACCTTATGATACTGTATCAAACAGCACACTTCATCTACTGTATCTTTATTACAAATTTATTTGTATAAATCTGGTAAAATAGAAGAAAAAGGTAAAAAGAAATTATTTCACAAACTAGTAAGAGTTTGTGTTTAAGCCTAGCTAGTTAGCTGCTATGAGTTCTGTAGGCACTTCAAGCTGGGGATGTAATTCCCAGCTTCAGAAGTCATATCCATACTAGCTCTGATGGAGCTAGCATGCTCAAAATAGAGCGTAGCTATGATGGTGATAGTAGTAGGAGGGGCTCACCACTCTGAGTAGGTGCATGGCAACTTGGACAGGTACATACTCGGGAAGGCCAGCCCCTCCTGCTGCTGAGTTACACTCCCAGCTCAAAGTGTAGACATACCGTTAGTTACTCAACCTCCATCTCCTCTGTGTGAAACAGAAGCAGCATCTTCTGTTTGATTCTTTAAAGATTTAGGCCTAAGTTATACCAAGTATTCTGGCGTATGTGTGGATGTCTAAATATTATTGTTTTTAATAAGCTCCACATTTTTCTGTATCATTACTACATAACTAATTAGCTTCCCAATTAATGTAAAAATATATTCAAATGGCTTTTTACGTAGTAACCAGTTATAGCATCAATTGGCCTTGCTATATTTGTACACATATTTGTCATTTTTGCCTAAATTCTTGTTTGTTAGTTAACAAACTGTGTAGTCCTGAATTTTACTGGAATGTCTCATACATACTCGAAGAACATAGGGTTGTATCTGCGTGGATCCCACTCCAGGTGTGCCTCATGAATGAGATCAGAATCTTTGAACAGCAATGTCTGTTGGGCTGTGTTTACACTGTGTGTATTCTCTCACCTGAGGACATAAAGGGCATAGCTTCTGCAACTATCCCTTAGTTCCTTCTTGCCACCATGGGCAAACTGAACAGAAGGTATCCACCCACTACCCCTTAGCAGACTTTTACTTTTTGTGATTTTTTTAAACATCTAATTAGGCAGGATAACTTTATCAGTGAAATTCCTTCTTTGTTTCTTTGATTTTTTTTAAATTGAAATTAAATTTTAATTTTATCCTTGGCACTTAGCACTATCTTAACCTGTAATGGCATATTCAAAGCCCTTGAGCTTCAAAAAAAGAACAAGAAAATTCTCAGCGACACTCAGTTGAAGTTGTACCTTCCCAAGCAATTGATGAGAGGAACTTCAGACCCTGAAGAATAGGCATTGACCTTCAAGATGGGACTAGTCACTTCTAAGTCCCACTCAGCCAGTGTCCCTGTTAGCTGGCACACAACACCTAAGGTCAGTACTGGCCAAGGATCTGCAGCACCATTGGACAAGGAACCAAGAATAGTGAAAATCACCCAAGACTGATTCTGCCTCCTCATCAAGAAAGAGAAATCAGAAAACTGGACGAAACATGATTCCTGATGCTGATCCCCCTCTTTTCTCCCTCAGGTGAAGCTTAAACCTTCACTGTCCTCCAAGGTATAGAGCACTAAGCACACTCATACAGCAGGGCCAAGTAATGCTGGCTCACCATCTGGCTTGGAACTGAAGAGACAGAAGACAATTGGTGCCTACACCTGATAGTGTTGGGGATCTTTACACAGATCCTTTTGTTGCAGAGTTTGCTAACCCTTTAGGCTGATGTAATGGAGACCAAGAACATAAGAACGGCCATACTGGGTCAGACCAAAGGTCCATCAAGCCCAGTATCCTGTCCTCTGACAGTGGCCAATGGCAGGTACCCCAAAGGGAATGAACAGACAGGTTATCATCAAGTAATCTGTGCCCTGTCACCCAATCCCAGTTTCTGGCAAACAGAGGCTAGGGACACCATTCCTGCCCATCCTGGCTAATAGCCATTGGTAGACCTATCTTCCATGAATCTATCTAGCTCCCTTTTGAACCCCGTTATAGTACTGGCCTTCACAACACCCTCTGGCAAGGAGTTCCAGAGATTGACAGTGCATTGCATGAAAAAATACTTTCTTGTGTTTGTTTTAAACCTGCTACCTATTAATTTCCTTTGGTGATCCCTTGTTCTTGTATTATGAGAAGGAGTAAATAACACTTCCTTATTTACTTTCTCTGTACCACTCATGATTTTATAGACCTCTATCATATCCCCCCTTAGTCGCCTCTTTTCCAAGCTGAAAAGTCCCAGTCTTATTAATCTCTCCTCATACGGAAGCCGTTCTAGACCCCTAATCATTTTTGTTGCCCTTTTCTGAACCTTTTCCAATTCCAATATATCTTTTTTGAGATGGGGCGACCACATCTGCATGCAGAATTCAAGGTATGGGCATAACATGGATTTATATAGAGGCAATATGATTCTTTCTGTCTTATTATCTACCCCTTTCTTGATGATTCCCAACATTCTGTTTGCTTTTGTGACTGCCGCTTCACACTGAGTGGATGATTTCAGAGGACTATCCACAATGACTCCAAAATCTCTTTCTTGAGTGGTAACAGCTAATTTAGACCCATCATTGTATATGTATAGTTAGGATTATGTTTTCCAATGTGCATTACTTTGCATTTATCAACATTAAATTTAATCTGCCATTTTGTTGCCCAGTCACCCAGTTTTGTGAGGTTATCCTTTTGTAGCTCTTCACAGTCTGCCTGGGGCTTCAACTATCTTGAGTAGTTTTGTATCATCTGCAAATTTTGCCATCTCACTGTTTACCCCTTTTCCAGATTGTTTATGAATATGTTAAATAGGACTGGGCCTAGTACAGATCCCTGGGGGACACCACTATTTACCTCTCTCTGTTCTGAAAACTGACCATTTATTCCTACCCTTTGTTTCCTATCTTTTAACCAGTTACCAATCCATGAGAGAATCTTCCCTCTTATCCCATGACTGCTTATTTTGCTTAAGAGCCTTTGGTGAGGGACCTTTTCAAAGGCTTTCTGAAAATCTAAATACACTATATCCACTGGATCTCCTTTGTCCACATGCTTGCTGACCTCCTCACAGAATTCCACCACACTGTTCGCTGATCTACACTTTTCTTCAGGAATGTGCATGGTTACATCCATTTGAGAGGAGATATGGATGCTGCAGTAACTGCCAGGTCACCTGCACTCTGAATAACTGGAAGATCAGGCATCTCCTCACCACTCACATCCTCACTGGGGCCGGAAGGGTCACCGTGAACATTTGTATCTATGTATCTCAGGAGAGCTCCTTCCTGCTTAGATAGAAAAGCTTCCTTTGTTTTCCTTCCTTTTCTGAATGCTGCCCCAGAAGGGCGTTTTCTTCTTTCACTCATGACCGCTGTTCTGTGCCAGCTATAGTGGCTCTCAACACTCAGTTGAAGGGGACAAATAAGCAGGCTGGTAGCAGGGCCTAAGAGAGGGAAGATATCAGCATCTTAAAGGCCTAACTGGCTCCTACTACTTCAGTTGACTGCCTGTTCTCCTCAGTTGGGTTCAGGGAAGAAGCAGGAAACAGGAAGCTCCCTGAGAAGCTGGTGTTAATCAGTCCAGGCTCCTGGGGGTGCTAGAGAGGTACATAAGAGGGTCCTCCTCCTCTCTCTCCCTGCAGCTCCTGCTGCTTTCTGTTATTCCCTCTCACCTTTTCTCCTGCCTGCCTGTTATGTCTCTTGTGCCCTCCTTCCTTCAGCACAGCACTCCACCATCTCTGTGCATCTAGAGCAGAGAGAATACATATGCACCAGCAGCAGACACAATTTTCTACACCCTGGGTCCTAGTGGTGCCCCCCACAGTCTGGCACCTGAGGCAGCCGCCTCAGTTCACCTCATGGTAAGGCCAGCCCTGGACTAGGTTCTCCAAGAAGTAGTCATTTAAGGTGTCAAGAAACTTTATCTCAGCGTCCATTCCTGAGGTGACATGTACCCAGTCAATATGGGGATAGTTGAAATCCCCCATTATTATTATTATTATTATTGAGATTTTTATTTTAATAGCCTCTCTAATCTCTCTGAGCATTTCAGAGTCACTAACACCATCCTGGTCAGGTCATCTATAATATAGCCCTACTGCTATATTCTTATTTTTCAAGCACGGAATTACTATCCGTAGAGATTCTAAAGTACAATTTAGTTCATTTAAGATTTTTACTTCATTTGATTCTACGCTTTCTTTCACATATAGTGCCACTCCTTCACCACCACGACCTGTTCTGTCCTTCTGATATATTTTATACCCTGGTATTACTCTGTCCCATTGATTATCTTCATTCTACCAGGTTTCTGTGATGCCTATTATATCAATATCCTCATTTAATACTAGGCACTCTAGTTCACCCATCTTATTATGTAGACTTCTAGCATTGGTATATAAGCATTTTAAAAACTTGTCATTTTTTGGCTGTCTCCTATTGCATGACGTAATTGAATGGGACTTTTTTTCATTTGACTGTTTCTCATCAGATCCTCCCTGTATTTTATCATTTTCCATCCTCTCCTCCTTATTAGGACATAGGGAATCTCCATTTATAGATCCTTCCCTAAGGGATATCTGAACCACATGCTCCTCCACATCTGTCGGCTTTCCCCCAGCCCTTAGTTTAAAGAAGTCTTGAAGTAAGATGGTGTAAACTGCATTCAGAGGGGCTCAAAGGTGGGTTCCGTGGGGCTGGTATGTTCAACTGTAGAGCTATGTCCTTTTGGAAGCAAAGGTCTTTTTATCGAAAATGGTTCAAGGTATATACTCTACCCTGTTTCTGATGCCTCAGTGATCAGTGTCTTTGTAGGAGGTGGTGTGGAGAAGGGTACCCCCTTTTGAACATTCTTCAGTGAAAACAGAATGCGAGCTTGGACCACAACATGCATGTGTATTTGATGTCTCATGGGGTTATACACGGATCATAGCCAGCCTTGTAAAGGACGTAAGTGAAGCCTGGCTACTAGCAGTGTCACACATGTGTACACTGACATGTGGGCTAGAAGTTTGAAGCAGGTTCTTACTGTGATTGATGGATTCATTTTGATGCTGGTGATAAATCACCTGGATAGAGTGAAATCTGTCCTCAGGAAGAAATGCTTTTGCTGATTTAGAGTCAAGTAGGGCAATGACAGATCTCTGGAAGAAGATGAAGGACATTGGTCAGATAGCTCAAGACCTGCCTGTTCTTCATCTGCAAACTGTTCTTGCTGATTCCTGTCCACAGTCAGTGGTTTGGCAATTGATGAAATAGAATGTGACCTCTGAATCTTCTTGACTGGTTGGAGGTAGATCAGATCCTAGATGGAAGTCTCCAGTATCTCAAATAGGACCAAGGTGGAGCATTGTAGGGATAAGGTTGGTTAGACTATTGCCATGTGTGAAGTAGATGAGTTGGAACTCTGAAGTGAGTGTCATTTGTTAGGAGAGATCCTCTCTTGACATTTGAATGGAGGGTAGAAATTTCCCTACTGGAAAGTTTAGAGAAGGTGGGTTCCAGCGAGCAAGAAGAGAAGTACACTTTCTCTAGTGCTGATCTTCGAGGTGACATTAGTACCATGAGGTCTGAGATGTGTATTGGTGCAGAGTGTAATGTCATTGAAGACACGGTTGGTGCTGGAGATGTAGCAGCTTCCTCTGACATCAGGTCAGCCAGCACTATGATGCTTCTGTTATCAATGCCACTACCAGTGCCTTGCAAAATTTGCAGATGATACAAAACTACTCAAGATAGTTAAGTCCCAAGAAGACTGCGAAGAGCTACAAAAGGATAACCTTACAAAACTGGGTGACTGGACAACAAAATGGCAGATGAAATTCAATGTTGATAAATGCAAAGTAATGAACATTGGAAAAACTAATAACAACTATACATATAAAATGGTGGGGCCTAAATTAGCTGTTACCACTCAAGAAAGAGATCTTGGAGTCATTGTGGATAGTTCTCTGAAAACATCCACTCAATGTGCAGCAGCAGTCAAAAAAGCGAACAGAATGTAGAGAATCATTAAGAAAGGGATAGGTAATAAGACAGAAAATATTATATTGCCTCTATATAAATCCATGGTACGTCCAGATCTTGAATACTGCGTGCAGATGTGGTCGCCCCATCTCAAAAACGATATATTGGAATTGGAAAAGGTTCAGAAAAGGGCAACACAAATGATTAAGGGTTATGGAATGTCTTCCACATGAGGAGTGATTAATAAGACTGGTACTTTTCAGCTTGGAAAAGAGACAACTATGGGGGGATATGATAGAGCAGTGGTTCCCAAACTTGTTCCGCTGCTTGTGCAGGGAAAGCCCCTGGTGGGCCAGACCGGTTTGTTTACCAGCCGCATCCGCAGGTTCGGCCGATGGCGGCTCCCAGTGGCTGCGGTTCGCTGCTCCAGGCCAATGGGAGCTGCTGGAAGTGGCGCGGGCCGAGGGTAATTTTGACTATACACGATTTTTGCCTTATGCGACTCCACTGTATTGAAGTTTTGTCTGAGTAGCCTATTATGAAAATGCAATAAATAAAATAATTAACAAATAAAATCTACAATTACACTATTTCTCCTATGTCTCCCCCAGAAATGTGTTGCATACCCTGGGCGTTCCTCAGTTTGGGAACCCCTGTTTTAACCAATTGGATCTGTCTTCACAGCCCTTTCAGGTCATCTGTAGTATGATTGATTCTAGACACAAGCTGTCTATAATTAGTGCAATACAAATAGGTCAATAAAATATATGTGTGATATATAGTTATCTATTTTGTTGTCCGCTTCCTTTAGAGGTTTGGTGGCCCCATGGCAATCCCGAGACCCTACATTGTGGAATAGTAATATCTGCCACACAGAAATGTCTTGGACGCTCGCTATAGCATCTCCTGTTGGGCCAATTCGCTATGTTAATGTTTGTTTTCTCTAATCTCATACAGTAGACCCACAGAGTTACGGACACTTCGGGAATGGAGGTTGTTTGTAACGTGGAACAAGACTTTACAGGCTTCAGCCATGAGGGGGTAGGGGCTGCAGCCACAGGGATTGGGGGCAGGGGCAGGGGTTCTGAGTTTCGGGGCTCCTGGGCAGGGGGCTCAGGGCTTCTGCCTGTGGGAGCACCAGGTCTCAGGGATTTAGATCTGGGAGGAGCACTGGGGCTCGAGGCTTCAGCCCCACAGCTCCATTCCTGGCTTCTGCCCCGCGGGGGGTGCTGGGGCTCAGGGCTCCTCATGGCTCCGCTCCCAGTTTCAGCTGGGGGGGAAATGCCAGGGCTCGGGGCTTTAGCTACAGGGGAGGGGAGCACTAGGGCTGAAACCAGTGCTTCCCTCGTAACTAAAGCCCCAAGCCCAGTGCCCCCACCCTCCCCTGGGGCTGAAGCTGGGAACGGATCTGTGGGGCTGAAGCCCCAAGCCCCGGCGACCCCTGGGGTGCTGAAGTCGGGAATGGAGCCGCAGGCCTGAAGCGCTGATCCCCAGAATTCCCCCAAGTCTAAAGTCCGGAACCCTGCTGCTCCCAAGCATCAGAAGCCCGGAGCCTCCACACAAGCCTTGACACACACCCCCTCCCCACGGCTGCAGCCCCAACTCCCCAGTGGCTGAAGCCCTGAGCCTCAGGGCTAAAGTCCCAAGGCAGTACAGTATTTTCTGGTTTTTGTTTTTGTTTTGTTGCTGCTGCTGCCTAATTGATTACTTCCGGTTCCACATGGTGTCCGGTTGAGAGGTAAGTCCATAAATCTGGTGTTCCTATCTTTGAGGTTCTACTGTAGATCATTGGGTTATTCTGTTCTATACAGATTTTTATACTGTGCTCATCACCATAGTATTTGAGCATCTTCCAGTAGCGCATTAAGCAATGTGATTACACTTCTGTCACATGTTGTCTGTTCTCTCCATCCTCTCCTCAGAGGGAGAAGTATGTGTAATGGAGTGTCTTGTCTTGGTGGGTTGCTATGTGTTTGTATTAGAAAAGGCAAGGTCAAAATCTGACTTGCACTAGGAGTGGAGTTTAGTACCACCCCTCTCTTCTAAACTGTTACTTTGGGACCAAGTTCTTATTAATTTTAAAACTTATTATTTCATAAACATACACAGCCCTTAAATAACTATGTTAGGGTTGAGTTGGGGCTTTTTCATCTGAGTCCTACTTGTGGGTGGCTAGCACTGAGAAGAACTGGAGAAACTGAACCGAGGTAGCCTGAGATTT
Source organism: Natator depressus (assembly GCF_965152275.1). NCBI lineage: Eukaryota > Metazoa > Chordata > Testudines > Cheloniidae > Natator > Natator depressus. The sequence continues at coordinate 25,803,513 of NC_134240.1, forward strand.
TCTGAATGAATGCAGGTGGAATGTCTGGGGTACTAGGAGAATGTGCTTACCAGCAGCATTCCTTCTCCTGCTGAAAGGTGCAGCATGCCTCACCTATGCCCTTGCCATGTTCCTACTTCAATATCCATAAACCATTTGGGCCAGGAGTGCCACTGTGTGAACTGGACAACCCAAGGGAGTCTGAATCATGGCTGGCTTCTGTGCAAGTGAACTGGAGGAAGAAGAAAAAACAACAAAGAGTCCTTGTGGCACCTTAGAGACTAACAAATTTATTTGGGCATAAGCTTTCGTGGGCTATATAAATTTGTTAGTCTCTAAGGCGCCACAAGGACTCCTCCTCCTAACATGGCTACCGCTCTGAAACGGGGGAAGAAGAGTTTCCCTGTGATGTATCTTCCCTCAGGGCACATAATCTAAGACAAATATAGTTTATTATTTATTTGTTAAGCACCAGATATGTGTTTTGGCATTTCAGAAGACAGAAAAAAAAGACAAGCTGTGCCCCATGGAATTTATAGACTGAAATATTTTGCGCTCTTGCAGCACCTTTCACGTGAGAATCTTAAAGCACTTACAAACCATAATTTAGCTTAATTTTTTCCCCTGTGAAAATTCAAACAGGTAATATTACCATTTTACAGATGAAGAAACTAATGCACAGCTAATTGACTCACCCAAAATCACACTTGCAGTCTGTAGCAGAGTTGTGAATACAACCCTGTTTTTCTGACTTCCAGTGCTAGGGTTTAACTACAAGGACCATGGGCGGTGAATGAACTCCCTCTTCGGGGAGGCCAGCCCCCTCCTCACCTCTTCTGCCTGAGGCTACTCCCCACCCCCACTCTTGCCTGCTGGGGCCAGAGGAGCCCCAAGCCCCCCTCCCCATGGCCAGAGGAGCACTGCTCGAGCTGGCCTGAGCCCCTGCTGCCTTGAGTGCCAGCCTGCTCAGGCCACCCCGAGCACATGAAAAGATGGGAGTTGCCTTACCAAGTATGGGGGTCAGTGCTAACAAGGCCAATTCAATTAGGGTGGATGTGGCCCATTCCCAACAGTTGACAAGAAAGGATGAATATCAACAGAGGAAGAATTACTTTTTGTAGTGCTAATGAGACCAATTCAATCATGGTGGATGTGGCCCATTCCCCCAGTTGACAAGAAGGTGTGAGTATCAACAGAGGGAAAATTATTTTTTGTAGTGACCCAGCCACTCCCAGTCTTTATTCGGGCCTAATTTGATGGTGTCAAATTTGCAAATTAATTCCAGTTCTGCAGTTTCTCTTTGAAGTCTTTTTTGAAGTGTTTTTGTTGAAGAATGGTGACTTTTAAGTCTGTTATTGAGTGTCCAGGGAGATTGAAGTGCTCTCCTACTGTTTTTTGAATGTTACAATTCTTGATGTCTGATTTGTGCCCATTTATTCTTTTGCGTGGAGACTGTCCGGTTTGGCCAATGTACATGGCAGAGGGACATTGCTGGCACATGATGGCATATATCACATTGGTAGATGTGCCGGTGAATGAGCCCTTGTGGCTGATGTGATTGGGTCCTATGATGGTGTCCCTTGAATAGATATGCAGACAGAGTTGGCAATGGGGTTTGTTGCAGGGGTTGGCTCCTGGGTTAGTGTTTCTGTTGTGTGGTGTGTAGTTGCTGGTGAGTATTTGCTTCAGGTTGGGGGGCTGTCTGTAAGCGAGGACTGGCCTGTCTCTCAAGGTCTGTGAGAGTGAGGGATCGTCCTTCAGAATAGGTTGTAGATCACTGATGATGCGCTGGAGAGGTTTTAGTTGGGGGCTGTAGGTGATGGCTAGTGGCATTCTGTTACTTTCTTTGTTAAGCGTGTCCTGTAGTAGATGACTTCTGGGTACCCTTTTGGCTCTGTCAGTCTGTTTCTTCACTTCCCCAGGTGGGTATTGTACAGTGTAGTCTACAGCATGGCTCATACAAATCTGTGTACTTAGAGCAAATGTAAAACAGTGATGATAATGCTTTCCTACATTTGCAAAGTACTTTAAGTTCTACAGATGAAAAGATGATGCAAGGCATTTATTTATTTATTTATTTATTTATTTATTTATTATTCACTCTCTTTTTCTGATATTCTGACTTAGTTGAGTGGAGCTGTGGCCAAGAGGCAAGGTGCTGGTTCTAAAGTCCAGGATGTATCTAAACAAAGTTAGCCCCAAATTCTGGCCTCCAGTACAGTGGAAGTCAACGGGATGTGCACAGACAAACAAGAGGGAAGTTGGTCATGAAGTCCGATTTTGTAATCACAGTAAGACTTCAGACTATGCGTAATTGTTCTAATTAATGCATACCTCAGGTGTGCTGAAAACGCAGATGGCAAAACCTCGCCACATACCTGAGGCTTGCATTAATCAGCACTAGCATAAAGTGTGTTGTAACTTTATAGCTTAATCGTTGCAGCCTGTATGAGAACATAGTGATCCATAAAATAGTTGTTAATGACTACACTAGAAAAAGGGTTATGGATATGCACAGAAATTAATCTCTAGAGTAGTTTTTTCTTTGTGCCTTGCATATCAAGCTGGCAAGTCTTACAATAAAAATTGCCTCTGGAGATTCTGTATCTTTATATCTCAAGTACCAATTTAGCTTTCTTGTGCTTTTGTTTTCAAGGTACCGTACATTGTGAATCTTTTTTATATACTTGCTAGACTTCCAGTGATCTACTAAAGTAATACTTTATGTAATCAAGTACATTCAAGTACTCAGAGATTTACTTTTAGAGTAGAATTGAAAGGGGTGTGTGTGCATGTGTGTGAAGATGTAAATTCCACTATCCCTGCAAGTTTTTGTTGGCTGAAATACCAAAACCACTAGGTGGTCATATAGAACAGCAGTTATGTTCTTTCTAATTTCCATAAACAAATAAACATTTCTTTTGTTCCATTTATTTTTGCCTAATTAAATCTATTTGCTTTTATCAGAAATAGTGTCATGTTTTCATTGCAGTGCCAGACTTGTCACATAATAATTTTAGAGGCAGATTTCAAAGTATTAAATATATGGATATATATGTTTAATTGTAGTACTTTCAATATTCTGTAACATTCCATCTCATCCCATCATCACCTCCTTCCCCAAAAAAAGAAGAAAAGAAAAGGTAGGGTAACATTTAACTTGAAGATTGGCTAAAGCTGAGGAATACTGTTACCCTCCACATTTGAGTCTGGCAGGCAATGCGACACAAGGGTGTCTTGCTCTGTACAACCAGCATCCTGTAATATTGTAATCCTTTTTCTTTGAAAGAAGAGACAAATATTTGCACAGGGAGAGAAACTGACAGAAAAGAAAATAAGAAAAATATTAACAGATTTTGACAAAAAGATAGGCTGGAATATTATTTTCCTGTATGTGATGTGTCATGATATTTTGTGTGTGTGTATGTGTAACTGTGTACGTTACCATGAAAGTATACTGTGTGGTATCCTGAACCTTGAAGTTTAATGTACTTATTAATTTGTACTAAACAGTTTGTTGTAAAGTATCTTAGACTCTTTTTCCTGAAGATTTGTGAAAGTTAATATTTTGTATGTAACCTCTGCGAAAGGTCTTTTGATTACTGGAAAGTTTAGGATTCTACCAATGGAGCTTTATCACATGGTCTTGTGCTCCTTCCCTTTTAGCATCATCAGTTTATGAGGTATCCAATCATGTGTATTTTTAAAGCAACATTTTTACTTTGGAAAGCCTGAAAGTTTGATTCTTTATTTACCCAAACAATTAAAGCAATATGTATTTCTGGTGTAAAGTAAATTGGGTAATTATTATCATTCTAGTCAGGGAAGAAACCCACACTATAATCTTAAACCTTAATTTCCATTGGCTGAGTCTCACTCTATTAATACATCTCTCTCTCACCAACAGAAGTTGGTCCTGTAAAAAGATATTACCTTACCCACCTTGTCCCTCTATTAGTAAATAGCAGTCACAGAGGAAGTTCCACTGGAGTTAATGCTGCTCTTTCTGGGGGATGAGCAGGGGATGCTGGTGTGAAGAGTAATTGGTCCCTGCTTCTTGCTGTCCCATGATCAGCCTTGTCCACATGACCCTAACGAAAAAAGACTGTCAAGCACCTGCAAAGGGACCTTTCTATAGTCCAAAGGAGATAGAGGGGAAGCTACGAGGGTGTTGGTATGTCTGTTCTTCTGAACCTCTTGAAGATATTTTGTCACAGAGAGCAGACGGGATGATCTGCAGCATGGTATATTGGCAAGCACTTATATAAATCAAATTGATGAATTAACTTAATCCTAATTTCTTGTGCATCATCTTTATTATGCATTGGAGGAATAGTAATATGAATATGCATGTGGTAGGAGTAAAAAAAATGCTTATCCTGTTGCTTTGTGTTTTTTTTTGGTGTGTGGGAGCACTTTTATTAAAATATAAAACAACCTGCAAACTTTTTCAGATGGAAAAGTGACTTAAGTCAGGCAATTACTATATATTTTATGTGACTGCTTATTGTACTCCAACAAAGAAAAGAGTTATGATAGCAAGGAATAACATGTAGTACAGTGAATATGTTCTTCTGAGATACATAAAATATCACTGTGCGTAAATAATATAAACTTTTCTACTCAGTGTTTCAAAGCTTTAAGGGGAAGATTTTGAAAAATGCCCAGTGGATTTGGAGCAAGCGTCATATTGATTTCAAGGGACTTGTGCTGCAAAATCCTTTCGGTGCTTTTGGAAATCCCCTCCTAAAATAATATACCAGTTTTAAGAAAGTGTCACACAACTATAATGTGACACTTAAGAAAGTGTCACACAACTTGAATGCACTTACCTTTAACAGTCTCTTGCTGTGTATAGTAACCTGGGGGAAGGGATGCCAACTGGTTGTACTCTGTGGGAAAAACTATAGCTAAGAATTATCTAAGGCTTCAGTTGTTAGTAAAGACTGCACCCTTATGGAAAATTCTATAGAAGCTATATGGAAATTTAATGGGGTTCTCTGTATGACTCTCTAAAAGGCTTTAATAACTAATATTTTTCTATAGGTATTTTGAACCATTCTGTATATTTCTGTAGCAGAATATTTTATATTAAATAATTTTAGGATGGTTAAAATATCTATAAAACATTTCATTTTCTATTAAATTATATTGGACTTCTGCATAAGGGAAAGTTTATGCATATTGATATTTCTATATTCTCATGTATAGAGAATTGATTTAACAAGTCGGTTCAGGATGTCTGGACCCCTTACTGGTTATCCACAGTACAATTCAGAAAATAGATACTAGATGCTAGAAAAAACCTGTTGAAAAATATACGTTGAGATTCCATCAAAACAAACTATAGTGTGTGATAGCACAATAGAATCCTTTCAAATGAATGCCAGTTAAAGGGATATTTCTATTTTGAAAAAAAAATTCTTCTGCTTTGCCAGCTAAATATTGTATTGTCTCAATAGGTATTTCCTATTATCTTTTGTAATAGGGATACTGTTCTCTCCTGAATAAGAAAAATGTAATTATTTTAATGAATATACAATGCAAAGAGGGACAAAACAGTAAGGTTCCAATCTCTCCGAGAAGTTAGAGATCGGAGCTTATTATTAATTTATGGTTGGAATTTACAGTATGTTATAAAATATGTTTAATAATATATAGGCCTGAGTGGAACCTGTTTAGATACTGTGATATTGGAGGAGCCAGAGAGTTAAGTGCTCCTTTAATCATCTGCGTCTGTGTCAAAATCTAAAATGGAAAGTTGTCTGCTTCCATTTCAAAATTTTCAATGCGCCAACTTTAGCTGTCCTCAGTCCTCTTTATTCTGCCAACATGCCCTTTGATGTCAATTGGAGTTTTTTGCCTGAATACGGAATGAGTAAGGGCTGGAGGAGCTGGCCCATTGAAAACTACTGTACTAGGGCCCAGATCCCACAATCAGGATTCTATCAAATAATATCAAACACATCATAAGAGACAGTTGCTGCCCTGAGAAGTGTTCAGTTTTTCTTGGAAAACTTGGAGGGGGGAATTTATTTTGGCAAATGTAATTTTTTTTTGGCATTTATTGTATCATTCCTGTTATGTTTACAACACCATCAACTTCATTGTTAATGAGGTTCACAAAAAGTCTTTTGTTTCCTCCTCCTTCTGCTCTCCCTCTTACCCAGTCTGATCTTTACAGCATATGAAGAAAATCAGACTTCTCCTCTCTGCTGGCATGGTTACAACACTGGTTATTTTCTACCTAACTACTATATCCTTATCCTCACTGACCACCCCCATTTCCATCCTGCTTCCCTCAGTTTTAGCTTTCTCCTGGTGCTTTCTAGGTGGAATAATCTTTCTTCCCTGCCCCTTAGACCGTGTTACTCTCTTCTTTGTATCTCTCCACTGGATTATTTCCTCTTGCTTTCTACATAGTTCTAGCTTCTCCTGTTCCCTTTCGAAAACAACAAGGAGTCTGGTAAGCTTATGCCCAACTAAATCTGTTAGTCTTTAATGTGCCACCAGACTCCTTGTTGTTTCTGTGGTTACAGACTAACACGGCTACCCCGATACTTGTTCCCTTTCAGTGCTCTTTACTGTAGCCAGGGGTGGAGTTGCAGTCTCTTCTGTCCTTCCAGACCACTCCCACCTCATGCCTTCATTTATCTGCCAAAGAAACTTCCTTTGTTTCATTAACACAGCTTTTGTCTTGATGGTGTCTTCCATGCTACCTGTACACATGGAATACTTTCCCTATCCCAAAATGTCTGATGACCCCCACCTTCTCATCTTTCAAATATATCCATAAAATGTGCTACTTTGGCAGGGCCCATGAATGCTAACTGATGCCACTATGATGTGCTCAGCATCTTATTACTAAAACAAAACTGTGCCTCTGCTTTAAGAATAAAAATGATGCTCCAGGTTAGCACTTTCTATGTATGCACTCCCAGTATGTAGGTGTGTGGCACTGTTTGTCTAGATAGATTGTTAGCTCTTTGGGCGGGGGCAGCATCTTTCTTCGTATAGTTTTGAAGTAACTACCAGAGTTTGTTTAAGTAAATAATGATCTATTTTTCTCCCCTCCAGCGACATCACGGGCTGCTTCCCTGTTGGCTTTTGACTAGTATTTACAAAACTCGCTGTTGGGAGTAAAGGAGTAGAGACAATTGTTGAGACCAGGAACTTTTACCTTTTTAAAATTTGTTTTTAGTAAATTAATAGTTATTAGCTTTTTGTGTAGGGGGGTGGGGAGAGGTAGGAAGGAGTTTGTAGGGATTGTGGAGCAAGCATGAAGGGCATGCTTCTGGGTGTGATTGTGTGGTCCAGTGACCATGAGCACCAGGGTACACAGGAGTGGTAGCCTAAGGAGTTGGAGTAGTGACCAAGCAAGGACTAGGTAAGCTGCCACTTGCTGGGCGGTGGAGTCTTTCCCCGAGACCTGCATGTAGTGCTTCACACAGTGTACATTTACTTGGGGAGTGGGGTGTGAGAGAAAGAAAGAGAGAACTTTACCTGTATAATAATTTGCATTTATTTTTCTAGAAGGAATTATCCAAATTATATAATGTAATTAATTTTCTTTTAAATCTTCTTACCATGCAACTAAATAAAGAAGTACATTTTAGCAGTCCATTCAAACTATAGTACATTACTTAAAAAAAAAAGACAGAGAGACAGGCTGAATATGAAATTTGCCTTTTTTAAAGATAAAGTTGAGGGTTGCATGAACTTTTTTACACCATCAAAATCATATAAAGCTCTCACACAGTTTTCAAAGCATGCAAAGAATAATCAGCTATGTGATGTGTTTGTTTAAAATGCTCTTGGTTTAGCTATTTGGAGCCTTGGGTCTTGACAGTTTATATTTGAAAAGGATTTGATGCATAAAGGCCTGATTCCCTTCTGACTTACACTGTTTTTTCACTGGCATTTTTTCATAGCTCAGTTGACTTTAATAGAGATACTCCCGATTTAGCAAGTGAGAGAAGAATCAGGCTTTTTTTGCCTTTTTTTCCCCTCCTGCAGATGTCCCAGTTTCAGCTTGTTTCAGTGGGATTGTAGGTGTAAATTAATCCTGTTTGATATTCAATTATCTATTAAAATAATTTTGAATTGTTTAACAAGGCAGATCACCCACAATTTTCACATAGAGATGGAAATAATTAATTTCTGTTTCAGATTTATTTTTTTTTAGTTTTAGAGGGGTTCAGGAGCAAATTGAAAGATTAGTAGAGACTCATTCCTCTATTGGTCTCTCTAAACGTAAATACATCTTAAAAAAATCTTTTATGACTTTCAGACGAATAGTGAACAATTATATTTATATAACTTTGTTCTGACTGAATTTAATTGCAAATCTAGCAAATTGATTTTGATTTTTTTGAGTACTCTGACATTTTGTTATTTATACTTTAATAATAGTACTCATACAGCTACATCTCAGATACGGATTATTGTAATATAAAAAATGGGATTTGTTATTGTGACCATAACCTGTCAAATGCTAATTGAAGTCAGTGGGTAATTTCCCTTGAGTAAAAGATTCAGGGTCAGATAGCCCTCTCTTTTTCCACATAGAAAAATTTAAAAAACAGCAAAAATGAACAGATTTTTATAGAGGGGGTTGAATTTCCTCCACACCTCAGTGATCCTACAAAAGCCCCTTCACACAATCTCCATGATTTTTTGACTCTGATGCATAAGACCATAGGTGGTTGGGTTGTCAGAAACAGCATTATTATATATGGGTTCCCACTCTGCTCAGTGTACTCTTTGACCCCAGAGAATGCATTTGGGGCAGCTGTTTGGGAATTTAGGGGAACATGGCTCCTAAGAGAGCCATGATGCCATAGAGAAAAGAATGGAGGCACTTTGGTTCTCTGCACAAATTTCCAAGACTCTTGCAGATGTGCAAAAATACACGGTATCTTCCCATGGATCTTGGAACATCCACAGGGTTGGAGGAGCATACTTCCTGCAGTGTTGCCCATTCTGCAAGGAGGCAATCTATACCATTCCTTGTCCACCTCTTGATATGATTCCAGGGAAACCCACTTCACCCATGAAAGGGATTATTTAGTCCTGAGTGAGGGCTATAGGATTTGGTCTTCTGTGATTAGAGGGTACTTGGATATTGAACTATCAGATTATAAACTTGCAGTCATGTGCAATGTCACTGAAGTAATATTCCTTATTGTCTTCACTTTTACATCACACACAGTACTGCTTTCCAATAGTTATATTATTCCTTCTGCGTATCAAAGTGTGAACAAAATAACTCATCCAGCGCATACACCTGCCCACTTAATACATACTGGAGATTATAGTGGGATCAGTCTTGCAGTTAGTTTGACCACTAAGTGAACCGCATTTAGGATGGAAGAATCACTTCTGAGAAGCTGTTCTTTTCCATATAATTGATGAATTTAGGATAACAAGGTCATTACAGAATTGATACCACTGTAATCCCCAGAATTTACTAGTGGGCAGGTGTGGCTAGTGGTTGAGTTGTTTTATGGTATATTTCTGTTCTGGCAAATATTGACCAAGGCAACATTGCTAACAAGAGAAGATAATCTGAGTGATACAGTGTTTAAACAAGATTATTCAAGATAGGTGCTTCAAGAAGAAATATCATTCTGCATTAAGGATAAGCAAATCTTGTTGTGTCTGAGACTTTAACTGTGTAGACTAATTTTTAGGATATTTGGGGTTTGAAAAATTAATTTGAGTTCACAGGGCCGGATTCTCTACTGTGCCTTCTGTGACACACAGCCCTGGATGGTGATATGCAAAGGTGGCTTTGTCATCTTTTGCACCTGTGTAGCGTAGCGTACTCTGGCACACCCCTTCCACACCAGGTTTGGTTTAGTCAGCCTAGAGGTACCCAGAGTAGAGGGTGGGAGTGGGTTCACCTAGCAACCCCAAGGAGTAGGTGTACAAACCCTCCACAATGGCTGTTGAGCCCAGCAAGAGGGCAGCAAGCTGAAACAAGGACTTATTAGAGAGGGGCCCAGAGAAGGCAGAAGGATTTCTTTTGTGTTAAAGATCTTTTTGGGATTTTTAGTTGGGACAACTGTGACCCTGGAAGGGGTTAACTAAAGTCTATGGAGGGCTGAGTCACGGGATGAATTACTGGCAGAGAAACAAGCACTGTGCATGAGTGACCATTGGCAGTGGTTGCTAGCCCCAGGAGAGAGCAGCAATGCTATTCCTGGCCATAAGTGGGCACCAGTGTCTGCCCTGCAACCTTCCTGTAATTTAAAGTCATGTGAAGTCCAGTTCGGTTTAACAATGTTTTTCTATTTATAAGGATTCTTGTGCTCTTTAATAACGATTGGAGAACCTGCCCAAACATCTAGGTTGACAAAAGTAGTGCCTTATATATGTTCTGTACCTAGGCTATTGTTCCTAGAATTTCTTTCTGAGCCATCTCTGATTCCCTGTTAAGCAAAATGTGAATTCAATAAACTTTTGAACTCATGATGTTTCTGTGCTTGAAATGGGACAAAATGACTTCACTGTCAGATGAGTTCATTGTCTTCCAAATTAAATCAGAAGCTTTTCTTTAAAATAAGCTATATTTATGTTTAAAAGATCTAGTGGTTCAAAAAGCTGTGCTGGTGTGGATATGCACAATAGTCTGTATAGACAGGCAGAGTGGTGATGGTAGCAGGAAGTCTCATGTTCATACTCACCTCCTTTCTTTTGTTTAAAGTTTCAGCAGTACTAGGTGTTCTTTCTCAGGTAGCCATTGACTAAGGGAATTCAGAATGCCTTTTCTTACTGTTTATAAGAGTCTAGAACTTCCAGTGAACGTACTTAGTCACTTTCTTCACTCTAGGTGTCCTGGAACTTCTTGGATATAGGATTGGATGTTATTTTTCATGTGATGTGAGCAGAAGAGTGACAAGCGTTTCTCCGTTAAGAGTATTTACAACAAAGGATAGACAAAGCCTCTGCATTGACTAGACTAAAATTTGAGGCTTTGACTATTTGTACCTTGATGGATAAAAATAAGGTCATTATGGGATGAAGTATTGCTCTAAGTAGGTTGAATTTTTACCTGGTCAAAAGCAGTTGGCAAAGTTAATTTTATTTATCAACTGTGGTGCCTAGGTACTCTTGTGATAAGCACATTAAAATATCTTTAGAAGAAAATTGATAGTACAGTAATATTATAAGTTTGGGGATGCAATTGCAAGCACTGCTAGGCTTTTCATCTAAACCTGTTTTTCACAGACTGTTATCAAAGGGAGGACATGACTCACAGAATGCATCTGGAGGGCCATATGATTCTTTAGCTGAGTGCATGCTGAGTGTCTTGACGCACTGAAAGCTTTCATTAAAATTATTCTTAAACTTCTTGTTAGTTTGTTTTGGTTTTGTGTTTTTCAGCAAAATCAATTTTAATTGTAGAGAGGATATTATATTTTCAGGTGATATATTTTGTATAAATGTGTTTCAAGGTTTTAGATATTATTTATGAATTTGGTTATGAAAATATTCACCAGTGAGTTATTGGCTAATAAACTTAGTTTTTAAATTGTATAATGTTTCCAATATTGTTTAGTCTTGACATAAAGGAAAATCCTCATTTATATTGCTTATGAAAAAAATCAAACTGCAATCAGGATAGGGTGCAGGTTTATTTGAGACAGAATCCTAAAGGCCCAATAAGCACTGGTACAATGTGGAATAACTGAACCATGCATTTTTATTTTTTGAACACCACTAAGCCACATATTTTGATGATATATTTTTGGTATGAATTAACTATGTGGAGATTTTTCTGTATTGCGAGTTCAATGCTTGCTGTTTAAAAAAAAAAGAAACAAACCACAAAACACCCAGTCCATGCACAAAAGTTTAGTTCAGTGACAGTTAAGGATGCCTCAAGACACACCCCACCTATTTAAAGCCTGAAAAGCATAGAGATAACTATGTGGAAGAACTCCTGCATTCCTTGCAGGTTGATGACAATACTATAACACACTCTAGCACTCCATAAGGCTTTCTCTTTCACCTCCAACAGATATTGAAGAGCAATACATGCCCCCAGCTTCATCAAACATTCACTCTAACACAAAGCCTTAACGATAACCTCAGCAACATTAACTCAGTATAACTTCCCCACTCTGTGGAATGTGTGAAGGTAGATCCTGAAGAGCAATATGAACAGTCAGCATTCATTCCATAATTAAGGATGCAGCTGAGTTTCTGTTTCAATAAAAATCATTATTCCAATCTATAATGGAACAGAATTTACTATACACAGTAAATAAAAAAAGAAGTAAAAAATCCTACATCATTTAAAACAAATAGGTGAGGTTAACCTGTAAAGATGCAGTCAGAGTAAATTTAAAGCAGTAGGTAAAGATTGCAAAATACCTGATTCACAAAAGAGTAGTGCCTATCCTTCAGGTTTTGAGGAGCATCTCTTGATCAAATATAATACCAAATGATCAGACTATCCAATATCCTCTTGGAAACACTGAGATCAGCATGGCTGATGCTACATTTTGGAGTAATTCGATATGAAGTTTAGAACATTGGTTCTCAGATTCATGCATAAAGTGGACCACACTTTAACAGAGAGATTATTTTATGACCACCTCTATTACTGTTTACTGGACCATTATTACCGGACCAGTCCACACAAGAGATCCATTTCCTAGACACTACACTGCAAATAAGTCTACAGCTAAGCCCTAAGATACAACCGCATTTGCTCCAGTCCCTCAGACATAGACAAACACCTACAAGATCTCTATCAAGCATTCTTAAAACTACAATACCAATCTGGGGAAGTGAGGAAACAGATTGACAGAGTGAGACGCATACCCAAAAATCACCTACTATAGGACAGGCCCAACAAGGAAAATAACAGAACACCACTGGCCATCACGTACAGCCCCCAGCTAAAACCTCTCCAGCACATCATCGATGATCTATAACCTATCCTGGAAAACAGTCGCCACTCTCACAAGCCTTGGGAGGCAGGCCAATCCTTGCTTACAGACAGCCCCCCAACCTGAAGCAAATACTCACCAGCAACTACACACCACACCACAGAAACTCTAACCCAGGAACCAATCCCTGTAACAAACTCTGTTGCCTTCTCTGTCCCCATATCTACTCTAGCAATCTACTCTAGCAACACCATCGTAGGACCCAACCACACCAGCCACACCATCAGGAGCTCATTCACCTACACATCTACTAATGTGATATATGCCATCATGTGTCAGCAATATCCCTCTGCCATGTACATTGGCCAAACCGGACAGTCTCTACGTAAAAGGATAAATGGACACAAATCAGACATCAGGAATGGTAACATACAAAAGCCAGTAGGAGAACACTTCAATCTCCCTGGACATTCAATAACAGATTTAAAAGTAGCCATTCTTCAACAAAAAAAACTTCAAAAGCAGACTTCAAAGAGAAACTGCAGAGCTACAATTTATTTGTAAACTTAACACCATCAGTTTGGGCTTGAATAGGGACTGGGACTGGCTGACTCACTTAGGGTGATCTGATGTCCCAGTTTTATAGGGACAGTCCCGATCTTTGGGTCTTTTTCTTTTTTTTAGGCTCCTATTACCCCCTATCTCCATCCCGATTTTTCACACTTGCTGTCTGGTCACCCTAGGCTCACTACAAAAGCAATTTCCCCTCTCTTTCTATTGACATCTCATCAATTACTGGGAGTGGATCACATCCACCCTGACTGAATTGGCCTTCAACATTGGTTCTCCACTCCCTTCTCGTCATGTGCCAATATATATTTATGCCTGTATCTGTAATTTTCACTCCATGATCTGAAGAAGTGGGTTTTTTTACCCACAATAGCTTATGCCCAAATAAATCTGTTAGTTTTTAGGGTGCCACTGGACTCCTTGTTGTTTTTGTGGATTCAAATTAACACAGCTACCCCTCTGATACTTGTTTGCATTCAGGCAGAATACCTCCCCTGTCAGAGGCCCCATTCTGAGAACAGCTGGCTTAGAAATTTATTTTATATATTTGTAAAATTACTTTGCCCTTTCCCCCTAAAATGTTCTTGTTTGGTAACTTCCCATGTCTTTCTGCTATGACATTTTATCCATGTCTATGCTCTCATCACCTTGTAGATGCAAAACTTCCTGATCCATAAGTGGAATCTCTCCTATCATCCATATAGGAATAGTAACAAACAAGATGGAGGTAAAACATCACAAACATTAAAAAATAATTAGTTCTTAGATTAGAGTCTATTCAGAGAGAATGCTCTGGCTTTGTAAAACCACAAGTCTGAACATTTTTTTAAATATATAAATCTGTTTGCTCATCATGTTAATAACTCCCTCTCTTGTCTCGTGGCTGCTTCATAGACTTATTGAAAATGTTTAGATGATACTAACCCACTACAATTTATCAGGCTGAATTCAGTGGAGTTGAGGATGCTGAGTCCCTGAAGGCTGTGAGCTTATTTGATAGTGTGATTTGTTCTACTAGTGAATATCATTATTTCATATCTATTGTTTCATCAAAATTGTTATGTATGGGACTGCAGTCACAACTGCTGTTATTTATTGTCTTTTTAACTTGTCCCCTTTATTCCATTTTGATAAAATTGTTTAGGAAAAAATGAATCTTCCATAAAAGGTAGTAAGGAGTTTCTTTTTTCTTTTTCTGAATTATTAGTAAAAATGTTTGCTCTAGTTTTGCAAAAGAAGAGCATACCATGCAATATGAAAAATTCTACTGACTTCATTTGTGGATTCCAGAGGCCAGTTGCATAGCTCAGTACCTTTTTTACATTCAAATGTAGGTATAGTGTTTTCCAAAAATTTATCCTTTGAACCCTTAATATCCTTTGAACCTTCAAATAATTCTTACTTTTTTTAAATAAGCATTACATGAATACAGGTCAGCCTATGCTGCCTCTGAATATTCCACAGAACTTGTGCAGTGACTTTCAGATAAGCTGGTGGACAGTTCTTACATGCAGTGGATACCCTTATCATTCATTGTTTCCAATGTATCTTACCTAAAGATTGGTCTTAGAACTGACATACACAAAGTCCATGATTTTAAAAAAAATGGGAATCTAAACTTAGGCCCTTAAATCTGAACACCTGCCAAATTTTCATAAGTGCTCAGCACAAAACAGCTCTCATTGACATCAGGGAGTGTTGTTGGGTGCTGAGAACTTTTGAGAAGCAGTCAGCTTCTAGATATGGTTTTAGGCGCCTAACTTTAGGATCCTCTCTTTGAGTAGCCTAGAGTGCTAATGTCATGTTCCTCAGGCATATTTTTTTGGGTATGTGTGCGTGTGTGTAATAAACCAAAACCGTCTTTAATAGTGATGCAGAAAAAAGTATTTCTTTTACGTGTTTGCTTATTACCAAGCTATGTAGAATTCTCCATCCCCGTTTATATTTTAGGGCTGTATCCTATGAGGAGCTCAGAGTCTCACATAATTGGGCATTTAATCAGTTTGTTCATGTATCCCATTATGTTGGTTACATTATGATCTGGGTTTCTGTCATCACCAGTAAACTGTAATGTCACAAACTTGATTGTAAAAAATTAAGATGAGAGAAGGCAGATTAAGGAGAGAGCTTATGTTTATACACAGATATCTTGGCAATTAGCAATGATGGGGAGACAGGAGTACAGTACTGTAACCTGATAGTGTCTATCAAGTGTCTAAAAATAGTCATAAGAAAGTCTAGTGGAATTTTGAGAATAAAATTAGTGTAGCCGTGTTGAATGGTTTTGCCTCATAATTGGAATGTTTTGGGTCCAGTACTGAAAACATTTATTAGAAGGGTACTGTTTTTACTGCTATGATTCGCTGCATTGATTTTGAGGTGTGGACTTCAGCTAGACTGCTCACAGTAGTGATGCTGCTTTCAGTAGCCTGTGTTTGCAGGAATAGACCCTTCTATTCACTTAACTTTAAAATTTTCTGGAGCTGGCAGCTCCAGGATACATCTAAACTTGAGTACCACACTCTCTGAGAAAATGCAACTTTGGAGCCTATGCCCTCCTTCTCCGCATGCAATAAATGCAGTAATCTTTTGCGAATTGCCAAAACTTTCACATCTCTTGTGAAAGGAGCCCCTCACCCTTTCCAGCTGTTACATTCTTTCCCTCATGCTAAGGGTTATTGAAGTCCAGTATGTTGGACTTTGCACAGATTCTCATAAAATTTATAGATGATTATACAGTTAATCACAAGTCTCAAGGCAGAGTGCTGCAGTCATCTGAGGTATGGCAATATCCCAGCATGACACTCACCTTTGTCATATTATATTTGTTAGAAAATTGCCATCTCCACTTGTTTCTAGTTTTCCCATTCATATTAGCTATTCCAATCTGGCATCTCCTCTTTCTTGGGAGGCACTTAAGTCATTATTTGAGAAAAGTTTATTAAACATTTCTGAATCAACAGTTTCATGAGGGAAGGAGGGGAGAAACACAGGACCCACTATGATTAAACACTGTTGGGTGTTACTTTGATTAGCTGTCCCAAGGGGCTACCTTTCCTTAATTTAAAAAGGTAAAAAACTTTTTCAGTGTGTCTTTTTTAAGCAGCAGTTCACCCAGTGCTACAGCTTCCAGGAGCTTGCAGTATTTCAGGTACAGCATTGAGTCTGATTACCTGCTACTCTGTTTAAAAAGGTGGTTCAGAAATGTATTAGTTACTTCCCATTTCAGTATTTTAATGATCAAATAAGTTGTTTTCAAACTAAAGCATACAGGTTTAAAATGTAGAGCAATATTTTGGCCTGCCTAAACAAACGGATAAATTCCCTTCAGTTTTGCCTATGTAATTTGGTTGTTTTTATCAACCAAAATGTAATATAGTCACTAAATTTAGGCGTTCTTGTGTTTCGGTCTACTGTGACATACCCCTGAGCTCATGTAAAGACCAAATTAAGTCAATGGGGTTCCTCATTGGGTAAAGGGCTCTAAACTGTCTGTCCCAATACAGGATCTAGGGCAAATCAATTATGGTAAGTACTGACTCCAAATTCTATCGAGATGAAAGGTATGCTGTTTTGTAGTTGGTGGGTTACACAAATTTTTTAATAAGGTGTTTGTAAAAATAGAGGTCATTTAGTAGAGTAGATTGTTCTGTGGATAGAGTTAAATTCCATTTGCCTATAGAAGGAAGTATAATCTATAGTCTTTTCTCTAGCTATACATGACATGCACTGATGCTAGTGATTTATCTGTGAGCATTGGAGGAATACACTTCTGAGGTGTCTTTGAGCAATATTTGATACTTCAATTACACCCACCCCTGTATCTGTTACTTACAAAAATGAATCACCTATATGGACTCTATTCGAAACCCTGTCAATGATATTAATATGCTTTAAGAACAGAGCAATCATAGTAAGTAATAAATAACATAAGGTCATCAATGCATGATATCTTGCGAGCATATCTATCAGTCTCTGCTCCAGACATTCTCTCATTCATTCTCATTGCCTCAGCCAGGGATTGTGTCTCCAAAACAAATGAAAAGATGCTGGGAGGACAGCTCTGTCTAGTGCCACATTGACAACAAAACTAAATTAGGCATCAACAACTTTATAACAGATACTCTTGGACAGATTGTGTTAACTCTTTTGACAATACTTCCTTGAACACCAAAAGCTTGTGGTCCTTAAACAAGAATTGCCCTTTGACAAAGTCAAATGGCTACTCAGTATCCAAACTTTGACAAGCATAACCTTTTTGGAATATTTTAAAGGACAATGCATGTGGGTTTAATAATCTATGCATTTTATTCAGACACATCACATTTTTGATACATCCCATTGGTTGGGATCAATCTGACCTTCAGCGACAAAGTTTCCTTCAAGTGGTCACCAGTTATGTTGGAAAGCACTTAAAATCCAAGGCAATAGATACATTCCAGTCAATATTCAGATTTATCTCTTTTTAAACAATGGTACTTTTGGAAGACTTTGTGGATGGTTGCATATTGTATTATAAAACTCTGAAACCCATCCCACCAATCACAGAAGAGGCTATACCAACTTTCTAATAGCCTCTGTTTCTCCAAAAGTCACATTACCTGTTCTATAGATTCTTTATTCAAAGGTGCACAGAAGCAAACACCATTTCTTGCAGTTTATTACAGCAGTAACTGCGAGGGCTGTGCTTTAAATAACTAAGATCCACACAGACCCCTTCTTTGGAATATATTTATCTAACTATCCTATCTTAGGGGAAAGGGCTAATGGCATCATGTCCTTGAGTGTGGCATAGCCTTGGAGTCTCCTGGAACCCTGGATCTATAAAGTATACTGGACCGAAATCTGTAGAACGTATGACATCCAAATGCAGTTCTCCTGTTATGTGCTGTGCCTTGGTATCACAGTTGGTTTGTTGGATGTTCTGCCAGATTTCTTGCTTGTGATTGCATGCTCCTACTTCATGGAGGAGAGGAGCACGATTGTTAGAAACTGTGAGGTGTAACACAGAAAAGCATTAACTTCCATGGAGATTTCTGGTATTAGAATATGCTAATTTGTTGGGCTATCACCTTGTCCAGAGCACTTATCTTCCCTCCCCCTTTCCTCCCCTCATACACCACAAACAGTGGGATCATCTTTGCACCCCCTCTAATATTTCACAGAGCTGTGAAGAGAGACACTGCAAAGTGTTCTCTGTGGACTTAGAAGACGGAAGAAGCAGAATACAATGATTCCCTTGTCCCCTGGTCACATTTGACTCCTAGAAAGTATTTAGTAGTTCTCATAGAATATTCCACAGCCATTGTAGAGATAAGCAAAAACCTGTATAGCACTAGTTACTGTGTCTACAACACCAAATAATAGAGACCAAGATGTGCATTGGTGACACAAGTTAATTGCTCGATTAATGAGAACAACATTAACTTAAGTTACTGTGTAATTAATAATGCTTTCAGTGGGATTATGATGGTATTAACAATTTAGGGTTATTATTGAAGGTGGAGTTGTTGAGTCCTCAACTCAAATTCTGAGGTTGAATTGAAGAATAAAACCCTGTTTAATGGGAGAAAGATTGTCAAAGGAGCTTTTAAAGTTCTTTTAAAGAACACTTCCCTTTCTTCAGTAACTTTTGTTACATGTCAACAATTTGTCTGTTATGGGGTGTTGTGTGTGTGTGTGTGTATATATATAAAAAATTTTTTTTTCATGCAAACTTTAGAATTTTTCTGCCTCCCAAAGAGGAGTAAGAGGCTGAAGTACTATCTTTATTGCTGGCAAACACCATGAAAATTCTGAACCGTTCTGCATATTCACAGTATGTTTATTGCAAAATAATTGTATAGTGACTAGGTGATTCAGGGTCATGCTTAGCTGGAAAAAATTACACGGCTTTACATTAATAATTATGCAGCATCCTTGCACTCTGTGCACTCTGTAGTTTCTATTATACAGAAAGGCTATTGTCTCAAACACACCTTATTTAGTGGTAACTGCAGTTTCTGAAACTCATTTCACCATGGTAACTTTCAGCACAATTTCTTTTTAAATGTCTGTTTTAAATGGCGTTGGTCAGGAAGAACATATCTGTGAAATTATACAATAAATATAAGTAAAACTAGTCCATGCTTACAATTCTGGAGTATTCTTAATAAAACTATCTAAATGGAAACCTTAAGGTTAAAGCAGTAAGAACCGAAAAGAGAAATTACCAGCTCTTGTTCCAGAGAGCATAACTAATGTTGCTTTATAGATGTCATGAGGAAAAAGATAAGATTCTGCAGAATAATACTCAAGTAAAGTCCATCCATAGGAAAAAATACACATGTGCACACCATGGCTCTGACTGACACACAAGCAAAAGAGAATAAAATTAATTAAATGTCTCATTTGTCTTCATTTTTTGAAAGGTCTGACTGAATTTTCTCCTTTATTTCTCTCCTGCAATAGTTAAAAACAAATCAGCCAGGTGAGTGAAGACTTTTCACTTGGCAGGTAAGCCCTCAGTTTTATCCTCCAAGGAGCTCATGGTATCTTGCATTCATTCTTAGAATGAATCCTTCCCAGTCTCTGCTTTATAGAACCTCCTGCAGTATTGAGGGAAAGAAGAAACAAAGGTGCTGGAAGCCTGAAGAATGGCATAGGCCAATTAGAGAGAATATGGGGTTTAGATACATTTTAGCTTTTTTTCCCCAGCACTCTTCTTTCAGTAAAAATAGTGCAGAGACCAACCAGCAGAATAGCTGCTAGGAAAGATAAACACATTGTCTAATGGTGCTGCAATTTCCCCTGCATTATGAAAAGAGGAATACTAGTATAACAAATGTCAGACATAGGTTTTAGAGAGTATTTCAGTGGAGGTTTTGTGATCCATCTTGTTACATGGAAGCTTTATTTTTCTAACAGTACCAAGTCTTTGAGTTGTGCACAAAGTGCAAATAAATGGGCTTTGCAGAGGCATTATTTTCCTGTACTTCCAGTTCTGTAGTATCTGTAGCCACTGTATTCCTCTTCTGTGAAAGTTTTGGCCAGCGGACTCATGTAGCTGTAGACCAACTGACCGTTCTTTCTACTGCCCTGGCCCAGAAACTTCTTCCACCTTGCTGTGGAGAGAACTGCTGCAGAGCAGTGTTCAAAAACATGCAGTGGGGGTGCAGTCCCACTGTGCAGCCTGCTCCTGCTGAGCAACAAGACCATGGTGCTTTTGCTGCAGTTAGGGCCCTTTGTTCAGAGTCACCTGCTGTTATCTAAAGTGTAATTGGTTTTCTAAACAAACAAAAAAAACCAAAACCAAAATCATTTGATGGATTTATTCTTTTATTGGAATAACTTTTTTCTTTCCATATACTTAAATATTTTATTATAAAACCTGTATTCCTGTTAGGTGCTCTTCTAGGAGGAGTAGATGTCTACTATTTATGCTTTGGCATGGTGCAGGGAATCATAGAATCATAGAATATCAGGGTTGGAAGGGACCTCAGGAGGTCATCTAGTCCAACCCACTGCTCAAAGCAGGACCAATCCCCAAGTAAATCATCCCAGCCAGGGCTTTGTCAAGCCTGACCTTAAAAACTTCTAAGGAAGGAGATTCTACCACCTCCCTAGGTAACGCATTCCAGTGTTTCACCACCCTCCTAGTGAAAATTTTTTTCCTAATATCCAACCTAAACCTCCCCCACTGCAGCTTGAGACCATTACTCCTTGTCCTGCCCTTGTCTACCACTGAGAATAGTCTAGAACCATCCTCTCTAGAACCACCTCTCAGGTAGTTGAAAGCAGCTATCAAATCCCCCCTCATTCTTCTCTTCTGCAGACTAAACAATCCCAGTTCCCTCAGCCTCTCCTCATAAGTCATGTGTTCCAGACCCCTAATCATTTTTGTTGCCCTTCGCTGGACTCTCTCCAATTTGTCCACATCCTTCTTGTAGTGTGGGGCCCAAAACTGGACACAGTATTCCAGATGAGGCCTCACCAATGTCAAATAGAGGGGGACGATCACGTCCCTCGATCTGCTCGCTATGCCCCTACTTATACATCCCAAAATGCCATTGGCCTTCTTGGCAACAAGGGCACACTGCTGACTCATATGTAAGAGAAATGTATGATTGTTAGTCATTGTTTATTTTTGTATGGCACTGGACATAGTGAAGTATCACAAGATGCTTCAAACCAGACCGCAGTTTATAGCCTAAATTCCAGCAGGTGCAGGGCATATCTGGATAGACATCATTTACACCAATCATGATTGTATAAAAGCCTCTCTGTAGGATCTTCATATGTACTTTAGAGGAAAGGGCCAAGGGGACATTGTGAACTTCCTTATGCTTGTACTCACCTCTGTCCACTCTAGCATAGGTCCCTTTGGATCTCCCACATACATTTTTTGTTTGTTTGTTTGTGTTCCTGGTAGGAATGATTTGGAAGGGAGGAGAGGGCTGTGCTTGGAGCTGCTGCCAGTCCGAATATGAACACAGAACAATACTGCTTTTGCAAGAAATGTGTTTACCTGTTTGAGGATGCTGCTGGCACTTGCTCTGGAAAGCTAGCAGGGGGTAGGGGTTGGGTTCCACAGACACTGTCTGTGGGAGGCCACAGGGGGATAGGGCCACTGAGCCAAAGTCTGGCCCCATACATACAAATGCAAGTAATCTATATATAGTACAATATAAAGTACACATATCATCTATAAATGTCATAGGGTGGGGTTGAAGAGGACTATGATAAAAAAAACCCCATGTCCAGGTTTTACTGGGATAGTTCCTGCTTTTCATATAGTGTTCTGGTGTCCAAATGACTTCTTCTGGAGCACCTGAAATACCTGTTTTTATTTTGTAGTCAAAACAAATTATTGCCATACAGAATTTGCCCTGTTCATTGGAATAAAGTGATGAAGAGTTTGGAGTGAAGGGAAAAGGTGAATGAATGTAGACACTATCATAGCTTTTCTTGTTCTTTCACTCCGTGTTAATGACACTTGTTTAATGTTTTTTGATAAACTCTTTTATACCATCAAGATGCTGGAAAAAATCATCTACTTTGAGAAATATGCATGTGTCATGTTGAATCAGAAGTTGGCAGTAAAGATGGCAGACTTTTTTTTTTTTTTTTTTTTTAAGTGCACTCTCATCTTCTGGGAGACTATTTCTTGACCTAAAAAAAAACCACTGGAAGTGTTCCAGTTTTAACCTTTTTTTATAATTGGTGAAAAATCCATGTCATGTCCTGAACATGGAAGCTGGGAAGCTTGCAGAATAGGATTTGATTTTTAGAGAGAGTAGAAAATCAGCAAGGTGTCATGGTCAAGAAAGCTGCTTAAGATGGTGATATCAGTAGGTGATATCAAAAGAAAGATTTACTTTGAAGAAAGAAACTAGAAGGCCCAGGAAGAAAATTTTCATTAAGATGATTATGAAATGTGACTGGGGATAAGATGGTGGTTGGTGAGGGAAAGAGGCCCTACAGCAGGGGTGGGCAAACTTTTTGGCCTGAGGGCCACATCTGGGTATGGAAATTGTATGGCGGGCTATGAATGCTCATGAAATTGAGGGTTGGGGTGTGGGAGGGGGCGAGGGCTCCTGCTGGGGGTGTGAGCTGTGGGGTGGGGCTGGGGATGAGGGTTGAGGGTGCAGGAGGGTGCTCCGGGCTGGGACCAAGAGGTTCAGAGGGCTGGAGGGGGATCGGGGCTGGGGCAGGGGGTTGGGGTATGGGAGGCGGTAAGGGGTGCAGGCTCCAGGTGACGCTTACCTCAAGCAGCTCCCAGAAGCAGCAGCATGTTCCCACTCCAGCTCCTATGCGGAGGCGCGGGCAGGCAGCTCTGCGCGCTGCCCTGTTTGCAGGCGCTGCCCCTGCAGCTCCCATTAGCCATGGTTCCCAGCTGGAGGGAGGACATGCCGCTGCTTTCAGGAGCCGTGTGGAGTTGGGCAAGCCCCCGACCCCGCTCCCCGGCTGGAGTACCAGAGCAGGGGAAGGCCCGGGCTGTAGTTTGCCCACCCCTGCCCTATAGGGAGATATTTTTGATATTGTGTTGGGATGATGATGGCTGTTGAAGGGTATCAGGGGGAGTAAGGGCAATGAATGGTTTAGTATTTCACTGAGTTATGAATAGAACTACAGTTTGTTCCAGAATCTGTCTTTAGCACTGTAGTACTTTGGTCTACTAGAGACATATATGGCAGATAAGGATCTTCCATATTTGAAAGTTCTGTGGTCATATTGAATAAAATTGTAGTTATTGAACACTGTTTTATGGCCCAAATAAGGTAAATACAGCACACTACTAAGAAGCAGTTGGAAGCAGGGCAAGGAAGAAAAGTAGTGTGCTAGTGAGTTTTTTGTTTGTTGAAGTACTTATTTATGATATGGCATTGAGAGATTGCTGTTACTTCTCCATGTGAGCAATTGCTGTAATTTTTACATAGACACTATGTCATAACAAAACAGAAGACAGATGGTCTGTGATACAATTATTTAATGTATTTGTACCTGTTTTTAGTCAAGAAGTATTTTGTCTTATTTGCCTTTTTTTGCTCTGTGTTTCATTTCTTCTCCCATCTGTTCTGTTTGCTTTCCCTGCTGCCTGGACCTTTCTCCTCTGTTTTCTCTGGCTGTCCCATTCCCTTGTGTCCTGAACATCTCTCCCACTAGTGACCAGCAGTTCCATTCGCTTTGCTAAAAAGAAATGCATATTTCCTCTTCTGCTCTTTAACAGCAACTTCTAACAGAGGCAGCTAGACCTCCACCTGCAGAGAAGTTGGAAAGAAGAAATAGACCTTGTACCATGTGAACAGCCAGCTCTACACTGGCCGCCAGCAAGTACTCTACAGATTACCATAGGTCCACAGATGCCAGTTTAGGAACCTCTGCTCTGAGGCACTAAGGGACAATGTTAAGCTGAATACTGGTCTTACTGTGCTGTTAAAGTACAACAAAATGCACTGAATAGAATATTACTGCTTAATTAACCAACTCTCATATTGTTTAAGACACTTGAAAGGCAGAATTTATACAAACTTTCCCTCTTGGACTAATAGATTGAATCAAAGGAGATTTAGTTTATGATTATAGGCATGTCAGCCCATAGAATCTTCTATATGTAGAAATCATTTCCAATTTCATTCTTCTCTTGCTTCTGTTTTTGTTCTTGTGGGAGGAAAAAAAGGCTGCACATGTTTCTTCAGAAGTATAGTCTTCTGGTAGTATCCCTAAAGCAAAATATAGTCCTTCTGGGGATGCAGGCTTCATTCTTTTGATTCACACAGATTGACACTAGTTCTCATTTAGGGCCAGATCTGCTTTGGGCCGTACTATCTGGTCCCCTAAGCAAGACAAAGTTGCTTTAAATTGGTCAGGAACTTACCGTCTGAATTACGCCTTCAAAAGATTACAGGAGAGGAGCTGATGAGAGTTCATATTTTAGGGTCTCGTGCGGTGTGAAGATAGCTGAAGGCTGTTCTGTATTGCACTGATTGGGAAATTGACTCAAAGGGAACATTATAGCAGCTGGGGAATCAAACTGAAAAACCTTTTTCTCCAGCAGTGCCCCCTACACCACTATGTAGAACGTGGCGTTGCAGAGGAGCAGGTAGTCCAGTCCTATGCCATCCAGGCAGTCCAGCTATTTAAGCCAGGTTTCCAACTGGTTTTCATTGATCAGGCAGCACAAAGCAGCCGGGGCAGAGACAGAATCTGGCCCTTAATCTTTAAACAAAAATCCATTTACTTCTCATATTAATAAATCTTCTCATGTTTGCTAATTATGTAAACCATTTCTGTTTAAGCAAAGGGTTTCTCCTTCACACCTTCCCTGAGAGTCTACTGTGGAGTCAGAATGATAAATTTCTGACTTCGGAATAACTTGAGGTACAGTAAAACCTCTTAATAATCTAATTGGAGAATGAGGAGTTCATAAAATCGAAACATTCATATAATTGAAAAATTACTGTAGGCATAGTGCATAAGTTGCAGTATGGTGTTCAGCCTTGCTTTCTTCTTGTCTTTCAAACCACTGCAGAGTGATTTCTGATGCAATGAAGGCATCAGAATGTGAAGGGATATTGACTCTTCATTGACATAATTTTTGTTATGTGATTTATTTATTTTGTTCTCCCATTGAGGAAAAATGGTTTGTATATTGTAATATAGATTATGATGACGAACTGAGCTGATTTTTCTGATAAAATTTTTTTGGGGGTGGAAAATGCTGTTTCCTCGAACCCGAAATGTTTTGTGGAACCTTGTTGTGTTCAACAAATTTTCATTGACTCACATGCAGAGTTCTGATGGAATCCTGCCTGGTTCTCTGGCAGGCTGCTGGAGAGCCTGTGCTCTGGGACAGCCGTGCCATGTCAGAGTCTCCAGGATCTGTGTAGTGGAGCTGGGGTGTGAAAATCCTGGGACTCCCAGCTCAAGCTGGGATTTGGCTCCCCCTTGGACCTGCAGCAGAGAGTCTGGAAGCCCTTAGAATACCATCTTGAATCTGGGCTTCCATGCTCCCTGCTGTGTAGCCAGGCTCCTGGAAACTGAGTCGTGGGGGGCTCTCTGAAGTGGTTAGCCATGGTAACCAGCTGCCCCAGGAGTCTGGAAGCCCTGGAGTCTACCATCAGGACTATCCCAAGGCTATCTGGGAGCCTCAGACTGTGGGAGATCCTGGGAGCCCAGTGAATAGTGTGGTAAAACTGACAAGAATCATGTCAATTTCAGTCAGTAGCTGCTGGTCCCCAGAGCATATTTTGTTTTGGAAACACCATGTGATTGTGTTCCTGAAACAGTTTTTAGGGGAGTTTCCAATTCACAGGAAATTATGAAATAGCAAAATCTTCTGTGAACCAGAAATCCCAAGTTTCAGCCAGCTTCAGAAATAAGCCTACAATTACAATATGCTGACTTTAATAGTTAAGTCCATATGTTGTTGAGACAATCGTTCTTTGATAACATCCAAGGTGTCTGGAGGGCAACATGAGTACCAAGGGCTATAAGTTCTCTTCCACTTGCACAGTGTCGAGGGGAACAGGGTGGGCTCTAATCACGCAGGAGAGTTGGGAGCAAGGGAAGGACATGTGTATGGGAATGGCAAGTATGCAGTATGTTGCCTGCCGTTGCATAGCTGTATCTATGGCTATAATATATGGCAAAGAATTAGAGTGACACTGAATTTGGGCAGTGTAAGCAGTAGTGGATAAGGCATTAAATTGCTGCTGCCCAGAGAAGCGTTAAGTTCCCATATAGAGCTGTCACAAACTGAAGAGGGAGAGGGTGACCGTGGGCTGGTGGGGAGGGAGATTTGCAGAGGAGCCAGTTATTTAATGAAAGTGGGGCTTGGAGGGATGTGGAGGCAAAGCGGGGATCACATTTACAGCTTGATGTCTGTGGATATTCCTTATCTATGCTGTGGATCTCGGGCTAAAACTCCTATTTAAACCCGTTCTGCTCTGCACAGCTGCTGCCCTGCTAGTCCCATGGGTATGGTATGCCAGACCAGCATCTCTTCTCAAGCGATATAAACTTCTTTTGAGAGCAAAGCACTTGATGAAGCTGAAGTGGGTTGTGAAACCATTTATATCTGGGAATGCATGTGTACCCTTAATCACAGACATTTTTCTATGTTGTGTCCAATAAGTAAACCATCACAAATTTTAAAAAGTAAAACGTGTTTTATGAACATTTTATAAATAAAATGCCTGTGTTGCATGTTTACTGTTTCTCAAACAGATTTTTAAAACAGGGAAAACAGACAATACCTCAGATTGTGTACTGACAGAAAAAGAGGGAATACCAACAGTTTAACATTCAGCACTAGGGAGCGCAATCAGCCAGAAAGGACCCCATGCTGGGAGCAGCTGAGCACCCTCAGTATCCATTTATTTCATTGCACTTGGCACTCAGCAGCTCCCAGGAGGCACCCAGAACTTCACAATAAGCATATGGGCACACTAGCATTTTCATATTGTAATTAGACTGCCACGGATCCAATTAAAAACCCTCAAAAGCAGGAAAATTTCATGATTTTTTTTTTTAACAAACAACCCTCCAGTGCAATAAAACACAACAGTACAACATTAAGAACCCCCTGCCGTGGTTTAATATTGGAGATTTAGTCCTTAACTGTGAGTTTTCTTGTTGTTCTGAGTTTTTCTCACATCTCTATTTTGATATATTTTT
The DNA here is from genome assembly GCF_965152275.1 of Natator depressus. Classification (NCBI taxonomy): domain Eukaryota; kingdom Metazoa; phylum Chordata; order Testudines; family Cheloniidae; genus Natator; species Natator depressus. The sequence continues at coordinate 25,831,121 of NC_134240.1, forward strand.
GTTGGGGGAAAAAATACAGAACAGGTTTTACAGTCATGGTTAACACAATTTGTCAGTGCTTAAAATCATATTCCCAAGTACTGTACTCCTATAATTGAGATTTAATTAGACACATTTGTGCAGCACTGTGTGCTAAACAGTGATTAGTGAAACATTTATGGTGATTTATCAACCATGTGGTGGATAAGGATGTACTGTATTAATTTGTTGTTAATCTTTATCAAAGAGATGGGTCGATCTGTATTAGAACATGCATGAACAATACTATTTAATCTGTCTGTTTAGTTAGAGACTGCAGGCTTTACTCACTGCTCAACATCTTCTGTTGTCCCTCTGAAGAGGGTTGTTTAAAGCTTTGGAGGAGGCTAGGCAGTCCTTAGAATGGAACCTTGCTGCCTCAGAGACTATATTTCTAGCTAGTTACTTATCTGGCCCTCATCAACACACTGTCCGTGCACGTCAAAGTTATTAATGGATTTTCTTTTCACCACAACCCTGTGAGGTAGAGAACTAATATTCCTAATTATTTTAGAGATGAAATTGTGGCACAGATTATACTTGCCAAAGTCATGCAGGAGATCTGCGAGTGAACTTGAAATTGAAGCCAGGTCTCCTGAGTCACAGCTCAGTGCCCTGTCTGCTAGGACATCTTTCCTATCCCTTGGGAAAGGTATAACAGACAACTCTGCATTACTTTTTCTGCCTAATCTCTGTGGGGCCATGTGTGGGATGATGTATGTCCTCTCACTCTGTTTAGCTGGGCAAGTCTTGTCCCGTGGTCAAATGCAAAATGTCCACATTGTTTTAAAAAAAATAATCAGAAAGGTATTTTTAGCATGATGCAGATCTTCCCTTAATAACAATAAGAATTATGCAGGTATTTCCTATAGGGTGCTATAAACATTCATTTGTACCTAAACCAGTTATTTGGTGGTTCGAGAGTGCATGTAGGAGTAATGACTGTTGTATGTTGTAGGTTTATGATGATGTGCTGTAAATGCCCTTTCTCTTTGTGCCAGCTGCCGGTATTGATCTGAATCATTTGTGTTTTGTCATTGCTGAAGCTGCTCTTAAAAATCATTGGATCCAGTTTTGTAGAAATAGCTAAGGTGGAAAGGGCTTGCAGTTCTCCCTGACTACCTGATTGACAGTAAAATGGGAGGACTATCAATAGATTGTTAAAGTAGTGAGCACTCTAGATTCTTTTTGCTTCTCTCTCCGAGGTGTGTCTTTCAAATAAATGTCATAATGCACAGCGTTTTTTAACAACAAAATGTTTATCTGTATATTTCAACCAACTAATTGAAAACTGCTATGGAAAGTATTTTCTGGAGTGCCTGAAAGACTGTCTTAGCAGTATATATAAAATATTAAAAGGGGAGAAAAATCTTTTTTCCTAATTCCTTAAAAAAAGGAGTAATGTCAGAGAAGCAAACAGATTTTTGTCAGCCTTTGTTGCACACATTTGCTAAACATTAGAGAAGCGCTGGGGACTGGTGATGGGATAGAGCACCTATAGGTCACTGGTTCAAATCCACACCGATGTGGTAATAACCTACAGTTGCCAGCATCTCTTTGGTAGTCTGTGTAAAATGAGCTGGTGTCTCGATCCAGTTCTTAATGGACAAAGATCCACAGCGCATAAAATATGATCATATTCAGCATTAACTGGCTTGTATTAGTGTGCCAAGCTGCTCAAACTATCTTCAAAGCCTTCATGGTGGTACTTCCAGTAATGGTTGGGACAGAGAAGAGGTAAGCTTGTTAAGCTGCTTCACTTGATTTGTGGATAAACTTTAGCCTCGAGTTCTACCAGTTTGGTACTTTAATAACAATTTTGTAAATTTTGTAAAAAGTTTTTGGCTGGAACATTATGCTTAGTTTGGAGAAAAGACGGTATGTATGTTTTTGATTAGCGATAATGTTAGCCCTTCATGTGAATTATGGTTCATGTCTTTATCTGAATTCATTAAAAACAAGAGATGGTCCAGACCCACAAAATTCTAATCTATATTTGAGCCATCTCAAAGTTTAGGTACCCATTGATATTGCTTCACCTTACTTTAAAGATGGGGCCAGCTGTGAAACTTGACTCTTCATTTGAAGTTTCCCGAAGCTTATGGTATATTCCTCTTGGATTTTGGGTTTAGTCCCATCTCTAATTTTAGCAAAAAGATAAAACTGTGCAAGACTGTTGATCCTAATCTGACAATGTTATAGACTGGAGAATGAATAATCAGGGTTGTGTGGCTTCTCTTAATATCTAAAATATTTTATGCTCATTTATGGAATACATTGGAGAATAAATGTTTTAGATTTTAGAAACTGTTCATACTATTAAAATCCTTTCAATAATGGGAAAAGTAGCCATTGACTTCAGGAAGGAAGGACCTGGTTTAGACTATAATTTTGGGGTTCTACAGTATTTAATACCTCAGACAGAAAATAAAGTTTATTTTAGTAAAATTTTATATCAAACATTATAAAGTGTTCTGTTGCTTAGGAATCTGACCATAATTTTTTCACTGCTCCTTTCCCTTTGATCCTTATTTGTAGGCTATAGATTTGGTGCCATCTTGTGGGGAAGTGTCACAATTGCAGCTTTCTTATTTTCTTATTCAGGGTACAGGAGGCATTCAAGCCACAAAGTAGATACTGTAGGTGAATCTGAGAGGGGAAAATACAGGTTTAATGAAGTTTACTGTGAAATCTGAGCATTCTGTATTCTGAAAACATGCTATGGTCTACTTTGTGGATTTGACAAGTCAGAGAGTGTCTCTCGAATAATTTCTCTGTCGTGCTTTAACTTGGGATGTAACATCATCTCCAGATGCTCATTCCAGGTTTTGATACATCACATTTTTCTCTGTTGGATTTGACTGAAGGCTGTTGTGATTGGAACTGCTAAAACCCCTGTATATTGGTCTTTTTTTAATTTCCCATCTCTAACAGAGCACACAGTGCTAGAACTCCTTTTCAAACGATTTGAATAGAAACTGATTATGCATTATTTAGCTCTCAGAACTATTGCTAGTTTGAGCAGAGAAGAATAAGAGATTGAGTCTGGAGAATATTCTCCTTTTGTTATTTTGTCTGAAAAAATATATCAGGGATGTGCTGGGATTGGAGCTTGGACTATCACTTGTTTTATTTCTGGATTACCAGATGCAGTTTTTAAAACTGTGATGTTGTCTCCCTCAGTAACATCAATTCATGTGTTGTCTAATAACCAGTAAAGAAAGATACAGAAGGAAGTTCTCAAAAGCACAAAGAGCTAGGTGCCCAACTTCATTGAAAGTCAATGTGAGTTAGACATCTAACTGCCCTCTATGCGTTTGAAAATCTCCCTCATTGGGACTACTTGGACACCTTTGCTTGTCATTTAGAGAGCCTTTAGATTAGCAATGCAATGTTGAGATTTTGTACCTGGTCTTAAAGTTCTTCAGAGGTGTCACTCTGTCTTTCTATTCTCTTTTTCAATGTAATAGAGTAATCATCAGAATCTTGCTTCTTAAGACTGAGCTTACATATCTTGTGTTTATACTTTTCAGGGCATTTCCCCACATCTCATTATTAATGCATCTTATGTAAGGTTTTAATTTACTGTATACAGTACACTGAGGTGAGCTAAGGGTGTATCTTCCCACAGCACAATTAGCCTGAGTTGTCACTCAAGCATTAATCCTAACTTAACTCCTGTCCCCACACACAAATCTCTAGACTGGTGCTTAAGTGGTGCTTTAAGCTTGAGCTCGCTGGCTCCTCAGGGTATGTCTGTGCTGCAGCTGGGAGGTGTGATTCCCAGCATGAGTTAGCATGATTCTGTCTACTCACCTTGAACTAGAGTGATTAAAAATAGCAGGGTGGACTTTGGCAGAGCTAGCTGCCTGAGCTTGGACTCAGCGGGTTGGGTGGCCTTGGACTCATGTGGCTAGCCCAACCTGCTGCCAGTGCTACAACATCTACGCTATGTTTAGCACTCAAGTCAGGTTAAGCTGGCGCAAGTCTGTTTACTGTGCTGGGAATCATGTCTCCCAGCTACAGTGTAGATATACCCGGTGAGGGTTCAAGTTCCAATGATGCTGATACTTGAGCTAGCAATTCAGTAAAAACGCAACAGCTCAAGTTACAGCAACTCATCAGCTAATTCAATCACTTATGCTGCTAATCAAATCACTCTTAAAATATGGCTGTTGGCAGTCAAATTAGGCTAGCTTGAGTGCAGCAACCTGCGTCTACTAAATTGAACTAACTGCTGCAATGAAGACAAGCCCTGAGAAAGCAACAAATCCTTCTCATTAGGTCTATAAAAGCTCTTTCATTACATTTTTAGATAGTTTTGGTGCCTCAGTACCATTCACAATGTAATTTAATGGTATCTACTGCCTTGGTGCACTTACAAGAAGACATCAATGATTGATGGAGCTTCTTGAATTGTAAAAGTCACTTACGCTTATTTCCTTTATTTTGCCACTTTAGTCTATATAGACTGAATTGACCCTCCTTATCCTTGAGGAAATGTATGCATATTTCTCTTGGCTGAGTATTTAGTCACTGTGGTCTGTCATCTTGTCATCTGCAATTTAGATTATTTCAACTCTGTGTACTGAATGTGAAGTTGAAGGCTGCATAGAAACCACTGCTTGCAGTAGCCAGCCTTTTAAAGCAAGAAAAGCTGTCAAAAGCACATCACATCAGTCCCTTTACTGGTTCCTCTTGGATTGTGGATGCACTTCAAGGTACTTGTCTTAGTCTTCATGATTCTGAATGGTCTATTGACTCAGTGGGAATACTGAGGCTGATCCAGTCCAGAGTCAAAAATCTCAGGAGCAGCAAGGACAGAGCTCTCTGTAGAGGCCCCTTTACTGTGGAGCTCATTAAAGCAAGATGTCAGAACAACTTCAAAGCAAAATACAAACCTCATATTTCCGCAAAGCTTTCATGGAATAATGAAGGCCAAGAACAGACCGTCATCGTTTCTCGGGGACACATAATTTTTTACGTTTGGTGCCTAGATGCTAGTGATAGTCAATGATTTCAGTTTTATTTAAATGTCTGGTACAGTGTTTCAAATCTGCCTGCATTTCTTACCAGAATTTAGTTGATCCAGTCTATTCTACAATATGTTTATTATAATATGATTTATTAATTTTTCACCTTGTATTAGTATATTTGGACAATGGCAACAATCTGTATATGTTTGAACCTATATTCAGATGCTGATTCCTCTTTGAAACATTCTCCTTATTGAAGCAGTATGAATAAAGGCAAAATATAGAATTCAGTTTACTATTGGCTTCAGTTTTTAAGGGCTATATTCTCCCCTATGTTAGGTTTTTTTCCTTGGTAGGGCAGTAATCTCTAAGTTTTTTGATTGTGGAGTTTTTGCTCTTTGTTCTGTCTATGGTGGAAGAAACTAAATCTTTCTTCTTGGACAAAGTTTCTACAAGGCAGTGGAACGAAGCCAGTTCATAGGATGTTATTCAAGAAAAAATTTCTGCTTTTAAGTTTTTCTAGGATCTTAACAAACAACCTATCAGAGAGTCCCCAAATCTTCTTAAGGAAGAAAACCAGTCAAATAAGAGAGGATTGAAAATTATGTATCCACAGGTTCTTCAGTGTTTGAAATCTGACCTTGATTGCTCTCATTAATCTCTTTTAGTAAGTGGTTTGCTGAATAAGTGACTGAAAAATAACTCTTTTTCACATGCGTAATCTTAAATTTTATGAGAAGCAGACCTCTCAAGCACATTCCACATTTAGAGTGAATTAGCCTCACTGTCTGCAGCCACCACCAAACTGGATGATATTTCAAGTGCAGGGGAGAGAGACTTCCAAAAAACCCTTGGCTTAGAGGTAGGGTTGCCAATTCTGGATGGACATATTCCTGGAGGTTACATCACAGGACATAATCTTTAATTAATTCCTGGAGACTCCAGGGCAATCCTGGTGGGTTGGCAACCCTACTTAGAGGTGGTTGCCTTAGGCTAGGATTGCCACCTTTCTAATTGCTGGTAACTGGACCCCGGAGGCCCCACCCCTTCTCTGCCTCTTCCCCTCGAGGTCCTCCCCTTGTTGCTTGCTTGATTGTCTGAAGGAGCCTGCTGGCAGGTAGGAGGCGGCCCTGCCTGAGCAGGGGCTGGCGCGGGTTAATGACCCAGTGCCTCCCCCCCCGACCTACAGTAACCAGCCTTTTGGTTTGAGTGCCATTTAGGGTTGCCAGGTCCCGGGCACCCAGCAACCCTAAATGGCACCTGGACACAGAAACCAAAAACTGGATTATCTGGGTAAAGCTTGGACTGGTGGCAACCCTACATTAGGCTGGTAGCCAAGAGGCCATGAGTCCTAAAATTCCGCTCTTCCATTAACTCGTATCTACACTTCTCTTCACTTATTATTGAGCATGAGCTCATATACCTTACCCTAGGAGGAAGGCAAGTATAATTCCTTAGATTTTACAAACAGGTTAACTGAAAAATTGCACATGGTAACTTCTAACAGAACTGGGAATAGAACTCTGGTCTCTAATATGAATCTCACTGCCTCCCTCCCCCCCCCCATCTAGAAACACTGCTCTAACCACTAGACAACACTCCCCCTATACCCAAGGATAGAATCTAGGATTTTTGATCCCCAGCTTTCTTCAGCTGTCTAGCAAATGATTGTGCAAAGTATGCCACTTTCCTTCTAATGCATGGAGAATAGTACTCTTAGCTCAATGAGTACCAATCTGTGTTGGGGATCTGATAGTCCTGGGTTCATCCTGCTGCTGGCCTACGGCAGGGAGTCTTTATGGTTGCACATTATAACATTTCTGATTTTCCTGTTTTCTTTTCAAACAGCTGGCTTACTTAGTTCCCATGGAGAAAAGGCATATTTAAAAGTGGATTTTATAGTTATGGTGAAAAATAGAAAAAAAATCCCACATTTTGGAAATTTGTCACATTTCATTAGCCACATATTGGCAGGTTTGAAGGCTGAGAAGAATGGGCAGAAGTCTCTCTCATCATCAGTGAAGGTATTTTTAATTTCCACCAGTTCTCCCAGGCTAGCATGTTTGGCAGGAATAACATCAGGGAAGAATAAGACCATATACCCTTCATATACTATCACCTGTGCTGCCTAGTGGATTCTGTCTGTTCATTGCTAATTGTTTTTGAATAATAAGTACAGTACAATCATTATCATATAGCATTTCCCTGCAGTTACCACATTTCAGCCTATGCTGTACTTAGAAAAGAAAATAAACACAGTAACTCTGTGATAAGGTTTAGAAAATGTTGACTTTAATGGTTTTTATTGTATATATTAATAAAGGTACAATGGATACTATCAAAAAGAACATTTTCAGCAGTGCAATGTAGATAACTTGTCATGGTCATCATCATCATCACTCCCATAACCGCACTGGTCGTTGGGGAACCATCATTGATGAGCAATCAATCGTCTCCACCCCTGATCATTGTGTGTCAGTGCTTGAGTCTCCACGAAGTCCATTCCTGTCCATTCTCTTCTTCTGTCTACCTCTTCTTCTCTTCCTCTGTACTGTCCCTTGGAGGATGATCTTGGATAGGCCAGACGATCTGTTACATGGCCGTACCATTTCAGCTTGCGCTTCTTCACGGTCATCAGGAGATCTTCATATTACCCAGCGCATTGGGTGATGATGTTGTGGACCTCTTCACTAGTGACGTGGTCGAAGTGAGAGATGCCCAGGATTTTACGGAAGTATCTCATCTCTACTATCTGTATTTTCCTTTCAAGTTCCGCCGTAAGGGTCCATGTCTTGCATGCATACAGAAAAAAGGAGATGTCTGATGCATGCAGCAGTTTCAGTTTGGATTCCAGGGAGATGTTCTTATTCCTCCAAATTGGCTTTAGCTTTGCCACTTCTGCTGCTGTTTGTGCAGTTCTTGCCAGAATTTCTGCTTTTGATCCTTCATCAGTGAGGATTGCCCCCAAATACTTGAACTGTTTCACTGTCTCCAGCCTTTGTCCGCTGACAGAGATACGTGAGCTGATCCCGTCACGTTTGTTTGTCATTTGCTTGGTTTTCTCTGCACTGATTTCCATGCCATATTTTGCGGAGGTTTCATCCAATCATTTCACAAGGTTGGCAAGTTCATCTTTGCTGCCTGCCAGGCCATCAATGTCATTAGTGAACCGAAGATTTGAGATTTTTCCCCCCAATGCTGACTGTGCATATGTGATCTTCTAGGGCATCAGTCATTATGCGCTCCAAGTAGATTTTGAACAGTGTGGGTGTGGGCAAAAGAAGGCAGCCTTGCTGGACTCCAACAGTGATGCGAAACTACTCTCCTATTGTGCCATTGACGAGAACTGCACTGTTGGCCTTGGCATACAGTTGTTTAATGGTAAGAATAAGATTATGACCAACATTGTACTTCTTCATGGTTGCCCAGAGAGTTTCATGTCATACTTTGTCAAACGCCTTCTTGAAGTCAACAAAGACATGGTAGATGTCCTGCTGGTGTTGTAAGTACTTCTCACATAGAACACGAAGGTTGAAAAACTGTTCTGTGGTACTTCTTCCAGCACAAAAGCCAGCCTGTTCTTTAGCAATGATATTCTCCGCTTGTGGCTTCAATCTGTTCAATATGACTTTCAACATCACTTTGCTGGGATGGCTAATTAAGCTTATGGTGTGGTAATTTTGACACAATTGCAGGTTGCCTTTCTTTGACAGAGTGATGATTAGAGACTGTGTCCATGTAGAGGGCCAGATCTTGTTGCAGATCTTGGTGAGTACATCTATTACTATTTTTACTCTGAGTTTCATCAGTTTGGCTGGGATGTTTTCAATACCTTTAGCCTTTCCATTCTTGAGTGATTTCACAGCTGTCTCCACTTCTTCACGCAGTATTGGAAAGTAATCCTCCTCTGTTGAATCTGTCTAGGGCACTAGGATCTCCATTTGTCTGATGGTTGTTTAGATCAGAGCTGTAATTTGTCCACCTATTGATGATGTCCCTTTCTTCTGTAAGACTGTTCCCTTCTTTGTCTTGAATTGAGTTAGCTTTCATTCGTCAGATCTTTTGCAATCTGGAAGGCTCATTTGCTACTTTATTACACTCTTAAACTTATTTTATACACTCTTAAACTTTAGAGGATTGTTTTTAAATCCATATCTCCTTGGCCACCTTCATTCCTTTCTTGATATTTCTGCCAATCACTCTGTATTTATCAGCTCCCTCAGTGCTGTTCTTGTCTCTCTTAAGTTCTCTTGTAATGTCACACATTTGTAGTATTTCATTAGTGACCCATGGCTTTGTCTTCTTACGATGTTTCCCAAGGATGTCCATTGCTGCCTCATTCATTACAGTGTTGAAATTGTTGGTCACTGTTTCTATGTCTTCCTCTAGAGCAAGCAGCGGGGTAAACTTTCAGCCGATCATTGCTTGGAATGACTCTGCAATGTTTTGGTCTCTGAATCTTTCTAAATCAAACTTGGTTCTGGTGAACTTTGACCTGACGATTTTCATTAGCTGAAGCCAAAAATTTAATATCATAGGGTCGTGATCATTTCCTGTATCAGCACTGGGGATGCTCCTTGTTTTAGCTCTGTTAATCCCAGAACGAAATCGGTTTTGCACCATGATGTAGTCAATCTGGCTGTGATGTAGACCATTAGGTGCGTGCCACGTTAATCATCTACTTTATGTGCTCCTATGCTTTATGATGCTTTATGTGCTCCTAATGTGTTTGTAAGAGCCAGAATGTTATAGCTGGCAAACTCCCAAAGTCTCAATCCTCTCTCATTGGTTACTGCATTACAGAAAGGGCCATAATAATCTCGCCAATCTGCCTGTGCATCAGTACCCACTTTAGCATTTCAGTCTCACTGTACAATCAGGATATCTTTCTTGTGTACCTTATTGATGATGTCTTGGAGCTGATTGTAAAAATCCTCAATTTGCTCATCATTATAGTCTGTTGCAGGGGTGTAGACTTGTACCACCGTACTGCCTTTAGATGGATGGAAATAACCCTGCTGGACGTTGGACGGCATCCTAATACTGATTTTTTGATATCTTTATGCATAAGAAATCCTACGCTGTTGACATGTTTGTCCTCTCCACTGTCATAGAGTGGCCTTCTTCCATTAGTGCCTCCCCAAAGTTCTTCTATCTGACCTCAGAGATTCCTAGGAGGTGCCAGGTATATTGTTCCATTTCGTACGTGAGTTCTTTCAACCTCCCTATTGTCTCAGTGTCCTTACATTCCATATGTCTATGATGATGTTACCTCTTCCACGGATTCTCTTAGTTGGGGTTACACCAGTAGTATACTTGTCACGTCCGCCCTGGTGGGATACAGATGACGCGGTCATTATTAACTCAGGCTGCGACCAATCTGGTATGGACATGGTTGACTTGCTCATCATATGGTGTGTCTTGGTCAAATTTCTAACCTGTTGGAGCCCATTCTTCTCCAGGCAGCCCCTTTTTAGTTGCCTCTTATGAGATGCAGGAGGAGCAGTAGGCCTATTCTGCCCCTGGACCCACATTATAATTATAATATTATAGCCAATATTATACTAATATATGTACAGCTTTTAATGGCGTAAATAAGACTATGGAATATAATAGTTTAGAGAATGTGATTTATTGCCCTCATGTTATAAGACCTGATTGAAGTTGACTATAAAACAGCTTTCAGGCTATTGAAATCATCGGGAATCTCAGTACTGACTGCAATGCAAACTAGATCAGACACCCCTAGCATAATTCATTTTTAGGAGGATGAGGATCATATGATACCATCGGTTGTAATTGTAAGCTTCCTGGGAAAGTTACACTCCATTTATTTCTGCATGTGAAATCATATTTTATTCCTCCAGGTGGGTAATGGCTTTAGCCAGTTTATTGTCATTTTTTTAAAAAGTGGCAACAACTTTTTGAAAAATTCAGCTCACTTTATCAGAAATCTTAATTTTTTGGTTGTTAAAAAGGATTGAAATATTTGAATTATAAACAGTCCTTGAAAATTCTATGAACATTTGCTCACACAGAACCAGTATTTTTACCTCCTCCCATTTGAGATTTCTGAGATGCTAATTCCACAACTGAGTTTAATTTGCCCTTTCCCATTAGCACTTTTAATATATGAGCTTAATGCAGTAGCATGCTGGATTGTTGTTCTTTGTAAATCTGTTGTACATCGTATTTTCTTAAAGGAATAGTAATTCAGTAGGTAATCTTTCTGTCTGTTTGCGATTTAACATGGAGTCAACCTATTAATGCTAGCAAAAAAGTTATTTTCTGAGACTTGCATCATGTCTGTCAAGTGATTTGTAATAAGATGCTGACAATTTGACTTCAGAGGGTGGTTGAATGGAAGGAGTTGTAGTTGTTGGCACTCCAGAGTATTTAATATTACGTGTCTATGGCTTGAAAACTCACAAGTGGTTGCCTTAAAACAAACTTGTATTTAAGCAATAGGCCAAGGCAAGGGAGTGCCTTTTTGAGAGTTCTAAGGCTTGTTCTAAGGCATGAAGATGAAACCTGATTAACAGCTAACACCAGAAAAGAGAAAAAAAATCCCCAGAAATATACTGCCTTTTTTTCTTAGTTGGAAACGTTAGAATGGAAACACTAGAACAGAACCTACTTGCAGAAAATGATGACGGAAATAATTTTTAATAGTGACTTTGGTTAACATGAGATTAGAGGTAGACCTTATCCAATTAAAAAATATTAAGACAACATTTATTTGATCTTGCTGGTAGAAAAACTGGCCGGTTTTTGTCTTTTAGATGAAACATAAAGCAGAGGTGCTAATCACTTAGAATTATTGAGCCATCGATGCACTTTTCACAATAATAGGGGTGTTAAACATTAATGTTCTGGCTAAATTCCAATGTGATTAACTAAAATTACATTGGATGAGGTGTCTTTCCTGACCTGTTCTAAACCATTATATAGTGTTCACTGTTCAGCAATTGTCATGTTTCAACCCATATAAATGACTGTATGGTGGCAGCATGGATAACGTGTTTCCTATATATGGTTTTCAGAACATTTGGGGAACCTTCATGCAGTATGGTGCTGTGTAACATAAGTAGTTATTACTATTTTTATTGATTACTATTATTATTTATTAAACAGCCAACTTATTATAATGGCTGTTGGAAACCAAAAAAAAAAAAAAATGACAAACCTGCTATGTACATTGAAAGGTATTGCTTGATTTTTTTCTTTTTCTTAATACTAAATATGTTGTATTGCCATTTTGTGGCCTTGATCCTAAAAGGGGATCTGCCTCTGAATCTTTGTCCATTCTTACATGCTGCTCCGCTGTAGGCAAAAAACTCTGTTGCAGGCCTCCATTGCTCTCCTCGCTCAAATTTCTCCTCCTGTTCCAACTTCTGCCATGTGGCCCACAAACAGAGAAAAGACATTTTGATTTTAAAAAAAATTATGTAATTGACTCTTTCATCTGAACTTCCCAGTTTGTCCTGTCTTTCTCTCTGTATTCTCTAGATTTTAAGCTCTCTGAAGCAAAGGCTATTTTAAAATCTATTTTATATAGGCCAAACATAATGTTGATTGACAAATATAATATAACAGATTCATATTAAGATATATCTGAATATATATTAAAGTTAAAATGAATTATTTTAATAGATAACAAATTGCTGAAAAAATATAAATTCGGTCTTTTGAAGACTGTGCCCACATTTTAAACAGTAAATATGTACTTCTGAAAGATTTCATTGCTATCTAAATGTCATTTTAATCACATTTCTAGCAAAAGTGCTTCAGCAGGTTATGAAGTACTTAAAAGGTTAAGATGGATCCCCTGCTCTGAATAATAATTTTCTTATTTTCCCTATTATTCTCTTTAATTGGTGCTCTTTGATTTAAGTGAGTTGTTCAATAGCAGTTTCTTCAGGTGGAGGAGGTTTTCCATTAAAACCCTATTTTAGCCTCTCCTCTCAGTTTAACAGAAAAGCTCCATTTGCCCTGGACGACCTCAGCCCACAGAAGAAATTTTGAGAGGTTTGAAGGGGATTGGACAAGACAATATAAAAGTAAAAATAAAGATTTTTGTTATTTGAATGGGACTTTTTTTTGGTTCGTTAAGGTTGAAAACTGCAGGAGTAATTCCAGTGAAGTCAATAGGAGTAGAACTACTTCAAGCTGACAAGCAACAAACAGAAATCATGAAATTCCCTGTTAGAGTGTCCAAAGCAGTGCTTAATTTGTAATGAAAGTGGTGCCAGGGCTCAAGCAATTTTTTTACATTCATAATTGATGCAGCAAGCCCAGTGGTGCTGGGGCTATGAACTGCCAAGCCTAGAGGTGAGCCCTGGCAACCCCTGGTACCCATAAAATTTTACCTGTTTAGCTTTTGATAAGCCCCAGAGCTGGAATGAGAGGTTGTGGAATCTAAACAAAAATGCTTTATTTAATCAGCCTAATCCATCTATCAACCAACTGCTGTGGTATCCAGGCATGAAATAAACCATATCTAGAATATTAATCATAATTATAGCTAAGGAGGGAGGCAATGCTATTTGGCAAATTAAACGTAAACTAAGCTGCACATCCCTGGAAGTGTTTGCACTTTGTTCATAAATTCTAGAGCTGGTTAGAAAATGGGAAAATAAAAACCTGAACATTTTTGAGTATTCCTTTTGAAAAGCAAGGTTCAAAAATTTCAAATCAGCTCTAAGAAAACTATACTGAGTATATTGATAGTACAGCACAATGTTCAACTTGTATAATTTGAAATCTAAGAATGTGTGTAAGTATCTCTTCTGCAGAAACAATATTGAAAATACTTGGCACATTGTGAAAGCAAGTTTTTTTTATTTCAGAAGTATACTTACAATATCCAGGTTTCAGTAATCTTTCGCAGGACTGCTTTAGCAGGACCCAGATAGGGAGGTGAGCCCCATTAGAAGCAGGGCAGACTTTTAGCAAGGGGTTTCCAGGAGTCTCCTCCAGCACCTCAGTGGAACTGCAGGTTGATTCTCTTCCTCAGATACAGCGTTGGGGAGCAGATTGGAAACTTGCTTTCTTGAAGGCCAGGAAGGGATGGGAAGGGTTTAGTTTAATTTTCATCCTAAACTGTTCATTTACAATGCTTTTTGTCATGTTCTTTTTCCTTGTTCTTTGAAGAGGCTTGAGTGCTTTTGAATGTCCTTAATATTCTGGTCAATCATTTACTGCTGTGATAAAATAACTCCTGGGGATCCTGCTCTCTGACTTCAGAAGGTTGCCGGGAGTAACTACAAGATTCAGATTCTGAGCATCTTTCGTAGACAACAGGCATTTGGAATCTAAATCCAAAGGGATTGATTGTGTTGACTTTTAGGTTGTGAGAAATCATATCAAGAGTAAGGTTTACTTTAGGGACCCAAATATCCTAGAAAGCTTCCCTAAAGCAGTGCTAAGCACTTCTGTTCTGAAGGAGAACAGATGAGGTTAAGTATGACAGAGAAGTAAAATGAGACATCTTTGCAGATAAAAAAAAGGGTAAGTTTTTTGTTTTTTTTTTCCTCCCTCCCACCCTTCCAACCACCACATATTGGTGGTGGTGGTATTATTTATTTGTATTACTGCAGTGCCTAGTAGGGGTCCTAGTAGACCAGGACTCCACTTGGTAGACACTGTATAAACATAGAATAAAAATATGGTCCCTGCCCTGGATGTTGTTACTTTAATTGCAGAAGAAAAAAATTTAAAACATGGATACCTAACATTAGACTGCAGGTGCTCAGCACCTCTAAAACTCAAGCTACTTCTAGTTAGATACTTAATGTTAGACATCAAAGTTTGAAAATTTTAATTAGTGTGCCTATATTAATCTAATCCTGACTCTTGGACTCTGTTCTTTATACATTTTTTGTTTCTACCTATTTATTTAATTTACTAACTTTAATCAGTTAGGGCCAGATTCTCCCATCCTTACTCACAGTGGAAGCACCTTACTTTTCAAATAGTCCTCAGTAAAGTACTATTCAGTGAGTGAAGGTTGGAGAATTTTGGTTCTTGAAAAAAATGCTTATCCTAGAAATGCTTGCCTTAGAAATCATGCTGTATTTTTCCAAAGGTACGAGAAAGAAGGATGACTAATTGTTTAAAAACATACCCTTAGAAACCACACCTTGTTGCAGTCTGAAGACACCCGAGGCATCAGTATTTTGTTATAATATGATGGTGGTGATGATGATGATTGTTTTAATGATGCACATTCTTTATGTAAAGCTATTTTGGGATCTGAGGAACTGTCTGGCTTCTGGCCATTTGTTAATTTTTTGGTGCATGTATGTGTACTTGCTGTTAACATTTTGTTTGATATTTCAACTTTATAAATGTCCTTTTCTCCAGTGTATTTTATAACATCCGAAAGCAGTTGTTCACAGCAAACATTCCTCTTACAGCAACTGGTTGCTTTTGAAATCATTTGTATTGCTTGAGTAAGGACTACAGGATTTAATCCATGAGTATGGGACTGATTCTACCAGTAAGGGGAAAAATATTGATTAACCAATTCTGAGAGGATACGGATAAAAATATTTTACTAAGAGGGTTCTACAAGGTCCTGTGATATGCTGAAGACGTCTTTCATGATGCTGCATGCTCTGAGTTCCTATTGATAAAATGGGAATTGAAGGAGCATATTACTTCACAGGAGATGTGCCAAACCAGAGATGTTTGAACACCTAATAACATTATTTGACAAATAACAGCAATTATTCACTGAACAGAGTATTCAACCAGCTCTGTTCAGAACAGGATCACGTTTTAGGAGCAGGATGAATTCAAAAGTACTAAAATTAGTTCACTGACCACGAAAGAAGTAGATCATGCTTCCATGTAAGAAACCTGGAGGGATATTTGACACTTGTATCAATGGATTTTATATGCAAAGAATGCTCCGAATTGATTAATATTCTCCCATGCTTTAGGGATTGACTACAATACACTAAATATATATTACAAAGAATATAGTATATGGAAAGGGGCCAAAAACTATCTGACAGCAAGAGATTATAGTAAAGTTTTGGAAAAGGAACTGTCACTACTCTTGACAGTGTATAGTGAGACTGGGTTCAGTGGATTAGGAAGTAATACAGTTTAACTGTGGCTGGATTTATAAAAGGACTGAATAATTTTCTTAACAATAACAAGATTTGCTATTATGTCCCCCAAAGTAAGAAAGAAACCAAATCCCATGGTTCAGGATGCAGGCTGGTCACCTAAGGGGTCAGAAGATAATTTTTCCACTTTGTGCAGCATTGTGCAATTGGTCAGCTGTGTAATAGGATTTTTTCACCTTCCTTTGAAGTATCACTGCTGGAGGCAGGATATTGGATTTGATGGACTAAAGGTTTGGTACCAACTGGCAAATTTTATATGTCTGTGCCCTAAAACACAGGGCATTACATATAGGGCAACTTTATTCCATTTCTTTTCACAGTGTGAAGAGATAATATGATAGTGCAAGGTGGCCTTTCAGGTGTCCCATAACATCAAAATATTAGCTGCAGATGGTGCTTTTAGAGGGGTGTGTGTGTGTAAAATCTTAGCTGAATGTAGACACACACAAAAATCCTACATTCTAGATCAGGCATTTTCAAGAGTAGGGGGCTTCACCCTACAGGTGCAGCCTGCCCGAACAAAATGATAAAAACTCCTGTCACTTTTATGTACAATAAGAAAATGCAAATAGCTGTATTGGGCTTTAGGTGGGCCTGATTTGTGATATCTTTCTCATGCATCCATCAGGGCCGCAGGGACAAAGCAGGGTTTCCCCTTCAGTGAGACCACCATGACAAGTGAGAAAAGGCGTTTGCATGGCACTGTTGTAGCCGGCGTCACAAGATATTTACGTGCCAGATGTGTTAAAGATTCATATGTCCCTTCATGCTTCAACCACCATTCCAAAGGACAGCATCCATGCTGATAATAGGTTCCGTTCGAAAATCATCCAAAGCAGTGTGGACCGACGCATGTTCATTTTCATCGTCTGAGTCAGATGCCACCAGCAGAAGGTTGATTTTCTTTTTGGTGGTTTGGGTTCTGTAGTTTCAGCATCAGAGTGTATCTCTTTTAAAACTTCTGAAATCATGTGCCACAGTTCATCCCTCTCAGATTTTGGAATTCATTTCTGAGTCTTAAACCTTGGGTCTAGTGCTGTAGCTATTTTTAGAAATCTCACATTGGTACCTTCTTTGTTTTTTGTCAAATCTGTAGTGAAAGTGTTCTTAAAAGGAACAACATGTGCTGGGTCATCATCTGAGAAGGCTATAATGTGAAATATATGGTAGAATGCGGGTAAAACAGCAGGAGACATACAATTCTCCCCCAAGGAGTTCCATCATAAATATAATTAATGCATTATTTTTTTTAAACGAGCATCATCAGCATGGAAGCATGTCCTCTGGAATGGTAGCCAAAGCTTGAAGGGGCATACGAATGTTTAGCATGTCTGGCACGTAAATACCTTGCAATGCCGGCTACAAAAGTGCCATGTGATAGGGTTGCCAGGTGTCTGTTTTTTGACTGGAACATCCAGTCGAAAAGGGAACTTGGCAGCTCCGGTTAGCACTGCTGACTGTGCCGTTAAAAGTCTGGTTGGCGGCACAGCGGGGCTAAGGCAGGCTTCTTGCCTGCTGTGGCTCCGCACGGCTCCCGGAAACAGCAGTATGCCCCCTCTCCGGCTCCTACGTGTAGGGGCAGCCGGGGGGCTCCTCACTCTGCCCCTGCCCCAAACGCTGGCTCTGGGAACCATGGCCAACGGAAGCTGCGGGGGTGGTGCCTGCAGATGGGACAGCGCGCAGAGCTGCCTGGCCACGCCTCTGTGTTGGAGCTGGAGGGGGGGCACGCCGCTGCTTCCGGGAGCTGCTTGAGGTAAGTACTGCCCAGAGCCTGCATCCCTGACCCCCTCCCATGCCCCAACCCCCTGCCCGAGCCTTGATCCCCCTCCTGCCCTCTAAACCCCTCGATTCCAGCCTGGAGCACCCTCCTGAGCCCCAAATCCCTCATCCTCGGCCCCACACCAGAGCCCGCAGCCAGAGTCCTCCCCCGCACCCTAACCCCTTGCCCCAGGCCAGAGCCCCCTACCATACCCTGAACCCTCATTTCTGCACCCCGGAAGCCGCATCCCCAGCTCAGAGCCTGTACCCTCTCCCATACCCCAACCCCAGTCTCAGCCCAGAGCCCCCTCCCGCACCCCGAACTCTTCATTTCTGGCCCCACCTCAGAGCCTGCATCTCCAGCCAAAGCCCTCACCCCCTCCTGTGCCCCAACCCCCTGAGCCAGCCCAGTGAAAATGAGCAAGTGAGAGAGGGTGAGGAGAGCGAGGGAGAGACAGGGAGTGGGGGAGGATGGAGTGAGTGGGGGGTGGGACCTCAGAGAAGGGGTGGGGCAGTTGCGGGGCAAGGGTGTTCAGTTTTGTGTGAGTAGAAAGTTGGCAGCCCTACCATGCAAATGCCTGTTCTCACTTTCAGATGACATTGTAAATAAGAAGTGGCCAGCATTTTCTCCTGTAAATGTAAACAAACTTGTTTGTCTTAGTGCTTGGCTGACCAAGAAGTAGGACTGAGTGGACTTGTAGCCTCTAAAGTTTTACATTGTTTTGGTTTTGAGTGCAGTTATGTATAAAAAAATCTACATTTGTATATTGCACTTTCACGATAAAGAGATTGCATTACAGTAATTGTATGAGGTGAATTGAAAAATACTATTTCTTTTGTTTATCATTTTTACAGTGCAAATATTTGCAATAAAAATAATAATATAAAGCAAGCACTGTGCATTTTGTATTCTGTGTCGTAATTGAAATCAATATAATTGAAAAATGTCAAACATTCACAATATTTAATAAATTTCAATTGGTATTCTATTGTTTAACAGTGCGATTAAAACTGTGATTAATCACGATTAATTTTTTTGAGTTTATCATGTGAGTTAACTGTGATTAATCAACAGTCCTACTTATCAGTGATTTTATATGAGAAGTTGAGGCGCTTCAGAAAGTGCATTAGGATTAAAATATATAGTGCCATGTTTCCAAAATTATCAGAATCTCACTGATATGCTGCTGAGATTGAAAAGCTTTTACTTTGGATCATATGACTATCTAAAAGTTTATATTTTTATGAAATTTAGTACATTGTTTAGACAATTTCATGAATATAGGGGAAGTAGTAACTGCTGTGAAATCTGCAAATAATAATATGATCTGAAATTATACCATAAACTGTAATAATTTGGGACAATTACTTGTGGCCAAATCTAGTCTTCATTTAGGCAAATCTCCTACTGACTCTGCCTTCAGTAAGGACTGCAAGCTATCAGTGAATAGAAAACCACTTTATGCAGGCAGAGTATGGAGGTACAGAATACTTAAGGACAATCTGCAGTGTCGAAATATATGGTAATCTAGAAGAAAACAGATCAATACAAGTCGTCTTTATTCAGTGATGGAATTACAACTTTTGGAACACTAATAAATCTATTTGTAATATATCCACTGGCTAGAGTATGTCATAGCTTTAGAGTGATATGTTTAAATGCTTATAAAGTTGTTGGTGCTGTACTGTATTATACAGTGGTTCTCAACTCTGGTCCACCGCTTGTTCAGGGAAAGTCCCTGGCGCTCCGGGCTGGTTTGTTTACCAGCCACGTCCACAGGTTCAGCCGATCGCGGCTCCCACTGGCCGTGGTTCGCCGCTCCAGGCCAATGGGGGCTGTGGGAAGGGCGGCCAGCACATCCCTCGGCCCACGCCGCTTTCTGCAGCCCCCATTGGCCTGGAGCGGCAAACCGCGGCCAGGGGGAGCTGCAATCGGCCAAACCCGCGGACGCGGCAGGTAAACAAACCGGCCCGGCGCGCCACGGACTTTCCCTGAACAAGCGGTGGACCAGAATTGAGAACCACTGGTATAATACAATAAAATGATTTTTTTCTGTTGAAAGTACTTTATGTTGAATTCAGTTCTTTCAGTTGAATATTCTTTGCTTGCATTTGACCTTTCTTTATGTTGATTTTGCTTCATTTTTTCATTTACCATGCTGTTCAGTTTTTGGATGCCAGGAGAACAAAGGTTTGTCCTCTATTTGCAGTCAATTTGTTTTGCAAAATTCAGTATTGCTTACCATTTGTTCTATTTTTGTTGTTTGAGATGCAGTAATCCTGTTTACTAAAGTTGTTCATAGCTTTATTTGCAAAAAAAATTAATTAATTAATCTTTATTTATGGTGAGGGCTATGATTTGCCTTCTAGCATGAACAGTGCCATTGAAAAAAGTGAAAGGCAGAATTACTTCTAGTGTATGAAACAACTTAGAAAACAAGGAATACTGCATCTTCAAGCTTTATAGGCACAAAGTGTACTAGTGGTTGTGTCACTTTGAGATTTTTGCAACAGTTCACTTTCTCTTCACTGCCTAGTTTTATTAAGCATTAATTTTACCTGTAACTGACACTATTTTGTATTTGTGTTTCCATCTATGTTTTAAATTTTTCCAGTAGCAGTTGAAAACCTTCATTACAAGTATTTTGTCACAGATGCATTTGACATTTTTATGTGGCCACTTGGTAGAATCATCACTGAGTCTGTTAACTTTTGTACCTTTACCTACCAATAGCTTAACAGAAGAAAAACTACATTTAGATCCTTCAGTTACCTTTTTTTTTTTGTATTATAGCATTTGCAACTGACCATCCAGGCACTTCAAGATGAGCTTCGAACTCAGAGAGACCTTAATCATCTTCTTCAACAAGAAAGCGGAAACCGAGGAACTGAGCATTTTACTATTGAGCTTACAGAGGAGAATTTTCGAAGACTTCAGGCAGAACACGATAGACAGGCTAAAGAGCTCTTTCTCTTGAGAAAAACTCTAGAAGAAATGGAGTTGAGAATTGAAACACAAAAGCAAACACTAAATGCCAGAGATGAATCAATAAAAAAGCTCCTAGAAATGTTGCAAAGTAAAGGTTTGCCATCCAAAGGAATGGAAGATGACAATGAAAGAGCTCGAAGGATGGCCGAGGCTGAATCTCAGGTTAATCATTTAGAAGTGATTTTAGACCAGAAGGAGAAGGAAAACATACATCTTAGAGAGGTAAGAAAAGCATCTTCCTCTAAAATCTTTTCAGATAAAAGGACACTGGCAAGGACATTTGTCCTAATTTTGAAAATATATTTTATACTACTTTGAAACTTGAAACTGGAATCTATTTTCTTTTTGACTTTTCTTAAATCAAAAAGGATATTGAAACATTTAATTTCAAATTCTTCCAATTCACAAACACGTAAACGTAAGGAATTACATGGACTCTGGAAACAGGTATAAGAAAAGAAATTAGGTCATGTTTTGGGTTTTCCTGCTTTGATAGTGTCTCTTTAACCACCAAGATACATTTTCTTTGAAAAGTCAAACTTATGCAGCTATTGAGGAGAGAATGAATAGCTACTGATACTGAAAATTAAATAAGGAAGAGTTGACAAAAATGGAGTAAAATGATGCAAGCTTATTTTTTTTTCTCTTTGGCTGTCTTGTTCTTGGCATTAACACATGCAGGTTTCTGCTTCTGGGGGGTTGAATCAGACGAAGATCTGTGGCAGATCAAAGCATTGCGTGTTGAATGTGAAGTGGTGGGAACTGGCTGGTACAGCAAATGCCTTTGCGACACCCTGCCTTTTCAGGGAGGAAGAGTAAAGTTTTGTTCTCTAGGCATTGTGGATGATAAAGCCTTTATCCTGAAGATCTTTCTCAGGCAAAACTCCCATTAAGTTATCCATTAGTAGGGTCTGAAGTCAACGGGATATTAAAGGAATTGCACCTGCTTGCATCAGCACTGAATTTGGCTCAAAGTCTGCTAGTCTGTGTTGTACTCTATAGGCTATTAATCTAGCTTCCTGGTTTTGATCTGCTTTTGGCAGAATGACCTGTGCTGTTTATTTTAGGGTTAAATGATTTATTCATTTTTCATTGGCACTGTTTGTATCACGGAGCTTAGTATCAGTGTTGTTTAGGTCTGTGAGTAAAGCTACAGTGTATAGGAATGGAATGTGTTTTACTTTCAGGTTTCATATACTGCTTTGTGATGGGAAGTGATGTTTGTTGCTTTGATTGAAATAAGGTCATATCTTTTTTAAAAAAATATTTATTACCAAAGGTAATTGAACTAATTCTACTCTGAAGTCATAGATGGGGAGTTCTTGTGAACTTGCATTATTTGTTTGAATAATTGGAAGTGCATGTGAGGTTTTGGTCCATTTAGTATAGTCTTCCAGTACTGTATGGTGTGGAAGAACTTTGGAGTTTTTATGGAGAATACTTTTGGAAGCAGTTTGAAACTCTGATATATTATGAAACCAGTGTATGAATAATTTAGGATGTGTTTACATTTTAATCTCTCTAAAAAAGTATTTGTTGTTTGGGGACTTCAACTAAAATATAATAATTACTGTCTTTTAGAGGTTGATCTGTAGAGCCCATGTTTTGTCCCTAGGAATGGTATTTTCTTTTGGAGGCCATCTTGTATACAGTGTCAATCAAACCCTTAAAAGTTTTTTTTTTAATTTGTATTTACTTCTGCTGTTTGACTGCTTGATGTTGCACCTGGGCTAAATAAAAGATGAGTGATTCTCTCCACAGCAACAGGTTGAGGTCCTACTTGCAATCATGTGCTTTCTGGTACTATTTAATCCTTTCACTGCTAGTTTCTGCACTAGTCTCCATGTGACAGAAGAATGGCGTGTTTAAAGAGAATCTCAGTTTTATATGATGTCAACACCCTTCCTTTAGCTTTCTTTTTACTATATGTGACATAAATAGAATATGGTCTTCAATGTTTGTTTTAATCATTATGACTGTTCTGGTGTGCCTTAAACACTCCAGCGGCTGCTGTTACCTGTTGTTGATAGAGGTGCAATTCTGCCTCAGAGGTGTGCCCTCTGTTTCCCATAACTGCATCTGTGATTCTTCTTTTACATCTATAAAAATGGTAATAATGTCATCCCTTTTTAGCTCCAGTAGATAACTAGTATTTGCGATCTGCTGGGTAATTTCTGTTAGGAGGAGAAATTTCTGATGGAATCAGGTATTTCTTTGATGCAATCCTGTTTTATTTTCAAGGAATGTAAACAAGTCCTGTTTCTGTGGACACAGTAGTTAATAATCAAACAACAAGAGGCAGATTCCTTCATCAGAATTCCAAGTCTCTTTTCAGCCAACACTGCACCCAAAATACTATCTCTTGGCTTTCTCTCAGGCTCACACTACAAGTGTTGCTTTTGCTGTCTCCTTGGCTTTTTTTGTTCCTCTCTGCTTCCTTTCTGATGCCTCTGACTGTTTTCTGTCTTGTAGACACACACAGCTCCAACAAACAATACACAGAACTCTGTGTTTGCATTCAGACCCCAGGGAAAACCTCTCAGACCACATGGCTCAACTCCTATTCTGGGTTTGCCATGCTAATCTGGGATTTGGGCAGTGTTTTGTATTATTTCAGCTATAGCTAAACGAAAGGCATTAATGGCTCCCTCATTTAGGCTGAATGGATGGCTATCATGAAACTGCCCATTAATCAAAAAAATACTCTCTGAGAGCTATCCAATCTCCAGCATAACAATAATTAAAACTGGTATCTTTAAAAAGAAGATAAAAAATCATATTCGTTACTATTTTAGACATTGACTGCTGATACAGATCTCTCCTGTCCAACTCTGTAGACAGCTGAAGGAGGACTTTGGACCCAGAAATGTAAAAATCATTCAGTCGATGAATTACAGCAATACTGATAAATACAATATCTGTTTTATGCAGTTTTCCATTTTGAAACCCCTTTCATATCTTGACACTGTAATTGCCACTAAAATGTTAGTGTTGAAAAATACCGTTAAGTCAAGGTGACCAACTTACTCAATTTGGGTGTGGGGAAAAACTTGATCAAATAAGTGAAATCCAAGACCTTATCCAGGCTCAACATTACATTTGTAACTGATGAGAATTAATTTTCAGTTCTTTTTTTTTCTTCTCATACACTCCATTGTTGGTTCTTAATATAAAAATAATTTTCAGTTGAGTGTTTTAACTCCCCAAAATTTAGTTGGGCATAAACACCCAAACCTTTGGGATCTTAACCGAATCTGCTTGTATTTTAATAAAAGGAGTATTTGCGGCACCTTAGAGACTAACAAATTAATTTGAGCATAAACTTTCGTGAGCTACAGCTCACTTCATCAGATGCATGCAGTGGAAAATACAGTGGGGAGATTTTATTTACCATACACATTGTAACGAGAGCGTGCATCCAATGAAGTGAGCTGTAGCGAGAGTGATCAGGTAGCAGAGAAAAAAACCTTTTATAGTGATAATCAAGGTGGGCCATTTCCAGCAGTTGACAAGAAGGTGTGAGGAACAGTATGGGGGGGAAATAAACAGCTTGAGGCTGGGAGTGGAGGTGTCATTACACAAAGTAAAACTATTTCCACATGTTTATTTCCCCCCCTACTGTTCCTCACACCTTCTTGTCAACTGCTGGAAATGGCCCGCCTTGATTATCACTACAAAAGGTTTTTTTTCTCTCCTGCTGGTAATAGCTCACCTTACCTGAAAAAAGAAAAGGAGTACTTGTGGCACCTTAGAGACTAACAAATTTATTTGAGCATAAAGCTTTCGTGAGCTACAGCTCACTTCATCATGTTCTCTGTGTATATAAAATTTCCCCACTGTATTTTCCACTGCATGCATCCGATGAAGTGAGCTGTAGCTCATGAAAGCTTATGCTCAAATAAATCTGTTAGTCTCTAATGTGCCACAAGTACTCCTTTTCTTTTTGTGGATACAGACTAACATGGCTGTTACTCTGAAACCTTGTATTTTAATGTTCACTTAGTGCCAATAAAATAAAGGGTAAAAACAGGTTGTATCTGTAAAATCCTAAAAATATACATACTTACTTTAACCTTTTGAAATTCCCTTCTCCTAACTCAACCAGATAATGTCCCCTTTTTGTAATGTGTGCTGCCTCTTAAAATAAAGTTCAGGTGTAACTCTGCCTTGTTCCCGGTTCAGCCCAGAAGGATGCTGAAAGTTGAGGTTTCTGGGATTTATTAAGTTGTAGGTCTCTATAACAAGGCACAGTAGGAATATAAGTAGCAGGGTAGATAGATAACTTGTTTCCCACACAAGGCTAAAAGATTTGGAAGGAGCAGGAGCTCTCTTGGTCATTGCATTGAAAGGACCTGAAGCTATATATATGGGTAAGAATATGGAAGACACCATTTGTTACTCTGAGGAAAAGGCTTTTTGGACTTATTGGTTTTTGGAACTTTTTCTGCCATTGGGATTTTGTATTGGGAACCCAGAATTGGAGATAGTTTTGGAAGAAGGTAAAGACAGTGGTTTTGGGTGCAGAAGAAGTGTAGGTTTGAGGCCTGGAGTAGGCAACTTCTTACTTTTTTTAGGGCCCAAGGCTGGAACTTCTGAGTAAGAGAGGCCAGAAACTCATTTTCACATATACACTCTCCCCCCATGCCTCTGGGACAAGCTGAATGCATCCTCCCCAGTGAGAAACCTGTGAATTAGGCAAAGAGTGGAGAAGGTTTGGCGTTGATTTGAGACTTATGATTTTGTCTGTCATTATCTTGGAAGGGGTGGAATTTTGATTTAGCTAGAGGACTAAATTAACATGTTGTTGAGGGAAATTGAGGGAATAAACCTCACACACCCCAAACTTCTACTAATTCTCTCTCTTTTACATCAAACAGGTCCTCAGGTTTCTCTTCTCAGTAGGCTCTACCCATAAATATTTTCTTCCTGTCAGGCCCATTACCTTTAACATCCCCCTGGGCGGGAGGTCATGGACTCAGATTCACTTTTCTGAGTGCTGTATGGCTGCTATATTCAAATTTTAAGTGCTCCTGGATTCTGAAGGTCAAAAGTGTCCCAAAGATGTTTCCACTTACTACCGTTCCCTTCAAAGTACATGAGGGTTTGGTTACCTTTAAACAGTTCCTAGACTACATCTGTGTATTGGGATGATGGTTTTTGGTTTGGACTGGAAGTCATACTTGCTGAATATTGCTGAGGGAGGCTGAACTTACATCCAGCACTAAGAAATTTAATTTTAAGATAAGGAAACATGTAACTTGGGGTACCAAATGGGCAAATTCAGCCTCCACTTCTGCCCCTCCCACCAACAAAATGGAGGCCCTCAGAAAGAGTCCTGTCCATAAGTTAGGAACAGTTTTGGGACAGACTGCATACTATTAATGAATCATACCCAATTTTGCCACCTCGGTCTTTCCCTTAACAAACATTAGCAAAGCAATGGTCCCAACATAGATGTTTTGGACTCCACTCTGTGATGAAATATTCACCAAGAAGCTCCAACTCCATGAGGCTAGATTATCCACTATAGAAAAAGAATATTAGAATGTCAGGTAGGTGCTGGTTGCTCTCTGGTGTTATCTCTTGGGGCCTTCTTTTTTGTTCTGGTAACTGACTATGTCCCCTCTGCACTGGCAACACATCATGAAAGTTTCCAATCTTCAGTTGGTACTGCATTTCCTCTCTTTATGGCTGTATACTTTGAGTCTTATGTTACTTGAGGACACCTGAATTCAGATTTTCTCTCCTGAGAAGGTAGAAAAGCTGTGATCTAAAGGGATCAGGCTCCATGGATGGGACCCTGAAACCATGCCACACCTCACCTTAGTGGCCTTGATAGGAAGAAGGCCCACCGAGCCAACCAGGACCCAGACAACACTGGGGTTTGATATAAATTGTCAGCCTCGTTTTGGAGGCTATGCAGGGAGGCATTGCCAGCTGGGAGCAAATTACATGCAGTGGAGTCCATTTAAGATCAACACCTTAAAGAAATGATCACTTTCAGACAGGGGAGAGAGAGAGAGAGAGAGAGAGAGAGGATTGTGCTGTCCAGAAGCAGAGAGCTCTTATCAACCCTTGGAGTTACTCTGTATTGTTTGTACTGTGGGGTATTATGTTTATAAATTTACTTCTTGCAAAACTGCATGGAATGAAATACACAGACTTTTTGCCAAATTAGTTTCAATTTGGACTGTGCCAGAATCTGTTCAATAAAACCCGATCCAGACAGGGTGACATTAATCTCAAACCTGAATCTCTGTGAACCTTTGTATTGTTCTAGCCCTACTATATTTGATTTTTAAAAAAAGATCTTTTAAAGGTATCTTGAAATATCTTCTCTCACATTTCTGCCAGAACAAGAAACCAATATTTTGTAAAATAAATCTGTTACATTTCTATATATCTCTTTATTGGCTGGTTTATAGCGATGTGTAAAATTCATTGTTTCAAAGTACAGAATTCTTTATGCTCACTGCATCTCTCTTCTGATTTGGATGACACTGCTCTGATTTCTTTTTGTAAGAATGATTAATGGATCTGCAGGAAGCAGTAAGAGAGAGGTCAGTCTTGGTAAAATTAACAGCTTGGATTTAGTTTAGTATTGTTACCCATTTTGATCCAAGTGGTTTGCAAGTATTTGGGGTCGTCTTGGTTGCTTGTGTTAGGATGAGAAATTGATGATGGAGACAGGTACTTCCTTGATACAAAGACTGTACACAAAGTCCTGTTTCCCTGAACCCAGTAGGAATCAAACAGGAAACAATTTCCTTGCTCGATATTCCAAGCTGCTCTCTATATCAGAAGTGCTCTTTTTTTCTTAGCTTTTCCTCAGGGTCATGCTACAAGTACTTCTCTTGCTGCTCTGGCTTTTGCTGGTTTCTTCATCTGCTTCTGAGATGTTTCTTTCATTTGCTACACATATGGTTCCACCAAAGTAATACACAGGCTTCTGCATTTGCATTCAGTGCCCAGTTAACCCCTCTGCCCACATAGCTTAGCTCAGGGGTGGGCAAACATTTTGGCCCGAGCGCCACATCGGCATTGTGAAACTCTATGGAGGGCCGGGTAGGGAAGGCTGTGCCTCCCCAAATGGCCTGGCCCCCGACCACATCCGCCCCCTCCCACTTCCCGCCCCCCTCAGAATCCCGACCCATCCAACACCCCCTGCTCCTTGTCCCCTGACTGCCCCTCCCGGGACCCCCTACCCCTAACCATCCCCTCGGGACTCCACCCTGTATCCAACCCCCCTCCCCCGCTCCCTGTCCCCTGACTGCCCCGACCCCGAAAGGCCCCCCAGACTCCCATGCCTATCCAACCCCCCTGTCCCCTGACTGCCCTCTGCAATCCCCTGCCCATTATCCAACCCCCTCCCCACCCCCTTACCATGCCGCTTACAGTGGCAGGAGCTCGCAGCCCCACTGCCTGGCCGGAGCCAGCCACGCCGCCTGCGCTGCCTGGCAGGAGTGGCGGGCCAGAGCGCTGGCTGCCCACTGAGGCTATGGGGGAAGGGGGGATATTAGGGGAGGGGCTGGGGCCTAGCTTCCCCAGCCGGGAGCTCAGGGGCTGGGCAGGACGGTCCCACGGGCCGTAGTTTGCCCACCTTTGGCTTGGCTCCTGACTGACCTTGCCTGTGGCTTCTCTTTTGGACAGTGGCTGTTATTGTTTCAGCTATCTTTCTCTACAAAGACACTTAACTGCTTCTTTAATTTGTCCTGACTGAAGGGTGGCTACTATGCCCACCAGCATCAATGAAGATTCACACAACTCCTGTCATAATAATATTGTTCCAGTGTATTCAGATTCTTTTGAGAAGAAGTCAAAATTATCACAAGCTCTTCTTAAAAAATGAGCTTCTCGATTAAAAAATTAGCGAATGGAATGGTGAAACAAAATCCTCCCCTCATTCAAAATAACTTTTTGCATGTCCAAGAACCACATAAAACCTTTTTCTGGATTGTTAGACAGTAGGTTGCTCTGAGTGTCAGGCAGCAGAACCAAGCATATTTTATTATGGCTAACTGCATAAGACCCTAGGGTATGTCTACAGTATGAAATTAGGTCAATTTTTTAAAAGTCGATTTTTAGAAATCGATTTTATACAGTCGATTGTGTATATCCCCACTAAGTGCATTAAGTCGGTGGAGCGTGTCCTCAGTACCGTGGCTGGCATCGACTTACGGAGCGGTGCACTGTGGGTAGCTATCCCACAGTTCCCGCAGTCTCCGCTGCCCATTGGAATTCTGGGTTAAGCTCCCAATGCCTGATGGAGCAAAAATATTGTCGCGGGTGGTTTTGGGTACATGTCGTCAGTCTCCCCTCCCTCCCTCCCTCCGTGAAAGCAACTGCAGACAATCATTTCCCGCCTTTTTTCCTGGGTTACCCGTGCAGACGCCATAACACGGCAAGCTCAGCTCACTGTTGCTGTTGCGAGCACTGTAGATACCTTGCGCATTATACTGCAGTATGAGCAGAATCTGGCTAAGAGATGGCTGCATGAGGATGATTGTGAGGAGGACATGGACACAGACATCCCTGAAAGCATGGGCTGTGGCAATTGGGACATCATGGCGGCAGTGGGGCTGGTTGATATATTGGAACGCCGATTCTGGGCCCAGCAAACAAGCACAGACTGGTGGGACCACATAGTCTTGCAGGTCTGGGATGATTCCCAGTGGCTGCGAAACTTTCGCATGTGTAAGGCCACTTTCCTGGAACTCTGTGATTTGTTTTCCCCTGCCCTGAAGCGCAGGAATACCAAGGTGAGAGCTGCCCTGACAGTTGAGAAGTGAGTGGTGATAGCCCTCTGGAAGCTTGCAACGCCTGACTGCTACCAGTCAGTTGGGAATCAATTTGGAGTGGGCAAATCTACTGTGGGGACTGCTGTGATTCAAGTAGCCAATGCAATCACTGACGTTCTGCTATCAAGGGTAGTGACTCTGGGAAATGTGCAGGTCATAGGGGATGGCTTTGCTTCAATGGGGTTCCCTAACTGTGGTGGGGCGATAGATGGAATGCATGTCCCTATCTTGGCACCGGACCACCTTGCCAACCAGTACATAAATCACAAGGGGTACCTCTCAATGGTGCTGCAAGCGCTGGTGGATCACAAGGGACATTTCACCGTGGGATGGCTGGGACAGGTGCATGATGCTTGCATCTTTAGAAACTATGGGCTGTTTGAGCAGCTGCAAGAAGGGACTTACTTCCCAGACCAGAAAATTACTGTTGGGGATGTTGAAATGCCAATAGTTATCCTTGGAGACCCAACCTACCCCTTGCTCTCATGGCTCATGAAGCCGTACACAGGCAACCTGGACAGTAGTAAGGAGCAGTTCAACTACAGGAGAGCAAGTGCAGAATGGTGGTAGAATATGCCTTTGGACATTTAAAAGCCTGCTGGTGCTGTTTGCTGACTAGGTTAGACCGCAGTGCAACCAGTATTCCCATTGTAATTGCTGCTTGCTGTGTGCTCCATAATGTCTGTGAGAGTAAGGGGGAGATGTTTATGGCGGGGTGGGAGGTTGAGGCAAATCGCCTGGCTGCCAATTTTGAACAGCCAGACACCAGGGCAATTAGAAGAGCACAGGTAGGCGTGCTGCGCATCAGAGAGGCTTTGAAAACCAGTTTCATGACTGGCCAGGCTACGGTGTGACAGTTGTGTGTGTTTCTCCTTGCTGCAAACCTGCCCACTTTGTTGATTTTAATTCCCTGTAAGCCAAACACCATCCCCCCTTTGATCACAGCTGGCAAAGAAAATAAAGTCACTATTGTTTTGAAACCATGCATTCTTTCTTTATTAATAAAAAAAAAAGGGAGATAACTGATAAGGTAGCCTGGGTGGGGTAGGGTCGGGTGGTGGAGGAGGGTTGGAGGGAAGGACAAGGGCACATTGCTTATTTTAGCCACACTACAAATCAAAACTGTTTGAATGACAGCCTTCTGTTGCTTGGGCCATCCTCTGGAGTGGAGTGGCTGGGTGCCTGGAACCCTCCCCACTGGCGTTCTTGGGCGTCTGGATGAGGAGGATATAGAACTTGGCAAGGAGGGCAGGCGGTTGTACAGTGGATGCAGCGGTGATCTGTGCTCTTGTTGGCTTTCGTGCAGCTCCACCAGATGCCTGAGCATGTCCATTTGCTCCCCCATTAGCTTCAGCATTGCATCCTGTCTCTTCTCATCACGCTCACTTAATGCTTTCCTGGACTCTGCCACTGAATGCCTCCATGCATTCAGCTGTGCCCTGTCAGTGCGGGAGGGCCGCATGAGCTCAGAAAACACACCATCGCGAGTGCGTTTTTTTGCCTTCTAATCTGCGATAACCTCAGGGATGGAGATGATGGGGAGGAGCATAGAAACATTTGCACCTGCAGAGGGATAAAAAGGGGAGAGTAAAATTTAAGATGATACATTTCTGAGAACAAAAGGGAGACTCTTTCACAGTGAATCAAGTAATTCACAGCAGACAGTACATGTGTTTTAGGTACAAGGTTGCATTTTGCCTTTTATATTGAGTGCCTACTGGTATGGTGACACATCACACACGGCTGGGCAACAGAATTCAGGCAGCCATGGTAAGCCAAAGGGTATGCGGGTTTGGCTTCTAACGCCTTCATAACATGTGGGAATGTTTTCAAACTGCAGCGTACTCCTTTCCCATAGCAAGCAATGCCGGTTGGGATTGCCATTTAAAAGGAGGGGCTGAGGTTTTCAGGTGGATTTGCAGCACACACCTCCCTCTACCCCGCCGTGTGGCTATTTGGGATGATCCCTTCACCCCTCCCTCCGCCGCGTGGCTATGGGATGATCCCTTTTAGCCAAGCGTAAACAGCCCAGCATGAACAGGGTCCTTTTACTGTTCCCTTACAAAAATTCCCCTATTTCAACCAGGTGACCATGAATGATATCACTCTCCTGAGGCTAACACAGAAAGATAAAGACCAAATGTTGCTTGAATGCGATCAAAACCCAAGACCATTCGCTGCCGTGCTTTGTGCTGCAATGATTCCAGACTACTTACTCCTGGCTTGGCGTGGTAAAGTGTCCTACCGTGGAGGACGAAATAAGGCAGCCCTCTCCAGAAACTTTCTGCAAAGGCTTTCAGAGTACCTCCAGGAGAGCTTCATGGAGATGTCCCTGGAGGATTCTCGCTCCATCCCCAGACACGTTAATGGACTTTTCCAGTCACCGTACTGGCCACAGATGCATCCCAAGTCTTCAGGGCAAATCAAACATTAAACACTATTGCTTTTAAACCCTGTACTGTAGTTACAAATGTGCAGTCACCAGAGGTGCCTCCTCTGCCTTCAGAGTCGGGGATCCTGCCTTGGGAGGGTATTGGCTCCAGGGTGATGAAAAGGTCCTGGCTGCTGGGGAGAACGGATTCACTGCTTGCCTGCTGCGCATTCTCCTTCTCCTCCTCCTCCTCTTCCTCATCCACAAAATCCTCCTCCGTGTTGCGTGAGACTCCCCCCTTGCAGGTGTCCTCGGACAGTAGTGGTGTAGGGGTAGGGTCCCCCCCTAGAATGCCATAGAGCTGATCATAGAAGCGGCATGTATGGGGCTCTGACCCAGAAGGACCATTTGCCTCCTTTGTCTTTTGGTAGGTTTGCCTGAGCTCCTTGACTTTCACGCGGCACTGCTGTGTGTCCCTATTGTAGCCTCTGTCGATCATGCCCTATGTGATTTTGGCATATATATTAGCATTTCTTCTTCTTGATTGGAGTTCTGCCTGCACAGATTCTTCTCCCCATACAGCAATCAGATCCGATGTCTCCCGTTCGCTCCATGCTGGAGCTCGTTTGCGATTCTGGGGGGACTGCATGGTCACCTGTGCTGCTGAGCTCGCCACGCTGACCAAACAGGAAATGAAATTCAAAAGTTCCCGGGGTTTTTCCTGTGTACCTGGCTAGTGCATCGGAGTTGAAAGCGCTTTCCAGAGCGGTCACATTGGAGCACTCTGGGATAGCTCCCAGAGGCCAATAGTGTTGATTTGCGTCCGCACTACCCCAAATTCGACCCAGCAAGGTCGATTTTAGCGCTACTCCCCTCACCGGGGAGGAGTACAGAAGTCGATTTTAAGAGCCCTTTAGGTCGACAGAACGGGGTTGCTTGAGTAGACGCATTCATTATAAAATCGACCTAATGTGGCTAAATTCGACCTAACTCTGTAGTTAGACCAGGGCCAAGAGTCATGAGAGATGGGTTCTAGTTTTAGCTCTACCACTGATCTGCTGTGAGTCTGGGTAAGTCACTTAATATTCATGGAATACATGAAAACTGCAGCTGTTAGATTACCAGTAATAGGAGTCAAGGCTAAGTGGAGAAGGTCATTGTGGGCCATGTTAGGAAGACGTTTCACCATCTGTAAAATGACGATATTTTCCTACCTCCTAAGTCTGTTGTGAATCTTCTATTATTCATGTCTCTCAAGTGCATTGAGAACCTATTTAAGAGTCTTTATAAATGCAAATGATAAGCTTCACTGAATTCTTGGTGCCAAGGTTTGAATCTTTCTCTCACTTTTTCTCCTGTCCTTTAAGTCTCCCATTTTTGTTTTTTATTGAAGATGAGCAATTTTATTTTCAGTTGAAAAGCATAACAGAGAGAAGGCAAGAAGTGTTCCTCTTATAAGAAGTTGTTTTAGCCATTTTAGTGTTCTTGCCTTTTGCTGACTCCATCATTAGTAGAGGCAATCTGAGGAGACTAGTGATAGGTCTTTATCCCTGAGTATGGCTAAAAGGTCAAACTCTTCCTTTAGAAAGGACAGGCTCAGAGATTAAGCAGCAATTGAAGTAATGATAGAAGCCTCCTGTTTGTGTGCTCCTGCTCCTCCTGTCATTGGTATTGTGAAAGTATATGTCCTATGCACTCCCTTCCTTCCATTTCAGTGACCTTCGTGGAGATTAGAGCGTGGGAGAGAGACATACAAGCAGTTAGTATGTCCAACAAGCAGGAATAACATTGAGAAATAAAAATTCTTCTTTTCCTATTATTAATTGATTGGAATCAGTCTTGTGAGATATTTAACACTTCGTGCTTCACAATCCTGGACCCATTGCACTCGCTCTATTATGTTTGCTGTTACAGTTGCACTAACTAGTATAGCAGCGAAGAGGTAACCGTGCAGTCATATCATAATGTTTACTCCAGTGATACATTCCCTGGAGTGAGATCAGAAAAGCCTTCGTGTTGGAATACATGAAAACTGCACCTTTTAGATCACAAGTAACAGGACTCAAGGCTAAATGGAGAGGGTCATTCTGGGTCATGTTAGGAAGATTTACCTGTAAGAATGGAAGATTTGTAGAGAGGCAAGTAAAAGTGGAGTGAGGCCTATTGAGGTTTGTAGAAGGCGAAAAAAGCTAGCTAGACTGAACTTGATATCCTGCTATTCTATCACAGAAATGGAAAAATGTCAATGTAGTTAGCTTAAATATTTAAGCTATTTATATTAATATTTAATATTTGTATGGGTGTGATATGATTTTTTTGAAGAGGGGTTTCATTTATATTCCATCTTTTAAGAAACTTAAATATATTTAATATATTTCTTTCTGAGAAAGGAAAAAACGGGTTTACATATTCCTCGGGTGTCTGCATCTATAACATACAGTGTGAATGAGGTGCTATTTCACAGTCTAGTGTCATTCTTTGAACAAAAAAGATTTATATAAATAACCCAAAGCATTATATTGAATTTTGAATCCAGTTTTAAAGAGTAGCTTTTTGAAAGGACAGGGAGTTTTTTTCCATGATTTTTAGAACTTCTTTACTCATGATCATATTTCAACAGCTTAAAACTGAATCCTTGTCTGTAACTGTTTGCCTTAATTGTACACACACGTTCATTTTGTTAGGGTTTTTCAGTGTTAGGTGGATTGTACTGATATTTTTAAGAGGTGAGTGCATTGAAGCATTTGCTTGAAGAAGAAAATCACATACAGTATAATGAACTACATGGTCCTTGCAAATATACACACATAAGAAAAAAGATTGTGTTAGTCTTTGCAGTGTCCCTTTTAAATTAAGCATTTTAAAAGTTTAAAATGTGTTTGAAGTCATATGAAGTCTTATTATGGTTTGGTTGGCATTCAGAATTAAATATTATGAAGATCATTAAACATACATTCCTATCACAAAATGTGAGATGCCTGCCTTATACTTTGTAAATTGGTTATCATGTATCTTTTCTAGGTTTTTAAATAAACATTTTTCTCCATAAGTTTGGGAGAACTTTAGGTAATATGGTGGTTTTATCATGTGGAAATCTAGCACAGATGTTTGGTATTACTTTTTTTAAACATGATGACCACACATGATTTACCCTAAGTACCATTAAGTATTTTTTTATTATTGCTATTAAAAACTTGCCTTAGGCAAAGTCCCACTAAATTTCTAGTAAAGTCAAATGTTAAAATTCCAGTAAGTATTATTATATATAACACGCAGCATCTCCTATATAATGTATAATTTCGCTAAAACTGAATCTGAGATCATATTTAGTTTCATACATGCAATTTAACCCTTTTCTTGTATGTATTCTTAAAATAATGCTATAATGTGTAGTTTATAGCTACAGTTTTTTATACTTTGTAAAAACTTTTTGATTACAATTTTGTACTTCAAACTTTCAGGATTTTTTAAAAAAATTCTGCTTCTATCTTTGAACTCAGTTGGTCAAATACTGAAGGTTGATGATCGGACTTGAACTGCCAGCATGAATTAGTTATTGCATGTTTTAAAAGTTATTAATGGAACAAAGTTCCTTCTTCCACTGTGAATAGAACAGATGCCTTGCAGACTTTCAATGTTTACTGTAAATGCCTTGCATTGGAGCCAGTAGTAATTTACTAAGGAAATACTTTATCAACACCAAACGTTTTTCCCCCCGAACTTAGTTATACAGATTAACAACCACTCTAGACTAAACCTCTTTATTAGGCTCATTAGTGCCTCTTTCTCTTTTATTTCTACTGACCAGGCTCAGAATATCAATATAATCAGTTACTAGAAGAATGCCTTCTATTTTAAAAAGGTTAAGTCAAAAATTTAAATTTGGCCTCCCTAAACCTTTTAAATACAGGATTCTTAATATGTTGGTTAAAAATACATCCTTATACAAACGAGCCTCATTAAGGCAATTATTTTATATCAAAATGTAAATGTAATATGTACATTTTAAGGTGACCTCTTAGGTTTGGAAGAGGACTTTGCAATCATAGTAGTTGCTCCAGATATGAAAAAATAGAAATATGATTATCCCCTGGAGGACAGTAACTACTCTTAATGTCACCTATTCAGCTATATTTTCATTATGCACCATATTATTCTTGTGAGGGTGCTCAGTTACAACACATTGTACAGTGCATGTGAAGAATTGGAAAGGTTACAGACTAAAGATTCAGTTTCTGTAAAAGACAGAACCACTCTCAATGAAGATTTTACAACAAGTTTAGAACTTGTATCATGATAAATCTGTCAGTTTAAAACTGCAGTGGATACTTCTGAGTAACAAGTGAAGAAGTAGTTTGCAGTGTTGCAGATTTGAAAAAATAATCATAGGTGGAGGTAACAAAGGTATTGCAGGAATCCAGAATTTACGGATAAGTCAGTTTTTATACCTTCCAATACATGGAGGTGATAAAGGCATCTTGACAGCATTCCTGGAAGGTGCAATTTTCAGAAGGTAATTTTCTAGGAACTATCTCGAATTGTAAAACTGTAACCTCAGACCCAAGTATATAAATTGTATTGTGGCAGGGCTGCGTGTCCAATCCACACAATTTTTGATGGTTGCAGGTTTGACATAAGCATCTAAGGAGACTATTAACTAAATGGAGAAGTCCTGAAATTCCTTTCGTTTCCACCATATTTTCTCTTATTTCTTTCCATATCTTCCCTGTTTTTCTCTTCCTTTTCCATTATCTGGTCACACTAGCCTGGATCCACAAACAGGACTGAAGTGTTGTGATGCTCAGGGTCACAATGCCTAACTCTTAGTACCTAGAAAATCACAGGAACAACATTGTGATCCACAAAGTCTGAGTTAGACACCAAGGCTCTTATGCAATCAGTAGGGAGAGATAGGCGCCTTAGAATGTGATCGATAAAGCCAGCATGCTAGGCAGGGAACTGCCTAAGCTAACCAATGGGGAGATGCTGATGAGAAACATGTATGCTAATCTCCCACCTCTGCCCTCCTTTATAACTTTTAGCCTAGTGGTTAGAGTACTTACCCTCTGGTTCAAGTCACCTTCTCATCAAGCAGAGGGGGTTTTGAATGGGAATCTGCCACTTCTGAGGTGAGTGCTCTAACCATTTGGCTATACAGTCACTCTCTGGCCAGATTAAATACTGAATTATTTAATGTGAAACAACATTTGTAGGAGAAATTGAGGGAGATCCTCATCAGAATATTCAATACCGTAGGGATTAGGGCACTCACCTGAGTGGGGTGACTTGAACCAGGGGCTCTCACATCCTGGTTGAGTACCCAAACCACTGGGCTGAAGGCTATGAGGTCCTCCTTCTTCTCTTCCCCTCCTTGGCTATTTTATGTGGAGTTAGGTGGCCTCTGAGTGCTTACTGGATCAGGACGTGCAGGCAATTTACAAAAATGTACTATGAATGTACCCAGTGAAAAGAAGGTTCTGAATCAAACAGCCTTTTTTGAAAAACTACTTTTAAAGTTAATAAATACACGAGTCACACAGTCCCATTTACACATTACAGGATCCTCACTCACAAGAACAGGGCAAACACAACATAATTGTGATCAGTGGGATGGAGAAAGGGTCCTTACGGTAGTAGGACAAATGAAGGACTTTAAATACAGTGGTTAAATATTCATTTTCACAGGTTTGAGTCTGGTAACCAAAGCCAGAAAGGAGGGCCATAGAGCTGCTTTCTCTAACAAAAAGTATTTCTTCATTACCCTTCCTGGCACAACTTTAGTTAATATCAAGATGTGGGGGAAGAGACAATATATGATAGTTGGGAACAGATACCAAAATTGGTCAGTTTTGGTGTAACTGGTACATTTTCACACAGTGCATCACAGCTGAATCTGACAACAAAAAAGACTGACACGTGAATACCTTTTCCTTCCTTCTGGGTATCATTCTATATTTAATTTTGCTGTTGTTGGACTTTTTATTTTAGTATAGGTGAAAACAATTTTATATAGTCAAAAACATGTTAGCACAGGCCCTTACCTGAATGGGATGCTGGTAACAATAACATCAGTCTGGAAATTTGGAAACCTTAAAAGGCAATGAAATAGCAAACTTCTCCGAGTCTACAGATGAGTCTGAGAGAGGTCAGTCATTGCTTAGTTTTTAAGATTCTGGTTGTCCTGGAATGGTGTCCAGATCATTTTATACTGCATGTTTTCTTTGAAGTTTAGTCACTTTTCCAGAACTGCTATGTCTTTCAGTTGTGTCATTCACTGTCCAATTTCCAGCCTTTTCTTCCATGTATGTGCTTCATAATAGGTGCTTTTTGTAGGTATCTGTTCATCACTTCATTGGTTCTTCCAGTATAAGGCCAGTAATCTGTCTTGTGGCCTGGAGCATCTGGATCACTGTAAATCTGGATCACTGTGGTCTCAATTTCCCTCTTGATTCCTCAAACTCAGTACGGTTTTCAGAGTTAACCCTTTTTGCACAGTTAATTTAATACCAAAAATCCCACTGCCATAAACCAGAATCCCCTGAAGCACAGTCCAAACAATATATTTGTTCCAACAGTCCAACACCAAATATGGTTCTGGCGTCTCACCATGCCTCACCCCACCTTTGTAACTGGAGTGTTTCTCCACTCTGTTTCCTCCCCAGGTAGAGTTTCAGCTCTTGCCTGGAAATATCGGTGGGCTCACACCTTCCTTCATTCCCCAGCCTCCAGCTGTCCCTGGCTGTCCGGCTCTAAGTTCCTTTATAAAATTCTCATCTGCTTCAGTCTTTTACCAAGTCCCAGTACAATTTAGAAATAAATTTGTAGCCACCATAAATTCCAGTTAGTGTCCTAAACAATAGTTTATGGGATGCAAAATTTTTACTTGTTGGTAATAAAATCTTAGTTTGAGCTAGCATATTCTTCAGTTTTGAAATACAGTGGCTTACAGTATTTATTTAATAGATTTTTTTTTCATTTTATACTTAGAAATGATGCCTTTGAAAATTTCTTTTTGTGGTATTTTGCTACTTTCAGAATGTTTTCTTTTTCTAAACATTTTGATCTAATGATCCTGTTCCAATCATTTCACAATTAAGACTTCTTATAATAATTCTTCTGCTGGTTGGTTGTGCCTTTTTTTTAAAGAAGGGAGAACATAGTAATTCTGCTTTCTCAAGATTGCAAGGAAACTGGATTGACTAAGAGAATGTCTAATTACTGTATACAATACAACACTTGGAAAGTACCTGACAAAAGTAATGTTTGCTTGATCCTGTAACAGAAAATCATAATTTCTAAACTCCCAGCGCTTTTTGAAATAGTTAAAATAGACGATGATGGTAATGTTATTAGAGAATCTATAAGGAAAATAAATAAGCATGGAAAAGGGGGGAAAGCATTGTTATGGAATGAAAATCCCACTGATAATTTTAGCGAATGATTGCTTATTTTTCATAAACACAAGAGGTAACCTGTTTATATCTTGGGTCTTAGATACCACAATAGCTGGGAAACTTGGGAAACTCAATATGGAAAAGTGTAAGGTAATAAATACTAACCATATTCAGATAGACTTTGAACTTGCAAGACACATATAGGAACTATCATGTTGGTTGGCCTCTCTGTCTTAGGTACTTATCTGATATCCATCACCACAGCATCTGGGCACCTTACAATATTTTATCAATGGGGAACAGAGAGAATAAGCAACCTGCCCAAAGTCATCCAGGAAGTTTATAGAAGAGCATGGGATTGAACCCAGGTCTCCCAAGACCCAGGCCAGTGCCCTAAAACCACTGGACCATCCTTCCTGTCCCACTGGACTATTATTCTTCTCAGTCCAGAATGTAAGTGGACCTGCAACGTTAAAAATAGGAGTAGAATGGTTGGGCCCAAGGACACCGTAGAAGCTAATACAGAAGATATTTTGACATTATATTGAAGAGTTGTCTGTCCTTCTAGGAAATACTGTATATTACGTTGGTCATCTCACCATCAGAAGGGTATTGCTGAGAATGAAAAGATTTAGAAAAGAGCAGTAAAGATGGCTATATGTACAGTAGGTGTGGCATATGAAGATAGATTCCACAAAATAGGATTATTTAGATTGGAAAAGAAAAGCAGCTGAGGTATTCAGAATGAAGAGTGTAATGAAAACTGTTCAGTTTCTCCTTTTACCTTGTTCCATAATATTAGCGCCAGATATTATGTGATTAAAATTAAAAAATGGCAAATTTGGATCAGATATGCCTGAGTATATTTTATTCCTGCAATATAGGTGGTTCAGAAAGAGGACTGGACTGGACAATTTTGTGACTGCTAACAACTTTAAGCTAATAAAATCTCACACTTCAGACCAGTGTTTCTCAAACTTATTTGATCATGCCCCCTTCTTTGTGTCTGTAGTAGTTTACGCCTTCCTCCTCTGGGCACCTGGCCAGCAGCTGCTGCTCTCTGGCCATCCAGCTCTGAATGTGCACAGTAAGTTTGTTTTTTTCTCTAAAGCTTCTCATGCTTCCCCCACCCCAAATACATTCTGTGGCCCCCTCAGTTTGAGAACCTCTTTTGCTTTAGACCATATCTTCCATCCTCATTTTGTCTCTCTCTGTCTCTCCTCCCGCCCCAAAATCATTGCACAATTGTCTAAATACATTAGGTCAGTGGTTCTCAACCAGGGGTTCGTGTACCTCTGGGGTACGCAGAAGTCTTCCAAGGGATACATCAACTCATCTAGATATTTGCCTAGTTTTACAACAGGCTACATAAAAAGCACTAGCAAAGTCAGTACAAACTAAACTTTCACACACACAATGACTTGTTTATACCGCTGTATATACTATACGCTGAAATGTAAGTACAATATTTATATTCCAATTGATTTATTTTTTAATTATATGGTAAAAATGAGAACATATGCAATTTTTAAGTAATGGTGTGCTGTGACACTTTTGTATTTTTGTGTCTGATTTTGTAAGCAAGCAGTTTTTAAGTGAGGTTAAACTTGGGGTAGGCAAGACCAATCAGACTTCTGAAAGGGGTACAGTAGTCTGGAAAGACTGAGAGCCACTGCATTAGGAAACTTTTTGAGTTTTCTCTAAGGCATGAGCTATTGGCCGGAGGCTAGATACCAGACTTGATCAGTTAATGGCCTGGTCTGATATGGTCAAACCTGTCTTCCTGTATAAAACTCAATAAAAAGAAGGTTGAAAATACTACAATCATACTTAGCAGGCGTCAGAATAACAACCATGTCTGAATACAAGAATTTGCAGTAATTTAACCCAACTGACCTTCAACCAGAGAGCATAAGATACTTGAAATTTGATAGCCAGTTAGATCTCAAACCTAAATGAACATATTTTATTCCAGATGTATAATCCTTCAATACCCAGAAAGAGAAATTGCCTGAAAAATAATTCTGTAGAACCTTTTATATCAAAGTTGTTAATTTTTGTTATGATTAATAGTGCTCCTCTACTGTACAAATGTTGAAGAAATACTACCATACTTATTGCAGCAGTGCCCCCAAATTGACAGTTTTTAGCTATAGAGATGAACCAAGCAGAACAGGAGGTTATTTTTCCCCCACCAGGAAACTTAAAAGCTAAACAGAAATTCAAGTTTTGTAAAATAGATCTGTAAAGTACAATTCCATTTGTAACAGACCTATTTTCCTAAAGCTCTTTTGCCTCTGTAGGCCCAATCAAAGCAGGAGAGTATTAGCAAAGTCCATTTTGTCATTGTTAGCGCTGATATTTCCTTTATGTATTTTCTGAACCCCCGACTGAAACTGCTGTTGCTAGTGCAGCACACATGCTAATTAGACTGAGACTTCTGAGAAGGAAGAGACAGAATGATTAATTGGCAAGTATCAGGTGCTTTCTTATTATACATGTGTGAATAGTGCAGCCTTTATCCAGACCATGGAGATGGAGTCTTGAGCAATGATGAGCAACAGAGCCCCCATTTAGGCTTCCAGCACATAGCAGTGTGCTGACTCTTACTGTAAAATTTTTAAGGGCACACTGTCTGCCTAGTCAAGATAGTTCTTTCCTAATATATGCAAAGGACCAAGGGAAGAAGAGAAAAATGGAAGGAGGCATTGTTTTTTTACTTTCAGAAAAAGCTGCCTTTCGTTTATTTATATGCACATTTATGAGATATAAGGATGGAAACTGTTGTAAAAAGTGAGCATTGCTATTTAGAATATAACAATAACATTAATTAGGCAAAAAATTAATTATTCTAATGGTAATCCTGTTGCAGATTTAGGGCCTTATTTTACTTGTTTGTTGTCAATTAAAGTTTTGGGACCCTGATTTATTTCTACAGAAATCAATGGCACAACACCCATTAACTCTAATGACAGCAGAATCAATCTGTCACAAATTCAGCAGTTTTAAAACATTCTGAACAAATATATTTTGGGTTGAAATATTTGGTTTCTGTCAGAAGATAAATTATTGACATTTCAATTTAAGCAAAAACATTTTAGAAGTTTTGAATTTAGTTAGGATGAAAAAAACCTTATTGTGTTTTTTTGACTACACTTTTCATTTGTACATTGTTACTGTAGCTCAA
The DNA here is from genome assembly GCF_965152275.1 of Natator depressus. Lineage (NCBI taxonomy): Eukaryota > Metazoa > Chordata > Testudines > Cheloniidae > Natator > Natator depressus. Next base: position 25,873,750 of record NC_134240.1, read on the forward strand.
AATGGCGGAAACTTGCCCTGGGCATAGTCCTCACTGAAGAGTTGTGCCACTATTTGGCTTACTTTTTTTTTTTTCATTTGTACCTATTTATGACCATTGAAAAATCTCTACTGTGTTTACATGCAATAGACGTTTCATTCACTGGACGGGAACACTTAGATTATATATACAGTGTGCATATGTATGACTATCTGGAATTGTATGCTATTCAAAAGTGGCAAAAAGCAGCATTCAGAATCTGATTGCATTCAGAAGCTGATTTGTTACATTTAACTTTTTCTGTAGTATTTTTTGTAAATTTGAGCCTCCATATCCAGTAAAGCTCCTGGAGGAAATGTAGTAAATAGAATAATTCATCTAATTAAAAATTGTCTGTGGCCAAAGGACTGGCTAGGGAACCCTCCGGACACAACTCTTCACTTGTACAGAAGAATAGATAAAATGACTTCAAACAGGAGTCTTCTAATGACCTTCTAATTTTAGAAGCACCCTTGGAGTCCAAGGGATGCCCGCAGGGAAGGAGTTCCATTGATAAGACCTACTGAGAGAGGCTAGTCCCTGGTCTGTTTTAGAATGTGCGTTAAGATAATAATCCAACCTGTCTCACTTTCTTTGGTACAATAGGACGTATTAGGAGAGAAAAGATGGTCTTGCAGGTCCCTTGGCCCTAAATTATGAACGGCTCTATGTAGCAGTAAGACTTTGAAGTGTCTGATAGACTTACTTGCAGGCAGTGCAGTTCGTGGTGAACAGATGTGATTGAGTCCCATGCACCTATATTAAAATTACAGTTGAACCTGGAGGTGATAAGTTGGGGATTGGTCCTGTTTTCAGCAGGGGGTTGGACTAGATGACCTCCTGAGGTCCCTTCCAACCCTGATATTCTATGATTCTATGATACTAAGGGCAAGTTTGGCCATGATAAAGTTTGCAAGAGAGATGCAGAGCTAGAAGCATTGGAGGAGCACTGGAGCTCTTTCACAACTTAAATGACCCAGTGGCCCTGGATGCTTGACCACGTCTTAAGTGAAAGATATATTTGACCTAATCCTGCTGCCACTGAAATCCATGGCACCTTTACCATTGATGTTGTAGGAGTCCGCTCATGCACATGAAGAACAGGAAGTGTTAAAATAATGGAGACTCTTCAAGACTTTCTCTTGCTGACTTTCTCATAGCCAGTTTAGAATCTGAACCACTGTAAGCTTCCAAATTTAAAATAAAGTATTTCCCCCCTAACTACTGTATAATAGATCCTTTTGGCTGTACAACTGAAGAAACAACACTGGTGGTCCCATTTCCTTTAAATATCTAACTCTGTAACTTTACATAGTATTTTACATTCAATAGTCATTTCCTTTCAGATAGAGGTTTTTAATGACTATCATTAGGCTTGGCAGAATTTGATTTTATTTTTTTATAATTGATGGATAATATCAATATTTATTTTTAATTACTTTTTCCTATTTTTATTGACTTACATGTTCATAGTTGCACAGAATAATGGCTTTTAACCTTTTAAATTATATTTTTATTATTTTAAAATTTCACAGTTGTAGGAAGCTATGGGGGAAGGGTCACACAGTGGGTATCAGACAGTTATTTAATGATAGATGTTGAGATCCAAAAAGTTAAAGCTTTATAACTGTTTAATACACAAATTGTCAACATCACATGTCCAAATATACTAAGTAAACATCCTTAAATAAAATTCTAATAAGTTCTCTAGCATCACTTTTTCTTACTTGTCTGTCTGTCTAAATTTTATTCTTGAAGGAATTTTTCTTTTTTTTGGTTTATATGTGTACAATGAAATAAACTTTTACTGACAAATATATAATCGTTCCAAGCCTAACTATTATAGTATCCGTCAGTCACAGAGATGTTAGTATCCCAGAAAATTTTTTATTTAGTCTTGTAGGCTCTGACATCCCAACAGAATGTATTTAACAAGAAAACCCTCAGGTCATACACATTTAAGGTATAGCTCATAGTATGAACTGATGGACAGAATAGTAACATCTTCTAAAATTATTTTAAGGTAAAATACCGTATTTTAAAAATGTAGGCTATTTCAACTGAAGCTCGTTTCTGGAAAACCTTTATTCAAAAGATAGAAATATAGTTGGCTGACTAGAAGAATTTAACACAAGCTGATTCGTTTCCATTTATTTGAATACTCTGCTAATTCCTATCTTTTATAAATCCCATTTTTGCTCAGATGACACTGGATCCTTTAAAGGAGCTCCTCCCACCCAAAAAACCCCCAAAACAAAACTCTCTCACTACATTGTGCCATCCTAGCTGGGTTCTATTCCTGTCTGCCAGTCTCACTGTTTGGCCTTGGGTAAGTCTCTGCCTAACTATCTAGACTGGTGATACCTACTCCCCTGTGTGAAGCACTTTAGGATCCCTCATTGAAAGGAACTCTATATGTGCAAAACAATATTATTTTATTTTAAAAGGTCTGCTCTGATTAAATATAATCTTATAAATTTAAAATTTTTGTATCTGTTGTTTATTATGGGCTAAATTCTGGCTTGTTTTACGTAAGTGTATTGCACAGCAAAGGGGGTAGGGACACTCTTCTTCCAATGCCCAGTGCAGGACCTTGGTAGAATACTGTTAATACTATTTCCTGAGCACAGGGTTGTTGTTATTTACATTACTCTAGTGCTTAGGTGCTCGAGCCATGGACGAGGATCCCCTGCTAGACTCCCCTGTAGAAATGTAACAAAAAGACAGACAGTCCCTGCTCCATACAGCTTACAATCAAAGACAAGCCTGTTAGCATGCCTAGTATGGCCATAAATGAGGATATGGAGAATTGGCTCTGGACAGTGGGGGAAGTACTCACTGAAGAAGTTGTAAGGAGTTCTACATTGCATCTTCTCTTAGGCATTCTGCTTTTGTCTGCCTTGGATAGGCAGAATACCTCAGAGTACCCCCACATGGCTGCTACTTTTCCATATCTTTACCTCCTCAGTGCTCCAGAGAGAAGCTAGGAGTAGAGTTTGGTTCTGCCTCTCAGTCTTGTGTTGAGAGCTTAGTTAAGTTATTAGCGTAATACATTTTAGGGTAAAGATTAAGATTTCAGGTACACACAGTGTGTGCATATTCTATAAGATCAACATTGTGCAAGTGTCTGGAAGCATAACAGACAAATGTATAAAAGACTTTTCTTCTGCTTAAGAAAAAATCTGGCCTTTGGGTTTGCAACTGCTATGCAAAATAAAATTGCTAAAGAAAATTAACATTAGTTATATAAAATTCCAAATAAATTATATCATAACTGCACTTCTTTATATTTTCTATAAGTTCCCATATTATATCTGTCATCACAGTAAACTGGATTCAAGTATATGATAAATGTGCCATGACTTACTAATATCCATTCATTCATTTCTTGTTCTGTGTCCTGCTGAGCTCCTAGTTTAGTGTGGTGAGGTGTTTTTTTTTGTTTGTTTGTTTTTTAACCGCATTAGGTTTCCTGAGTTTTGGTGTAGACTACATTATTTTCAATTATAATATTAATGCAAATGCAAACATTTAGCAAAACGTTCCTAAACACTGTCTAGTTTAGCTGCAGAATAAAATATATTCAGCTATGCAACTGGGAGCCCTAGTCTTTCAAGCTGTAGTCCTAGTTGAGTGTAGGGTGCAAAGAAGCTATAGTGTAATCAACAGAACACAAACACAAAATATTTTACTTGAAGTTTTTAAATTTACCACATATAGTTCATATTCTGTACTACACATTTAAGAGGTCAGTAGATTCTGTACATAGTTCAAACTGTTGTAATCTAGTAAAAGAAAAGTAGTAATATAAATAATTAAAATTGAAAAGACTACTTACCCATTTTGCTGCTTCTGGACTTGATAATTGCAAACAGATTCTGGCTACTTTTGTTTTTCCACTTTACTGAATCTTTATACTATCATTGCTCTGCTATGCAAGTGATCGCTTTCCTAACTCACTTCAAGCAAGCATTGCTTTCAAAAGCTTCCTGAAAGGGGATAGCCCTGCAGAAGAAAACGTACACCTCATTAAAGGGACCATGCTTCTGAACACACTTTTTTTCCTCTCTTTCATAACCTACCATTTGCAACATGCCCTTTCTATTACCTCTGAGTGCTGTTGATAGCATTATGTGTTCCTTCTCCCACAATACCTGAGGTACTAACTCAGGTACCTCATGTGTTTGTGGAAATACATGTACGGGGATGAACATTTGGACCCTAAATTTTACTTTTGTAACCAAATTTTAAAAATTAAATCACATAGGTACTTTTTCTGGTAATGGCAAAAATGTGCAATCCCTTTTTATGTAGTTTTATTTATGGAAATGGATATGATCCTACTGACACAGGGAACAGCTGACTAATTTATGAACTGCTGCCTCTCTCTTTTTTCAAGGTGCTTTCACTTTTTTTCTTAACCTTCAAACAAATCCTCATTAGGCTTTAACTAAAACTGTTAGGGGCAGTCAGGACACTTAGGCTCTTTGGTTTTTATGCATGCCATATCTTATCCAAATGAAGGAAGCTAAGTTGAGTTCCAGAATGCCTCATGCATTTTAAATTGTTATTACTACAAATACCTTTTATAAAAATACCTTACTCTAGAAGAATATTTTCCCAGACAGGAGATTCTCACCAATGTGAAGTTTGCTAAATCAACACAAGCTATTTTTGTTAAGAAGGAAGACAGAAGATGAACTCATATGAATCTGTTCTTAAAAAGTGATGGTAAGTTTATTTGGATTTATATTTACCCTTTCCTATTCAGGTAGGATTCCAAAAGATTTCCTAACTACAGTAATGCTTTGTGTGTATTGAACAAGTAATAACATCTTATTGATTAGAAGCCAGTGAAGGCATTCAAAAATAGTGAGATTAATTTGTGCTGGCATTTATCACATAAACCCTTTTGATTATTAGTAATACACAAGATTTTTTTAATGCTTGATTTAACATCATCCTGTGACCAGCTTTCTCCTCTTTGTGTGAAATTGCTTAATTGCAAATGTCAGGAAAAGAATGAGGTTTAACACCTGTTCTGCATGATAACTTTTGATCAGAAACAGCTGTTTGGTAACCAAGTTGCTAACTTTTGGGGTGTGTGTTTATATATATATATATAAAGCACAACTACAGAATGCTCAGACTGTTGTTCAAATATGACTTCCTTTGAAGTATGGTAGTTGTTCGTTCTTAGCTGCTCTTCTGGCAAAACATCTTGCTAATGGGTAATGTACTGAAGAGCCCCAGTGAAACAGGAAAGAAAAGACATAATAATGCTTTTGATGTGAACATGTGATTTTTAAAATATGGTTCAAGAATTTTTTTAAGTTGATAAACTCTACTGTGTGGTTTTGATGTGCTGTTAGTCCAATTACTATGCTAAATGGACAAAATAGAGCATGTTATTTTATGTGAGTATATATATTTGAGGAATTTCAAACCAAATGGAGTTTCAGAAAATGTGGGGCTCTCGTATTATTCTGTTGTATTCATAATGTCAGAGGGAAGGTTGTGTCCCATTCTTCAGGGTTTCACACTGTAACTCATCTGTAAAAACTGAAGTCAAGAAAAAACTTGATGTGGTATACTTTTTTTTCATATCCTCTGAGAAACTGTGGAGGAGTGACATTATAATAGAACAAAGAAAAACTAGGCAATAGTCCAGGAGCAAGGAATGTTTAATTTTGGGTTCAAGAGTTTTACTACTTTGATTAGTAAAATGAAAGAATACAGGTTAAACTTTTTAACCTGCCACCAAATAACTCCCTAACTTTATATATAGTGTATATTTTGCAGTCATTTAGTCACAGAGGCCTTGATCCTATAAAGACTCATGCAGCTGCCTAAATTTAGAGTCTGTGAGTATTCAATGAGATGTCTCAGTCTCTAAAGCTAGGGATCTATGTAAATCTTTGTAGGATTGGGGTTTAATATAGCCTAGCTGAGTACTTTAAAAAAAATCACCCAAAGAGTTCCCGACACTTGTATAACTTGTGGAAAATGACCTTATTTTAAGACTTTCCCCTACCTCAGTTGAAGTCAACAAGAGTTTTGCCATGCACTACAGTGGGAACAGGATATGACCTTTAAGCCTGATCCTGCCAAGAGTTATGCACATGCACAATTTTATGTCTGTAGTTTGATGTGAGTAAAGTTGTACAGTGCTTAAGTGTTTAGTACTGGGACTGTAGTAATCAGTTTAAGATCCACACTACTCTTTTATTTACACCACAAACCCATCGTCATAAGTATAGTTTTACTGGTGTAACTGAGAGCCTAGCAATTTATTCTGCTAGGCCAAAAATGGATGTCATTTATTACTTTACAAGTAATCCATGTATGAGTTGGAAAAAAAACAACCCCCAAACAAAATCTTCATATCAAATCACTTGTGTCGCTCTCTAAGAATGTCTGAGTCCTATACAAACATAAATTTATGTGAACACAATCATCAGGCTCAAACGTATATGAATATACATATGCACACAGGATTGGTGCTATAGATATTCAAATTTATATTCCTCAGCCTTTACAAAATACAAGCCCCAGATTGTGGCTACTGGGCTAGCTACTATATGAAGCAGCATGGCCAGGTTATTGGGGAAATGCCCCATAACTACCAAAAATAAATCTGCTTTCTGATCAGTTACCCCAAAGATCCCCAGCTGCACGCCTGTCAACCTGTCCATCCACAGAGCCAGGAGGGGCAATCTGACCAAGTGTAAATAATTCACCATATAACTTGTTCTGTCTGCGTAAATAATATAGTGTGTTTGTATATTTTTTGTCACTAGATGGCACTCTTGAATGAGGCTTGTGATTTATTCCTGGGCTGGCATTTCATTCACAAACAATCCCTCCCAATTTTTTATTTTAATCACTTCTTTTACAATATTGTAGTGAAATAAAGAGAAGGTGGAAACTTTTATTTTAAACTGATATCAGGGACACTTACTGGGCTTTTATAAGAGTAGTTTAACTAAATGCAGTGTGGAACAATCGCAAGTAAGAACTGACGCAAAGATGACACAGAGAATAGTGAAGCTTTCTTTACATAACATACAAGCTCAGTCCTAACAAATTAACCAAACTTCTACCTTTTAAGTTTTAATGTTCTGAGTGTAAAGAAAAAATATACCTTTTTTTGGAATGGATGATAATTTCACTTACTACAGTTTTAGTGGGATGTGATATTTTCAGTATTCTTCACAGACTAAACTGATTAGCATTGCTCTGGATTGTTAAAAAGTCATTGTGTTGCACTCTATAAATAACTGCATTTCAGCAGTGAGTAATGTGGATGTGTATTTGTAACTCAATGAGTGATGTGTATATAGTTGTTTTAATCTTTTCTGTACTGCCCATCTCCATCTAGCTGAGATGCAGAACGAAATGCAAACAGTGATTAAACCAAAACTGGATCTCGTGGGCCAGAAAAAAACAGCTATTTTATCAAACAAACCTGGAGGGCAAAATATTGAAAAGAGAAGAGCTGATGAGAGAGGGGAGTGCAAGCTGATCCTAGGATGTAATCACCCAGTTAGGTATTGCATCTATAGAACTTACCTTCTGCCCAACATTGAAGCTTTTGTGGATCTGAAGTGGGACTCTGATAGATATCCTTGGGGAAGGAGCTAGATAGAAAGGGTTCCTGGACTCTAAAAAGGCTTTGCCAGCAGCCTGATTTAGAATTAAACTTGTGATGGAGAGCGGAGAGCTTTGGCAAACTCCACTGCTTTGGAGCAATATAGGAGAGAGGCAGACACTTAGGACGTTATATATTGTAAAGAAACCTTGAACTGAACAACTTCAGAGTTGAAACCAGTGCAGTACATGGATAGTGGGCATTAATAATTCTTCCCTTACGAATGGGCAGTTATGTTGAGGAACCGTTGCAGCTTCTGAATGACATTCAGTGGCTACGGGGTTTAAATACTAAATATTCCTCTTTGCTGTACAGTGCAGGTAGGAACAAAGGACTTAAAATGTTTTGGGACTCTTCTAACTAGTTGGCTACATGGGTATGCGGCATACTCCTGCTTGACCCCAACAGGCAGAAGTGGCTCTATGTGCCTATAAGGTTGCTTGGACCATGGAAATTTGAGGTGGTGGGAAGAATGTCTTTAAACCGCGATATGAGGACTTCAGTAGCTCAGACATAGGTTAGGGGTTTGTTACAGGAGTGGGTGGGTGAGATTCTGTGGCCTGCATTGTGCGGGAGGTCAGACTAGACGATCATAATGGTCCTTCTGACCTTAAAGTCTATGATTCTATGAATGTCAGATGAGGGAACTAGGAAACATCTGTGTTGCATGTTAATATGCTGCCTTCACCTCAAGAGACACTTCAAGCAGCATTAACTCAACATCTAATCTATATCGATATCTTTTCTAATCTAATCTCAGCAAAATGACTGACCAAGTATTATTATTTATCAACTACAATTGGTTAATAACATAGTAAAAACATCCTGATTGGTTATTAACTTAGACTTGTTAGTAATTAAATCACACAGAGTTTTAATATCATGTGTTGCAAAGAGCTGCAGGAGACACGTCAAAGAGCCACTTGTGGCTTCCAAGCCTCAGTCTGAGTATCACTGCCTTAAGCTTAAAAATCAATAGCCTGGTCAGAAAGCAAAGGTTTCTAAATAACATGACAGTAATGGCATGGAATTTGGGTGCAGGATTTTGTGATGCAGAGTCAGAACAGGTCATGTTGTTACAAGGTTGCAAAAAAGTTGCATGCAAACGAAACAGATGAAAACCAAACTGCCCATGTTACTCTAGCTTGCAACATCAAGATTTTTTTTTTGTCTGATTACTACATATTCAAATATGTTTGGCTGTATTTCTAAAGACTTTCCTATACTTAGCATTAATAATACTGTAAGAACATAAAAATGGCCATACTGGGTCAGACCAAAGGTCCATCAAGCCCAGTATCCTGTCCTCTGACAGTGGCCAATGACAGGTGCCCCAAAGGGAATGAAAAGACAGGTTATCATCAAGTGATCTATGCCCTGTCACCCAGTCCCAGCTTCTGGCAAACAGAGGCTAGGGACACCATTCCTGCCCAACCTGGCTAATAGCCACTGATGGACCTATCTTCCATGAATCTATCTAGCTCCCTTTTGAACCCCGTTATAGTATTGGCCTTCACAACACCCTCTGGCAAGGAGTTCCAGAGGTTGACAGTGCATTGCGTGAAAAAAATACTTTCTTGTTTGTTTTAAACCTGCTATCTATTAATTTCATTTGGTGGCCTCTTGTTCTTGTAAAAAGGAGGAGTAAATAACACTTCCTTATTTACTTTCTCTGTACCACTCATGATTTTATAGACCTCTATTATAACCCCCCTTAGTCGCCTCTTTTCCAAGCTGAAAAGTCCCAGTCTTATTAATCTCTCCTCATACGCCAGCTGTTCTATACCCTTAATCATTTGTGTTGCCCTTTTCTGAACCTTTTCCAATTCCAATATATCTTTTTTGAGATGGGGCGACCACATCTGCACGCAGTATTCAAGGTGTGGGCATACCGTGGATTTATATAGAGGCAATATGATATTTTCTGTCTTATTATCTATTCCTTTCTTGATGATTCCCAACATTCTGTTTGCTTTCTCAACTGCCGCTGCACACTGAGTGGATGATTTCAGAGAACTATCCACAATGACTCCAAGATCTCTTTCTTGAGTGGTAACAGCTAATTTAGACCCCATCATTGTATATGTATAGTTATGTACTTTGACTTTAATACAGGAAGCTCCTATGGGGTTCTATAATGTGCTAAAAAAATCTTGTCTCAAACTCATGAAATAAATAATTAATTTTTTTCAGAACAGTTTTGTGTTAAGTGAACAGAACCCTGTTTTGCACTGTTTGTGTGTGTGTGTATGCACACACACTTATACCCGCTACCATCACTATGGTTAAGGGCCTCTCTGCATTTCTATTGTAAAATGAATTAACATATATATAGAGGGGTTCCTCCATGCACAGATCTGTCCCTTCTTGTGGGGAAGGAGGGTCTTCCACCCACTTCCTCCACACCTCTCCTGGATATGAGGGCCCATGTACCACACAGAGGAGTGGACAGAGACTAGTCAGGCCAGGGAGAAGAATGAGCAGCTGAGCTAAGGGGATGCACACTGGCCATGAAGAGCTTATGTGGAAGCAATAATAGAGCCTGGGAGTGTTTAATTTCTTGTAATGAGTCCTTCTTTGTTGTTTCCAGAGCTGTTGTGATCAGGTGTAGTCCCTGGTATTGTGGATCCAGTGGAGCTGTGCTGCCAGGGGAAAAATTTTGTGCAGACAAATAGGGCCTATGCTTGGATGGGTGTTGCATTCCTAGGGCTGTGCAGATTCCCAGGAATCCATCAGGCTTGTGGGCTGCTTCTGTGATCTGTTCCTTGGGATTGGGTAGGCAAACCCCACCCTATGAATGGAATGATCAGGGAGAAATTTCTTCTCCAAAAGCTGCATCCCACAGGTTTTACTGAATGATCAGGGTCAGCACTGTAAATGAAAGACGGAGTTTCACATTTAACTCTGAATTTTTCTGCTTCTGTGTACGCCATGGAAAGATGGATACAAACTTTCAGGGGACACAGAATTCATTTTCAAGAAATTTTGAACAATCAAATTAGATGAGATAATACAGTTGTGGTGATAATGCATAAGCAATACAATAAAATACATGTATTGACTGATTAGCTATTTCTTATTTTACATGATCAAAACCACATTTCACAGCTGGGACTTCCTGGTTTTCTGATATAATCACCATGAATTATGACATCAGATAGAACTGCAGAATGCATATAAGCTAAAGTAATTAGGTTTATTGGTTGAGTCACTTGTGATGATTGTCTTGTCGTACCATAACAGTTTCATATCTGTTCTGAAATAAATCTAGAATTATTTTTTCTTATATTAAATCCTTTTTTGGGGGGGTGGGGTGGTAGTAGAATCTTGCAATCAATCAATATGCAGGAGGGAAGAAAGACATTTAATAATTTGTTAAAGTTACTACACTTTGGACGGATCTTTAACTGCTGTAACTTGACATGGCTCTATTGAAGTCAATAGAAACTCTACTACTGATTGCAACAGGAGTAAAGTGGGCGTAAATACATTGGGAATTGCTTAACCCATCATGGAAATGCTTCCGTCTATAGGGATGCAGGCAGCAATCAGTTGGTGCAGAGCAAGCTGTACAACAGTGATAACAGTGAAAAGCAAAACCACAGGTTGTGGGATTTTTTTTTTAGTCTTGTCTGAAATTCTCCTACCCCAGTGTTTCCCAGTCTTGTTTGGGATAGAGACCTGGGGTGAGGAGGATTTATCAAGGGTGGAGAAAGTTGTAGGGGCCTGAATCCCTTTCCACCCTCCCTGCTTCTCTCTCATTCGGTAACCCTGCTACCAAATCTGCAGATGGCTCCTTGAAAGCATCCCAGCTTCCCTGCCTGCTCCTAGTATGGATTTCAGTATTACAGATGTGGGGATCACCTCACACCCAGGGCTACTATCTCATGCCACAACTAACTGCCCAAACTTCCCTGCTCCTCTGTCACTCAAATATGATATCAATGAACACCCTCTCTTCTCCCTCTCAGTCTGTAGTGTAATGGGGGAAGGGGATTAGAGAGGATAAAGGAACAAGTGTGGGGAAAAAAGTTTGAAAGAAAGAAAGGGGGGAAAGAGCAAGACGCACAAAATAGAAAGGACTAGAAAGAAAGAGCAGAGAAGCAAGAGAGAAACGAACAGGAAAAAGGATAGATGGTGGCAAATGTATCAGTATGTGCCTGGCATGGGGAAAGCAGTGCACAAATTCACCAAGCAGTTGCTCCAGTTGAAAAAAGGGATTGGATCAACTGTCCCATACTAATAAGCTTCATTTACACTTAACATGGGAGATCATGAGTGGCATACTTCTGATGTTATTTTGAGTTATGATGACATTACTTTTAACTCATGAAAATAAATGTTTCCCTTCCCATTGTCCCATGATATTCCTATGAATTGATCTTTCTCTCTTCATCATAGATTTAGATAAAAACAGACACTACCCATCAAATTCAATAGGAGTTCTGCTGGTTTGCTAGCTACAGGACCAGACCCCTAACACACTGTGTGTTATGTGTGAACATGTATGTGACTTTGCCTAATATTCATAATTTGTTGACACTTCACAATTTTATTTAGAGCTATAGATTTTATTATCAAATTTAAAGTCAACAGCAGTTAGTAGAATAAAGGTCTTGACAACCTTTAGGTTAAAGATTGGAAACATTTTTACTAATGCCTTAAATCTTGACACAGATTAGTTACTTATGAGTGTCAGTTAATGTTCTGTTAAATAAACTTCTCAAGATGTAGAGGACTGGTTTTCATGGAGACCTTGATATTTTTGGCTCACTTTGTAGATTTCATTCATAAAGGCAGAATCTTGATTGAAACTTCAGAAATGTCACTCAGTAGTGCAGTAGGATGTCTGGTAGTTTGGTCATTGCAGCCAACACATCCATTAACTATAGATTTTTGCTCACTTGATATACTGACATGGGCACAGGTGTCTGGATATCTTCATTTTACTACCTTAGGTTCAGAAGTGTTGATAAAAGAAAATTAGCCCAAATTCTTATGTATTGTTAGCTTTTGGCCTTCGTTTGACCTGTAAAGTTATTTGTACCTTTCTCAAAGTAATAGGATGATCTAAGTCTAAAAATGTTTTATATTCCACTCCCTTCCTGTCTAGGTAGATCAATTAAATGTGAACATGGAAAACACTGTAGCCATAGAGTGCTACTTTGTGTAACTTTTTAGGTTTTACTGCAATGTATGTGTTTACTGATTAGTTGTGGATAGGCTTCAAACCAATATAATTATTCTGTAGTACTTTGTTTTTCCTTATTATACTCAATACTCCAGAATTGCAATGTTCCTAATATCACATTTGGTGTGCAATTAGTGTACATATTGAATACATCCATCTCTTTTTAGTTTAAAAAGTGTAAAAAAATTGAGAAACTAGAAAACACACTGAGGTCACAAAACACAGCTTTGTTCAAGTTAAAAGTGAAAGTTATTATCAGTAAACAATATGCATTGTTTCTGTGCTTGGAGATTTGATTTTTAAGTGTTTGGGCTCATTGATTTTCTTTGTTAATACAATTGTTTTTTAGATAGTCAGATTTCATTCACACAATGCAATGTAAAGTGTCTCAGGAGAGATTTGTATGTGAGATGGTAGCTACCATCAATGACCAACTAATGGTTAAAAAACTTAAATAATTCATATGATATGCAGCATTTTAGTTAACGTGGAATTTCTGGCATTCTTTGTCCGTCTGTAAAAATGTTCTGAGTGATCGTTTTTTCATAATGACATTCTTTTTCATGTCATGAATATTATGTGAAATTCAGTCTAATAAAGTAGAACTCTAATTCAGCCAAGAGTTCTTTCCTAAGATAATTTAGACGAGTGTCCAGAGAAGCATATTGTATTTAAACATGGCAAGTTAAAACTGCTCCTTACTCTTCGGGTAAAGATCCCCACTGATAATGCTGTGCAAACTATAGTTGCCTCCTCTGGACAAAAAGGTGTATCCCCATATATATATACAAATGCACAAGTAACTTTTCTCTAATGACAAAGTAAAAACTGGATGAGTGACAGAAAAGATTTTTGTTTTAAATATATTGGAATGCTTTCCATATGCAGTACATATTTGTGATTCAAAAAGAATAAAAACAGATTGTCCTTACTAGCTTTGCTGAGTTTGCATCTTCCAACATATTTCGAAATGTAGGTGCGTGAATCATTCCTTTCATTCTTCAAGATACAGGGCAAAATTCTGTATTACTTTATCCTCAGCTCTAAATAAAAAGCTGACATTTTGTAGCAAGAATTGCTTTCATGCACCAACCAGTATTCTCAGATGCAGCTCTGCACATTCTTTAAAGGAACGTCTTGCAGATGTGGATGGTATTCGTAAGAAAAGATTTTTCCAACCATTTTCCAATGAATGACCTGTCAGAACTTTGCCAGGAAAAGGAAATGTATCCTTTTAAAATTCTCAGTATATTCTCAGCCAGATCAAACATGTAGTATTCCCAGGATTGGATTTATACACAGTGGTGCCTGAAAAATAAAAATATTTAATGAGGTTGCTTAACTGATAATGGAAATTGCAAGTGAATATTAGCAGTGACAAACTAAAGTAGAAGGTAGGATATATTTTGCATATTTCTGTAGTAATAAATACTGGTAGGGCACAGGAATGTGAACTCTCATCATCCACAGAGACAAATTCACACCTAACTGGAAAACATCAAGATAATGAAGATGGAAACAGAGCAGCAAAGGACAAAGCTCACTGTGGTTTTTGATCCCGAGAAGAGAACAGGATAACTATTGACCGTGGGGGAGGGAATAGGAAAAAGATGTCAATGTTCTTTCATCACTGTCCAGTCTGTGCAGGTGACAGAGGGAAGTAATATGTTGTCTATCTTCCACTCCCACCAAAGACTGTGGTAAGGGTCCTCATATTGCTTTAATAGCATACAGAAGATTAGTTAAGCTGTTTTTTGATTACTTCATCTTGGCAACCTTAAAACACTGAGAAGTTGATGCTTCTTACTGAAAAATTTTAACAGTAGCAATGCTTACTGACTTTTTAATGTAGGGAAGTCTGTCAGGTATATTTATGTGGTATGAAGTAGAAAAGAACTAAGCATACGTGCAGATTCCATGGGTACTCCGGGGCTGAACTACTCACTGAAAAAAATAGGGGGTGCTCAGGACCCAGAGGGCCGGAGGTCCCGTCTCCGCTCAGCCTCTTCATCCAAAGGCCCTGCCTGCCACACACATGGGGGAGGGAGCAAAGAGAAGAACCTGCTGGCAAAAAACAAAAGTCCATACCTGTGAACTGAAGAATGGTGTAAAACTGAGTAACAATATAAGACTATGGGCTTTTCTACACTTACCGGAGGATCATCGGTGGTCGAGTTAGCGGGTCAAGTGAAGACCCGCTAAATCGACCGCCAATCACTCTCCCGTCAACTCCTGTACTTCACCTGTTCGAGAAGAGTAAGGGGAGTTGACGGAGAGCATCTCCCATGAACGTCGTGTAGTTTGGACCCCATGGTAAGTAGATCTAAGCTATGTTGATTTGAGTTACACTATTCACGTAACTCAAATTGCATAGCTTAGATAGACTTTTCCCTTTAGTGTAGACAAGGCCATAGATTCTTCTTGGTAGATCATCCATTCCTGCTACTGCTTTTGCAATGCAAAGGATGGAAATGTGGCTATAAGGGAACAATATCTGAAGCTAACTAAGGAATTCCACTACTGCATGAATACAGTGGCATATGAAAATTGCAAATGATTGTCTGACCTGGTGATTACCATGGAACTGTGACCATTTTCCCTAAGAGGCAAAAAGTCACTGTTCTGCTTATTTAAATGCCTAGTGCATGGAGGGTGCTGAAAGGTATGTGTGTGAAACACAGTTTAACAATGATTGGGAAGGATAAAGTGGCTGAGGTTTTGTGTGCTAATGCATTTAAGAGGAGCTGGCCCGAAAATACTGAGGGAGAGTTTTAGGAAAGTCTGGTGAGGTTTTTAATGGTTTGCCCTTTCTTGTCTACAAAACATTATTGATGGATGAGTACCTACTCTACTTTTGCCAGATGCTTCCCCCTCTTTCCCCTACCACTCAATCATATTGTGTGCAACTTTTAAAGAAATATAATGGTTTAAATATAACCATGCCATGCATTTGTTAATAGAATTTTACTGAGGTTGCAAAATCAAGCACTCAAATTAAGGAAAGTGCAGAATTAATGTTGCCAATGTAACCTTACTTTGACGCTATTGTGTATATATGTTGTGATATGGTCTTTAGTTACATGATTATATGCTATTTTTTCCACCAGACCTGTACCTCATTTAGTGAACAAGATAGACAGTGCTCGGTTATTGAATCAGTGTTGAGTAGTGAATGAGGCTGTTTGTAGGACCCTAGCCCCATTTGCGGTAGTTGGAAAGTATTTAGTGAATAAAAAGTAAAGAAGGAAGAAAGATAAGTAATGTGGTGGGTTAAGGCAGCTGACTGTGACCCAGAAGTACTGGGTTCAATTGGTAGCACTGCCACACATTACCTATATAAAAAGAACAGGAGTACTTGTGACACCTTAGAGACTAACAAATTTATTTGAGCATAAGCTTTCATGAGCTACAGCCCACTTCATTGGATGCATAGAATGGAACATATAGTAAGAAGAAATATATAATTTTGTGTATACACATACACACATACAGAGAACACGAAAAAGTGGAGTAAGAGGCTAATTAATTAAGATGAGCTATCATCAGCAGGAGAAAAAAACTTTTGTAGTGATAGTCAAGATGGCCCATTTAGACAGTTGACAAGAAGGTGTGAGGATACTTAACATGGGGAAATAGATTCAATATGTGTAATGACCCAGCCACTCCCAGTCTCTATTCAAACCCAAGTTAATGGTATCTAGTTTGCATATTAATTCAAGCTCAGCAGTTTCTCGCTGGGGTCTGTTCTTGAAGCTTTTCTATTGCAAAATTGCCACCTTTAAGTCTGTTACAGAGTGGCCAGAGAGGTTGAAGTGTTCTCCTACCGGTTGTTGAATGTTATGATTCCTGATGTCAGATTTGTGTCCATTTATTCTTTTGAGTAGAGACTGTCCGGTTTGGCCAATGTACATGGCAGAGGGCCATTGCTGGCACATGATGGCATATATCACATTGGTAGATGTGCAGGTGAACGAGCCTCTGATGGCGTGGCTAATGTGATTAGGTCCTATCATGGTGTCACTTGAATAAACATGTGGACAGAGCTGGCATCGGGCTTTGTTGCAAGGATAGGTTCCTGGGTTAGTGTTTTTGGTGTGTGGTTGCTGGAGAGTATTTGCTTCAGGTTGGGGGGCTGTCTGTAAGCGAGGACTGGTCTGTCTCCCAAGATCTGTGAGAGTGAAGGATCATTTTTCAGGATAGGTTGTAGATCTTTGATGATGCGTTGGAGGGGTTTTAGTTGGGGGCTGAAGGTGACGGCTAGTGGCGTTCTGTTATTTTCTTTGTTGGGCCTGTCCTGTAGTAGGTGACTTCTGGGTACTCTTCTGGCTCTGTCAACCTGTTTTTTCACTTCAGCAGGTGGGTATTACACAAATCTGACATTAGGAATCATAACATTCAAAAACGGGGAGGAGAACACTTCAACCTCTCTGGCCACTCAGTAACAGACCTAAAGGTACCACTTTTGCAACAGAAAAGCTTCAAAAACAGACTCCAACGAGAAACTGCTGAACTTTAATAAATATGCAAACTAGATACCATTAACTTGGGTTTGAATAGAGAATGGGAATGGCTGGGTCATTACATATATTGAATCTATTTTCTTAAGTTAAGTATCCTCACACCTTCTTGTCAACTGTCTAAATGGGCCATCTTGATTATCACTACAAAAGTTTTTTTTTCTCCTGCTGATAATAGCTCATCTTAACTAATTAGCCTCTCACAGTTTATATGGTAACTTCCAACTTATCTGTGTGTGTGCATGTGTATATATATATATCTTACTATATGTTCCATTCTATGCATCCAATGAAGTGAGCTGTAGCTCATGAAAGCTTATGCTCAAATAAATTTGTTAGTCTCTAAGGTGCCACAAGTACTCCTGTTCTTTTTGCAGATACAGACTAACACAGCTGCTACTTTATTAGCTATATAATGTCACATCTGACAAACTTTTCACAGGTGTCTGTTCCTCATTTTCTGGGTGCTCAGCTTACTTAGGGCTTGATCTTTAGAAATACAGAGTACTCAAAGTGCAACTGAAGTTAATGGGAGTTGAAGATGCTCAGCACTTGTGAAAATCAGGTTCTGGATGTCCCAAGTTGAGCACCCAATCTCTGAGGCATCTAAAATTAGGTGACAATTCTGCAAATTTTGAAATTAATGTCTCTGTACCTCAATTTCCCATCTGTAAAATGGGAATAATACTTCTCTGCTCCACAGAGGAGCTGTGAAGGCAAATTAATTCATATTTGTCAGACATCAGCATGGTGATGAGTGCCATAGGAAAAAACCTATGATTAAATTCCTGATGAGCTTTTTCTGTGGCACTCATCACTATATCAAGTTTCTCACAAATATTAATGAATTTATCTTCACAAGACTCCTAAGAAGGAGGGAGGTGGAATTATCCCGATTTTACAGATGGGGAATTGAGAGACAGAAACATTAAGGCCAAAACTTGCAGAAGTGCCTGCCCATCCGTCCATATCTAAGCTAAATACTAAATTTCTCATTCAGTGTGTGGCCCATGCTTTGTTTAGCACAGTAAATAAAGTGTAGGCCACCACTTTGAAAGAGCAAACATTGAACAGCTACTTCATTCACTAATCACTGTCCATCCTATACAGTGCCTCACAAATTCAGCAAGATAGCTAAGCATATGCATAACTAACAATGTGAGCAGTTCTGTCTGTATAAAGCTTAAATGGACATAAGTACCTTGTTGAATCAGAGCCTGAATGAACCTGCAGATAGAAACAATATGTGATCTCATAATGAATTATGCATAGGGAAAAATTTAAAACCCTGGCAGCACTGGCATTTTCCGAATTTTTGTTCACTTGAAGCTGAAGCTTTAACAATGTTCTTCTAGCATAGTTTTTTGTGTTATAATAAAAGTTGATTTCCCTTAGAAGGG
Organism: Natator depressus; assembly: GCF_965152275.1. Lineage (NCBI taxonomy): Eukaryota > Metazoa > Chordata > Testudines > Cheloniidae > Natator > Natator depressus. The sequence continues at coordinate 25,892,527 of NC_134240.1, forward strand.
GAACAAAGAGTAAACAACTTTCCCCAGTTGGGTATCTCTCAAAGATTGTGTGTGAATAGAAGTTTTAATTAAGTTCTGCTTTTGTTTTAGGTTGGGCTTAAACTTGATTACAACCTGTAAATGGGAGGATCACAGATCTGATAGCTTTTATTTTGTTTTACTGGAATTTGCTACACACCAGATTAAATCAACTGAACCCAAGAAAGGGATGTTTATATATTGTTCTGCCCTATGGTATTCAATTTCCCCTTCAAAGTAATGACCACAGAAAAACAACGCACAGTTGTATATTTTATAGTAAAAAGTCATATTTCACTTTGGTCTGAAACTTTTTAATTTTTTTTAACCAGGGAAAGGAATTGTGGGAAATGGTGTTAGATTATTTGAGATCCATTTTTTTTAAAGCAAAATAAATCCCTTGTTATTTGTACATTATGGACCTGACGAAACCATTTTTACAAAGGAGAAGTTCCACTGATTTGAATTTGATTGATTTGAATTGAATAAAAGGCTCAAGATTTGAATAGTGAAACATGCGATGGGGGTGAGGAAGGAAGTAGTGATTCCATTACATGGTTCCTCTGTATGCATGTATATTCCTCTCCAGGCATACTGTGAGTTGGAGTTCTGTTTTTTGGGAGGGGGAAGTCAAGGTAGAAGGGCATAAAGCTGGTTCCCAGTGGAGATTCACCATGGAGTTAATTCTGTGATCTGGTTCATTTTCTGGGTCATCCAAAAGGTTAGTTCAGATCCGTAGTGTACTAGGGATAGATTGCAGAAGAAAAATGTGTGTGTGGGGGAAAAATAAAACATCTGATAAGTGTCTAGTAAACTGACACAAAAAATAAATTCTAGCCTTTTAAAATGCAGACTTCTCTAGAAGTAATCCAGAATTAATTATCATGCCATGCTGTATATGTGAGGAGTGTCTCTGCTGATTTCTGAATGCTGTGATGCTCGCACCACACTTCCTAGATGCCAAGTAATGTTGAAGGTTTTTTTCCCTATACATTTAAGTTTATGAGGATGGTATAATTGTGCATTAAGTGTAATGAAATTCAGGTGTTTGTCTTTGGGGGCTGAAAAAACTAATATACTGTATACAATTATTTTGTTGAAGGCAAATTACAGAATTAACTGTATCTGAATATTGTGGATTAATACAAGAGTTTAAGAAAAATACAGTTTTGACTTAAGACTTCTCAAATATGAGATTAAAAAATATGCAATAATCACATCTGCATGTTACTTCAGTTTTACTTAGGGTTGGAGGCATCTTAGGGTGACCAGACAGCACATGTGAAAAATCAGGACGGGGTGGGGGGTAATAGGAGCCTATATAAGAAAAATACCAAAAGTTGTGACTGTCCCTATAAAATCGGAACATCTGGTCACCCTAAGGCAGCTAGAAATAATCAAAAGGCTGTGGATGCTTGCTGCCCACCTATACTGGGAAAAAGTGGTCTGCTCAGCAAGACCAAAAAAAGTACTCCAGGGAGAAGTTGCAAAACAGTTCATTCTGGCCTGCATTCAGAAAGGAACTTAAGTACATCCCTAACTTTAAGTAGGAGAGTAGTTTAGTTGACTTCAGTGGGGTTAGGGATATGTTGAATGGGGACCTTTGTATGCAACTATAGTCCTGTTGATCATCTCCTCCTCTACTTAGTCTATTGAACCTGTGGGATTTTCTAGAGCCCACATTCTTCTCCCTCATCACCACCACCACCACTGAGGCCAAGAAAGACAAACTGCTCTGTGTGACCTAAGGGCCATCGGGTATAATGGGAAATAGATAATGCTTGGTGAAAATGTCTTTGGCCTTTTGACTCTTTCCCCCTGGTTAACATTAATATTTGTTTAATTTTAATATGCTGGGATACATTTGGGCAGTGCATGAGTGGGAATTTTGCCTGAGTAAGGACGTGGAGGTCAGGACCTTTAAGTATCATATGTAAGGAATTCTTATAAGAGTGTTCTGTGGAAACAATCATCAGCAGTAATGGATGTTGCCTGACTAGTTTTCCACAATAAAATAGACCCAATTTAATCAAATAGTGCTGTTATTTTTTAGTGAACATCTGCTATTTTTAATGTTCTTTTTGGGAGAAGAGAAAAACCTATATAAATCAAGAACAATAAATATTATTGTCTTACTATATGTTTTAGACATGTGTTGGGATGAAAACAATAACTAAAAGCTGGTACTGTAGAAATCTTTCTGTAGACCATTAGACTGTAGCATTGTTCTTTAATATTCTCCATTACTGTAATAGATAGTTCAGTTCCTGTACACTTCTTAGTCAATAAACAAACATCCAGGGCATGCAAAAAGTTCATTTTCCACAGGTTTTGGAAAAATGAAATTAGATGAGATAATTCAGTGTTATGGTAATGCAAAGGCTAAAAAATAACATACATTCATTGTAACTTGAGCAGAGCTCAGAATGTTTTCTGTTAGAAATTACTGGCATTAAAAATATTGCAGTGTTTTTTTTTGACTAAGGGAAACTCTTGTGAATTGTATTAGTGTCATTACAATGCTATTTTCTCACCAATGTTTTGGGAAATTTAAGATGCCATAACTTTGAGTGTTCAAGATGTGGTTAGTCTTTAGATAACACTTCAGGTGCAGGGGCCTGAGAGATAAGAGATTTATGTTCGTGTTCCTGACATTGACCTCAACTTGGGCCCAGCTCTTGCTCCAACTGAGCAAACTCAGTTGGAGTTCTGGATATTTGCAATCTCACAGGATCAAATTCTTGATTTCTTTGAGCTCAAGCCTGAACTACTGAAAGAGGTGTGGAGAGCCAAGGGGCTAGCATTCTATCTAAATAGAAAATCTAGACATCAAAAGATGTATTTAAACCTGCATTTTTAAAGCCTGGTGAGCACTCTTGAATCTTCATTAAAATTTACACATGCAAATCCAGTGTTTGTTCTTGCTAACTTGTAGTTGAACACAGTTATCCACTTGCATGTGTAATATGAATTGTTTAGGTACACAAGCACTTTTATGAACTCATCCAATTCACCCCCTTTGAAAATTTGCCTTTCATCATAGTACCTGGCCCTTATAGTGCTTTTCACCTGTCGATTTCATATGCTTTACATAGGTGGGTAAGTTCTCTTGTTCTTATGTTAAAATTGGAGAGATTGAGGCCCAGAGAAGGGAAATGACTTGCCCAAGGTCACCCAGCAGGTGTAAATGTGATTGGCCATTGTCACTTCATAACATTATCAAGCCAAAACTTTAATTTATTTTACAATTTATATTTTCCTATTGCATTCCCTCCTGTTTCCATACAGCCTGTATAATTGCTACCTAAAGACTATGACTAGTATAAAATTACGGTACTGTGCTGGACAACTCTATGTTAAGAACTTTAGATTAAAAGAAAATCTCTGCATGCTTCCTGGTGTAATCTAGAGTCTCCTTTCTCTCCACTTTTAAAAGATCTTGCCCTGTTGAATTGGCTGTCCCATCTTAATAAATAATTTTACATTTTGATACTTTTGCTATTATGTGCAGTGTAACTCACCAACCAAAATACTAGGGTTGTCGATTAATTGCAGTTAACTCACGTGATTAACTCCAAAAAATTAATTGTGATTAAAAAAATTAATTGCAGTTTTAATCACACTGTTAAACAATAGACTACCGGTTGACATTTATTAAATATTTTGGATGTTTTTCTAAATTTTCAAATATATTTATTTCAGTAACAACAGACTACAAAGTGTATAGTGCTCAGTGTATATTATTTTTATTACAAATATTTGCACTATACAAATGATAAACAAAAGAAATAGTATTTTTCAGTTAACCTCAGATAAGTACCATAGTGCAATCTCTTTATTGTGAAAGTGCAATTTACAAATGTAGTTTTTGTTTCATAACTGCACTCAAAACCAAAACAATGTAAAACTTCGGAGCCTACAAGTCCACTCAGTCCTACTTCTTGTTCAACCAACTACTACAAGAAACACATTTATTTACATTTATGGGAGATAATGCTGCCTGCGTCTTGTTTACAATGTCACCTTGTGACAGGGTGCTAAGCAGAAAACTACTCTCTGTCACTCCAGCTCCAATTAAGGGAGATGAATTGGAGCTGGGTAGCCGACCTGGCCCTGACTGGGGAAGCTTGAACAACATGCCTCATCAGGCCAGGTTGGATAAGAGCCCCAGGGGAAGACAGTCGGGGCAGGTGCTGGAAAGAGGAAAGCTGCAGTAGAGGGAAGGCAGTGAGGGGAAGCAGAGAGCTATAGCTTGCCCCCTCTCTCCTGCCGGTGGACTACAAGAAAGGGACTACTTGTATGGTGGAAAGGTGGTGGGAGCACAGCATATAAATAAAAGCCCCAGGTGGGCACTCCATCTAAAGGTCTCTGTGTGACTTTCTCAGCCCAGCGGGGGCAGGAGCCAGGAGGACCCTGCAAGGACGCTGCTATACACCTGAAAGTGAGAACAGGCGTTCGCATGGGACTGTTATAGCTGGCGTTGCAAGATATCCCATGCGAATGCCTGTTCTCACTTTCAGGTGACATTATAAACAAGAAGCGGGCAGCATTATCTCTTGAAAGATAAGCTTGTTTGTCTGACCGATTGGCTGAACAAGAAGTAGGACTGAGTGGACAAGAAGTAGCGTCTAAAGTTTTACATTGTTTTATTTTTGAATGTAGTTATTTTTTGTATATAATTCTACATTTGTAAGTTCAACTTTCATAATAAAGAGATTGCGCTACAGTACTTGTATTAAGTGAATTGAAAAATACTATTTTTACAGTGCAAATATTTATAATAAAATATAAAGTGAGCACTGTACAGTTTGTATTCTGTGTTGTAATTTAAATCAATATTTGAAAATGTGAAAACATCAAAAATATTTATATAAATAGTGTGACGCAGCAGGAAGGGGGGAGTATTGACCTGGGAATGTTGCAGGGGAGTTTTACTGGGACTGTCTGCATTGGGGATGGGAGACTTTCCTTGAGGGATGATACCTGAGCATGTAACATGAGAGCCCAGGTGGGGGGTTGGGGCCAGGTAACACTGTCTGCCCGGGAAACTGGACAAAGGCTGGAGGAGGAACTAGGGGGAGGCGGGGTGAGACGGCTGGACGGGGTGTCAGTTTCGAGCTGACTGGGGAAATGGAGGGAGCCCCAGGGCTGGGATCTAAGCTCCCTGCCCCCCAGAAGGACTTGACTGAGGGGTCCTGGTTGTACCTACAAGCTCTGTTTGGGACTGTGTTCCTGTCGTCCAATAAACCTTCCATTTTACTGGCTGGCTGAGAGTCATGGTGAATCACAGGAAGTGGGGGTGTAGGGCCCTGAGTCCCGCACACTCCGTGATCAATAGTATTCTGTTAATTTTTAACAGCACAATTAACTGCAATTTTTTAAATCACTTGTCAGCCCAACAAAATACCTGGTGTCATGGTTAAAGGGCATCCTGTGATTCACACCCACTTTTAGTCCCTGTCAAGTACACTTCCCTTTTTCTGGATGGATCCATGTGGTCCTACTGCTCTTAGACAGGATCTTTGGGCTGTAGGCCCACCCCCATTTACCAACTGTGTTAATAGGACATCTCCAACTTTGTTTGGCACCTGAAAACTCTTCCTTTTGAAAGCCTGTGACCAGTGGCTGATTAAAGTGACTCAAAAATAGCTTCTTCCAAACAAAATATTTATTCATCCAAAGGTACATAGCAAGTAGAGAAAAGGGTTAAGGATCTCACTTGAGTTTTATTCTTTCCTTGAAGTTTTTGGTAACTTTCACTCAGTCCAATCATCCCTACTCCTACAGTCCTTGCAGCAGTCTCATCTCCAACTACTGCTGCCCTGCTCACCTTTTCATCCCTTTGATCTTATGCTTGGGCTGAGGGAAAATTAACTTGCTAGCCTGGTTGGAGCTAGGCCAAGGGCGGGGGCATTTCTCTATTAATGACTCCCTTGTTGTTTTCCTTAATGACCCTTGGTATTCTCTCTGGTGGTACCTTATTGTTGTTATTGTTTCCGTGCCTGTCTGTTTCCTCCAATAGGCTCCTTGAATTTAGCTCTGTGCAGTCAGGTAGGATAATATCAAGCAGGTAAACTGAGGTGCATATGATATTCATAAAAATAATACAAACAACTCATTCTCCTCACCTTCTCCATGCTATTTATTAGAAATTTCTCATTATCCTAACATGAGAGAAATAAGATGGCAGGAGTACAGGCTTAGTCATGCATAATTCACTTTCAATCACACTGTTGCTTTCCACCTGAAAACATTATCTTTACATGTACTTCTGTCAATGAGAACAATCAGAAAAAGCTAGAATTTGATCGAACAATAGACATGAAGTTATGCAAAGCAGAATTATCAGGAACTAAGAAAACTTAATTTCTTAAGATATGAGGAAGAGCACTCCTTAGGGAGTTTGCAGAAAAAAGGGAGACAGTTCATTGTACCACTAAATCTTTAGTCTCCAGACTGGTGCTAAAGTAGCCAGACATTACCAAATAGTCCAGGGTTTACCTCAGTAACCACACTGGGGAAACTTCCTGGCTCTCAAACAGCCTGTAAGAGTTCCAGTGTTTGTGGGAATTGTAGAAATGTAGGGCTGGAAGGGCCTTCATAGTAAAGTTCAGCCTGCCCTGTGCTGAGGCAGGACCAAGTAAACCTAGACTATCCCTGAGAGGTATTTGTCCAACCCATTCTTAAAAACTTCCAGTGATGGGGGTTCCACAACCTCCCTTGCAGGCCTAGTCCAGAGCTTATCTACTTTTATAGTTAGAAATTTTTTCCTCAAATCTAACCTAAAATGTCCCTTGCTGTAGATTAGGCCCATTGCTACGTTTAGTGGACATGGAGAAAAATTGATTACCATCGTCTTTATAACAGCCCATAGCATATTTGAAGATTATCAGGTCCCACATCAGACTTCTTTTCTCAAAACCAAATATGCCCAGTTTTTTACTGTCATAGTCTCAGGATGCTTCAAGATCAACCTATCTGTTGTCTAGCAAGTTTTTATGCTAAGGTATCCCTATTTCTGTAATATATTTATTACTAAGCCCCTACTTTACTTCTGATTTTGTAGAAATTTCGGATTCTACCATATTCAGATTCCACTGTTATTTTGACAGTGGGACCCCCACTGTGCAGCGGGGTTGACAGTGGGAGCCCTCGCTGTCAGCCTCGGGCGGCCAACAGTGGAAAATCATGGACAAGTAATAATGGATTTTATAACTGCAAATAATAAGGTCCACTATTACTTTTCCACAATTTTCCATGACTTGTCCATAACTCAGATGTAATTTTTTGACAGTCATCCCACAATTCAAGTAGGGCCTTACTTATTACCATAAGATAATGTAAAAATGCCTATCTGTTGTGGAGGTAGACAAATCCCTTTTTCTGAAGTTAGAACAGTCAAACAGCTGGGTACCTGCTGATTTTAACATAGTATCGGACAACTTACTATGTTTCTGATTAAACTCAAAAAGGGAAAAGCATGTTTAAATCTTCCTTTGTGGTATTGGCTTATGCGGAAATAATATTTGTTCCTTATTTAATTCACTTTCTCAATTTATATTGCTATCTTAGGGTTTTCCTTTCCCCCCGCCCCCGGCTTACCTAGGCAAATAAGGATTCTCCAGGTTCCCTCCCTTTGACTGGTAAGATTGTACACTCCAACTTCTTTGAAGAGAGTTAATATACAAAATGGATGGATGTCGTTTTTATTTGAACTTTTATTAATGTATAAATAAAGGCATGCAGTTGTATAGTTCAGTTGTGAACTATATTTGTGAAAAAAACAGGGAAAATTGACAACAATATGAATAATAAATATAGCTTATTAGTTTTTGGAAAAAAATAGAACTAGTCAATTATACTTGTGACAGTTCACTTTGAGAAACTTCTTCATTTCAAAGATGCTTTCCCTTGAGCCATTGGAGGAGAAGGTTCTGTCTTGAAGAGCTGTCTTTAACCAACTTACTACTAGTTTTCACCAGTCTCTAAATAGTTTTTAATATGACAGTTTATTTATAGATTACTAAACCTCAATCTTCATTTGCAAATATCAGTTTAATACACTTTCTAAACAATTTACTTGGGCTTGTTACGTACAAGACCAAAAATTGCTTTTAATGCTATTTAAACATGGAAGTGTGTACTCAGAAGGCATTGTTGCAAGTACACTCTGAATATTGTGGATAGTATTTTCAAAGCAGCCTCAAGGAGGCCGATGAACAACTCCCTGTATGTGCCTAACTCTCTTAAGCTCCTCCATAGATCCAGCCTTTTCCTATTATAAAACATGATATGAAAATTCTAAAGGATAAAAATCATCTGCTCTAGACTGAGAGTCCTGATTCTCCCTTGTTCTGGAGGACCACAGGCCTTTCTGAACTATAGAAATATACATGTGTGAAATCTTTTGTAATAGTTGGACAATTGTAGACTAATGTACCTATTGTTTTTTCCTAACCAAGATGATTAGTGGTTGTCATGTATCCTGCAGTATGAGTTGCTATCCCCCCTTTTTTAAAAAAAATCCCTTATATTGGGGTAACATCTTTAACAACTGTAACTTTTCCTTGTAACAACATCATGCAATAACTGTACAATTAATAGACCCAGATCAGAGTAAACCGATTCATTCAGAGTATACATTTGATTTTTTTTAAACATCCCTCCCCCCGGCCATTCCCACTACATGGCAGAGTTATGGTTGGTTAGATGTCCAAACTCTGTTCCATATCTTAAAAGTAAAACCCGACATGTTAAACTTAAGGTTAACTCTGAATATCCTGGGTTTGTAATGCTTATTTTGGGCATAATTATGACATCCCTGTATTTTTAACCCTAAATTTCTTATACATACTTACAGCCTTAACTCAATAGTTTGACAACGGTTTAACAAATAATTTAAACACCAAGCCAGCTGTATAACCTGGAACAATGCCCAAGAATTGATCTTGAAATTGTTTGGGGGTTATAAGAGACTTTGTAACATGGGCTTGCTTAAGTTTAAAGTTTGGAGATGTTTAGCTAGAGGGTTTTGTTTGTGCTTATTAGCATATGTAACAATAGGAATGGACTCATTAGTGAAACTTTGAGCCTGATCCTGCACTGCTTTCTTAGCAAAGATTCCTAATGGCCTGAGAGTTTCTTTCTGCAAAACTGCAGATGATCATTTAACAACCAAAACCATAACTGGGCATTTACTCTTGTAAATGGGGTCATTCCATGTGCATACATGAGCTGCAGTTATCGAGAGCAGAAGGGTGCAGCAGAAGAAAAACAAAGGAGGCGCCTAAGCAGAGGTCCACTTCTCCCAGTGAACCACTCAGAAGTCATTAGGAGGAGCCCTTTTGTGGTAAGTTTATAGTGAGTGAATTTATTTTGCAGCTATATTCACATTGTTTACATTTGTCATCACTGAACTCATTTTTCTGTTTTTCTGTTTTCTACTGAATTTACTTTAACATTATTTTTCAGTTCCTCTTCATTCATCATCTTTATTGGTGGGGGAGAGGGGCTTGGCAAAGGATGTGATCAATTTAGGTTTTGTTTTCTTTCTCTTGCAGATACTGTATCATCTTCTAGGAATTACTTTGCTGTAAGAGAAGAGTAAGAAGAAGGAATTAATGATTTCCCTCCTTTCCCCTTCCCCCCAACTGGTCCTGAAAGATTATAAACTGAGGCAGGTAAGGTTGCAATTCCTTGACTTGTATTCCTTTTTCATTTGATGTGAGGATTGTGCACTAGCTGTATTGTAAGAATGCTGTGTGGGCATATATGTATGAGGCAGAGTATTGATCATACAGATAAATAATACAGATCATAATTAGATAATGGGATTGTGAGTATGAAAGGTAAAAGTTTTCAAGTAATATAGTATCTTTTTTTTCTCTCCTATAGATCTTGTATATGATGATGTCATCCAGTTTTACTTGCTAGTTTCCTCCCAGAAAATACAGGAAGATGGGAGACTCTGAAGAGGCTGTCTTAACAAGGATTAAATTACACTTTGTCTTCCTTCTAAAGATACCTCCTTACATTGTAAACTGATCTAAAGTATATAGTAACATCCAAAATTACAAAAAGTTTGTTAAGATGAATGTATTTAACCCACACTGTGTGCTTTAAATATACATTTTTACTGAAAATGTAAAAAGCTTTTGAATATTGATGTAAATACCATAAGTGCCCTCTGCAATGATTTCCCTTTAAAAAGTCAGATAATAATTAATAATTTGGAGGAGCTATACTGTGTGGGAGACATGCATAAGCTAGAGCTAACTTCTGGTAGCAAACATACTGGCAATACAGTTTTTTTAAAATAGAATTTTTCTACATATGTCCTTTTTATGATCTCTGAGTGACATATGGAAAAGCTAAAACATACAGATATAAATTTGTATATAGTTTTCTATTCCAAGGTCCATGAGAGACCACAGACTTAATTTTGATCTTGTTTATGTTGGTTTTACATCAATGAAATCCCACTAGTTAATAGTTACTCCTGTCTTACACGGCTGGAAGTATGATGAGAATCAGGCCTTAGATCTACAGGGATCACTTCACCCACCACTGAAATGCAGCCTCCTGAAGAACAGCATATTGTGATATCAACTAATAGAAAATATGAAATGTATTTTGAAGGGAGTTTTCAACACACTGAGATGTTGGATTATGTACCTGTTTCTGAAGAGAGTTTTGGTTCAAAGGAAACCAAGAATTGTAGATGTTCATGGGATATCGGTCAGTTTGAAAGATCAGGTAAAAGACTAGCTCTTTAAGAATGGAGGTCATGTAGTAAAGTATGTGGGCCCAGAAAATCTGTTGGATTCTATGGAGAGAGTCTATAGAGAGCTATAAATAACTAGAAAGCATTTAACCAAGAGGCAATGGAATGAGTAAAATAAGAGGCAAATTGTTGCGATATTATATTAGCAAGGTTAGAGAGTTGGAAAGCTTCCACCAGGTAACTTTTTATAGCTTCTAACTTTTGGTTCTTTCTTTACACAGTTTGTAATATTCTACCTTCCTAATAATATTGGAGCTTGATTTCTGCAATAAAGTGGTACTTAGAACTCTCATTGTTTTTTTTTTTTAAATGGGACTTCCCTAAATGGAATAGTTACAGTACAAAGCCTAGTGTTTAGAATAAAGTTTAAAATTTATTTTTCTCCACTGTTTGGGTTTTTTCTATTGGAGAAATATTGATTTCCCCTCCCTTCCCCTAATGTTTTAAATTGAACTGAATTTAACATGTGGAGCTCATGTGTGTTTAGTTTCATCTTATATGGAGCCTTGTGCCAAAACATCTTTGTGCATTAACTTTACTAATTGGTGTCAGCACACCTCTGGGAATAAATGTTATTAGTTAACTGCTATTTCAGAGCCAAGGGCAACACAACTACTTGTTTTTTTATAAGCGCTACTAAACAAGTGGCTGTTTTTTGTCAATAATGATGACATACAGTACATAAAATCCGAGGCCTTTCAAATATACAGTAGTAATCAATTTCAAGCAAAAAAAAAAAGGGGGGGGGGTTATACCCTCAGCTTGTGTAAACTGCTGTGTTTACACAGGTTGAGGATCTGGCCTGTAAGAATTGGTGGTGTGTATTTTAGAGACCAGTGAAGGAGATAGAACCCAGGCTCATGAGCTGAATTTAGGTGCAAATATGAGGGTCATAGGTCAACTGGCTCCAAGGCAGATGCTGTAAGTTGTACAAAGTATACCACTGTGCTGAAGATGATTATGACTGATCTTGTCCAAGACTATATAAAGCTGAGTAGCAGATGTGAAGTATGTGCAGAATAAAACATTCCAGGCAGTCATCAGACAAAGGACAGTATGTACTGGGCTACAGAGACTAAGCAAATTGACAAGTCTCTTTATGTACAGTGTGATAGTTACAAGAAAAAAAATAGAATACCCATTGTGAAGTGCCTAAAGAGAAAAGTGTCAGACTTCAACAAATGTTTAGGGAAATCTAAAAAAAATGAGATGAAGTATTAAGAAAAACTGATAGTTAAAGATGGGTGAAAGAGCTTTGAAAAGTTTGAATACCCCTGAAGGTAAAGGGTGGATAAGAATATGATACCAGTTATATGTTGATGTACGTGGGGTTCAAATTGAATGTGTGGGTAAATGTGGGAAAATGGGAGTTTCCCCTACTCCAGGTCTTTTCATAATTTCAAAGCAGATAAATCTTTCTGCAAAGATGATAAGCATTGAAGTAGTTAATAATGTCAACATCTATTTTCTCATAACTAGGCGTAAGAGTTAACGGGGATAGTTCAACTTGTTGGAGACAGTGGGCTAATTAATCTCTGGAGGCTTGGCATCAAGCAGTGCAATGAGAATGTAGAGTGAATTCCACAGCAGTAATATTAGTACTGGTATTCCATTTAATGATTTCAAAAAGCTTTACAGATAACTAAACGCTGCAATATTTTTAGATTGTAAACTCTTCAGAGCAGAGATTGTGCCTTTTGGAAAGCACTTTCCAAACTGTGGAATCTATCAGATATAATTTATTAATATTTGAGAGAGGTATGTATGGCTATCTATATGATACAGATGTGTAAATCAAGGTAGAGAGAAGTTATATAATGAGCTCAAGGCCAAAGTAACAACAAGTCACAGTGGCAGAGTGGGGGAAAAAAAACTTAGGAACTGTGATTCCCAATCCCCTCTTCTGATTTCTATACCACATTGGATAAAATGAATAAACCCTATGCCTCTATACACTTCTTTAGAAATCCTGTTGTTATGCAAAGGTTTTATTGAGTACATAGAATTTTTGAGTGCTGCTAATTTATTAAGTGCTTCGAAAACTGACAGACCTGCCATTTTTTTGAGAATGTTTTTTCTTGTTACAGCTAGGAAGTCTTCAACAGATTGTGTTTTCCACAGATAATGGCTCTTATTAAATCAAACTCCACAAATGCAATCTCCATGGTAACATGTAGTTTCGTGTGCCAAGGTCTGCTTTTGTAAGTCAGACTTATCAGCCCACAGGTAGTTTCACTGCTGTATGAAAATGGAGTCTTTGTCTCGTAATGAGAAGGAAGAAATAAGATCAGCAATTGTGTTTGCAGTTCACTTATGACGCCATGTGTTGCATGTGTTTCCATCTTTTTTGCACGGTAGATATTCTATGTGTCTGGTTGATAGCAAAAAGTACTTTGAAGAGGTTTTTTAAATTAATGTTTGTAGCATGTAGCACAGGAGTCAGTAAGAGACATAGGCTTGAAAAGCTGCTTGTAGATTGGACCTTCTAGAAACATTGTTGATCACATATTGTGATTGCTAGCTATATTCGAGAGGTTGAAGAGTATATTATCCCATAAGTGCACAGATTATATTAATCTTCTATTTACATGTAATTAGCAAAAATTACCTGCACACAAATGACAGGACAGAATATAATCACTTAGGATATGTCCACAATACAGTAAAACACCTGTGGCTGGCCTGTGTCAACTGATTTGGGCTTGAGGGGCTCAGCCTGCAGGGCTATAAAATTGCAGTGTAAATATCTGGGCTCAGACAAGAGCCTGGACTATGGGACCCATGAGTTCCTTCCATATGTGTTTGCAGCATTGGGGCCCAAGTATGCAAATCTTAGAGGGGGCAAGGCAACGTGGCAAGACTACTGAGTGATATTCACACATTTGGAGATAGGCTAACCAATGTTGTGTCATAATTTGTCATTCCCAAAGCAATCTATCTTGATTTATTGATGTGTATTACCTGGAAAGGGAAATTATCTTAATCTGGGTTGGAAGGGTGATCTAATGTACAATACAAATTGAAACATGAGACTGAACTGCCAAAACCCATATACCCAGTGATGAGCTGCCAAAATCTTAACAACTGGTTCCCTAGAAAAAGTTCTGATTTAAGGGATGTGCCACAGTATGTATTTTTTGTACCACTAGGGTTACCATACGTCCATATTTTCCCGGGAGAAATTTTTAAAATTTAAAAATTCCTCCCGGACAGCGATTTAAAAACCAAAAAGCCTGACCTGTCCGGGAAAATACGGGTGTATGTTAACCCTACCTAAAGTTCTTTTTTAAAAAGATGGGCCTGAACTAGAAATGAGCTCTGTTTCACATGTGTGGGTCCCCGCCACTCCCTGGGGGTGTGCTAGGGTGACCAGATGTCCCGATTTTATAGGGACAGTCCCGATTTTGGGGTCTTTTTCTTATATAGGCTCCTCTTACCCCCCACCCCCGTCCTGATTTTTCACACTTGCTGTCTGGTCACCCTATGGTGTGCACATGTGTGGGTCCCAGCTGCTCCCTGCCCCCTTCATTGAAGCAGGTGTTCAGGGTTACTGCCCTGGGAACTGCAGGGCACCAGTGGACGTGGGGCCAGCTGCAGACAGGGGCGTGGGGCAGGGCTAGCTGGAGGCAGGGGATGCGGGGCTGGCTGCGGGCAGGGCAGGGGATGCAGGGCTGGCTGCGGGCAGGGCAGGGGCTGACTGGACATAGGGGCTGGCTGCAGGCGGGGCAGAGGGGTGCAGGGCTGGCTGGAGGCAGGGCAGGGGCTGACTTAATGTGACATTAGTATGAATTTGATTTCAGAGCTGTTAGGGACAGTTATTGAGGGGCCCCTTGAAGAGGAACTGTACTCTGACCTAAGGGAGATAGTTGAGTTGGAAAATGGCTTTAATTTTGTATGTGGTTGTACTGCACAGTCCTGGTAAAACTCCCTCTGCTGGCTGCAGGCAAGGCAGGCGGGTGTGGGGCTGGCTGGCTTCGGGCAGGGGGGTGTGTGCGGCAGGGGTTGGCTGGAGACAGGGCAGGGGGTGTGGCATGGACTGGCTGCGGGCAGGGGGTGTGGGGCTGGCTGCAGGCAGGGCAGGGGGTGCGGCAGGGGATGGCTGCGGGCAGTGGGTGCGTGTGGCAGGGGTTGGCTGGAGACAGGGCAGGGGGTCTGGCAGGGGCTGGCTGCGGGCAGGGCAGGTGGTGCGGCAGGGGCTGGCTGCGGGCAGGGCAGAGGGTGCAGGGGTGGCTGGAGACGGGCTGGCTGTGGGCAGGGTGATGGGTACTCACGGGG
Source organism: Natator depressus (assembly GCF_965152275.1). Lineage (NCBI taxonomy): Eukaryota > Metazoa > Chordata > Testudines > Cheloniidae > Natator > Natator depressus. The sequence goes on from NC_134240.1 coordinate 25,907,603, forward strand.
AGAGCAGCTCGGAGCAGCCCGAGCAGCCCAGGCCCAGCAGAGCAGCCGGGGACCCACCAGGCAGGAGCAGGAGCCCCAGGGCCAGGGGATGGGGGAGCAGCAGCAGCAGCAACAGGGCTCCTGCCCAGGGCCAGGCGGCAGCCCACATGGCTCCCGCAGCACAGTGCCCCCGGTGGCCGGAGGAGGAATTACATCGCTTCGCGCCCGGAGCCCATCAAAGCCTCAGCGCCCCCTGCAGGGAAGCGGTTCTAAATACTGCTTCAAAATTTAACAACCGGTTCGTGCGAACCAGCTCCAGCTCACCACTGCATATACCAAAACCCATCTATGCTCTTGGATATATGCCAAGACTGAGCTGACAGGCAGAAAGAGAAATCTGAGAGAGGAAGACACCTTTTGTTTTCATCAAGATACAGGTAAAATTTCAATATTGTTTTTAAATGAAGCTTAGTGTCAGCCTTAGTATTTGGCAACACACATTATTTTGGCTTTTATTTTGTTTTCTATTTCTGTAAAACTTTTCTTTTAATGTGATATTAGTATGAATTTGATTTCAGAACTGTTAGGGACAGTTATTGAGGGGCCCCTTGAAGAGGAACTGTGCTGTGATCTCAGGGAGGTAGTTGGGTTGGAAAATGGCTTTAATTTTGTATGTGGTTGTAATGCACAGTCCTGGTAAAACTCCCTCTGCTGGACATGCACCAGGCTGCTGTGTTGGTTCTCAGTCTGCTGGAGCTGTGTGCCTGAAGCTTCCATGGATCTGAGAAGGCTACTGCACAGTCTTTCGCCTTGGCCTCTCTGGCGCATTTCATGGGCACCAGCACTCTTACCCCTTCACAGAAGTGGGACTGCATGGCCCAGATGCTCTAGGATTAGCACTGCCCCCCTACTTCTTAATAGCTGAAGTCCACAATTCTCTCTTCTGGGATACTTGATAGATGAGGCAGACAGACCCACAGATAGGTTTTTAAAAGGATTATAAACACAATTTATTCCTTATTTACATAGCACAGAAGATTTACAGAGCTAGACAAAAATAATAAATACACCTATACTAATTTCCCTGCCTCAGTTTTCTCACCACTCTGGAGCATGCTTGGGCTTAGTTCTGATTGTCCTCTGGATTGTCCAGGGTGCTCTCCCTGCAGCTCATGGCTTCTTCTCTGAAACATGGAGTGTCTGTCTCTTTGCTTTCTTTGACCTGGGCTGGTCCTACTGTTAAACAGGACCCCTCTGCTACAAAAGCCCCTCTGTTCCCCCTCCTGTCCACAGATTCCTCTTTCTCTTACTTTGTGAGTCCCTTAAGTTTATAAGTCCTACCACTAAAATCTGGTTTCTTTGTATAGCTGCTGACGAAAGCCCACTCTTCAAATTCCAATCTCCTGCAGAGAAGTTAGAGCAAACTGGCTCCCCACCACCATCAGCCATGTTACTGTTATATTGGGGGGCCAGTTCTATTCATTAGTTAACAGCCCTAAACAACTGTCTCTAAGATAGGTTTGTAGGCTCCATGCCCCTATGTTACCATCCCTTGGAATTTTGATCCAACGTGGAGGTAAAATGACAATAGAGAAGGCAACAAGTCTCACATTCAAATGTAGTTTGTGGTCTGACATAGTCTTCAATAGCAAAAAGAGTTAGAAAATGGCAAATACAGATTCCCCAAATTGTCCATTGATATATCCATGCATTTACTGTGCTCATCACTATGATATGAAAGTGCCTTGGCATGGATATATGGCAGTCTGTGACCTCATTCCCCAAACAATAGCATGGGAGGGCTGGCATGGGATGAAGGGGGAGGAGGGGGAGCTGCATTAGTGTTGCTACAGATGCTGTAACTTTGACTGACTTGACTTCTGCAAAGTTGTAATTTCAACCTTACTGTTACTTCGTAGTTTGCATTTAATCTATAACAAGGGGTCAAAATCTAAGGTTATCAGGCTTTCTGATTGTATAGCACTAACTCCACTTTTTTAAAAAAAGTTCTACATAAAATATTATGTCACTAAGTTGCAGTAAGAAGTTACTGGCTTGCAATTCTTTGCAGTAAATGGTGTTCCTGCTAGTTGCAGTCATCTTGACATCTTTATGATTTGATATTTGATGGCCAGAATCATTGAAATTTTACCCTATTTAAGATGATGTACTGTAAAAGTTATTGAAAAATCTGCCTGCAGAACCAACAGTTTATTCCTACATTGTCTGGATCTGATAAAGCTAATCACACATTTCACATATCACATTGCTGAAAATCTTCTTTACTTTGTTGCCAAATATTTTGAATACTTGGAAGTTAAAAAACTTTATGTATAAAATGTAATAGAAACAATTAATTTACTTATGTAAATTGGGCTCCTGAAATAATTTCTAAAATGATTTTAACAATAGTTAAACAATTTTACAGTGGGCTTAGGCCATGTGTACACTAACGAGCTTACAGCGGCACAGCTATACCAATGCAGCTGTGCCACTTGCTGTAAGGTCGCTTGTGTAGCCACTCTATGCAGATGGGAGAGAGCTCTCCCATCGACATAATTAAACCATCAGTTCAACAATAACTACGTTGTGATATGAATTCTTGAGCCACAAGTGTTGGCAGTCTCTCTTTATGGTCTGATTCTGGTCTCTCACAGGCTTTACACAGGTGTGACCTCATTGATTTCAGTTCCTCTTCATTTACAGTAGTGAGAGAAATTTAGTCATTTAGACACCATTGCTGATTTTAAGTAGTCAACATGTGTGGTGAATAACAATGTATGGTATAATAATGTCTAGGCTGCACTCATAACCACATACTTGGTATACGAATGTGCCTCATGGATAAGGAAAAATATTTTAAACAAAAATGTTGATTGGAAACATCATGAAAATGATTTCAAGAGCTTATCTCAAATATTTCTTACCATCATCAAAACTGTAATATGGATGAGGCCATTTATGTATCATGAGGACAATCCGCTATAGTCAGATACTCTTTCATGGGCTGGTAACAATGGAAGCAGAAGACTGAGAAAGGGAAGTTGCTGGTCAGCTGAATTCAGGTTACCACAGCAAAATCCTGTTCTGTTTCCCAGGCAATGGAGATAGATAGCGACTGCTAAGTGGATTTGTTTCTTTTAATTTTAAAACACATTTTTTCTCTTAGTGAGTTGATGTATGAACTTTACTCTAAACAAAACATTGATAGACTTAATCATAGGATAAAATATTTAATCGAATATTAAATAGTATGTGTGGGTTGGTTATTGTGATTCAGGTACAGTAAAACCTGAGGATCTGGTTGATTTTATATTGTAGTTCTTTTCTGCAATTTCAAAACTATTTTAGAGTATTATGGGTTTAAAATGTGCTTTTATAATGATGCATTAATGTTATTCTGGGGAAAAGGATACTTAGAAAGGATACTTAGAAGTGCATGTTTGATATTGAAATCTTTTGAAAAACAAACCCATGAAAGAGAGAGTTGTACCTCAGCTGTGATACCTGGGGAGGTTGTGACATTCCAAGTAAAGAGGTTAGAGGTCCTAGATACCTATGGTATGATAGTTTTTTTCTCCCATAGTAGATATTTTGCCATGACCTTACAGGTAAATAGTGCTTTTTATCCAGAAGTAACCTTTTTACTGATGTGTAATCTATACAAGGATTAAATGTTGTCTCTTAAAATCATTTTCAGTTACACCTCTAAATCAAAATTATATCCCTAATGAAATTAATACATCATACACATTAATATTCTTTGGTTAGTTTGTATCATTAAAATAAATTCAGTGTATATAAGGATTGTCTTCAGATAATATAGGTTCCTGTGTGTTGATCTGGCCTAACTCACTTACACTTATTTTCAACTACTTGGAAGTAAAGCAGAAGGGTGGAATGGATCTAAATATTAGATAGGTGCAGTAGATAAATTTTGGCTGGTTTTGGCTTACAAATCTGTCTAATGCCCAATGCACTGTGAGGTTGGGTTTGCTTATGGTCGCATGTTTTTGAATGTGGTTGTGGTGTTTTCCCAAATTAATGCTAGGTTCCCTTTCCCTTTTAATAAAATTTCTCTTTTGTTATATACAGTCTCAGTGCTTGTGAGAGCAGAAGTATCGCCTCTTAGAGGCATCCAGGGGTGGTGGCAAGTTTTCCCAGATTACTGGGTGGGGGCTCGAGCCAGTTCTGTTCTGTTTTGTTTTGTTAAGAGGAAGTCCCTAGATATTGAACCTGGTCCTTGTTGCTGCCAACTCCACCTGGTAGAAGGGTTACATTGTGGTGGTGATGGTAGAACCCTCAGTCAGGCATCAAGATCTCATTGCGTGCAGGCAGTTATCAAACAGATGTTCTGAGCTCAGAGATTTTATAATCTAAGATTACTTGCGTGCTGTGTGCTAGGGGTGTCACTTCCCCTCCTCGTGTATAAGTGCTTGTGCTAGCTCAATGAGAGCTAGTGCCAGGATGAATAGTTGTGTAGCTGTGGTAGCACAAGTGGCACCAGTGGAAGCATGGCTGACCCATGCTGACTGCATACCCAGAGGTTTCAGATGGTTTTGTACTCAGCACAGTTTAACCATGCTGTCTCTGCTGCTACCCATGCTACCATAGCTACGCTGCTATTTATACATGTGCTAACTCAATGAGTGCGTGCACACAAGCAGGGCACACATACCCTAAATATAAGGAGAAACAATAGGTGGATACCAGGAAAAGATAACTGATATGATTATGAACAGCATGAGAAGCAGTGGTCGTAGAACACCAAATTCTTAACCAATGTCATCACAGTAGAATAAAGGTGGTCCAGTAGTAAGGGCTCTTGGGAGACCTGGGTTTAATTCCCTGCTCCTCCACAGACTCTGTGTGACCATAGGCAAGCCACTTAGTCTCTCTAGCCCAGATCCACAAAAGGACTTAGGCACCTAACTCCCACTTTAGGCACTGAAATCCAAATTTAGGTGCCACTGAGATCCTTAAAACCCCAGCTAAGATGCTGCCTAATACTGGAGGCATCTAAAGTCCCTCAGCACCTAGATTTCCACTGTTAAAATCCCTGAGGCCCCTAAGTTTCTGCCTCTAGGGTGGCACTCACCCAGGGTGTGGGAGCCGATTCAATTCCTGCCTCAGCCTAATGAGGAGAAGGGATTTGAATGTAGGTTTCTCACCTCTCAGGTGAGTGCCCTACTCACTGGACTATGGGATATTCTGAGATGCATGTCTCAGTTTTTCTTGTTGAAGGTGTTCAATGTGTATAAATAATTAAATATGCATTAGGCCATTGAGAGAGTGTTACTCCTCAGTCCAGAGGTTAGGGCACTCACCTGGGAGATGCTCTTTTCATCATAAAAGGGAATCAAACTGGGGTCTCCCACATCTTGGGTGAGTGTCCTCATCACTGGACTAAAAGTTGCAAGGAAAGCTGCCGTCACTGCTGCCGCCTCCTACTTTTTTGTGTGGAGTTAGGCATGGGCTATTGTCTGTCTTGCAAGAAATTACTTTGTCACCTGACTCCAGGAGAGGGTTCATGGCTGTGGATCCCATGTGGAAATAGGCATTTCCCTCCAGTTTAGAATTAAATACTTAACTGCCTGAGAGGGGCAGGGCTTAGCCTTCTGTCCCCTTAACTGCAATTGGCTAGCGTAAGTGGCTCCTGATCTACTATGCTGGCTTTTGTGGATCCCTATGCACTGTTTAGGGAGCCTAGGTGCCTGATCTAGGGTTTGTGGAGTCTACTGGGTGGCTAGGCACCTAAAAGTTAGGTGTTGTAACCCCTAAGTCCCTTGGTAGATTTGGGTCTCTGTGCCTCAGATTCCTATCTGTAAAATGGGTGTTGTTGTACCTCCAAGATAAATGCATTAAACATTGTGAGGCACTCAGAGACTATGGTTTTACGGGCTGTATAAGTATCTAACACAGATAACAGAAGAGAGTTTCGGGAAGACCTTAATGACAACATGGTGGCGCTGTGGATGTTTACAGGGAGATTCTTGTGAACAAACAGACGATTATCAAAAAAATTTGGTAAATGGACAATCAAGACAGGCACTACTTGTGCAGAGCAGAGGAAGGCACTGATGTCTCAATAGAAATCACCCACAGAGAAGGTGTAGAGGTAGAAATTTGTCTTTTTTTGGTCATGGTTTCTTGTAACATCAAAGAGATAAAAAGTAGTCTATAACTGATCTAATTATATTGTTTTCACTTCTACACAGTGTTTAACTGGGAGAAAAGGAAGGGTGGCTTGGGCATCCCTATGCCCCACTGATCCCTCGCTGCTGGAATGGACCTTTCGGGCCATCAACAGGTGTCACAATTAAAAGCTGCTCTAATGTACAGCAGTATGCCCCCTGATCAGGGAGTAGTAAGAGTAGCCTAACATAAAACTTCACTGCATCCCCCTCCCCTTTCCTTTCCTCCTTTCCTGAGCCTCCTTTCCTGAGCACTCTTCTGCTGCTGCTCAGGAACATGGGCCACTATATTTTAGACTTTTAATGAGCACGTCCTGGCTGCTTTGACTAACATTTCCCAAACAATTCAATACTATCCAATGCCTGGCTTCTAATAAAATAGAATACAATTAATAATTTTCATTAAATATGCAACCTACTCAGTCCACACCTTGCATATAAATAGTTATTTGAAAATAAAAGGAATGATACTAAAATATTAATGAAATCATTCTACTGTGGTTTAGACGATTGGTGTGCACTTGCTGAAAACCATTCTTTCATGTGTGTATCACAAAGCTGAAAGACATCATGCCTGAAGTATTTTGTTCATATCTTTAAGAATTCTCTTCAGTGGTCAAGCTGAAGTTCAGTAACTACAAAACTAGTCAGAGCAGTCTTGTCTGTTTCAACTTTTAAAATATTCAGAGCTATTTTAAGGGTGAAATTGGTAATGCTATCCAGTATCTCTCAAGCACATTGTGACAGCTTAATTAAGTAAATAAGGAGACAGACATTGGGTGATCCTGTTCTTGATGGTCCTTGATAAGCTGTTAATGGACAGACATATTTTCCAGCAGAAGGTTAGGTTTCACCAGGACAAAGGGGCTTCTGGTTTGTCTTTCTTGAAATAGCAGCCTAAAGACAATATTAACTTTTCTTTTTGCCAAACACACATTCTAAATAAAAAGATTTAAGAGCAAAATCAGTGTTTTCAATAATGTCACATACTTCTGTATAATTTTTTTCTCTAGAATAGCTGATGTCATTTATTAGCTGTTTAAGTTCGCTGTTTTGATTTGAAGACACAAAACATCTTTTCATTACAGATGACAATTGTCTAGCATTTGAATGAAATTTCATATCATAACAACTAAACAGAGCTCTTCCCCCCCGCAAACGTTTCCAGGTGTTTTACATTAGAAAACCAGCCATAGCCAACTCCATAAATTAGCTTAAAATGCTACAGTAGTTCAAACAAGTTTTTAGTCTTTCCCTAAAAGTACCCAATATTTTCATGTTCTTGATAAAAACATATTTCTTGGTGGAGAAGAATGAAAACATACTTTAATAATCAACATAGCTAAGGTAGCTGAACATTTTGTGCCATAAACTGTAAGTATCTATGTATTCATAGGCTTTAAGTCATGGAAAGTATTTTAAAATAAAAGACAGTATTGAGAGATAACACACATTGGATCACAGAGTACTTGAAAATATGACAAAGCTTAGTCCATGTTCTAAGCTATTCTGTACAAGCCACAATTCATCTTCATCCATTATCAAGATCAAAACAAAAACTAATGGAGATATGTTGATGAATAATAAATTGTTTGAATAATCCTAGATTATGGTCCCCAAAGACCACTTAGTTATTTACTGTCTAATTCCCTAACCATTTTTCTTTAAAAAATCACTTATTATGATGGTGTCTTAACCCCCAATCTTTGATTGTCTCTTCACCTGTCTAGTTTTCCTACTGTTAAAATTTTGAGGACGTAGTGTTAATTTTTCATTCTTTACTATAGCTTTAGATCTTTGTGCTCTTAATCAGCTTCTATAATTATGAATTATTTATGCATTTCCATAATATGTAGCGTTACCTGATGGATGTTGATAGACTGATCTTGAGTCTTCTGTACTAAACTATGTACATTTAGCTTCCTCGATCCCTCTTTGTGACTTATCCATCAATCTTGTATCTAATCATTTTTCTTTTCCTTTGTATTTTGTCTCTTCTCTGAATGATCCTTCTGGAACTGAAGGGACTGGAATTGTGTTGACACCATGGCTATGTATATAGACTTTAGTACAACAGTAGGTTTCTTCACCACATACATGTGTAGCAAATTTGTTTTGTATTTTGTTCACCTATGAGTTTAGGTTTTCAGTGAATTTATTACTTTCTAAATAAAGTACAGTAGCTGTCCCCAAATGTGTCTGTTTTCCATCTCAAAATACTATGTAGGATTTCAAATTTATTTGTACTGAATTTCATCTTGCTGCATTGTGGCTGACTCTTCCAAATCTCTTCAAGTGACCCAACAATTTATGGCTGTCATTCTGCATGATTGATATGCATCGGCTTTTATTTTAATTTTATTTTTGTCGTACTGGAATGCCTAATCATAGTTTCATTTATGCCTTATTCTAATTTGGCATGCTCTAGTATACTTAAACTAGGCTCTGTGATACTACAGTGATGGGAGCAATATAAGTATTTAGAGAGAGTAAAATATCAAACACTATCACTGCTGCGAATTCCATTTGATACTGTTCCCATCTTGGAAGTCATACTATTAATAATTTCCCTCTGTTCATCAACGTGATTCTTGCTATTCAATTAAGACTTCATAATGAGTCATCAAATGTCCCTACAAAAGATCTGTCATTACAACAGACTGCAATACAGCAGATAGTTAGTTTTGGCTGAGGAGCTTGTGCAATCAGTTGGCATCCTTCTGAGCAGTTTAGCTAAAAGAGTACACGAGCCATTATCATTCAATTGGAGATACAATTTAGTGGAGAAGACTGTTTTTAAAAAATAAATTCTATGACAGTTTCAGGAAGGATAACCATTCAATGTTTTTATTTTTTATTTTATCACTATTAACATATAAACTTTCCATACAAGTACTAACATAATTTATTCATAACCTGTATTTGTTCCTTTAATAAGACACATTTGTGTTTGGTTAACATCGTCTTGTCTGTATATTTTGTTACATTCCAAAAATGGCAACCATATGTTATAAAATCTGCTTTATCTTGTATGTGGTAGAGGGGGGTTATTACGTATGGAAGAGGTGGGCTCATCTAAGCAATAGAACTCTGAAGAAACAAAGTTAACTTATTAAAGTCTCATTAAAGGTAAATTTGTTTAAAATACCTTTTGTAAAATGTCCATGGATATCTGGCAATAGACTCTTGCCATCCAACTGATATCCAAGAAAAATATGAGATTCCAAAATTGCAAGTCAGGAAAAAAGAAGTGTACCTTTTTTGTCTCCAGAAAGAAATGAAGGAAAAACAAGATACTAAGTACATGTGCTTTAATGCACACGTTGCAAAAAATAAGGGGAAGCAGTTTAATTGCCTAGCATCGATCAAATGTACACTGCAGTCCAGTACTTTCTTTTAATTCTTAATTCAAGATTTCGGTTTACTTTATTGCTGAATAGAAACTAATACAGCCACATTGTAGGTATCAGAGTATAGTAAAAAATATTAAGTGACATCAGGCTGTAGGCCCTCTCTTTGCTGACTGCAGTTTTCTGCGAACGTTGGCCACATTAAATGGGCAGAACATTGCAACCTGCACCTCCCTCTGGAATTGAGAGAATACAAAACATTTGTCAAGCATCTACTATCTCAGCTTCAGGATTTTATATACATTTTGAATATTTGCAGATTCCTTACTTTCCCTTACTTCGTTATAGCATAGTATTTAATTAGGCTTAGAATAGGAATATTTATTCTTAAGAGATAGCATTCAGCAGTGTTTGTTTGGTTTGAAACTTCCACAGGATATATTGTCCCAAGTCTTTTTCCCTATAAATGCATCTACTTTCTGTCTAAAGAGCATGTTACTGACAAACATCACTAATCTTAAAGAATTATAATCACATACAGTCGTTCTCCTTAAAAAGTCAGTGTTTACCAAATCAAAGTATATGAGATACTGTATTACTTAAACAACAAGGAGTCCAGTGGCACCTTAAAGACTAACAGATTTATTTGGGCATAAGCTTTTGTGGGTAAAAAATCACTTCTTCAGATGCATGGAGTGAAAATTACAGATTCGGGCATTATATACTGACACATGAAGAGAAGGGAGTCACCTCACAAGTGGAGAACCAGTGCTGACAGGGCCCATTCAATCAGGGTCGATGTAGTCCACTCCCAATAATTGATGAGGAGGTGTCAATTCCAGGAGAGGCAAAGCTGCTTTTGGAATGAGCCAGCCACTCCCAGTCCCTAATAAAGGCCATATTAATGGTGTTAAATTTGCAAATGAATTTTAGTTCTGCAGTTTCTCTTTGAAGTCTGTTTCTGATGTTTTTTTGTTCAAGTATAGCTACTTTCAAATCTGTTATAGAATGTCCAGGAAGATTGAAGTGTTCTCCTACTGGCTTTTGTATGTTACCATTCCTGATGTCCGATTTGTGTCCATTTATTCTTTTACGTAGGGACTGTCCGGTTTGGCCAATGTACATGGCAGAGGGTCATTGCTGGCACATGAGGGCATATATAACATTAGCAGATGTGCAGGTGAATGAGCCACTGATGGTGTCGCTGATGTGGTTGGGTCCTCCACCATCAGAGGACCCAACCACACCATTAATTTAGGCTTGAATAGGGACTGTTAGTCTTTAAGGTGCCACCGGACTCCTTGTTGTTTTTGTGGATACATCACGGTTACCCCTTGGTACTTGTATTACTTAATATTCTAAGAACAGGGAAAATTCTGCAATGCCTCAGATGCTCTACTATGCTAACACTTGGTAAATTATTTTTAATCATTTAACCTAATAAGTAGAATGAAATAAAACATTATACTGGCTTTCTATTAAGTTTAAGATAATAAGTATAGAGAAGTATTTATAAGCATTCTTTTTAGCCCATATGGTTGACATAACTGAGAACCTAGCAAAAAGAGTGGCTGAAAAGCAAACCCTTAACAGGAGAGACATTGACTTGAAAAATACAGATGGAGAAGCCATATCCAACTACCTAGCAGTTCATACTTATGAACAAATTTATTTCAAACAACTCTAGGACTGAGTCTGTGCAAAGATATTTTATTGGATCCTTCTCCACCAACTGAAACACCCAAGATTCAGTGTGCATCCGATGAAGTGAGCTGTAGCTCATGAAAGCTTATGCTCAAATAAATTTGTTAGTCTCTAAGGTGCCACAAGTACTCCTTTTCTTTTTGAAGATTCAGTGTGTGATTTCCCACCCATCCATGCCAAATCCCAAACTCTTATACTATAAAATTCCTATATTATGCTATCTGGATAGGAATAGAATAGAGTAGGTCAGCTGTCTAAAACTGAGGGATATGATTCATGGGGAGGGGGACAATGTTAGAGGAATAGTGGCTTCAGTTTTCCTATCAAAGAGAAGGATTGATGAAACTTGATGTACCCCAGTTGTGGTCATACAGAAGCTGAAAGGTCCCACTTTTCTAGAAGGCTCCAATTATTGTCACCACAGAACTTTTTCTTCACAAATCAGTCAATTCTCCACATCATCCAGCATTGGAGTTAAGTTGTAAATAGTTCACTAGCTTCTCTGATTGCCCCTTTTTGGGATCTAGGTTTGGCATCATTTTCTGAAGGAGCCCTGTTGGACAAATTCTATATAGCCTGAACTAATGATGTTTTAAAAAAATATAGGTAACACTTGCCCTTGGTTAGAAAAAAAGAATCTCAGAGGCTGAGAGAGTAAGAAACCAAGAAAATCAAATGATTCTAGGGTAGTGACTTATTGACCCAAAGTAGCGTGACCAGATGTCCTGATTTTATAGGGACAGTCCCGATATTTGGAGCTTTTTCTTATATAGTCACCTATTACCCCCTACCCTGTCCTGATTTTTCACACTTGCTGTCTGGTCACCTTAACCCAAAGTGAAGACAAACAAGGAAGCACAAGGTACTGCAGATTTTATGCTAGCACAATGCTAGGAAAACTGACAAAAATTAAATGCAAACATTGATATTGACAAATTCTAAACTATAAACCTGCAACATTGTGAAACTAAGATAAAATTCCTTTAAAAAAAAAAAAGAAAAGAAAAACATTGCTAATAGTCACCGTTTATCAGAAATGTACAGATTTCTGCCTTCCATACTGCTGTAGCCAGCATTTTCCTGTGGCTCTGTGCAGGCTATCTGCAATGCCAATTCTACTAAAAATCTTATATTTGATGTGTGTAGTTTGCAACAGTGAATTATGCAAAAAGATATACAGTACCCTTAAAGTTTAGTGCATATTAACTGTTAAAACCAATTAAAAATGTTAATGATAGCATATTTTTCAACAATCTTAAAATGTCTGGCCGCCATATGTGTCGGATAAGGGACATATGATAATTTGAGCTCTGATTCATATTCGGTTCTCTCTTTGTTTTTCCAGCACCATTTTGCCCCCATTTGAGGGATAAAGGTGAAATTATTTTTCACCCATCTTCTGTCCAAATTCGAACTGGGCACACAGAGTACAAATGGAAGAAGTATAAAGGTGCATATGGAGGAGAGAAGGGTGGAAAATGTGCTAAAATGGATGTTGCCCTGTGACCCAAACCCCTGTTGTGGAATACCCCAAAGGAGGATTATAGAATGCAAATTTGTGTAATTGCTATGCTCCCAATTCCAATACCAGCCATCCCATGTCTTATTACACTAAATAACTGATTTAATATACACTTGACACAACAAAATGTCCTTCAACTATTTCCTCCATGTGATGGAGGGCCTCTAGCAGAAGGTTAGTGGCAGGATAATGTGGAACACCACCTAGCAAAAATGCTGTTTTATTTCCTAGCTGCTGCAGCCAGGCATGGAATATGTCAGTGTTGTCAATTCATAGTTGTCTCAGAAAGATAAAATATGTTTGATCATAATTTTTTTACTGAGATGCTATCTAAGTGTTTCATGACTGTATTTTATTTTGTTTTTTGGTGGGGGGGGGAGTGGGAGAGATCAGAGGCGGAGGGTATGCTGACAAATTAAGAATAATGTAACTTTCTTACGTTACAGAATTTTTTTAGGATTCTGGTTTTAATATAATTTGATCTGTCTTTGTAATGGTGTTTTTGGCTAGAGGACACTACAGTTAAGTTGACAATTTAGTTAAGTGCCTATGCTTTTATTTAAATGAAATAATTGATCAGAATGTTAAAATACTGCTGATCTCCAATTTTAAAGTTCAGACAGGCTGATTGTGTTGGGGCAGTACAATGCTCGTGTTCACCAGAAGAGTGGAAACCATCTGCTTTCTGGAGGTGTTGGAGAGAACTAGTTGTTCTTATGCCACAACTTGCTATGACCTGCAGATTTGCCTGTTTTACCTGGGAATATTAGAATATGTTTACCGTGAGGCCCTCGCCCATGTCTAATTTAGTCTAGTTATTGCCATCTTTCGTCTGTCCATTTTAATTTTCCTCTGGTTATCTGCCTCGGTTCCTTCTTAACAATCTCTAGCTTTTCTGTATTATTTTACATTTTTGGTTCTTTTTTTTTGTGTTCTTGTCTTGTGGCTCCTCCTCCCTGTTCCCTACTCTGCAGAAGGTTATGTGCTGCTTGGAGAGAGGGGCATCCCCTGTTACCATCCTGGGGCTGGATCACATACTCTTTCAGCTTCTAATTGGCTCAGAGGAGAAATGTTTGGGCCTCTGAGTTGCTGCTGCCTGAGCCTTCAGCCTCCTGGGACATCAGTGGGAGCAAGGATGGAAACTGGTTGGCTTTCAAGGAATGACCCATTGCTTTACCCATAGCCACAGATGTACCTTTGTTACAGGGATAGATAGAGAAGAAGGATGGTTCAGGGGCGAGGGTGTTAGCCTATCACCACTCTGCCATAAATAGACTTGGCAGAATTTGATTTTTAATTTTGAGGAATAATTTAGATGTTTATATTTAAACATTTTTTTCAGATTTTTTCATTAGTGTGGGAAATTATAGGGTCTGTCAGAAAATAGTGGGGAGCAGACAATAAAGACAGTAGACGTTGAGATTCAAAAGGTCAAAGCTTTGTAACTGTTAAGCAAATTGTCAACATCACATCAAAATATACAAAGTAAATACCTTAACTCAAACTCTAAAGTTCTTAAGTAGCATTTCTCTTTCTTTGCCCATCTGTAAATTTCCATTATTATCGATGTAAATAGTTTGTCTGTTTTTGTGTGTGTATGTGAAATCAATGTTTACTGGCATTTAACTGATAAAAATCGAATCCTCACAAGGCGAGCCATAAACTTGTTGTGTTGCCTTTGGCAAGTCACTTAATTTCTGTGTCTCAGGTTCCCATCTGAAAAATAATAATGGCGCTTTCCTAACTCTGATGGGTTGGGATGATAAATTGTGAGGTGCTCCGACACTACAATAATGGGGACCATGTAAGTTCTGTACTGCAGATCTTACAAATTCTCCTAGGCCTTGTACAAAGGACAATTCTAGTGTGGGAGACACCACTATAAGGAATAGGGTAATTAAGAAACTAAATGATCAAAAATGAACAAAACTAAAGAACACTAACTATTTGCTATGCCATGTTTTTAGCAGTAAAAATGAATGCTGACATTGCAGGTTTTAATAGTCCATCTTAAAATTAAAGGTATGTAACCACTGAGGTAAATTTAAAACTGAGGAGCAAATCCATGTCCATATGTCATCTATTTAGAATATAAACTCCTTGGGTTATATCCTTTTCCTACTTGTTGGTTCAATGTGTAGGAAATTTGTTACTATTTCTAGGTATTTTTGATGTAAAAACATATTAGTGTCTTTTTATTCTTGTCTGGCAAAGAATTTCAGACCATGGACGTATACTAAAAATAGAATGTAGCCATTGAAGTCTTAGGAAACTCTGTAAAACACAGCAGAAGTAGAATAAAAGCAATATCAGTCAGCAGTACCTAAACATTCCTGAGAGAAGGTGGTAAATTGTTTTAAAAGTATAGCTGAGATGAAGAGGTGAGAACGAAAAGGCAGGATTTATATTTGTATTAGGTTTAGACTAGGGTTCAGGGTTCAGGTCTAGGGCTGAACCAGGTGTGGAATACAAGTTCAATAGTGCTCAAATGTTGCATGCTTTTCTTGATTAATTTCAGCACAGAATAGCAGAATCTCTATCAACTGATCTTCTGGGTTTCCACCATTTTGGGATGCCATCTGGAATGAATTTTGAGAAGAGACCCCCTTTCTATTCCCCTTCTGCTTTTTGCGTACAACCAAACTAGTACTTTGGGTTTGGGTTCCATTCCAGTATTCAAATCCAACACCACAGAAATACATGTGGAGGGGAAATTGGGCAACCAGTTAGTTCTAGTTTAGGCGCCATATACCCTAAAAAGTTATAGTAAATCTAAAACCTCCATGGATGCCAAAGAAAAGATCTATTTTTTGTGTACTTGTCACCATAATGACCAGGCACTATCATGGTATCTCTGTACTAGTATGCAGTATTCTGTGTAGCTCTTGAGAGAATCGTTTAAATTGTACATACAAAGTAATTAACCAGAAAGATCTAGGAATTGCAACAATCCAGACTTCAGATGGGATATAATGAAAGCATACATTAATAACTGAACATGCCCCCAAGGTTATTTGTAGAAGCCTTGCTAGTTACAGGGGATAGTTTAAAGATTTTGTAATGTAAGCAAAAGGAGCTTCAGGCAAAAATTTCAGGATCAATAACTACCTTATTTAAAAAAGTTCTAGAAGGTGCCCTGGTCCTTTTAATAAAAGCAATTTCAAAAGACAAAACTAGCATCAATTCAAAAAAAGACATAATGTGGAAAAATGTGCTTTCCTTATATTATAGTAACTGCATGTTCAGAATGTCACTTAGGTAACTGTTTAATCAAATTATAAAGCCCCTTAAATGATCTCAGTTAGAAAAACAATATATTATGCACATAAAGTGATATCAACATGTCTCTGAATCAATTTCCCTATAGAAAAAATTGTACACAGAACAACATAAATTCAAGAACTGAGCCTTGTGATATCCCCACATGTTTGAACCTGATTGGAAGAAAACCCCCACAAAATAATAAACTGGGAGTCATTTTCTGATCTTCTCCAGAATCCCAAAGTCTGCTGCATTTTACCGGCAGGGCTAGAGAATAAAAGCTTTTAAGTCACCCTGCATCAGATTGATTCATAAAGCTAACAGGAAAAGTATTATGAGGCAAGGCTTTATGCTATGATAGACATCTAGGAATACTCATCGTTGGCAGTCTGTTCATCTTTGGCCAAAGGGGTGGAACTCTGGTTTGTTTCCCTGGGTAACGTATGGAATTCTGTTCATACTCCAACTCACTTTATATGCCCTTTGGGAACAATGTGAAGTCTTAAAATTAGCTGTAATTTTTGTTGATCAGAGAGGGAGCTGATTGGCCAGCTTATTTTTTTCCACAATTTCCACGGAAGAAGAAAATTACAAATATAGGACATTCACTTAGTGTTTAAATCCATTGTGAGGTTGACATTTAATTAATTTTTATGTTTTCAACTGTCTGCTGAGACAATCAGTTAGTGATTGAGAGATTTCATCATTGAAGGTGACTTGTAAAAGTTTGTTTTCTTTCTTTTGAAAAATTAGTTGTGTGCTAAATGCTCAGAACAGAAAGGGTAAAGGGGCATTCACTAATTGCTTTATTCTAAATGCACCTTTAAAAAAATATTTTTAGGGCAGGTACTAGAAATTCACTGGTGCAATGCACCATAGTGGGCCAAAAATGGGCAGTTTTAAACTTCTAAAAAACAAAATACTGTATATCTTTTAACAAACAAATGTTTGCAGCACTACATGCTATCCTTAATTATCAGAGCCCTTATGGCCAGTGCAATTTCTGGTAGTGGTGGCATTGCAGCATGATGCATTGTATGACATTGGTCAGTGGGATTCTGCAGGCCAGAAGTAAGAATTTTTGAATGGTATGTTTGGACTTTTATCATGCCCTCCTTCTATGGAAGCCATGGGGGTTGGGGAAAGTGGTGAAATAAGACAAGCCAGTCAGAGTAAATCCAACTCCTATGTGATTATCAAGAAGTATGAATTATTTTATTAATATTTATTGTTTGTATTGACCCGAGCATTAGAAATCTTAGTCATGGACTAGGACCCAATTGTACTAGGCACTGTACATACACAACAACAAAAAGACCGTCCCTGTCACAAAGTATACAACAAGACACAACAGATGGATATTGACAGAGGGAGATTTAAAGGAAACAATGAGAAAATATTGGTCAGTGTGATAGGCAGTTCTCAGCATACCAATGTCCTAACTATAACTTAAATACTAAACTGTTCCAAATGTAATACAAACTGATCATAAGCATGAATAGAACTACATGTATTATCTATGGAAACAGCTATCATTTCCTTCTCTTTAGCCAAAGTTGTATGGCCTGTCAAAGATGAATGTTTCTGGATAAATCTCATGAAATTCAGTCCTACCACATACTACTTTTCCTGTATGCTTTAAGTATAAAATGATTCTTTGACTGTAAAAATTAAGATTTTTGGAAAATTGTATTGATTTATTGAGTTCATTCACATGCTATATAGGTGTAGATTGCTGAGTTATTGTCTTGTAGAGTTATAACATCACATACAGGCATAGCAGGGTTAAGAAATACAATTAGCCAGGAAGCTGAGTGAAAATGCATTTCTCTTAAACCTTTTGCTGGAAGAGTTCCTTTTTGCTAAATAATTATTTTCTTTTGTGTGAGAAGAGCTTTTATTGTATTAATTATTGACATCTTCCTTTGTATGCAGTCGTTTAGTTACTGTTGTTTAAAGAATCTTTGCTCACTTACATGGAAAACTCATAACTAATTGGCTTTCCTTTTTTTCAGTTGTTTGTATAGATATTTAAAATATTAAATCCTGAATTCTTCAGGATGTGTTTTTTAGAGTCTGAAAATACTGTAGTAATTGATTTAATATGATAAGCCAAATTAGTTATTTTTATTTAACAGTTATATTGTGGTAGCAACTAAAAACTGCAACCGGGTTGGATTCCATTGTGCATAAAGATATAATAAATGACAGCCCCTGATTACAAAGATTTAACCTGTAAGGGTAGGTCTACAGTATAATAAAAAACCCCGTGGCACTGAGTCTGGAGTCTCAGTCTGAGGTGCCAGTCTGAGCCCAAATGTCTGCACTTCAATTTTAAGCCTAAGGCCTGGTCTACATGGGTGTGTGTGTGTGTGTGTGGGGGGGGTGTTTTCGATCTAAGTTACACAACTTCAGCTGTGTGAATAACGTAGCTGAAGTTGACGTACTTAGATCCACTTACCGCGGTGTCTTCACTGCGGTATGTCGAATGCTGATGCTCCCCCGTCGACTCTGCCTGCACTTCTTGCTCTGGTGGAGTACCAGAGTCGAAGGGAGAGTGCTCGGCGGTTGATTTAGTGCGTCTTCACTAGACGCGATAAATCGACCCTCACTAGATCGATCACTCCGGAGGTAAATGTAGACATGCCCTAAGTCAGATGACCTGGGCCAGTTGCGGCCATGCTGTGGGTCTTTAATTGCAGTGTAGATGTACTCTAAAAGAGAAGGGTGTGTAATGGGTGGATAAGACTAACAATGGGTGCCGGAGTGGGAAGATGAGATAAATATAATATGCTCACTGCAGTTGAATGCTGTTGGTCATTCATTGTCTGGGCAACAGTAGCAAAAAAGGGATAGGGATCCTACTACATTAGGGTTGCAAGGAGGGGAAAGGGATTTACCTTAGCGGAGCCAAAGGGGGAACAGTAAGTGGCTGGACCAGGTGGGGGAAAGGGAAGATATTTGTATATTCAGGAAGAACTCTCTCATTAGTCACAATCAGCAGCACCCACCAGCTCACCCATGTGGTGAAAGTATGACTGTTTTTAATGATCTGTCATTGGAATTGCACTAGTTGCTTTTTATCTTTTCTTTTTTTGTGGGGTGTGGGCTGGGAAGCAACTTTTCCATCTTTGCCAGATTGGCTGAGACAGGGTGCTTTTTTCCATTTTTCCCACAGCCGGTCAGGAACTGATGAGGTAGGTAAGGAGGTTGAGATGTTGCAACTTAGTAGGTAGCAGATGTGGCAGGTGTCCGGTGCAGGTATTCATTACAGAGGATATATAGTTCACTGATAAACAGGAGTTGGAAGTGTATTTAAGGGAAGGCAAGCCCTAAGGATGCTGGAAAAGGGGGTGTTGGGGCTCCTAATGTCTGGTACAATGGAGAGAGAACCTTGTTTTTTTTCCAGACGCTTCCCTCCCTCCCCCATATGAGGGGAGGGCAGTGGGGTCAAGCAGTGATGTGGGACTAGGTTGGGAAGGGGGATTACTGTTGGCAGCCATCCTAAATAGGTAAAAAAGATTAAGGAAAGAGTGATGACCTGCACTGTATGATTTACTGCCAGATAAGTTAAGTGAATAAAGTTGTGGTCTAATTAAAACACATCTGTTGCATCATTTCTTTCTTTCTGTTTGTCTGAGACAATGGGTTAGTAGTAATAATCACAGCTCTCCACCTGCTTAGCCCTTATCAGGTTGTTCTTTACTGTATGCATTATGGAAAGAGATGAGTTTTGAGGAGGAAACTGAATGATGATGAGATGGCTTTATGGGTTTTGAGAGGGAGCTTTGCCCATTCATAAGGAGCAATATGGAAGACAGCACGAAATGGAGTTGCAGTGATATAACCGAGAGCAGCATTTGGTGCCAAATTTTATGAAAGATTTGGATGTTGATCTTGTACTGTCCAGGTTATGAAACAGTCTCCAAGTCATTTGAACTCCCATTGACAGTTACAGAGAAGCTTTCCCCCCCTTGAAAATGTACTTCATTAGCTCTCCAAGGAGTAGGCTATTCTTAAGGCACTCTAAGGAATGTGTTCCCTCTGTTTCTAGTGTTTGGTTTGAAAGGGACTAGTTTACAGCATCAAAAGCAATTGCTTAGAGATATAGTTTGAGGGTCTCTTAGGCACCTTTATTTGGGCTTATAAAGAAGAAACATGAATACAGGATTATGTAATTAAAATCCAAAATATGGCCCCTTCAAGTCTCACCAGAAAGAATGGAGACCCAACAAGATAGGGATGATAAATTGCTTGATATGGATGAAGGAAGAGGGCAGGAGGGAAGATGACACATCCACAGCATCATTTGCCCTCCATCCTTGAAGATGTGTCTCTGCAGGAATTGAGCTTTATAGATGGGAATAAGGTTGGAATGGACAAGTTAGGACTTGCCTGTCCATATTATAGTTCCCACTAATCCTGCAAGGAATCATCAAGTAAGCTAATTCTGAACCCATCAGCATTATTTTAGTCACCTCCCCCTTCACAGCTCTGAAACTCGTTGTGGGAAGGTTTGGTGGCAATGTCCTGTGGCATTGTACTTTCATGTAGGTCAGAGGGGCTGAGAGGGCCAGAAAACAATAGCCTTTACACAGATGATTCTGAATTCCAGCAGATCCTATGAGAACCCTAGAGTACCTCATCTGAAACCCATTTTGTTCTAATTGTGCACATGCATGTGAAGGAGACATGGACAGAGACTATAAGATAACCACATATGGAAAATCATGGACTTTACAGTCACCTACAGTACGTGAGAAACATTCACATCAGCATCAGAAGCACTACTGTGAATAGATATTAAAATATTTTTCAATTAATGGTTTGTACACAGTTCTCAATGTTGTCAATATCTACCCCCAATCTTCAGCTTTGAAGAGGGGCTGATGTTTGCTTTTGTTAATTGTACATCTTTGTGTAGCAATTGTAACCCCTATATTTTTATTACCTGTAGATTAAACTGTGAAAAATATCATACTGTGAATACATGAAAACTGGAATGCAAAAGCTACTGTAGATGGTGCTGCATCAACCCATTATATAATTACTATTCTTAAAATGTCAAATTTGAGTTTAATGGTTTTAAATTGCTTGCTTCAAATATTGGTAGAAAAACTCTAAGCAGAGAACTTCAGTAAAAGATTTCAAACGGCATTTATTTTTCTTAGTTTTTGAATTAGCAACACAGTGTACTATAATTGAATGAATTATGATTTGATGTCTGGGCAGAAGCAGCAGTGTTGTATTTGGACTAAGAAATTACTTGCTGGCTTTGTCACAGTTGACGTTAATTATTGATAGAGGTTTCAGAAATAGCGCATGTGCCGACAGCGATGACTGTAATATAAGATAGAGACTGCAGTGATGCTAGAGGGATCATAAGAAAGATGCACCTGTAGCATTTGGACTTGTGCAGTCCTGAACATCAGACTTCTAATTTGCTGTGGACTGTGCTACATTTATATGAGACACAAAATAATGGAAAGATGAGTCGTCAAGCTTATTTTTATCGTGTCCCTCCACAGGAACTACACAGAAGAACCCAACTTCAGCCTGAACCAGCAAAGACAAAAGCTCTTCAGACAGTTATAGAGATGAAGGTATGGACTTTGCATGCTTGCCAATACGGAGTCTTTTAGTTTGAACTCAGTTAATACCAGTTAATATTAAAACAAGAAATGAGCTGTAGCTTTTATTATAGAATTCATTTTTGTGTAAAGCAAGGGGATAATCAGTATTCCTCCCTGCCCCCCCCCCCCCCGCAATAATTCCTCAATTTCATAGATCTGTAAAACAGTTTTTTTAGATTCCTTGATTCCAAGGCCAGAAGGGATCATTGTGATCAGCTAGTCCGGCCTCCTGTATAACTCAGGCCATAGAACTTCCCCAAAATAAATTTAGATACCATTTGCTCTTGTAAACATCTTATTCACAGTAACTGCACATACATTTTTGCATTTGACTAATACCTCTTTTTGGTGAAAAGCTAAGGCCTGCAATTGCACAAACATGAGAATAGCATTCCGAGAAAGGTATAAAAATATTCTTTGTCTCCAGAAAGAACAAATAATTAATCTTTTTCCAAACCCATTATTGATAAATTAAATAATTTTCCCCTTTCCACCTGTTTCCTCGATAAATCATCCCCGCATTAGAAAGATGACTGATTTCCAGTGAGCAAGCTGATGAACTGGTTTTGCAGATCATAGAAACTAGATCATACTGAAAGTAGTGGCCTTTTTCCTGTAATCATACAGTAGAATTTCATATTCTACTAAAGCATTGTAAACATTTTTTCCTTTTACTAACCTCCTTTTTAGTGGTTCTCCTCCACACACTCATATCACTGTTCTTAGTAGTCCCCTTCAAAAAGCTGACAAGTTCTGCTCAGTGAAGTTTTGCAAGGATAATTTGGCTACATTCTAGGGCATGTCAATTAAATAACATACAGAAAAAAGTTGGACAATCAATGCATTATCATATTTTAGTTATCAGAACAGCTTGGGGTATATTTCAGGGAAACTTTGTTAGCTTTAGTAATTAGAAAACTTCAGAGGCCTGATCCTGCAAACCATTACGCCTGTGTATAGTCCTTTGATGAGGCTACTCACATGAGCAAGAGTTAGTAGGATTGGATCATACATTTATTAATAAAGAATTAGTGCAGAACACACACATACCGCCCCCCCCCCAGCTTTTGCCACAGATAATGAGAATACTTGCTTATGGCTTGCTTTTGGTTGGATGTTGATGTAAATCTGGACTAGCTCCATTAAAGTCTATGACGTTACAGTGGTGTAAATCTGGTGTAAAGGAAGTCTGAATAAGCCCTATGTTTTTATGCTGCACACTTGTTATATGATACAATATTATAAATGGCAAAAACCCGAAAACAACCTTATCATCCACCTTAAAAGATAAATGACTCTTCAGCACTGAGCTGCATATTACTCATTTTTTGGATGTGAAATTCTTGCATTACAAAGCTGTTATTTCTTTCCCAAAACTATGTGTGTGATTTGCCAAACTTGACTATACTAACTGCTGTCAAAGCTGAGTGGATAAATGAATACTAATGAAAGGTATATTTTTATATCAGCTTTTTTTAACAGGGCTTCTGGGTATTTATGCCATTATCTGTTTCTGTATAATTCACTGTTCTTTTGATTATTATATTTAATTATTGTGTCTAAGCCACTTTTTCTCAGTCTGTAAATTGCTGGGCTCCTTGCAACCTGCTGGAAGCACAAAGAAAATCAGGTACAATGGGGATAACAAAGGAATTTTTTTTTTTTTTTGCTTGAGGCTTAGTAAAACTAAGTACTCTATTGCTGAACATTAAGGAATAAATGCTAAATATCCAATACATAGTTCCAGGTGTGCTAAGCCCAAAGAGAATGATCAGGCATAAAAGAAAAATTAATAGCCTGTCTCTGACCAAATAACTGAAATCTGCCTCTCATACAAACCTTTTAAAAATCATTTTTCTGTTGAAGGTCACTTGCTTATACTACCTACCTGTCTCTTAAAACCATTTTCACACTGGAGACAACTCAGAAATTTGTCTAAGGGGAAGAGTGCTTGATTGCTTTGTTTGATATATAGCATTGCCAACATCATGCATTCAAAAATTAACAATTCAGGCATTCAAAAAAATACCATTAGATTGGTTTAAAATTATGAGATTTAAAAAAGAGTTATGTTGGGATCTTTTTATTTGCCTTCTGGGTTTTGACTCTGCAGCAGTAACAATATGTAACATTTCTCCACAACCATAAGGGCTAGAATATTTTAATGAAAGCTGAGATTTTCACAAAACTATGTAAATGCACGAGTTGGGTCTTTAAGAAATAACCCAAATATTATGAGATTCATGATAAAATTCTGAGAGTTGGCAAACCATCCTGAATACAATAACGATGGCCTTTCACTTCCTCATAAAGGAAGTGCAAATTAAGGGCCTTAGTTTTGCCACTGACTTCTATTATAAGTGAGTCTGAATGCTGAAGTAAATACAGGACTTGCCTTTTTAATGGATAATTATTAGCTTGGATTATCCTATATGTCTAATGAAAAAATGTTCTACCCATGGCAGTGTCCCATATACTGCTATATATTTTATGCAGAACTTGCTGTTGATTCTAGTCTAGGAATCCATGTATGAGCTGATACAAGAACATTGTCCAGCATTTTTGCAGTAATTCATCAACTACAGCATATTAGAAAGTAGGAGACTGTGTTTTGTTGGGATGATCATTTTGAATGCTTAATGTTGAATAAGATCAATTAAAAAATAGTCAAACTGACGTGTTGCACCTGTGAGGATAGTAACAACAAAAAGAGGGCCCTAAAGGTTAAGCTGCAAAATAAATTTTAATTCTTCTGCAAATCCGCAAACCCATTCTCCATTTGGTAGGAGAGAGTACCCAGAGTCACAGGTAGTCTCACAATTTTTCTGCCACTGAAGTCAGAAAGTCCTGTCTTTTGGCTCCTCAGGAGGCTTGGAAATATATTGTTTCCACTGAAAAAGGATTGAGAGCAGTGCTTTTAGTACCTGCAAGATCTTTGTAATGAGCACTCTCACTGGTCATTGCTGAGTCTGTAATTCCCTCACCTGATACTTTTACCTTTCCCCAGAGCCTTTTAACCTGTCCTCTTTTCATCAAATTCCTACACTCTCCATGTCTCCTCTTCTTCACCAGAATCCTCTTCCTTCCCCATCTCTCCTTTCCCCCCACTCAGAACTGCCATGTTCTCTTTTCCTAGCCCTATCTTCCCAGTTACCAACCCCTCTCTGTCTCAAAATTCCTTACTCACTTTTTCCTTCCAAATTTCCAGACTTCTTCAGACCCCTAATTCTCCCTGCCTGCTTCCTCAAACACAGCCTCCCGCTCCTAATTTTCACTCTCTTCCTTCTTCTCCAAAGTGCCTAGCTCCTCCTCAGTTTCCCCTGTACCTTTCACCTCCCTTGTCCCTTCACTCTCCACAAAAGCACAGTTCTGCTGAGATGGGTCAGAAGACAGAGTGATCGCCTAGAGCCAGGAAACTGCAGCTCTCTGTCCCACCCTATCCCTCATTTCTTCAAGATTTATTGTTCTCCCAAACTTTCTTATCCAGATTTACTCCTTGGTCTTAAAGGGTCTCTTCTCCCCAAGTTTCCTGACTGTAATAAGGGTGGGACATAGACATGCTCTTTATTTCCTGGCATCAATCACACTACATGGGATGGGGTACAAGAAGTTCCTGTCATATGATGGAGGTCAGTATTCACTGACTCCGTAGGCTATTGTTCCCAGGGTTCTAGTAATGCCAACCCCAAATGTTCAAACATCATGAATCAGGGTTCAAATCAAGAGGTTTATTAAGTAATACATTTTACGTTATTTTTATTTGCCTTCTGGTTGTTGAGCCTTAGGGTGCTTTGCTTTACATTTTCAAGCTGTAATTTGCAACCAGGAAGGCAAGAATCTTATTTTTTTAAAAATGGAAGCTGAGATCCTCATGTAGACTCCTGATTCCATCAGTTGGTTCACTAAGGAAAACAAATACTGCAAGACAGAGAGTTGGCAACGCTGGTTGGGGTTCCCATCTGTCCCTGTTAT
The DNA here is from genome assembly GCF_965152275.1 of Natator depressus. Lineage (NCBI taxonomy): Eukaryota > Metazoa > Chordata > Testudines > Cheloniidae > Natator > Natator depressus. The sequence goes on from NC_134240.1 coordinate 25,933,218, forward strand.
TTCTCAGCCCTCACTTTTCCCCAAGGTTCCTCTGTCCTTTCTCCACCTGTGTTCTTCCATCCCCTTATCTGTCCCTCAGGCACAGAGGAGGAAAAGCAGAAGCTGTTGGGCAGGCAGAAAGCTAGTAGCTTGGACTCCTCTTCAGCAGGCTAACATCCTTCTCATTCTGCTGACCTCAGCCACTCCAAGCTGGAAGCTACACGGCTAGGGGAGAGTTCACCTCTTAACAGGAATCCTAACTGTCGTCTCCTGCCTGCCCAACAAGGAGCACAGCAACAGCTATTTGTGGGAGACTTCAGTGCAGTGTCTGCAGCTGCCTCCTGTTACCTGAGCAAATCAAATAAACAGCTAGCTGATCCTCACCCAGAAATGGAAAGCAGGGAGCATTTCCTGAGCACTGGTACCTAAAGCAGCAGCTTCAGACTCCCCTTAGCTGTTTCCCCTTGCTCTGCACTAGCTGGCTGAAAGTTGGTGGAGACAAACGGTGGTAGGGTTTTTTGGTTAATTTTTTCAGGCTGAAATTTGCAGCGGGACAGTCTGCCTTTTTCTTCTCCCTCCTTAAAATAATGCCCAGGCATAAAATGCTTGTTTTAGGAAGAAGGTCATTAAAAAATAGTCTGAAAATCTGAGGTATTCTGATATGCTAGCAAAATGTTCAGTGAATAACTGAATTAGTATAGGTTATAATTTCTCTGAATGAGATGTAAGCCAAAAGCATGTAATATTGGTGTAATCCGCCTTGCTAAGGGCATGTTCATAGGAGTCTGTGATGTGGGTAAACCTACTCTGATTATTCTGTTGAATGAAAGGTCGTTGGTTAATAATATAATAGGCATCGGTTATTGGATGATACCTCAGGCCTGTTGTTAGTCCAGATCCTCCAGCTAGCTATGTAGTTCAGCGTGAATTGAGTGTTGGAGAAGTGGCATACTTGTTTTGTGTATGTCCTGCATTAAATGCAGATTGGATTTGACAATAAACTCCTTTGATTGTTTGCTAAGATATTATAATGATCTGTTTCCATAACCAGTGATAGAAATGATCTGTCACATCCTCTTCCTCAGCTTTGTCCTTGCAGTGCTAATTTAGATGGTACATGAGTAATGAAGTGGAAGGGAAGAAAACTAGAGTGCTGGCGACATAGAGTTTCTGAGATCTTATGTTGTGGCTGTGCAGGCATTGAAGAAAATATTCTTCACCTCCTTTGTAGCTTTCCGCAAAGATCCAGTCAGTGGAACTGTTCCTGGTGGTTAATCTAGTTAAATTGGATCATTTGCAACTGATCACGTGTGTGTTTCTTTCTGCAAGGAGTTGTCAGATTACTTGTAATATGCAATTACTCATATTTGGACTGAGTTCTCTGTATCCATGGTGGCTAAATCTTGGGGAACAAATCCAGCATCTTCTATGTTTGCATTTTATTATGTGATGCATGTGGAGAAACTGAGGATGTACAGGACAAAACCTGTATGTTAGATCCATGTTTCTTCTTGCTTGTGAAAAGCAGCAATGAGGTGTTGAGGACCTTGTTGGAATGGATTGTCTGGCTATGCCGAAAGAATGACAGGCGACATTAGATATGGGTTTAATCAGGCTGCAACTTTATTATTAGACAGATGTCTGGGACTAACCCAGCGGAGAAAATGTGTGCAGTGCAGGTGCAAAATTTATGTCCCTCCAGCAGATTCCCTGCTGGGACCTTACCAATTCCAGCCAATTTTTTTGTGGGGGGCTTCCACGGCTCCCCCACATTTTCATCCAGGTCCCTCCATCAATTTCCTTGCTGGGACCTTACCAACCACACCCCCTCGTAGGAGGGGTTAAGGTGGACTATAATGATGAGGGGTTGGCTCCCTGCTGTACTAGTCATAGTAGTCTCCAACTGCCCCCGGCTTGCTCAATTACCAAGCACTCTCCTTAATTCCTTTTCCAAGCCATTTTTCTATGCTTTTGTGCCTTAATTTATGGAGTACCTGTACTGAACATCCGTTATACACTCAAATAAAGAGTTGCGACATGTGGCCTACTGCCTATCACGCTATGCATGAACAGAGCTTACCTGAATCTGCTGCGAGGAAGGCGAACCACCCCCCAACTGCACCTGGCCAATATGGTGGTAAGGAAAAAATTCCTTCCCAGACCCCCTTCGTGGGACGGCTAGTGTAATGCCCACAGCAGATATAGCTAAACACCTGGCATATTTGTGACCTAATTAGGGAGGGAAGGTGGGTGCTGCCCAGCCTGTTCTCAGTGGAGAGGGGAGGGGCCAGGCCTAGCTGATCTTTTTAAACCCTTCATTCCTGGGTGGTGAGTCATCCACCATGCTGACTGCTCTTTCAGCAGGTTTAGGTTTCCCCTGCTCCCCAAAGCCAGAAAGCATTGCCTTCTTCTCCTGGCCAGCCAGCCAAACTCCTCTCTGCTTAAGTGCAGGGTGGCGAATGTCAGTGCCTTGTTTAACAAGGGCAAGGTGTCGGATTTTCTTAAAGAAGCAGTTGTTACACTCTTGGTTAAGAAACCATGTTTTGGTGTGGACAGTTTCTCCAGCTGTCACCCATCTCAAATCTTCCATTTTTGCAGAACATGACATGACATGAAAACTGTTTTACTGTGAAGTCTTACCAACAATTATGTATGCAAACCGGAAATGAGTTTTATTTAATTGGCAAAACCATGAGTAGTAGTAGTATATTTTTGTTTTTTTTAAATGTTAGAAGATATGTTAATGCTAGGTTATTTACTGCAGTATAGTTAGTTTTTTAGTATGGAATGTATATGATATAACAAAGTTAAGAATATATAATAGTACCAAGCTAAACACTAAAAAGTCCAGAAATGTGTAATGCAGCCTTAACTCTGTCTCCATGTGCATCTGCACTATGATATAGACTATCATTACATGATCATACTATTATTTCCCTTGCCTCATTCAATGCACCAGTTGAATGATGTACATAAATGAGGCAGGGACACATAGTGAGTGAGGCAGGTGTATTGAAATCCATTGCCTTCAATGGAATTGCACCCACTTACGCTCTAAGGTTGGGGTATGTGTTGTAATAATTTTATATGCTCTTTGGCATATAAGCATGTAAGATTGGTTACTATTGGTTAAAATAACCTAAAACATTAAAAGAAAAGGAGGTTGAATATATTGTTTGTATTAAGAACTAATACTGTGTACTTAGCAACACCAGGGCCAAATTTTGTTCATGCAAAGTCCCACTTAAACTAGTGAGACTACCTGTGTGAGTAAGTTAGGCAGAATTTGCCTACCAATTTGGCATAATGCTCATCTTCATTGTAAACTAGTGACAATCAAGCTGAAGTACGAACAGCACAGAGACAAGAGCAAAAAGTATTTAAAATGGCAAGATCTTAAGTGAATGAAAATATTTGTGATTTTACCTTACTTGCAGAAACAACCATCTTTATATATTGATCCAGCTTTGATATTTCAGGTATGTCACTAGAAAACTGCTTGTGTGTGTAGTGCAAAGTGTTCTTCTTGTTCCGATTGCACGAATCTTCCCTTTCTCTTGTTTTAAAGGTGAACCAGAATATTTTCTACACTGTACTTTTAAAATCTATACAGACACTGTCTATTTATCATTATTTGTATTTCACTTTTTTCCTAAGGATTTTTTCTTTTTGGCTCTCTTGCAATAGCTGTCATGCTGGGCTTATAATCAGTGAATATTTATCCCAAAAACCTGTTTTCTGTGAAATTAATAATGAAACCATGTCTATTCATAATAGGTTTGGTAATATCCTTCTTTTATAGAACTTAAATTTTGGGCCTAACCTTAAGGTGATACTATCATCTTAGAAAATAAATCTTTTCAGAAAAAAAGCAATGATCAAATGCTCAAATATTGATATAAAAAAACACATGAAACGAAAGGCTCTATTTCTCAATTGAGGAAATAGAAACATACCATGTGATGTGTGTGTTCAAATAAAACTGATCAAGACAATTGAATTTGCAATTTCAAATATCGAATACTGCCATCAAGTGCTTGTGAACAATCTACAGAGTTATTCACGGAAATAGTTTGATGAATGCTTTTAAGTAACAAATACATTTGGGAATAGTGATTTGCTTGCTGACATGAGCAGAAAAAGAGGCAAAATGCCTTGAATAAATTATGTCTTGCAGATTATTTGCCCAGCTCTATATTTTACAGTGTATGTGTCAGGCAATATGCTACCAGCAGTTTTGTCATAATGTTCTGGGATATATGAGTCATTATCACTGGAAACTAATCTGCAGAGTCAGCCTAGTACTACTTCAACTTTCCTCTGCATAATCAGGACAATCCTAAATTAATTAATGCTCTTAATTTATGCTTCAAGGCAAAAATTTAACGCTGCTGGGACCAGTAAAGAAGGAATCTTCTCCCAGGCCAAATATAGGATTGCACTGTTAGGTAGGGTGATTAATGGGGGAGGAGAGATGTCCCTTCCTCTGAAGCATTGGCAACTGTTGGAAGTAGTATACCAATTCTGATTGATAGTCTGAGTCAGTATAGAAAGTCCTGCTATATATTTCTGTGTCTGTTAACAGGGTTTGGAAGGCCTAACTTCAATCACTGATGCCATATTTTTGGAGAACTCAGAAGAGTTATTAGTCCTAGTAATATTATACTTCTTCCTTCATCTTACTGTAGCCAAACCTTCTGTCTTTGTGATTCAAGCCCCAAGCTCTGTGGCTTATCTATACCAACATCATTCCAACAATCCCAGATTTGGAATGCTGCTGGTGTAGATAAACCACAGGCTTGAAGAAGATACTGCATCTCAGTGATTAATTTGTAATGAAAGAGGTGCTGGGGCTCAAGCAATTTTTTTACATTTATAACTGATGCAGCAAGCCCAGAGGTGCTGGGGCTATGAACTGTCACACCTAGAGGTGCTGAGGCTCAGCCCTGGCAATCCCTTGAACAAATTAAGCGCTACTGCATCTGCTCTTCTTTCAGGTTGTTAGGTTGTCAAACCAAGCGTCTGTAAATTTAGCCCCAACTAACACTTGTTGAAGTTTTTCTGAGAGAATGGATTTCTGCCTGAAATGTTGATTCAACTGAATGGAAACCAGGGAGGCTGACTGGCTGGGCAGACTTCCTGCCAGTCTTCCCAGTTCCCTAGCAGCCCAGCTATCCTGATTCTCCATCTACCTGCCTCGTAGGTTTCCCAGCCTGCTCTGTTCCCCTGTAGCTTGCCTGATGGGACTCTTAGGCTGCCTGGCTGCCCAGCTGATGAGCTAGCTTGCTGTAATGTAAATTCTTGAAAAATTTAATTTCAGTTCTTCCAAAATGGAATTTTTCAAAAATTTGTGTGCCGCAGAAAATTTTGCATTTCTGAGGTTTATATTCTGATTCTGAATGAAAAAAGATCAGTAATGTGACATTTTCCCACAACATTAGTCACAACACTCTGTTCGAGTAGAGACTAAAAATAAATGTTTGATTTCAGCATTCAGGGCTTATGTGAACAGATACATAAATAGCTACAAGGCATTAAGTGAGAAATTTCTTACAAGACTTAAATTTTATGCCGCAGGGCATAAACTGATCAATGACGGTGAAAGTAGGGAGATGTAACCTCCGCCCCACCCAGGATAGAATTGCAGAATTAGTAAAACACAGTTACAGGGTTTTTTTTTTTTATTTTGTCGTACTCTGGAGTAACGGGGAAAAGAAGGTGCTAGAAATAGGATGTGGGGTTGCCTGGAGCAAGTTGGTTTGCTCCTTTACGGAATTTTCCATGTTATAGGGTACGACAGTAGTTGTTTGTTTGTTCACCCTTGTCCCTTCTTAAGGTTGATCATAACCATGATAATTGGTGGCTCTTTTGCCCCCCCTCCCTTTTTTGGGGGGGATGATTTCGCCAAAACAAGATGAATTCTATCAACAGGCACCTCCGTTTTTCTTTGTCTTACACTTCACCACACACTTTGTTCTTTCCTTCATCACAAAAGCCTTTCAGAAAAATGTTCTGCAGATAGCACAATAAATGCCTAATAATAGATGAGTTTTATCTGAGTAGGTAATGTAATGGCAAAGAGATTTTTCTGTTTGCTTCTTTCAGTACCTTAATTCTCCAAGCTCTTCTCATTCTGAATATGAATAATGTTGATCCCCTCGTCAAGATTTAGGTACCATGGTGATAAGCTATGATTCTGTCCATGGAAGCATGTCATATTAGAGCGTTTCACCTAATAAACTAGGTAATTTAGATGGCATTTTGCCTACATGATTAAATACAAAGGGAATTAATTAGATAAAATCACAAATTTTCCAGGACGTAACATTTTGTGTGACTTTGGTCTTTAACAAAACATTTTGTTTTAAACAGAAGGAAGAAAAGGCGCAAAAAACAAACCACCCACCATTTTCGATACTAAGATGGGAACGTCCGCACAGTTGTTTTTATAATTAATTCTGTTACATAACTGTTTGTGAGAGTCATCACCAAAGGGGGCGAAACCTGATATAATCTACAAGTAGAATGTAGAAATATTCCTTCCATGGAAGGAGAACCAGATATTCAATCTTAGAGTCATAGTATTAAAAATAGAAAATATTCTTACTGTTATCTTGTCATTCTTGAAGATTAGCCTCCTAAAACACTGCATGTCAGAGTAGCAAGCCTGAATGAACAGGTTTCTGTGGGAATTATGAGGAAGGTGATCAAGGAGGAAATAATCTTCTCTCCCAAAATGGAAGTGGAGGCTGAGCCACGCAGTATTGCTGGGTTATTGGAAGAATAGGAAACAGCTGTTTTCCCCAGCTATTGTGCAGTGTTATAAGGAATTTCCTAACTCATATGTAGAAAATCTGATTGTTAAATATGGTAGTTGCTTGCTACTGTTGCTAATGAATTAAATTTCTCTCCTCTCAGTTAAAATGGAGTAATGAATCAGATATCACAAGAAGATTTACATTATGCCTAAAACAGATTAAGACCCTGAATATGGTACTACTACGACCAATGTGTAGCATACCTGGTAGTCATCCATGTGCTGAGGATGCAATCACTCACCAATGTCCTCACCATACAAGGTCTGCTCACTGCCCTTACTGGTCTACTTAGTGCTCTTCTATTAGAGAGTGGCTCAACGACTCTGTAGTCTTCAGTTAATATCGTCTTACTTAGACTGGGAAATGCACATCACATACCTTGGTACTTAAAAAAAATAAAATAAAATATGTGCATAGTAATACACTATAAAAAGAGTCTTCTTTGCCAGTGTAAAAACCCTGAGCCAGATCCTGTGGCCAGCTCATCTTGCATATGGTACAGTTCAGAAGGGGTGTGTACAAGGATGGTATACAGTTTGCCTTTGCATTTCATTCTGAGTTTGTGCTGGGCTTGTCCCTAAGTGTAAATTAAATCAACATGAAGGCTGCTCTAAAATGTGATTTCTGCCAAAATCTCCAGGACAGAAATTTGCAGGCCACAGGTAAGCCCCAGACACAGCTGTACAGAAGGAGAATGGTGTTGAAGCCACTCTATTGGCTCTATGCTACTGGATGATACCTTACACTAGGGTGATTCTCCTGTGGCAGGTTAAGCTGGCTTTATGGGCTGAATCTGTTGCTGGGCAGCACAAAGCAGCTGCACTAATACTCAGTGATCTGGCCTCTCACAACTTCCTTTTACTTGGTATGATGGGGTTTACAAACCCCACTTGGGCTGGAAAGGATTAATTAATTGCAATGAGCAACATCATCCCCAACCACTGCACCTGTAGTGGATGTCAGAACTGAGGGAAGGGGCTGAAAAGAGGAGAGCTTGCTCAGGTACAGCTGGCTGGGAAGGAGAGCAACTGCTCTCACTTGCGGTAGAAACCTGGCTGGAGCCAAAAACTGAATAAGGCTGCAGCCAGAAAGAGCCTCAGAAGAGGGAGGGCATGCCTAACATGGGAGTATTTGGAATCTGCCATGGTGGTTAAGCTACCTGAAGGGAAGTGGGGGAGATCTGAGAGCTGAGGCTAGAGGGTGAATGGGTGAATAACTTCAGAATGGTTGAGAACTAAGCGTAGCTGGGATTGAGAGTCATTTATTTCATGTTTGTTTTGGGATGTGACTTTGGACTTTTCTACCCCAGAAATGCAGGTGTTGAACTTTCATAGTAACTTTGCCAGAGTCATAAGCCACCAGAGTGGACTGGAAACCTTGATGGGGAAAACTGAGGGAGAGCCATTGCAGCCCCATGCTCTGCCACAGTGCTGTACAGGGCGCAGTGACCCAACAACATTTGGATTATAGAAAAAATCTTTTTAAGAGGGAGTAATATAGGTACATATGATAGACATCATAATACTATATTGCATTTTGGCTAATTAATACCAATATTTTCAAAAATGGAAAGTCAGTATCCTAAATCCCAAATTAATCTCCTAAATAAGTGTCTCAATTTATCTTATTTTAGAACAGTGACATACACAATCAAATCTATAATCCCCAAAATTTAGAGTAAGGATAGGTATTCAGCAACTATTCCCACTTTCCTGACAATAAGTGTCCCTCTTTTCAAGATATACAACCCTTATCACTAAGTGGAATTACTGAGAAGAAAGGCCCTCTAAATTGTAAGGATAACTTTGAAAATAGGTCTTCGGATCCAGCAAGCAGGTACCATCAAACATCTACTATCAGATATGGAATGTCTCCATCGATGGGTACAGCCCTGATGTCATAACCCCTCAGAAGATGTCAAATAAGCTGACATTCTGTGCTCCTCTTGCCAACTAGCTATTGCTATGTAAGAGACTTTCCAATAGCTTGTAGCACTCTAAAGATTCAAGCAGTGGCCATATGTTATTGCAGATATTAGAGGCAATATTGGCCAGTTGATAGTTGGGGTCTATCCATTAAAAGTAATAGTTCACAAGGCAGTCTCTTGTTTATAACAATAGTTGGTGAAATTCGAAAGGTTCAAAGTTTCATTTTGGGTTAGTAATCAAAAGTTCAGATGCTTATCAGAGCTGTATCCAGGTTATCCAACCTCTGAAATTGCAAATTTAGCCTGACCGTATCCTGAAAACAGGCTTTGCTATCATGCAAAAGTTTGGGTGCTGACTACTTTAAGACAGTCTGTAGGTAGTGTAGGAATAACCTTTTTTAATATTGCAGAACTTCAGCTTCTGGCTAAAGACAGGCAGTACAGTCAACTGAAAACAGAAACAAAGTTTTATTTTACTACAGAGGTTCAAATTTAGTTGTCTTGGGAAAAGGTTTGTTTGAACTTTTATTTTTTGTGGGAGAAAATGGGTAAAATCCTGACTCCGTTATAGTCAATAGGCCTTCTGCCATTGACTTCAGTGGGGCAAGGATTTTATCCCAGTTTCTAATATGTCTTGGCTACTTTGTATTCTTGGACTTAATTTTTCTGCGCTTGATCCATGGAGAATTTGTTCCCTAATAGATGTTTGAAAACAGATTGCAACTGAGTCATTTTGCTATATTCTTTCAAAGTGAAAGTTGTGTGAGAAGGTATTATAAGTCCTAATGATCTCTATCCATCCCCAAGTGAATAGATTTTTTTAGTTTCCAGACAACAAATGAAAATGAGAGCTGAATCACTGGATTTTTTAAGTGCTGTACTGGCACAAGCTGATAACCAGTGTATGAGGTGACATATAATCCATGGTATATGAGGTGACATTTCTGTTGCATATTAACTTGGTTACATACTGTTTGTAAAGCTCTTTGAGATTGTAGGATGAAAAGTATATATCCTGCCCGTGGGTATACCAGTGGAGCAAATGGACATAAGGAGACTTCTCTTATTTCTCAAAACAGCAGGACAGGATTGTAACCTTGTGTTCGAGAGACCACTAGATTGAGAGGCCAGCCAGCTCCTGATAGCCCTAAGTAGTTGCAAGGCCTATAAGGTATTTCCATATACATCTGGCCCTGCTGTCCTCATCTATTGTCCTTCTTTTGTGTGCCTTCTAGGAAGTAGGGCAGGATTTTGCCCAGACTGTGCATGAGCATCAAAATGCTCATTCTTAATAGATGCTAAAATAAAATCAAGCATTGTGCTGTCTTTCGTTTGAGAGCAGAGGTCCAAATTCTGTTTTCCCTTAAGCTACTGTCAGTGGAATTACCTAGGATTTACATCAATACACATATAGGTGCTGGAACTGGGCTACTGAGGGTGCTGCAGCTCCCCCTGGCTTGAAGTGGTTTCCGTTATACAGATGATTGACAGTTTGTTTTAATGGCTCTCAGCACCCGCACTATACAAATTATTCCAGCACCCCTGCATCAGTATAAATGAGAGCAGAATTTGTTCCAGTTTCTTGTGCTGGTATATTAATATCGTACTACGTTGCTACAAATACTGCATTTTTAACATCCAGGTTTCATATAATTACAAAACACTCTCTCTCTTTATTTTTTAAATTTTTAATCCAGGACACAAAAATAGCTTCACTTGAACGCAATATAAGGGATCTCGAAGATGAAATACAGATGTTAAAGACAAACGGCGTTCTGAATATAGAAGACCGAGAAGAAGAGATCAAACAAATAGAAGTTTACAAGAGTCACTCAAAGTTCATGAAAAATAAGGTACAGTCTACTAATAAAATAGTTTAATGGTATTAAAATAATGTGAACAGAAGCTTTAACTGTACTCTTCAGTTTAAGCAGTCCTCTGTGAATTTGCTTATGGTAGATCTGCAGTACTTGGCACTGAAAGGAGTTGCTGCAGGAACCTTTTTTGGATTAAAAAAAGGCACTTGTAAGTATTGATTCAGGAGAGGTAGAGAGGAGGCTAATCTATCACACTTCAGTGGCAAAAACATTAATTAATTTACTACATTTCTCATGTTTTACACTTCCTCATGTTTCTTTTTCTTTCCTCCACATCTTATATATGGTCTCTTCATTTTCTCTTCTTTCAGCTTTATAACTCCTGCTTTCACTCCCCAAAGGCTGCTTTATGACTTTATTGGTTTCCATTCTGACCTACAATATATTCATACCATTTTAATTGTTAATAGTTTCAATACCTTGATAATGGTATTGTGGTTAGTATCACTATGCCATAAATGATGCTGAGTTGTTGTTTCCATTGTAAATGTGTGTTACATGTACAGTATTTTAAAATTCTAATAGTTTTAAAAAATTTAATTTTATAAGTCATGGAATCATAGCCTATCAGGGTTGGAAAGGACCTCAGGAGGTCATCTAGTCCAACCCCCTGCTCAAAGCAGGACCAATCCCCAACTAAATCATCCCAGCCAGGGCTTTGTCAAGCCTGACCTTAAAAACCTCCAAGGAAGAAGATTCCACCACCTCCCTAGGTAATGCATTCCAGTGCTTCGCCACCCTCCTAGTGAAAAAGTTTTTCCTAATATCCAACCTAAACCTCCCTCACTGCAACTTGAGACCATTACTTCTCGTTCTGTCATCTGCTACCACTGAGATCTAGATCCTTCCTCTTTGGAACCCCCTTTCAGGTAGTTGAAACCAGCTATCAAATCCCCCCTCATTCTTCTCTTCTGCAGACTAAATAATCCCAGTCCCATCAGCCTCTCCTCAGAAGTCATGTGCTCCAGCCCCCTAATCATTTTTGTTGCCCTCCAGTGGACTCTTTCCAATTTTTGCACATCCTTCTTGTAGTGTGGGGCCCAAAACTGGACACAGTACTCCAGATGAGACCTCACCAATGTTGAATAGAGGGGAATGATCACGTCCCTCGATCTGCTGGCAATGCTCCTACTTATACAGCCCAAAATGCCGTTAGCCTTCTTGGGAACAAGGGCACACTGTTGACTCATATCCAGCTTCTCATCCACTGTAACCCCTAGGTCCTTTTCTGCAGAACTGCTGCCTAGCCACTCAGTCCCTAGTTTGTAGCAGTGCATGGGATTCTTCCATCTTAAATGCAGGACTCTGCACTTGTCCTTGTTGAGGGTGCAGTCCACGCCATCCTCCAGATCATTAATGAAGATATTGAACAAAACTGGAACTGAATAATTCTGATAGTTTGCACTTACACAGTGCCTTTAACTTAAGAATCTCGAAACATTTTACAAAGGTTGATACACATTATTATCCTCAATTTACAGATGTATATACAGAGAGAGACTAAATGAATTGGCTAAGGTCACACACCAGTTAGTAGCGAAGTTTGGAATAGAACCCCAGGGACCTACCTCCTAGACTCACTAAACAATACAGCCACTCAGTTATTTTAAAATAATCAAACTTAAGCTTGGCACCTAACTTGTGATCCCAGCTGCACATTTTTACCACACTTAATTTACATTTGTTTGGCTGCGTTGTAGTTAAAGAGCAGTCCCAACATTTTATTTTTGTACTTTCGGATTACTTTTTCCGATTCGCTTTCCTCAACCAATTTAATTTTTTTAAATAGTTTTTTTTAAAAATACAGGTTTCAGAGTAACAGCTGTGTTAGTCTGTATTCGCAAAAAGAAAAGGAGTACTTGTGGCACCTTAGAGACTAACCAATTTATTTGAGCATGAGCTTTCGTAAGCTACAGCTCACTTCATCGGATGCATACTGTGGAAACTGCAGAAGACATTATATACACAGAGACCATGAAACAATACCTCCTCCCACCCCACTCTCCTGCTGGTAATAGCTTATCTAAAGTGATCATCAAGTTGGGCCATTTCCAGCACAAATCCAGGTTTTCTCACCCTCCGCCCCCCCCCGCCCCCCCACAAACTCACTCTCTTGCTGGTAATAGCCCATCCAAAGTGACCACTCTCTTTACAATGTGTATGATAATCAAGGTGGGCCATTTCCAGCACAAATCCAGGTTTTCTCAGCCCCCCCACCCCCCTCCAAAAACCACACACACAAACTCACTCTCCTGCTGGTAATAGCTTATCCAAAGTGACCACTCTCCTTACAATGTGTATGAAAATCAAGGTGGGCCATTTCCAGCACAAATCCAGGTTTTCTCACCCCCCTCCTCCCAAAAAACACACACACACACAAACTCACTCTCCTGCTGGTAATAGCTTATCCAAAGTGACCACTCTCCCTACAATGTGCATGATAATCAAGGTGGGCCATTTCCAGCACAAATCCAGGTTTTCTCCCCCCCCCCCCCACAAACTCACTCTCCTGCTGGCAATAGCTCCTTAAGGAGAGTGGTCAGTTTGGATGAGCTATTGCCAGCAGGAGAGTGAGTTTGTGTGGGGGGGGGTAGGGGTGGGGGTGAGAAAACCTGGATTTGTGCTGGAAATGGCCCACCTTGATTATCATACACATTGTAGGGAGAGTGGTCACTTTGGATGGGCTATTACCAGCAGGAGAGTGAGTTTGTGGGGGAGGGGGGAGGGTGAGAAAACCTGGATTTGTGCTGGAAATGGCCCAACTTGATGATCACTTTAGATAAGCTATTACCAGCAGGAGAGTGGGGTGGGAGGAGGTATTGTTTCATGGTCTCTGTGTATATAATGTCTTCTGCAGTTTCCACAGTATGCATCCGATGAAGTGACCTGTAGCTCACAAAAGCTCATGCTCAAATAAATTGGTTAGTCTCTAAGGTGCCACAAGTACTCCTTTTCTTTTTTTAAAAATACAAACATTGATGAGTTTATTCCAAAATTTGTGTTCCTGATTATATTCTAATTTGTTTATAAAGTAACAAGGTACTGATAAGGAACTACCTTCTACAATACAGGTGTACGGTGATCAGATTTTTAAAGTGGAGAAACCAGGACAGCAGTGATGGGGTGGTGGTGGAGGGGGCAGGGAATGAAACATTCACATAGATGAATCTTGGGAAGTGGGGAAAGAAGGCATTTTACCTATAAGTTCCTTTAAGATGAGAAGGAGCAGTGAGTGGGGAGGGGAATGCGGGAGAGGAAGGACAGCTAGCTGACTATTTATAATGAAGTTGAGACTGACCATAATAAACAGAGTAAAGCTGGTCAAAAGCATTGTAGCAATTTTGGTTGTGAAACTACATTTTTTTTTCTTGATTTTTTTTTTTTTGCATTCATTCCTCGGCATCCAACATCTATTTTTATGTGAAACTTTGTGGAGCTGATAATTTTTGGAAAAGCCCCTTTTGTGCTTAAATTTGTAGCTAGGATTTTGAAAAAGCTGCTGAAGGGGGCAATGCTACATCTGCTTCTGTAGAACCCACATGATTTGGTGGAGAATCATAGAAATGTTGGACTGGAAATGACCTTGATAGGTCATCTAGTCCAGTCCCCTGCACTGAGACAGGCCTACCTATTATATAGACCATTCCTGAAAGATATTTATTTAACCTGTTCTTAAAACCTCCAGGGATGGAGATCCATAATCTCCCTAGGTAATTTGTTTCAGTTCTTAACTGCCTTGACAGTTAGGAAGTTTTTCTTAATGTCTAACGTAAATCTCCCTTGCTGCAACTTAAGTCCATTACTTCTTGTCCTGTCCTCACTGGTTAAGGAGAACTATTTATCACCCTCCTCTTTATAACAACCTTTTATGTATTTGAAGACTGTTATTTCCCTTCTCAGTCTTCTTTTCTCCAGCTTAAACAAACCCATTTTTTTTCAGTCTTTCCTTATAAGTCATATTTTCTAGACCTTTAATAATTTTTGTTGCTGTCTTCTGGACTTTCTCCAGTTTATCCACATCTCTCCCAAAATGTGGTGCTCAGAACTGGACACAGTATTCAAGTTGAGGCTTTATTAGTGCTGAGTAGAGTGGAAGAATTAATTCTCATGGCATGATTATTACAACATTGCTGCTAATATATCCCACAATTATGGTGGTTTTTTTGCAACATTATTAAATTGATGACTCTCATCCACTATGATCCCCAGATCCTTTTCTGAAGTGCTTCTTCCTAGGCAGTCATTTCCCATTTTGTATTTGTGCAATTGATTATTCCATCCTGTTTATAGTACTTTGCATTTGTCCTTATTAAATTTCATCCTATTTATTTCAGACCATTTCTCCAGTTTGTCAAGATCATTTTGAATTCTAATCCTGTCCTCCAAAGCACTTGCAACCCCTCCCAGCATGGTATTGTCCACAAACTTTATAAGTGTGCTTTCTATGCCATTATCCAAATAATTTATGAAGATATTGAAAGAATCAGACCCAGGACATATCCCTGTGGGACCCCACTCAAAAGGCCCTTCCAGTTTGATTGTGAACCATTGATAACTACTTTCTGTTTGCGTTTGCAACCAGTTGTATACTCGCCTTATAGTAGGTTCATCTAGGCTATATTTCTCTAGTTTGTTCATGAGAAATTCATGAGACAGTGTCAAAGCCTTACTGAAGTCAAGATACAGTAAAAGCCGTTTTATCCAGCATGTTTTGGGGATTAGAGGTGCCGATAAGTAAAAAATGCCAGTTAACAAAGAGGAAGGGAGTTTGGATGCGGGGGGGGGGTTGGGGTGCGGGAGTGGGTGTGGGCTCTGGGAGGGAGTTTGGGTGCAGGAGGGGATCAGGGGTATGGGAGGGGATGCGGGGTGCCGGATCCAGCGGGTGCTTACTTTGGGCGATTCCCCTCAAGCGGTGACCTGTTCCGGTTGCTCCTAGGCTCTGCACGTGCCCCTGCCCTGCCCTGAGCACTGCCTCTGCAGCTTCCATTGGCTTCTAGACAAATCATTTTACTCTCTGAGTCTTAGTTATACTGACCATAAAATGGAGACAATGAGAACAATTATCATTGTATGGAATTAAAGGTATTAGGATTTGCCATCTCAGAAAATACCTTAATTTTAGAAAGTGTGGGATCTCCTGTATCTTCAGTATCCCATGCCACCTGCCATGTTTTAGCTAATGTCTTAGATTCTTCCCACTGGAGAAATGAAAGCATATGGCCCTTTTGGCAGCTTACTTTATTTTTAAAGGGTTTTTTTTTTTTAGCACTTTTTATGTTCAATACAGTCTTTTAAAACTCATAAGTGGGGTTACCCTTAGTGAGATTACAGTATGCTTTCACATGTGGTTAACCTAGAAGTATGCAGTTCAGTGACTTACAATGTAATTACTACAATATCTCAGAAAATATATTGAAGCTTTTAAGGTATAAATAATGTCCAAAATCTTGTATATAAAGGGGGAGTTCCAGTGTTTTTGAGAGGAAGAGGTTCAATATATTTCTTTTCTCTAAAGAGCGGATGAATGAGAATAAGACTGTTATACATACCATTGTTTCATCACGACCTTCAGATCAGTACTTGGATAAGTATGTCACATTCTGATGAAACACTGTACAACTTCTTTCACCAGCCCTGTCCTTCCTCTTACAACTGAGATTTGCAGAAAAAGATACTAGTTCTGCCATTCATCAGAGAACCTTTCAAGGTGGAAAAAGTATTTATATGGCTGTCAGCAAGCAGATCTTATTATACCTGGTCTGTCGAACCTGAGATTGCTGATAAGAAGTTTTGATAAATATAAGTCCTGATTGATGCCAAGCAATAGAACAAGGCTCTTTTCATGGTTAGGTGCTAGAATTCTCTTTATACTATTATACTTAAAGAATAGGTATTTAGTTTACATCTCTTCTTAATTTAAATCTAGAAAGGGAGGTGTATCAGCTGCATGAAGACCATTAGTGAACATTGCATTTGTACAGCATCAAGGTATTTTCTTCGTAAAGTCTAACACACTAATAATAAACACACATCTCCAAACTTCTCCAGAGAATGAGACGGTCAGGAATAGAAACAATTAGTGGTCCTGGGGTACCATATATGGTATCTTCAATCTAGCAGAGAAAGGTAAAATACTATCCAATAGCTAGAAGTTGAAGCTAGACAAATTCAGACTGGAAATAATGGTGTATATCATTAACAGTGAGGGTAATTAACCACTGGAACAGTTTGCCAAGGGTCATGTGGATTCTCCATCACTGGCCATTTTAAATCAAGTTTGGCTGGTTTTCTAAAAATATGCTCGAGAAATTATTTTGGGGAAGTTCTGGGGCTTGTGATGTGTTATAGAGGAGGTTAGACTAGATGATCACAATGGGTCCCTTCTGGACTTGGATCTAGAATCTATATTCAGACATCCAGGTAAATCTTCATTGTAGTCTTTATTTCTAACTCACACGGAAATAGTGGTCATTGTTTTACTTTGACTCCAATAGAGGGGCGTGAGTCCTCACTGGATCATGTCAACATTCTTCTTACATTCACCTTGATGTTTAATGGAGTGGGAATGCAACCACTTCAACGAGGACAAAGAATTGTTTAAAGAAGTGCATAACTTTTTACAGACAACCATACTGTACAAGAACCTTTTAACAACTGAATGTATCAGATAAAAATTGTGAGGTCTTGTTCTGTCCTGGATATTTCTTTTTAAGGGAGACGTCCCAGCTCTTGCATTCTTTTTCATTTTCATTTTTGTTTTATTTTATTTTAATTTTATTAAAAGTTTGCCGCAGACACTGGTATCCTAACTTGGATCTGTTCTTTTGTGTTTGGGACCTGTAACACATTTTCTTGAACTCCTTACAGTGTATAGATCTTCAAACCGGAACTGCATGCTTATGAGCAGAGAGTTTCTGAGCAATGAGGAGCATATCTGTGATGAAAATGAAGCCATTTTCCTTGGCTGTTTATTTCTCAGAGTGTTGGTAGTGTCATGAACAAAGCTGTGAAAAGCTTCCAGTAGAGATTAGGTGTGTGTGATGTCCACAAGGGTCTAGTATAAAACATGTAATATAATTAGATTGGCCTCAGATCTAGGGTTCCTCCTTTATATTATGTACTCAGATTTTCGCAGTCTATATTTTGAGTACCTTTTTGTTTTAGTTTCCGCATTTTCTTACATGTGCTGGCAAAGTAAATAAATGATGGGGAGGAGAGAAGAAGGTTTACTTCCAAGCTGAATTTTTTTTTCTTTCTTGAGTAGTTTTGGGATACATGTTTTATGTTTCTCTTTACTTTTCCCAACATCTGTTTTTTTTCTATACTCCTTTTTCTTTCTTTTGCTAAATTAAGACTATAAAGGCTATTGCTTTAGTTTCCTGTATAGATTAGGATTTTGTGCAATAGACAAAGGGTGACCAGCCAAATTCTCCAATCTAGTGGATACAAAATGTTTTGAAACCTGTGAAGAGAAAAAGAGAATAACCCTAAATGTGTAATTCAGAATTATGGCTGTGATATATTATTGTGTTTTGATTTTGAGGATATGGTTAAACATGACAAACTTTTATTTTCTGGGCTACCACTCCCTTCAGCTCTAGATTTAACCTCATCCCAAGTGGCCTTTGGGATTAAACTGAAAGGAGAGAATGGATAGGGCAGTTCCAGCTCTTCTTTGGTCACTTTCATAGCATTTAAACTTTGATTTAAAAAAAAAATTCTGGCCCTTTTGGTTGTGAGGAAAAACTTTTAAATGAAAACCAAGTGCCTGCCACAGTTAGTAGAGGGACAGACTGAAATAATATCTCTGAAAAGTTACTGCCGATTCAGCCCCATGCAGGCTAAAGTTATTTGGTAATTTAAATAGCTAATATTAAGTATCTCACAATAAAGTATTTGAGTAGCTAATTTGCTAGTCCACTGTTGTCACATAGAAGTTTGAGAAGAAGAATACCTCTTATGTCATCTTATATTTAGGATTGTTCTTTATAATATATTCTCCAGTGCTTTGACCAATTTTAAATGTTTGAAATACTCAGTCTTTTCCATTCCAGGACACCTTCTTCCATTTAGCGATATGGGAAGGGCAGGGTAGCTGTGATCCTTCTGACGCCTGTTCATGAGCATCAGGTTGAGAACCCCTGTCCTAAATGACGGGATTTCCACAACTTTTACAGTCTAATAGACTCACCATTTGGAATTTTTTCCCCAATTCTTTCCTCCTCCCCGCCCCCCCCCAACCTTTTCTTAATTATGACTTTTTCCTTCGGCTTTCCTGTTACTGGTGCGCTCCACATGAGTTGCCAGGGAAGGAAAATGGAGGGTGAAGGACATTAACTGTGTGGCAAGTGGAAGATGGTTAGAGTTCTATCACTCTGTTCCCCACCCCCTGGTTAAATTCCTCATCTACTGCTAGTTCTTATTGCCATGCTCATAACCTGGGCTCACCCCAGCCAATAGTAGTGATAACTGTGGTCTTGTAGGGAATATGGTGTTGCATTCAATCTACACATGCATGAAAGCTTTATGTTTCCTTTGTATAGAAACCATTCAAAATAAAATGGACAATTAACAAGCCCATCACAACATGTGGTGTACCTCATCCAGTGCATCAAATGCACCAACAACTACTATGTGGGTAAAACAAGAAAGTCACTCCACTCCCAAATGAACGCACACAGAAAAATGATAAATGACAAAAACATCCTATCAACTGTGAGTGAACACTTTTCACAAAACGATCACTCCATATCTGACCTCATCCTCAAAGGAGACCTGCACAACACCTTCAAAAGTTGATCCTGGGAGCTTAAATTCAAAACTGCTAGACATCAAAAATCACGGACTGAGTAGAGACACTCGATTTATGTCTCATTACAACAATCTATAACCCACTTACCCTCCTTTGTCCTCTAACTGCAAAAAATATTAATTGCTCACTTCACTGTGATGCTCTGATTACCTTTCCCAGACATAAAGAAGAGCTCTGTGGAGCTCGTAGGCTTGTCACTTTCACCACAGAGGTTGGTCCAATAAAAGACATTGCCTCACTCACTTCTTGTCTCTTATATCCTTGGACCAGCATGACTATAACAACACTGCAAACATAAACTTAATAGAAATTGTGGGTGCCGAGCATCTCAGGGTCAGAACCTTAATGCTTCTCCTGCCTCTCCAGAAGGTATCTGGGTTGCATCACAGGAGATTTATTCTCATCTCTCCAAACTCATGTGAGTATAAATTGGAGATTAATGATGTAAAACAATATTCTTTAATTTTGCAGATTGACCAATTGAAACAGGAACTTTCAAAGAAAGAATCAGAACTTCTCGCCTTACAAACTAAGCTTGAAACCCTTAGCAATCAGAATTCAGATTGCAAGCAACACATTGAAGTGCTTAAAGAGTCGCTTACTGCCAAAGAACAGAGAGCTGCCATACTTCAGACAGAGGTAAGTTATTTTCTCATCATACAATGCAATATAAGTGTTTAGTTAACAGAGTGTGTCAGGGTTAAAATGATGTATTAGTTACAAATCTTTGCAGAAGATATATTTTGGGCTTTTTTTCAATTTGTTAAAAATAGTGTAACAGCTTAGACCCTGCCATGTGCTAATACATTTAGCATATTTTCCTTATTACAGTATGTTAACACTGATCCTGCAGTTCTTGAAAAGAACCTACTGACTTCAGTAGCAGTCCTGCATGTGTTAGTATTGCAAGATTGGACCCATGTATGGAATCCACAACGTTAAGGGTGTGTAGCTGTAGCTGAGATTTCCCTTGTCTTTAGTGAAATATATTTCCACTAAATTCATTTCTTCTTAATATTTAGCAGTCTTGCATGTGTTAGCATTGCAAGATTGGACCCAGGTATGGAATCCACAACGTTAAGGGTGTGTAGCTGTAGCTGAGATTTCCCTTGTCTTTAGTGAAATATATTTCCACTAAATTCATTTCTTCTTAATATTTAGCAGTCTTGCATGTGTTAGCATTGCAAGATTGGACCCAGGTATGGAATCCGCAACATCAAGGGTGTGTAGCTGTAGCTGAGATTTCCCTTGTCTTTAGTGAAATATATTTCCACTAAATTCATTTCTTCTTAACATTTTCACTCCTAATTTCAAATTGTCTTGACATAGTTTGGGACCTCAGACCTGTTTCCTCAGACCTAATGCTCATTTTTGTGTCTTCTATTGTACATTTCAATTCTAAAGAGAGAGGGCGTTTATATGTTTTGAAGGGTGCATAAATATAGGAGGAGTGTAGGTTATTGGTGTGAAGTCTTTGTTTCTTAGAAAATTAGCTTTGATTTTCAAATGTGAATAGATTGTTAATCCTAATAGACCAGTATATTAGGGTTTTTTAATGTGTAGTGTCCAAAGTACAGAGCTTGAAAATATAGATATTTAAATATGCTTTACGCAGTTGAGATGGTTTTCAAATGTGATTAAATAAACCATTTCAGTGTTAAAAATGGTCTTCTCCACAAAAATGGTCTTCCTTTTCCATGTCTGTTTTTTACTGTGAAGGTATGAAACACAAAATAAGAATTAAATTTATATTTTAACTGTTTTATTTGTAAGTTTTGAATTGGTGTGCATTTTAAAAGAACACAAACAGTTAGACACTGCATTTATAAAAGGAAAAGAAACTCTTTACATTCAGAAAAGTATACTAATTTAAATGGATTGGTTTCTTGCCTGATAGTTCAAAGTTTAATCCTAGGTAAAGGAATTCCAAAGATCACTTTAGTTCATCATATTCATGGAGAAAAGTTAGCTGACATTAATCTCTATTTTTAAAATATATATTCTGAGATTCTAGGTGTCTATTGAACTGCATGTCCCAGGATTCATGCTCTTACATGTTAATAAGATACAAATAAAAATTTGAAATTGCAAATCTGCCTTCATCGGTCAAATAAAATAGAAGGAAACATAAATATAAAATCATGATGATAGAATAAGAGTAACAAACATCCTGCTGCCTACCACTACTTCAGAAAGAGCCACAGATCCCAAAGGAGACTGAGGCAGTCTTCTGGTTCTGGGTGTAGCCAGCTACACCTCCCCTTCCCATCACCATCCCCACAGCGTCTAGCAAATGCCTGCTCTGACTCATGTGTTCAGGACAATGATCCAGGAGTACCTTCTCCTTCCCCATTCCCCTGGTTTGGGGACTGGCTGACCTGCTTTTATAATGTCTGAGACTCTATTACAATAGACAATTGGATCCTAAGCACTGTCCAGTAGGATTATGCCATACAGTTCCTCTCTATCCACCCTTCCCACGTTGCTTTTCAGGGACCCCTTTCCCGAGACACCACTCTTTTAGCAGGTTCAGTCTCTATTGGCCTTTGGGGCTGTAGAGGAGGTCCTCCTGAAGCACTGGGGACAGGGATTCTAGTCCCAGTATTTCCTGGTTCCCAAACCCTTGGGAGACATATCCTCAGCCTCTGTAATCTTAACAAATATGTCTGATACGTGAGATACCAGATGGTCACCCTGGCAACAATACTTCCTGCTTTAAACCACAATGACTGGTTTGTTGCCTGTACCTTCAGGATGCTTATTTTCATGTGGCAATTCTCTCAAACTGGTTTGTTGTGGTGGACCAACATTAGCCCTTTGGCCTGTTTTCTGCCCCTGGGGTCTTTATGAAATGGATGGTCACAGTAACAGCATACCTCAGGAAGAGGGGAATTCATATCTTCCGATATCTGGATGATTGGTTACTGAGTGGCAAGTCAAGAGAGGATGTCCTTTGTCATGTCTGGTTCACACTATGCCTACTCAATCATCTGTATCTCCTCTTAAACAGCGGGAGGTCAACTTTGGTTCCAACTCTAAGAATCAAGCTCATTGGGCCCTGATAGACTCTACGAATTCGAGAGCGTTTCTGCTGACCAAATGATTCCAGGCAATCTGTCACTTATGTCTAGAGCTGAAGACCCAGCTTTCATCCACAGCCTGAGTATGCCTGAGGTTTCTAGTCCATATGGTTGCATGCACACAGGTATCCAATATGCCATGTGACTTTATCCCCTTCAAATGTGACTGAAGTCAGCCTATCGTCCGTACTGTCATCCTTTAGACAGACTGGTGAGTCTTCCACTCCCAGTCCTGGATTTCTTGCAGTGATGGATGGTTCAGGACTTGTGCCAGGGCATTCCCTTCACTTGGTCACCACCATCGGAACTATTGTCATCAATGGCTCCTTAATAGTTTGGGGACTGCATCTGGGGTCACTGAAGGTTCAAGGCCTGTGGTCAGAATGTGAAACTTCTTTACATATCAATGTCCTGGAGCTTTATGCTATCTATGATTCTTGTCAGGCCTTTTAAGATCTCATCAGGGGCTCAGTGGTTTTCATGCTCACCAATAGTACCACTGGGATGTATTATATGAACAGGCAGTGGGGGAGCACACTCCAATGTGCTTTGTCAGGAGGCAATCAGGTTCTGGCAGTTTTGCACCAGGGAAAACATTACCCCCGTGGCTGATCGCTTGCCTGGGACCCACACTCATTGGGCAGATCACCTCAGCAGGAGTTTCTCCCTGAATCGCTAGTGGTCTCTAAAGCCCAGCATCCTGCAGTCTGTCTTTGCACTCTGGGGCATGCTGATAATTGACCTGTTTGCTATGAGAGAAAACAAGAAATGCCAGTTGTTTTGTTCCCAAGGGGGGTCTCAGTTCAGGCTCGTTGATTGATGCTTTTCACTTGAGCTGGGAACTGGCACTCTTATATGCCATTCCTCCAATTCTGATCATCTTGAGATTCGTTTTCCAGTGCAGTCGAGACAATATTGGTTTTCCAACCTCCTCACATTGTTGGTCCAACCTTCCATATCCCTTCCTCTTCATCCTGACCTCCTGACTCAGTAGCCCAGTCAGGATTTTCACCCAGCAATCAGTTCCCTGCATCTCACAGAATGGATGCTGCATGGTTACATGCGGAGGAGGAATGATGCTCGGAGGCAGTCCAACAGGTCTAGCTTAACAGTGGGAAGCTCTCCACCAGGGTGGAAGTGGAAGTGGTTCTCAGTATGGTCATTAGCCTGGGGAGTTCAACCAACACGGGCTTGTATCCAGGACATCTTGGAGTACCTATTACACCTTCAGTCTTCTGGCCTTGTGATTAGTTCACTGAGGATCCACTTGTGTCAATTTCAGCATTTCATCCACCTATCCATGGGAAGTTTGTGTTTTCAAACCCTATGGCAGTGAGGTTCATGAAAGATGTCACTCATCTCCACCTATCCGGTTAAAGAGCCGGTTGCTTTAATATTATTTTAGTAGCTCTTACAGTATCTTTGTTTAAGCCTCTGGAAACTTCTTTTTATTCCCTTCTGTGTCAGAAAACTGCCTCACCTGTGGTGATAACATCTGCAAGGTGAGTGTGCGAGTTCTATGCTTGATGGCAGAGCTTCCTTACATGCAATTTTCCAAGACAAAGAAACCATGTGTCCGCACTCCTAGTTTTTCTCATATGTGGAATCCAAGTTTCATTTGAACCACATAGATCTACCCATGTTTTTTTCTAAGCCACATTCAATCCCAGAGGAGCAGTGGCTCCACACTCTGGATGTTAGGTGACGTCTAATATTTTATCTTGACAGAACTGAACCTTTCCATTCCTCACCACGCCTGTTTGTTTCCTGTGCAGACCGAATGACAGGCCTTCACAGAGAGTCTCCAGGTGGATAACTTCCTGTATCATGACAGCATAGCCCAGGTTACACCTCCTCAAGGGGTACGAGCTCATTTCACGGAGCTCCGGTGATATCAGTGACATTTGTAAATTACATTCCTATATTGGACATTTGCAGGGTGACCACGTGATCCTCTGTGCATATCTGTACAAACCACTGTGCCATTAAGGCTGCATCCAGATCAGATGCAAACTTTGGGAAAGCAGTCCTGTAATCCTGCTTTAAATAGTCTCCGAGCCCTATGTTCTGTGAGTACTGCTTGCAAGTCTCCCACATAGAATACGCAGCTGCATTTACTCAAAGAAGAAAAAATGGTTACCTACTTCTGTCACCCCTCCCCCCCATCTACTCTGCATCAGAGTCTGCACTTACAATATTTGGTGTGAAGGAGCTGAGAGAGTCAGGGTGGAGCCACCTTTATATGACCAGAGGAGGGGCTATGCCTGCAGGGCATGAGCACTACCTCTACAGGTACTGCTAGGCAAAGTTATCCGGCTCCACTGCACAGGACACCCTGCCCCCCCCATAGAACACATATCTGCATCACATCTCGAAGAACAACAGTTATAGGTAGTTAACCGTTTTATCACTGTCTTCTTTATTACATGTCCTTAACATATATGAAGACTGTTATCTGGTGTTTTCTCAGGACTAAACATGCCCGTTTTTAAGTGTTTTTTAATGTTTCCTCATATGTCAGGTTTCTAATCCTTTTATCATTTTTATTTCTCTCCTCTGAATTCTCGCCAATTTGAGCACATCTTTCCTAAAGTGTGATGTCCAGAACTGGACACAATGATCCAGCTGAGGCCTCACCAGTACTGTGTAGAGTGGGACAATTGCCTCCAATGTCTTTCCTATAATACTCATGTTAATACACCCCAGAATATTAGCCTTTTTTTTGCAACTGCATCACATTGACTCATATTCACTTTGTGATCCACTATAAACCCCAGATCCTTTTCAGCAGTGCTACCACCCATTTTGTGGGTATTCATTTGACTTTTCTTAAGTGAAGTACTTTGCACTTGGGTCTTTATTGAAATTCATCTTGTTGATTTCAGACCAATTCTCCAACTTGTCAGGGTTCTTTTGCATTTTAATCCTGTCCGCCAGGATTAACTGTAACCCCTCACAGTTTGATGTAATCTGCAAATTTTATAGGTATACTCTCCACTCCATTATCGAAGTCATTAATGAAAATATTGAATAGAACCACACCCAGGAATGACCCCTGCAGTACTCCACTAGATAGGCCCTCCCAGTTTGACACTGGCCATTGAGTATGGTCTTTCAACTAGTTGTGCACCCACCTTATATTAAATGAAACTAGACTGCATTTCCCTAGTTTGCTTCTGACAATGTCATGTGGGACTATGACAAAAGCCTTATTAAAAGCAAGATATATCCTATATACTGCTTCCCTCTATCCACTAGGGCCAGCATCTCTGCCAAAGAAGGAAATTATGTTGGTTTGGCATGATTTGTCTTGACAAACCCATGCTGGCTATTCCTTATAATGCTATTATCTTCTAGGTGCATACAAATTGGTTGTTTATTAATTTGTTCCAGTATCCTTCCAGATATCAAAGTTATGCTGACTGGTCTGTAATTCCAGCATCCTTTGTTTCCCCCTTTTAAAGATATGTATTATATTTGCCCTTCTCCAGTCCTCTGGGACCTCGCCCATCCTCCATGAGTTCTCAAAGATAATTGCTAACAGTTCCAAGATTGCTTCAGCTAGTTCCTTAAATACCCCTAGGAAGAATTTCATCAGGCCTTGCTGACTTGAATACATCTAACTTGCCTAAATATTCTCTAACCTGACCTTTCCCTGTTTTGGCTTATTTTTCTTCCCCATTGTTGTTAATATTAATTGTGTTGAGTATCTTGTCATCATGAACCTTTTTAGAACTCAGATTATAACTCCTTACCCTTACCCTTACCTTACCCTTTCTGATTTTGTCTGTACATGCTTATGCTGTTCTTCTGTACTCCTCCTTAGCAATTTATCCATGTTTTCCACTTACTGTAGGATTTCTTTTTGATTTTCAGGTAATTAAAGAGCTCCTGATGGAACTGTATTGACCTCTTACTGTTCTTCCTATAATTCTTTCACATCACATAGTTTGCAGTGTGCCTTTTAATATTGTCTCCTTGGCAACTGCCAGCTCTCCTGAACTCCTTTCTTTCTTAGATTTTTCTTCCAATGGGACCGTAACTACAGTCCTCTGAGTTTGTTAAAGTCTGATTTTTTTGAAGTCCATTGTCCTTATTCTGCTGGTCTCACGCCATTCTTTCCCTGGACTCCTGAAATCTATCATTTCACGATTACTTTCACCCTAATTGCCTATTCCTCCGTGGTGGTCAGAATCATGTCTAAATGGCAGTTCCCCTGGTTACTTCTTCCACTCTCTGAAACAAAGGGTTGTTCCTAATACATTCCAAGAATTTATTGGAAATTTTGTGTTTTGCCATATTACTGTTCCAGGAGCTACCTGGGTAATTAAAGTGCCTCATTACTATCTGGTCTTGAGTTTTGAATATTTCTGTTTGTTGTAAAAATGCCTCATCTACCTCCTCTTCCTGATTTGGAGGTCTCTATTAGTCTATCCTATCATTTTACCATTTTTATCTTTTCCCAGAGACTTTCAACTGGTCTGCCTCTCACCTCCTTCTGGATCTCAGAACAAGTGTAGTCTTCTTGATGGATAATGCAACACCTCCTTCCTTTTTTATACTGCCTGTCCTTCCTGAAAAAATAGTACTCCTCTATACCAATATTCCCCGTCATGAGACTTAGCCCACCACATCTCTGTGATGCCAGTTAAGTCATAAATTAGCATATGGACAGATATGCCAGTTCTTCCTGTTTATTCACCATACTCCTTGTGTTTGTGTATAGACATCTAAGATGTTGAGCAGATTCCCCCGCTAATTTCCCTGCCATACTGATGGTGATGTATTCCAGTTAGTTCTCTGCTGATTTGATTACCTAATTCTTCATTAGCCAATACACATTAAAGGAAGTCCAGCATTTATTGTTATCATGTGGACTGTGGCAAAAAAGGGCTGACCGTTTCCTCTGAAACTGCAGTGCTACTTTGTGATGCATTGCTGGCATCAGGCATTATGACAGAGAAGACGTTTCTTTTACCCGTGCTTCCAGTCCCTTCTGGTCTCATTTGCTACATGACAATGGGCTCAAGCTTGAACATTTTACAGGAAGCAGTTTGAGTTAAAATTATCTCTAATTGTCTGATGTGCAAAGGATGTGATCCAATTGTTACACATCCATTTATTGTTAGCCTCTCAGGAAAACCAAAGGAAAGATGAATATTCAAATGATTGGATAGGTGGAATGGTACGGTGTGAGCTCTTCAGGGCAGAGAACATACCTGACTTTTATTATTGGCCATGTATATTTATGGTACTATATAAGTGGTAATGAGATTTTGATCCAATAGCGTGAGATACTGTTAACTTTAAATGAGAAAAGGATCCATATAGCAGTAGATTTTGTGTACTACTGAAGAACAGGTGCTATATAATTCCTGCAGAATATCATCCCTTCCTAGTGCTATCCGGATCTAATTCACCTCTGTGCCAGAAGACAAGACTTGATCTGTTTATGAATGAAGCAAGGCTTTAAGTTTGTTCTGTATTTGTGGAGATCTTGCCCTTTTAAAACATTTTCCCTATGGCTTTTACTGGCACCCGGTGGGGAAGCCTGAATGTGCTGTAGGGGCTGGCTAAATCCATGCAGAGTGGACTTGAACTTGTCAATGACTTAATCACCAGAAATTGTGTTTTCATATATATATGTATACATTATATGTGTCTGTGTGTGTGTATTTTTATATATGTTAACTTTAACTGTCTTTTTCTCCTCTCTGCTTTGCTAAGTAATAAATGATTATAACTAAACCTGAAACATGATGATCTAGTCTTGCACAAAGAAACCTGTTGACATTTTGAACCGTTTTGGTCACACTTTAATACTTAAATGACCTAATAAATTGATGAGGCTTTGAAGCACAGCAAGCTACTTTATATGCCCCATAGAAAAGCTTACTTCTTCTTTGAAGTAAGTAGTGTAGGCCTAATGATTTTATCATACTGCATCACAAGGAATTTTCTTTAGTTCTTTTCTCTCTTTAAGATCTCTTTGTGAAAGGAAATGGGGAAAGTTGCTTAATGATATCCATCTCTTAGAGGAAGCAATTTGGGTTTAAATTAGCTGTAATTGTTCATGTGCAAGAGATTTTTGGCCGCAGGGTTGAACACATTAAAGTGACTTATTTTTCCCTGGGAGATCAGATAGAAATGAGAACCTCTGTATATGTAATGGGTTAATAGGCGTTTTAGTCTTAATGCAGTGATATACATTTCAGCATACAGTAAAAGTCACAAAAAGAAAATGAGTTCCAATTCAAAACAAATATATGCAAAGTACTTCAAGAAGATTGTAAATGAAATTCCTTGAAATTTGCTTACCAAATAATTTTCATCTACCTGGAAATTTAGAATGGAGAATACTTTTTAGTTGACTCTGTAATGTCTGTGTTTCTCTGGGATGCATACAATTATAGTGTATACATTTAAAAATACTATTCCACCTTTGTAACAGAATATTTAAATAACTTGTGTTAAAATTTTTATTCATTTATACTATATACATTGATTGTATACTCTTAACTAATGTGTATACGTTAGGTAATATTACAGCAATTCCATTTTCAGTTCCTTTGAAATATACTCAATGCTTCATAGTTTCCCATGCTTTATTGTAGATATATATTTTACTTTACTGGCAGGGCTGTTGCATTCTATTTGAATGATCTGGAGTCCCAGATGTGCTAAATACAGTCATATTTATTTTTGAAATGTAAAAACAGACTTTATCTGTTATCTAGAAATGAATTGTACTCCCTGTACTCAGTGAATTTCTAGAATACTAGGTGTATTAGGTACATAATAAAAATCAACAAGTTTTCATCAGATTCTCAACTCATTTTGGCACATAACATGCCACGTTAATGCTCATACACGAATATAATTTCTGTTGTCAATTTTATACAAAGGCATTCTTAATTTTTCATCAATCCTTTTTATTACATTGCACATATAGAATTGTATAAAGTTGTTCATAGCTATAGAAGTGCAAAAACTAGACAATGTAGAACTACCCTTCTAGAGAATCAATAATAATTACTGATTCCACTATATAGATAATTCTACATTAGTATTAATTAGGGCTATTGATTAATCGCAGTTAATTCATGCGATTAACTAAAAAAAAACTAACTGCGATTAAAAAGTTAATTGTGATTAATCGCACTTTTAAACAATTGAATACCAATTGAAATTTATTAAATATTTATGGATGTTTTTCTATATGTTCAAATATATTGATTTCTATTACATCACAGAATACAAAGTGTACAGTGCTTACTTTATATTATAATTTTTGATTTCAAATATTTGCACTGTAAAAATGATAAACAAAAGAAATAGTATTTTTCAATTCACCTCATACAAGTACTGTAGTACAATCTCTTTATTGTGAAAGTGTAACTAACAAATGTAATTTTTTTGTGTTACATAGCTGCACTCAAAAACAAAACAGTGTAAAACTTTCGAGCCTACAAGTCCACTCAGTCCTACTTCTTGTTCAGACAATTGCTAAGACAAACAAGTTTGTTTACATTTATGGGAGATACTGCTGCCTGCTTCTTATTTACAATGTCACCTGAAAGTGAGAACAGGCATTCGCATGGCACTTTTGTAGCTGGCGTTGCAATGTATTTACGTGCTAGATATGCTAAACGTTCATATGCCCCTTCATGCTTTGGCCACCATTCAGAGGACATGCTTCCGTGCTGGTGATGCTCGTTAAAAAAATAATGCGTTAATTAAATTTGTGACTGAACTCCTTGGGGGAGAATTGTATGTCTCCTGTTCTGTTTTGCCTGCATTCTGCCATATATTTCATGTTATAGGAGTTTCGGATGATGACCCAGCATATGTTCGTTTTAAGAACACTTTCACAGCAGATTTGACAAACGCAAAGAAGGTACCAATGTGAATTTCTAAAAATAGCTACAGCACTCAACCCAAGGTTTAAGAATCAGAAGTGCGGTCCAAAATCTGAGGGACGAGGTTTGGAGAATGCTTTCAGATGTCTTAAAAGAGCAACACTCCAATGTGGAAACTACAGAACCCAAACCACCAAAAAAGAAAATCAAGCTTCTTCTGGTGATATCTGACTCAGATGATGAACATGAAAATGTGTTGGTCCACTCTGCTTTGGATCGTTATCGAGCAGAACCTGTCGTCAGCATGGACACATATATTCTGGAATGGTGGTTGAAGCATGAAGGGACATATAAATCTTTAGCGCATCTGGCATGTAAATATCTTGTGATGCTGGCTACAACAGTGCCATGTGAAGACCTGTTCTCATTTTCAGGTGACATTGTAAACAAGATATGGGCAGCATTATCTTCTGCAAATTGTAACCAGATTTATTTGTCTGAGCAATTGGATGAAGTAGGACTGAGTGGACTTGTAGGGTCTAAAGTTTTACATTGTTTTATTTTTGAATGCAGTTATTTTTTGAACATAATTCTACATTTGTAAGTTCAACTTTCATTATAAAGAGATTGCATAAAGGTACTTGTATTAGGTGAATTGAAATATACTATTTATATTCGTTTTTACAGTGTAAATAAAAATAAATATAAAGTGAGCACTGTAGAGTTTGTATTCTGTGTTGTAATTTGAAAATGTAGAAAACATTCAAAAATATTTAAATAAATGGTATTCTATTATTGTTTAACAGTGTGATTAATCACAATTAATTTTTTTTAATCGCTTGACAGCCCTAGTATTAATACTCTACAGGTGTATAGTACCTTCCATATGTGCACGTTAAAGCACTTAACAAGCTGCACTGAACTATGCCTCACAACACTCATGCTAGGCAAGCTAAGATAGAGTTTGTGTTGAACTAGTGTCACACAGGCAGTGTTTGTTAGAGTGAGGAGTAGGGTGGTCAACTTTCTCATTTGTGAAAACTGGACACTGAGTGCCGGAACTTCCCCTGCTCTACCTCTTCCCCGAGGCCCCGCCCCTTGCTCCACCTCTTTCCTTTGAGGCCCCGACCCCTGCGTCTCTTCCCCCAGCTCGCTGCTCTCTCCACCACCCTCCCCCTGCCAGCTGAGCAGGGCTCTAGGGATTGAGGGGTGACTGGGGTAGGATGTTGGAGAGAGCCAGGCTCCAGGGGTGTGTAACTGGGGCCAGAAAGGGACAGGGAGAGCCAGGCATCAATGGTGAGGGGCGGTGACTGGGTCAGGGTGGGGGAGGGAGAGCCACACTGGGGTGGGGGGGTGACTGGGGCAGGGTGGGGGAGGGAGAGCCATACTGGGGTGGGGCAGGGCAGGGAGAGCTGCACTTGGGAGGTGGGGGAGCTGCATGTACCTCTTTCTACTGGAGCCGTTCCTTAGTGCTCCACTGCTCCTCCAGGCTCCAGCAGCAGCTGCTGCTCTTTCTACCCCCCCAGTGATGGAGGCCAGTTACTGCAGTTAACTGGACTTTTAGTGTCTGATCCACAGTGCTGACCAGATACTGCCAGGTTCCCTTTTAGACTGGACGCTTGGCAACTCCAGGAGTAGAACCCAGATCATCTGCCTCCCAACCAGTGCTTAAAAAAAAAAGGTGGTGGGAGGTTCTCATGGTCTTATAGTGAATTAGCATTTTTTACTTTATCCCTGATTTACACAATCTTCATTATTGTACTTCCGGTGAAGACCTAATGGTTAAGGTTGTTCATCTATGAACCAGACTTTTATAAGGCCTATACCTTGCTCATGAACCAGATTCACATAATTGTCTATGGCCATGCTAAAATGGGAAAAATACAAGCTTACTAAACGTGTTAGGAAAGATATATTGACCTTTAACACAGAGCCCATTGATTCCGCAAGTAATGTCTTAACTGCAACAGGCAGGAAGATATATAAATGTAATGTATCATCTCAGTGAGTAAGCAGCAGATATTAATTTTGCAGCTAAGAAATTTATGAAATATGACAGTCTGGATATGTTTTAAAATAAGAGATATTTCAGAGAGAAAAGAGGAAGGAATTTTCTCCTGGGTCAGACTCGCGGAGTCCCTGGCGTTTTTTCACCTTCCTCTGCAGCATGGGCCATGGGTCACTTGAAGATTTAAACTAGTGTGAATGGTGGATTCTCTATAACTTGAAGTCTTTAAGTCATGATTTGAGGACTTCAGTAACTCAGCCAGCGGTTAGGAGTTTATTATAGGAGTGGGTGGGTGAGGTTCTGTGGCCTGCAATGTACAGGAGGTCAGACTAGATGATCATGATGGTCCCGTCTGACCTTAAAGTGTATGAGTCTGAGTCTAACTTACAGCAGCTGAAACTATAAATGGTCTCAAAACCTAGGGGTATAATTATAACAGACTAAAAGCAGACAATCAAAATCATGCAGGTTGAAATCAGCTGAGATCAAACGTGCCACTGCTGCTAGGCTTGGATCTAACAGACTCTGGTTTGGTAGTGCATATCTTTTCTGTTATGTTCTGACTGACAGTTTTTTAATAAAGTCAGTCAAGCTTGGTTATCTGAAGTCTCTTTAATTATTAAGTAAATTTGAACCCATAAAATTATCAATTTTTGATTAATTGGTTATAAGGTCAAGTTGAGTTTTGCACTTAAAGAAGGGATTCAACAATTTTGTCTGAATAATATGGTGTATTCCCTTCATACATAAATACAGTAGATAGACAGTAGCTATGAGTAACTCAAGAGTATCAAACATTATGAGACTGTTGTTAATGAAATCTGAACATATTAAGTTTGTTTGGGTGCTTTAACTGTGCATTTCCACTACTTAATTTATTTAGATTTCTTTTAAATATAACCTTAGCTCTGAATTTCCTTGTTTTGTAATGCCTGATTTTTGAATATATGCAGCTAATGTATTCTGTTGACAAACCCCGACGTAGAACCCCTGTCTTCTTCTGGCTTTTGTTTCCCAACATACTGATTACTAGGGACTTTAAATCTAGAGCTGAATTTTCCAAGTAAACGTTTTTTTATGCTGGAAAATGCCATTTCATTGAAATCAAAACTGGTTGCAGAAACCTATCACTTTAGGTAAAAAGTTCATTGGGAAAGGTTTCTCAGGTCTCGGATGGAATTCAGTGAGAGAGAAAGAGAGAGACCCCCCCAGAATAGTTAATAGCTCTGCAGTTAGGTTACTCATGTGGGAGACCCAGGTTCAAGTCTCTGCTCTAAATCAGGCAGAGCAGGGACTTGAATCTGGGTGTCCCTTATCCTAGGTGAGTGGCCTAACCACTGGGCTCTTGGGTATCCTAGGGTTTCTCTCTGACTCTAGTTTTTCACAAAAAGAATTCAAAAGGTCTCAGTTTTTAAACTTAAACTTTAAAATTAAAACTGTGAAAAATTTTGAAATCTTTGAATATTTTGCAGGATGGGAAAACCATTTCTCACACAGCTGTATTTAAGGTACAGCTCATAATTCTGGGTTATGCAGAGATGTACTGCCCCAGGGAAAGTACTGGAAGACATTTTGTGTATATATGGTTAAGCTTACTCACTGTGGTGCATGGCTACTGCTCTACAAGCCAGTGCATAGTTGAGGTGGGAACTTAACTCCGTCTCCTCCTGGTCCTATTTGGAAATCTTTGCTAAGGCATATTAGAGGTGCCTGAGAGTGAAGTTCTTTCTTACACGTCTGGTAAAGTGTATAGAAGTCATTTTCCAACCCCAGCACACTTTGTAAGGTGTACGTATGCTGAGACCAGGGCAAAGATATTCTCCCACCTGGGATTCTACTGAAGTTGACAGGAGGGAATAAAGTGGAGCCCTCGTTTCTTCAGCCTTTGTTCACTCTATCACATCAGCAGGGAAAGTGGAAAGGACTCATATAGACCTCTTATCTCATTCTCTTTGCACCTTATGAGGTCAGCAGGACGTGGAAAAGGATCTCCAGGTTTTTCTGGTGGGTCTCAGCTTGCTCATTTTTTTCTAGCCAAGTAGTCAGGTTAAGGAGGAGACCAAAAGATTGTCCATGTGTTGGGCCTTCATGTCAGATGTCTTGTCTCCTAGTCCTCACCCATTAAGAGCCTCATCTCACTATACTCTCTAACTAGGGTAATGTTTTGAGATCTCTAAGACAGAATTCTCCTGTGCTTCTGTTCTTGAGATATTTTGCTGCTTGGTTCTTTGGTCTGTAAATGAATCTCAGGTACTGCTCCTTGTGGCTGTTTTGCAATTAAAGCTTCTTGTAGTGTTTCCCCACATACAAAGAAGATGATCAGTTTCTGTGTTGCAGGGCTACATTTAGAAGTGTTTTTTTTTGTTTAGAAGTCACTTTTGTCACATTCTAATTGTGATTTCATTAAGTGTAAAGAAAGCATGCCTGATATGCTTTAAGTTTTAACAGTATTCTAGTTTTTCCTGCACTGTGGCCTAAGTATATGGGTCTCAGATGGTACATTTTCATTCCTTTTCCTCAAATATACCTTTCTAAAGTGAATTTAATGGTTTTGAAAGGTGCCAGATGGATACAGTTCTATTCAGATCACCTGGTGCATTCCAATCAGTTATCACAAGTGCAGGAGAATTGGTTTGGGTCAGTTCTTGGGATGGAGAACTCCGTGGAAAAATACAGGGGATGCTGGGTGTAACATTGGTGATTCATTAGGTGACACTCTTCCCTTTCCCACTGAATCCATACTAATCTCCAAGTCTTAGCAGCAGTCTTCTGGATAAAACTTAAAAAACAAGGTCCCCAAACTGGTGGTTGTTAAAGTTCCCATGACACTTGTTTGTAATGATAGGTAGGGTGTTATCTCTCCAGTTTAAATAATTACATTCTACCTTCTTCAATTCCCCATCCAGCTTCAATTGGATATGGTATTATCCTTCAGTTTCCCCCCTTAAACTGTTTAGTATTTTGCTTTGAGAAATAGTTGCCACTTTCCACTCCCAAGATGTCTGTATTTAAAGTCGTGTGTGAAGTGCTAAATGCATCTATATATCATATACAGGACAGACTCTTCTTCTTCTTCTTTGTTTTACACCACTCAAAAATTGTAGGCACCTCACAGATTGCACAAGATTACTGTTTGGAAGAATTTACTATCTGATTTCACATATAATGCAATAAAGGGACAACAAAATAGTGATGTGGGACTGGAGATGAAAAGAGGTCGCAGGAATAAGACTGTTCAGTTACTTAATAGAGAATTGTGCATAGCATAGACTTTTAATCTGACTCTTTTAATAGACTCTTGCGGCACTAGGTCAAAAGTGGGCTTTGAACACAGCACGGGTGCTTTAGTAAATTTGATTGGAATGGGCATCCATTTTTATGCGGCAGAATGGAAGAAGGTTTGAGTCTGTATCTGTAATGGAACACAATATGAAACAGGTTACATGCATAGGCAGGGAGAGAGTTAATCAAGACTTTCAAGAGAAGTATAAGAAGCTTTAAATTTAATGTGGTTTGTGCAAAGGAAGCAATGGAGAGAAGGCAGGATGATTAAGGCACTAGATGGGAACTCATGAAACCTGGGTTCAATTCCACAGACTTGTGTGTCCTAGTTCTGCATGTATAAAATGGAGATAATGCTTTCCTAGTCAGTAAGAGTATTGTAGGGATAAATTGGTTAATGTGTGTGAGGTGTTTGGATAGTACTGTGATGAAGTATCCTAGTGATGTGGTCTGACAGCAGTGAGGGGTTATTAACCATTGGAACAAATTGCCAAGGGAAGTGGTGGTTTCTCCATTTTTTTGAAGTCTTCAAATCAAGATTGCTTGCTCTTCTGGTAGATATGTTTTAGGCTGACACAAGTTATTGGTTTCAGAGTAGCAGCCGTGTTAGTCTGTATTCGCAAAAAGAAAAGGAGTACTAGTGGCACCTTAGAGACTTACCAATTTATTTGAGCATAAGCTTTCGTGAGCTACAGCTCACTTTATCGGAATAAAGGAATAACTGGCAGAAATTCTATGGGCTGTGCTATACAGGAGGTAAGACTACATATACTACTTTTGGTAGCTGTGGGGGAGGGATGGCTCAGTGGTTTGAGCATTGGCCTGCTAAACCCAGGGTTGTGAGTTCAAACCTTGAGGGGGCCATTTAGGGATCTGGGGATTGGTCCTGCTTTGAGCAGGGGGTTGGACTAGATGACCTCCTAAGGTCCCTTCCAACTCTGATATTCTATGATGTAATGGTCCTTCTGGCCTTAAAATCTATGAATGTAAGGCAGTAAGTTCTGTTATTATCCACCTGAACTGGATTTGAACCAGCAAAATCATCATTAACAACTGAGTGCTAACCAGTCTCCTGTAACTTTATCTTGGGTTTTGTGGGAGAGCCTTAGAGCTGTCTTCATAGGTAAGTTTCAGTTGGAAACAGAATATACTCCAAAATTAATGTAACAAAGCAGAGGATTTTTCACCAGTTGTATCATAACAACTTAAGATGTTAGTTATTTACCATAACAGTCAAAAGGAAAAGGTTATAAATCCTTATATCTAAGCAATTTTATGATCAGAAAGCTAAATTTCTAAACAAATGGCCTGAATGTTGTCATACTATTGTTCTTTGTTACTATATTGTACTCAGTTAGCTCAGCTGTGCTTTTCCACTTAGTGGTAGAAATATCATATTTCCTAAAAGCTATTTTGACTCTCCTTTCACTGTATAGTGTGGAGAACTCTTAGGAGAAAATGCAGTATTTCTATATCTCTGTGCATCTGTGCTGAGCTGTTGTGGTGATGGGTTAAAGGCTTAATTTGGTATAGCTATGGCCCAGTTATTGGTCATTTTTGGTGGTAAGATAAGAGAAATATTCAATGAAAGAAAGATTTGAAAGTTTCTCTAACAAAGCTCAAGTATTTCCCTAAGAGTGGCTCTAAAAATGGATAAGGAGGCTGAGTCATTTATTCACAGAACAGGTACAATTTGTGTGCATTAGCACTGCAAGCTTCCACACACTGTCCTGAAAACATGCTCCTAAACTGACCTGGAGAACTCACCTCTAGAGGTGAAAGATAACCATTAAAGACCTGTTCTAATATTGATTTCAATAGGATGTTTGTTCTGTCAACTTCCTGCCTCAACAGGATTACTTTGTAATCACTGTGTTAATTAAATCAGCTCGAATACTGAATATTATAGAACAGGATGTGATTCCACTTGATATTCCATCACCTCACTCACAAGTTTCTTGCATACCAAGTATGATATGGCATGGGGCTTAAAACTAAGCTATTGGCATCTATTATGATTTCTTGTAGTTCGTCTATTTCATGAGGCTGATTAGTTTATTCGTTGGTGAATGGTATCAGTTTTTGCCATTCAGTAGAAGGCAGACCTTTCTATCCTCTTTATGATTCACACTGATTAAATAGAAACCTATACTCTTTCAAAAATATATAACAATATTTTCATTCTTGAATTAATATTATTTTCCTGTGAGCTTACACTTTATATGATTTGCATATTTCAGTGACTAGCAGTGAGGGATATGCACAGATATAAGAAGGGTTTGCCTAATATCTGAAGATAGTTGAAGAGTAAGAATGATAATTCACTTTACTGTGTTTATACAGATAGTTGCTTTATATATATATTTATTTAGTGGATCATCATAAGTAAGAGAAAACTGATTATTTTTATTGACTGTAGTTAATTTCTCTCAAACAATGGTAATTTTTAAATCAGATTTTAGATACGATGGCACTTGAAATCATAAGACATGAGAACTTTTTAGATATAGCAGTAAGTGGGTCGACTCTGCAAATCTAAATGTGATGTTTTTCACCAACTTTATCTATTGTCTTTAATGTTAGTGTTTCATCTGTTTAAATGTTTGTTTAACTTAAAAAGCCCTCATTTGAAGTTTTTATTAACAAACCTTCGCTGAAACAAAAATATCTAATCCTGTAAAGCAATAACTATTGTGGTGGCCAGAGATGGGAGGTCTGAAAACTCGTCTATTGTCAGTAGGAAAAATGTTTGGAAACCCAGTTACTACAAGGTTTATCACCTCTGCTAGATGCATTTCATTTTTTCATGCATTTCATTTTGTTCTGTTTTGAGGGTTTATGGTGGTAGTGCCAAACTATGCAAACATTTCCTGCCCTAATGCATGTAGTCTTTTTTTGATTCTCTCTTTGTTAATTACATGGAAAAACTTGGGGTCAGATAAAAATGAGCCAAGGTTAGGATGCTCCAGCTACACAACATTGAAAATGTCACTGTACTGTGGTGATATTGTTAAAAGAAAGGATATTAGACTTATTGAGTATTCTGTTCTGAAGATTTTAGCCAGATATTAACTTTTAAAGTGCAATCTGATGCTGTTACTTAAATGTTAGAGAGATAAAAAACACAAATTATCTGTATTGCTTTGTTTTTTAAGTGAGTAAATCTTTCTCGTCCATTCAAGTTAATGGTTAATGGCAGGTAGACATTATATAGATTATATTAGCACTTTTTGATCATGACTGCACACTTAACTATGCTCATGACATCAGGAGCGAACTTTGACAGGTGGATGCTAATACAGCTAGTAGTTCACTGGAGCAAAACATTCATTTCATAAGGATTATGATGGCCTTATTTAGCACTTTATTAGGCAGCGCATCATTGCTTTAGGTAACACAAACAATAACAGGCAGATGTGCTGTTTGAATATTAACGAACTGTTAAATAGGTAGATTTCAAAAAGGAAATTCTGTAAATTCTGAACACAGTCCTGTCAGGAGACTAAATGGATTAGAAAGATATATTAAGTTTGTACTGTAACTGAATACTGATGTCTTGATTGTACATGTATTAGTACTGAAAACTCAGCAAAACTAAGGAAGAAAGGTGATTATGGTAAATGTTTAATGTGATTTTTTTTTTTAAATCTGTTTTCACAGAAAGCTCTGAAATGATTGACTTCTTGGCAGTTACTTGCACAAAGAATAAATATGAACAGACAGCATGGAATACTTAGAGCAGTGGTTCTCAAACTTCATTGCACCGTGACCCCCTTCTGACAACAAAAATTACTACATGATCCCCTGATGGGGGACTGAAGTCTGAGCTTGCCCGAGCTCTCGGGCTTGGGCCCCGGGTGGTGGGGCTCGGGCTTGGGCCCCGGATCCCAGTAAGTCTAACACCAGCTCTGGCGACACCATTAAAACGGGGTCATGACCCACTCTGGGGTCCCGACCCAGAGTTTGAGAACCTCTGACTTAGAGCAAAACCACAAATACCTTATTTTCCATTATATTACAATATTTACATTGAATATCTTTTAAAGAGTAAATCTGTTTTTATAGTAGTGATATTATTGCTAAAGTTATTTCATTCTGACACTGCTTTCTAGGGTGAAATTGTACTTTACATTTTTCCCCCCTACTATTAATAATTTTGTTTCAAATCATGATAGGTCAGATCCTTCAATGTATTGTCTGTCTTATGCTCAATTTTCAGTGTATTCTGGCTATAAAGCTGGCTTAATTGGTGTAGGGAGGATGACCCTGGTGTAGGGATGATACTCTGATGTCATAGAATTGGCGAAGGGGTTTTTATGCCACTTACCCTCTCTGCTTATGTAGCAGACGAAAGAAGTCATAGCCAGAGGAAGAAGGGTGGCAAAGTTCTTGTACTATGCTGATTATCAACAGTTTTGGTCCCTTGTGTGATTGCTGCAGCCTCGCATAAGATACAGCATCCCTCACAACCAGAGCCGTCCCTAGAGGGGTGTGGGACCCGGGACCGAGTTTCTAATCTGCCGGGGGGTGCTCCCACCCCAGCTCTGCCCAGACCCTGCCCCCACTCCACCCCTTTCTCAAAGGCCCCACCCTCTCCCTGCCTCTTCCCTGCTTCTTCCCGCCCCCACCCTGCCTCTTCCCCACCCAGTTCCACTCCCTCCCCCGAGCATGCTGTGTCCTCGCTCCTCTCCCCTTCCCCCCCATGCCTCCTGAGGCCACAAAAAACAGCTGGTCTGCAGCAGGCAGTAGGTGCTGGGAGGGAGGGGGAGGCGCTAATCGGTGGGGCCTGCTGGTGGGCAGGAAGCACTAGGGGGAGGACAAGGTTCTGGTAGGGGGGCTCCTCCTCGTCCCGCCTGCCTGCCTATTGCCTCACCTCCCTGTCTGCGTGGGGCCCCCCAAAGCGCGGGGCTTGGGATGGTTGCCCCAATTCGCCATACCCAAGGGATGGCTCTGCTCATACTATTCTAACATATTTTAAGCCATTTGAATTCTCCATATAAAAGAAGCAGCAATATTGCTTTTGATGTCCCTCTTTTCCACGTACCCATGATAACCCCAGGCCATCTCTTGCCTGCTTGTGACCGTCTTACCCCAAGGCTCTGGAACCTGTCACCTTTTTTATAGTTTTGATGCTCTAAGGTCTTTGGTGACCCCCATACATGGACACTAGAGAACATGACAGAGGAAGAAAGCAACAAGAGAATAAATTCAAGAACTTGAACTAGGAGATGAAAGGAGAACTGGATGTTGAGGAAAGGGGAACAACTGTATTGTGCAGGACCAGGACCCTTGGATAAGCAAGTCCCTATGCTACAGCAGAAGTAACACAGCTTTATCCATTGGCATACAACATGTGGCTGAGGAATCAGTTGTGGAGCTCAAAGCTCTAAATCGTATCCCTCAAGAGCAACTATATTAAGAAGAAAAATTTATTTGATTATTATATACCCTGAACTGCACCCCAGGGGTGAAAGTAAAGTTAGAGGACTTACTGGTATGCTGGAGTCCTGACCAGGAGGTGTGGCCTCAACTGGAAGAGGTGTGGCCTTAACTGGAAGAGGCAGGGCCTTAAATCCCCGGGCCCTTTAAATCTTGATTTAAAAGGCCCGGGGCTCCAGCTGCGGTAGTGGTGGCTGGGAGCCCGGGGCCTTTAAATCACCCCCGAGCTACTAGCTGCAGAGGGGGCTCGGGGGCGATTTAAAGGGCCCAGGGCTCCAGCTGCCATTACCGCAGCGGAGTCCTGGGCCCTTTAAATCCCCTCCGGAGCCCTGCTGCCGCTACCACAGGGCTTCGGCAGCAGGGCTCTGGCAGAGATTTAAAGGCCCAGCGTGGTAGCAGTGGCTGGAGCTCTGGGGCCCTTTAAATCCTCACCAGAGCCCCGCCACTGCTACCCCAGGGCTCAGGCAGCAGGGCTCAGGCGGGGATATAAAGGGCTTGGGGCTCTGGCAGCTGCTACCACCCCGGCCCTTTAAATCCCCTCTGGAGCCCCACCGCTGATACCCCAGGGCTCGGGCAGCAGGGCTCCGGTGGGATTTAAAGGGATGGGATGGTAGCGGCAGCTGGAGCTCCGGGGCCCTTTAAATCCCCGCCGGAGACCCGCTGCCACTACCCTAGGGCTTTAAATTGCCATCTGGGAAAGCCGGTCCTGGTACAGCGCACCGGCTCTTACCGGTATGCTGTGCCGGGGCGTACTGGCTTACTTTCACATCTGCTGCATCCTCTAATTTTTAAACTGAATTGTTTGAATCAGCCTGTTGCTATGGGAAATAGTAGGGGGCACCATCTGCCAAATGCCTCCCACGGTTTCCTGTGTAACCCCAGGAGCAAATCTGGTGTGAGCTGGAAGCACTCTGAACAGCTGCTGTCCCTACTCTGCTGGACTGTGGGAGCCCACAAGAGAGTAGGATGTGAGCTAGCCTGGCTCTGCCCTGCCCCAGCCTAGGGGGAATGCCTAGCAAAGGATGGCTCCACTACCCCACTTACCCATTCAGGAGACCACGGTAAGAAGAGAATAAGAGAAGCTCAGAATTCTGTCTCTCTTCCCCAGTGCAAGTTAGAGCAGCCTAGGGCCTGCTGTAACTTGTGCCAGATAGCAGAAGTTCCCCAGGGACCATAAACCATTTGGAGGTGAACGGAGTTACGTAAGAATGGCCATACTGGGTCAGACCAAAGGTCCATCCAGCCCAGTATCCTGTCTACCGACAGTGGCCAATGCCACGTGCCCCAGAGGGAGTGAACCTAACAGGTAATGATCAAGTGATCTCTCTCCTGCCATCCATCTCCACCCTCTGACAAACAGAGGCTAGGGACACCTTTCCTTACCCATCCTGGCTAATAGCCATTAATGGACTTAACCTCCATGAATTTATCCAGTTCTCTTTTAAACCCTGTTATGGTCCTAGCCTTCACAACCTCCTCAGGCAAGGAGTTCCACAGGTTGACTGTGCACTGAATGAAGAAGAACTTCCTTTTATTTGTTTTAAACCTGCTGCCCATTAATTTCATTTGGTGGCCCCTAATTCTTATATTATGGGAACAAGTAAATAACTTTTCCTTATTCACTTTCTCCACACCACTCATGATTTTATATACTTCTATCATATCCCCCCTTAGTCTCCTCTTTTCCAAGCTGAAAAGTCCTAGCCTCTTTAATCTCTCCTCATATGGGACCCATTCTAAACCCCTAATCATTTTAGTTGCCCTTTTCTGAACCTTTTCTAATGCCAGTATATCTTTTTTGAGATGAGGGGACCACATCTGTATGCAGTATTCAAGATGTGGGCATACCATGGATTTATATAAGGACAAAAAGATATTCTCCATCTTATTTTCTGTCCCTTTTTTAATTATTCCTAATATCCCATTTGCTTTTTGACTGCTGCTGCACACTGCGTGGGCGTCTTCAGAGAACTATCCACGATGACTCCAAGATCTTTCTCCTGATTAGTTGTAGCTAAATTAGCCCCCATCATATTGTATGTATAATTGGGGTTATTTTTTCCAATGTGCGTTACTTTACATTTATCCACATTAAATTTCATTTGCCATTTTGTTGCCCAATTACTTAGTTTTGTGAGATCTTTTTGAAGTTCTTCACAGTCTGCTTTGGTCTTAACTATCTTGAGCAGTTTAGTATCATCTGCAAACTTTGCCACCTCACTGTTTACTCCTTTCTCCAGATCATTTATGAATAAGTTGAATAGGATTGGTCTAGGACTGACCCTTGGGGAACACCACTAGTTCCCCCTCTCTATTCTAAAATTTACCATTTATTCCTACCCTTTGTTCCTTGTCTTTTAACCAGTTCTCAATCCATGAAAGGATCTTCCCTCTTATCCCATGACA
Source organism: Natator depressus (assembly GCF_965152275.1). Taxonomy (NCBI): domain Eukaryota; kingdom Metazoa; phylum Chordata; order Testudines; family Cheloniidae; genus Natator; species Natator depressus. Next base: position 25,976,705 of record NC_134240.1, read on the forward strand.
ACTTAATTTACATAAGAGCCTTTGGTAAGGGACCTTGTCAAAGGCTTTCTGGAAATCTAAGTACACTATGTCCACTGGATCCCCCCTGTCCACATGTTTGTTGACCCCCCTCAAAGAACTCTAATGGATTAGTAAGACATGATCTCCCTTTACAGAAACCATATTGACTTTTGCGCAACAATTTATGTTCGTCTATGTATCTGACAATTTTATTCTTTACTATTGTTTCAACTGATTTGCCCAGTACTGACATTAGATTTACTGGTCTGTAATTGCCAGGATCACCTCTAGAGCCCTTCTTAAATATTGGCATTACATTAGCTATCTTCCAGTCGTTGGGTACAGTAGCTGATTTAAAGGACAGGTTAAAAACCATAGTTAATAGTTCCGCAATTTCACATTTGAGTTCTTTCAGAACTCTTGGGTGAATGCCATCTGGTCCTGGTGACTGTTAAGTTTCTCAATTAATTCCAAAACCTCCTCCAGTGACACTTCAATCTGTGACAATTCCTCAGATTTGTCACCTACAAAAGACAGCTCAGGTTTGGGAATCTCCCTAACATCCTCAGCCATGAAGACTGAAGCAAAGAATTAATTTAGTTTCTCTGCGATGACTTTATTGTCTTTAAGTGCTCCTTTTGTATCTCGATCGTCCAGGGGCACCACTGGTTGTTTAGCAGGCTTCCTGCTTCTGATGTACTTAAAAAACATTTTGTTATTACCTTTTGAGTTTTTGGCTAGCAGTTCTTCAGACTCCTTTTTGGCTTTTCTTATTACATTTTTACATTTAATTTGGCAGTGTTTATGCTCCTTTCTATTTACCTCACTAGGATTTGACTTCCACTTTTTAAAAGATGCCTTTTTATCTCTCACTGCTTCTTTTACATGGTTGTTAAGCCATGGTTGCTCTTTTTTAGTTCTTTTTACTGTGTTTTTTAATTTGAGGTATACATTTAAGTTGAGCCTCTATTACGGTGTCTTTGAAAAGTGTAATGTGAATTTGTCTAGCCTCAAAATACGGCCATTGGATCTTGTTATAGCTGTATCTGATAGGTTCAAGAGCCCTCTATTATCATTTTTCTGTTCCTCAGAAGCTCATGCTCAAATAAATTTGTTAGTCTCTAAGGTGCCACAAGTACTCCTTTTCTTTTTGCGGATACACACTAACACGACTGCTACTCTGAAACTTTTCTATCTGTGTAAGCTGAGTAATATAAAAACCCAGACAAAACAGTGCTCTTTCGTCTATTCAGGCAAGGAATAATACATGTGGAGCAAAGGCTGTCTTTCTGAAGTAGATTTGCTACTTCAGGGTTTTACCCTGGTGAACAATGGTAGCTGAGTTGTGTGTAGCCTGAAGGCATTAGTAAATAAAAGCCTGAGTGGATTGGCTGGCACTGACATGTGGCAACAATTTTCTGAGTTTTCAGTTGCTGCAGGGAGGAATTACAATTGTGGTGCACAGTGAGCCATGAAAGTTGTGGTCTTATACTTGAGAAGAAACTGAACTAAACTACTACTGTGCATAATAACACCTAGATAAAAAAATAGCTTTGTTACAGCAGGATTTTTAAGAGACAAAATTAATGAGAAATTTATGAATTGAATTAATACCTTTAAATTAAAATGCAAAATACAAAACTTATGAGTTTGCTGGGTTTGTTTTTCTAGAAAAAAAATAAAGTATTATGATAATTTCAGAATTATTTAATTTCCTTGGGTAAATGGTCTATTTATACTTTTAGTCATTGAAGCAATTGAGATACTAGGAAACTGTTTATTCGGCTGAATCAGTGTTGTCTGTTAGCCATCTTGGGTATCGCTTCCTCCCCAGTATGTAAGTCCTTTTTCCTTCTTTTTCTGTAATCTTTAATTTATTGTAATAATAATTTAAATCTTAGTCCTTGAAACAAACAGTTGAAAGGAGCATTTCCTGTACAATGACATGTACGCTTTCTTTGTATACTGGTATTCTCTTAATTTGAATTGCATATTATATTTGCTCTGTCTGTCAAATTATTTCTATTTCTGTATATTTAATTTTTTAAAATGTAATTGCTAAAGAAATGGTACTTGCTATGCAGCATTATGTAATATAAATTTGCATAATTGCTAGGATTGCTGTCTGTCACGGGGAAAATAAGATTTAAAAAAGAAAGTCTTTGAATCTCTCCTCCTCTGTGGAACACCTTCCCAAACCTGTTCACCAGACCATTTCCCTCACCTAATTCAAAAACTTCCCAAACACCCACTTAGTCATTATATTTATGAGACGTGAGGTAGGAGGAGACAAGAAGGGAGGGAAAAGTTAATGGAATCGTCCAGACCTTTGGAATTAAATCCTCCATGTCTTCACTGATGTTATTTGATTTTATCTTTGTTATCCTTGTTTTTAATGTGATTTTTTTTTACTGTGTTACCTTGTCCATTCCATCAGCGCTTTTGTTTATTGAGGAACTGCACTTGTCATGTTGAACTGACATGGTGTATTCTTCGGGACAGAACTGTATCTTTATGTATTTTGGGAGACATGTAGCACCTAAACATTAAAAAATAATCATGGACATATTTACGTTTACAGTTATGTATCTCTTTTCATTGTTAAACATTATGTAATACAAACTACAAAGGGTAAAGTATTTAAAAAAGAGAATAAAGTCAATAGTTGTAAAGATGCAAGTTAAGTGTTCTTGAAGCCTTGATATTTGATGAGAGAATAATGAATGCAGTAATGGGAGAAGGGGAAGGGAAGCTGTGTTCAGTGATATAAAGTACAGGCTTGTTGAAGGAAGGAAGACCAAATGTTTTAGTCAGTCAGAGCAGAACACTCTATAGTTCAGGATTCCTTTTTCACTAGTTCTGAGGAACAGAAAAATGATAATAGAGGGCTCTTGAACCTATCAGATACAGCTATAACAAGATCCAATGGCCGTATTTTGAGGCTAGACAAATTCACATTACAAATAAGGTACGCATTTTTAATGGTGAGGGTAATCAACCATTGGGATAATTTACCCAAGGGTTGCAGTGAATTCTCCATCACTGAAAAATTAAAAATCAAGGTTAGATGTTTTTTTACAAGATATGCTCTAATTAAACAGGAATTCATTTGTTAAAAGTCTTATGGGCTGTGTTATACAGGAGATAATATTAGATTACCACAGTGGTCCCTTCTTGCCCTATAATCTACTAAAAATGTGTTGTAATAGTGGGCTAAAAAGGCATTTTGAATTCTGAGAGTATTTCATGTTTAAAAAAATTGGTATTTCCTGACTTTTTTAGGGTTTGAGTTTACAACCTTAATGTTCTTTTAACATATTTCTTAAAATATATAATTTCCTAGATTTTTAAAAAAGCAAACTGAAAAACCAGAAATTCCATTATGTGGAACCCTGTTAATCCTGACATTGGCCATCAGTACTGTTGAAACCTTTAGATTTAGAACACATATTTCTCCTACTTAAGAGAAGGGAGTAAGTGATAGCAGTAGTAAGCTGTTAACCTCTGTGTGGATCAGCCACTAGTGGAGGACGAGAAACACACTTTGCCAATGAGTTTTACAGCTATTTGCTAAACAGCTGTGCAATGTTGGGACACTCAGATCCTGGGGTTCTGTTACAGGTTCTGGAGGGGAGTGTTCTCTGTTGGATACAGAGCCTTATGCCCCAGGCTCTCTGAAGCTGATCTCCTTCGGCTTTTGTCCCCTAGTACAGTGGTTTCCAACACTTTTTAGTGAGGTGACTCACAAACTGCATTTTTATCTTTTTCTGCAACCCATCCAAGGTCCAAATTTGTGTGGGAGAGGGGGAAAAATCACAGGCCTACATCCTCCTCCTCGCCAAGGGGGCACCAGCCTCTCGCAGCAGCACTCTCCAACCCAGTACTACAACCCTAATCCTAGTCCAGTGCACCAGGGAGGTCATGCTTAGGAGAGCAAGCCCACTCCTCACTTGCAGCTTCTGTACCATGGGTCTGGGCCTGGCTTTCTGCTCCAGGTTTTGTGCTGGGAAAATCTGAGTGAGCGGCATTGTGACCTGGTGCATGAGACTGCAGCACCAATCAGGTTTAGCCTAGCTAAATTTTTGCGGACACTTTCCAGAAACACTCAGTTTGTAGTAGACACCTGGCAAGGAAATTCTAAGCCTGAATAGTTAATAATTGATAAAGTTATAAACAGAAAACAGGGTCTTATAGTGAAGAGGCCAGATTTGCAAAAGTGCTCTCCACCCAATAGCGAATCTAGCACAGTTTTGGATGCTGAATACTTTAGAATTTGTAGAGGCAGATTTTCAGATGATGGCTGCTTTAGTCCAAAATGCATAAAATGCCTTAACTTTTGAGTTCTTAACTTTGCAACTTTAATATTCTAGTAATGTAGTTTGTGTAATTTCCTAGATTTTTCCAAAAGCGAAGTGAAAAAACAGAAATTTCATCATATTGACACCCACATGGTTCATCAGCGGAGTTGGAACTTTGCTACTGCACAGACCTTTGCCACTTGAGCGAATGGAGTAATTGACAGCAGCAGTAGTAGTTGGGTTATCATTCTCGATGTATGTTGAGATTAGACACTTTGGCTGAGGGTTTCACTGATATTTGCTGACCGCTGAGGAATGGTGAAATTCAAGAATCTACATTCCAGGTTCCGGTAAGGAGTATGCTGTACTGGGCACATACGCTTCTGCCCGTTCCCCTCCTTCTCTGTCCACATCTTCTCTATTCCCCACACTGGTTTCTTGTTCCAGTTCTGTTATCTTCACCAAGTCAGTCCCAGTCTCCTTCCCCAGCAAGTCCTAGTCTCACTCCTGGACTCCCAGTTTTCCCTCCAAAACCCAGTCTCTGCTCAGCCATTACTGGTTCCATCACCCACCAACCTACAGCTCCTTATCCCCGTCTTCTTTCTCAGTCAAATCTAGTTCCTCACTCCCAGCTCCTCATCTGATTTGTCTCTGTCCTCTGCCTACATTCCCTGTCCCCATTGTCTCCCAGTTCCAATTTCCCTCCCCAGGCTCCTCATTCAGTCTGTGTTATGTCCTGTCTCAACCCCTCATCTCCTTGTCCAAGTCTCCTTGCCCAGCCAGTTCCAGTTCTCCCCCTACAAACCAGTTCCTCCTCAGATCTGTATCCATGCTTCTCTCACCTCCTTTTTCCCAAGCCAGTGCTTTAAGTGGTCTGAAGAAAAGTGTGTGTGTGTGTGTGGGGGGGGGGTCTATCATGATCCCAGCTGCAGTAAATTCTCATGCACTTGATACAGACAATTCACATTCTTTTATATATTACATAAACATTCACTGTTTAGCTCATGAAGCTATTTATACTTGTTTTTAAAGAAGGCAGCAGGTTTCATACAAATTCTTACAAAACAGTCTGGGAGTTTGGTGGCTAGGCCTCTGGTGCAGTGGTATTCAGTGGAGTTAGAGGTCTCTGATGATGCAGGGGTTGTGATGTAGTGAGATTCATTGGAGTAGGGGTTCTCGATGGGGGTGCAGTGAGATTCAGTAGGATTGGAGGTCTCTCTAGGGTAGGGTAGGGTGCTGAGGGTGCTGTGAGATTCAGTGGGGTTGATCTCTCTTGGTCTGGCGGTGCAAAGAGTCACTGGGATGGGGGGGTGTTCTCTGGAATTTGCAGGCTTTCTTTGGGGATGGTGATGCAGTGGGGTTGGGGGGGGTCTTTCTGGAGATTAGGGCCTGGGGGTACAGTAAGATTGTGTGGTCAGGGATCTTTCTGAGGCTAGTGCATGGGGTGCACAGTGACATTCAGCAGAGTTGGGGGTGTCTCTGGGGACTGGGGTTCAGCAACATTCGGTAGGGTTTGGGATCTTGGGTTTAGGTTCTGTGGGATTTGAGGGGGTCTCAAGGGATGAGGGCTGCAGTGAGATTCAGTGGGGTTGGAGATATCTTTGGGGATAAGGGTCTGGAAGTGCAGTGAGATTCAATGGAGATTGCGGTCATACTGGGGTTGTGTCTCTCTGGGGTAAAGTGCTGAGGATGCAGTGAAATTTGGAGGGTATTACACTGGGGGTGAAGTGACAGTGGGGGTGGAAAGTCTCTATTAGGCCCTGGGGCCTGGCTCTGAGTAAGGTGCTCCTGTCCTTCCCTTTTGGCCTTACTCTGAACATATCTCCCTATAAGGTACTGGGCAGACGGTGAGGAGAGTCCACGTTCCCAGCAGCTTCTTCTGGCCCTCCCCAGCTTGTAGGTTGCACCATCCCCACCCCCAAGCTGCTGCCTCTGCTCCACTCTCCCATGGACACAGCCCTCCTGTGTGTGTGTGTGAGAGAGAGAGAGAGAGGCAAGCAGGCAGCTGGGCCAATGAGTGGTCAATGGCTGTTTATGGGGGAGTGGAGCAGAGACCTGGGGACTGTATGAGGCAACAGAAGGAGCCTGGGCTGCTAGATGAGGCAGCAGTTCCAAAAGAAGCTCTGTTCCCAGTCTCCCCCACCCCTCAGCATCAAAAAAGTGTGTGATGTAGGGGGCGCCTCAAGCCACTGGTTCTCAGTCCAATCTCCTTCCCCAGAACTACCTCTTCCAGTCTGTTCCCCCTGCCCACACTACAGATCAGGCTCTTGTGCGTTCTGTATTCAAATCAGGCACCCTTCTCCTCCAGGCTACTTGGGTCCAGAATGGTGGATTACTGAGAAAACTTCACTCTACAGTATATACGGACACTGATCTGTAGTAAAAAGTTCCTTTACTGTGAGTCCATCCCATGTTTCTAATGTCAAACCTGTTACAGGAGAGCGACACACCAGTTTTGATCTAATTTTTCAATTTATCAAATAAATCACAACTGAATAAGCTGGCCCAAAATAAACTCAACTTCTGTTAAACTATATATAAACTAAAGGCACGGTTTGATCCTTGAATGCATGGATGTTATTGCGAAGTTGCCAGGAATTGGCAAAAATATTGAGTTCACTTTTACTTTTATATCTTATTAGGATGTTTTGAAAATTTTACAAAGCTGTGGTAAATAAAATAGTATGTATTTAATACTGCTTGTTAGTTTATGCTTGCAATTGGAGGGAAACAATTCACAGCAGTTTTCCTAACTATAACTGTAAACATAGCTAAGGTTATGTTGCCAAGTGCCACGCCGCAAATAAAGACAGATGTGTGGTCAAGCTGGCCTCAATTTTTATTAAATAACCAACTGAACCAAATAAGCTAACCTTAATCAGGCAGGAAATCCTGGCCAGACTTGACGCAGATTCATATACATTGGTAATGTACGCCGTTGCCCAAACCTGCAATGCCTGTGCCTCATGCCAAGGCACAGTGCACTGATCTGCCAAGGCCCACATCAACTGTTGATGGTCCCACTTGGGTTGGTGACCTATGACTTAGATGTAACAGGCCCTTTGAGGCCCCCTGCTGGAGGCGTTGTGGTCTTACCACACCTTACTCCAGGAAAGGAGCAGTGAAGATGGGTCCTCCAACCCTGCTTAGAAAGGCTGGAGGGAAGCAGCCAATCAGAGCTCAGCAGGCTAAGTTAAAAGGAGCTGTAGGGCCTGAGCAGTTCAGTTGCTGACTGGGACCAGAGGATTGAAGAAGGATTAAAAGGCTGTAAAACTCCACAGGTAAAGAGACTAGGGAGAAACTCTGCTCAAGCATGGATAGGACTCGAGAGCTTTCCAGGCATAGAAGCCTGGGAGAGAGAACCCTGATTAAAGAGGGGGCAGAGACTATTACAGGCTGTCCAGGCAAAGAGACCTGAGGGAAGACCCTGAGAAATCAGGACAAATGGGGAAACTCTCCAGGCAAGGAGGCCTACGAGAGACCTTGTTGGGAACACACAGGGAATCCAAGAAGGTGATGGGACAGAGCAGGGAATGCAGCAACAGCAACTATTAAAGCAGCAAGTGGCTGCTACTCATAGGGTTCCTGGGTTGGGACTTGGTGTAGGGCATAGGTCTGCGTCCTGCCACTGAGGAAGTGGCCGAAGCCCCAAGAAGGGAATAAGACTCAGTACTAAAAGCCTGAGAAAGGATTAGAATTTAAACAGGCCTAGAGATGGGGCTGAAGACCCTGAAGAGACCCAGCCATTTGTTGGACTGTGTTACCCTGGAAGGGGATCCATACATTTGATTGTGTGAGACTTGGCCGGAGGGCTGAGCTACTGAAGACCCACCTGACGAGGCCAAGAGCCAACAGGAGGTGCTCACAAGAAATGAGCATGCCCCATCATACTTGGTAATGGCCCAGTATAGTATTCTAAGTGCCTCTTCTGTTACAAAGGGTAACGCAGGTCCTCACACAAATAGTGAGAGGATGGCCATGTGATTCAGACTCTTACTGGGAGAATAATAGTGCATTCACAGATTGTTTAAAATACACAAGAATATTGTGTTATCACAAATTTTTAAATGACAGCTTTTCCATAACTGAAATCTCCCCTCCTCCTCCCCCCCCACCCTCCATGGATGAGACTAAGTAGTGTTTTAGATGTGGCCAGGGTGAACTAAAATTTTGTGAGAAATTGTGTGGGTAAATATCTGCAGCAAAAATGAAAATTTAGTAAAGCAATTGCTGAGCTGTAAGGATAGCCTGTATCAAAGTCCACTATCTCCTGAGTTTTTTGTTTATTATAATAATAATTAACAAATACTATTTCAGCACCTTTGACCGGAGGATCTCTGATTGGTTAATTTTAACATCATGCTATCCTTGTGCTATATTATCATTTCAGTTTTAAAACTGAGAAAATTGAAGTACAGTGTGTTTGGGACTTACCTAAGAGTCACACAGAAATTCTGCAGTGGAGCTGGGACCAGAACCTGACCTGATTTTTCAGATTGCAGCATAACCACAAGGCCCACCTCCTTTCACAATTGGTACATTTTTGCCCGCTTCTGCTGTATGTATAGTACACAAAATGTTGCTGTGCTGTACCTGTTATCACAGCATGCGTCAAATGTAACCAAACAGAACCTGAAAAGGACTTCTGCCACCTTCTTTGTTGGTTGTCCTTTCTGTATTTACTGCACACTGGTATCCATTTCACTTTATATAGGGTGATGTTCATTTCTTGTAGTGGAGGAATGTGCTGCTAATGCTTCCAGTGTCATCCTGGCCGGTATGAGGGGAGATTCACTCTTGAAGCAGGCAGGCAGTGATTCCATCTTTGCCTTACCTTGCAGAATATGCCAGGGGAAAGCAGCATTATGTTCTTGCATGGGCTACGTAGAAGCATCAAAAACAGAGGCTGCTGAGGGTCTATGCTAGCTTAATGTTGGCCCTCCAGCTGCTGTGAATAGCTCCTTCTAGAAAGTGCCACCTTTTTGGCATGTTCTCGTCCCCTACATGCTTCCTTTGTAGACTTTATGCTACTAAGGCCATATACCAGGACATGTTTATGCCAAGGTGGCCTCTCAAATAAATCTAGCCTTTAGCCTCTCTTGGCTTTTAGTGTGTTAGTAGCTGTTTTCATGATCTTTATTTTAATATCCTCATTCCCACTTTGTAGTAAAGGTGTGATACTTCCTTAACATGATGTGGGTCACAGTTGAAAAGGATCACGTGACCGGGTCAGTATCCTCTTATTCTAGTGGTACTATTACTTACCTCCCCTTCTTTCTTTTTTAAAAATCGGATTCAAATAAAACACATCAGCAAACAATAAGAGGCACAAATGAGTACTGCCAATTAATACATCACAAACAGTAAGGGCTAAGATAGAAGTCAGGGGACAGAGTGAACCCCTTGACAAATGTAATTACTCATTAATAGTGAGCCATTATCTATTATTAATTCAACTTAAATCCCATGGTGAACAGACTGCAGTTTACAATGTGTTACTTTTACTTTTATAAAATCTGAGTAATAGTCTACTAATAAAGAGGGAATCATTCCTGTTTAATTCAAACAGATCTTTTTCAATCTTGGACCAAGATCAAGCAGGAAAATTATTTCAATGATTAATAACTTTCTCTCTTTCTCCCCCTTGATACTTTGTGGTCAGAAAAACACCAAAGAGTGCAGCTCATTGGCCCTTTGCCCTACTCTCTGCTTGGTACCTCTCTCTACCACATGCATCTGGTCCACATTTTTCCCATTGCTGAGTTGAACACACCTCTAGAAGCAATTGGAGAAAGCTGAAACTTGGAGCCAGGGGGCTATTTGAGATTGAGGGCCCAGTCTGCTTGATAGTGGTTTGCCTCACAGTCCTGAGACATTGGCTAGACTAGCAGTTTCCCGGAGTATTTTTCAGAATGTGGCCCTGGTTAAGCTAATCAGAAGAACCTGTCTGGCAGGTGAGGAAGGGAGAGGGAGCATCCCTAGATGTTTGTAACTATCATGTTGGAGCAGTGGACAAGCACTCTAGATGGACAGTTGCTCAAAGAGAACATGAGAAGAAGCCAGACGTGTGGTTTAAAAGTTGCTACTGGCTACTCTGGCTTCAGACCCTGAGCTATAAAGTAAGGGGGACACAAATCTGGCAGATTCTTCACCCCCACCCCAATGCTGCTCTCCTCCAATCTCTGCAGGCTTCTCTAACTGCTGTAGTGACCCCCTATGTCTAAAGGAGGAATTCCTCCACAGTTTTAAAAGCTGGTTTATTTGGTTTTAAAATACAGTTAAAATGTTTAAAATTAAAACAAATCATCATTTAAAGTTTCAAATGAAGCAGATGAGAGGAAATCCAGGAGGAGGAGCTGTGATGTGGCAAACTGATAATTCAAGAAAATATAAATTCAAAACACATTTTATGACCCCAATAATACATTCCAGATTGTGCTTTATGGGATAATAATGGTACATCTCAAGTGCTAAAAGGTTACTCTGTCTTTGACTTGATGCCTCACAAAACATTTAAGGTGTGCCATTATTATATCTTAATGATAATCCTAGTAAGAGTTACTGTTGTCTACCTAATTTCTTACCTGAATGGGATTTAGACGTTTGATTTATATTGTAAACTACTATCAGAAAATCTACAACTGTCCTTTTCTTAGTTACATAAGGTGCTGTTTGTATCATAGGAAACTGAAAGCAAGAAAACACTATTCGCTGTGGTAAAGCTTTTAAAATGAGTGTGAGAGCATTTTTATACAAGTGATGAGAACCTCCTGGACATGATTGGTTTAAATTAGCTTGATTGCTTTTTATCTATTGCAGCTGCACTATTTAGCATAAAAATGCAAAACATCTAAAAATCATTTGCCTTGCAGCACAGTAGAAAGATGTTTTTGGTTAGTTTTAAGATGCTTCAAATGTTTGTTCTATACAGATTCTCTTAGAATGGATTCAGAACATATCTAGTTACAGAGCATTAGTATAGATATTGTAAACTTTGAGAAAATTAATTAAGGAAAATATGCTGCTTTATGAATTGCATATTTAGGATTTGGGTATTTTAGCTTTTAACTGTTACTAAGTTAAACAATTCAGAGAGATTTGTTGAAGTGGCATAATCAAGCATCTGCTGTTAAATACCAAAAGAAAAAGACTCCAGAATTTTTAATGTAATGCGCAATTAGTTTCACTTGGCTGAACAGTGACATGGTTGAAAGAAAAATCCAGAAGTCATGTAAGACTAAATTTCTGTCAAAATCAGAGGAGAGAATTTTAGACTAGTATTGTTGATTGTAACCCAACTTTGAAAACTAACCTGAGTAAAGCTGCTATGGTTTGATGGTTATATTCTATACAGTGAGTTTGTGTGTGTATAGAGTGTCTTGCTGTCCTTTCTGGATTTCTTCAGTACCGTGTTTTGGGGGCTGTACCACATGCAAAATCAAACTTGTGCCATTTTACACAAGGACCTGTTTTTCATCAGTGTAGTATTTGACTTGAATTCCAGGCAAGTGCTCCTATGCATTCTTTAGATGCTCAGTATTAGCTAATTCAGAGGAAACATATGCCTGTGCACACAAGAGTATGTGCCTGTGTGCACACAGAAACACACATGCTTTGTCAAGAATTGCTACAGAAATCATGTTAAAATTATTCTTGTTTTTATGTCAAATAACCAGAAATCAGCTATTCTTTATTATATGCTGTTATCTCAAATTGTGCTCTTTGAAATGTGGTTTTGATCCAAGATTCCCACATCAAGATCAAAACCTTTTATTATTCTTTGGATTAGTGTATCCTTAGTTCTTTGAGTGCTTGCCCATTCTAATGTGCTCACCCTGACCTAAGTATTACAGCATGCAAAACTTTGGCTCAGACCTCTCCAGGCATGGCTGGCATCCATATACCCACCAAGCCAACACCATCTGGACAGTCATCACAGTCCCCCTACTGATGATCGCCTCGCTGAACTGGTGGTTAGACCCGCAGACTGTGTGTGTAGGGGTCCCATTCTCAGGACCCCAACCTTTTAGCGTCTCTTGTAAGGGATGCTTTAGTGATGGACTTGGGGGCTCACTTGGGGTCCCTCAGAACTCAGGGCCTCCAGAAGAGCTCTCGCTACATATCAACATCTGAGAGTTCAGGGTGGTTTGTCTGGCTTGCCAGGCATTCCAACCCCATGTAGTGGGCAAGTGCATGTCAGTCCTTAGGTAACACAACAGCGATGTTTTGTATCAACAGGCAGGTGGAGAGTGCTCCTCTCATCTGTGCTGAGAAGCACTCTGCTTGTGGGAATTCTGCATAGCCCATTCGGTTCACGTTGAGGCCTTCTGTCTCCCAGGATCACAGAACAAGCTAGCAGATCACCTCAGCAGATCCTTCTTCAACCACCATGAGTGGTCTGTCCATTCAGACGTGAAAATCATCTCCCAGAAGTGGGAGACTTCCCAGATAGACCTGTTCATTACAAAGCACAACAGGAAGTGTTTCCAGTTCTGCTCCTTCCCGGGTTACAGCCTGGGGCCGCTTGCAGATGCCTTCCTCCTCTCTTGGACAGGTCATCTTTTCTATGCATTTCCTCCCATCCCTCTCATATGCAAGGTTTTGGTCAGAAGCGACAAGGCACGAGTCATCCTGATAGCCTCAGCCTGGCCACCTCAGCACTGGTTCATCACACTCCTAAATCTCAGTGGAAACGCCAGTCTGTCTACCTCTGTTTCCAGAGCTGATGTCTCAGGACCATGGCTGCCTTCGTCATCTTCACTTGGAGTCCCTTCGTCTCATGGCCCGGAAGCTCCATGGCTGAACTCTGTGGAGCTACCCTGCTCAGCGCCTGTTCGCGAAGTACTTTAAGGGAACAGGAAACCATCCACCAGAGCCACCTACCTGGCAAAGTGGAAAAGGTTCTTGATCTGGTCTACACAAAAACGCATTTCAGCTGTGCAGTCAACATTGTCATTCATTTTAGACTACTTAGTCCATCTGAAAGAGCAAGGGCTAATTGTGTTAACTATTAAGGTCCATCTGGCCACAATCTCAGCCTTCCACTCCTGGGTGAATGATCATTCTGTTTTCTCAAACTGTCTGCAGTCAGTTTCTTAAGGACCTTGAGAGACCGTACCCTCAGGTATGGCAACCAATCCCTCCCTGGGACCTCAACTTGGTCCTGTCAGTCTTGCCAACTCCTTTCAAACCTCTGGCAGCATGCTTGTTGCTCCATCTGTCATGGAAGGTAGCCTTCCTGGTGCCATTACTTTGGCCAGAAGGGTCTCAGAGATCCGGGCCCTCCCTTCAGAACCATCTCATACAATATTCTTCAAGGACAAGGTCCAATTGCATTCGCACGCGGCCTTCCTTCCAAAGTACAATTCCATAGTAACAAGGATATCTTCCTACTGATCTTCTACCTGAAATCACATGCCAACAGAGAGGAAATCACATGCCAACAGAGGCTCCACTTGCTGGATGTTAGATGCACTTCTTCATAGAAATGGCTAAATATTTTGGAAATTCACTCAGCTATTTGTAGTCATTGCAGACAGGATGAAAGGTCTTCCAGTCTCAGCCCAGAGAATTTCATTATGGATCACCTCCTGTATCTGCACATGCTATGACCTGAGCTCCTGCCCTGATGTCACGTTCCACAAGGGCCCAGGCATCTTCAGGAGAAATGGCACAAATTCCAATCCAGGACATTTGGAGAGCAGCTACGTGGTTTTCAGTTCACACTTTTGCGTCTCAGTACACCATTGCCCCACAGTCTTGAGATGATGCTGGATTTGGCCAAGCATTACTAGAATTAGCATGCCAGTAAATTCCAAACCCTCCACCTGCATAACTGCTTGGGAGTCACCCACATTGGAAAGGACATGAGCAAGCACTCGAAGAAAAAATGCTTAACTTTCCATAATTGTTTGTTTTTTCTTTGAGATGTGGTGTTCATGTTCATTCCACCCCATCCTCACCTCTCTGTTACAGTTAGCCAGTAAGGAGGAAGTGAGAGGGTAGCAGGTCGATGGGACTGTTTATACTAGTGCCATGGGTGTGCAATGCTAGTGGGTACCAGAGCCAATCTGATGGATACCACTGAGGGAAAAACCTTCTGGCGGTGGTGCTCAGGGCAACTACACACCTATATTCAGCAATACATCTTGAAGAGCAACAGTTATGGACAGTCAGTAACTGATTTTTGTTTCTAGGATGATGGTCCCAGTTTAAGTCTTTAGACAGCCATTTTGATTTAAGATAGTTAAAAATAGTAGAAGATCCAATAGACATGGATATTCAGTTTCCTTAACCAAACTTACGAGCAAGTGCTTCATAATGGAGTTGACTTCTGCTCTTTTATAATCCCCAGAAGGTAGTGTTCCTAGTAAACAGGTACAGCTTTTTGGCGAGTGACTAAAAATGACACATTTCTTACTCCTCGGGTTTCTTCCTTGTGTGTATTCAAAATCATGTGTATATATTCTGAATTTAGTGTCTAAAAATAAGTTCGATCAGTCTTGCTCCTGTGAGTCCAACAGAACCAATAGAGCTAGGAGTGCATGATCTAGATTATATTTCTTTTTGTGCATCAATAATAGAAGAGTTTAACTTTATATTACAGGGGAAATTAGTTACACCTGTGCAAACTTACTGAAGGTAAAGGGACTGCATAGGAGCCAATGAGGGCATATATACTTGAAGAGAAGAACCAAGCTTGACTTTCAGATCCTAGTGTAAACTTTCAGGACTGGCAGGGGAAAAAACATTTTAAAAAATGTGAATGGAGCACATATGAGATAGAAATCATAAGGATTGATAAGCCTGAATCCCCACAACTATTTTTACAGCACGACTTTTCATAGTAAACTATATAGATTTGGTTGTAAACTATATAAACTGTTTTTTTTTCTTTAACTACTTACTCTTCAAATTTCCTCTGTGTTCCTAGCTTCCACTTTAAATGTTACCAACCACAGTCTTTGTTCCTGGCTATAGACATTATTTTGACTGTATTTTTACTGTTGGAAGGATACTTTTAAGCTTAAATGATCTCTTGTGCTTTTCCATTTAACTGAACTTTATGAAATGTGTGCCACTACATATGAGTTGGCCCCATTCCATTCTTGGTTAGTGAAAGCCATTGGAGACTGCCTAGGACAGCTACAGACAGAAATGTTAGCAGCTCTTCAGCATGTCATCTTTAACCTCATCAAGGTCAGAAAGCAGCTTTTCTGTTTGTCTGAGATGATATGGTGCTACATATATGCCAATAAATGTAATTAAATTTGCATAGTGCAGGACCTTCTGCAGTTAATCTTTGGTAGACTTTATATTAAACTGCTTCTGTATGCTGGCATTATCCTGTTCTGTGAAATGTATCTGTATTTTCACAATCTTTTGAAGAGATTAGAAAAAGGAGCAGAACTTCACTCATGCGGAATAATCTACGTCTGGAAAAAAGATCACTTTCAGAATGTTTCAAAGAAAAAAAAACAGATGAGGAATGATACGTCTTTATTTTAGAATATTCTTAAATGGCAGATTTATAAGGCTCCCATGTTATTGTCAACTGTCAGAGGTTGGAGAATGAGTTTTGTTACTAAGGTTTTGTTTCCATCTCCCTGGGAAATCTGCTTTCACGTCACATCTAATTTTGTGGTTAAACAATTTACTCCCTTATTTATCAGTAGTATAAATAGTGATCAAAATACATCTATTCCCACTAAAGAAGAATATTAAGAACAATTAAGCAATAAATGTAGATGCACAGTTGGCACCTTTAAAAAGTGAACAGTTATTGCAATGCAGTATAAATACTTTGCTATATGATATATTCCAAATATAGGAAATGCAGTGGAAAAGTCCTGACCACGCTATAGTATTTGTTTTCTTTTAAAGGCATCCACAGTACCTAGGAAACGGCTTTTGCACTAGTCCAAAAAGATTTAATATCACAAGTAGATAGCTTAAGGAACCTGCTTTTAGTTTCAGGAGCTAAAGTCAGGGAAAGATGGGTCTTTTGGGGATATCCTGGTTAAATAAAAAGTAGAAATGCAAGGAGAACTTGACTATCTTATAAGTGAACAAAATAGTGACTCTAAGAGTTCACAGTTCTGTTGATAGCGTAAGAATGAGAATAGAATCTAGCTGCCTCTCCTGTAGTTGCATTGGCTAGCAAGAGTTAAAGTATTGAAAACTTATTTGTCACTAAATTAAGACTATGTTGTTTTGAATTCACAATAGGAGCAAATCACTTTAGTAAGAAGGAGCCATTTTTATTTAGACACTTTTCAGAGAACCACTACACTTCAAGATGCATAAAAATAGAATCAGCTGAATTAGACATTGCATCTTTTTATAATGGTCTTCTCTAAGCAGCATTCACTGGAAATTAATTTAGGATCTCTAGAAGCAGCAGCACCTTCATCTGACCAATAAAGATACAGAAGTCAGGTCTCCAGCTGTTGGAATACACAATGTTTCATTCTAAATCATACAAATATTGTTTCTGTTGCAATTAAAAATTAAATGTGAAAAATAGTGTTAGTACAACATTTAGTAGTTAATGGTAAACTAACATTGGTTAGTTTCAATTTCCTGACTTTTGGTAACTTTAACTATGCAACCTTAGGCCCAGATCCTGCATAAGGTTACTGTGCATGTGATTACACTCCGTGGTGAGCTGGAGCCGGTTCACACTGGTTTGTGCGAACCGGTTATTAAATTTTGAAGCTGGTTTAGAACCGGTTGTTAAAGGGGTGGGCAAACTCCGGTGGCCCACGGGACCATCCTGTCCGGCCCGCCTGAGCTCTCGGCTTGGAAGGCTCCCCTGAGAATCCCTTTTTAATTTTTACTCACCCTGTGGTGCTCCGGGTCTTTGGCGGCAGGTCCTTCAGTGCAGCCGAAGACCTGGAGCGACTGAAGGACCCGCCGCCGAAGTGTGGCCGAAGACCCGGAGCGTGTGAAGGAACTGGTTCTTCAGCTTTTGGCAGCTCATCACTGATTACACTTGTTAGTAATCTGACTTCAACAGGAATATTCATGTGCGTAAAGTTAAGCACATGTATGGGTATTTACAGGATTCGGGTCTTAATGTAGTAAACAGGTGTATTTTATGTCCAGGTTTTTAAAGGAAAAGGGGAAAAATGAGGGAAGGGGAGAGATACTTTGAAGTGGTATAAACAATTGAACCAGAGTAAGGCACAGCTGTGCCACTGTAAGGTACGCAGTGTAGCCGCTCTTTGTCGGCAGGAAATAAAACCACCCCCCAACACGGGGCGGTAGCTTTGTCGACGGGAGAGTGTCTCCCTCCGACAAAGTGCTGTCTACACTGGCGCTTTTTGTCGGTAAAACTTTTGTTGGTCTGGGGGTGTGTTCCCCCCCACCACCTTGATGGACTAAAGTTTTACAGACAGACGTGTAGTGTTGTAGACAGCCTAAATGCTGAAGGAGGTAAGCTTTTAAATTGCCATAAATACTTAGGCTGGTCTAAGTATTTAAATTACTTTACTTTAAAACTTTGCAGTGGCATAGTTTTAAAGATGAGTTAACCCTTAAGATACCATTAACAGTAAAAAGAAAAGGAGTACTTGTGGCACCTTAGAGACTAACCAATTTATTTGAGCATAAGCTTTCATGAGCTACAGCTCACTTCATCGGATGCATACTGTGGAAAGTACAGAAGATGTTTGTTTTTATACACACAAATCATGAAAAAATGGGTGTTTATCACTACAAAAGGTTCTCTCTCTCTCCCCCCACCCCACTCTCCTGCTGGTAATAGCTTATGTAAAGTGATCACTCTCCTTACAATGTGTATGATAATCACGGTGGGCCATTTCCAGCACAAATCCAGGTTTTCGCCCCCCCCCCGTCGCCCCCACACACACCCAAGAACACTATCCCGGATAATGTCACGGCTAACCTGGTGGCTGAACTTTGTGACTTTGTCCTTACCCATAACTATTTTACATTTGGGGACAATGTATACCTTCAAATCAGCAGCACTGCTATGGGTACCCGCATGGCCCCACAGTATGCCAACATTTTTATGGCTGACTTAGAACAACACTTCTTCAGCTCTCGTCCCCTAACGCCCCTACTCTACTTAAGCTATATTGATGACCTCTCCATCATCTGGACCCATGGAAAAGAAGCTCTTGAGGAATTCCACCATGATTTCAACAATTTCCATCCCACCATCAACCTCAGCCTGGTCCAGTCCACACAAGAGATCCACTTCCTGGACACTACAGTGCTAATAAGCGATGGTCACATCAACACCACCCTATACCGGAAACCTCCTGACCGCTATTCCTACCTACATGCCTCCAGCTTTCACCCTGACCACACCACACGATCCATTGTCTACAGCCAAGCTCTGCGATACAACCGCATTTGCTCCAACCCCTCAGACAGAGACAAACACCTACAAGATCTCTATCAAGAATTCTTACAACTACAATACCCACCTGCGGAAGTGAAGAAACAGACTGATAGAGCCAGAAGAGTTCCCAGAAGTCACCTACTACAGGACAGGCCTAACAAAGAAAATAACAGAACGCCACTAGCCGTCACCTTCAGCCCCCAACTAAAACCCCTCCAACACATTATTAAGGATCTACAACCTATCCTGAAGGATGACCCAACACTCTCACAAATCTTGGGAGACAGGCCAGTCCTTGCCTACAGACAGCCCTCCAACCTGAAGCAAATACTCACCAGCAACCACATACCACACAACAGAACCACTAACCCAAGAACCTATCCTTGCAACAAAGCCCGTTGCCAACTGTGCCCACATATCTATTCAGGGGACACCATCACAGGGCCTAATAACATCAGCCACACTATCAGAGGCTCGTTTACCTGCACATCTACCAATGTGATATATGCCATCATGTGCCAGCAATGCCCCTCTGCCATGTACATTGGTCAAACTGGACAGTCTCTACGTAAAAGAATAAATGGACACAAATCAGATGTCAAGAATTATAACATTCACAAACCAGTCGGAGAACACTTCAATCTCTCTGGTCACGCAATTACAGACATGAAAGTTGCGATATTACAACAGAAAAACTTCAAATCCAGACTCCAGCGAGAGACTGTTGAATTGGAATTCATTTGCAAATTGGATACAATTAACTTAGGTTACCTTGCATAATGACTTAGCCACTCCCAGGATCTATTCAAGCCTATTTCTCCTTGTTTTCCTAACACCCCCCTCCCCCCTCCCCCACTGTTCCTCAGACATTCTTGCTAAACCCTGGATTTGTGCTGGAAATGGCCCACCTTGATTATCGTACACATTGTAAGGAGAGTGATCACTTTAGATAAGCTTCAGAGTAACAGCCGTGTTAGTCTGTATTTGCAAAAAGAAAAGGAGTACTTGTGGCACCTTAGAGACTAACCAATGTATTTGAGCATAAGCATGAAGTGAGCTGTAGCTCATGAAAGCTTATGCTCAGATAAATTGGTTAGTCTCTAAGGTGCCACAAGTACTCCTTTTCTTTTTGCAAATACAGACTAACACAGCTGTAACTCTGAAACCTGTCATTAAGAGTTAAAGCAGCATTGCAGTGGCATAAACACCTAAGATGATGTAACATTTTACTGTCTTAAGTATTCAGGGCTACATAAGTGCTTAATCCATTTTAACATCACACTTACGAAAGGATGTATACATGTACAATGTTTTTCTCTAACACAGATTTAACTAAATTTTCTATGGTATGCATGCATTAATGTATACTCAGTTTATCATAGTTTACTCATTATTTCATCAGTGAGGCTGTATTCACTGAGGACCATTTACATGCCACATTTCAGAATTCAGGCATTTTGAAGTTATTTGTATGGAAAAAGTGTTAGGTTCTTTTCTCCATAAAGTGGAAAAACTTTATTTTTACCTTCACAGAGCTCAAAAATGGTTCTTGAGATTTTGTTCAAACTTCCCTCCAAAAGTCACCTTTGGGCAGACCAGGAAAAGGCACTCAGATATGGTGATATGTACTAATATAAGAACACAGATAATTAGAATGAAAAATTTCAGATCAAAAGGGGATTTTTTCAGAACTGCATGAATATGTGGAAAAAGTCACCAGTGACTGGTGAATCATTGGTACTACTTTGCAGATTAAACTATAATGTTCATTGTTAGATGAACATTCTAATAATCTATAGAACAGAGCAGGGCACTTTGTCAGGAGGTGCTAGGACCTTTGTTTTTCCATTAATATTTTGTAAGCCCTGGAAATGATCATAAAATACACATTTGCAGCAAGTCATGATAAAATGTTACTATCTTTCACCTGCAGTGTCAAATTTAAGCAAGATAGCAGTGTTACCATAACTTACCAGGAAGTAACATACCATACTTCCCCTTTTCAATCTGTAAGACACACATTGCCTTAATTATATTGTTCTATAATAATTAGTGAATAGGCTGATTTTTCATGAAGTATACTCCGCACTAATGCTCTTTCTGCAATATTACATTTTGATAGGTACTAACAAGATGCTTTACATGGCGATCTACTTTATACTAACCAGAAGCTACTATGAGTTATTTCAACTTCATCAAAAAAAATCAGGATATCCAAATACACATAGCAGAGGTTTTATCGCTTAATTTCCTATTTGTACACCCTTTTCCTGTTTTCTCACCTGAATACACAGTTGTCGGTTTACGGTAGCTGAGGATTTGGGCCACATATGTTCAACAATGCATTGGGGTGAAATCCTGGCCCCTCTGGGATTTTACCCTTCAAGTGAAATTTACCCTAGCATTCTGGGACTCAGGCAGTGCCCTTGGCCCTAGTTTTAGTCTTCATGTGGGCTTAGGGTTGCCAGCCCTCCAGGATTGTCCTAGAATTTCCAGGAATTAAAGATTAATCTTTAATTAAAGATTATGTCATGTGATGAAACCTCCAGGAATATGTCCAACCAAAACTGGCAACCCTATGTCAGCTTCAAATGGTGTGGAGTTGCATAGGCCATCTGGACAAGGGTGCATTTCACTGTTTCAGGGTTAATATTCAGAGTTTCACACACTATTCATAATAATGTTAACAGTGATTGGATTGCAAAATAATACTCTGCACATAACATTGAATATTCAATCTTATTATTTTTCACATTTATCTCTGGTTGCCCAGTAATAGAAATCATTAACACATGTATTGTTCCTTCCAACAGAGGCCTTCAAACATTAAGGGGCAAACAGGAGCAATCAATCACTGGACTTCTTTGGGGGTACTGCATCTCAGGGAGCTATATAGAGTTCTGTGGCTCCTACCCCTGGTCCAGTCATATTCTTTCAATACCCCTCCTCCTTCCTACTGTATTTGGGGCAATAGGCATATTCTTTACGCCCTCCCCTGTGTATCTGTGTAAGGTACCAGTCATCTGTCCCAAACTGTTTAAGCCTCATAATAGTCCTGTGTGAGAGAGATCTAAGTATTTCCATTTTATCTATTGGGGAAACTGAGATCTAGAGGGAACCTATTAAAGGGACACATAGTGAGCTAGGTTTCAGAGTAGCAGCCGTGTTAGTCTGTATTCACAAAAAGGTACTTGTGGCACCTTAGAGACTAACAAATTTATTTGAGCATAAGCTTTCGTGAGCTACAGCATCCGAGCTGTAGCTCACGAAAGCTTATGCTCAAATAAATTTGTTAGTCTCTAAGGTGCCACAAGTACTTCTTTTCTTATAGTGAGCTAGTGTCAGTTAGATCAGTCTCCTAATTGCCAATTCTGTGCTCTAACCACTAAAACTAATCTATAATAGGTTTTACACTACTTAACACTGAATGTTAATTTGAATTTGTAAACAGGAATTTCACCAGCCCTATATGAATTGGAAGAAAATGTAATTCCTATGAAGCAACATTAATATTCTGTCTGAGACTTCTTGTTAAGGCCTGCTTGCTTTTTTCTGTGTTATAACTTCTATAAGGTGCTTGTGGGGAGGAACTGTTCCTGAATCTATGGTTATTTTATCCATGTAAGCTTATTCATTGATATTTCATTCTCCAACACAATTCAGGGTATTTGATTCATCAGTCATCAGAGATGTAGTTACTAGACAGTTCCTCCTGCCCCTCAGCTCAGATAGCACTTCCTCTGAGATTATTGCTGTCGTTACTGGAAAATTCATGTGGTTCAGCTAGATAGGAAGTTGTCAACATTTTTTTTTTCTGCAAAAGCAATAATTACCTACACTTTGCAGAGTATACAGTATTCATCATATCTTCATATTACTGAGTATGTCTTGTTATATTTTACTGTCCTTTCCTTTACTTGTGTTGAATGCTATATAGACTCTTTTTTTTTGTGTAAATTCTGTTGGAAAACATCCACCATACAGATTAGATTAATGTCTGTCAAATTTAACATTAAGCAGTAGAACTTCTTTCCATCAAGCTGCCAAGGAGATACAGGTAATGGAGTAGCTGGAAGGTCAACAGATTACAATTCTATTGCATAGGGGTGAACTTATCAGAAGAATACAGTGAAATGCACAGTCACATAGTTCTTTTAGATGCCAACTCCTGAGCCTTCTGTGATCACAGTATGCTTCACCGGCTGAGCCCTGTTGTGGGAAGGTAATAACCAGTCAGGCATAAAGGCTCCCAATTTAAGGACAACCTGCCAAGTCCAGAATTGTCTGCACATGGCTCGGATCCTTCACACAAACCAGCATGCTGTTTGTAATTGGGTATGGGAGTCTGCTTCCAGCAGCAGAAATAAATGCATTCTTCCTCTTCCCCCCCTGCCCCCAAATGAGGTCCCCAAAACATCAGATAAAAAAGGATAATTCATTTTGGTTTGTTTTTATTGGCCTTCTGGATTTTGTGTCTTAGTGTGCACATTTATGTAAGGCATACACAAAAGGGAGTGCACAGTGACTGACTTTTTTGATCAACTCCCGACTGTGATCCTCAGAGGCAGCGTGAGCCATAAGTAGACGTACAAGTATAAGTGCAAGTACTTTCAACTCCTGTATTCGCTGCACTTGTCTGGTTCATGCATGGACAATTACCTAAATAGTATAAGCACATAGGTGGAAGAGAGAGAGCAACAATGAAAGAGTCTGAAAATGAAGTTTTCCTGATTGTTATGAGAACTTACTTCTCAAAAGGTGGTGTTGAAGATGATGAACTTTATTAAAGCAGTTTGTGGCAAACCAAAAAGGAAGACAGTTCATGGACAAAATAAGGCACGATCAAATTTCACCGAACACGTGCAGGTAAATAATTACATATTATTAATTGGATATAGTTCATTCAATTTTTTGCTAGCTATATTTTCATCTCAGCTGGACATATTTATCATTTTTTCAAGTGCTGTTTTCATAAGTTTCCTGAAGTAGTTGTGCACTAGGCCAGAAAAGGCCATCAATACTTGACTTTATTCCTTGACTTCTGCAAAGCTTTTGACACAGTCTCCCACAGTATTCTTGCCAGCAAGTTAAAGAAGTATGGGCTGGATGAATGGACGATAAGGTGGATAGAAAGCTGGCTAGATCATCGGGCTCAACGGGTAGTGATCAATGGTTCCATGTCTAGTTGGCAGCCAGTATCAAGTGGAGTGCCCCAAAGGTCGGTCCTGGGGCTGGTTTTGTTCAATATCTTCATTAATGATCTGGAGGATGGTGTGTACCCTCAGCAAGTTTGTAAACTGGGAGGAGAGGTAGATACGCTGGAGGGTAGGGATAGGATACAGAGGGACCTAGACAAATTAGAGGATTGGGCCAAAAGAAACCTGTTGAGGTTCAACAAGGACAAGTGCAGAGTCCTGCACTTAGGACGGAAGAATCCCATGCACCGCTACAGACTGGGAAACAAATGGCTAGGCAGCAGTTCTGCAGAAAAGGACTTAGGGGTTACAGTGGACGAGAAGCTGGATATGAGTCAACAGTGTGCCCTTCTTGCCAAGAAGGCCAATGACATTTTGGAATGTATGAGTAGGGGCATTGCCAGCAGATTGAGGGACATGATTCTTCCTCTCTATTCAACATTGGTGAGGCCTCATCTGGAGTACTGTGTCCAGTTTTGGGCCCCACACTACAAGAAGGATGTGCAAAAATTGGAAAGAGTCCAGCGGAGGGCAACAAAAATGATTAGGGGACTGGAACACATGACTTATGAGGAGAGGCTGAGGGAACTGGGATTATTTAGTCTGCGGAAGAGAAGAATGAGGGGGGATTTGATAGCTGCTTTCAACTACCTGAAAGGGGGTTCCAAAGAGGATGGATCTAGACCGTTCTCAGTGGTAGCAGATGACAGAACGAGGAGTAATGGTCTCAAGTTGCAGCGGGGGAGGTTTAGATTGGATATTAGGAAACACTTTTTCACTAGGAGGGTGGTGAAACACTGTAATGCGTTACATAGGGAGGTGGTGGAATCTCCTTCCTTAGATATTTTTAAGGTCAGGCTTGACAAAGCCCTGGCTGGGATGATTTAGTTGGGAATTAGTCCTGCTTTGAGCAGGGGGTTGGACTAGATGACCTCCTGAGGTCCCTTCCAACCCCGATATTCTATGATACCATATTTACTCTTTTTATGTTAGTAAAACACAGATACAAGCTGTATTTATGGTATGTTTTGTACATGAATTTAGTTTTTTGTTTTCCTTTTGTATTTGATCAGAACATTAATTAAAAGTTTATATATACATAGTAGCGCTGAATGAAATAGTTTTGTTGTTTTTCTAGTGCAGCAATGGGGAGAAATATTTGAAGATGACATGTAAAAGTATGGATTTTTGGATGCAAGTAAGCTAGTGATGACTTATTCACAGCATCTTCAGAAACCCCAGAATACAAGGGTCCCTGTTTGAATACTTTCCTGTAGCAATGATTCTGTGGTGGACCAGTGTCCATAGAAAAATTAGATACGTTAATACTAAATTTTGTTAGTGATATGCTGCCCTTGTTGGTTGGTGAAGGGAGTGGTTTTTGCACTTACTGTACTTCACAAAATTATTCACAAGGCCACTGTTATGTGTGCAGAAAACATTAAAAAGTCAATTAGTGGGACAGTACAACTCGGTTACTGAAAGAATTAAAAACAAACTGGCATCTGTGCCTTATGTTTGTACAACACACATGTGAACACATCAAGCAAGAAGCTCTAGTATTACCTGTCACTGCACTGACTCAGCTAACCTAACAAGAGTAGCAGCAGTCTTAGGCTTCCAACACATTGTTGGAACACATTTGTTAAACAAGATCGTTTCTCTGTTGACTGAGATCCACTCTCAGTTAGATCTGGACGCAACAAAAACATTGTCTGTGACAACATACCTATGATACCATTTTTTTTAAAAAGTCTTCAAGCTACTGGTAGGACCTGGAGTGCTAGAGGATGATGTTGATAAGCAAATGGAGGACAATGCTGGTAAGGAAGTAGACGCCCCAGATTCTGATATGCATATACCCAGCCATATTAGTATGGCTGAAGTTTTATCAAGTGATACTGCCGACTGTGCGTGTATATTTAACTTGCCACCACATATGACCTATTCCCTACTGCTTATTTACACTGACCAATCAGAAGTGAAGGGGCAGGGCTGCCACCGTACCTGGGTGGTGCAACAGCAGCACCAACAGAAAAAAACCCTGGCAGCCAGAACTCAGGGCCTGAAGCTCCCAAGACTGGAACAGTGGATTCTGGGGCCAACCAGAATCAAGGGCAGTTGGGAGGGATGTCATTATTTCCAAAAACCCCATTTATCATTTAAAACCCCTAGACTCAATTAAGTTGACCCCTGTGTCTCTGCTCAATGAATAGTCAACCTGTCGAGCTTGGTGCTAGGGTTGCCAACTTTCTGATTGCTCAAAACCGAACACCCAAGCCTGAGACCCTACCCTCTTCCTCTTTCTGGAGGCCCCGCCCCCACTCTCTAAATTTCCCCCTCCCTCGGTGGCTCGCTCTCCCCCACCCTCACGTTCACTGGGCTGGGACAGAGGGTTGGGGTGTGGGAGGAGGTGAGGGCTGTAACTGCGGGTGTCAGCTGTGGGGTGGGGCCAGAAATGAGGAGTTCAGGGTGCAGGAGGGGGCACAGGAGGGGATGAGGGGATTCAGGGTGTGGGAGGTAGCTCTGGGTTGGGTCAGGGGGTTGTGGTGCAGGGGGGGGTGAGGGCTCTGTGCTGGGTGTGCGGGCTCTGGGGATGATGGGTTTGGGTTGCAGGAGGGGGCTCTGGGTTTGAGGGAGGGCTCAGGGCTCTGGCAGGGGGTTGGGGCACAGGCTTAGCTCAGGCGGCTCCCGGTCAGAAGTGCAGCAGGGATAAGGTATGCTCCCTGCCTGTTCTGTCCTGGTACCACAGTGCACTCCAGAAGCTGCCAGCAGGTCCAGGTCCTAAGTGTGTGTGTGTGTGGGGGGGGGGGGGGGGCTAGGAGGCACAGAGTGCTGTTCTCAACCACAGGCCCTGCCCCACCCCCCCCAGCTCCCATTGGCTGGAAACCGGTCAATTGGAGTGCAGAGCTGGTTCTCAGGGCAGGGGAAGCGTGCAGAGCCCTGTGGTCCCCCACCCGCCACCAGCATAGGAGCTCGACCTGCTGGCTGCTTCCCAGCACAGCAGGGTGCCAGAAAGTCGGACAGGTAGGGACTAGCCTGCCTTAGCTGGGCAGCACCGCTGACTGGACTTTTAATGGCCTGATTGGCAGTGCTGACTGGAGCTGCCAGGGTCCCTTTTCAACTGGGTGTTCTGGGCAAAAACCGGACGCCTGGTCACCCTACTTGTTGCCAGGAGATGTTTTGAAAGCAAAAAGTATAACAGGGTTCAAAAAAGAAGTAGATAAGTTCCTGGAGGACAGGTGCACCAATGGCTATTAGCCAAGATGGTCAGGGATGCAACCCCAAACCCTGGGTGTCCCTAAAATTCTGACTACCAGAAACTGGGACTGGACAACAGGGGTGGAGTACTCTATGACAGGATACTGGGTTACTGCTGTATGTTTGTACTAACTGAGTGTGATGGGGTATACAAACCCCACACTGGGCAACAAGGGGTTAAGGGATTATTTTGGGCTCAGACAGCCCCACCCTGGCACACCTGCAGCAAATGTGCCATCTTCTGGAGAAATTAAAAATCAGGGAATCTGCTCATTTGGGTGGCAGAGCTGGAGGTGAGCAGATCTGCAGCCCATAGCGCAGCAGAGCAGAGCAGAGCAGAGGGAAGCCTAAAGGGGCTTTTCCTGAGGGAAGGGAGGACTCATATCAGAGAGGGAAGTATACCCGCCCATCTGTGGACTCTGGACATTGGTAACCCCCCCCTTACTTATTATGATTTGGACTTCCCCAACAGTGGAAAGCCTTTGAGGAGAGGAAAAGTCCCAGAGAAGACAGCCTTAAGCAGCTTGGTTGCCAGACTACTGGTAGCCCAAAGGGCCCTGGGTCAGAGCCTGATGGAGTGGGAGGGCCTGGGCTCTCCTCTCCACAACCCCCTTGGCAGTCAGGGGTTGCAGCCATGACCACTAGGCCATGCTCCCCAACCACACCCCAAGTGAGGGCTTTTACACTGAGATAATAAAGATTACTGTGTTTTTAAAGGATAGAATCCACATTTTGAAGCGTGTTACATTTACAAACTTTTCTCTGAAACCACGAGGGCTAGACACTTTTTCTTTAATTTAAAATTGAGATTCTCATGATGGGAGGAACTGGACTTCTAAGAAAAACACCAAATATCACTAGACTTGCAATTAAGTTGCAAGAATTGGCAACACCTGCAAATTAAAGACTGAGTCCTGCCCTTAACCTAAGGAGTACCATGAATCGAGGACCTATTGGTCCTAAGGTGGGCCACAGAGGCACTTATGAAGAGGGACAAGCAAGTGGACGCTATGATTCTTGGGGACCACGAGTGATTCACACACCGGGCTACAAATATAATGCTGTTACTGCTACTACTAGGTGCTTGTTTAACTTCTTTTTGGATAAGGCACTGAAAGGAAAAGTCATTGAGGAAATCATGTACACCTGTGGCTTTAATTAACCTCTGGCAACTGCCACTGGGCAAGCAACCTTTGATTAAGCCATTCAGAGCCTTCTAGCATGAGTGAGGGGACACAATAGACTAGCCCACTGCAGCTAGTCTCCATGACTTGTCAAAGCTTTAGGTTAAAGGCAAGTAACTACAATAGAAGTGACCAACTTAACACAGAACATAAAATAGTTTTTGTATAAGATGAGACTTCATGTTGAATAAGAGTTTTGTATTCCAGCAATAGATTTTCAATCTTAGGTCATGTGGGTCAGGTCTTCTGTAATTACTTATTCCTCAACAAGCAGCTGTTTCCTTGTGTGAGAACTTGACAATAAGCCCTAGCATAGTATCTTTTCTTTTTCTGGCTCAGCTCTCTTTTGGACAGATGAATACCACCATCCGTATCAGAGGCAGTAATTTTTGCTGGTGTTGAATTCAAGGGACATTTGTCAAATAGTTTAGGCTCATAATTTGAGTGTTGCTAAAACTTTGCCTCGTCTCTCCATATTACTCTGATTGTGCTGGTAGCACAAAACTCCACATATGCTCTATCATGAGCCAGACGTAAGAGCACCATTGCAGCTGCTCCCCATATCCTATTGCATGTTCCCCAAAATGCATTTTGGGTGTGAAGAACAGCCAATTGGGAACAGGCAATGTGGCTTTCAGTATATTCTCAAGATCTGTAGAACAGGGAAACCCCAAACTCTCAGCTGGGGCTGTCTTCTATATTGCTGCTGTGGTCCCCAAGCTGCTGTCAGGCAACCCTCCCATCACTCCCTCTTTTCTTGGAGCGATGCAGGGCCAAAACCAAAATTCAAGTTGCTACAAGCAGTAGATTAGGCACGTGTGATAGGCCTTAACCCCAACCCCATCACCTGCAAAGCTAGCGAATGCATGCAGGGAGATGCACTATTTGTGCCCCTTTCTTAATTAACATATAGAGGATACTGTCAAGACAAAAACAATGGGCTAACTCCTCGGAGTGGAGGTGCACCAAAGCTGTGTGTGGCACACTTTGTGATAGTGGGAGGGATAAAGGTGGGGAGGTGAATAGTTAATTGGCTCCTGGCAACAGTGGGTGGAGCTCAGTTGAGGGAGAAACTGCGGATAAGATTGAGAGAAGTTGACAGAAGCCCAGGGTTCTGGTAAAAGACAGCAATAACAGGAGCAGTGCAGGTTCCTGTAAGGGAAGCCTGGAGATCAGGTTTGTGCAAGAAAGGACTTAAGTAGCCCAAGGGGGCATAGGAATTATCCAGATTCATTTGGATTTGTTTGTGATACCCTGGAAGGGGTTTGAACTTTGTGACTTGCCTTGAGTGCTGAGCCAGAGAAGATCTACAATCAGAGGCAGGCAGCAAGCAGGAGGAACTGAAGTCAAATGTAGTGGCAACATCCCACACAGATGCAAGGGGGCACTCTAAGGATGAGTGAGCACCACCACAGCATGATTATCTGCTAGAATATTTTACATATAGAAACAGGAGAATGCTGCAGGCAACAAATACACCTACTCCTTAGCCAAACTAAAAAAAGCCTCATCTAGCTCCTATAGAATCAATTCCATTAAAGCTGGTTGAAAATTGGTCATTGAATTTTTTTCTGTTAAAAATGGCTTTTTCAATAAAACAATTTATTTTTCATGAGAGAGTACTTTAATTAAATATTTTTGGGTTTTCATTATGAAAACTCTACTAAAATTTAAAAAAACTACATTTTTTTTCACAGGGAAAACCAAATCATGTACTGACTAGTTCTAGTTTCCATGTGCTCTAGAAAGATGGAGATCATGTGTAGATAGCTCTGGGTTCTCCCTCATTCCTGAGGTGAGATGCTGATTAGCTGAACCTTCTCAGAAGTGACAGTTGGAATACAGATTTTTAAAATACTTTAACTGTTCATAATCCCAGGGATACAGGGACTTGCAGACTAGGAATTGTCATATTATTTCAGAAATATTGGGCAGATCCCAATTGACAGAAAGTTCCCTTTTTTGTTGGTAGAACTTAAAGTTTTCCTATCCAGGCTACTGAGATTTCCCTGGTGTGTGGAAACAGTAGCTGGCATAATACCTAGTTTTATATTTCTGGTTTCAGAGTAGCAGCCGTGTTAGTCTG
This sequence comes from Natator depressus, assembly GCF_965152275.1. Taxonomy (NCBI): domain Eukaryota; kingdom Metazoa; phylum Chordata; order Testudines; family Cheloniidae; genus Natator; species Natator depressus. The sequence goes on from NC_134240.1 coordinate 26,007,100, forward strand.
TATTCGCAAAAAGAAAAGGAGTACTTGTGGTACTTCATCCACTGAATACATCCGATGAAGTGAGCCGTAGCTCACGAAAGCTTATGCTCAAATAAATTTGTTAGTCTCTAAGGTGCCACAAGTACTCCTTTTCTTTTTATATTTCTGTTTGCTTTACACCATCCCTTCGTTGCCTATTCGTGTAACATATGTGATGGGTATGTCTCAAGTGCACTCTGCTCCTGTCAGCCAGTGCAATGACGCCACTAAAAGTCTGCACAACACAGGGAAGCCCTGAAGATACTCTGCTTGGCTACTCCTGGGATCAGGGGACAGAAAACCACCTTTATCCCTCCCACTACCACAAAGTGTGCCACATGCAGCTTTGGTTCACCTCCATTCTGAGGATTTAGCCCATTGTTTTTGTCTTGACTGTATCCTCTATATTTTAATTAAGAAAAGGGCACAAATAGTGCAATCTTAGTGGCTTTTTATTCTTGAAGTCTGATGATCATGAAAGCTTTTTTCCTGGACTCTCAAATTATATACTGTATTTGAATATATAAAATTACATTAAATATATTAAATAGATGTTTAAACTTCTAAGGTTTTGGTTTTTAGCTACCAGAGACTGCTGTAATAAATAATCTGTATTCTAATGTGTGCCAACAGTTACAATATTACGTATTTGGATACACCTCTAGGTTACAGGAGGAACCTAATATAGCTATAAGAAGAAACAGTGTTGTACCAGACAGAAATGTAAATAAGAGAAGTTACTACAAATCTCTTTTGGAAATGCATGTTTTTGTCCTTGTGCTTGGTTTTGACCCTGTTTAATTCAACATTGTATGGTTGGGTTTTTTTAACAGTTATGTTTTCCTTATTATTCAAGGACATATTTGTACATTTAGGTTTCACCTAAATTTTATTGACTATAATTTGTGTTCAGTCTTCTAATCTATTTATGTATTTTAGAAACTAGCCTGATTATAGCCAAATCAGCTTTGGAGGAAGTTTTATTCCTGTGCAAGTAAGCTGGGGAAAAGTGATTACTTATTTAACAATCTAATATCAGAACACTTGGATTGTGAGAAGATAAAATGAACAATTCACTTTCAGTAGCTTTAATTATTAAATCTCATGGTAGATTAACTGAAGACTTTCTGATGCATTACACTGCTCACTTATTAGGCCTGATGGGTTATGCCTTGCTCAAACTGGAACTTCCATTGACTTCACGGGATAATTTAATCAAGAGATAGTAGACTGTACCCCTTTATTGGGAGTGCTAACCTAAGTGAGGAATGCAGGATAGGCCTTTAATTAGCAAATACTAACATTATTTTAAAGTTTCAAAAAGGCTTTAATGTCCGTTGCTTACATGTCATGACTGCATTTTAGGCTTCTACATTTGTGCTACATGAACATGTTATAATGCAGTACCACTGCTGTCAATGAACTAGGAAGACAAGTGGTATTATACAGAAAACCAATTAGCCAACAGTTATGGGTTTACAATATTGACATATTTAAAGTGGTTTTTTTTTCCACTGCTACTGTGGAAAAAGTAAGATGTTTCCTCCACTGCTTCATCTACCCAACTATAAAATTGAATTTGGATGATTGTTTTCTAATATGTACAGGTTTTTTATGCTTTGTTCTTGCTTTAGTTTTTTCAGCCTCTTCTTTCAGTAAATGTCACTGGTGTCTATCTCTGAGAAAAATGGAGGTCTTGGCTCATCTAATGAATATACTTTACTGCTCTTAGGAGAAAATCCTGCCCCTTCCTTTGCAGGTGCAATGTTCCTCTTGGAAGCAGAAACTACTTTCCTGCAGAAGAAAGGGTGGGGTGGGACTGTGGATTTGGGCGCATTGCAGTGGCTGAGGTGTGCACTCCCTGAAAGCCATGGAGATAAGTTTACTGCATGCCCACGTGCACTGAGCAGGAGACAGGTTGAGGGTGAGGCTAGAGAATCCATTTCAATATAGGTTAGTGTAGCAGTGGCACTGCAAACTTCAGAGTGGCTCCACAGCTGCTTTACATCTGATGTTGTAGATGATTCCATCCTCAGTTGCCCTGCATGTACCCTGTACTTAAATTCTGATGACCTGGGTTCATTGATCAAGCAAAATTTTAGGGCCCCAGACCTTAACTAAGCCCTTAATGAACTGCCCAGACCTGAAAGGGGAGTGCTCAAACAAGGATGCCCAGAATAACAGGAAAGAGTACCTGCCTGAGGAGACTCAGTAGGATAAGACCTTTTTCATTAGGAAGACCTAATTAGACTTGGAGGATAAGAATATCCTCATAAGATCTGGAGACAAAAGAGCAATTTGTTTAGGTTTGGGCACCAAACAAAGACTGAAATTATGCAGGCAGACGCATTTATGCAACTTTATTTTGATACTAGTGTGTGTCAAAGTTTTTCCACACAAAGAAACCAAAGAAAATAAAGTGGGCTGGAAGAATACGAAGAAAAACGTAATGAAATAATTAGAAAAAAATTCTTGGAGACTTTGATGTAAGTGTTCCCATTTTTCCATTTGTAATACTTGAGTTCATAAAGGTGGATGAACAAATTAATGTTGGAGTAAAGTCTCCTAAGAAGTTTTAACACCAAATGTTAGTCATCCCTACAGACTGGGGGGAGAGGGGCGTGACTGTATCCTAGGAAACAGTCATTCTGAAAGGATTTAGGGATCATCGTTGAACAAATGGGGGTAGTGAGTAGGAGTAGGGAGATGACTTTTTCCTCTGTATGTGGATTTGGTGAGAATATCAGAAAACTGTGTCGAGTTCTGCTGTCCACATTTTAAAAAGGAAAGGCCACAGAAAAGAGCTACAGAATAAGATTCATGGACTAGAGAAAATGCCTTATAGTAATAAACTGGATGAGTTCAGTCTGTTTAGTTTATCAAAAAGAAGATTAGAGGTCATTTGATTATGGTGTGTAAGAACCTTCATGGGGAGAAAATACCAGGTACTAAAGGGATCTTCAGTCTCGTGGAGGAAGGCATAACAAGAAGCAATGGCTAGGAGTTAAAGCCAAAAAATTTCAAATTAGAAATGTCACATATTTATAGCAGTAGGAACGAATTGGAACAGATTACCAAGAGAAGTGGTGGATTCTCCATCTCTTGATGTCTTCAAGTCAAGACTGATGTATTTCTAGAAGATGCTTGAGCCAAACACAAGTAATTGGGCAACTGTGTGAATTACTATGGCCGGTGTTGTACGGCAGGTCAGGCTAGATGATCTAACCATTGTTGCCTTCCCCCTGGAACAGTGTGAGAAGGAGATTGTGACTTTGAGTCAGAGTCCCTCTCTCCTGACGTCCGCACTGCTCTGGCGAAGGACTAAACCTCGACATGACTATCTGTCACAATGTGTGCTCCCTGATGTGTCACATTATCCAGGATGCCTGGTATGATGGGGTGGAGTCAAAGCACTTTATACCACCTCTGCTCCCTTGCACAGGTGCTCGGGATGGCTGTAATCTGGTCCTTTATTTGGCAGACTCCTTACTCTTGACTAACACACAACTATGCTACAGTGTGTTGAAATTTCAGACATTCCTCTCTGATAATATTGGAAAGTCAACCAGGCATGACTGTTGATGATCTGGATGAGGTCAACACTAGGAAGTTCAATACATGCATGATCCTCAGTTCTTGTCTTACCTCATCTCTACAAGTCATTCTGAACCCAGTTAATTATGCTTCTTAACAAGGCCCTTTTTAAGCTTAAAATCCGGTGTCAGTGGGGTTCTTCATAAACTTGTTAAACTGCAACAAAGGTCAGTTAGAAAGGAGCTTTCCTGTCATACTCCCCTATGGTTGCAGAATCAGAGGACTGAACTTTTACAGCATCAGGCAGTCCTCCTTAGGTATGGTTATCCTTCTCCTTTTTTTGTGGAAGAATATGGACACATTCAGTAATATAGTGTTTTGAAATAGAAGATATATCTGTGGATAAGGAATACTTGGCTGAGGTCTTTCAGACACCCCCTGCACACTTCAATGGCCCCATGATAAGGGGCCTCATCCAATTCACTTCCCCCCCCCTTCCTAGTAAGCTGGGAGAAGGAGACTTCTTTGCCATCCTTTGATTTGAGAATTAAATTTCTCCTTTACAATCATTTGGGACTCTAAAGTTTTCTTCACAAACTGACATGCTAAGTTTTACTTCCTCCTCAAGCAAAATCTTGTCTTGTCGCTCCTCCTATAAAGAAGTAGATTTTGTGTGAGCTGCATGTGTTAAGCACCTCTTTATTCCCCTGGAGGGAAGTGAGCGTTAATATTCAAGTTAATATTCAAAACTCAGGTTGTCACACTGCTCATATGAATCATCATCAGCGCCTGGGTTAGAAATTTCCATTTAGATGATTTATAACATTAATACCACAATGGACTTGTAAAAGGAACTGTAATCCTTTTTAGTTTCATCAATCAGGAAGAAATCAGTGATGTCGGCAGTGAGTTTCCTCTTTGATGCCAAAATTTCCAGCAGAAATTATGGCATTTACAGTTTTTCTTGTAGAATCCAGGCACCTCTGCCGCATGCTTCCTGAACCTTCTGGAAAGCAGTGTTCATTGGGGCCACTTGCCCCTCCCACCCGCTCTGCATCCCAGAGGATTCTGTGGGTACGAAAGAGGGAGGGAGCCAGTCACCCCTTAGTTCCTTTCTAATCAGCAAATGTTCAGCAAGCTCAGATAGCACATAGTGTCCTCAGTACTTTACTTACAGTTTTTTCTTTTCTCTTTTTCTGTCCTTTTGAGGCAAATTTAAGTTTATAGTTAGCTGGGTTTTTCCTTTTAAAAGGTGAGAGGAGATGCCTGTACAGCCTGGGCTTTGTCTGGGTTTGCAAAAGTGGGCTGAATAGCCTACTGTTGATGGGGAGAAACTCTTGAGGCCCAGTCTGCTAAGTTGGCACTTGAATATATCTGGTGTCAACTTTGAAGATTGTCCTGCTGGAGGAGGTTTGGCTGCTTCTCACATCCCTGCACAAGGGAGGCATCTGACTGGCTACTGTCAAGGTCTCTGGGTCTATACAGGTTAACCTAGGTGATGTAGAGGTGTGCCTAAAGTGGCTATCTCACAGTTAGATCCAATTTACAACAGATCTGGATCTGCAAAACCCAGATCTGCCAGCCAGGCGTGTATCTGGGAGCTACAAAGCTCTGATCCACAAGAGAGCACAGATCCAGAGTTTAAAAAGTATACACACCCACTGTGCATGGATCTGTGGCTGATAAGTATGTCTTTGGATTCAGTGTCAAAGACTGAATCCAGATTCAGAAGTCAATATCAAGAACGGCCAAGCATAGTTATCAAGAAGGGATTGGATCTGTGCTTTTACTGTTGTCACTTGTCTAGTGGCTCTGTATCACTGAGGTCTCTGACCTGCCCAGATCAGTGGGTCCATTTCTGATACCATGATCTTTGCTGAACTACTTGCCTTACTGATTCTGTGCCGCGCTTAGTGGTGATATGAGCGAGCATCTCAGTGTGGAGACCCTCACAACCCTGCACAGGGGGCAATATTTTATAAGCTGCTGATCAGATTGTTGGATCCCTGTTATAGGATCATGTTTTCATGTTGTGCTTCCTATTTGGCCATTTTCAGATGCGCGCACACTTGATGCCCTGTTTGCTTGGGAGAAAGTTTTCCCTTTCTGATGCTCCATCTATCTGACCCTCCCCCTGTAGGCAAAAAGACGAGGATGGATCTTTTCTTAGACTCTTATTGTCAGAAATTGTAGATGCCAATTTACTTGGTTCCAGAATTGTCAGTTCCATTGGTTCTGGGTAGGAACAGTTAAGGTTCTTTTGGGCTCCCTGCTCAGACCTAAGGACTAATTAATCTTCCTAAGGCCAGGATTCCTTATGAGAATCAAGCTGTTGAGAATCTGAAAGGTCAAGAACTGATGACAGGATCAAAGGCTCCCTTTAAATGTAAGGGTACTATATCCATCTTGGTTCTATCAATTCTTAGGTTCATGGGTGTGAAGATTTTTTCCTATGCAGCCTCTGGAGGAGAAACAGGGTTCAGTGTCACAAGATCCATCTGATGCTCCAGAATGGACTGCCTGTTGTTTTCGGGATCTCTTTGAGTATGTCTACACTGCAATGTAAACCCAGAGTTTGAGCTCAGGCTCAAGCCTAACCCCTTTCTGTCTATGCACAAATTATGCTAATCCAGAGCTTGAACCCAGGGTCCCGGATGTAGTGGAGGGTCCGAGCCTGAGCCAAGCCAGGACCCAGGATTCAAGCCCTGTTGCTTTGCAATATAGATACAATCCCCCTGGACTCATTCTCTGGGAGTCCACCAAAGTACTCCACAATTCCAAAGGCTGACTTTTACTCCACTGGACAGTCAAATTTGTTGGATAGACAAGTTTTTCCACACTGCACCATGAACAAAGCGTATTTTGGGAGGGTGCTAGGAAGTCTACAATATGGGTGGTTGGATTTGGGCCTGCATAATATAGTGTAGATATGGAGCACTGGGTGGGAGCCTGTGTTCAACAATTTCTAATCTGGGGTTACAAATGAGTGCAGATACTCACCTCCTAGTTTAACAAACCCAGGATCTGATAACTTGAGTGCTACTAAACCTGGGCTTACATTGAAGTGTAGACATGCCCTTTGTAACACTCAAAGGCAAAAGAGAGAGAGCTGGAATCCTTTTTCTTCAGGGAATTAAAGGGCACATTGCCAAGGTTCCCTAGTTGGATTTAGAGCTGTATATTAGGGGCTGTGAGAACCACTCACTCTAGTTAATTCTCAATGAAGCCTCTGACTTCAAAATGTTTTAACCTCCTAAAATTGTAAAGGTAGCAGAGGTTTTTGCTCTTCTCTGATCTGCAGGAATCATGCTTTCTGGGAATCCCTTAAATCAATCTGGAGAAATACAACAGAACATTTTCAGGCAGCATCTGACTCCCTCGATTGACATCTAAAGCATCTAGCCTGTGTTTGAGGCACAGTCTTCTGAGACCCATTATGACAGATTATTGGGTACCCCCACTCTTTTCAAGAGGATGTTATCCAAGCTCTACTGTCTAAAGAACAATTAGAATATCATATTTTCCCCTTTTCTGAATAACTCAGCATAGCTAGGAATAGTGTTGTTAGGAGAATTACAGCTCGGTGACTGAGGCAAATTTACCATTAGCATTCACTTGAATTTAAAAATGAATTCATTTAATCTCTGCTTATACTCCTTTTGTGTTCACTTACCACCAATGTTTCAGTGATCGCGTTTACTTTCATGAATGTGTGTGTAAGTATCTGCAACGGAAGTGGTGTATTTTTACATAGAAAGGGACACTAGTTGACGCAGCAGGGGGAGAGAGTTACTTTGGGACAGCGGAAATTAAACGAGTCAGAAAAGGATCTGACTGCACCCCTCACAGCTAGTTCCACACATGCAATTACTTTGTAGGAAGGTGATGAGAGAAAATTAAATTTAAACTCTATACTCAGCCAGCAAATCTTACAGAAGCCTAGTTTTACTAGGAATAATGCCTTGGGCAAAATCTGTGTGACCCAAGAAGGCAAAGGCTTACAATTTTCTAAAATTCCCTAACATTAGGAGAATATATAACAGAAAACTGTTGTGCTAGCCTAATTATTCAGTAATGTCAAAAAGAGAGAAGATTAATTGTTTCAGCTTCTCGTAGTTATTGATTTACATCTTTTAAAATGCACTAATCAACACTCTCTTAGCACATGTACTTTTAAAAAAAACACCAAGAACATTTATGAAATGGCATAATGACAAGAAATGACTCTCTCAGACATCAACTTCCCCTCCAACTTAACCTCTCTCAACTTCCACCTCATGCAGGATGCATCTGTTCTCCCAAGGCTTTTATGGAGCAAAATACCTTGACAGTCCTTGAAATGAGCTTTGTTAGTAGAAGGGGAGAAGTAAATTCCAGAGTCAAGGATGAATCACTGAGAACTTCTGCTTTGAAATAATAAAAAATACTATTTCTCTATAGTAGCACCCATAACAAAGTAGTTATTTTCCATACATTCAAGAAAGAATGGTCCCTGCTCTCAGGAGCTCACAACCTGAGGAACAAGGAAGTACTGCATATCTTATGACAGATTCTGCTGTTAGATAATTTCTAGTCCTATTTCAAGACCAGGGAGGTAATTTAAGAATCCAACATATAATCTCCCTCATTTAGCAGAGTTAAGCCTGCAGTTATGGTCTCCACTGATTTGGTGGAACTAGAAACAAAAGAGAATTTCAGCTTTTATTGTATTTTTAAAAATAATTCTGTAGCCCTTCCCCTTGTAAATTAAGACTTGAAAATGTAGATCAGTCTCTACAGCTGAAAGAAATGAGCAGCTGGGCTCTACTTTTGCAGTATTTGGCTAGGGGTACTTGAATGGTCTCTCCACACATACATCTGATGCAACATGACACCGTTAAATTCTCATCTAGCTAATCCTTTCTGAAATAGTTAAACTGGCCTTCTGCATAGAATTGTGATAATTGTGGAGTAGATTTGGGGATCAAGGAGGGAGGGGGCCCCACCAATAATTAATTTGGTGGGCACATCCAAAAATTCTGAGATCAGCTGTGGTGTCTGTCACATCCTCATCCGAAGAGGCAGTAATAATATAGATATGTTTTGGGGGACTTTGCAAGAATCTGGGGAATGACTATTATATTAAATTGCTTCCTGTTGCATGGAATCCTGGAATACAGAAGAATAAACAGCCCTTTCTGTTAACAGATAAATATAACAGGCTGTGTGGAATGATAAATATATTTACAAGTTATGGATGGCCTCAAAACCAGCAAGCTACACACGGTGAGAGTTGGAAGTCTAATTTAAGAGACTACATATTTTGATATTATCCTACCTGTGTAGATGGGGATTATGCCAGAGCTTCTGTTTAGACTGCAGTGTATGTACACTGGGTTGAGACCGCATGAGTCATCAGGCTTTTTCCCAAAGTAGGGCATTCTGGGATAACTATGGGCCGCTTTTCTATACAAGGCCACAACAGTCCATGAAGTTCACTTCAGTGGGAATAAAGGTAACAGACAGAACAGAGAGTCTCTGAGCTGAGATTTGCAAAGTTCTGCTATGCTTGCATGGTTCAATCAGAGTGGTAGGGGGTAAAAATGGAGAGTCGTTTTGTACTCCAAGAAAGATTTCTTGTTTTGTATCTGTTTTGGTTTTGTTTTGGTTTTATAGGTTGGGTAAAACGTCCCAGATACTCTATTTGCTTTCCGTGCATTAGTAATGATTAATTTATCTATTGCCTGTTGAATAGTCAGGATATTTACCCTGCACCCCGGACTGTGAGATGTGAAGGGAAAAAGAGTTAAGAAAATAATTGTGTACCATGATGTTTATAACTTCGTACCACAGGAAAATGTGTGACCAATGATCTGCATGGTCACAAAGAGTGTGTCTGAAAAGCAGGGGAAAGAAATAAGGAACTTGCTTTGTGAGCCCTTTTGGAGAAGGTAGAGCACATCCAGGCAGCAAGTCACTGGAGTTGCATTGTGGGGAGCTTCGTCAATCATGTTTAATTTGTGTGTTTTGGACCAGATTATGGTAAGTTGGATGTGACAGAGCTGTTGTTGTACTTGAGTGGTGATTGTCCATGTGAGTGAGGGAGTGGTGCCTGGGTGCATTATGCTTGCATAATCCAGGAAGAGAGAGAATGGGCCAATTGTTGGCATAACTCCATTGAAGTCAGTGGATTTACACCATTTGAGAATTAGCACAATGCTTAAGGCACCCAGAAAGGTACACGCTCGTCAGTGGCTTCTGCAGCATCCTCTCCCCACTCTTATGCACAATGAGTGCAGGCCATCTCATTAAGCCTGACTCTTGGGAAGGAGGGCCTGGGGTTCCTTGTGGTAGCTCTAATTCGGCCCATTAATTTTTATTATGATTTTTTTCTCCATCTTGTAAATGTCACTATAAATACCCTATCAAATATAGACAAACCAGCTCCTTATTACACCTTTTAGAGAAAGTATCTCACTGCACACCACATTTACAATCATTGCCTAGTTTGCAATGTAAAATTACATACTGTCAATCAGAGAAATATTGACTGAAGATACAGTTCTAAAGGGCACAGATTAACAGCTATTAATTCATATTCTTTTAAAAGTATTTACATGAACGTTTGCAAAATTAATTATGTAACATTACATTATATGAAAATGGTCTCTTGGTATTTAATTATTGTTCCCCATTTCTCTTGTTAATATGCAATTGTATATACACTGAAGACATACTTTTCTATAGATATTCTGTTCCTTGTTCAAAATGAATTCTATGGGGAATCAAGCAGGAGTTCTGACTCAAGCATTTCTCTTTGGAGTAACTCGTGCTGTTCTTAGAGAGAGAAATATATTTAACTTGGTGATTTCGTATGTTGCACTCATGTAGTGACTCCCCACATCAGTGTGTCAGTTTCATATTTACTTAGACACATGTTGAAGACTGCCTATTACACTCTTCACAAAAATTAATGAATTAAGCCTCCACACAAGATGAGTAATATTTCTATTTTAAAGATGAGTCAACTGAAGCATAGAGGGTTGAACCAGATTTTCCAAAGTGACTTGCATGCAAGCAAAGTTTGACTTGCATGCGAGCAAACTCTCCTGCACATACTTATATTCTTGTGCAGATCCCTGGATATGTACATACAGTAGACTTTGTGTGAGTACATTTGGACAATTGAATAAACATGCCCTAGCAGGACAATGGAGACTCCCTGGAAAGTCTATTTATTTGCTAATGACTCTTCCCCACTACCCCCTATGAGACAAAGGAGTACAGCATGGCTGGGACATGAGGTCCCATACTGGGACTCATGACCAAAACTGTGCTTATAAACAGGAGGGCTTCTGTGTGTGCTCGAGCAGAGAAAGACCAGAATATGACTGAGCTGGCGGAGATGGGGTGCAGAAGAATCCTGAAGTTCCTGGAAAACACTGGCTAAGATGCAAAGGACATGGAGGGGTGAGGAAGCTGAGGCAGGATCTTGTGTACAGGTGTTTATTTTTCTATAGATCTGTATATCTCTTGTGCTTTCTCTGAGAGTAAAGTAAGTGTGTGTGTGTGTGTGTGTTTAGAAATTCCTTTGCAGTGTGCGTGTTGCTTTCTTACGCTGTCATGTAACTCCCAAAGAGGAAAATAGTAAACCAGAGAGTCCACAAGTTTGGTGGAATACTGGGAGCATTCAGCAGCTACTAGAGAGGCTTGGGAGAGCTGCCACTAATTTCAGGGCCTAGGTTATTGAACTGTGGGGTCCCCACTGCCAAAAGAGGTGTCAGACATGAGGTCTGCACCCGAAACCTATGCCAAGAGCCAGAGAGACATGGCTTAAATTGTGCCTAGCCTCAGCAAGTCCAGAGCATGTGGAACCCAAGGTTTGGGTCCAGTACAGCAGCCTGGGGAGCGCTCAGGAGTGGGAGTTCATCAGGGCCATAGGATCCCCAATTGCTGCTACTCAGAAAATGTAAATGTTAATTCCTTTGAAGTTTACCTCCACTAATATGGAATCTAGAGTCTGGCTTCCCAACGAGGGAGAAGGTCCCCGCTTGTGTCCTCAAGGGGATTCAGGTGGGAATTGTGAAATAAAGAGTTTGAAAGTAGTTAAAAGCTGAACCTTTGAGGAGACTGGGAGACCCCTGAGGGTCTGCAAAAAAACAGGCTGTATCAAGACTAAGTTGGGCCTTTCAAACTGCTTGAGGGAAATATAAAGCTTAGGTAAGACCGTATGCCTTTAAGCTCTTGTTATTTAACACTTTTACTCTGTTGGTTATGTTACTCTGGATAAACAAGTAATACTTTGGCTTGAACAAGCTGTGTTGTGTCACTGCATTTATCAACTGGTCACAGCTCCCGGAGAGAGCTCTCTATAGCAGGGGCCAAACGGTTGGATCTGCTGAGGAAAACACAGTTGATAAACAGGGGGGTCCTGTAGTATAGTAATCCAGTCTCAAAGCAGGATCATGTTCAATTCTGAAGAAGTGTAGGCCTGTCATTTGAAAGAGGTGCTCATGGAGAGAATGAGAAGTCAAAGATACAGCTTACCCCCTGAACCAGTATTCAGGCCCATTGCCTTTATAGAATAGGGATTTTATCTATTTCCAAGTCCTTTGTTTAGGTGCATTTTGCTGTTGTGACTAAATTAGCAACCTAATAAGTTTTCAGTAAAAGATTGGTATCCCAACTATTTATAATCATTGACCTCAACTATTTATAGTAAAATAATCTGAAAAAGCTGGCACTGTTGCCATTTTTTCTTGGTACTTGTTATATATAAATGTAGTTGATATCCATTGGTACCTTTTTACATTCTTAGTAAATTATATACAATTTTAGCATGAATCAGTTCAGTGCATTGACACAACTTTATGGAAGAGCATTGGGTGTGAGGAATTTAATTTCTATTTGTTTAAAAATAAAATCGGAAGGTTATTGGAGACAGGATTTTCAAAAGTTAAGTTACCAAGATTGATAGTTTTGTAAATTGGTTTTAAGTATTTTGAATTTACAACTATCATTATGTTGCAAAATAACATTGACTTTGGAATGACTTACTTCCTTTTGCAGTAATTCAGAAAATATTATGACAGCTATAGTTTTATAGTGAGCATAAAAATCAGTGAGGTAAGTTCAATGAGGTAAGGTTAGTGTTGGAAGTTTTATTAACAAAAAGTTTAAGTATTAACACATGAGTTACAATTCTCTTGTGTTTTCTGAAATTTGCTGGAACTGAACTGAACATTAAATTCTGAACTTTGGACAAGTCACTTAAAACCACCTAATTTTAGTGCTAGAAGTAGCCAAAAATGTAAATATTAATAAAATAGCTTCTTTTATACAGTTGGCTGCATTGTTAATCCACATATGATCAGAATTCCGTGCTGCAGATGATGTAAAGTCCAATCTACACTGTGTTTCAAACTGACTGAAGGAATGATTTTTATACTCGATTTAAACTCTCTTCCATCTAAGCCAATTTCTAATACTATTTGGCCACCCAACATTACTTCCATGGGGAGGGCATGATAACCAAGCAAATTTTGACCTAGAGGAGAATGACAGGAGGGTCAGCCTCCTCTGCAGCATGAAGAGCCTGCTGCCAAGTTGGGAACCTTCACTAGAGGAGGGGTCTAGCTAGAGTCTGCAGTGGCAGAATGGGAGTCATTCATGCAGTGTCCAACCATTGCCCCACTGAGAAACAAGCAGGGAATCACTGGAAGAGTTAATACATCCTGCCTATTACACTGAAAGGGGATTTCCCCTCCCTTGCCCTACAGGATGGAATTCATCTGGTGGGATTCCCATGAAGAGAACTTTGTGGAGTTTCCTTTTCTATATACATGCAGGGGACAGTTTGGCTATGTGTTTACAAACTGTGCTCTAGCCTAGATCTCAGGCTGCCCTCCCTCCCTAGGCGAAAACTGAGTTAACTGCCATACATCTCTCCCCCTTCTGCCAATATTCCTTAAGTATTTATTGTTTAAGTATTAAATGGAGGATACTAAATCAGATTACATCTCTAATCAATAAACAACTCTTTAAGATTAAAAAAATTGCTGAATTAAAAATTCAGCGAGGTCTGCAACTACAGAATTTAAACATAGCACTCAAAAAGTAAAATGAGTGCTTCAGGGACGCTGGCATATAGCAAAAGAGCTGAGTCAGCCTGTGTCATTTAAATTAGGAGGAATCTGTTGTGATACACACTTCCAGAAATACCTAGATATGCTATGACAATTAAGGGAGTGTTGATGAATCCTATAAAGCATATCAAAATATCTCAGTAGGAAGAATTTTTAACTTCTTGTAAATAAATTAAAAGTTTAATGCAAATATGGGTATTGAATGTATTTTTTTACATGATAAAATTCAAGCATTTACAACAGATCTTGATCCTGCATCTTCCTGTGTGAGGCAGATTGCTGTGCTCCTGTAGAGCCTTATGGAAGTCAGTGTATGTGTGTGTGTGGGGTGTGTGTGTCTATATGGGGCTAGGAGTCCACTCACATGCAGGAATTTATGGAACTGGAGCCATATATTATAAAACAGTATATGATACATTGTGATACAAATCTCTGGTGTTTACCTGTCACAAGGATCATGTCCTGGGTAACATGGATTAGGGAACTGCTGTGGAGAATGGGGCCATTTTAGCAGGCATAGTGCATAATTTTTTTGTTAAGAGGAAATCTTCACTTTAAAACATTTTAGGAACCTGTTTTTCTGAGATGATCCACCTGGGAAATGGTTAACCATCTCACCAACCCGTCAGGAATTCAGCATCTGAAAACTACCTGAGTAGTAATAAATGTATCCATTCTACATTTTCACATAGTTCCATATAGTAAAAGTATAATATTCAATTGCACAGGATTCAAGTATCTGCAATTTTGCAGTAGGGAAAAATTCTTCTTTTAAATGGGCGTGCATTCAAGTCCTGCCTTTTCTTTTGAGAAATGGATGTGCATTCAAGTCCACAATTTAAGTTTGTATTTGATACATTCTGTTTTGTAACACATGAATCTTTAAAAATATGACAGGCAAATATGGTGGGAATTTAGTTTTATTTTATGGTTAAATTTCATTTAAAATATAGGGCAGAATTTTAAAAGAGCATGAAAAACACCTTTTGTGCATGTACAACTCAGGTCTGTGTGTTTACAAGCAGATGAGCGCACACAAATTTCTGATGGGGGAGGGGGCATTTCTTAGTTTATCAGATGTGGCACCCCTTAAGGCTGCTGCACCAACTACCCATGTAATGAGTGGCAGCACAGAAGTGGAGCAGGATCTGCAGAGCTGGCACAGGAGGGGACAGAACAAGGGGAAGAATGGATAGAACCGTGGCTCTGTCCCCCTATGTGCTAAGTAGGGTTGCCAATAGTTCCTTACTACAAGGGACGTCCCGTAATTTTTCATCTCTGTACAACAAGATTGGGAGTTACTGAGTGCTGCAAAAAGAAGCAAGAAATACTCCTGGTGAATGTATTATTTACTATTTATTAATGATAATTAGTAATATCGGGAGGAGGGATGGGATGGGGTGCTAAGAAAACAGTCCCTTATTTTTTAAATACAATGTTGGCAACCTTCGTGATAAGTGTTGATATTCTGTGCCAAATAGAGACCCAGCTGAGTTTAGTCTCCCTTGCTCGCTAGAGCAATAGATGGACTGAGAGGGAGACTCTCACTGCCTTTTATTCAGTAGAGATCATTATCTCATGATCTAGTCAATAGCATTGGACTTGAAAAGTCAGGACTGTATTGTTAACACATTAAAAAGAAAAAATATAGCCAAACCTCTGTCTTAGCAAATATTTTTTAATTGTGGTGTTAAAATAAGTAATTCTTACCAGTGAAACACAGCATTGCTTCTGTACATTTTATTTCCTAGGAGAACTCGACAACCTTTAAAGCAGTTTCATAAACGATATATATAATATGGCATACAAGTTAAACATTTAACAATGAGGTTCTTCCAAAAATAGACATCACTAGTGGAACTGGACATGAGTAGAGGGTGTTGTCATGAAGACTAATAAAGTTTCACTTTTAATGTGACATTTTTTGCTGTTTACATGAACTTTTCCTTTTTTTTTTAAAGTATACCCTAGTATTGAAATGTTATAGAAGTGTTGCATATTGCCAGACCAAATGACAGGTTTTAATGTATTAAATTTATAAATTAAATTAATGTATTTAATGAAATAAGTAGGAGAAAAATAAGCTAGACAAAAAATAAAAAGCAGTCTACTTTGTACAGTGGTCTTTGAAAGGCGTTTGTGTATGAGGTATCTCATCTGATTTTGCTCTGTTTTTCTGGGAAGAGATAATGTTCTCTAAATTGCCAAGTTTTATTAGTAAGTGAACTGCCAAAGTTTGAAGGGGATGGGGGGAGTGAAGAGGGATTTTGAGTGAAAAAACAAAGAGAGGATTCTTGTGTACAAAAATTGCTTATATATATGCGCACATGCATCTGATGCTGTAATATGAGCTATGTTCCAGTTATTTTTTGATCATATTTAACATGCAGTTTGGCGGAAGAGGAAGAGGCAGACAGTTTTTCATAGCATGCTGCAGTAAGTTGTTTTTGTTTTTTTCTTCTCTCCCATGATTTTGTGATACCATTTTTAGGGAAGATAAAGATAATTTGTAACCTCGGAAAACCTACCTGGGTGTATACAATACACTCTTTTGCTCCTTAGCTTCTACAGAGCATGAAGATGATTTAACAGCTTTTGGTTTCACACCATTTGGAGGTTCAAATTTGACATATGAAATGTCATTCTTGCTTAGTACCAAGCTGATGATATACTCTAAAAGGTTGAATGCAGTTCAACTGAGATAGTTTAACTTTCTGAGAAATGCAAACATTTTGGCTCATGATTATTAAAGGCTGAGAGAAAAATTTAAAAGCAGGGGAAATGACTGATCAGCATGACCAATTTTCCTGCAAATGCCATATGTATGCCTGTGAATGGAAAATAAATCCATATTCGCAAGGCCCTACACAGTATGTGTGCCAACTCACTCTTCCCAACTGACTGCCCTTCTGAATAGGCTTGCGCAGAGCACTGATCACAGGGACTGACTGCTGCTGCCTCTGTGTGATACAGTGAGGATCACCTGCTGACCCTTTGGATATAGGCAGACAGCAGAGCATTAGGCATAGGACTACTCACCACTGGGAGAGTAAAGGAAAAGTCCTAGAGGTGTGGTAGAACACCTGACAGAATGTTATTTTTTCCCCCTTCCAGCCTTGGGAAGAAGGAGCAGCTAGTAACTTGAACTGCACCTCCTTCCCTGGAGAACAGGAGTGGAGAAAGCTTGAATGTGTGTGTTAAGTTCCAGCACACATCCCCTCACCATTTTCTTTTAGCTGCCAGAAGGGTGACGGGGATGTTATAGATGGCATGTAAATTGTGTACTTTATCTAATATTCTGCTTTAGATCTGCAGTGGATTTTCTGTCACCGGCAGGTTTTAATCTGAGCTCTCACATGTGCTTGTATGTAAAGTGCCTAGCATACATTTGGAGCTGTATTGATTAAAAACTGGTAATAAAACACACAGTTTCTGCACAAAGAAGAACAGGGGACATTGAACAGGAGGTTGGCAGGCAGATGTCACTGCATCAGTTATTCTTGGATCATGTTTTCAAGCTTTTATTTGCAACCATTAGAGATAGAAACTTATTTTTTTCAAAGTGAAAGCTTGAAATACTGTCATAATTACCTGATTCCAACAGCTGGGAATCTAGGCACAAGTTTATGTTTAAATCTATTCCTGCCTTGGGCCAGATCCTACCACTTATGGAAGAGTGTAATTAATCTCAATGAAAGAGCCTTTACATGGGGAATCATGATCTGCTCACTTTGCAGTGTACAAAACGCCTATGGGCCTGAACAGAACACATCACTGTGATAAGGTGCAAATATTCTGATGGACTTGAGCAAGAATTTAGCCATTACAGTTTTTAACAAGAAAAATAATACTTTTGGGGGTTTGGGTTTTACCTTAATAGTGTAGAAAGCCATAAAGTGTTCCTTACTATATCATGTGTGGAAGGGCAATTTGCAGTATCATAGTACATGTGCTAATCTAAATGTAATTGGACTGGCCTAGCAGTTAACCACCAAATCAGAGATGGAAGGAAGGAGGCGATGGGCCTATCCCCTTTAAATCTAGCCAAGAGAGCAGGCTGTCTGCAGAGGGAAGTGTGTGCTGCACCCCTTGAAGCAGCCATACTTCCACTGCATAAGTAGGAACTCTGAGAGGTACCAATTCTGATTTTCAGAGGTGCTGAGCAGCATTGGCTCCTGTTGACTTTGTGTGAAACTGCTAATGCTCAGCACTTCTGAGAATCAGCCTCATTACGCCTGTCTGAGGAGCAACGCGCTTAGAGCTCCTGCTGCAGTGATGCCTCTCATCCACTCAGTCACAGGCTAGTGCCTTAAAAAGGCACAATAGATTTGCTCAGGGCAACATAGCAGGTCTCCTGGGTTTTTTTGTTTTGTTTTAAATGTCACTTTGAGGCTTGCATTTTATGCTGGTGGACTGTAAGACCTATTACTGTTACGTTCTTATTCAAAATCTTCATAAAAAAGAAAAGAGAAAAAAATCCAATAAACTATAGTGTAAATCTTTTTCGCAGTGTATAGAAAAGCAATGAGCCATTTTAAGAGCAGGAAGAACACGCACCCTGAGATTCAATAGATCATCTAAATTGGTCCCAAACTGAATTTTAAAAATGGCTTTGCAAAGACTTTTGTTCAGAACAAATTTAGCATTACAAAACTCACAATATAAATCAAAATAAATCAGATTTCTTTGCAGATTATTTTGTACTCTAACAATGTGCAGTTTAACCACTAGAAATAAAGGTTGATTGATTAATATACATGACCCTTTCTGACTAGGCTTATTGCACTGCTTAAAAATGCCAAAATAACATTTTTCATTGTTACTTAGTGCTAGCTTTTTTATTGTGAATTAAATTTCTCGTATTTCAGTAAAATATTGATTTAACTCCAAATCCACCACTTTCTGGTGTTACAGATTTTATATTTGAAATTTTGGATTTGTAAATCTAAAATTTCTCCCTGCTGGAGGGAGAAGTGTTCTAGGACTACACTGCCATGTACTATAAACGTATAATAATGCCTTCTCTGAGTGGAACTTACTGCTTAACTTAGCCTGGTGAGATCCATTTAACACAGACACTGGATGATTTCAGGGATCAGCCATAGAGAGAAAAAAGGGTCCAAATTCTTTTACCTTCATTCAAGGAGTATTGCATGTGCCATTGGCTTTATTCTTTGTATCATGGTGTTTTAATCTGAATTCTCTAACTTCCAAGTAGTGATAATGTCAGTGTATTGGTGGACTACCTGCAGGCTCTCTCCACCCCAAAATCGCCTCTGCATGCTTTCCAAACTGTAGACAGAGACTGTCCTCCCTCTCCAGAGGACAAAAAGCAGACCCTGGAAGTAGGCATATAATGCCATTTTTGGCATCTCCTTTCCCATTCCAGGAGGGCCCCAGCTAAAAATTTGGGCCTAGTAGCCGTTCTTCTGGGAAAACAAACAGAAATACTTCAGTTAAGAGTAAATTGTTTTTATTTCTGTAACCCATGCTTGGCTTTGATGGGAGTTTGGGGTGTGCAAGGAATGTAGAATTGAATCCATTAAGCTTAGCTCTAACAGTGGTTTGGTTTTATTGATCTCCAGTGGCATTTAAAAAGGAGGAATTTCTGAAGAGGAACTTTTGAATGGATTTATGTTAGATGATCAAATTTTACGTTCAGCTAGTCTATCTTAATATTTTGTGGCTATAGATTTTTCTGCGAGCTATTTCATGATCGAATACGTGTATTATTTTTTAAAAATTAAACTTAATCACAAGAAGACTACAAAAAAACTGTTTTAGCTATTTTGAACTAAAAATAACAGAGTAGGGAAGAAAATGCCTTTATTCTCCTGGCCAAAACTTCCCCTCCCCATCTCTGCCGCTTGGTTTCTTCTCACTGCAGCATAGCTAGTTGCATTTCAGTGCAGCAGTATGCATATAGAGGGAGATGTGTTTCAAGTGATCATTCAAGGAACCAAGCGTGAATTGTAACTCCCATTTCAGTAATAATGGTTACAGTTAAGTGTGTATTAAAGTGCTTTGCTGAGTTAGGGCTTTGAGGATTTAATTGTTTTTTGTGTGTTTCATTTTAACAATATGATTGATAAAGAAAAAAAGTTAAACACCTGGGCTTATCTCCCTCCCCCACTCTTTGGTTTTTGCTTCAGTGCAACAAGCCCTTTCCATAACAATAATGCTTAGGGTAGAGAAAAAATTGAGATGTATTTAATGGGTATACTTTCCAATTCAGTTTATTTTCTGTTATTTCTCTTTTCCAGTTCTGCTTTATTTACTACACTGTCTATGCTACTTAAGCACCATCTTTTACTGCATTTTTCCAGCGGAGAGATGTTGCTTTTGTTCTTTCCATTTTTGCAGAAATGGAAAACTTATACATGAATGTTACTGAATGTCAAGCACAGCACAGCTTACACATTGTATTTTGGATTCTTATACTCTACAGATTTCAGAGTAGCAGCCGTGTTAGTCTGTATTCGCAAAAAGAAAAGGAGTACTTGTGGCACCTTAGACTAACAAATTTATTTGAGCATAAGCTTTTGTGAGCTACAGCTCACTTCATCGGATGTATTCAGTGGAAAATACAGTGGGGAGATTTATATACATAGAGAACATGAAACAATGGTCGTTACCATACACACTGTAAGGAGAGTGATCACTTAAGGTGAGCTATTACCAGCAGGAGAGTGGGGGGTGGTGGTGGTGGAACCTTTTGTAGTGATAATCAAGGTGGGCCATTTCCAGCAGCTGACAAGAACGTCTGAGGAATGGGTGGGGGGGATTAAACAAGGGGAAATAGTTTTACTTTGTATAATGACCCATCCACTCCCCGTCTCTATTCAAGCCTAAGTTAATTGTGTCCAGTTTGCAAATTAATTCCAATTCAGCAGTCTCTCATTGGAGTCTGTTTTTGAAGTTTTTTTTGTTTGAAGAATTGCAACTTTTAGGTCTGTAATCGAGTGACCAAAGAGATTGAAGCGTTCTCCAACTGGTTTTTGAATGTTATAATTGTTGACGTCTGATTTGTGTCCATTTATTCTTTTACACAGAGACTGTCCAGTTTGACCAATGTACGTGGCAGAGGGGCATTGCTGGCACATGATGGCATATATCACATTGGTGGATTTCCCCTTGTTTTATCCCACCCCCCCCCCACTGTTCCTCAGACGTTCTTGTCAGCTGCTGGAAATGGTCCACCTTGATTATCACTACAAAAGGTTCCCCCCGCCCCCGCTCTCCTGCTGGTAATAGCTCACCTTAAGTGATCACTCTCCTTACAGTGTGTATGGTAATGACCATTGTTTCATGTTCTCTATGTATATAAATCTTCTCACTGTATTTTCCACTGAATGCGTCCGTTGAAGTGAGCTGTAGCTCACGAAAGCTTATGCTTATGCTCAAATAAATTGGTTCGTCTCTAAGGTGCCACAAGTCCTCCTTTTCTTTATACTCTACAGTCATTCCAAGGTTGGATCTTTTCAATCTTAAATTATTCAGTGTTGGATCATTTAATTCTTTTGTTCCATGTACAATGCAGCATATTTAAATCCTATATTGTTACATTTTCCAGTATTAGTTATTATGGCCCTTATTCATTAAAGTGCTTAAGTGCTTTGCTTGGTTGGGATGGAATTTCTCACATATATTAACTTAATCGCATGCTTAAGTATTTTGCTGAATCTGGGCAATTATTATTATTTTAAAGAAGCTGTGACAAACTGTTTTACTTCAAATGCCTTTGATTATCATAAATCATAGCCCAATAAGAAAATTTCAAACACAGTAAAGCCTGATTGTTGATGGTATGGATAGTAACTATGTCAAGTTTGCATACTACATCTTAGTGCAGACGGTACGCTCATACAAAGAATGTCCTGTGGACCTCTTCCCCTCCCATTCACAATGGTGTAGCCCAACTCCTATTCCACTTGTTAACTATGCAATATCCCTGTGGCAACTACTGTAGAGCAGTTGTTTACATAGAAATGTCACATGAGAAAAGCATTAACATATTTTAACGGTGTAGTGCCATAATAATTTAGTCCTTTTTGAAAAAGTCACACTGTCTTTTTGCTCTTCATCCTCTTCCCATCTTTTCTGTCCCCTCTCTCCCCCTGGCATTGGCTTGTCTGCCACCCTGGCCCTCTTTCCTCTTTACAATTGTATGTACTTCCTGTCTGCTTTGTCCCAGTCTACAGTATATGTACTGCCCAGTGCCTGGTTCTCTACTTCCTGGGACATGCTGCCTAGCCACCTAGTCATCCCCTCCCATGCTTACCCTGGTTATGGTGCCTGGTTACTTTGCTCCCTTCTCCACTGGACATTCCTTTCCTGTTGATTATTCTGAATAATGCCTGTCAGCTTCAATCCAATTTGTGCCTGTGGTCCCTGAAGATGGCTTCATTTTTCCTCTCTTATTTCTGATGTAGACAGGTGGCCTTGCTTTCCCCCCTCTTTCTAATGCTTTTACAAATATCCAGACTCCTAACTGCTATGAAAAATCTAGCTTCCTGTAGAAACAGCTGTACACAAGTAGGAATCAGTATCACATGACCTACCAATTCTTTCCAGATCACCAACAAGTGCTCTGCTGACCATATTCTGACAACTGTTTTAATATGTATTTTTATCTTACTAATACATTCCACCAACAACCTATGTTAAAAGAACAGCAAAGTTGCATGGTTGTGTATTCAAAAAGCATAAAATGACACAGTTAAAGTTGAATATGTATTTTCCTGACTCTTGGGGTGCTTACTGGTTTAAATTTAACACTCTATTAATAATTTGGATGGAATTTCATAGTTTTGTTTTTGTTTTGTTTTTTTTACAAAGAAATACAAAAGAAAATCCATAATATAGAACAACTTGATTAGATAACCTCACAAGGACTTGAGGAAAGGACCTTTCTCCTTCAGATATGTTCAATTTTTATCTTACAAGATTTGCAGTGAATACAGGAAGTACTCTTATACTTCATTTATTGAGAGCCTTACAAGATGATGTACCTTGAAGAAGGTAAAGGCTCCTGTTGAAACCTCATTATTCAGTGGCACCTTCACTATTTCACTCTACAGATAAAGTACTCAGGTATTGCATAGGCTGGGTACCCTCCTTAGCTGTGTACTTCATGACTTCAGCAAGAAAACTCAAAGTAAAATGCACTGCATGTTCACAGTACTATTTTCGATGGACTATATGTTTATCAAATCAAAATGAACTTTCCTAGATCATTCATAAGCACCTCAATTTAATTAAGGCTGTTCTAATGTCAAATTTAACTTAGTACTCCAACCTTTACTGTTTTAGAGTTTTTAAACAAACAAAACACCACCACAACTCTAAAGGATAATGTTTTAATGAGAGTATATTTATTTCATTCTCTTAAAAAAACAAAAACACAAAAACAATTTTGGGCAGAGAAAATCTTAGCCCCAAAATTGAAGATTTCAGATGCAACAGAAAATGGGAGGTTAAAATGGAAAAGTTTATGTAACATTAACTATTATTCTTTCCTTAAAGTCTTTCTGTTTCATTTATTGACTACAGGTTGATGCCTTGAGATTACGACTGGAAGAAAAAGAAACATTTCTTAATAAAAAAACAAAACAACTGCAAGACCTCACAGAAGAGAAGGGAACCTTGGCTGGAGAGATTCGAGATATGAAAGACATGTTAGAAGTAAAGGAAAGAAAAATCAATGTCCTTCAGAAAAAGGTAGGACTTCTAACAAAATATGTTGTAAAATTTGTGAGAAACCAGCAAGAATATGTATTCATTTATTACAGTGTACTACCTTTAATGTGATATAAAACATAGGGACTAAGACTGCAATCCTTACTCATGGAACTAGTTCCTACTGACATGATTTGTCCTGTTGACATCAGTGGGACTATTTCTGTAAGGATTATTTACATAAGTGAAGGTTTTGAGATTGGGCCCACCATCTGCAATTATTACATTCAGTATAGAGAACACCATATGAAGTAATGTGTACAAAATTAGTGAAGTTAAGGAAAAAACTCTTTAATAAATTCAGATAAAATTCTTTGATTTTCAAAAAAGCCAGATTCTTTTAGCCTTACTCACATTGAGTAGCGTCACTGAAATGAATGGGACTGCTTAAGGAATAAGGTACTATTAAATGAAAGAGTGACAGAATGTGGCTGAAACTCTTTCACTTTTTATACTACACATTTTAAAGATTTGAAAAAAAACCTAATTAGAGAACCTAAATTCTTTGAGCTCTTATGTCCTGTGGTTTGTATATGCAAAAATCCAAGAAACCAAAGACACTCCCCCAAAAGGGGAACAAATGCCATCACGACTCAATTTATTCCCCCTCCCACCAGCCCCCCCCAAATTTTTAAAAAATAGCAAATTTTCCACAGATTCCACTAACTCACTTTACTCTATTTGGGAAGTTCGCCTTACCTTAATACTGTCCACTCTAGGGAAAGAAACCTTTTTGGAATGTTACTAGCATAGTGCTGCATCTGTTCTATGTACAGTCTCTCCCTATATAAAATGAAAGAAGAAAGAGAAGAAAACACAAGGTCCACTAGTATCTGGAATCAAGTATGTTTTAATGTATATTTTTAAAAATAAAAATAAATTCACTTTCAATTTGTAGCCTATCAACAGGTCCCTGCTCAATGTTTTGTGATATATATAATATGAATGTATGTATAGTATGCCTAAATGATACACTTCTTAAAACAGAGACTGTTGCTAATTATAAGAACAAAATTAAAAGCAAACCAAATATATCCTTCTCCAGGATTCCTCCATCTTTAGAACTGAAGGGTTCATATGGGCTGCATGTGGCTCTATTGAAGGTTGGCTAGATGTAGATGCTTGAGCAATGCAAGATGTACTTGCATTCTCAGGAATTAAGAACATTGTCCCTGTAGGCCCAGGGATTAAGGGACTGAGTTCAAGACCAGAATTTGGATCCCTGCCCTCTGTTTTTGTTTTATGAAATTCTTTAAGAAAAAAACAAGTTGAGATTCTTGCATATTCAATTCTAGTTTGTAACCGTGATGATGTGGAAGATATCAAATCTTAAACCTCTCATTGATCCTGGACTGAATATTATTTGTTCTGGGCCTCAAATGAGGATAATTTTGAAGAGGGGGAAAAATGTTATGGCTTGTGATTTAAAAAAAAGGGGGGGGGGCAATTATTTGAAGCCGGTCAGAGGTTTGGAATATCACTAAAATTAGTTCTGGGAGATACAGATCAGTAGGCAGAGTGCAGGACAGGTGGTCAAATGGGTTTGATAAATGTAATTTGTCACAGAAGTATCATAAGCAAATTAGGGACATGTGGTCTACATGAAATTACGATAAGGTGGGTGCATAATTGGTTGGTTGAAAAACTCTGTAGTTATCAATGATTCACTTTCAGACTGGGAGGGCATATCTAGTAGGGTCCTGCAGGGTCCATCCTGTGTCCAGTACTAGTCAATATTTTAATTAAGGACTTGGCTAACAGAATGGAGAATGTGCTTAAAAATGTGTGGGTGACACTAGACTGGGGTGGAGTTGCTATCATTTTGGAGGACAGAATTATAATCCAAAAGGACCTTGACAAATTGGAGAATGAACTATCGGAAATCAACAAGATGAAACTCAGTAAGGACAATTGCAAAGTACTACACTTAGGTACTGAAGACAGGACAAGAAGAAATGGGTTTAATCTGCAGCAAGGGAGGTTTAGGTTATATATTAGTGTAAACTTTCTGACTGTAAGGGTGGTTAAGCTCTGAACAGGCTTCCAAGGGAGGTTGCAGAATCTCTGTCACTGGAGGTTTTTAAGAACAGGTTAGGCATACACCTGTCAAGGATGGTCTAGGTATACTTGATCCTGCCTTAGCGCATGGGGCTAGATTAGATGATCTCTTGAGTTTCCCTCCAGCCTAACATTTCTATGATTCTGATACATAGTGAATGTATGCTTTTGAATATACACCATACATTGCATTATTTTTGTTTTTATGGTTTAAGATTATTCCATTGGTGTATGAAAGAGATACAGTAAATTCTCTACCTACCATACCTGGGTTACCTAATAATCTTGCCCAAAAGATCTTCATTCCATTTGATCCCAAAGTTGTACACTTTCATATCCAATTAACTCAAATGCATGTCTGTTCTTTTATATCCATACATATATAAATAGACGTGTAGCCTTTCAAAATATCTGACTTTTTACTGAAAATAACAACTCTAGAGTTGCACTACCCCTCCCAACTGAATCCCAGAGTGATCTCCTGTTACAATCTACTCAGTGCTTCCCTAGAGTGTGCATGGTATACAGTGCCAGAAATAAATCCTCATAAGAACTAATTGCAAAATGAGTCTGTACCAAATTGGTTCTCTAACGTTGGAATTAGTGCCTGACTTTATTTTACTTGAATAATGTACTGCATCAGGATATGTCTGATGTCCATGTTGTGCGCTAAGGACCAAATTCTTGTTTTACTTCCAGACGAAATGATCAATGGGATTACATGCATGGGGATTTGGCACTAAATCATTCTTTGCGATCATAGAGTTAAATGTATGTGTAGATGTAGACTATATGGGGTATGTCTAATGAGCCCATTGCCATAACATCTAGGTGCTGATTTACCCTGGCATGCCCAGACATAATTATTGTGTAAATATCATAATTTTATTTGTATGGTACGGATATAATGCATGGAAAATTCTTTTAGAATTACCTTTGGGTCACATTTACAACTTTAGTATGAGGCCTTCAGTAGTGTACGAATATGTTTAAATGTTACATTCATTCACAGATGATTTATCTGAAGAAAGTTTAAACTGAAACATTATCACCCTTTCTCCCCAATTGTTTAAATAAATTCACATCATGACACTATAAAGGAATTTTTTTCTGTTTATTTTCCTTCTGTCTGGTGTACAATCCCAAAGTAGAAATTCTGTAGGTTTCCATCAAAAATACAGACTTTTCTACACAAAGCTAAAAAGTTAATCTCTTTATTGAGCCCCCCTATATTGAGACTGATTATGCAGAATGTCTTCCTTTTAAAAAAAAAAGCCACTCCCCATTTTTATCCCGTGTGTCCCAAAGGGATGTCTCACCCCTTCTCCAGGACCCAGTAAATTATTTTATCCTTTATCCACTAGAGACGTGGAGGACATTTGTTATCTTCATGCCTTATAGACTTTTATATTCTGTGTCTTAATTTTAGAAAGTTTGGCTCAGTTTGACCATATGCTGTTTTTTCAATGTTTATTTTTGTTTGTTTCATGTCTTATTTTTTGTTAATACTACAGTATTCTATAGTAGTAGCCCCAAATACTACAGTAATATTTTTGGACAATTTCTGGACAACTTCCCTCCCATTCATGACCACATAACATCACTTTGGCCTCTACAGCAATTGCTTACAAGGAAAAATTATATTTGTAAAATAATAAATTTGTATTTAGCTGTGTTTAATGCAGTAAGTTTGTCCTTTTTGAGAAGTTAATTACACTTCATTTTGTCTTCCCCCTTACACCAGTTCTATTCCTCTTCTTCTTCTTTTCTTTTCTTTTTTTTAAATCTAGCCTCCCTATTCTATTTGTTCTTTGCTGCTGCTGGGTTCCTTTCTCCTTTTCTCCCCTAGTATATACATCCCTGCCATCCTTCTCTCACGCTCCACTGGTGTCCAGTCACTGCTCCACTTTTCTTTTTGGTCCCTTGGATATTCTCTCCCCGTGGAGCCTTTACTTCAGCTCGTGGCAGCCAGACATTTTGGTGCTTAACATTTGAGATTCACCAATCTCTAGCAAGAACTTTGTATATTCCAAATATATTATGTGAAATGGAACATGAACCCTTTCAGATGGAACATAAGAGCCTCCGCAGAAACAGATTATTGGTCCTTCTAGTGAAATATCACGTCTCTTGCAGTGAACAAGTTGGCGTAGGTGCTGGAACTAGGGGAGCTGGGGATGTGGCAGCACCCCTGGCTTGAAGTAGTTTCCATCACATATAGGGTTTACAGTTTTGTTCAATGGCTTTCAGCACCCCCTCTATAATAATTGTTCCAGCACCACTGCTGGGATGCAGATAAATGCATGCTTGCCAAGTTAGTCTCTTGAAAACATTGAATATGATGGAACTGCAATTTTTAAAATGTTCACACTAGTCATTAGCCTCTTCTGAAAGTATTACAAGCCTAATTAGGAAGGCCTTCATTTTCTTCTATGCAAGGCCAGAGTTTGATGTTTTTTTCCATGCTGAATAACATCTAGCACTGCGAGTAGTCTTTTTTTTTTTTTTTTCCAGTGGGACTACTTTGATTAAGGTCCTACTCAACATAAGGCAGAGTATCAGAATCTGGCCCTAACCTATTTTTTTATATTGCTAGTGTGGAAGCATAAAAATGATTCTATTGAGTACTTATTAATAAAGATGGGAAAGAAAGAAAAGCATTGGGAATATTTTGATAGCCAGGAGTCTTTCTTATGCATATGAAAAACAACTAAAAAATCCTCACAGAATTGATGAGGTGAGTTCTACAGGTAGGCATCTGAGCACATGTAGCCAAAATATAGTAGAGAAAAGTAGTGGGCTAGATGCTGAATGATTAATGCACTTTCCTTTTACTCAGTAATTTCAGTGAAGTTGTGGATGATATCCAAATAACATCACAGAAGAGGTCTTGAAATGGCTTATGGACCTACAACTATATCCATAGAATTTTGCTCTGCAGATGCCATATGCACATGAGAGACTGTGTGTAGTTTTGACCAAACTGGAAAACCACTACACTATTCAGTATAATTGTCAGTCTTAATGGAGCCCCAGGATTGGAACAGCATGCACTTGGATGATTTGGATCAAGGTGCATTGGCATGGAATAATAATAAACTTATGTCAATGTCAGAGGTGCAGTGTTGCTTAATATTTCTTTCTTTTAGAAATTTTGGCACCAGCATTTCATTTTAGTGCCAGTAAAACTAGGTATGCTGCTTTAATAAGCATGTTTAACCTGGCAAAGCTAGTCCTACACCTCATATCTGTCAGTTTAGTATGCAGAGGGGCAGACCTCAGAAATCTTTGTGTATTTCTTACCAATATTTACATGTTCTATGACTGCAGCCACAGTGTAGATTGAAAGGCCAAGGGATATGCAGTGTTACAGAAGGCAGAAAGTGCTGAAGTGGATGACAAGTCTTTTATGTCTTTCTGTGTTCCCAATTTCCTCCTGAATACGGTGGCTAATCCTGATACATTTAGCCCTTGGAATTCATAGATGTTTGAAAGCTAGTTACATACCACCCTGATATATGATTCTTTGGTGTTGAAAACAGGAGCTTTGTAGAAAGAGAAGAAAGTAGATGAGTCAATGTTAGATTTTCTTAGGACAGAAGCTTGTGGAAGTTTTTAGGGAGACTTTTGGTAGGGGATTAAAATGAGATGATACAAGTGGGTTAAGAGACTATTTGCTTTCCCCTACAACACACAAACTTTTCATGTAAAATTGTTATAGTTTCCATCTCTACTAATTTAAGTTTCATGACTGATGAAGTGCTACATGATTGAAGGCCCTAAACTACCAGCTAATTATGATATTTCTTACAAATTCTGAAGTCTTAACTATAATGTAATAATTAGAATGTGCATGCATAGCAGCTGGATGCTGCACACTTGGTGGTGGTGTGCTTCTGAGATTAAATTATAATGTACTGTACAGTATGTTGTGTGCCCTGTGGTTCAGTGTCTTCTAAAAACAGTAAATTTACATCTTGTCTGATTAAGGCTATACTGAAACAAACGTGTCTTAGTCTTGAATTTAAAAAGTTTGAAACTATATTAATATTATCAATTTACATAGGCAAGGGATTCTGCCTGAGAAGCATAAAACAGCTGCACATTCTGAATTCAGAACATTCATGCCTTGAAACAGGAAGAACTGCTGCACCTTTGGACCTGGCTTGGCATGTAAAGCCTAAGCACATCACTAATATAGTTTGCATCAGATTTTTATAGATTTTTAAATTTGGTGTGTGGTCTCAAAATCCCACTGCAGGCTTCAGAATATTTAATGGCAGGTGTTACTATTGTTAGGAAACAGGGGGAATGTACTGAAAATACCTATGCCCAGATTTTTACAAGTGTTTAGGCATTGCTGTGGTCAGTATTGCAACACCTAGCTGATTTAGGAGCCCTAATTTCATTTTCAAAAGGGATTTAGGAACGTGGGAGCCTAAATCCAGTTGATGAGGTTAGACTCCTAAGTGCTCTAAATCCCTTTTGAAAATGAGATTTGGGTTCAGTTAACCATTGCAACACTGAGTACAACAATGTCTAAATACCTTTTCAAAAATCTGGATCTTAGCATTGGCAAGACATTGGTGGTAGAGCACTGGATGTTACTACAAACTGTGTCAGAGAGCTCTTAAATAAGGAGCAACATGAACTGAGTTTGGAAATAACCAAACAATAGTGTTCCACATTAGTGCTAGAATGAGACAACACATGCTGCACTATGTAATTGTTGCTTAAAACAGACCAGGGCTCTGACAGCAGATTGTATATGTTGTTTAAAAAATTACCATTACTTGCAAGGTGATGATGACATCAAAGCTGCTCAGGTGACGGTTGGCTTGTGTATCATATGAAGAAATAGCACCTGTAGAAGTAGATGCCCCAGATAAGAATACTGTCTTCAAAGTACTGAATGCCAGAAAACGTTGTCACTATCTGCTGATGGGTGAAGCTGTGCAACACAAGATAATGTTTCCTTGGACACTCCAGGATGAAAAGAGATACACACTGATGAAAAACTACTCTATTTTGGACTATCAGTACTAATCCAAGAACATACCATCAGAATTGATATCAGAGCAATCTCAATTGGTTCTGTAATGGAGCTCAACTTTAGAGCATTTAAACAATGCTTGTGAAACAAATTGAGGCTGGCTGAGTAAATAAAATAAAACTAGAAAGCACAGATTAGAGCCAGGGAGGAAATTATTTTCCTGTTCCTTAAAATTTTTTGAGACTTCAAATTTTTTTTCTTATTTTCCAGTGGGATGAAACTGAGACCTTGAAAATATTGTCATGAAAAATATGAGAGAGCTATCTGTCTTAGAATAACCACTGGTCCAGTAGTTAGGGCACTCAGCTGGGATGTGGGAGACCGAGGTTCAAGTCCCTGTGACTCCCACATCCAAAGTGAGCGCTATAACCTCTGGGTTATAGAGCCAGTCTCTCTTTGGCTCAGTCTTTTCAGTTGGAGCTGTTCCATTTTGTATAACTAATTAAACGTTCATTGGGCCAGAGAGAGACTGACTCAGAGCAGACAGTTTAACTTGGGTCTCCCACATTCTGGGTAAGTGCCCTAAGAACTGGACGTTTTGCAATTTGGGAGTGCTATTTCCTCCTCTTGCTGTCTATCATTAAAAATTCCATTCTGGTCCCGAGAAACCTTTCCGACAAATGGTTAGTCAAAACTGATATGTTTTTGGGCAAAAGAATTGGTTTAAACGAATTTGTGTTTTCTGACAAAATATTTTGTTAGCAATCCCCGACAAGTTCTAGCACAGACCCAATCAGTCCATCTAAATCAGGGCTGTTCTTAATCTGTTGGGGCTCATGAAAAGATTTCAGTGTGGTTATGACCACTGTCTTCCCCCCTCACACCCCGCTTTACCCTTTTTAACAAAATTATGGTTCTAGCCCTTATGGTTAGAGAGAGATCCTAAAAAAACAAACTGAGCATAAACTAATGCAGTTATACTGGCCTGTATCTACAGCCAGCCAGAAACAATAGCTCAAAGTGTTTATCTCACTCAAGACTCTGTGGACTTTGTGATTCTACAGTCATGGATTTTTCTACTGTGCTGCTGAATCTACCATTTTTGCAGTGGAATTTGCCATTTTGCTGTGGCTGAGCACCAATACTTTGCTTTGTCTCCCTGCTCTACTGGGACCTGCCTGTGCTGCCGCTTGCTCTCTAGTTTTTCCTTCAAGAGGAAATTAATTGGATTACAGCACATTCTCCCTGCACTGGTCTAAGGAGCGTGGCAGCAGGATGCTCCTGACCATTCATCATTTCTTACTGTTTGCCCCTCCGCTGTGGATTTGCTGATTACAGCCTTCATTTCCCTCTACAGCACACCTACACCAAATCACCTACCAGATTGCTGTCAGTTCTCAGTAGCTGGTGAAGGATTCTAGCATGAGAAGGAGGGAGCAGTGAGCCATTTGGAGGGCAAGCATCCATCGTGACAAAAGAAATCTACTAAATTCCTCAAGTGAAAGCTGATGAGTTCACAAAATCAGAAGGGTGTTTTATTAAGTAGCAGTCCTGCAAACATGAAAGTTCTCTGAGCATCATATTTGGTATCACTGTAAATAGTGTAAGCTAGTGAGCCTCTTATAATTGGGGAAACATTGTTGTGCCCTATGTCTCATGATAGTTATGTTGTGATTGACGTCACTATGTTGGTATTTGAAATGATGGTGCCATTGGGAGTTTGCTGCTTAGGAGCTTTTGAAAATCCCATCAGGCACCTAACTACATATTCATACTCTTAAAAATATTTTTAAAAATCTGGCCTGTGTGACTAGAATCCATTGCATCCTGGGCCATGTTCAGTTCACCATAGAGCATAGGCATCAAAGAAGATGCCACTGGAACTATTAAAAGAGGTATCTAATGAGATTGTGAACTTCGTAAAGGTAAGCCCACAAATTCACTCTTCACTATTTTGTGTGAAGAAATGGGCACCTTCAATAGGTAACTCTTCCAAAACTGAAGTTCACTGGCTTTCACATGGCAGTTTTCATAACTTGTTTGAGCTCAGAGAAGATAAAGATTTTCCTGGGTAAATAAGCCTATGTCCTTGCTGAATATTGCACTGACCAGATTAACTTGCTCAGAATGCTTTTTTTAGGGCAGACTATGACATGGGTTCTCATCCTGAGGGTTGCAAACAAGTGTCAGGGGACTGTGACCACCCCACCCTTCCTATACTAGTAAATGTGAGAGGTGTCTTGGCTAGATGAATGGGGGTCCTGAGCCAGTCCTGATGGAAGAGTATTCCAGAACAGAAAAGATTGGGAACCACTGCTCTAGATTGTTCAATTAATCTAGAAAAACACCTATAATTACTATATTCAAGTAACAGGAGCCCATCAGCAGCACCTCATTCACCCTAAGAGTATGAGACCCTCCATAAAATTTCCCAGGGGGAATGGGTCTTGAAGAAGATCCCAGAATCCTTAGGAAAGAGAGACTTAGCAAAGGCTGAGCCAGCAGCAGCTGAGGGTGAGGGCTGGCATAGGTCTTCCTCATCTCACAAGCAGATCTAGGACTTTGTAAGTACATGGTGTCTCAGCAGTCAGCACATCCCCACCCTTAGTAGCACCAAGTAATGGCTCCGTTACATCTCAGGAACTCCAATGATGTCAACAGTTGTAGACTCCATGAGCTTTATTATGTGGGTTTGGAGACTAGCAGGTGTGGGGGGAGTCAGAAGGGGGTGACAGTAACCAAGTAGGAAGTTAGGCACTTGGTGGTTTACGGCTATGGACACTATCAGAAATTTATGCTTCAGTAGTGATTGATGGACTTTGTTTTCTTGCACCTCACGCCTGCAGGGGCCTACCTACCCCTCCCAGCCCTGTGTGGAGAACACATCGCAGAGAGGGGGGCGGGGGGACATGTTATCTGAGGTCATTCTGAGGTGTGTGTGTGTGTGTGTGTGTGTGTGTGTGTGTGTGTGTGTGTGAGTGAAGAATGAAAGCTCTTTGGGAAAGGAACTACTGTAATATGTTTGTACAGTGCCTAGAACAATGGGGCCCGGGTCCAGGATGGGGCTGTTAGGTACTACTGCAATGCTAATAATGATGATAGGTAGACAAGTAGTTGGGGAAAATGTATATAGAACGGAGATAAACAGGTGTAGGATAAATAAAAGTAATATAAAGAATAATAAAAGATTAAAATATGAGCAAGGTTCACATTTTTGTGGGTAGAGGGCAAATGTGAAGGGAGCACAGGGAGGTTTGATAGGGAATTTTTAACAGGATAAGTAAATAAGTTGTGCCCATTGTAAGCTTTATGGTAGCAAGTTGTGACAAAGTTATTTTCAAACATAGTTCATACAAAAATGTGACTGTTTAATAGTTCAGAATTGTTTAGATAGAATATGCTGAAGTTCCTTTATTGATTTGTATGACATTTGTAATGTGAAATTAATGAGGCCTGTACATAAGGGTCTCATGCTACCAATGTCACTTGCTGGCAAGATAGCTGCTGCTGAGCTCTGAAATGTCAATAGTAATTAACAATTATCTTTATTAAGTAAACAATAAATAATGATCTTTAAATAAGATACTACATTTATTCATGCTGAGAAGTGACTCCCAACATGTGAACTGACTACTAAGCTAAGCAAAGGGAAACAGTGGTGTTTTATTTTCAATAAACTGGAGGAAATTTCTTCTGGCAACCGTGTAAGAGAACTACACTATATATAATATGGCTAAAGTAATGACAGAAAAAAGTACATATCTGGTTGATGCTAAGGAATGGAGAGGAATTATTTAGTGTGGCACATGGAGGTATAACTACGAATAATGGAATGCGATTAAGAAAACAAAAATTGACTCACATGAAAACATATTAGGCTATGGAATAGTCTCCCATAGGATGTGGTACAAGCCCTAATGGTTGGGAATTTAAAAAATAAAACAGAAGAGAGCAGTGCAAAATGTACTTGAGAGAATAATTTTTGCATTGGCAGAAAGATGTTCTGGATGATCTAACTTCTGTCATTTCCTCATGTGCTAAGCCTGTGTTCTGAACACTGTGGATTAAATCCTGGACTCACTGAAATCAATAGAAGTTTTGCCCATGATTTCAGTGGGATCAGGATTTCATCCTATATTCCAAAAAAGATTGTTGAAAGTGTATGAAAAACAGCATTTATAATTAAAAGCCCCAAATATCCTTAATTATAACAATATCTTCCCTGGCAAAATGGAAAATGGCTGGGGTGAATCTGCACATATGTGCTGTTGATTTATAGCATTGACGGACTGACTGTGCTTCAGATCAGAAGTAAATGTAATTAACGGACATTTTCGTAAAGAAAATGCATTTTCTTCTAACAAACACTCTAGATGTATTAATTAATTAGACTTATAAGAATGATAGGCAATTTCATCCCAAAGCATCTTTACGTATTATTACTTACTACGACTACTACTATTTTTGTTGTCACAGCCATATGATAAACATAAATTGGGCAACAAATGCTATATGCTGTGCACTGAGAAAATAAAGTGAGTGTACATTTTAAAGTATGCGGTACTTTGTGTGTAAGTTTGTAAAAGGGTGAATTCTGTAATGGATTTGCTATGGCAAGTACCCATATTTAATGAACATTAAACATACAGAAGCATTTATGTAGGTTTTCATGTGACTATCTAGATCTCAAGTTAAAACAGACCCTGGGCAGTTCATGATATAACAGTCTTTATGGCAATTTAAAATGATATATTATATGAAGTACTGTAAATAGTTCATGTTTTTGAACAAGGTATACTTCTTTGAAGACTCTACCTAATCTTTTACTTGAACACCCTTCAGCAGTGCAATTAGCAGTTAGTCATTTGCTCAGAGTAGATGAGGCCTTTACTTGTTTTTGCTGTATTCTGTACCTTTTTTGTGAGTAAAGGTTGCAGAAAACCTAAGCAAACAGGGGACTCCTCCCTATGCATACAGTCTGTAGAAGTTAGATGGAAGCATTGCTTTCTTAAAATATAAAATATGAAGTTGAACTTTGTAGTTCACAACTATATTGACTTATAGAATGTTTATAGAAACTTGTTATTAAGAGATGTCCTATGTCTCATTGCCTACAGCTTTCTGAACTTAGCATGACGACATCTGATCTTTGTAGAAATTAGAAACAATAATTATTTAAAATACAGGAGGGCTCCAGTCATGCTTTTCTTTATTCCTTTTTAGAAAAAAAAATGTCAAAAATTACAAGGATAGATTTGCCAGCAATCATTCTCCCTTTTCTCTAGTGAGATATATTCATATTCTGACAAACCTGCATTAGAATTTTCATCTACTGATATCAAAGAAGGCTACAGTTATGGTTACTGGGAGAACTGCTCTTTGGTACCCTTTTTCCATATATCTCCATTAACCATTTTTCTGGGACTGGTTCAGAATTTTTTTTCTTAGGGCTTGTGTGCTGTAACAGGATCCAGCTCCGCTCCTCTTGTCTTGTCCTGCAGAAATTGTGCAAACTCCACTAGTCGTGCATTCACAGTGCTGTTTTATTTTGAGTTCCCTCCACCAATACCACCACTGTTCCCATGCAGCAGTCTGTTTATGGTATCCTGTGTGCTTTTGGCCCTCTCATTTGGACATGAGGGGAAGAAAAAAGGTCTCCCTTTCCTGAGAAGTCTGCCACTGGGCTCAGCTAGCCCTGTTTCCCTCTCTTCCCCACCCCAGCACTTCCTTCCTGTGCCTCATCACCAGATTTGGGTTGATGGGTTAATTGGCTCTTTATCACATGCAGCCTCCCCTCCCCACCTGGTTATCTAATTATCTCAATCAGCTTTCTCTGGGGGAACTAATTGGATCTAAGTGATCAGAGTGCAGGCACTGCTGTTCACCCTGTGCACTCTGTCACACTACACAGAGAATTATTCCAGAATAGGTATTCCTGATTAACTCCCTGTGTGAACACTCTTATTCCAGAATAAGAGTGCCTTATGCTGAATTATCTCAATCTACTTTGGAAATTTGCTAATAAATATGAAAAATAGACTTGTTGATTTAGAATTTGTTTTACATATAGTATATTACATTTGTGTTCTCTCGTTGGCACAGAACCAAAACCCCATAACTTTTGCATTTCTGGAACTCCTTGATGTTAGCAGTCAGGCTTTTCTGGTCATTTCTGTCCAGGTTACTGTGTATACTATCGCTAGAGTTTCCAGTGAGTTAATGCTTTTGACCTTTTACCACTCTTGGAAAAGCATCACCTTCACCTTTGAGGGAAGCTATTATTGGTGTTATGAAAGCATGAAGTTCAAAGACTTGAAGACTTCATACTGTAGTTAAGTTTAACAGTAATGATAAATGAGAATTCTTTGTTCTCCTTATGCTTCCCCCTTCATATTATGGTTACCAGATGTAGTCAGAGCTAACAGTGCCAGTTTGGTCAATTGCTTTGATAACTTTCTTGTTGCCAAGTAATATGTACTTCTTGGAGGTAGAACCGATGGTGGTATGTTTGAATAAGTGTAGAAATAACCCAACTTCAGAATAGAATCTGAAGCTAATTCACTTCCTTCTCATACACCTGAATTTAATTTTAACATCTAACCAGATACAGTGCTAAGATCAAAGTGAAATAAAGTGCATGGGGTGAAGAGTTACTTGGAGAGGCAAGAGGAAAATGGCAAAACATTGTCTGATCTTGAAATGTGAAAGAGATGCTAGGCCCGACTTTCTTCTCACTTAGCTATAAATCTGGAGTGAGTTCACTAAAGTCAGTTATGACAGTGTAAGATCTTGTGTAAGTGAGAGGAAGATCAGCCCCACTGTTTTTATTGCATAAGAAATGTCATGCATCGAAGGCACAAATCTGTTTCTAGTCTTGGAGGGAACATGGGGATCATATGAGTCTACCTTAGAGTCCTGTTATTACTATCTATGCAGCACCATGCAGGATTGACCATACTGCTGATCAGAACAAGAGAGCTTCTGGGTGCAGCTGCTTACAGTGCCCATTGCTGTTCCTCACTCAGGGTGAGAAATTGCTAACGTGCCGCTTGAATTTTTAAAGAATTAGTCTTAAAAGCAGCTGCTTGTTGATAAAGAGGATTGAAAGTATGTAGAGATATATTTTAACCTCCAGTGAAATACTTGCTGTGAGCTATCCTAAAATATTCATCCATAGTTAAGTCTGGGTTTTTGTCATTGCTGTCAGGGGAGCCATAAATAACATGATTTTAATGTTTGTTTAAAACAATCCATGACTTTTGAGAGTTTGGGATTTTTGCATGTCAGTGGGTGGATATGATGGTAAACAGTTGAACAAACTTTGAGAGCTGCAAAGCTTAAAACCTGGACTGTGTGGTAAGATAATAGAAAGCAGGAATTTAGCAAATTAGTTATAACCGATCAGGCCAGTAAACTATCACAGAGGATTTCAGTCCCCTCTTTGGGGTCGTGGGATACCGTTCTGATCAAGGTAACAAATTACAGATATAGCTTGGTTAGATTTACAAAGGGTGATCGTTCTGGTATGGCAACTTGTGTTCCTCACTGTTATCACTGCACTTGCACTGTTCTTACTATTTTCCATTAAAACCGAATAAAAAAGGTTACTTTCAGCCTGTCTTCTAAATTCATAAATTAGTAATATTTTTGCCTTATGGTCACAGTCCTAACAAAAGCTTTAAAAGCACAAGTTTAATTCCCTGACTAAAAACTTTTGAGCCAGATTGTCCCTGTCCTTATGCATGTGTACTGTAGTGGATGTGGTGTATGCACACAAGAAACCTCTCCCTCCTTAAGGGCATGGGACAATCAGAACCTCTCTCCTGAGTGGAAGACCACAAAGCACTCAAAAGGGGTAAGGAATAGGGCTCCTCCGCCCTCCTGGTTGCATTTCACACACCTGGCAGGCTGCAGAGCTGACAACAATCTGTGCCAATCCAACAGATGGCACAATAGGTGTACTCCCTTTGAGAGATTGGGAGGGTTTGTGTTTTCTGAGTCACGGTCTTGCCTGGAGTTCCAGCTAGGGCTGTCTGTCGTTACATCTACCCCATTTAAACTTTTGACACAGTTTCACAATCTAGCTCATACTATTCAGTAAGGGCTAGACTGTGGGGTTTATGTGGAGACATGGAGCTGCCCTACCCCAGGAAAACATATTCTGCCTAAAAATTCCTGGGTGTGCAAAGGCTGCAGTCCTGCTACTACATTCTTTTGTGGGTGCAACTTATTTACGTCATCAGTGCTGGCCTAGATTTTTTGTCCCTACCTCCTCCTTGCCCTCTGAATAGAGTGACCATATTTCCCTAAACAGAAAATGGGACACCGGGTACGAGATGGTCAGCACTCAGGGGAGTTTACTTACAGTACACAAAAAAGAAGGCAGTTTCATGTGTTTTATATATATGTTCATATATTTCATGGTTTCATATATTTTTACCTAAAACTCAGTAGTTACTGGCATTGTTCCTTGTCTTGCCATTCTTCAGGGTGTGAAGTTGTATTTCTCCGACGATGCTATTTTGTCAGGGTTTGCTTGTCTTTCAGCAACTTGTCGTAGAATGCAGGACAGTCTAGAGAAAAGTTAACTCGCACACGCAAGATGTGATTTTTCAGGAGACCATACATCATTCATAATTGAAAAGACACGTTCAGCAGGCACTGTAGTAACAGGCAGACATAGCACAAATTCCAAAGCATTGGCTAGATCTTTGTATTATACTGCACTACGGTCCATCTCTCGAAAAATCTTCTGCCACTTTTCGGTGATGGACGTTGTCTGATAATTTCAGTCTGAAAGACAACTGGAGACAATTGATTTTGCACTAGATCACTTGTCAAAGAGATGATTCTCTTCCAATGTATTTAAGGTGGGAATTCTGGTGTGGCATGCAGCGAGGCTGTCTTGCATTTGTTCCCGGTGTGGCATGTTTCTCAGCAGAGCCCACTCAAACTTTTGGGTGCACTCAAAGGCAGGTCTCCAGTGCTTTTTCATCTTCTTTGTCTTGCCTCAGAAAAAATCCTGAAACACTTGGTGTTAAACACTTGCTTTTATCAGCATCTCTGTGTTTCTTGCTTTGAAGGTGCTGGGTAATGTCATTTCGACCGCCTTGGGGAACAGAGAAATGTGCTCCACATGTCCTTGCATACAACTTTGCTGCTGTCCAATGTTGAAGTGTCTTTTTATAAAAACTTGAACTGCTTTTGGAGGTCTTCATTACAATTACACGGATGTTTCCTAGACCATTTTAATAGCAAAAAATGACCACCCACAAACTACTGATTCTTCTAATGACACAGGTATGCGCAAGCCCTCCCCCCACCCACACACAAAAGGAACAAAAGCATCACCTGGCAACATCATGTGTTTGGTGGCAGCACTGCCTTCACAGCTGGGCAATTGAGAGCATCAGCTGCTTGCTGGGGTGCCTAGCTCTGAAGATGGCGCCCCCGCCAGCAGCAGCACAGAAGTAAGGGTAGTATGGTGGTATTGCCACCCTTACTTCTAACACAACCAGCCCTTGACAAAGGAGAACATATTTGTGTGAATGAACTGTCTATGCTCCTTGCAGGGATGTTTGGATACATGATGTCAGCCTGCCTCTGGCTGGGACCCTCCTCCAGACAGCCCCGGTTTTGCTGAACCAATTCCTTGCTATGGGCCAAGTTAATCTCCAAGTTGAAGGGTTTACACCAGAGATCTCTGTGCCCTGGTAAATCTGCTATTGAAACACCAGGGTAGAATTGATTTGCAAGTGTTCCTTCACAAGGCATTCTCTGAACACTGGCTTAGCCCAGCATCTGAACACCGCACTCTGCCTCTACACTAGGCAGCCTGTTTGGCTCAGGGGGACTCTTAGCTACCACAAAATTCACAATTAAAAACCCTTCCTATTTCAAACTGTCTCATCATTCAGGCGCCCAAGCTAGGCAAACACTGGAGCTGTGAAGAGACCATCATGCTGCTTTCAGCCTGCAGCTGCAACTCAGCTAACCAACAAAAATCAGCATTTACAAATTAGAGCACTGCCACTAACCCCCATTGGATGACCTGCGTGCGGCATCCTACAACCCTACTGATGCTGACAATCCATGTAGCCATGTTTTGTGCCCATCAATAAATGAGGTTCCTACCTTCTTGTTGCTGACCTTGCCCTGAGCTGATAGGAAAATTAATTTAGTGCTTCTATACAGCCTCTTGGTCACGGTGCTCAAAGCATTCTGTATTGAGCCTCACAGTAAGGAAGGCTCAGACTCTGAGGCAGCGCAGAAGTAAGGGTGGCGATACCATCTCACCCTTATTTCTCTGCTCTGCCTTGCAGCCGGCAAGTGGGGCTGCTGCCTGGGAGGGGACAGCTCTGAAAGCAGCACTGCCTGTCTACAGCAAATTTCTCCCATCATACTGCTGGTGGACCGCACTGCCTTCAGAAGTGACTCCCCCCATCAGCAGCTTCTGCTCTCTGCTCTGCCTTGCAGCGGGAGAGAGGGGGCGGCTGCCTGGGGGGACAGCACTGAAGCAGGCGCTGCCTGCACAAATCAGGGACAAATGCCCAGTTTCAGTGAAAAAGTAGGGACGGCCAGAACAGAGCTGAAAAGTGGGATTGTCCCACCCAAAACGTATGGTCACCCTACCTCGGAGGCACTATGCACTCTTAGTGGGGTAGAGACAGAGCAGGCCTTATGTTCCCTGCTGTAGTAGCTGCAATCTTCTTGGCTCTTACATGGGCTGTGCAGCCATGTAAGGACCATGCAAAATGTAGTCCTAAGTGTTTTGCTGAAAAACATTGCAGAAACTAGCATGAGAGATCTTTCCTGCTTTTGGTAAAGTTTAACATACTATCTATAAATATTATGATACCTCTCTATTGATGGTAAAACCAAAACTAGTGCTTGTCTTGGATAGTGCAATGGAAATTAATATTTGTTTTTATTTTAATTTTTATTGTGTTAGTTTTGTCTGTTAGGTAACGAGCTTACTGCAGTAAGTTGATAAGCATTAAACTAGACATCTGCTAGTCACTTAAAAAGTCTAGACAATTACTGTTATCTGTCATCTTATGGAACATGATGGTAGATACTTATTTGCAAATTCAAGCACATCAGATCCTTGGTTGTAAAGCACCTCATAGAATGAATCCTGGAGTACAGACTTACATTTATGACTTACAGTGGCATGTAAAATAAAAAAAAATATTTACTGAAACATGATAAATATTTTTATAAGAATTCGTTATTGCATAGTGAGTTCTTTTTAAGACATTATTCTGGAAACTTCACAGGACAAAGATAAATGACACCAAGAATTTTGGATAAAAACTTTAAAAGACTTTTATAGAGGTCAAGAAAAATACTAGTGAACATCAAATTACATACAACTTTTATCTTTATTTTATTCCTTTTAAGACTAAAGTAAACATGAAAATATAAAGTCATCAAAACAAAACCTTCCACCCACAAAAAGAACAAAAATTTTGTGTTTTTTCCCTAGCGTCTCTTCCTAGAATTTGAAACAAGGCTGGAGGAGCAGCTTTGGAAAAGCAAAACTATTTACTGCCACTCCAGTCTGCTCTGTGCCATTATAAAGACCTGCAACAAAACAAATGAAAATTGTTAATGTATTAAATGTCCTCACTTATAAAAACGTATGTCAAATGATGCTTAGGGAACCTAACAGATTAATTTTAAGACAAAGTAAGGGGGGGGGTAGTCTTGTCCTTTCCCAACTCCCCAAACAAACCATATTAAATACATCCACTCGACACTCGGGAAAGCCTGAAAAGACATTGTTTTGTCATAGTTCCAGTCTTAGGAAAGATAAATAAGGGAGGTAATGTATTTTTAATAAATGCATCATCATCATCTGAACTCAAAGGTCCCGCAGCTGAAAACTCCTTGCCACCAGTTTCGTGAAATTAAAATCTATGGTATGTTAACTTGTCTGCTATGAAAAATGTAATTTCATAGGTAGCCATGTTTGGCTTTGTATATCAAATAAAGTAGTTGAATTGGACCCAGGAGTCAGTAAGGAACTAGAGAACCGGTATAACATGCTTTCTGTATCTAATATCACTAGGCAAGCAGTTGCATCTCACGCTAGCTGAATCTTCTAACCTTCAAAGTTAGTCCCTTCCTCCCCCCCCCCGCCCCCATTGTAGGAAACATTAAAATAATCCAACCTAGAGGTCCCAGAAATGTAGAAAATTACAATGAGATCCAGAACTGAGAAGTATTGCAAATGCTTTACCAGATGTAGATGAGAAATGAAGATTTTGGCC
This sequence comes from Natator depressus, assembly GCF_965152275.1. NCBI lineage: Eukaryota > Metazoa > Chordata > Testudines > Cheloniidae > Natator > Natator depressus. The sequence goes on from NC_134240.1 coordinate 26,049,840, forward strand.
ACCAGTGTCAACTAAGTTTGCAGCACTGGATGAGATCTAAAAGCACCTCCAAAATTCGTTATACTGTTGTAAGGAATGATTCTTCATTTGCCAGAAAGGCTGGTGTAAGAGATCTTTTCATCTCTTAATTTCCACAATAAATAGGATTTAAGAAAGCTGGGTAAATACATGTTTGGCTGTGTAAGATAATAAATCTCAGACATGTTAATGACACCACAGAACCTTTTATAAACAAATTGTTGAAAAGAGGAAAATTCAGATACTACACTAAGATGTTTTTATTTTCATTGTAGATGATATAAGTTTTGTATGCAAATTTGCTATGTCAAAGGAAAAGAGAGAAAACAAAATGAATGTAGCAAAAAACAAAATGTGGATGTCTCTTCACACCGAAACCACCTATCCTGAACACAGCACTATTTCAGATTATTTTACTTCCTGTTCAGACATTTATAGCATTAAGGCATTGCCGTGTTACCTTTGATGCTATTGAAAGGTACAAACTGTTAAACAGATGTTGATTAAAGAGGCCCAAGTTGCTGCGTTTAAAATTTCTGTTTAAGTTTAGTGGTACTTTGATAGTTTATACACATAGAAAGTCTTTGTCTGGCTTGAAGTAAGTAATGGTGCAACTCAATACGTGCATTGTCTTTTTTGTACTGCTATATTGAAAATATTAAATTACATCTCATAGCAATGAGAATCCTTAGGTCTCCGATGAAGAACATTTGAAACACTTCAACTCTTAATTTCATCTACATACACTGATCATATGTTAATTTTGAATGACTTAAAAAAGGGCATCTTTAAAAATCGAAGACCAATGTTGTAGATGCCTCCTACTACACTTTTCTTTTAGGTAATGTGACAAAGTTCCTGCTCTACCTTGGTGGGTCTTGCGCTTATTGGCGGATTTGCTCGCCTTGGAGCTTCACGGCAGCCCTCAGCTTGGCCATTTTTCTGAATTCACAGTCCAGGTCGACTCCTCCTGTGTCTGACCAGGAGTTAGGAGGATTTGGGGGGAACCCGGGCCCACCCTCTACTCCGGGTTCCAGCCCAGGGCCCTGTGGAATGCAGCTGTCTAGAGTGCCTCCTGGAACAGCTGTGCGACAGATACAACTCCCTGGGCTACTTCCCCATGGCCTCCTCCCAACACCTTTTTTATCCTCACCATAGGACCTTCCTCCTTGTGTCTGATAATGCTTGTACTCCTCAGTCCTCCAACAGTATGCGTTCTCACTCTCAGCTCCTAGTGTCTCTTGCTCCCAGCTCCTCACACGCACACCACAAACTGAAGTGAGCTACTTTTTAAAACCCAGGTGCCCTGATTTGCCTGCCTTAATTGATTCTAGCAGCTTCTTGATTGGCTGCAGGTGTTCTAATCAGACTGTCTTAATTGTCTCCAGAAGGTTCCTGATTGTTCTGGAACCTTCCCTGTTACCTTACCCAGGGAAAAGGGACCTACTTAGCCTGGGGCTTATATATCTGCCTTCTATTACTCTCCTGTAGCCATCTGGCCTGACTCTGTCACAGTAAACAAAATCTTGTTGTTCGCAGTATAAAAATAGATATTACCTCTCATCAGTGCAAACTGAAAGGTATCTTGGACAATGGAGTATTTCTTTTCATTAATAGCATGTGACCACTTAAGATGTTTGTGAGTTTTTTGAATGTATATTTTCTAATAAGTGCTTTGAAAAAAAAAGTATATAAAACTTTTTCCAGGTAAAATCAGATTACCTGTAACAAGCTTTTGTATACAGTTTTGGGGGATGGATTCTCAAGTAGTGTAAAGCAGCATAGCTCCACTGAATTTGTGAAGCTATGCTTATTTACTGAGGATCTGGACCTATAAATATAATTCTCTTACTTTAAATTTCAGAAACATACGTCTACCATAGATCATTCTCATTTTGTTCAAAATCCTCCCTCGCCCCAAATCCAAGTAGTAGGCCTGTGGATCAGTAAACAAAATTGAATTATTTCATCTGTTGCTTTTATTGGAAATATTGGTCTATCAAGAATATTATAGAAAAATTAGAATTTAGAGGACTTGGAAGTTTCTGGAGGCGTTTCTTGGACTGTGGGGACAAATATACATTTCAAAAGTACAGATGATAGATAAACTTTGAAGAGTTTGGCTCACAGCCTTTTTCCCTTTCAAGTGTGAAGTCAGCGATTTATACACTACTGTATGAACATTTTATGCCCTACGAGTTCTCTATTTAACTGATACTGTAAATAATGAGAGCAAGTATGGAATGTTCTATGTTCAGTCACGTATGAGAACAATAGGATATAAATTTACATATTTTTCCAGAGGTAATTATCAACGCGTATTTTTAAATGCCATTACTCCAACTATCATTTTCATGGAAGACTGCATAAATAATGTAAAATTAGTTACAAACTCGCATATACAAGTAAAAATATAGTTGAATTCAAAATTTAATTTGTGGCCAACTTAGTCACAATAAACCCTAGAAAATATACATCAGAAACTTGCTACGTTTCTGCTATAACTGTGTATTCTCTTGCTTAAGTGGGTTTGTGGCACAGCCTAATGTTTAAATGTGAATTTCCTTTTTTCCTCCTTAATTCCTGTATCTTCTGTAGCTTTCCATTAGAGTCAGATCGGGGCTATAGTATGGTCTATACTTAAATAGAAGATTCATTGAATTCCAAAATTCAAAACTGGCAGGGTTTATTAAATGTTTTTTAAACTATCTAGGAAAGGGAACAAAGGGGAGCTTTTGGTTAACACAAATAGTCTTATATCTTAAATAATGGTAAAGTGTGCCACCAATAGAAAGCAAAGTATATAGTTAAAGTAAAAAGGAAATTTAGGCGGAGTTCTGAAGCAAAATATGAAGAATGAGAAAACTCTTGATATACTAAAGTGTACTTCATGAAAATGCAAGGAGTATGGAAATCAAGAAAAAATAGCAATATTACTAAACTATGGTGTTTAGACTAAGTCTGGTGTTAATTCTTGTGATAAATGAAGGCCGGGTTAGCTCCCTTTAATGGACACCCAGCCAGCCAGTTAGCTATAAAGTCCCTCTTGGTGGCTGTTCTCTGCTTGCTTTACCTGTAAAGGGTTAAAAAAGTCCCCAGGTAAAGGAAAGGGAGAGGGCACCTGACCAAAAGAGCCAGTGGGAAGGCTAGAACTTTTTAAAATGGAGGAAAAAAATAACTTCCCCTTTGTATTCTCCGGGAAAGAGGGGAACAGGGAGCAGTTATTCTATGAGAAGCTTTAAGCCAGGTATGATCATAAATCATCAGATCATACCTAGAACTACTTATTTGGAACTCCCAAATGTGTAAGTAGATCAGGAATGTTTAGAAAGATGCGATTAGGTTTATTTCTTGGCTTGTGGATTCCCCTGTGCTTATCACAAATGTTTTTTGTTTTGCTTGTAACCTTTAAGCTGGACCTCAAGAAGGTTATTCTTGATGTTTAAATTCTGTAAGTGGGTTTTTTAAATCTAGCAAAAGCCTAAGTTCCAGATGCATTTTCCTTCTATTTGTTTTTAATACAATTTACCTTTTTAAAGAACAGGATTGGATTTTTGGTGTCCTAAGATGTTTGAGCATATGTGTTTAATTAGCTAGTGGCAACAGCTGATTTCCTTTGTTTTTCTTTCTCAGCAATTCCCTGGGGGTGTGTGAAAAGGGCTTGAGGGTACCCCACAGGAATGAATTCCCACATGCGCCTTTCTGGTTTCAAAGGGGTTTTTTGCATTTGGGTGGTGGCAGCATCTACCCATCCAATGTCAGAGAGAAAGGGTAACCTTGGGAGTTTAATACAAGCCTGGAGTGGCCAGTATTAATTTTTAGAATCCTTGCGGGCCCCCACCTTCTGCACTCTAAGTGCCGGAGTGGGGAATCAGCCCTGACAATTCTTATAACTGGAAAGTCAATAGAGATATACATAATCTCTAAATAGGAGAGATGGAAAGGGAAGAATTAGTAGAGCCAGTAGCTTTATATGTCAAATATTTATAATACCTGCATTATGAAGTGAAGTTCTTTGGATAAGGATACAAGGAGTGAAGAATAAGAGAAGGAATAAAAATAAAGGAAGCATCAGCTCATCTTAGACATAACTTGAAAACTGACTGCAGGCATTATATATGATAAATGGTCAAGTATAACATTGTGAGTGTAGGGGAAACCCATTTAGAGTGGAGTGCAGCAGCAATATGTATTAGGTGTGGTTTTGTTTAGTATTTTCATATCTTCATTAATATAGTGAACAAGAATGAATAAATAGCACGTTAATGAAATTCACAGGTAGTACTACATTGCGGTGTAGTTGCAGATATCAACTGAAATAATACAAAGGAAACTAAAGAGATTAGAAATACGGACAGCTTCAAAAAATAAGGAAATTGCATTTTAATACAGCTAGGTGACTCTTACTCAATGTGACGGGGAAACCTGGAAAGCACTAATGCTGAGAGGGCCATAGGAGTGATAATGGACAGCAAATTAGACAAGAGTTTGCAACTTGATATGGCTCTAAAAAGCGCAGATGCAATTTTGAATTGCAGATGCAGAAGCATCATGTTACAGAGCGGAGTGGTAATAATCTGGGTCTTGGTGACTCTGGTGTGACTGCGTCTGGAGAATTAGGTTGAATTTTGGACATCTTATTGCCAGAAAGATAAGGACAAATGGAAGGGAGTTCAGAGAATAAAAATAATTAGAGGACTGATGGGGTTTACTTTTGGAAAGATAAGGTTTCTGGCTCAATGAAAACTAAGATAGGATATGCCCCTTTTAAGTCTTTGGGGGGGTGTTAATGCCATGGAGGAAGAAGCATTATTTACCACTTCATAAGGGGGGGCCAAGCATTAAATAGCATTAAATTAGACTGACAGTTATATGTCAGGTTGTGGGATAGTATCCAAATGGGAGCAGAGGAAGTTCCATTGCCTGGGATTTTTAAAACTAGACTGGACAAAATATGAGTAAATATACAATAGGGATCAGTTCTACACTGGCAGTTAGATGGACTATAAACCAAATAAGCCTTTTTCAATTCTAATGTCAATGATTCTATGCCCATGGGCCCATAGGACCATAAAGCACTGGTAACTGTATAAATCAGGTTCTCTATCTGATGCTCAGGAGAGTACTAGGAGGTTATCCTGCCCTGCTGTTGCCATTAATTTGTTTGGTAGGGCGGGGGAAAATATGCTGTGAAATCTGTCAATTCTTCCTAATGCACCTGAATCCACATGGCAAGATTTGGCTCTTTCACTTTAATATTGGTCTCTTTAATCATTTTTAACTGTTTTTCCAGTAGGGTTGCCAGGCATCTGGTTTTCGACTGGAATGCCTGGTCAAAAAGGGACCTTGGTGGCTCTGGTCAGCACTGCTGACCGGGCCATTAAAAGTCTGGTCAGCGGCACAGCGGGGTTACTGCTGGCTCCCTGTCTGCTGTGGCTCTGCACACCTCCCAGAAGCAGCGGCATGTTGCCTCTCTGGCTCCTAGGTGTAAGGGAAGCCAGGGGGTCCAGGTGCTGTCCCCACCCCAAGCACTGGCTCTGCAGCTCCCATTGGCCAGGAACCACAGCCAATGGAACTGCGGGGATGGTGCCTGTAAATGGGGAATTGCACAGAGCAGTCTGGCCACGCCTCTGCATAGAAGCCAGAGTGGGGACATGCCTCTGCTTCTGGGAGCCACCTGAGGTGAGCACCGCCTGGAGCCTGCACCCCTCACCCCCTCATAGAATATCAGGGTTGGAAGGGACCTCAGGAGGTCATCTAGTCCAACCAGCTACTCAAAGCAGGACCAATCGCCAATTTTTGCCCCAGATCCCTAAATGGCCCCCCTCAAGGATTGAACTCACAACCCTGGGTTTAGCAGGCTAATGCTCAAACCACTTAGCTATCCCCTCCCATGCCCCAACATCCTGCCTCAGCCCTGATCCCCCTCCCGCCCTCCGAACCCCTTGGCCCAGCCTGGAGCCCCCTCCCATACCCCAAATCCCTCATCCCCGGCCCCACACCAGAGCCCGCCCCCCTAGCCGGAGCCCTCATCCCCGGCCCCACACCCTACGCCCTGCCCCATCCTAGAGCCCCCTCCTGAACTCCTAATTTTTGGTCCCACCCTGGAACCCATAGCCCCCAGCCCAGAGCCCCCTCCCACACCCTGAACCCCTCATTTCTGGCCCCACCCTGGAACCCGCACCCCCAGCCCAGAGTCTGTACCCCCTCCCACACCCCAACTCCCTGCCACAGCCCAGAGTCCCCTCTGATACTCCAAAACCCTTGGCTCCAGCCCCAGCCTGGAGCCCTCTCCCACAGCCTGAGCCAACACCCCCAGCTGGAGCTCTCACCCCCTTCCACACCCTGAACCCCTGAGCCAGCCCGGTGAAAGTGAGCAAGTAAGTAAGGGTGGGAGAGAGCGAGCGACAGAGGGAGGGGGGTGGAGTGACTGGGGGCAGGGCCTTGGAGAAAGGGTGGGGCAGGGGCGGGGCCTCTTAGGAGGGGTGGGGCAGGAACAGGGCAAGGGTGTTCGGTTTTGTGTGACTAGAAAGTTGGCAACCCTAGTTTCCAATAATGTGCTTCTTAGTTTCCTTCCTTGTGACACTTTAGGAACCAAAATACATAACCTGTTTCCAAAGCAGATTGCTCTTTAGTTTTTCAAGTTGTTATCCTAATTTATATGCAAATGATACAGTTTATAAATACTCACGCCACATGCACACGTAAGTTGACTTCCTTGAATACTTTGTGCAGATGTGATCGCCCCATCTCAAAAAAGATGTATTGGAGTTGGAAAAGGTTCAGAAAATGGCAACAAAAATGATTAGAGGTATGGAATGGCTTCCATATGAGGAGCAATTAATAAGACTGGGACTCTTCAGCTTGCAGAAGAGACTACTAAGTGGGAATAATCATGACTGCTGTGGAGAAAGTAAATAAAGAAGGGTTATTTACTACTTATGACACAAGAACTAGGGGGTCACCAAATGAAATTAATAGGCAGCAAGTTTAAAACAAACGGGAGTATTTTTTCACACAATGCGCAGTCAACCTGTGGAACTCCTTGCCAGAGGATGTTGTGAAGGCCAAGACTGTAACAGAGTTTAAAAAAGAACTAGATAAGTTCTATCACCTGATATTTATATATACCTCTTCTCTGCTGCCTCTCTCTTCTGGAACAAAACTATCCACTGTGATTCTAATTTCCTCCTAAGAGCCTTTGTAATTTCTCACTTTAGACAGAGGCCCCCAAGTCTGTCCACCTAAAATTAGCATCAAGTAAGGTGGACAAGATGATATTCACAGAAAGGGATTTGCTTGTCCACTGTAAGTGATGTGTATTAATCTACACAAATACTGTACAGCAGCCAGTTTTCAACTTGTTTATATTAGTGCATATTTAAGGCCAGATATTTTTCTGTGTCTTTCATGCCAAATAGCATAGCAACTTACTGCAAAATCTGCTTGAATATTCTTTGCTTATGCCACTGCCTCCTACTTGGGTGCAGCCTTACCAACTATCAGTACAAAAATGGCTCTGTGCAGTAGAGCCGCAAAATTTCTGGAAGCGCCTGAGCGTATCATCTGGAGAAACAAACCATACAAGGAGTTAGAACAAAGCCAGAGTTCTTTGTATTCTAGCCAATAAGGGGTCAGAGTTTCAACTGCTCAGCGTACACATCCAGAGCCAGACTTTTAAAAGAACTCAGCACCCAGCAGCTTCCACTGTGACACTTAGGGACACATTTTCAAGAGTTCACACCCATTATGCTGAAGTCTTTTGAACAGCTGGGCCAATGCACCTACAGAAAATTACTAGTAAGGAGGATTGTCCACATCTTGGTGTAGCATAATATTAATTAAATTGTAAGATCCTTGAGCGTGTCTTCCTTTGTGTTTAGAAAGAACCCAATACATTTTGGATGTGTGGAGTATGAGTCTTGCTTAAAAGAGTTCAAGAGCAAAGTTGTTTTGTTCAGAGTTTAGAAGGGACACAAAATGAGTATTTCCAGATACACGAGTGGATAGTATCAGCCCAGGCTTATTTTGGCCAGCTTCCTGTTAGAGGTTAATTTTAGCATTAGGGTCCAGTTTGCTCTCAACTGGAGTCTGGCAGTAGAAGCCAGGCCCTCAGTCTAGGAGCTCCTTTTCCTTTGACAGCCTTCCGTTCTCTTGGCTTAGTCTGCCCACTGACCAGCTTTTATAGTACTGTAGAAGTGTCAGCACGCTCGAGGGCAGCTCCCTCCCCAAGGCTCATTTTGGCTTTCTCCTCCTTTTTTTTCCTAGTTGCTCTGTGGGAACTCAGCAGCCAGTCCCTTCCCTCTGAAGGCCATGTGGCTGCCTCAGTATCCTGAACAGGTAAATTTGCATCCTATATACTATGGGGGAAAGATGGAATCCTCCCATAGTATTTAGAGCTAGTTAGAAATTTTCCAGCAGAGTTTATTCATGGAAAACAGACATATATATAATCAAAGAGAGAGAGAATGGATTTTTTTGTAGGGGAAAAATAGTAAAAATGTCTCCCCCCCGCCATTTTAGATCAGTTCTGCTAGTACTGATCATTTCTCATTACTCCTTTAACTCATTCATCGATAGGGCATGATTATGGATATGGTTTCGTTATGGTAAAGTTAGGCAAAATTCATGGAGCAGTCATGGTAAAAATGTACAAAATCATGATATGGTCGAGGCAGGGCTGAAGCCGAATCCCGAGCCCTGCCATGGGGGGGCTGAAGCTGAAGCCAAGGGTTAAAGTCACGGAATCCCTGACCTCCGTGACCAAATCATACCTTTAGGCATGATACTATTGCAGTGTCTAAGTATACAGGAGTTATTAGCAAATTGGAGGTATTTTTATTACAAAGTAATCAGAAAAAACTTTCTGTACATCTTTGTATGTTTAAAGACCCCTTGTATCGTATGTGTACAAGTGCATGTTCCCAGCATAGTTGTATACGTTTTTATCTTTTAGTGACTATTTGTAGAGCTGTTAATTCTTTTCTGTATGTATTTTGTAACCAAGGGGAATTCCCCCAGTTAATTTACAACCAAACTGTATTTCTGTTTTTATAATAGAATAACACTTTACATTTCTGTAGAGTTTTTCTTTTGAGTGGTTTAAGCTTTTTACTAGTATTGATGGATATTATTCCTATTTTACAGATTGGTAAAATGAGGCACAAAGAGCGTCCGGTGCTTAATCACACATGAAGTCTGTTGCTAATGTTTGAATAAACCCAGATCTCTTGATTCCTCGTCTTGTGTATTTAACCACTAGACTATTCTTCCTAAGTCTAGTTTACTAAAACTTATTTATTGAACAGATTAATATTAATGACCGTTTTAATTTCTTCAATGAAATATTATTTACCCAATCTCTGGCCTTTCCAGATTATTCAAGTCAAAATTACTGGTTTTATTTGTTGTACCAAGTTCCTTCCATTGAGCATATCCTTTCTATTCTTTGGTAGTAGCTTTAGAGCTGTTCTGTGGCTGGTTGGTTAAAATTGAGTGGACTGTGAAATAAGAAAGTTAAAGATACAGTAAATCCATGTTACTACAGAATTTAATAGCTGTCTTTTTCTAGCCAAATATAACATGGGCATCAGAATATTTTTGAATTCCTAAGTTAGCTGTTTCCTACTACAGAGAAGACAAACTTAAACAAATGGTTAAGTTATCCGTGGCAAAATCAAGTTTAATAGAGATAACTGTTAGGTCTATTTAGCAGAAAGTTTGAGTTCTGCAGTTTCGGCCAATGAACCTTGATAGGCTTTTGTGACAGCTGAGTGTGATTCAGGAGCTGAAAGTCTCTTTGTAATGTTCCCGTAAAAAAATGGACTCCAGGCATTGGAAATCCCAGACTAACGACAAGAAAGAAGTCCTATTTCTCTTTATCTTGTTACACCAATGGAGTGAGTGTGAGAGAAATTTCCCCAAATTTTATCTTTATATCTTCCCTCCCATCATCCCACAAATCTGAAGGTGGTGTGCATTCCTGTATTATCTAGTTCTCAGACTATTTTTTTACGTTAAATGTTATAGTGGTTTTATTGAGCTAATAGTACACTTATAAACTTGCTAAAAGCCAGCATCATATTTTTCCTAAAATATAAGTTTCTCTATGTTGGTCTTTTTATATTTTTTCTCTAAAATATCAAAGCAGTGTTTGGGACTAAGGGATGGTGAATTTAAATTCAGAAAACAAAACTAATTTTGAGTTGCCAGATTACTAAAATATGTTTGAAATCTCTGTCCAAACTTTATTTTCTGACACTCCAGTCACTAAGAATTTTTTCTAATTGTAGAAAACAGTAGTATATGACAAGATTCAGCCTGGAACTGATTTTTACAGCCAAGTTGTTCCATTTATTTTATTTCTCTATTTATTCAGGGTGTTTTTAGAAATATAAGTACAGGTGTCCATCCAGTGCTCCGGGCTCCTATCCCATAACTTAAATATCACAGTATAAACATAAACAGAGGTCTACCCATAAATATATCTACCTTAGCTCATACATTCTTCAACAACCTTAACATTCAAATGGGTTTTGTAAATCTGGGCTCTGGCAAACATAGTGGGGAGCAGTTCCAAAATCCAGGACCCCTCTCAGACAGTACCCTGCCAGTGTTTCCCAATGAAAATAGATGTGTATAACAGAAGTGCTGACAATCTTAATCTGGTGGCAAGAAGTTCTGTTTACGATATACTTCTAAATTAAATACTCTTTCAGAAATATCGTGTTGCTGTTTCTAGAATTTAAAACATAAGGTTTGTGTATATTCGGGAACAACCAATATCTGCTTCAGAAGGCTAGGATTTATTATGCCACCAGCGCAAATAGGTGTCCAGATCCTTGTAGCAACTTTGAAAAATCTTACCATAAATCTTTAAGTTCAGAAGAAAAAATATGCAAGTCACTTACCTAGAGGTGGCTGATGAGTTCAGACCCATCCCCTTGGCAATAACTCAAAATGGAATCATAAGTCTACAAGCAAAGGAGTGTTCCAGTGCTATTTCTCTCTCCCCCACCCCTCTTGCTAGATGCCCCATTGACTTCATTAAGCCTTGGATCAGGTTTTTGTGTATATACTTATAGTGGATTTGGTATCAGCTGAATTGGTGGAGCTTTTAGGCAGACCTGCAGTTCATTTATGGAATGATCTGTTGCCCTGGTCCTACTTTTGCCACTACTGTTGTTTTTCTTCTCCATGGATTGTCGATAGTTATTCATGCATTTGCCATGTACAGTTGGCAGTTTATTGGTAGAGTCTGAATTATTCTCTTTTGCTGCTATAGAGTTGTTTCCCTATGTAACATACAGTGATGTGGGGAAGGAGAATATTTTGTGAACAACAAACATAGCAATCAAGCATACCTCTATGTCAGGATGACTTTTTAAAAATTCTTTTTAGGTTTTATTTTAGATTGTACTTGATCAGTTCACACTTCACAGTTGTGAATGTGTTGGTGCAGAGTTAAATAAATATATATTTAAGCCCAACAGAGAAGACTGAGTATGGTATTTCTTAATTGTGTCCCGGCTTGAAGAGTTCCTCTTAAAAATTTGGCTTAAAATAACTGAGAATAATAAGAATTTGATTTTTTAAAAGTATATTATACTGTACACTCAGTGCATTTATAAAAGTGTGCAACTTAACTCAAAATGTAAGTACATCGTACAAGGGTAAATGCACACGTGTGTGTGTGTGTGTGTGCGTGGGGGGGTATAGTCTCCTCTTGAGCTCTGTGTGCATTCTAACTCTTGTTAATGTTAATATGAGTTGCACACATTTACCAAGGGAAGGCTATGTCCTAAATAAGTAGGTAGCATCACTGTATGGCATACATTTTATATAACAGGGTTCAAAAAAGAACTAGATAAATTCATGGAGGATAGGTCCACCCATGGCTATTAGCAAGGACTGGCACGGATAGAGTCTCTAGCCTCTGTTTGCCTAACGCTGGAATGGGCAACAGGGGATGGATCACTTGATGATTACTTGTTCTGTTCATTCCCTCTGAAGCACCTGGCATTGGCCACTGTCGGAAGACAGGATATTGGGATAAATAAATGGACCTTTGGTTTGATCCAGTATGGACGTTCTTATGGTTAACACAGTTCACATTAAAAATTTGAATCCAGCTTTATTCTAAAGTGTTTTAAAGTACTGGTGTAGACAAGAGTAAGCAAAGATGGAAAGCCAGATTATCATACTTTTTAATGAAGTGAAAACATATGTCATGTCACAAATGCTGCTGTTCCAACTCTAAAATGTTGTAGTGCTTAAACACTGCACAAACACATTATTTTTGAAAACTCATGGCGATCAGGGGAGATCCCAGACGACTGGAAAAAGGCTAATGTAGTGCCCATCTTTAAAGAAAAGGGAAGAAGGAGGGTCCTGTCAGCCTCACCTCAGTTCCTGGAAAAATCATGGAGCAGGTCCTCAAGGAATCAATTCTGAAGCACTTAGAGGAGAGGAAAGTGATCAGGAACAGTCAGCATGGATTCACCAAGGGCAAGTGATTCCTCTAATTGCCTTCTATGATGAGATAACTGGCTCTGTGGATGAGGGGAAAGCAGTGGACGTGTTGTTCCTTGACTTTAGCAAAGCTTTTGACACAGTCTCCCACAGTATTCTTGCCAGTAAGTTAAAGAAGTATGGGCTGGATGAATGGACGATAAGGTGGATAGAAAGCTGGCTAGATCATCGGGCTCAATGGGTAGTGAGCAACGGCTCCATGTCTAGTTGGCAGCTGGTATCAAGTCGAGTGCCCCAAGGGTCGGTCTTCGGGCCGGTTTTGTTCAATATCTTCATTAATGATCTGGAGGATGGTGTGGATTGCACCTTCAGCAAGTTTGCAGAGGACACTGAACTGGGAGGAGCGGTAGATACGCTGGAGGGTAGGGATAGGATACAGAGGGACCTAGACAAATTAGAGGATTGGGCCAAAAGGAATCTGATGAGGTTGAACAAGGACAAGTGCAGAGTCCTGCACTTAGGACGGAAGAATCCCATGCACCGCTACAGACTAGGGACCGAATGGCTAGGCAGCAGTTCTGCAGAAAAGGACCTAGGGGTTACAGTGGACGAGAAGCTGGAGATGAGTCAACAGTGTGTCCTTCTTGTCAAGAAGGCCAATGACATTTTGGAATGTATGAGTAGGGGCATTGCCAGCAGATCGAGGGACGTGATTGTCCCCCTCTATTAGACATTGGTGAGGCCTCATCTGGAGTACTGTGTCCAGTTTTGGGCCCCACACTACAAGAAGGATGTGGAAAAATTGGAAAGAGTCCAGCGGAGGGCAACAAAAATGATTAGGGGACTGGAACACATGAGTTATGAGGAGAGGCTGAGGGAACTGGGATTGTTTAGTCTGCGGAAGAGAAGAATGAGGGGGGAGTTGATAGCTGCTTTCAACTACCTGAAAGGGGGTTCCAAAGAGGATGGATCTAGACTGTTCTCAGTGGTAGCAGATGACAGAACGAGGAGTAATGGTCTCAAGTTGCAGTGGGGGAGGTTTAGGTTGGATATTAGCAAAAAGAAAAGGACTACTTGTGGCACCTTAGAGACTAACCAATTTATTTGAGTGTAACCCTTCTGCCCGTCAGAGTTGGCAGCAACAAGGGCCGGGTTCAATATCTAGGGGATCCATTCCAATAACACAATGCAAACTGGCTCGAGCCCCCACCCAGTGACCTGGGACAAATATATACCACCCCCGCTGGGCGCCTCCACGAGGCAATACTTCCTCTCTCGCAAGCACATAGTCTGAGTGTAGCAAAAAGCCTTTTAATAACAGAGAGAAACAATGTGGCATTATGTTGGGGAAACACCACCAACAGGATTCATAACACAACCCATGAGCAACAAAAAAAACCCCACCCCAAGCAAATTGGGGCATGCCCCTTTCCCTTTGGTTCTTGAGTCCAGCAACCCCAAATCACCCAAAGTCCCAAAAGTCCAATGACCCAAAAGTCTCTGTCCCTGGTCAGGGTAGCCCCAGAGTTCGAAAGTTTATCTGCGGAGCTTTACCTCCCACCCTGGGTGGAGATGGGACGGGGGTAAGAGGCACCTTACATGATCTGAAGCTGACCGCCCCACAGCTCCATAGGCCTTCGCTCCGCTCCGCCAGCCGCCCCACGAACTCCTTCGCTCAGCTCCGCTCCGCGGCCCACAAGCAGCTCCCGCCGTCCCACGAACTGCTCCACCAGCCGGTCCACAAACTGCTCCGCGTCCCACCAGCAGCTCCCGCCGTCCCATGAACTGCTCCACCAGCCTGTCCACAAGGCACTCCAGCTGTCCCGCAAACTGCTCCACAATATATCTTCAGGCTCCCCCACTACTTAACACAATGCTCAGTGATTTCAGCTCTTAGTCAGTTCAGCTCTTTGGTGAATTCAGCTTGTAGTAGGGGAGCCTCAGTGCTGGTGCACTATTAGCCCAAAGTGAGCTCAGCAGCCTGTAACTAGACTTCTAATGAAATCAAAATTAGCTCTGATATTCCATAGTGGAGAGAGGAGGAAGTGCAATTAGCATGTAAGGCCCTCACCAAGGGGCCCATGCCACCAAGTATTAATACTTGTCCCCAGCCTCTCTCAATTCACCGATTTTTGGAACCCATGTCCCTTGCCTAGCGAGTGCTACTTAGTTGATGGTGAGTCCCTCCATCATAACAAAAGGCCAAGTACAGTTCCAAGCACAGTTCCCATAGTCAGGGTAATAACAATTTATTCTTTCTGCCCCAATAACAGAGACACTGGGGATCCCACAACAGCCAAAGTTATCATTTGGGCAGTTATGGCCTCATTCTAGGCCAGGTGGGTGTGCCTATGCAAATGAGATCAGCCCCTGAGGTTCTTTTCCACAACTTGCCACACCTCACCACCAGATGTCAGGGTGGAGCTCATCCTGACTCTGCTTACATCAGCATAAGCTTTCGTGAGCTACAGCTCACTTCATCGGATGCATATTGTGGAAAATACAGAAGATGTTTGTTTTTATACACACAAATCATGAAAAAATGGGTGTTTGTCACTACAAAAGGTTTTCTCTCCCCCCACCCCACTCTCCTGCTGGTAATAGCTTATGTAAAGTGATCACTCTCCTTACAATGTGTATAATAATCAAGGTGGGCCATTTCCAGCACAAATCCAGATTTTCTGTATTTTCCACAGTATGCATCCGAAGAAGTGAGCTGAAGCTCACGAAAGCTTGTGCTCAAATAAATTGGTTAGTCTCTAAGGTGCCACAAGTACTCCTTTTCTTTTTGCGAATACAGACTAACACGGCTGTTACTCTGAAACCTGTTGGATATTAAACACTTTTTCTCTAGGAGGGTGGTGAAACACTGGAATGCGTTACCTAGGGAGGTGGTGGAATCTCCTTCCTTAGAAGTTTTTAAGGTCAGGCTTGACAAAGCCCTAGCGGGGATGATTTAGTTGGGGATTGGTCCTGCTTTGAGCAGGGGGTTGGACTAGATGACCTCCTGAGGTCCCTTCCAACCCTGATATTCTATGATTCTATAGTTTGTTCCTCTGCAGCTCTTGTCATGAGGTTGGGGGGTGGTGCTTGAAGCAGCATTAACTAGTTCTGGGCTCCTTGCTAACTATTGCTGTAGGACTCAACCTGAAGGAACTGTAGTACCAAAGGAAGTTGGAGATAGTGAAACAGTGCAGAGTGGCCACTCCTTTATGTGGATAACTCTTGCCGACATGGGTTTGATGGGATGATCAAGGCCAAAGTATTTTAATATGTTACAGTGAACACCAATAAACTGAACTGATTTGGTTTTAGTAATTCACATGTATGTTGGCATTTTAGAAATGATACTTTCATGTGATTTGGGAATGTCCTAATACCCTGATATTTTGGGGAGAGAGCTTGCAATGCAAAATATAAGAGGAAATATAAGGTGAAAATATCTCATTGTCCCCTGTGCTATTTTTGTTAGGGGATGTCAGCTCCATAGAAATATGTAGAAATGGGAAAAACTCTCTTCTGGTAGCAAAGTGGATAATATGCAGGCATTTGAAAGACTAGAATCTTTCCTCTCTAGATGAATGATTCAGAAGTGTGATAAGTATTGAAACGACATACAAAAATGAAGAAAATCTAACATACTTTGAAAAGATTTATAGACCATTTCCTCACTACCCTGATAAAGACAAGAGAATAGTAATAACAAATAAATTACCATCATATATGTAATTGGAAGCAGCAAATCCTCCTCCTTTAACTCTACTTCATAAACAAAATCTTGCATTTTTCCAAGAAATGCTGTGTATTTTAACATTTTTCTAATTCATATTTATTGTAATTTTTATATCTAAATGTCTTATAACCATATATTTTGATTTTTTTGAATTTATACAAGTGTAGGTTGTATAAATTTTTTCCCCTCAAAGAAGAACAAAAGTTCACTGTTCATGTGCTGAATCTGTAAGCACTTACAAGGACTATTCTCTGGCTTGATCATTACAGTGTTCTGAAATGTCAAACTATCGAAGCAAAAGAAGTGCACAGTGAAAACATTTTGTTACTCAAAACCCTGATTAAATAAAATAAGAGTGCAGCTTCCATGCCATGGAAGCTGATGTAGGGCTGTGGAGGCAGATTGTGTATATTCTTACTGGATCAGGACCTTACGTAGTTACCGTAAAGTCTGTTAAAGTAATATTAAAAATTACTTTTCATCTGCCTTGACACTTGATGACCACACTTCACTCTGTGAAATGTTTCTGGCTACAAATCAATGCTTCTTTCCAAAAACTATTCCCTGTGCTATCTGCCTATCATGTAGCGGTATTTTTTTCCCCCCGAGTATGTTACAGTAGGCAAAAAAGTTTAATCTGCATCTTTAAAAAAAATTGGTTTTGTTCTAACTGATTTTAACTAAGAATGTATTATCACAGCGGTTTAAAAATTTAGTAAAGTGCACAGTCCTTTGTACAACTCTCTATATTTTTTATTTTTCTATTGTATTAGGTCCCTTCCAGAGTTATTTCTTTAGTGATACCAGATTCTGAAGTATGTTGAGATGTGTCTGAAATGGACCATTTGCAGTGCGAGTCAGAACATTTACCATGAGTCATACTAACCAATATAAAGTAAATTGTGTTTAAATAACCGGTGGGTTATTTGCATTTGAGCTACCCTTAATATTGTCTTTTTTCAGTTAAGTAGTTCATTTTTGTATCATTCATTATGTTTGTGTGTCTTTGGGAGGGGATTAACATGTGAGAATGGATGCTAGGGTTCAAAACCGTTTCTGAAGAAAAAAACATATCTGGGGAGGGAAAAGGGGAGCTTGAAATTCTGTCTTTTCCATTGCATAAATGTTTTTTCTATTAAATCTTTCTCAGATTCTGTTAACTTTTTCTTTAGAATGTTATAATAATTTTCAAAATATTGTTTGGAATTTGGTTTCTTTAAATACATAAGTTTTTTTTACTAAATAAAGAATGAAAAAAATTTATAATCACAAATTCTGTTTTTCCTGGGTTTTCCTTTTCGATGTAAATGAAACTAATCTTATCTTTTTTGAATCACTTTACTGGAATATGTTGATTCCTTCTGTAATGTGATACGAATTTCAGAAAATGATTTAGGTCTAGAGAAACTAAGAGGAGTCAAACAAAATTAGTTTTAGGACTCAAAGAGCCAGTATTACAAAATATTTGTTGTTTAAGTCATTTAAAACCCATATAAATCCAAAGCAGAGTAGAAAATATGTTGAGCTAAATTAATTGTATTAGCAAATGTTTAAGGTTTCATAAAAAGGCCATAGGAAAATTTCTCTGAAAAATTCTGTTACACCTTATTATAGATTGTTAAAGGCACTATTTTGTAAATTGTCTTTGATTATATTATTTTCTTGCAAATTACAGAGTACAGTATCTTAGCTTTAACTTGGATAATGAAATTTTTTTTGAGAATGTAGCTTTCTGTAGAATTACAAATAATGTCAGCAGGTGAGATTTAATTTAATCTGTTGAGTATTCAAGGAGTGTTCCTGAGACAGTCCCCAAAAAGTGACAGGATTAGCACTTGCAGTTTATGGACAGGATGCCTAATAGACCAGACTATTATCAGAAAGTGTAATGCTTTTTAAAAAAATGTATCAGTAGTGTCAAATTTAAATGATGAGAATATACACATTTATTAAAATACTGAAAGATTAGATGAATTTATTTTTTTTAAAGATAGTGGCGCAATGTCAGGGCAGCAAAGGTAGATGGGGATTACGTGTTGACAACCTGATGGTAATGCATGTCCCACCTTGCCAGAGGCATGCATGTGAGAAATAAAATTAACATCTCTAATGGGCTAAACTGGCTGCTTCTGTCTCATCTATCTTCTCAGATAGTAGGGGTGTGTGTATGTATGTGTGTGTATATGTATCTGTGTGTGTAAATATATGCATGCACATACCCACATGTATGTTAGAGAGAGACCAATAACCTGTCAAACTATATCATTCTCGGTTTAAAAAGGCCACGAAGAGCTAGTTAATTTGATGTGTTACAAGATTTTAGTGTTTAAGAATACAAAATCCCATTGTGCTCCCTACCCCTATTGAGAGATCGGTCCAAGTTTAGCTAACCATGCTATGCTAGAAGATCATTATTAAGCTCCTGTCCAACCTCTCTTTTTTTAAAAAAAGACTTTCCTTTCACTTTACACCAGTATAATTTAAATAACTTCTTGGAGCTACTCCAGATTTGTACCAGTACCAGTGTAAGTAGGAGACTAAAGAGGCTATTGGTGTATTGCTTTATCTGTGGGCCATGAATTGAATGATCTACATTAAAACAGGAATGCATCCGATGAAGTGAGCTGTAGCTCATGAAAGCTTATGCTCAAATAAATTTGTTAGTCTCTAAGGTGCCACAAGTACTCCTTTTCTTTTTGAGGATACAGACTAACACGGCTGCTACTCTGAAAACTGTCATTAAAACCGTTGTAATTCAGTGTGGATGTTTTTAATTTGCTGCCTGTTCTCTTTACCTCTGAGGGAAGAATTTTGTTAAATGCTGTAATATTTTACAACATGTTTTCTTGGTTAAGGCTTGGATCATATTTTAAAATTAGTTTGAAGGGGAAGGAAATCGTATAAAATACTTTGGAATTCAGATAAGCACTGCACATAGGAAATTAGTACTTTAATTTGGGGTGCCTTCATGGGTAGGTCAAGCTGATAATAATAGAAGAGCAGATCCCAACTTCGAATATTGATTACATGTTTTTGGAAACACTCTCCTGGTATTTCCCCCCTCTATTTGAAAATATATTTTGATGAAGCTGAAGCATGCAATGGCTTAAATATTCCACAGGGGGTCATGAAGTAGTTGTCAGAATCATTAATACTTGGATGAAAGTAAAGAAACATGGTGTGCAAATCTCGAAGTACCAGTTAGTGTAATTTTGGATGTGACTGTTACAAATGCCATAAAATAGGTGTTAATGAGTTAGGAACTTTTATCTCCTATATCTATGTCTGAACAAAAATATATGCATGAACAAAAATATTACTATGTATGAAATAGAGATCT
The DNA here is from genome assembly GCF_965152275.1 of Natator depressus. Lineage (NCBI taxonomy): Eukaryota > Metazoa > Chordata > Testudines > Cheloniidae > Natator > Natator depressus. The sequence goes on from NC_134240.1 coordinate 26,069,402, forward strand.
ACATAATATCTTCCCAGCGTCTTGTCCACCCCCACCCCCTTTCTGTTTCCTCGAGGAAGACAGATATCCAGTAATACTCAGAGAGATGGAGCATGTAGTGTCTCTTGAGCTTTAACTCTTTATACAGAGCCAAATTCCAGACATGGACAGAATTTGTCCAGTTGCTATGATGCATATTTATATATTTAAATGTCAAAATTAAAATAGTGTCACCAATATCGCTGATAGCAATGATGAAAATGTATGGAGTATACTTGGTGTGTCTTTTTTTTAAAGCTAGTATTTTACTGTGTCACAGAGCAAGTAGGGATTTCTTACCCCTAGCAATAATGTCATACTCACATCACTGTACTGTAAAATGTTTAAATTAGGATACAGTATTGGCATAGTACTATCTGACATATCGACCTAGCCACTCTTCAGATTGCAACACATTTCGATAAAGAAATTACCACTAGCATGTGCGCACAGACTCGCGCTCTCTTTCTGTGTGTGTGTGTGTGTGTGTGTGTGTGTGTGTGTGTGTATTACACGCAAGCCCTAACTGCTAATTATAAGTTGTCAAAAATATCTTCAATTGACCTCACACATTTTAAGGTAAACAGTTTATCTCAGATGTTTTTTCATGCCAATGTGCATCCCCGTTTTGCAGTGGTTATACATTCTTGCTTATTAGGGGCCAAATTTCTGCTGGCATAACTCTGCTGAATTCAGTGGGGTTAAATGAGCAGAGAATTTGGCTTTAGGTTTGTAATAAATACTCTAGTATCCTCTAAATAATCTAGTTCAGCTATAACAGTAGTAGTGGGTCTGATTCTGGTTCAGCTGAAGTCTTTGAGCTCTTTTGGATGAAAGTTGCTTTGCATGTGCAAAGTATTGCATTATTATATGAAGTCAATGGCAAATTTTCTATTGATTTCAGCACATGCAGCATCTGGTCTAATGTGTGCTCTGCTGGAGTCTATCAAAGTAAAGATTCAGGCCCTGATTCAAAACAGTGATTAAGTGCTTGCTTAATTTTAAACATGTTCTTAACTGCTGTCCTGACGAGGGATGCTTTCCTGAATTGGAGCTTTAATCTGAAGACCTTAAGTAGGAAGACTTAGTGAAATGAATGGGAGTTTTTGCCTGTATGAGGTCACATGTCAAGCTCTGCAGAGGTAATATTTTTCGTATAAAGACTGGAGCACTGATCCATTTAATGGCTTTCACTGCAATTGGATTTTGAACACATTATTTATACAGTTTTTCCAGATTAATGTTAAACTAATGAGAGATAACATTGGAGCAGCTGGATTAATCTGTACACTGAACCTTTGTGATTAATGTGGAACATGTTGATCACCCATGAGGTTGATGTGCAGTGATTTGAGAAAAGCATTTCCTCAATAAAGGCCCCACTGAACCGTTAAGGTTGCAGTTTCCATCATATTCAGCGGGTTTTTTTTTTTTTGCCAGGTTGCCAGGACCTCTGTAAATATTGTCATACGGGAAGTTTAAAAAACTGCTTCCTATTAAAAATGACAGAATATAGATAATTTAATCAATACATTATTGCTTCAAACCAATGTTTGTTTAAGCATCTCAGAATTTGTTTTATAAAATGTCATGACAGCTTTCTATGACTGATTTGTTCTATTATAAATTGACAACCTCCCAATGCAGTTTTCCCATTATTTATCTTCCTTTACTATTACTATGCATTAATATATTATGGGATTTTATATAACCTACATCAGCCATAAAAGGCAGGAACAAAACACTATTGAAAAGAGTGGTCTATTTTTATTCTGCATCAATATTCAAATGGGACTCTTAGAAGACTCATATAAACCAACTACAATGCTAAAGATGTCTATTTATTCAGCATTATGTAGTTGGCTTCTACCATATAAGGCTTTGGTTGTAAAGATTTTCAACAGCTATGAAATAATCTTCCAACTTCAGGTTTTATATATGCACAGTAGTAAGTCAATGACAGGAAGTCTGTGGCAGTTGCTTGGCCATTCACATCTATAATATATTAAGGAAGAATAAGGGTTTTATAAAACTGCCTAAAAATATATATGATAAAATTCTTGGAGACACGTTTGTGTGAAAGTGAGCATAGTAGCTAAAATGTTTATTTTTAAGTAGAGGAAAATCAAAGTGATTCAATCAGTGAATCTGTCTTCATATATCTTGTAAGCCCAAGCTACAGTATCTCTGAGTATAAAAACATAGTTGTTGAGCCTTTAACACTACTGAATGTTTAACTCTCCACCAGCCAAATAGTTCTGTGCTTCATCCGGGAGAGGAAGAGGATAACATCCTTGACAGTTTCTTTATTAAGCTTTAGTGAATATAATATTTGATGCTATCCGAGGGCTGCTGCTTAGCTGAATAATGGCCAGGAGTAACGTTCTTAATTTAAGTGATTTTTGCCATAAAATGTGTTTATTTTCACCTGTGGATCTGTACTTGAGGGACTACTGTCAACAGAAATAACATGACAGTAGATCAACCTGACCAAAGGTTCTGTTGTTGCAGGATCAGTTGCGCAAACGGGAACACTGCGTATGGTAGCTCCATTGATCTATTTTTGACACATGTGGGTATATCATTCTCTTTATTCTAATCCACCTCTGAAGATATGAAGTGGACAACAGCCAGAAAACTAAAACTGCTATGATAGTTCTGCATTTGTGTGTGTATATAGGTATTCATATGGAATAGGTTCTTACTGTACATTGTCCATTGGAATTGAGCACCCTTAGGTAATAAATCAACATTTTAAAAAATTTAACTAAACTCCATGTAATAGAAGAAAATCAGCTTCAAGAATGATTAATGAAAGTTGTCTTACTCTGTGATGACATTTTCTGACCATTTGGGGTGGCATTTATATCACACTTATCCAAAGGCATGCTTTTTTGAAGATTTCATATCACTTGGAAAGCTTCAGAAAGATAAGGTTATACTCTTTTTATACCCATTTACATAGTAGACAGCTTAAGCAATTTGCTAAGGTCTTAGAGATGGTCATTTGCAGAGCTGGGAATAGAACCCTGGATTCTGATTCTAACACCCCTAAAGCATTCAATAAGATAAATCAAAATGAAGTACCATAATGAGGGAGGAACAACATAAGGAGTATAGGGGGAAGATCAAGTGATGGAAGTGGCACTGATTTTCTAGACTGTTTTCTTTTGATTTGAGAATATTGAAAGTTGTAAGCTTACATAAATATGGCTTTTGTGAAAAAGTTCCTTCTCTACCTTGGTGGGTCCTGCGCTTATTGGCAGATTTTGCTTGCCTCGGAGATTCACAGTAGCCCTTAGTTTGGCCACTTTCGTGGCTCAAATCTGCCGTTCACTCAGATAACCTCATCACTGGCCAGCATGGGGAAAAAAAAGAGTAAGAACAATCCCCACAGTTTCTGCTGATCCACCATGTGGGTTGGGGAACAGCCTAGAGACCTTCCCCTCTGGTGGAAGATCCTGTGTTGGATCAGGAGTTGGGAGGTTTGGGGGGAACCCAGGCCTGCTCTCTACCCCGGGTTCCAGCCCATGGCCCTGTGGGCTGCAGCTGTGTAGAGGGCCTCCTGAAACAGCTGTGCAACAGCTACAATTCCCTGGGCTACTTCTCCATGGCCTCCCCCCAACACCTTCTTTTTCCTCACCACAGGACCTTTCTCCTGATGTCCGTTAACACTTGTACTCCTCAATCCTCTAGCAGCATGTCCTCTTGCTCCCAGCTCCTTACGCACACCTCACTAACTGGAGTGAGAGCCTTTTAAAACCAGGTATCCTGATTAGCCTTAATTAATTCGAGCAGCTTCCCAATTGGCTACAGGTGTCCTAATTAGCCTGCCTTAATTAGTTCTAGAAAGTTCCTGAGTGTTCTGGAATAGTCCCTGTTGTTTTACCCAGGGAAAAGGGACCTGCTTAACCTGGAACTAATGTATCTACTTTCGACCACTCTTTTGTAGCCATCTGTCCTGACCCTGTCATACTTTATATACGTTGTAGTTATAGCCATATTATCAGCTCTGATTTGGTCTGTTTTCCCTCTTGTATATTTTTAAGCTTTGCTCATGTTTGCCTTCTTACTCTTAAGAAATTTTATGTTGTTTGCAGTGTTGTTGCAGCCAGGCTATGAGCCACTGTTGGTCACATAATATGAGAGAGAAGGTGGGTTGAGGTAGTATAAAACCAGTGTCTCTGAGAAGTCCATGGTTTTTAGTGTCCAGCGGAGTTATGAATTTAAGTTCCCAGGCTTGTCTTTTGAAGGTGTTGTGCACGTTTCCTTTGAGGACGAGGACTGAGCATTCAGATACAGAGTGATCACTTTGTGAAGAGTGTTCACCTGTGAGTGATAGGGTGTTTTTTGTCTTTTATCATTTTTCTGTGTGAGTTCATCTGAGAGTGTAATGATTGTCTGGTTTCACCCACATGGCAGTTGTAGGGGCATTTGATGCACTGGATGAGGTACACACCATGTTGTGATAGGCATGTGTTGGACCCATGCATCTTGAAAGGTGTGTTGGGGGGGTATTTATCATTGTAGCAGGGGAGGTATATCTGTATGTTTTGTACCTGTTGTTCTGGTAGGGTCTGGTGCTGCTTTGAGTTGGTGTGTCCTAATCCTGTGGGGAGCTTGCTTCTGCTGATGATCTTGCCCAGATTGTGGGGGGGTTGTTTGAAGGCCAGAAGGGGGAGAGGGTTCAGGAACGAAATCTTCCATGATGTGATCCTCATCAAGTATGGGTTGTAATTGTTTGATCATATCCTGCGTGGGTTCTAGCATGTTCTTTGGGGTTTTTGTTTTTCTTGAGGTATAATTTGTACATGATTCTTTAATAATAATAAAAAAAAGTTCCTTACAAGTATGTAATGCAAAAGAAATATTTTAAATGTATGTATTTTTAAGTTGTATTATTTTTCCTCCTTGACATTTTAAGTTTGTAAAAAAGGAATATTTTGCATATGCTGGGTTTTTTTAGATAAGAGGTGCATGATATGAAGTAAGAGAAATAAAAGCATATAGTCAATGGTAACTAATGTAGTCCCCAGGAGAAGATCCAGGCTACCAATCATGTGCAAGAGTTATAATCTGCAGTTTAGCTTGTTTGTTCTCAGGCTATAGATAATGGATAAAAGTGCCTGGTTTGCTGCCAGTACATGGTTTATTTGCCAAATATGCTGTTTCATACTTGTTCAACTTGATCCATATCACAAGTTCTTCCTATTAAGAGCCTGCTTTACATGCAGTTACTTTAAATCAGTTACCCACAAAAATATTTTATGGTACAGACTTTGCTCAACAGATTTGGCACATTTTTTCAGCTGCAGTCCCGAAATCTGTGTGAGCATGATTCACATTGAAGTCAGTAGGAGCTTTCAGTGCACAAGGAGGATATGTTTGGTTCTAACTGTGTGGAAATAGGGATATTCTGACATATATTATAAACTGATACCTCAACAGATTTTCCCTATTTTATATCATAGTTGATCATTCCTGCCGTGTTACTATATATTTGCCTTTGAGAAGTAAAAGTTGGTCCAACTTTTAATGTTTATACATTCATGCTAGCAAAACCGTGGCTAAGAGCAAAAGTGCTGGTGGAGACTGGCTGCCCAGATTGTGCATTCTACAAAAAATTTAAGATGGACCAAGCCCCACTAGTTGTCTGTGAATTATGCCTTTTGGGCCATGCTCAGGTTATACAATGGAGCACTCAGAAAAATGAGAGAATCGTGTCAAAATATGTATCATTAAAAAAAATCTAGACATATAAATTAGAGCTACCCCGACCAGCTGCAGTTTACATATTCAGTACTGCTGGTTGCACCTTCAAAAGGCTAACGAACGCTGGGTGTACCTCCAAGAGTTTGGTTCAAATAAACATTCAGAAGTTAAGACGCTTATCCATAGGTTTTGCGGCTTCCCTTCTTCTTCCGCAACACCCTCCAAATCCACCCCTTCTGCCCCAAAACTTTCTAATATGTAGCCATGAATATTGAAAGAATTGAGCAAAAGAAGAAGTTTCTCTGTTGTTCATCATGTGCGGTATAGAAGATCTGCAGTATCCTGAGGGATACAGCACAGTGCATATACATGTAGCTGTTTTAGTAATGCAGATTATTATGGCCCAACTCTCTGCTTGAATGATAAGAAAATATTGATTAATATTGTGATCTATTTTTATTTTTAGATTGAAAATCTACAGGAGCAACTTAGGGACAAAGATAAACAGCTAACCAATTTAAAAGACAGAGTGAAATCGTTGCAGACGGATTCCAGTAACACGGACACAGCTCTAGCAACATTAGAAGAAGCTCTGTCAGAGAAGGTAATGTTTAGCATGTAGCAGTGTTATATGGTGCTCTTTCAATGAGGGGGTGAAGTGTGTCCAGAATAAAAAGATGCTTTTTTGAAGTGGTGGAGCACCAAAGAAAGAAATGATAGAAAGTTTATGTAAAATTACAGAATTACCCTTAAAATAATCTCCTCTTTATTTTTATTTGGAGTTTTATGCCTTTAACTTGCAAATGACTTCATCCCACATTAAGTGGTGGGTTGTTGGAGAAGGTGTGTTCGACCTTTAAGGATTAGAGAACTAGAAAGTTACCTGGTACAGAGCTGAGACACATGCAGCACCATGCCAGGTCAGTGTGGGGATGGTCAGGTGACCAGAAGAGGGGCAGGGACTACCCAAGTCAGTGTAGTACATAACCTGGTTTTGTTTTCACCTGGACCAGTCTGAGTAGGTTTCGTCATGATCCGCTGTGGGCATTAAGCTAGTTGCTCCTTTCTGGCAGGGCGGAGGTGGGGTCTGGCTGGGGTTGGGAGCTGGGAAGGAATTTTTCCCTCACTGCCAGATTGACCAAGGCAAGGTGAGGTTTTGACCTTTCCCACAGGAGTTTGGGGGCTTGGTGGGGCAAAAAACAAAACGGGGGTTAGGCTATGATGTCGCAGTTGATTATGTAAGCTTGGGGCAGATATCCAGTGCAGGTACTCTGTAGGGAATAGATACAGTGATTAGATAAAATGGATCTGGAAAGTATTTAAAGGAGGTGTTCTTTATAGGAGTGAAAATGGGGGGTTCAGGGCTCCTACGATTGGTATGGCAGGGAGTTAACCCCCCCCTTCTTTATAGCCCTGATTAGCCCTCATTTGAGGGGGTGGGTGCCAAGATCCCAGCAGCTAATGGGCTGGGACCAGTGTAGGAAGGGGGAGGGCTGACAGCAGTGCTCCGGGTAATATAAATGATTATGGAATTACCTGCACTGCACAATTTTATCTGCTGAGTACTCTCTGACAATTGGGTATAAAGTTGTGGCTTAATTAAACCATGCCCATTTTTTCTGTCCCTCCTCTAGCATGGCTGGACAATACCTAAATACCTAAAAATCCCCATTGACTTCAGTAGGACCAGAATTTCACCCATAAACTTTAAATACATGAGTAGCGCTATTGAACTCAGGTATTTGGACTCAGTGGGACTATTCTTGTGCTTTAAAGTTCAGCACATGCTTTATTTTATGTGGAACAACTGGTAAATATTTAAATAAACTTGAATTAGTATGGAGCCTTCTCAGTGGTAAGTGGGACCTGCTTTTTCACCAGGGGTGGCCAACCTGTGGCTCCGGAGTCACATGCAGCTCTTCAAAAGTTAATAAGCAATTCCTTGTATAGTCACCGACTCCGGGGCTGGAGCTCCAGCCCCGAACTTCCCAGTGTGCCGGGGGGTGCTCACTGGCTCTGCCACAGGCCCTGCCCCCACTCCATCCCTTTCCGCCCCCTCTCCTGAGCTTGCTTTGCCCTCGCTCCTCCTCCTCAGAGCCTCCTGCATGCCACAAAAGAAGTCATCGGGAGGTGTGGGGAAAGAGTGGGAGGTGCTGATTGGTGGGGCTGCCTGATCTGAGAGTGGGGCCGGGGGTTGATGGGGGGCTGCTGACATATTACTGTGGCTCTTTGGCAATGTACATTGGTAAATTCTGGCTCCTTCTTAGGCTCAGGTTGGCCACCCCTGTCTTAGACACTAGTCTGAATACTATTAAATGCTGCCCTCTGTTATGAGGGTTTTCTGGAGTCTACAGGTGCAATTAAAATCCTGTGACTGGAGATGGAATTAGCGTTATCTATTGTAAGTAAATATGTTTGGGCCCTTGTGCAAAGTTAAATCATGTTCTAGTGTCTAATGAGAATTTTAATCATATAATGAGGTAGTATTATTTAATCATGTGAATAAATTGGCAAGTGTTTAAGGGAGACCGCTGCAGGTATAAATGCAGCATGGGTGGGTTTAATGTTGTCATATAGCACTGCTTTTCCAGGTACAGGCTGCTCTCATCCTGTAAATATGGAATTAGTAAATATCACCCCTATTTTACAGATGGGGAAATCGAGTCTGTCAGATGTTTTTTGACTTGCCAAAATTACACAACAAATTAGCGTCAGTACTGGGGCCCCAGCTTCAAAATTCACATCTAATCCAGTAGTCCAGATGAGTTATTTATCCTTTCTCCCTTGTTTTGTCATCTGTAAAATGGCTAATAATATTTAGCTAATGATATATGGCTGCATATAACTTTTCCTTGTGTCTATTTTTGGATTTTGCTTATCTTAAATATCATTAAACCATTTTAGAAATTTTAACACTAATGCTCAAAGAATTTAAAGTGACTTGCCTGGGAGGCAATGTGGTGAAGTGAGTTAACTAGGGAACTGGGAATCGGAAGACTTAAGTCTTTCTCCCATGTAAAATAGACCCGATTCTCAGCTTACGTATATCAGTATGCCGTTTTACACCAGCTGAAGATCTGGTCCAACATGAATAATACAAAGTTCTAAAACGTAGTAGATCAGAAGTTCTAAAAGCTTTGAATTATGGGCTTTGTCCTTTGTTTTTCGGTTTTGTCTGTTTATTTTTGTAGACTGTCAAGTTGGAAGACTGCAACACTGCAGTTCAAATTAGAGAAGTCCATCAGAATCATCATACGTGTGGAATGTTACAGCGCCAATAATGTTTGTCTCATGTTTGGAGCTTAACTGTCTTTGATTGGAAATCTATTTGTACTGGGTGGAAAGTGAATTAATGGTGTACCAGACATGAGAACAAAAAATCACTGCAAGACCAGATCAGGGAGATAAGGTTAATGTGATGTGAACTGTGCAAATAACAGGATGCTGGGTTCTGGTGAATTGTACACAAAAAAAGAAGAATTGCCCTGGGATGAAAACAGTACTCTGGTCTGTTTGATTTGGATACTGCAAGTAATTGGTGCTAGCCCCTTTTGCCACAGCATCACAGTGGGAGCTCATGTTCAATTCATTACCTGTTGTAACTTTATCAGAGTCCTTGCTTTTCCAGGCTACAGGCTGCCCTCATCCTGTAAATATGGCTTACCAGCCACATTTTTAAAGGCATTTAGGCACCTAAAGATACAGATAGGTGTCTAGGGGGATTTTCAAAAGCACTTAGCCGCCTAACTCCAATTGTCCTTGGATGTATTGAAATAAATGTTTAATTGTGCCCAGCTTTCCAAGTGATCCTGATGGCTTTCTGTTTAGTGACCTTGCCTTATTCCTATTTACCTTTCCACAAATCTTGGTGACATCTACAATCTTTATAAGCAATGATTTCTTTTTTTTACAGAAAATTTATAAAAATATTGAAATGGTATTGAACCAAGAACTGATCCGCATAGACTCTAAGCAAAAAAACCCCACACTTTTTGATGATTCTCCATTAACAATTGTCTTTTGGATCAATCAGTTAGCCAGTTTTTAATCTATTTGATGTGTGCCCTATGGATTTTTGCATAGTGCTGAACTTTTAATCAGAATGTCAGGCAGTACTAAGTCAAGTGCTTGACAGAATTCTAAAAGTATTACATCAACAGTTACCTTTATCTACCAAACTTAGTCTTGACAAAAAATGATTGTGAATTAATCCAACAAAACCTGTTTTCCCGGGAGACACATTGATTGGCATTGATTAGATCATTAACCATTTATTTTTTAAGTCTCATATCAGCCATTATGTTGTTTTGTCTGGAACTGATGTCAAGCTAACTGGCCTATAATTATCCATGTTGTTCTGTTTACCCTTTTTAAGTATTGCCACAATATTGGCTTTATTTTAGTTCTTTGGACCTTTCTCACTTTTCCAAGATTTATTAAAGATAAACATACATGCACCAAAAAGCTCCTTGCACAACTTTTAAAACTGTTGCATGCAAATCATCCAGGTCACTTTTTTTTTTTATTTTTAGTAGATTCTGGTTATCTTCCTTAGTTACTGTTGGAATAGAAAGTATTTGATCATCATTTAGTGATATGAATACATCATCCAGCTTCTTTTAAATACAGAACATAAATTTTTGTTGAACATTTCTGCTTTTTTCTGCATCATTATTGATAATTTTACGATTGCCAGCTATCACAGTTCCAGTTTAGTGTGCCACTTGTCAGACTGCTGTGAGGGGATCCAACTGCTGAATCCCTGGGTGTTTTAAGACCACAGAGTCTGAGTGGAGTCCAGGCATTACTGCTGTCTTAGAGCCTCTGGGCAAACTCTTGGGGTTCAGATCTATCTGGCACCCCCTCCTGAGAGCCACAACTATACAATCCCCTGCCCAGCCCCTAGAACTAGTGTTGATCCCTCAAATTCTCCCCATACCTTAAACTCCCCCTCTTCCAGAACTCCACCCAAAAGTGTGAGCCTTATAGTTTACCTCTTCAGTTTGCGAAGGGTGGCCCTAATAGGAGCACGATTCTCCAGCTGGCATAGTTCTGAGGGTCATTGGGACACACAAAACTCTCCATCGCAACAAGGTAATGGTCCAAGGAGAGGACTGCAACCTGTATATGAATTTCATTGACCTGACAAAAGCATTTGATACAGTCAGGAAGGCCTTTGGAAGATCATGGCAGAATTCAGTTGCCTGGAGAAATTCATCACAATGGTTCGGCAATTCCATGATGGCATGATCGCTCGTGTTGTGGAAGATGAGTTATCTGAACCATTCCCAGTCACCAATGGAGTCAAGCAGGACTGTGTATTGGTCCCAGCCCTCTTCAGTATGATGTTCTCTGTCATGCTTACAGATGCCCTTTGTGACTGAGACACCAGGATTGGCATCAGATACTGGACTGCTTTTCAATTTGAGGAGACTGCAGGTGAAGACAAAGATACAGGCAGTGACTGTTTGCAGTCTTCTGTTTGCTGATGACTGTTCCCTGAATGCCAAATCTGAGTCTGACACGCAGTGAAGTATGGACTATTTCTCTTCAGCTTGTGACAACTTTGGTCTCACAATTGACATCAAGAAGACAGAAGTGATATATCAGCCTGCACCAGGAAAGCCTCATGTAGAGCCTACTGTCACAGTGAATGGCCAAACCCTGTATGCAGTGGACAAGTTCACCTGCCTCGGCAGTACACTCTCATGTGCAGTTCACATTATTGATTAAACCAATGTCAGACTGCCAAAGCAAATGTGGTCTTTGGCAGACTACGTGCAAATGTGTGGGAACGTAGAGGCATTAATCAACAAAGCTGAAGGTCTACAAAGCCATTGTGTTGTCAACTCTGATGTATGCCTATGAAATCTGGATGGTGTACAGACATCATGCGATGAAGCTGAATCACTTTCACATGTGCTGTCTGAGGAAACTAATGAGGATAAGATGGTAAGACAAGGTTCCAGATACTGAGGTTCTCAGACAGGCAGGCCTTCCAAGCATCCATACTCTGATGAAAATACAGATACGATGGACATGCCATGTCACCAGAATGTCAGATGGGTGACTGCCAAAGAAGATCTTTTATGCCAAGCTAAAGGAGGGAAAGGTGCTCTTAGGGAGGCCAGAAGAAATGTTTTAAGTCACCCTCAAGTTATCCTTGGGGCATTTCAATGTTGACTGAGAGTTTTTGGGAAGATCTCACTCATGATTGTTCTACCTTGTGAAGCCTCATCCATATTTGAGCTACAGTCTATGAACAGAGGAGGATTGCTGAGGCAGAGCAGAAGCACCAGCAGCATAAATCTCACAACAGTAGCATGTCTGCCATTAATGAAGTAAGCCATAGTGGCATCTCTTGTTCAGTGTGCCACAGACAATTCAAAGCTCAAATTGGCCTGATCAGCCTCACGTGTTCACAGAAATCAAACCAATCAGTGATGTCATGGTCCTCTTCGAACTTGAAGGATGAACAACATCCTCTTCAGTGGGTCATATGATAGGTGCAACACTTAGCACACAGGCACTTTGCACAAGACCTAAACCACCATTGCTCTTCACTATCAGATTAAACAGAGAGAGTAAAGATCGTATAAAAACATCAAACCTGCTGAATGCAATGCTCCTCCTTCTAACTCATGCTTTCCCTGGGGGACCATCTGAGTGCAGATAGGCAGGGTTCTCCCTTGCATCACCAGGCTCCTGCAGCAGTTTCTCTCTTCTTGAGTAGCTGAAGATGGTGAATACCCTGAATAGATCAACTTCTGCCCTTTTGATAATGTTTCAGTGCCTCCGTCAGATGACTCCCAGATCAGCCTCAACTGGTGATCCCATACTCCTATCATGTGGCTTCATTGCCAGGCAACCTCTCCCCTGACAAACCAGCTCTTTTGGATGGGAGCCAGCAATATAGTTTCCGGTCTATGTCTTTGAATAGAGGACCACCCTGAGTTATCAATGCTCTATGGTCAGCACTGTGTCACTAAGCCTTGGAATTTCAGTCCAACCTGGAGACTAAGAGACAACAGAGAAGACAACTAGCCCCTACATTCCAAATGGACTTTGCAGTCTGACAGACATACAGGGAATTCATAATTTCACACAGAATTAATAAATTGTACAGACAACTCCCCCAAATCACCACACCATCTAATAAAGGACTTAGATCATTGTTAGGTTTCCTGTCGTTCCTGAAACTATCTGTGAGACATCCCTCTCTGCACTATCCAATGCTATGGAAGGAAGTGCATGATCATGATGCCTGTGGCTGTTCAGAACAGTTCTTATAGTTCTCAGCAGAAGACATCAGCTCAACAGTTTTGCCATTTACACAATCGCCATAAAAGTGGCTTTGTCACTTCCCTAAAGTGATTATTTGTAGGTTCATTTTAAAAAAGTATTTGTAAACCTCCCCCTCCCCCAAAAGGCTCCCTCTTAAACACTTATGACTAATAAGGGTAAGATCACCCCGCACATTAAACGAAAAATTACACACACAAGAAAAAGTTATGATTTTCCCAGCAGATATTTAATCCCTGATCTACTGTTATGTAGTGCTACAGGTTTCTATACATTCTCACAGCTATGCAAACGATGGTCTTAATGAACAGGAGTCAGCACTTGATCTCCACAAGATAAATAGCAGATAAACTTTTTGAGCCCTGTCTATACTGTGTAAAATGTGGATTATTCACTGACTGTGGTTTAACCTAGGTCTACTTAACACAGTTCAAAACTCCCATTGAAATAAATGGGAATTAGGTATCTAGGCACTTTTGAAAATCCCACTAGGGGTCTCTCTTCAAGTTTAGGCACCTAAATAGCCTATGTCACTTACAGCCTGATTTTTAAAGGTAAGTCCTATTGAGACTTATGTTTCTAATTCACACACTTTTGAAAATTAGATCTGAAGTTTAGGTCACTAGTTCGCTACTATTGTATGTGCTAAAACAGTTCCCAGAGTATTAATACTGAATGTGGAAACCATGTTTTGAAAATTCAGTCAACAAAACACTTAAGCATGTTGTTGAGCTGAATTCAAAGTCAGTTTACTTTTGTTAGTGTGGACAAGGCTTTATTCAGAGATTCATAGATTTTTAAGGCCAGAAGGGACCATTGTGGTCATCTAGTTTGACATCCTGCATAACACGGGTCATATGACTTAAGTCCAATAGGTGTATTTGAACTAGATCATATCTTTTAAAAAAAAAGTCCATGCTTGATTTGAAAACGCCCCACAGAAGAATTTTGTCCAGAGAATATTAAAACATAAAAATAGCAAACCAAATAACGACAAAAAATCCCACTTGATGCCCCACAATCAGATGGTTTAACTGTTTTTCTCCTTTAAAATGTTTTACCATAAAAAGGGGCCTAAAACTGGCTTTTAGTTTTGTGTGTATGATTCTAGGCACACTATCGCTTACATTAGATTTGCACGTGCAAAGGGCAGCTGTGCAAACTTTGTGTGCATACAGTTTGCAAGTTCTATAATTTATTTCCACAAATTGTAGTGCATTGGGAATTGCACATAAATAATTAGATTTTGAATTAGAAAACATCTCCTTTCTTCCCTGTGTCAGGATCCTGAATTCGACTATCTCATGGTCACTGCCTCCCAGATTCCCATCCACTTTAGCTTCCCCTACTAATTCTTCCCGGTTTGTGAGCAGCAGGTCAAGAAGAGCTCTGCCCCTAGTTGGTTCCTCCAGCACTTGCACCAGGAAATTGTCCCCTACACTTTCCAAAAACTTCCTGGATTGTCTGTGCACCGCTGTATTGCTCTCCCAGCAGATATCAGGGTGATTGAAGTCTCCCATGAGAACCAGGGCCTGCGATCTAGTAACTTCTGTCAGTTGCCGGAAGAAAGCCTCGTTCACCTCATCCCCCTGGTCCGGTGGTCTATAGCAGACTCCCACTACGACATCACCCTTGTTGCTCACACTTCTAAACTTAATCCAGAGACACTCAGGTTTTTCTGCCGTTTCATACTTGAGCTCTGAGCAGTCATACTGCTCCCTTACATACAGTGCAACTCCCCCACCTTTTCTGCCCTGCCTGTCCTTCCTGAACAGTTTATATCCATCCATGACAGTACTCCAGTCATGTGAGTTATCCCACCAAGTCTCTGTTATTCCAATCACATCATAGGGCAAACAGTCCTTTATCCAAAATACCAAATGTTTATAGCTGTTCTGGTGTTGAGAATAATTAGGATTGATTCTGTTTCTGGTGTCAAATATCTTGCAATAATGTGCAAGATTCTAAGAAAATAATTAGTTAGGACTATGCAGGAATAATTAATTGATATATTTGCAGTTTCTTCTAGGCAATGAAAGCTCTTTAAAAAAGACTAAAGGTACACTTTGTATTAAGCCAAAAATAATTTTATTCCTGCCCAGATAATTTTTTAAAAATAAGAATAGGTAAAAACACTATTGACTTCCTTGATGTTAATATTAAACTTTTCAAATAGCTTAGCTTTAGCACTAGCCCAGCAGCTCAAGAGGTTGCTTTCATGAAGCAGATATTTATGAAATTGGTCTTGCCATACAACTACTGTAGCCCCACATGGTAGATAAGCAATTGAGTAAGTCTGATAATAAAGCAGCATGCTGCTACAATTCAGTTCCTGCTTCTGTGATAAAGTGCAAGTAGATTAGACCTGTGAGGTACTAGATTAGTGCACAAGGAAAGCTTGCCAGTGCAAATAAGACTAATACAAGACCACATTGTTGGGATTTCTGCAAGTTAGCTGTTAATCAAGTAAAACATGGTATATTAGGCCCTTTTAACACGTTTTTGACATCTAGCCCCCTGCAGCTGACAGTTAAATTAGCCTTCTTTTGTGATTGACTGAGAATAATTTTATACTATTTAACCATTAATAAAATGCCAGAGTGAGTATTATGTATACATTTAATATAGTTCATTATATAGGGAATATTACCTTATGTAACTAAATCTTCAAGGTGGCATGGGTATGAAAAACAAAATAAAAACACCCTAAAGTAATTATGCCTATAGCATGTATATACTTTAACATTTCTTAATTTACATTCAATGCAGCAGGATAATCTTTGAATTTACACTTTAAATATCCGCCTAACAAACTGGGAATGTATTTATTATTAGGAGTGAGTTTGGGCTCTTAATAACATACATCATCCATGTCTTGTGTAGCTCACAATATGTGACATGTTAAAAAGTAAACTTAGTACACTTTTGTCATACTGCTCAAATAAAAAAAGTGATGATGTTTCTATATAAGGCCCCATTCCTGCAGTGTCATCCACATGGGCGAACCTCTCTGCCTACACAAAGTCATATTGAAGTGGCTAAAGGAAATTGTGAGACTCTGGATGAAATCATGACCCCACTGAAGTCAGTGGGAATTTTGCTATTGACTGTATGAAGCCAGGATTTCACTCTCTTTTGAATATGGTGTACAGAGCTGGGCAGCCTACCACTGTAAAAATTATATAGTCTTGGAAAGGGTTTTAATGGCTAGTCGGCCTTTTGTCCTCTGCCTTTGACAATTTCTTTTTGCTGTATGCAAGATGGAACACATCTAAGTACATAAAGGAATGTCATCACTATGTAGCTTGTCTATGTTAGAAAGAGAACTATGTAATTGTTCAACATTGTCTTCAGCCAGAGGTTCTCGTAGTAGTGTTTAACTCTTTAATATAGATGTACACTTATCCAAGGGGATAAAGGTGATTTTCTCTGACAAGTAAATGCAGGATGTAAAATGAGAGAAGAACACTGAATTTCAGGCTCTTTAAAAAATTGCTCTTCAGAAGTGCAGTAGCAAATAATATCTGTTCTGTATCAATGTTCTTATTACAAGAACATCAGACTTAGTGCTGATTATTTTCCTATGTCAGAAAGTTCCCAAATGTATGTACTAAAAGTCCCGCAAGTGAAGCCTTACTATATAGTTAAAAAAGCCTTCACTTGAATGTTAAAAACTCACAACCTTATTAAACATTAGTTTTGTGCTAATACATACAGTTAAATTACAGAGCATTCAATATAATGTACGTTTTTGCTTTGAAGGATTGATGAAACTGGAAGCACGATAGCCTGATGTACCATATTGTATAACAGAAGGAAACAGTTAAACTTCTTGGAGAAGCACAAATATTTACAGTAGTAATAAAACAGGTCTATAATGATCACTACTGAAACATAGCACATATTTTACATGTACAGATCAAGCAGGAGACATGACTGAGTTCTCAGTTTATCCATGATTAAACATCCAATTTTGATACCTGACGCAAACAGCTGATAACTTCCTTATCTTTTCATCTGCAACATTGTTATACAAAAAATGCTAAAAGTGGGTAAATACAGTGGTATTTGCACATTAAACACAAAATTTAGGAAGTGCAAAAGCTATGATTCTCACGGTCATGCAGCTATGCTCACATTGTACATACTGTAAAGCACACATTTAGCATTGTCTGGCTATACCGAAAGAAGGACAGGAGAAGCTTGATATGGTTTAATCAGGCTGCAACTTTATTATTATTAGATGTCTGGGACTTACCTGGCAGATAAAAGTATCTGCCTGAGGGGCTTTCGCCAGTTCCCCTCTTTTTCCATCTGGGTCCTCCAGGCAACGCAGTGCTGGGATCTTACCATCCCCCACTCACATGAGGGTTAATGTGGGCTACAAGAAAGGGGGATTGACTCCCTACTGTACCAGTCATAGGAGCCCTGAAACCTTCCCCCCCCCATTATGCTCCTTTAACAATCCCTCCTTTTTAAGTCCTTTACCAAGCAATTGATCAGGTCACTGTATACCTTTCCTATGGAGTACCTGCACTGGACATCCTATTAATTTAGACTTTTCAGTTTAATTTCCTGAGATTTTTGAAAAAGGAAAAAAAATATTTTTCCTGGTCTCCATCATCTGCCTTCTTTTCTCCTGTTTAACCGTTACAGGTTTACCTAACCTCCAACTCTATCTAGGTCCACTGCAGCATGAAGATTATCTCCCCCTTGGCCATTCATGTCTGAAACAAGCTCCACTTCCAGGTGGGCTCATGAGCATGAGGGATCTTCAGGAGAGCCATCTCCTCCTGACTTCCAAACCTTCCCCTTAATCACAAGACCATAGAACAATATTCTTCGCACAATTAAAATAATGAAAATATTTATTTCAATTCAAAAGACCCCATTAATTGAATATTATTTTTAAAACCCAGTAAATACATATAATGTGCCCTTTAAACTGCAGGAAAGTGATAAATCCTGAAGGGGTTTTATGCAAGAAACACATAAGAATGACGATACTGGGTTAGACCAATGGTCCATCTAGCCCAGTATCCTGTCTTCCAACAGTGGCCAGTGCCAGATGCTTCAAAGGGAATGAACGGAACAGGGCAGTCATCAGCTGATCTATCTCCTGGAATCCAGTACCAGCATCTGGCATTCAGAGGCTTAGGGACACCAAGTGCATGAGGTTGCATCCCTGACCATTTTAGCTAATAGCCATTGATGGACCTATCCTCCATGAACTTATAGTTTTGGTCTTCAAAACATCCCCTGGCAATGAGTTCCACAGGCTGACTGTGCGTTGTATGAAGAAGTACTTCCTTTTGCTTGTTTAAACCTGCTGCCTACCAATTTCATTGGGTGACCCCTGGTTCTTGTGTAATGTGTAGGAAAAGTGCTGTTTACCCCTTCACATTCTTTGTGATTTTATAGACCTCTATCATTATCTTCCTTTAGTCTTTTCTTTTTCATGCTGAACAGTCCCAGTCTTTTTGATCTCTCTTCATATGGAAGCTACTTCATCTCCTTAATAATTTTTGTCGCCCTTCTCTGTACCTTTTAAATCTCCAATATATCTTTTTTGAGATGGGGTGACCAGCACTGTATGCAATATTCAAGGTATGGGTGTACCATGGATTTATGTAGTGGCATTATGATATTTACTGTCTTATTATCTATCCCTTTCCTAATGGTTCCTAACATTCTGTTAGTTTTTTTGACTGTCACTGCACATTGAGTGGATATTTTCAGATAACTGTACACAGTGACTCCACAATCTCTCTCTTGAGTGGTAGCAGCTAATTCAGACCCCCATTATTTTGTGCCTATATAGTTGGGACTGTGTTTTCCAATATGCATTACTTTGCATTTATCAGCTTTGAATTTCATCTGCCATTTTGTTGCCCAGTCAACCAGGTTAGGGAGATCCCTTTCTAACTCTCTTCACTGTCAGCTTTGGACTTAACTATCTTGAGTAATTTTGTATCATCTGAAAATGTTGCCACCACACTGTTTACCCCTTTTTCCAGATCGTTTATGAATATGTTCAACAGCACTGGTTCCAATACAGATCTCTGAGGGATGCTGCTATTTACCTCTCTCCATTCTGAAAATTGGCCACTTTTCCTACCTTTCGTTTCCTGTCTTTTAATCCGTTACTGATCCATAAGGGAACCTTCCCTCTCATCCCATGGCTGTTACTTTGCTTAAGAGCCCTTGGTGAAGGACCTTATCAAGGCTTTCTGAAAGTCCAAGTATACTATATCCACTGGATTAACCTTGTCCGGAGGTTTGTTGACCCCTCAAAGAATTCTAATAGATTGGTGAGGCATGATTTCCTTTACAAAAGCTGTATTGACTCTTTCCCCAAATTGTATTAATCTATGTGTCTGATAATTCTGTTCTTTACTATAGTTTCAACCAGTTTGCCTGGCACTGAAGTTAGGCTTACTGTCCTGTTATTGCCAAGATGATGTCTGGAGCTCTTTTTTTTTAAAAAAAGGCATCACATTAGCTATCCTCCATGTGTCTGGTTAGTAGTTCCTCAGTTTCACATTTGAGTTCCTTCTGATCTCTTGGATGAATACCATCCGGTCCTGGTGACTTGTTGCTGTTTAATTTATCAGTTTGTTCCCAAACCTCCTCTATTGACACCTACATCTTTTGTCATCACCAAGGGGTTTTGTGCTTAAGTAAAGTTGGAGCCATGGAAGCTGAAAAGACTGGTGAGGCTTGGAAAAGCCCTCCCTGTCTGCTGGAAACACTACTCATGTTCCACATGTCCCACCACTCAGTTCCAACACCTTCTCTCATGCTGGGAAGCAAACAGGCAGACAGTACATGATGGCCACTGAAGACAGTGGTGGGGAAAGAACACATGGCAGATATTTGGGGAAAGTGAGGGAAAGCAACTAGTGACTGTGGTACAGAAGCTGGGGAATGCAAGGCTCTGCCTTTTTGGAGGAAAGGGGCTTTTTTGATGCTTCATAGAGTGGGCTAAGGAAGGGGAACGTCTTCATTGGAGGAAGGAGAGTAAAGAGGGAGAGGAGGAAGGAAGGGCTGCTGCAGGGGTGGGAGCTGAACTTGTTAGGCTCACACTCCTCACTTTATTCTCATTCTATGTGTCTTAAAGGTTGAGATTATGCCTTTTACAGATTTCTGTTGTAGTTCGGGGGGATAGGAAGGGAACAGTTTTGGAGGGCCTCTAAGAAGGATTATACTGAATGTCTAGAGAGGACAGTTAAATAACTAGATATTCTTAATAATAAATTTCAGTATAAGTTCTGTAAATGAATGAATGCTTTCCCCCCTTACACGATAGCTAAGCTTTTTACAAATAAAGTGAGCTGATGAATAAAACATTACATGTATTACAGTATAACAAGCTATGCATAGAGCAAATTAACATGAGAGAAAGAGAATGTATGTTATTCTGACTATTAGACTTTCACTAGCCATGGTCATATGTTGCTATGCAGCAGTATTTTAAGAGTTGGTACTGCTTTTATGATAGAGATTTCATGCATCAGTATAAAAAGAACTTAAAAAGAAACAATCAAGAGCACTAAAATGGCACACCAAAAGAATCAGAAAAGATGGATTATGCCATCCATTTTCCTGCCAGTGTAGTAGTATTTCAGGTTTAACTTTCCCGAGTGATATGGCTTCCATCACATTCCATGGGAGACTTATTCCATAATCTAATAAATCAATAAACAATCAAATTAAAGGTACCTTTTTCTCTGTCTCATTCAATATTTTTCTTGGTTGCCTCAAAATGTAATACCTGTGAATATAGCTTTACCGATAACTGGCAGATTGTTGCTTGCATTCTAAATTACCAGACAATTGTTAACTAAACTTTAGAACTCTCATGAAGACTGTATTGTAACCAGCATAGAACTTGCTGGGAAGCTAGACTGTAATAAGAAAATTCAAACTGAGTACAGTAGAAAACGTGGTTTTGTCATTTTGACCATTCATTCATAATTTATGGATTAACAACAAAGCAGGTGCATTGTTCAAATATGTTCTCTAAATATTTTTAAAGTATATGTATTTTACATTAATATCAAATTTGTTGAACTTTGTCTGGGATGGTACCATAATTCAGCATTTGGGGCTGATCCAATGCCCATTGAAGCCAGTGGAAGTATTTCTATTGTCTTCAGTAAGTGTTGGATGGAGCCTCCTCTTATTTCCCTTATCTCGAAAATTAAGGTGATATATGTGCTTCCAAAGATTAATTTTCACAGTGCAACTTAATACAAAGAGGGTTTTTGTTTTCTGAATTGATGTACCAAGCTTTACATTTGTATTACTCTTTCTTATTGTTAGGAGAGAATAATAGAGCGCTTGAAGGAGCAGAGGGAACGGGATGACCGAGAAAGACTGGAAGAAATAGAATCCTTTAAAAAGGAAAACAAAGACTTGAAGGAGAAAGTTAATGCTTTACAAGCTGAACTAACAGAGAAGGAGGTCAGCCTTTGCAGTAAAATTAAAAATCTTTATTGTTCTGATCTTTCTAACAAGTTTCACTGATATAAACAAGTTAATTAGAGACACTATCCAATTGCTTAAGCCAGCAGTTCTCAAACTGTGGGTCGGGACCCCAAAGTGGGTCACGACCCTGTTTTAATGGGATTGCCAGGGCTGGTGTTATACTTGCTGGGGCCTGGGGCTGAAGCCGAAGCCTGAGTCTCACTGCTCAGGGCTCAAGCTGAAGCCCAAGGGCTTCAGGCCTGGGCGGCGGGGCTCAGGTGACAGCAGCCCGTCCACCCAGGGCTGAAGCCCTCAAGCTTCAGTTTCAGGCCTGCTCCAGGGCAGTGGGGCTCAGGCTTTGGCTTTAGCCCACCCACCTGGGGCAGCGGGGCTCAGGCTTGCGTCCCCCTTCCTGGGGTCATGTAGTAATTTTTGTTGTCAGATGGGGGTCGCGGTGCAATGAAGTTTGAGAAACCTGGTTTAAGCTATTGGTTTTCAACTATTTTTAGAAACTTACTCCTAAAGCAGTATATTTTTGAGCATTCCTCACTCTCAAACTCTTGATTACTTTCCACAAAGTATTTCTTCTTTGTGTGTATTCCTTTCCTTTCCTTTACATATGTTTGACACGGCTTTAGTATTCCACTGCTGGTCCTATTTTCAGTTTTTATTTGAACTAATGGGCTTAGCAGGAGCACGACCTTCCGAGAGTAAGGTCCATAAGTATTTGATTCAGTCAGACTGATTATTGATAAGGGGTTTTACTTGGTGAGTCCCTGGTCTGGTTGCCATTGCATACCACTGCTCTGTGCTCACTTCATTAGATTCTTATAAACTATGTGATAATATTAAATCCTATTCATGTCATGCTGCAAGATACTTCTTGGT
The DNA here is from genome assembly GCF_965152275.1 of Natator depressus. NCBI lineage: Eukaryota > Metazoa > Chordata > Testudines > Cheloniidae > Natator > Natator depressus. The sequence goes on from NC_134240.1 coordinate 26,091,791, forward strand.
TTTTCTCCTCTTGAATACTTCTACTGTAGGGTCTGAGTACCCTTTAAAGTAAAAATATTAAGTGAGAATTTATAAGTAATTAAAGTTGTGATGAATTAATGGAAAATGTTTTCTCTATTCAAATCCATCTTCGGTTGTTTTTGTTTTTTTTTTAAATCCACCACCAGCTTGACGATGATGATTTTAATAAAAGCCTGCTGCCATTTTTGCAGGGGCTACAAGAAATGATGGTGAGAAGTCCATGGGTTGTGGGTCACTTGCAGGATTATCTGTATTTATCTCATTTAATCAATTCCCTGCTATTGGGGCGGGGTCAGGGGCGGGCGGCAGGCGCAGGGGTCTCGGGTCTTGGTGAATCCCAGTCCCTCCGCTTCTGTGCCTGTCTCCTGAGAGCTGTAATACTTTGGTCTAATTTCAGTGTTTTGAGTTTACTGTGTGGGTGCTGGGCAGGTGTTAGTGGCCTGTGATATACAGGAGGTCAGACTAGATGACCCAGTGGTCCCTTCTGGGGCTTAACCTCTATGGGTCTAATTTATTTTAAAGCTTCTTAGGCTATTATAAGTAAAACAGACAAAATTAACAATAGAAGTTGATAATATTTTAAGTACAGATGAATATGTAGAATACTGAGGTGTGCAGCTACCGCCACCCTTCTATCATAGGGTAACTGGCAAAAGTAAAATCTGATAAACTAAATATAAAGGAGAACACTGATGAGTGTAAAATATAGAATCGACTATTTTCTAATTCTCAAGGATTACATTTAAAATACAGGTGAATCATCCATTTCCCCAATGAAATTACCCTCTATTCTTTCAGCAGAGGGAACATGACATATTCAAAAACAAGTAATTTTTTCATAAACATTCAACTTTTTGTTAACCTTCTAAAAATTACCTAATAATATTGTATTATGCTGTAAATACCCATCCCAATGTCTGCACACATGTACTATGTAAACAAAGTTTTTGACTGAAAACATAGCTGATAACGATAATATACGCTCTTAGTGGCTAGGATCAATGCAATTTCTAACACCATCTCTTTCCTCTTTTTTGGACAATTTTTCAGTCTAATTTAATTGACCTCAAAGAACATGCATCGTCATTGGCATCAACAGGGCTGAAAAGAGACTCCAAATTAAAGTCTTTAGAAATAGCCATAGAACAAAAGAAAGAAGAATGTAGTAAGTTGGAAGCACAGCTGAAAAAGGTAAGTGCCTTCTAAGAAAATTCTTATTGTGCAATGGACTAAACTCTTCACTTCTCTAGTATATAACTGGCAATGAAGCAAGAGGTCCATTTTAAAATCTGGCAGTCTTCTGCTGTCTGCTGATACTAGCATCAAACAATGTTGACTTTTTCTTAAGAAGCATGTATAAAAGCTGTCTGTGAGCCTGAAAAATTATCTTAAGTTTCCTGTCTAAGGGGTACTTGGAAAAAACTGGTGAAAATACTGGGGCGGGGGGGGAGTTATAGAAACCAGCCGTTACTATATGTATGAATATAAACTACTCTTTCTAGTGAAAAATGTCTAGGTCTTATATTGAAATTCTCCTTAATTTTATTTATTTATTTAATGAATTTAAATTTGAGGTAGTTAAAGAAAATAGTGTTTAATATATCACAGTTGGCATTATTTATATCCACCAAGAAGTAGAAGCAAACATTTAAAGAAAAATATTTTAGAAATACAATACTTATTGAATAATTATATGTAGATTACTGCATTACAATATTAACTGATCTCCAAATTTTCACATTTTCTTTCATCTGTTTATTTGACTTTTTGCTGTGTCATTTGGTAGTGTCTGCACTCATTGTTTGAACACCAAACTCATGACATACTAAGTGGGTTTAAGCATCATATTTTCCTTCTGCAACTATTAAATAAGCCAGTGAGAAGTGTAGATAAAACTTTAAACCCCCAAAATACTTTGGACATGGATTTATATGCTTATGTGATCTAGAAGAGGTTGATTATTTTAGCTTGAATATTGACATTTTTAGATCCAGATTATCATACCCTTCCTCATGTGGAATAGTTAGCCTCATTGATTTCAGTTGGACTACCTGTGGAGTAAGGTATTACTCAAGCATGAGCAAGGCTTTCAGAATTTGATTCTTATATTTTTACCTATAATTCTGATTTTATTATGTACTTCTAGAGTAGGTATATGTGCTGTAATGTATACTTTAGAAGAGCACACTCAAAATATTATGATCTGATATGAATTTTACATGTATAAAACACACTATATATACAGTTGTTGGGATGACCGTATAGGGGTCACCAAATGAAATTAATAGGCAGTAGGTTTAAAACAAACAAAAGGAAGTATTTCTTCACACAATACACAGTCTACTTGTGGAACTCTTTGCCAGAGGATGTTGTGAAGGGCAAGACTATAACAGGGTTCAAAAAAGAACTTGATAAATTCCTGGAGGATAGGTCCATCAATGGCTATTAGCTAGGATGGGCAGGGATGGTGTCCCTAGGCTCTGTCTGCCAGAAGCTGTGAATGGGTAATGGGATGGATCACTTGACGATTACCTCTTCTGTTCATTCCTCTGAAACACCTGGCTTTGGCCATTATCGGAGGACAGGATACTGAGCTAAATGGACAGTTGGTCTGACCCATTATGGCCGTTCGTATTTGGATGAGAGGAGGGCATCTTTTCAAATAAACTTGCATGCAGAGAGCTTTTAACAAAATTTTAAATTCTTGTAAATATTTGATAGGTTATCAATGCCATTTGCACCAGACTTAAAATACCTACATAAAGCATGTAGCCAGAGATCATTTTTATTTTATTAAAAGAAATATAAATATTATTTACTTAAGGTGTGAAGAATCTTTATTTGCATTATAGTTCAGATCAGGTGATGAGCATGGTAAGATAATTATAATTTAAATATTATTACCTCTATGGTTAACTTTCATATTTAATGTTGCTTTTAGCGGTATTAGTTCAAATGAATTCACATGTTCAAAATATTTTTTCAGTGGCCTTATTTTTGAGAGGTTTTTTGTAATAAATAGTTCTTTAGAATGCTAAAGCACCCGTCATCTTAAAAAAAATTGAAATCTGCTTGAAATAGTTGAAATTCTAAGTCAACATCTATGAATGTATATATCAACACATCATTTAGTAGTGGAAAAATAAGCAGTTATAAAAGTCTGTAAGTGTCTGGGCCTCCTTTCAAATAAAAAGGACGTATGTTCCTTATGAATAAAATACAAAGGGTTACCAAATGAAAGTTGAAAACATAATTGTTTGATTATACCATAAATACAACATGAATTCCCAATGGGAACTGGCCCAAGATTTGTAGGAGACTTGGTATTTCCACAATAACATGCAGATTCAACATTGTTGGATGTGTTTAGGAGAATAGAAACACTGGCTGTTAATGACAATGGACTGCAAACAGTAATTTTTAATTTTACATTTACTTTAGTAAAAGCTTTAATTTCAGCTAAACCTAAAAATATCCTGTGATAAAAGTAACTCGCTCTCCAGAAATTGAAACCTACCTTCAGTCGCTGATTTTATCCCTTAACAAACTAACTGAAACAGAAGTCAGTTTTGGGAGGATTTTAGAATTTTGTTGAATGGAGATGGGAGGGAGCGTATACATTTCTTCATTCTTATACACAGTGTACAAATCTGCATGTCCCATATGGATGCTCACTGTATCAATGAACACTCAACACTGCAGAGGTGAGAGATGTGGCACTTCATTGGACATAATTTGAAAAGTAACTCCAAATATGTATCCATTTGTTTTAAAAAAATATTAACAACTTGCATATCTTTTATCATTCTTAAAAAATAAATAAATCAGAGTGGCAGTACTGTTAGTAAACTTGCTCAGCATTAGCTATGATTCTTTAGTTGTATCAATTTTTATTCCTAAACATTGATTTAATCCAACACATATTTGCAACAGTGAATAGTTCTGAGAAGTCATAGCCCTAAGCATGCCCAGAAGAAGTGTTTATGGGATACAACGCCTAATCAAACTTGTGACGAGGAACAGTTTTGCCTTGGAATTTTGTTCCTCTCCTTTTTCAATTATTTTTTAAATTCCTCCTTTTTTTTGATGATATCTATCTATCTTTCAAATATTTATATTCCTCCTATATCTATATATAAAATTTTGTTTCTCCAAGATCTTTTTCCCAGGGTTTGACTATAACTATTTCTCAGTATTATATACTTGACACTATACAATACTTGCATTTCTGGGGGAGAAAATATGCAGACTCAGAAAGAATATATTCAGAAATAAAACAAAAATCCTGAGGCAGACTCTTGAAATATTTGATTACAAGAAACTGAACTGCAGCCCCATTATTAATTGAAATAGCATATGTGTTTAAAAACTAATAAATAGGAGAGCATTCAAAAAGAATAATTGCTCCTGTGTTCATATTGTATTTTACTGTACACCAAAATTGTTTAAAACCATGAGCATGCTTATTAAGCCTTTTGTTACAAGGATTATGATTTGGAATTGATGGGAACAAAATGAGGGGAGAGCTCCCAACACTTTTGTGCCAAAACTCTACAGGCATTTTTTTTTTTTTACTTATTTTCCTTTGCTAATTATGATGGAACAGCAGGAATTACCTCATAGGTAGTTAATTATTTTTTATGTTGCTTTCCTGAATCTTATTATCCACTTTAGAATTTCCTCCTTTTGTGTTTATCATGGATTTTAAATTTCCATGCTTACTGACATACTTGCTGTTGCTAAACTACTGTTTGCCAAGCTGTACTGTTCAAAAGTCATATTGAATCAAAAATTCAGGCTTGTGTTAATACAAAATAAAAACCATAAATTTAGTGATAAAGTCTAATTAATCTTTTATTATTACTGTCTTTGAAACTTTTGTGATAAATTGCAGCCTTGGCTAAAAGCGCTTCTAGTGATTCATTGCTTGAGACTAGCACTTAATGTATCATCAAAAGTGGACACCTTTCTTTATTTCATGGGTTATTTAACTTGAGAAAGGGAAAGTAACACAAACCTTAAATTTTTTACTCCAGCTATTCTTTTTTAGAAGCCAAAGTCAACATTTATGTTTCCCCAGTGCCTCTCGCTTTCACCGAGGAATGTTTAGAAACTTAAATTTCTACTTTTTTATGACAAGTTCTTCTGTGCAAATGCACTGGATTTGTTGAGCTAACGCTGTTTTCCTGGATCTTTCCTTCTTTTCCTGTCTATGCTTCACTCCTTCCCAACTTTGCAATGTAGCAAGCTGAACAGTTGTTCAATCAGATGTACAATCCAGTAAGTCCTTCCTGAAAGTGCCCGCTGTAACATATGAAAGCATGAGGATCCATTGACCTGACACTGTGTTGTGTTCTTCCGCTATGGAGCTTTGCAAAAACTTTTTTGATGATCACCTGTTTTAGTTATGTCAAAATAAATGAGCTTTGTGGACTTCAAGGCCATTTCTTTTGAATATGATATGTATTAACTGGTAATTGGATTAATATAACATCCTCCGAAGTTCAAATGTCATTGCCTTCAGGTCCTCAACTTCTCTATTATATATTTTTTTAAAAGCATGCAGAAGATAGTTTTTTGTTTTATTTTATTTTACTGCTATGCTCATCGAATACTTTACTGGATTCTTCAAATTTAAAATAATATGCAGTGATTTATTTATAATATCTCAATTGATAATATCAGTAATAATACCTAGTAAATGTCTGTTCAGCATATTTTTGTAAAGTTGCAGTATGATCACATTAGTTCAGAAGGCAAAAGATCAGTTTTTCAGTAAAAGAATGTGCATGTTCAGTATTTATACATTTAAAAAACATATTTTTGCCAAGAAAAGGCTGAAAATATAGAATGATGAAAACAAATTGCAATGTTGTTCTATAATTTAAACAAGAAAATGTAATAATACTTTTGTTTGTTTGGGATTATTCTCTGATGCCTTCTTTAATATAGTTTCTTAAGCAATTTTATTTTGTCTCTATTGTATTCATTTTTCAATTTGAGGAAGAACAAACACATTCTTATCTGTAGAAGATTTTCTGGCTGGTACAAACTAACACTAAAAATATGCTGTGAGCATCACAGGGCAGAAATAAAGATGTAACTGGATTGTGATAACATAGCAATTTATGACCTGCGGGTTACATAGTAATTCTAAATATAATTACCATGTAATTCCAATCAGAAGGTGTGATAGAACTTGATTTTATAGGGTTTTATAAAAATATGGTATTATACACTTAGGGTGACACTGGTCCCACTGAAGTCAATGGGTTTTTTTCCATTAACTTCAGTGGGCCAGGATTTCATCCTTAGGGTCTGTTGTTCTGTTGCTGATGCTGAGTATTTCTACTGATGTAATGGAAATTTCATGTGTATAAATGGGGGAATAGATCCCATAGAATCTACCATATTTACTTCTTGAAAATCATGTAATTACATTTGAAACTCACTCATAATTTGTTCATAGAGAACATAAAACCTAATAATATACCCACTTTCTCATCCAACATACTGTGGTGATCAAATGGTTTGTACTCTTGTACAATGGCATTGTTTCCTTATATTAGTTTGGGTCATATACATGATGGTTTCATAGGTAGACGACATACTTTCATGCACATCCTCCGCACTCTTATTGTGCACACCTTTTGTTTATTGCTGACTCCTCGGTTACCTTTTCTCTTGCTCTATGTAGATCACTCCCTTCATTATTTCAGTTTTAATCACATTGCTGTAGTGATTGCTATTTGTTGACCATTAACCTTTTTGCATATAGTATCCCAAATCTTACCAATTTTTACTTTTTGCATACTTCTTTTTTACAAGAACCATCTCTCAGCGGTTCAAAACCACTGGATGGAAAATCTTTTATATTAAATTAATGTAGCAGGTAGTTACATCTGATCCTCAATGCACATTTTCTTTAGTTATTTTTTCCTCTGTGTTTATTTTTGACAATGTGAGAATAATATTTTTTCAGACTGATCTAAAGACTTGTTCTTTAGACTACATGATTGCCATTAACAGAAAGCTAGCCAAATGTGTGTTTCCAAATATGAGATAAATGACATTATATAAGGTGGATGGCAAAATACAGTCCTGTTGAACTCCAATCTTCCTTTTAAACCTTTCTGGCATTTAACAATCATTTTTTAAGTAAGCCTTTGTTCCCGCATACTGCCTGTTCCTTTTTCAGTAGAATGATAAACCTTTGTTAGTCCACAGAGTACTATCAACTCTGGTTTCAGAGTAGCAGCCGTGTTAGTCTGTATCCGCAAAAAGAAAAGGCGTACTTGGGGCACATTAGAGACTAACAAATTTATTTGAGCATAAGCTCAACTCTGGGGCACTCACTCTTATCACGAAAGCTTATGCTCAAATAAATTTGTTAGTCTCTAAGGTGCCCCAAGTACGCCTTTTCTTTTTGCGGATACAGACTAACACGGCTGCTACTCTGAAACTCTTATCACTGAAGCTACATTTTAAAAATGCACAGAACAAACAGATTACTCTGTTTCACACTTCTAGGCTTTTTGGGTAGCAAAGTGGAAAAATATAAAAGGGGCCCAAATCCTGGTCACCTTGTTCATGAGAATATTCAAAATGAATTTAGAGGGACTACTTGTCTGAATAATGTGAACAGAATTTGGGCCTTTTGTGTGTAGATGTGAACACGGTTTAAATTATACAATCATGCCCTGTGCTAGTAAATAATGGTTAGAAAACAGTTGCATGGTTGTTATTTTTCTGTAATATGGTATTACAATTTATTTGATCTTTTCTAGTCCTTCAAGCTGCTTCTGAATATTGAGGACCTGATTCTGCAAATACTGAGCAGAAACAATGAAAGATCAAAAACCAAAGCAAACATTAGTTCTAAATTGCTTAGCTCAGTCCCAGGAATTAGCTTAAAAATAACTTAAATTTAAGACATTTTAAAATTTAAGAGGAGAACAGATTATTTAATTTATTTTATTGAACCAGATAAAATTTGAAGGATCTTAGAAAGTATTTTTTGCATGTACATTTCTGCTGTTTCATTTAATTATTATTTTTGGTGAAGCTCTAATTTGATATTTTTGGCTAGTTTAAATTAAGGTATACTATTCCAATGCATACATCTGATACAGAAAAACAAATGCAGGATGTGTGCATAATATATAATAAATTCATTAATTTTATATCTCTTTATCACACTTTAATATTTCTGTAGACAATTTGGTAATTATATAGAAAAAATATTTTGCCTCTACTTGTGGAATGCAAAATAAAAACCAGGGTTGAAAATATGAAATGCTTTTTAGAATCAGAGAAGTTCAAACATTAGGGTGACAGTCTCTTTATTTGCATGTATTGGGGATTGCAAAAAATAATAATGTATTTTCCAAAACGAAATACAGCATAGTATCAATTCAATAATTGTATGCAAGTAGTATATTTTCTTTAAAATGCAACATCCCAATTAATAATTGGAATAAGAAGTGTGTATTTATATTTAACTTTTATTACTGAGAAACTGTTGTTAGATGGTTACAGTACTATTCAAATTAAAAATAGTATCAAGCCCCTAAAATTAACGAACACGCTAAAGGCATTTATATTTAATATGTAACTGGTGAATATTGATAAGAAAATTTTGTCTTGTAAAGAACTGTTCAGATGGAACGCAGTGTTTAGCAAGTAGTTAGCACAGAGGTGGCCAAACTTACTGGCCCTCTGAGCCACATACGACAATCTTCAGAAGTTCGAGAGCCAGAGGTTGGGGCTTCAGCGCTGCTCCTGCTGAAGCCCTGAGCCCTGGCAGGTGCTCCCCGCAGGGCTGAAGCCCCAAGACCCCCCTCCCCGTTGGGCAGAAGCCCCTACCACACCACCCTGCTGCAAGGCAAAGGTCCTGAGCATCCTCCCACCCAGTCGGGTAGGTGAAGAATGGGGGTGGGGGGGGCCACCATGAGCCATACTTTAATGGTAAAAGAGCCACATGTGGCTCACGAGCCACAGTTTGGCAACCCTAAGTTAGCACATTTACCTGTGAAACCGAGAGTGTCTTTCCCAGACCTGAGGAAGAGATCTGCATGGCTTGAAAGCTTGTGTCTCTCACCAACAGAAGTTGGTTCAATAAAAGATACTACCTCACCCACCTTGTCTCTCTATTTGTCCCCAATGCGAGAGAACTGAATAACTTAGTTGTGAACTTAGTCCATGTCTATACATACTACTCTGCAGCAGCGCAGCTGTGCTGGTACAGCTGTGCAGCTGTAGCACGTCTGGTGAAGATGCTCTCTGGTGACAGGAGAGAGTTCTCTCATTGGAATAAAAACACCCCACCTCCGCAAGTGCCATAAATTATGTTGGTGGGAGGTCTCCCATTGACATAACGCTGTGCACATGAGTGCTTATGTCGGTGTAATTTAGTCCCTCAGTGGGGCGGAATATTCACACTCCTGAGCGACATAAATTTTGCCGACAGGCTGTAGCATAGACATAGCCTCACTCTCTATTTACAGCCAATCAGTCTGTCCTTTGCAAATTTTGAATAACACCAGAAAACTTTTCTGTTTCAAAGATGTTTTATGATATTGCTCCAACAGCCCTCCATATATTTAGAACCTTTCCTTTTTTCCTTCCATTTAGTAGTGTGCATGGGTTTGATCCTGCATTCCTTCTGCAAAACAACCCTTATTCTCCCAATTAGTCCCAATCTATTGAATGGGTAATCCCATTCAACTAGGGACAACCTAATAATGGTTTCAAATACTGGGCCCAATATTTAATTTCCTAATGTTTTTAGATTAGAATGTTTTTATCCTGGTATTTGCATTGTGCTTTTGTATTATTTCAGTTGTTATGCATCTCTGTGAGGCATCTCCAGAGCCTTGGTAGGGTGGGGTAGGTAATTTATCAGTTCTGGGCTTACTCGAGTTTTATAGGCACTGTTTCGTGCTTGGAGTGGTGTGGAGATGCATTGCTCTAGGGGGAACGTATCCAGGAGGAATTGTGCCTCTGGAAGGCGGAATTCCTCATGGAATTTGCCAGTATGTAGGGGAATATACCTTCAACTATACCTTTTTGTGAGTGAAGCGTATTTCTGCATGCATGCCCAGCTAGCTCTGGTGCCTCTGCTGTGTGGAATCCTGGGTCTGCTTTCACCATTCCCCTTTTGAAGTGTCTTGAATACTGGGCAGGCTAGGCATAGTTCTTTTGTTGGGGGAATAATTGGGCTTTTATTGTTCCTGGCTACTGAACAGGAGTGCAAAGGGGAATAGAGAGTCTCCTGGTGCCATTTACTTCCCCTTCCTGGAGCCGCCGGGAATTATTATTGTTAACATGAAAAGTCTTCCAAGTGATTTCATTTTACACAACTAATTTTAACACGAAAAAATTGAAAACATGACTGTTTTGCCTTCAACATCCAGTACATGTATATAACACTCTTCACAGTTACAATAATATAAAGCAGCATCAAACGTGTATGATTTTAATTTAAAGTTGGCATGCAAATTAACATTAATTAAAGCATCCATAATGATTAAAGAGACTATTTCTGTAAAGCAGTGTGGTGAAGTGGGTATAGTGTGTGACTGGGCTTCAGGGAATTTGGGTTCTCTTCCCAGCTCTCCCATTGAATTGTTGAGTGTGTCTACACTGCAGTGGGTGCATGGATAGACAGATATGCGCTAGCTCTGTTTGAGTTAGCGTGCTAAAAATAACAGTGTGGCAGCAGTGGCTCGGGTAGCTGCCTGTGGTACAATCCTTCCTGACCTCCTGGTATATATTCAGCTGACTAGCCTCAGCCATGGCCCAGGCTGCAACAGCCACACTGCTATTTCTTAACAACACTAGCTCAAGCAGAGCTAGTGTGTGTCTGTTGATCTGAGCCAGGAAGCGTCCTCCCAGTTGTTGTGTAGACATACCCACTCTGTGACACTAGGCAAGTCACTTTATCTCTCTGACCATGCCTGCACTAGGGAATGTTACAAAAATCGTCCCATCAGTGATTCACTAGTTCAGCTGAATGAGGTGTATTAGGAGGAGCCCTACTGTGAACAATTCGTTTGTGCTTAACTACCTTACTATGCAACTGAACAAAGGGAAGCATATGACATGGTAAAAGACAGTAACTTTACTTGGTAATTTTTGGGCTGTTGTGCGTCAGGGATATGACGTGACACTCTCACATTTCACAGCCTTGTCCTGCTTCCCCACAGCTGTGCTGGGATGCTGTGCATCCAGCAGGATTATAGGGATTTCCCGCCATTTACTTCTTTTGGCCACCAGGGAACAATGTGGCAGAGGAAATACAGCTGGCCAAGCTGCTGTAAGTCCTTACTCTAGCTTCTTCCTCTTCTGGGTCTAAGCCAGCATGGAGGACCTGGAAGGAGAAGAAGGTGGTTGAAGCCATCTGTCCCAATATGCTGATGACAAGGGAGGTGAGTGAAGAAAAGACTGAGAGGGCAGAAGGAGAGGGGATAGAATGGAAGCAGGTTGAGTGGCAGGGATAGAACGATGGGAGCAGGGCTAAAAGGAGAGACACAGAAGGAGGATGGTAAGGGAGAGCCTAATGGTGATGGGATAGAATATAAGAGGCAAATGGGAAGTAGGGACACAGTGGGAGAGTCTGCTTCAAGACTCTTAAAGTAAACCATGATCCCAGGCGGGAGAAGGAAATCTGAGGAGTGATGTGGAGAGCTGGCTTTCCTCATAGATTACCTGGGATTTTAGAAGAGGGAACCTGACTTTTCCTGTGGATTTTTGGCCTCTACAGAATTATAGGAATACTTGCCAGCTCCTGCTCTGTTCTCCATGGGAGAGGAATGTGTATGGCCCAACTGTGCAAAGTGCTGTACACTCTCATTTCCTGTTGAAGTCAGTGGGAACTGAGAGTGCTTAGCACCTTAAAGAAGGTCCTCAATCTTTTGCACAACTGGGTTTTGAGCCCTTATTGCACTTACTTAAAAAAATATGATGCTGGCAAAAAAAATTGTTTGACTGTTGCCAGTGGTGAGCTGGAGCCGGTTGTTAAATTTGAAGCCCTTTTAGAACCGGTTGTTCCGCGAGGGACAACAGTTCTAAATGGGCTTGTAAATTCAACAACTGGCCAAAAGTGGCACCTTAGGTGCCGACTCCATGAGTGCTCTAGGGCTGGAGCACCCAAGGGGAAAATTTGGTGGGTGCAAAGCCGAGGTGGGGAGTCCCGGTGGTGCCCACCTAGGGCAGCTCCCAGGAAGCATCCGGCAGGTCCCTCTGGCTTCTAGAGGTGGGATAGCATAGCTGCAGGGGGAGCAGCCACTCCCTCTACTGATCACATCAAAAGTAGCGCCTTAGGCACCGACTCCGTGGGTGCTCCGGGGCTAGAGCACCCACGGGGAAAATTTGGTTGGTGCAGAGCACCCACCGGCAGCTCCCCTCCCCGCGCCAGGCCCCAGCTCCCCTCTGCTCTGCCTCCTCCCCTGAACGCGCCGCCCCACTCTGCTTCTCGGCCTCCCCTCCCCCCCCCCCCGGCTTCCCGCAAATCAGCTGTTCGGGCAGGAAGTCGGGGCGGGCTGAGAAGCAAGTGGCGGCTTCACGCTCAGGCCCAGGGAGGTGGAGGTGAGCTGGGGTGGGGGGACGCGAGGAGGGCCACCCGTGCCATAGCAGGTAACCCGGGGGGCACGCAGGGGAACTGCTCCCCACCCCAGCTCACCTCCACCACCCTGGGCCTGAGCGCGTAGCCGCCACCTGCTTCTCAGCCCTCCCAGGCTTCCTGCGTGAACAGCTGATTTGCGGGAAGCCAGGGGGTGGAGAAGCAGAGCGGGGCGGTGCATTCAGGGGTGGAGGCGGAGCGGAGGTGAGCTAGGGCTGGGCGTGGGGTGGGGAGCTGCCGGTGGGTGCTCTGCACCAACCAAATTTTCCCTGTGGGTGCTCCAGCCCTGGAGCACTCATGGAGTCAGCACCTTGGCAGGTCCCTCTGGCTCTTAAGGGCGGGGTGGGCACCCAATATGGTGGCCCAAGAGACCCTCCTGCCCGGTTCTGGGGGCAGTCAGGGGGGATGGGATGGGGATCCCGGGGGGGTTGTGGGGAATCAAGGAACGTGGAGGGTTGGATGGGGCAGGAGTTCCGGGGGGCGGGCAACGACTCCCTCGTGGGGTGAGGAGGGAACCGGTTGTTAAGATTTTGGCAGCTCATCACTGACTGTAGCTAATCTGCGCCACGGTGTGATATTTATCAACTTTGTGGATTTCTAAAGGATAAAAAATATTTTATTGGTAAATGTACCACAAGAACAATATAGTTGAAATACTCTGAGTACCAGACCCTGCAATGAGCTCAGTGTAGGGAGATCCCGGCATCTGTGTGAAGCTTGTACCCTAAGAATGTAATATTGTCTAGAGGGGCGGGTTGGAGTAACAAGAAAAACAAATATAGTGAGCTTCTTATGTCACTTCCTTGTTCTTTTCACAATTAGATCTCCTGTGTGAATAGAAATCCCCAAGTAGAAAAATAGAATTTGAAAGCATCATTATTTCCTTATTATCCTCATGCTTAAATTATGTTACATGCAGAAACAAAATATTTTTGGTCTTCAGTAATTTAATTTATTGTTTTCCTCCTTTAAACACAAAACTTAAAAAAATATATATATGTTAAAAATTTCTACTAAATCATTGCAAAGAATGTCAACCTTCTAACCGTAGTAGTTCGTGGTACTGATCTTTTTTTCAAAACATGCATGTTTCATTTTGACCAGCAGTTGTTTCATTGCTTGCTTGCCTTGTTTATTCCCTGAAATTAAAAATAAAACAAATCAACATCTGCTCTGTTTAGTAAGATAGCAGGAAGACCTACTGTTCTAATTAATTTTTGTAAATTTTTTGTACATTTTCTCTGAATTTTCTATGTTTAATGTGCACTGTGGTTAAACTACTTGTTTTTTCCCTGCCTGCTCTTTGAAGATGCCAATTAGGAATAATGGGAAACAAGGGGTAGGCTAAGCATTGCAGTGCATTGTTGTTTCCATCTGTCTGTGATTATTTCAGCCAACAGTTTAAAACACTTTTATGCCCAATCCTGCTCCCATTGAAGTTAATGGGGCTTTCCCATTAGTTCTGGTGGGAGTAGGAAAGGACTCCACACTGTTGTTGTTGTTTTCATTGTGTTCTTTCTTGTCTGTGAAATTGCCACCCACCCATGCATGTGTTTGCCAGGTATATTTATTTGTGCCATGTTCACCAATGGGCTTGTTCCTCTGATGTTTCAGGTTAAGTATTAACAGTATTAAAAAAGGCTTTGGGTTAAAACTGTCAGCTGAAAGCATTCTTCTAGTTTTACCTTTAAAAACAGCACTGATTCCTTCCTTTAAATTGTTACTATCAATGAAATTTTTATAACTATCCAGTGGTTTAATCTGTAGAGTAGGGTACCGAATGTGGCATTTTTTTTAAAATGCCTTCTTGTTTGACAGTATTAAGAAACATTATAGTGAAACAAAAGTTAAGATGTTCATGGTTATGTTCATGTATGAAAAACTCTAAACTGGGGAAAATATTTTTTCTTCATGAGGCAGTTTTGTGAATACAAACCTCTGATGATTATAGAAAGAATGCAGACAGATTTTCATTTCTCTTTGCTGCGCCTCTATGGAAATACGTTTCCAACTGACAAAAATACCCATAATCCTTTTTTCATGCAGACTTGAACTCTGAGGCTGCAGAAGTAGCGCCACCAAACTATCTAAATGATTGTTGTTGTTTTTTAACTTAACACTAAAGGCTCATGAAGCTGAAGAAGAAGCTCGACTGAACCCAGAATTTGCAGACAGAATGAAACAGCTTGACAAAGAGGCATCTTACTACAGAGAAGAATGTGGTAAAGCTCAAGCTGAGGTTGACAGACTTCTAGAAATCCTCAAGGAAGTGGAGAATGAGAAGAATGACAAAGATAAGAAAATTGCTGAGCTAGAAAGGTAATTTTTGTATTATTTGCTTTATACTGAATGGCCTTTTTATTAAGTGATCTCCATTGTGGAAAGACCTAAAATAACAAAAAAAAAGTCAATTCACATTACTTCATGAGTTGTACCTAAGAAACAAGTGTATGTGCTGGCTTTGAAGCAGGTTTGGAATCTCCTCCTTTTGGCTAGAAAAGGCTTGGTAGTCTACATATCAAAGAGTGTGTATATAGGGAAACTCCCACACAGTTTACATAGTAACATCCCTGTCTGCAAAACCTGGGTGAGATATTGCATTATGGGAGTAATTATGCTTTTTTACTGATACTGTATTAGTATTAGGTGAACCCAAATAAGAACCATTCCAGACATTTGTCCTTGCCTGGAACAGCATGTACAGTATACCTCTGAGAAATTCTGGAAAGATGTGGTAAATCTTCTTAGTCTGTTCCTTAACTCTAGCTTTGGGTATTTTTCTGGGGTACCTCACATTCTTCTGTTGGCAGGTATCCTTTGAAGGTTGGCAAGTATCCTTTCTTCTTAAATGTGGGGAAGTTGTTCAGCCTTTCCCTAATGGAGGGAGAGATGCTATCGGAACCACTAATCTTGTTCCTTTCGAAGTGAACAGTACTGTAAAGCTCCTCCTGCAGATTGTGCCCCAGGTTGTACTATATATGTGAAGTTCTTGAGTCTGTGAGGTTTCTCCATTCCTATCCCAGAGTAGCCACTCTTATGGGAAGGAAGGAAGGAAGCAATGTTGTGTGTTGGGGTGTTTCAAAAGTGTATTCCAGTGGTTGTGTTGTGAGAGGAGAGCCTCAAGGGGCCACATAAATCAAAAGCAAGTTCAGTGGGTCCCAGTGTAACTGTTGCTAGATCCTGCCCATCTATCAGCTACTACTGGACAAAGTGGTGCACTGTCCCAGAAGAAAGATCCTGCTACAAAACAGACCCACTAGTTATTTCAATTGTTATTGGAGGGAGAAAGCCAAGATCTGTTTTTTACAGAAGGAGGCTTGTGTGGATTAGCGGTAAAACATCCTTCTTACGTGGTTTGAAACTTCAGATGTTCAAAAGTTACTGTAATTATTTATTTACTTTTTGCAGGCACTTGACAAAGATCTGGTTACCAATAATTGCTTGTGGATGGCGTAGAATAAAATGCTTAAGAATAAAATCACGAAAACAACATTCTGTTCAACACATTATTTTACTATACAATATATTTACTATTATTACAATATTATAATTGTATGAGTAATTTGCATGTGCCCAGGAGATGTAGGATGGATGATAGGTGAATTTTTTAGATAAATGCATAATAAATACATCTACCTGATGTGCACAATGCCCGCAAGTTACTGTGACATTTTTGATATACATATAGAAAATTCTCCTTGCCCAGAGCAGGAATTATAGTAACTGTGGGCCTTAATGTGCTAAGAAGCACTGACATCTGCTGAAGTTAGCGGACGTTACTGGTGCCAAGCACCTCGTAGGATTGGGCCCCAATTTTCCTTTTAAACCTTCTTGTTTTGGGAAATTTGGCAAAATAAAGATTTAGATTCCCACACTGTAAATAATATGTTTAATAGTTTACTTCCAGCATAGTTAATAAAAGGATATAATCAAATACAGAGACATAAATATAAGAATAGATCATATGGTTTTCTTCATGCATATGAATGTGATTTCCTGCATGATATTTTTATTTGATTTATGTGAACCTTAGTCTGAACATGAAGCAGTTTCAGTCATTTACTGACAATTGATTATAGAGCAAATGGCCAGGATTCTAATGAGTAGTGGCTATTTTACATGTTTTGCTTCAATTTCACACAAAGAAATGAATCACATGTATACTGAGTGTGACAAAATTGGTGACGTATTTCTGAGAAACACTGTGTACAGTCTATTTGAATAGCTGAGTATGACCAGATGGTGGCTATAAAATGTTATAAATTTTAGCCTCTAACTTGCATTGAGATCTGCTAGAATGGCCCCTGGCCCCTGTGTGGAATCCAGTTAATTTCATTGAGACTACTCACATGATTAAAGTCAAGCACATGTATCATGCATCAGAGCTAGAGTACTCAGCACTTCTGAGGATTGTGCCCTAGATATACAATGTACATAAGAAAGTATTCCACAAAGAAGCAGATTAACTATTCCAAAATAAAACACAAATGTTGATTTAGAAATAGATTGTCTGTTCATCTATTTAGAATGTAAGGGCTAGATTATCCCTTGTTTTAGACTGCCGTGTGGGAGAATAAGGAAACATAAGGATATTCACCTTCCTGCATGTTTATGTGCATTAAGGGGTGGGGAATGTGTGGCGAGCACACCAGGGAAAGTAATCTGCTCTAGGTATAGAGAAACAATGAAGAAGCCTAATTTTCAGACTGTTGGTGCTTAGCCTTTTTTAGCAAATCAGGCTCCTTTAATATGACCCAAAGTTTGAGACACTTATAATTTCTAGTCTCTTTTGACAATGTTGTCCCTAATGTCTAAATCTATGTATGGCTGTGCCACCTGGTGGTACACCAGTGAAGGAATTGTGACTCAGAGATTCCCGCTTGCTCCAGAGAGAAGTAAACTACTGCAGTTTTTTACAAGGTGCTGCATACTTCCCCCTTGTGATGGCTCAGCTCTGTTGGCAAGTTATCTGAGGGAAAGCAGAGCCAAGGCTTTACCTACTCTCCACCCATTCCTTGTTGGGGTAAAAAGATGAGTTGCAGCTCTGCAAACTTGCTTCCTCCGACTTGTTCCCTACTTGCCTGTGCAGCTTCCAAAGGGCAAGTTGTCTTCTGTTTAGGGATAGTGACAGCACATGCTCCAGATACAGGGGCTTGTGTGGGATTTCTTAGGAAAGTGAGTGCTCTGTCCAGGTATGCATTTTGATACATAATCTGTTGAGCTGTATGTGTATTCCTATTCTAACATCTTCCTTGCATTGCGAGGTACTCTTCTTTTAAATTGCCCAGTATCTAATTTTGTTGGCTTGAACTATAAAAGTCATACTTCATAATATTATTAGTTATAGTGTTTTTACCAATATAAAACATCTCCATTTCAGAGTTGTGGAGAAGTTTATAATTAAACCCTTTAATCTGAAATTTAAAAACCATTGAAATAAGTTCGTATTTTAGAGATTGAAATAAAACTTAACACAGAGAAATCACTTTTTAAACTGTGCAGTTGACTAGTATACTAGAGAATGTCAAATGTTTGAAAGAAGAGATGTCTGATTTAGGACAGAGTCTAAGAAATGTACGTGCTGAATAGCAGACAGGCAGGAATTATTAACAAAACTGAAAGAGCTTTTATGCATATGGTAATTCTCTTTGGCTTGAACTTTATATTTCTACTTCAGAAATCACTGCATTTCTGACAGTTTAATCATTTACTTCTAACAAATGCCTATAGTGTATACAATACATCATGTATACTGTAGGTTGGTCTGTATGTTAATTACTTTTTATATACAATAAAAGACTTTTATTTTTCAAATTGGCTATTGTTACAATGTGATAAACCTAAAAGTTTTCTAGCACTCATTGGTAACTTATTGCATTGGTCATGGTTTTTTTTCTGCTGTATCGGTCTAATACTCATTTTCAATAAAGTCAAGTGTAAAAGATCTTCTTGTACAAGTATCAATATAACTAACAATAACAATATATACTCTTAATAGTCTTTAATATGCTTTTCCCAGAACAATCTTATGTTATCTAACTTTCTATGAGTTCACATCTTGAGTGGTTTGTTAAGGGAATCAGAACTGAGATCTTGTGCTTCCAGAACCTGAGAAGTGCAGATATCCTGTTACCCACATTGTGCACCAGGGGCTAAATTATGGATGGGTGGAGTGGTTAAAGAGTTCCTGGCCCTCCAGGGTAACCAAATAGGATCAGGATGTGTTGCAGTGGGGAGCTTACTAAACATGGGAACTTCCTGGTCAGGAAGTTCTTTAGTTACTGCTCCTTAAAGAATGGCTTTTTGTGTATGTCCTCACACTACAGTGTGTGTGGGTGAAAAGCAGTATAGGGAGGTGATCCCTGCTCATGGATGACTCGGTATTTGGGAATTGTAAACAGAGTTCTCTGCAAAGGTCTGGACTCCATTTGTTTAAACCTTAATAGAAAGGATGGCTGGAAAAGTTGTGGAAGATCTGGCAAGACACCAAGCTACAGCTGGCAATAATGTGCAGCTAAAGAGGCAGAATATAAGAGATGCCACAAAATGGGATATTTTGCAATAGCACGCAGGTCATCAAGAATAGTGGAAACTGTCCAAGAGGGATTGTTATCAGATGACAGTGAGTCTATATTTCTAAGGACTATATCCTCAATAGAACAGGCAATATCTTTGTACGTAAGCATGAATCTAAACAATCAAAAACTTAAATTTAAAATTGTTACTGGAGCAGCAGTCACTGCAGTTCCAAAAAGCTTATAATCAATCCCAGATGAAGATCAGCAAAGATCAAATAAGATTCTACATGGGGCTAGTAACAATACTTGGATGTTTGTGGGGAGTTCCCTAGGAAATTGTGAAATGACTGAAAGTTCTTTAACAAGTAATATGTGTCATACCAGGACTAACAACTCCCCTACTAGAGTTTTCAGCAATACAAGGACTACACCTATTACTGAAACTGGAATGCATTAATGGCAGAAAGCAAACCATACAGTACATGTATCCACACATCTTCTCAGGACTAGGAATGTTGTCAAGAGAGTACAAAATAAAATCAGTGCCATCACCAACTCCCTTGGCTCTCTCAGCGTCATAGTGCATCCTTATACCTTTTCCAGGAAAAGTCAAAGAAGAATTAAAGAGAGTGGGGTTATTTACCAGATAGAAGAACTGACTGACTGGTGTGTGAGAATGGGTGTAGTAGTGAAGCTCAATGGCAAATTCTGCATTTGTGTGGACTTTACACAACTTTATAAAAAGGTGCGCAGAGAAAGACACATGCTTTCTGCAGCTGATCAGGCATTAGCTGTGTTTTCAGAGGCCAAAGTCTTCTCAAAGTTAGATACTATGACAGACTTCTGGCATATCCCCCTTGCTAAAACATCTGTACCATTAACTACATTCATCACCTGGTTTGGAAGGTACTGTTTCATTCCTCTTCCATTTGGCATATTGTCAGTGCCAGAACATTTCAAAAAGAGAATCTCTCAGATTGTCAGGTTTTCCTGGCATCCTCTTCCATGCAGATGAGGTGTTGGTATATGTCAGAGATAAAAATGAACATAATGAGTGACTACACACAGTTTTGAGATGCTTTCAAGAAGCCAGACTCACTCTGAATAAGAAATGTGAATCTGGAAAGGAGCAGATAACATTTGTAGGCCACATAATTAGCAAACAGGGAATTCAGCCAGATTCAGACAAACTGAAAGCATTAATTGTCTTACCCAAACCACAAAACATTTCTGGTGTAAAAAGGTTCCTGGGCATGACAAACCATTTTGGGAAATTCTTACCAAATTTATTCATGTAACAAAATTCTTAAGAGATTTCCATAATGGTCACAATTTGCGGATCTGGGTGAACACACAACAAAATGCATTTAATAGAATAAAAGAACTACTGATCTCGCCACCTGTCTTGGCACAATACTCTAAACTACCCATCAACAGTAGCAGTGGATGCATCGTCATATGGTTTAGGAGCAGAACTCAAACAAAAGCAGCCAGAAGGAGACCGGAGTCTTGTTGCATTTATATCAAGGAGCTTCTCAGAAACTGAACAGTGGTATGCTGAAGTGAAAAAAAAAAGCTCTAGCAGACACTTACGTCTGTGAACAGCTCACTGCATATCTGTTCAGCTTGGATTTTAACATAGAAACACACCATAAGCCCTTAGTGGATTCAAAACCACTGGAGGATCTTCCACCTAAGATTCAAAGATTTCAACTACAGCTGATGCAATTTTCTTTAAACATTGATCATGTACTAAGGAAAGCTCTCATAACAGTAGACACTCTACTCTAGAACCCCAATTAAGCAGCCACCAAATGAAAAGGAAAAGACTTTAGAGAAAGATGTCAAAGTCTACATTGACTTTGTTCTGGCAATAATTCCAGCATCTGTCAGCTGACTTCAGCTAATTAGAGGTGAACAACTAAAGGATGAGACTTACCAGAAATTACTCAACTCTGCCAAAGATGGTGGGCTCAGAGTCAACTTCCAAGAGACCTATTGTTGTGTTGGCAGGAATGAAAGGACCTTCTTGGGGCTGATGGCCTGCTTCTGAAAGGATAGAACAATTTTATCCCTACAGTACTACAAAAAGAAATTCTCTCCAAAATCCATACAGGACACCAAGGAATAAACAAGTGCAGAGCATGAACACAACAGTCCGGGTGGTGACCCAGTCTGAGTGGGCAAATGCAGACTTTTGTAGAGGACTATGGGGTATGAAATAAGGCGGGGAGAAAACCCAATCTCCAGAGCCAATCTCTACAAACCCAATTTCTACAAAACTACCTGATGGAGCTTGACCGTCGGTAACAACATATTTGCTTTTCTGGAAAGAACACACATTTATTGTAGTTGATTTACTTTTCTGGGTATATTGACTTGGCTATACTTACTTAGACTTCCTCAGCACAGGACAGCCAGAGACTGAAGTGAATATTTGCAAAACATGGAGTTCCTGAAGTCTCCATATCAAGCAATAGGTGTCAATTTATTCCTGAAATATGCTTACCATTCACACAGGACTTTGATTTTTAATATTGTACTAGTAGTCCACATTTCCTCCAGAGCAACGGTGAGGTGGAGAGAGCAGTGTAGATTTTAAAAAGACATATTAAAAACAGTGGACCTATATAAAGCACCCAGGGCCTAGCGGTCAACATCACTTGTGTCTGGTCGATTCCCAGCAAAATGTCTGCTGTGAAGACAACTAAGGATGCCTGTATCTATGCTTAAATCTAAATAGCCCAACCTGAAGGAATTTTGAAAATGGGATTCTGAAATAAAAATTAAGCAGCAACAAAACTTCAGTGATTGGCAGAGAACAAAAGCATTACCTGAACTGAGACCAAGGAGCAAAGGTTGGCTTAAAAGTTCCCAGACATTTAGAACTGTTCAGAACCAGGCAGACACTCCCAGATCCTACCTAGTGGAGGCTCCAAAAGGACTTCTCTAGAAAAATCTGGTTCAGCTTAAATATTTCCCAACACAACAAGGCGTGGATCTGGGACCTGCAGGTACTCTGTCAGGAAGTGAGCCCTCCTTCCCCCGGAGAACTGCACACACAAACTCAACAAAAGTGAGAACATGGTCTGGAAGATTGATCAGACCCCCTCAAAGGCTTGATCTTTTGAATATTGCTCAGGACTATGTAAATGGGGTTGGCAAAGGACATAGTATTGTAAATAGTTTTGAGGAATTGGAAGTTTCTTTTCAATTGTATGTATAGACACTGATTCATGATTTAAGTTTCAATTTATTATAAAGAAAGGAAGATGTACAGTAGTTTATAGAATTCCTGGTCCTCTACACATACCAACCAGTACCATTATATGTTGCATCATGGAGCTTAATAAATGAGGGAACTTCCAGTTCAGGGAATTCTATAATTGCTACTTAAAGCATGGCTCTTCGTGTTTGTCTTCACACTACAGTGTGTGTCGCTGAAAAGCAGCATAGGGAGGCTGTCCCTGCTCATTTGTAGCTCAGGATTTGGGAATTATAAACAGTTTCCTGCAAATGTCTGGACTCTATTTGTTTAAAGAGCCCTGCACGCTTCATAGGATGATAAATTCCATCCCATGGAGGAGGGTATTTGAAGAAAAGTCCACAAAGGAAATGGACTAGATTAATAACAAATTTCTTTTTGGAGAGGGCTTCTGCTTGGACAGCCCTTTCCATGAATCACTTTAAGCAGCCTGTGCAATGTATGCCCAAAAAATCAGCTCAATTACTCTGCAGAAGAAACCAGTTTAGGAAATTGTGGGTCTTTAAGCTCCAACAGAGGTTTGGAGGACCACCCCTGAGGGAAGCAGAAACAGATCAGGCACATGTTGATTTTTAACAGATAAAACAGGTCTAAGCTACAGTTTTGTCCAGTTATGTGTGTTGCTTCTATGAGCTATAGCCCCAGATTAACCCATCTGGCAATCTGCAGGTATATAGTTGAGTCATTCCAGCCTGATGTTGGATAAAGAGTGAAGTGCCATGAGGTTGATGGAGGGGGATGAGAGAGTAAATCGTGATGCAGATCCCTAAAGCCTGGAGTTACGCCAGGGAGGAAAATGTAGACTGGTTAATCATTTTGTTAAATTGAATCCAGCCACTTAGCAGAGCCCTTAGGAATTACAAAGATTTCTAACAGATATTATTTTGAGGCAAAGACACTGCTGAGGCATTTTCTTAGATGCAATTTGATTATATTCTCTTTGTGGGACTTTAATTGTATAGTAAATATATGCAGTACTATTGTAAGAGTCTGCCAGCATTTGCATCAGAAATCCTTTGTGGTGCGCTAGACTGGGGCTGGTCCTTAGGTGACTGTGCAGTAGGGAAGATAGCGTCCTCTTAATACAAGGACAGAATTATGGCCTCTCTGCTCCACTGCTCGTCTTCCTGGGAGCAAGTCACCAAAAGCCATCGATCCACCCTCTTTAAGGGCCTGCAGCCAGTCGAGCTCTATTCCTATATCAGCCCCAACTGAGAAGGGGTCTGTTGAGGAGTGTTGCAGGAAAGTTAGCTCCTGTGGCTGGTCCTAGAGTAGGGAGGAGAGGTTCAAGGGGAAAGGCCTCTGTGCCCCTCCAACTTGCTTTATTCAGGGGAATAGCTTTGTATGTGTGTGTTTGTGAGTTTTGTATTTGAAGAATAAAATTGTTGCCCTGAAGGAAAGACCTGAATACACTTTTGGGAGTGGCATTAGTTCTTCCTGCACTGGGAAGATAGCCAAGCAGTCTACCCCCTCCACATCACCCAGCAGAGCTAGGATCATATTGTATTCTCCATAGCACAATTGGGTTCTTCCAGGGAGCAATTCAGCCTCTTTGGAGCAGAATTCCCCTGTGATCACCTGGAATGGTGTAGTGCAGTATGCCTCTCACTGCAGGCTTTGATTAAATGGCACAATCTATTCTAGCCCACAATTTGCAGTTCTTTCGTGCATGTAATTATCCACTTCACACCTGCAACTGTGTGTTTGCTCATGCCACCTTAGAGATGCACCGTTATGAATATTCAATTTCAAATATCCTGACTTTTGTGGGATTTAGTCTAAAACTTTATTTCACTGGGTATTTTTGTAGTGAATTGAGGTGGAAACAAAAGCAATGGCTATTCTATAAAAATTGCCAGCATTCAAGCCTTTCAGCACTGACATAATTCAGTATGCAAAATACAAGGAACCAGCCTGCTGAATAGCTGTCTAAAGCTATTTTTGTGGTTTTTTAAAAAAATTATCTTTCATAAATAAATGCAACAATGTGCAGCTGTGACAACTCTAGGAATTATTCTAGTTTGGCATAAGTTAGGGATTTTTTTTTTTTGGTCTTGGCTAATTGAAAGGGCACGTTAGATATTTTTGTACAAATAAGTTATCAAGCATCTGGATATTTTCAGTAATTAAGTATTAACCACATTCTCAGAAGTGAAAAAAATTGCTCTCAGCTTTGAAAGGGACTGTATTTCCGGGGGGAGGACGGGGGACACGGAAGCAATATCTTTGATCATTGTTAGGTGCAATACTTTGAACCTCTAAAATTAAAATCTTTGAACCTGTAGCCAAATTGTTTAGGTTTTTTGCTCTTATGGATGAAGAGGACATACTGAACGTGGGTCATCCTCACTGGTTCAAATAATGGTTTCATGACGATTACTGTAGGTTGCCAAACAAATGCCTTAACAATTGCCACCTATTTTATTAACTACAATTTGTATATGTACACAGTGAGTTCATAAACATACATAGTTTTCTATAGTCCCTAAATGACTAGGTGACTTTTTTGCTTTTAAGTTTTTGTTTGGTCCTTGCTCATCAAAGAAATACTATACAGAAGTTTTATTTTACTGCCTTTTTTTTAATAAAGACTGTTATAACATCTGCTCACTATTCGTTGGAAAAAACTAATATTTATCCTCCCTTTATTCTCTTTTGCTATCTCCCTTCCTTTCTGTTTGTTCTCCAAACTGCTGCTTTCACCCCTGCTCCAACCAGCTTGACTTCCAGGTCAGTACCTTCTGCTTTCTTCTCTTACCTCACTCGCTGTTCAGTGAAGCTTGATCTTCTCATTGATATAATACATTTCTTAAATGGTTTTCCTCTTACAATTTATTTTTCATCATTTTCATTTTATATTCAGAATTTGTTTTTTCATATGATAATTTTGTCAGAAATTACTGGGAGGTTACCAGTTGTGTTTCAAGCTCAATCATCATTTTCTAAAGCACTATGTAAAATGATGGGGCTAAAACAATGTTATACATTTTCCATACAACAAAAGTTCTGGCAGTAGTAGAGCAGCTATGTTAACATTGTAGCTTAAGCCATTTTATTTTAATAAATCACAACGTTTTAAAAAAGTTTTCTAAGAAAAAGTGGTTTAGCCACATATTGAATCCACATGTTGTTTTTTGTGAAGATCTTTTTCTTTTTTAAATTTGTTTTTGTTATTAAGGAATTCATCATTTACATACAATGTCATGTACTAGTTCAAAGAATGTGAGCAATAATAGCATACAAAATATTGATAATCAAAGACCCACTTCTAATACTGATACTGTTGTGAATTATTGTAAATATAACAGAGCAAGTATGAGCATCAGAATAAATTACTCTGCAAATTTGACCTCTAGATCAGAAACTTTTAGCTGTTTGGGGTAGCTGGATGTCAGTTGAGCCAAATTAAGGACTAATATGTAAATAATCCCCAAACAGGTGCTCAAATGCAGTGTTAATTTGTATTCTGGTCAGAAGTAATTCTCTACACAACCTCCCTCTCTTTGATTCATATTATTCTTGCTATAATTGATTCAAGTGCATTATTCTTGAATAATGTGTGTAGGCACATAGGTGCCATTTCATGGGATCAAGGGGTATACATGCATAAATTTGCAATCCATGCTTGGAATATTCTTCCAAGGCTCCTGTTATAGGATGGGTCTCTGGAGCAGCCTTTCTATGGATTTCTTTTAGGGAGTACCAGAATGGGGGTGAATAACTTTAATCCTGCCCTCCTCCTGCAATTGTGCCTCAGTTTTCCAATTTCCCACTTCTGTGACTGGACAAAGTCCAGTCCAGCAGAGAGAAATATTAAGGATGGCTGAATCAACCTTCAAGCTTCATTCTTATTGACAGATTAACTCAAAACTTCTTAAAGGTTGGGATTGCTTAGTTAAATCTCCAGACCGGCAGCTCACTCCCCCATCAAGAACAAGACCATCTCACCTCCAGGTCCCTAAATCCAGTCCCCTGATCTTTCATGAAAGATACATGAACCTATCAGCTCTCCAGTCTTTCTGCTGATCCCTGGTTCCTTTTCCTTTCCAAACTGTGCCGAGATTTGGTTATTTTCCACTTGCGCTGGGCAATGTGCTGTGGGATGGCATTGCCAAACTCTAGAGAACTAGAATGAGAAATGAGTTCTGGCCTTAGAGAGAACAGTGAAGATCTGTTGGGTTCACAATACTTTAGTCAGAAGGTATGAGAGTGTCTCTCTCTCTCTCTGAACTAGAAATGTTTGTTATATGGATTTAGGACAAGGTGTTGAGTTTTGCAAGCCTGGTTTTAAGGGATGGAATAAATTTCCATTGGGGTTGGCGTGACCAAGGCAAGGGTGTGTTTGTGGGCCACATGGGTCTGAATGGAAAGGGGATATTGGAGACTTATATTGGGTGGGGGCGAGGGAATCAGGGTGGAGGAAGTCCATAAATCTATTGCAAAATAGGTAAATGATAGTACTTTTATATAGTACTGTTAATCCATGGATATCAATACACTTCACAAAGAACGGTAAGTCTCATTATCCACACTTTTTAGATAGGGAAACCGACACAGAAAGGTGAAATGACTTACCAAGTCATACTGCTTGTTGGTGGGAGGAAGATTGCTCAATAAATCATGATGTAAACCAAAAGTTCATTAAGAAATAGTCAAAACTTATCAGTATGAAAGTATCTACATTATAATAGTTTCTAAAGCTGTCAAGAGTAGTGCTGGACAGAAAATGATTGTAAATTCAGATATCGAAAAATGTTTCTATTCCGAGTCAGGATGAGAAGTCTAAATCTTGAAAATGTTTGTGAACTGAACATCGGAAAAAACCCCTCTGTTCAGATCATTTTAAACATTTAATTTAGATAATTTTGAAACATTTATTAATTTAGATTTTTTAAAACTATAATTAGCTTAAATTTCAAAATGAAAAATTGTTGTGAACTGAAAACCTGGAATTTTTAATTTTGATGATTTAGAAACTTCTTTCAAAAAATGTTGAGTTGAAAAATTCATTAAAAAAGACCCTTTCCTATGAAAAGTTTATTTCAACAAATGGACATTTTCCAAAGAAAAAACCTCTTATCAAAAAATTCCCAACCAGCTCTAGTCAACGGTAATAATAATAATAAAAAATAAGTAATAGACATTTTTACGACCCATTCCTGTACTCCAAGAAAATAATACTTATTTATATCAACCAATATATCAAAATAACAGGGACTCTAGAAATAAGCATTCTGTTCTTGGTCCTTATTATTAACAACATACAATAGAAAATTTGCTTTTTTAAAAAATTATTTTCCATTACTTATCAGAGCTGAAGTTGAAGAAAATACTTAGCTGGAAACTGGCTTGATGTGTCACGGTGCTAAGATGCAGAAAGAATTTTTACTGTACTTCTCCATATGATTTAGCCCCCTTTCAGATGCCTATTTAAGACAGATGAGTTCATGGTGATTGTACTGCAGATGTTTTTTATAACCCTCTCAAAGGAATTCTATAGCTTCTCTCTCAAAAGTTCAGTTAGAGGTGCTTTGAAATCAAATCCTTTGTAAATTCAGGTAGCTCTGCAATTACCTTACTGTACAGTATCCCTATCACATTTACATACAACTAAATTGCCTCTCATATTTTATTCTATAATTTTATGCTTGCAGTTGAAAGTAGACCTAGTTGAAACTCAGAATTTCTGTTCCAGGGGAAATGCTGACATTTTGAATTTTCCCTTTGTCTAGAATTGGAACAAAAATCTTAATTTCAAAATTTCCTGTGAAATGAAATTCCCCAAAAATTATTAATGTGGGAAATATCAAAATTACCTTTTCAAAATGTTTCATTCTGATAAGGTCAAAGTGTTTTCTTTCAGTTTTTAACTTAATATAAAGTTAAAATGATAAACAAAACACTTATCAAAATGAAGCACTTTGACCTTTTCAGAGTGAAGCATTTTGATAATTTTTCATTGAAAATTTTGACAAAATTGATACATTCCTTCTAAACACTTTATTTAGTCAAATCATCATTTTCAGAAAATTTTCAACCCTTTCTAGCTGAAAGGGAGAGAGAGTGGTACCAGACCCAGGTCTTGGTTTTCTGTACTTAGCAGTGTAGATTCTGGGCTCTTAGCTGTAGAAACTTTGGTGCTTCCCGTGAAGTGTTAGATATTCTAGGAAATCCATAAATCTTCCAAGCATAACACTTACGTTTTAATGTGGAAAAAGTTTTCTATTTGGGCTTTCAGTAAACCATTGTTGCCTTGAGTTATTTCAATATCCTCCATTTTGCAATACACACTTTGGCTAATGAAATTTAGCTCACACTTATCTTCTCTGAAATACACTTGGCAGCTATATTTTCCTTTTTGCATTCCTGTGGAATGGCTGTTGCCATTGGAAATGAATGAAGAAGGGCTTCTTAAAAGCCTACTTCAAGTTGAAGGATCCAACTGCTTTGTGGACTTTTGGTCCCTAGGTGATTGATTAAACCTTTAAACCTTTCTTCAAGCCTTCATCGTACTAATCATTGTCCTGGGATGTGGGGTTTTTTTATGGTCCCCTGACAGTTGTATAAACTATATCCGAGCTCTTAAACTCATCTCTTATTCATCATTTTTCTTAAGGAAGAAGTGGTGCCTCAAGCTCATACAAAGTTTTTGCTAAAAGTGGTCTCTTGACTTCCACATAAACTAGTCCATTTGTCTGCTAGTTTTCTTCCCCATACTACATGGCTTATTTTGGCAGCTTTGTTCCATTCACTAAGGCAGGCTTTCAGACAATATCTAGATAGCACTTCCCCCTGCCCCAAAAATCATCCAGACTGATGAGCCCATCTCAATGCAGAGGTTTCCCAGGTAGATAATTGTGGGATATACAGATTTTTCATTCTCAGGCAAGGTTCCGGGTATCGGATGGCCTGATGTCACATTCAGATAGAGCTATGGCAGAATCTTCAGTCTGCCTTTGTAACATGTCTGTATCTGAGCATTTCAGAAAGCCTACATTTATGCTAATTCACACTTTTTACCCCCACGTTATTCTTTGTATATTGAGGCTGGGCCAGATGATCATTTTGGGAGAGATGCTGTATCTTAGCTCCACAAATGAGCACTCAGCCCACTTCCAAGGGGGGGTTGCTGCAGATTAGCATCCAAGAGGAGGGATATGGGGGTGCAATTTTATGGAGGACAAATATTAACGAAGTTGCAGGCCTCTTAAACCTCAAGTTGTAACCTCAGACAGAAAAGTGTTCAACAAATTCCTAGCCCTACAAGGATGAGCTTGTCACAAATCTCTGTCTTTCTCACATCAGCCTCAAAGTTAGTCTTCTACCTTGGTAATCTGGATAAATATTGGCAATTTTGAAATCTTTGGAGAAGATACTCATTATTTAAAACTTCACATATAGCATTTTTTCAGTGTTTAAGCTTAGCTTTTATAAATCACTTTCCAACTAAAGCTGATTTCATTTCTTTACATATGTAGTTTGCTTTTCGTGAAATTTGAATCTCATCATTATCCTATTCTGTTTGCAGTCAACAGCATTAGTAAACTGTATGAACACTGATTTAGTTTCTTCTTTATTGTATGCATAAGATAGACAGCTTCTAGAGAAGCTGGGCTGAGTAGTAATTAAATCCAAGGATTAAAAAAATCATTAAGAAACAATTTATTTGGAAATCATTGGTTGCTTATTACTGCAACACTTGAAAAACGGTAGTTTTCTTTTTTTATTCCATCCAGATGTGAATTTGAGATGCTTACTTTGGGATAACCTTTGATGAATTTAATATTTTAATGTTGGTGTTACAGCATTTGTGTCAGCAAATATTCAATATATATTGAAAAGGTCATCTGCAGTATAAAAGTTAAAGAATATCATGCAATATTATTGCCATGCATTGAATTTTTGTGGTATTTAATGACTGGTGTGTGGAAATATCTGTCCTGTGGTTGTGGGTGTGATTCTTGTTTTGTTATATTGACCTAAAAGAGTAGTTGACCTCATTAAAGAAAACTGTTGTCCTAACTCTGCCAAATTTTGTCCCTCGAGTCTTGGTTAAGGCTACTAGAGTACAATGTGGGTTTATTGAAGGATTCCAGTGATTGCATTAAGGTTTCCAAGCTTGTATAATCATTAGTGTCAGAGCTTCACTTAGGAACTGGCTGTATTTAATTGTTCAGTTATGTTAATCAATGTATTGCTAACTGTGTTTTTTTAATTATGTTTGTTTTGCTTTGTGGTTGTTAGAATGTGATGTCTAAATGATAACATAATGTTCTATACTGATGGCAGACTAGAGAATACGATATATTATAGAAATAATTACATTTTCAATCTGTTAAATAAAATAAGCCCTAAATACAAGAAACAGCACTTTTGAACTTTTAAAGAACCAACTTAATATTTCTCAATTAGGTTACAGTACATTGCAACCACCTCCTCCATTTCTGTATATAGACAAACTGTAGGAGGGTATGTGTTCCAACAGATTTTAATATACTGAGAAATGCAAGAAATTTTCCCACCAGCCTTAGCTGTTGGTCTGCCTAATTGTTTTCTTGGGAGGTTAAAGCTCAATGAGATGAGCAAGGCAAGGTCTAAGGGGATTTTAAATTTAACTTAGTTGCCTTCTGCAGTTTTGTTAAATGTCAGTTTGATGGTTCCAAGGGCAGTGTGATATGTTGTTCAAAGATAATTACCTTGGAGAAAATGAGATAGTTATACTAATGAGCACTGAGAGAATCCTTGATATACTGGCTTTTTCAGAAAGACTGCTTAGTCTTGGTGAGAAACATAGTTGTAATATTTATTGGGTAATTGACAGAGTGTTGTCATCTTTTTCTGTTATAGAGTGTTACTGAATAAGACTGCCTTGTAAAAATATTTAAAGATTTGATGAAAGATGCTTCACTCTTATCTGTTTGTTTATATATATATAATATTCACAATCAAAATATTTTGGTAAAAAAATAATTAAAGTCAAAAGTATGTTTCAGTGGAGTCCAATTAACATATAAAAGTCACTATTACACTTTCTTTACAAAAATTCT
Organism: Natator depressus; assembly: GCF_965152275.1. Taxonomy (NCBI): domain Eukaryota; kingdom Metazoa; phylum Chordata; order Testudines; family Cheloniidae; genus Natator; species Natator depressus. The sequence continues at coordinate 26,123,264 of NC_134240.1, forward strand.
CAATCTTTTAAAAAAAATCAACAAACAGAATACCTGGAGATGAACAGTTAAAAGATCTAGTCTGTTCCTCTCTGCAATATAATCCTTCATTGCTCACCATTATCCCACCCATTTGACCCTACCCACATTTTACTTTGCCTCCTACAATGTGCTAAACTATATGCAAAGGTCAAAATAACAAATTACTAGGAGATCATTAGAAATTGATCCCTGAACAAGAAAGGAGAATTTATAATCTCCTAGTAATTTATTATTTTGACATGCAAATTTTAGGGGGCAAAGTTGAATGTGAGAGGGCAGCATAACTTAGGTGGGGTGAGGGTTCTCTAATTCCCTGAGTACAAAAATTTATGTTTTGGGTTTGAATGCACTTGGCTGTCCACTGATATGCTCGGGAAGCAGGGCCACAAGAAACTGTTCTCCCTTTCCATTCCATGCTTCCCAGCACTGGGACAGCCTTTATGCTCCCTTGTGTTGCTATTGGCACTAATCTTCCCAAAGGGGGCAGGGCCATGGATTCTCCCAAGCATATCATGCACCATGTGACAGGACGGTGAAGCAGCCATTCTGCTCTTTCTTTCCAGGGTATACCGCAGCTAGCTGAGGCACAATGACTCCCCCATGCATCAGAGATTTACGTTTGGGGAGCAGTCAGATGGTCTCTCATTTGGCAGATGTACATTTATTTCATTTGTTCACTAAGTCACAAAATCATTCTTTTTGTGTAAAGGAAAGAAGCAGCATAGAAAATATTGTGGAGACCAAAGAGGGATAATGATACAAAGGACGTGCTAACTAGAATAGAAGAAAACTCTCTAATTATAGATTATCGATTTGAAATATGGAGAAAGTTACTCTCAGTGGCCTACTGCGATACACAAGGTTTGGTCTTTGTGTAGGTTTTCTTCTGAGGGTATATTTTTCACTGCAAAAAAGGGTGTGGTGTTAACTTGAATTAGCTAACTCAGGTTAAAATAGCAGGGAAGTTAAAGCAACTCAGATTTTAACTCAGTTTAGGTGCTTGAGTGAAAACCTCGAGCTGCTAACCCAAATTAAAATATGAGTTGCCTTCTATTTCAACCTCAGTTAGCTAACCTAAGTTAAGAACAGAGGAAGGTCTATTTAACTGGGGTCCACAATTGTAACCGTAGCTCATTTTCCAGGTATCAGGCCTCCAGAAAACAAACTTTATTTTTAATTTCTGTTGTGATTGTGGCTAAAGGTGCTGCTAAAAATAACAGCTGAACAAGCAAACTACTTCTTTACTGCCCTCTTCCCCAGCACACACACCTGATGGTCTAATGGATCTGTGACAGATGAACCCTCTGATTTAGATTTGAGTCGTTTTCACTGTAAATGAAACCATCTAAAGTGTTATTCAGTAAGAGTGGGATGAGATAAGCAACTATATTGTACTGAGCTTTCAGTGGTCACAATCCATGACGTATGTGGAGATGAAACTGGTCTGAGTCACAAATGACATTATGAAAAAAGTAGCAATGGGAATCTAGAGAATCTCAGTTCTCTGCTTTCCTCCATGCACCTCTCTCTCCACCATGCAAACCCAGCATGTCTCCAATGCTTTAGGTGGAAGTGCTGCGGACTAAAGGACTCCACTTAGTGCAGCTAGTACTGTATCAAGTACCATTTTTGTTTAAACAATGACTCTGGAAAAATTCCCAGATTATACATCTGCTAAATAAATATCTAAGCACAGATATTTATTTTCAAGGTGGGAGATACAGATTCTGTGACAACATTCTGCTGTACCGACTCATAATGCCAAGACATTGGTGTGCACAATGCAGTAATATTTTCTTGTAGATGTTTGTTGTGACAAAGTGATAGTGCCTCACTGAAGCACTCAGTAACCCCACACATTCATAAATCAGGCTTCAAATATTCATGAGATTTTAAAATGGTGAAATTTTAAAAATAGTAAATTTAGGGTTCTTTTTCTTTGTGCCTATAGGATACACTTGGGTTACATTTTCAAGCTCTTGTTTGCAATCATGACAAATTTGTGTTTTAATTGAAAGTTGAGATTCTCATGTAATCACTAGACTGGAGGAGCTGGACATTTAAGTAGAACACCAAATAATGAGATACGTTAATCTTGAGAGTTGGCAACATTGAGTACTGTAACATACTTGCGTTCTACTGTGTCTTTGAGAGCTAGTGATGGGTGAATCAGATCATGTGTAGATAACTAAAATTTTAGCTATATTTGTTGAACCAGGTATTTTCAGCCACTTTTTATGCTGTTCATTTACTTGGCCTCATCCTGTAGACACCTTCTTAAAGCAGCAGAGAGTAACTAGGAGTAATGCTCACTTAACTTAGACAGCAGACAGCATTTGAGTCTTTAGGAGAAGGAGGAAAAAAGAATTGCCTCCCACCAAAATTTCTTCTCCCTCCCCCTGGCCTCTAAAAAGGAGGCAGAAATGGATCCCTGTGTTACCTTCCTCTAAGGCTCTTAGAGATGAATAAAGAAAGATCTCTGCTATAGAAAGACAGTGGGTTGGGCTATGGTTAACGAGAGGGCATCCTTCCCACGTGAGCCCTCTTCACAGAAGGCCCTGAACTATTCCTTGCTTACCTTTGGCTGACTTCTGAAGGGAGCATCAAACTTCTACATTTTTTTCTGATCAGCAACCACAATCAAAGTAAACGAAAACCCTTGAGCACCATCAAGAATTGGATTAGGAGGCACAGATTTTACAGTGTGAAAGAGTAAGCACTGTTTTGCTGAACTTTTTTCTCCTTAGTCTCTAAGGTGCCACAAGTACTCCTGTTCTTTTTTCTCCTTTGTGCGCCACTGCATCTAAAGTGTTGAACTTAGGCTAAGCGTGGTCTTTGGGATCACAGAAATTAAAACATATTGAACTCAAAGTTGCAATGGACCAAATTCTATGGTGTTTACTCAGTTTTTACTCATTTTTTCATCAGACAAAACTCCCATTGATTTCACTGGAAATTTGCCTACCAAAAACCAAGTAAGGACCCTCAGGATTTAGTCCTATTCAATCAAGAGAGCCTTTTGCAAGGAAGGATGCTTTGTGCAAGAAGGCTCCATTCAACAACAGATGGTCAATTTGATATACTTATAGGGTAGAGCTTCCATTACCCTCACATTTTTTATGTTATTGTATCTCTCTATCTGTGCTGCTTATTTACATTTGCTATCTACATTACATTAATCATTTACATTAAATTAAAGATTCCTCAATTCAAAATGAATGGAAAAAGGTAATTTTTTAAAATTGTGAGATACCTTTGAAATAGAAACTGACAGTTAATAAAAATCTGTTTACATATTTTAGTTACTGGTGCTTCTACAGAGTCACTTCCTCTTAAAAGCAATAATTTGGCTATTCAAATGCTCAGGGCATGGACGCATTTTATAGTGCTATAAAATGGAATAAAAGAGGCTATGCAGAGAACTAATTATAGGGTTTGGTCTTGTTGCTAAAAGAGTAAAAGAGATTGTGACAATGGTGAACTGGCACATGGATTGTGGTGAATTGTTGATCAGTACTGATAGGTGCCCACCAAAGATGTTGGCACTGGTGAATTTGTTCACCTTTCCTGAAAAGCTCTCTAAAGTGTGTAGAATGCTGTGTGTTTGGGGGACAATTCCTGTTTAGCTTCGGGAATTGAATCATAGCTGTTCCAGGACTGATGCTATCTCCATCATTGCCTTTTGGTTTTTCAACCTCCTGATTTTGCTCCAGTGAAAAGCACTCGTTTCCTTTTGTTTTTGGGCTTAGCTGCTGCCTCTTTGATTGCTCTTATATTTGCTATAAGTTAATAATCAGAAGCTGGTAATTGCACTCTGCATTGCTTCCTTCTAACATATTTGGCATGTGAGGACCTCCCATGAAAATTACTGCTGGCGGTGCCAGTTTTGAGCTGGGTTTGCAGTTGGTTACAGCCCAGGTGCAGTTTGTACAACAAAACATTCCTGAGATAAAATAGTAAGAGCTCTGTTATCTAAAATTGTACACTGTGTGCTTATGATCATCACTTTGTGCCAGATTATGCCTGGGTATAGTATGGATGTGAAGATGGGGGAGGAGAACACAAGGAGCCCTTGTTCTCTCCTTCCCCTATCATGCACAAGGGCCGGGCACAATAGCACTTCTTACACTCCACAAATATTATTATCTTGAAATGAGCTAAAATGTGACCCATTATAACCAACATACACAGTGGGTAAGGCAGGTACCATATTTAGGAAAGTATTCCTGGACAGTCTGATTTTTCTCATTGTTTTTACAGCATTATCTTGCTCTTGCCCATCTTATTTTGGGACTTGTGTAAGGGCCTGATCCAGATCAATTCAAGTCAGTGGGAGTCTTTACTTAATGAGGGTTGGATGTGGCCCTTACAGCTGTTTGAGCTGGTATTTTTATTTTTCATTTTACTAATAGAAATGTTTGCCAAATAGAAGTACAAAGTTGATTGAAATGTTTGAACTGTCATTCCCATAAGTAATCTTATTTGTCTGTTTAAAATTAGAGATCTATCTAACATTTTAAACAGAGGTCTTATCCAGACCAGAACTTCCCTGAGGATACCAAGTTTTTTTTCAAGTCCAACTGTATTGGAAATGTTGGCTGTGTCAAGGTAATTAATTCTCCATGGTTCTAATGATTCATCTTGTTTTTGCATTTAAAATATTCTTTCTCATTTTTGGTCATCATGTCAAATGGGTTAGACAATGAAAAGTAAAGCAAGAAGGGTTTAGGCATAAGGAACAGATTAAAGTACTCAAGGATGTTTTGGACATTAGGCATTCTTCAGGTTGAAGAACATAATCCTTTTTCTGGATTGCAAATGCATAGTTTTTTGTTTTTTGTTTTTAATCCTGAAAGTATATAAAATTCAAATGACAGCACAGCTAGATATTTTTACCTATTAAAATATGTGTCAGATCTTTAATAACCTGTTTTATTGTAAATCCTAATAATTTATAATCTAGGTATCCTTGATTAATTTAGTAATTTGAGCACTAGGGTTTTCTTGAAGAAAATAAGGCTGCTTATTTCAACTGTGTTTTCTTTGTTATTTCAAAGATTTCAGTCTAAAATGGGTGTGGGTTTTCTTATCATGATGATACCTATTTCCCTAGACCAATCCATCTACGGATTTTAAGCAAATAAACAATTTCCCTTCATGTTTGAGCCATGAATGCATTCAGTAACCCTCTCAACACCTCACCAAGGCATAAAGCTTATGAAAAGAGGAAAGGCTCCAGGCCTGGATTATATCCATATAGAGTTCCTACTTCACTAGGCTGCTGCCGTTACTCACACGATGTTTCTTTGAGGATGCAGGGACTAGAACCTCGGTCTGCAGAATCTGGCATGGCTGATGTCCCCACAGTGCTACCAGGAGCCCATGCAGAGCCACATCCAAAGAGCACTATAGAGAATAAGCGCCACAGGAAGTACTGTCCGAGGGACCCAGAGTGATAGTACCCTGTGGCCCTCTGATTGGCCAACCATCCTATTTAACCCTGGAGGGTGCCCCACATAGTTATCTGGGCAACAACACAGACTTCTGGCCTGCTGTGACCCCCAGACCTCACCTTGTCTCCTGTTCTCTGATCCCAGCCTGACCCTGACCCTAACTCTTGCCTCCTGACTTTAGCCTGGTACTACCTCTGGTCTCCAGGCTCCAACCTTGGCCTGACTTTGACTCTGACTCTTGCTTATTGAACCTGACTCTAGCGACTCCTCTGACCCCTGCTCACCAACTACTGTTCCTGATGTGGGGACCCTAGTCCAGCTGTGACCATTAGGCCAAACTGGCTACACCATGGACCCTTACCAGGACAATTGCATCCCAAAAATCTGGTGCAGGGCAAAGGTTGTAGCCATTCCAAAATTGGGAAGACTCCTGGGAGATCCCATGAGATACTGACCCATCTCTCTCATTTGTGTCACATGGATGCTTATGGAGAGACTGATGCTCATGTGCATCAATGAGGTTACAACTGCCCTTAGTTCAGGCTGGCTTTAGACAAGGACAGTGTACTGAAGATCAAGTAATTCACCTAGCACCCAAGATATTGAAGATCCCTTCAAAAAGGGCTAGAAAGTTGTTTCATTGTTGAAATGATAACAAATTGGAGCTTCATCTTGCAAACTGGAGACAAATTCATCCAGCTTAGGCGTCTCTGTAACAGACTCCAACAAGGATCCATTCTAGCTCCTCTCCTTTTCAACATATATACTTACGAAGTACCAACAACTAATGCTGATGCATATGTATGGATGACATCTGTTGCACTGATGTGAGTAACAATCTACAAAACACTCAAGTGTCACACTTTCCTTCGTCAGTGGACACTTAAATTGAGTCTGAGATGGTAGCCACAACATTACATGTGAACAATCGCTTACAATCTGTGTTGAGGATCCTCCACTCCTTTTCCAGCCAGTTGTCACTTAATTGGGAATCAAATTAGACTGCAGTCTAACATACCAGTCCCATCTAGAGCACTGAAATAAAAAGATCACCTCCCATGCTAGGGGGAACCTTTTGGGGAGCAGAGGTAACTGTTTAATGAACCTCAGTGCTGGTATTCATTCCAGCACAAAATGAGGCAGCAGATGTCATACACATCTAATTGATTCAGAGCTGAACATAGTCACCTATGTCATTAGTGGTTGCTGTAGCCATTACCCTTAAAACTACAAGGAGGGCTATGACAGAAGAAAACAACCAGCTAAGTATGCAAGGCTGACAGTGACTCCAACATTTCCAAATAAGCAGTGCACACTTCCTGTAAGATCTGCTTGCATCCGGAGGAAAACACATACACCTCCAGTCCCTGCTGACTCGCCATGACTGATTTGGTGACATTCTTTTGTGGCAGCTGTTCATGAACTCATGTCCAGAGCTGCCAGCCCAGTGCCAATCTCAGATGAACAGCGGCATATGAGGGTCGACAGCTCTGTGCTTGTAGAGTGGCAGCAACTCTGGGGGAGAGAGACAGGCATGCTGACAAATTTCAGAAGCCCTAACCTTCATCCACCTGTTTGCAACCTGGGATGCACATCCTAGATTACGCTTAACAGGCTGCTAATTGGAACGGCAAGAGTGGCTGCCACAAAGCAGAAATTTTCCTTAGCTCATTCCTGGCAGTGTAACTGTGGGGCAGTAATGCAGACAATCAAACGTGGTGGTGGAGTGCACATGCAACTGTCGGAGGGCTGACTGCAGTCCTTTGCTACCCTGGACGAAACAGCAGTTAGATTGCTGAACAATCTAGATACATAGATTTGTGATGGCTACAAAACATCTTTGTTCTTCAGGTTTGTATATTCATAGTAACAGATCTTTATGTTCCAGTAATATTCCAAATTTGGACCTCATTTTGTTCCTCTTGAAGTCAATGGGAATTTTCTCATTTGCCCATTGGCTTCAGTGGGAGCAGGACTGGACCCTACATGCTAAGAATTTTATGGAGCAAATGTATTTTTGTTTAACTAGTTAAAATATTTTTAAAAAAAACATACATTATTGTTGTTAAGGTTTGATTCAATTAAAAAATCAAAATGGATTTAAAAAAAAACCCCACCTAAATTAAAGGAAGACATTTCCTGTTTTCTGTATATGTTTTTTATTTTTAAGGTATAAGGTCAGATCTGGACAGGCAGATATGTCCATGTGGAATCCCACAGAAGTATTTGAGCTCCATGAGATTATTCATATGCATAAAGTTATTGACATATATAGCTTTTGCAGGATTAGTCTTAAAACTTTACAGCATCTTCTATGAGGCTGATTACTTGAACCCAGTAGATATAATAAATTGTCAGGGTACAATGCAATATCCATACATCAGAGTCATTTGTTAAGGTGTAGAGTTGATAAAGGAAGAAGATATTCATTTCTGACAGATTTTTAAAAAAATCATCATACTCTAGTTTTCAAGGAATATTTCTTCAGAAAAATGTTTTCAAGTAGCAAGCTCAGCAAGAGTCTTCCTAAAGTACATCTTCCACTGCATGTTATGCTATCTGTTTGATTTCTTTCTAAATTAACGTGTAGAGTTTTAGGATTTTTCATCACATCTAGTTTGGGGGCATGAATAATTTAAAAATGCTTAGTAGTTTAGACTAAATTGTTACACTTATACAATTAAAATTTGATTTATTTTGTACTAAAAACATGGTCTATCATGTTTTTGGTAAGACTGTTTCATTTTGTATTTTTATATTTTGTTCCTGTGCTAGAAACATAAAACAGAGCATTTTTAATCCTATTTCCTATTGTATATTATTCCAGACATGGAGTATTGCATGTTTTTGCTATGAAATTGGCAGTGAAATGTAAGAGTTTCTGGTACAATGGTGAAGTTTTTTAATTGGCTCTGACTGGTAGTCCCACTGTAATAATATTTAATGTGATCAAAGTTGTTGAAATGAAGTATTCCTTAGGGGAATATTACAAACCCTGCTCTTCCTCTTGTAGCAATATTTTTGCATGTTTGCATTTTTGGAAGTTTTTAAAAAAACAACAACAACAAAACAATTTTTACTTTGCGATATCCGATAAAGGCTATTATGAGCATGAAACGTTTTTTATTTTTGGCTGACCTTGCCTAGTTTTGGCTGACATTGCTTAGTTTTTGGCCAGGGTACCCAGGCCTCTAATTAAAATTGGGAACTTAGCAGTGGGTTGATTTTCTGTAAATATCAGAAGGCGAATCATTTGAGGGTGAACTATAGCTATGCACTATTGTAAGATGAAGTCTGAAAGAGACCTATCTATATCTATCTGCTGAATGGAATTTTAAAATTCTGGACTAAAGGAGCAAAATGCCCTGCTGCTTGGATAAGAGATCAGCTTTTGTAACGTTCTTTCAGAAGAACAAGAACAAAGTTTAACACAGTTAAAAATAATACCCATTTTAACATAAAGTACTATGGTGTTTCTGTATTATTTTTATTGATCTAGGTTCTAATGTGGTCTCCATCACGGTAGTATATCAGTGCCATTCCCTACTAAAGTTTTCTGTTTAAGGTCCAAATTGTGACTATCCCTAATATGGTTGCACAGGGAAGTAATCAGGAATAAGTACCCCTCTTACACCCCGCACTAGGGCTCCCCCAGATCTTAGGCCAAAGAATGGGGGGTGGGGAGAGTAGGAGCTGTGTGCCTGGTATATGCCCTTCTTGAGCAGGTGAATGGAAGGAGTGAAGAGGAAAGTAGGCAGAGCCAAGGCTCCATTTCCTGCCCCTGTGCACTGGCCAGCAGCGAGGAGCTGGAGTGTGGGTAGGGAACATGATATGCCTTGTAAAAAGTTGCAGAAAATTATTCCCTTTCTCCCTTTCCTTCCATGAGCAAGAGGCAACAGAGAGGAAAATTTGAGACTCTGAGGATACTGGGAGTTTCTCCCGGGGCAGCATATCTATATTCTGCCCTATTTTAAGGGTTCAGAGCAAAGGTTCAGTCTAGCCCTAAAATACCAATGAGGGGATATAATTGAAAAAAGTTTAGTATTAAAAAGCCCCACAGTCTTAGAAATTAATAACTAATACTTGGACAAATGTGTCAATTTATTCATCTTTCCTCCTTTATGCTTGTTTGAAGTCCTCCTACACGGAAATGATGCTCAACAGTTTGTTTTATACCTTTAGCTCATATTCTTTGTGGTATAGTTGTTATTTGGATGCAACACATTTCTCTACTAGATGACAGAATTGGTTGCATTAAACCTGTGAGGTCACATTGTCCTCACCTGTAAAGTCCCACATGCCTTTGTCCTTTCTTCTCTGCAGTTTAACATGTAAGATGAAAGATCGGGTGGCAATAAGATCCACTCAACTTCCCATACCCATAAAGAATACATTTCAGACTTTTCAAACATTTATTTTAAACAATAGTATTTATTTGAACTCTTTCCAGAGAATTTTTCTATTTCTTATGCTTAATTGATTACTTTCTCCTGCCACCTACATAACAGATCATCTGTGTTATTCATTTCATAGTAGACTACAAATTTTACAAAATGTGAAAAATGGAAAGATACAAATATTCCAGTTTATGTATGTATTCATGGGGGAAAATACTTAGATAAGGTTGTTCTTTTCTTTTCTTTTCTTTTCTTTTCTTTTCTTTTCTTTTGAGGGGCGTCTGCATAATGTGCTGCATTCTCCAAGACAGCTACAAATTATGTCTCCACAATTTACATAAATTTCAGTGGTGAAATGGTTTGAAAGAATTATAGGAAGTATAATATAATGAAATATGAAACTACAGATGTGGGGTTCTTGTGTATGGTGCTCCAGGAAAATTGTAAAGTTTGATGTGGAAAATACAGCAATCTATTGCATTTAAGAAATCATGTCCTGTAAACTTAACTGTGGTATGCATTAGCTGAAATAGAAAGTTTCTGTAATGTCTAAACCTTTTTTGCAGTTTATTCTAATTGACCAGGACCCTGATTTAAAGAACCCTTCCCTCTTCTGCTACTGACAGGTGTACCAGTGTAGTGTGCAACAGCTATAATTCTAAGGGATGTTTTGGTGCCAATTCTAAATGTAAAAGAAAGGCAAAGGGGTTTTTTGTGTGTGTGTGGGGGGGTTTGCTGGCTTTTTGGGTTTTTTTAAGTGAAACCCTATGGAAATTAAATTGGTTTTGTTGTAATGTCTTTACCTAAAAGTTAGCGATCAGTGAGAAACTCAGAATTATTAAAAAAGAAAAGGAGTACTTGAGGCACCTTAGAGACTAACCAATTTATTTGAGCATAAGCTTTTGTGAGCTACAGCTCACTTCATCGGATGCATAAAGTGGAAAATACAGTGAGGAGATTTATATACACACAGACCAGGAAAAAATGGGTGTTTATCATACACATTGTAAGGAGAGTGATAAACACCCATTTTTTCCTGGTCTGTGTGTATATAAATCTCCTCACTGTATTTTCCACTTTATGCATCCGATGAAGTGAGCTGTAGCTCACAGAAGCTTATGCTCAAATAAATTGGTTAGTCTCTAAGGTGCCACAAGTACTCTTTTTCTTTTTGCGAATACAGACTAACACGGCTGCTACTCTGAAACCTATCAGAATTATTACACACCGCAACAGATTATAAGCAAACTTTTCTTGATTACAATGAATTGAAATGTGTTTGAATAAGAAACTTATGACCACCTTGTCTCAGTTTTCCTAATTTACATATAGTGGGCTGTATATAAGTGATATGCTAAACTTCAAGTGACTTTGACACTAAGATCAGTTGGAGTTTAAGGAATATGCATATAGTGTACTATCTGGGTACCACTTACCCGCTACTGATGATTGAAATAGTTCTTACAATTAATCTCTACTAACTTTCTCCCACAAAGTTCCTTAGTTTCTTAAGCTCTCTATGATACTACTGCATTGTTAGAAGCTACAGTGACTGACTGGATTCACTGACTATTGCTAAGCCTGGGAAGCCAACCAGTAACCCTTTATCGTACTGGCTTGTATCACTCCTCTGCATATTATACAAATTCACAGAGAGAATATTACCAGCAAGGATTATGCTTCTTGTAGAATTAATGTTATTGAATGAACAAGCCATGTCTGTCTAGGCTGCTGCTGTAATGATCAAGTATTAGATTTAACATCACACACTGAAGCAGGATTCCAGGAAAAACTCAAGACGGGGGCAACTTTCATAGACTTATCTGGTGTCTACAGAACTGTATGGAGGGATGGCCAGCAAAAGCCAGCAAAATTATCCTATGAAATGCATCAATAAAATTATTCCACAAAGTTTTGACCAACTGTAGGCTTTGCATTCTCCTTGGTGACCAGGTCAGCAGGCCATGCACTCTCAGCGATGGCCCACAACAGGGATCAGTTCCAGCACCAATCCTGTTCGTTATATACATCAGTGATGTTCCCCAAACATCATCATGGAAATTTGTCTATGCTAATAATGTTCCTCTGACTACACAGGCAATGGATTTACCCACAACAGAACAAATTCTAACCAGGGCCCTTAAAACCATGGAAGAATATTTCATGTATTGGCAGTTAAAACCACACCCCATGAAGACTAATGTGTTAGCATTTCATCTAAAAAATTGAAAGGCTAGAGAGGAACTGCACAGGGACTTTTGTGGGGTGAGTCTTGATGTGTGACATTAGACTGAAGCTTCACATGCCACCAGCACCTGAAAATTATCCATGACAGAATAAAGATGCGTATAAATCTCATCCAGAAACTGGAAGGAATACTGGCATGCAAAACTTCCAGAGACCTCTTCGCTGGCCCCTGACTGCTCCACTATAGAATACTGCTCCCCCATCTGAACACATACATCACTTGTTAATCCTCAACGTAATACACTCATGCAGATCATTATGGGCACAGTAAAATCAACACCACACCACAACTGTGGCACACATCTATCCATCCCAAATTTGTTGTGACATGAGAATCCTTCAGGAGTGCCATTGTATTCGAGGGAACAAGGATCTTCCAGTACATGAAATAATATACTAAATAATATACTGAGATTTCCAATCCAAAAGACCCTTTTGGCTTGCAATGCAAGAGCTCAAAGATTTGAGCTCCTGCCAAAGGTCAGCGGTGAGCAAGGTGGAAGGACACTAACGTCCACAACAAGGACCCAACCAAAGAACCAAATGGCTTTTCACTTCCACTTTGAATCACATCCACGCACCTCAGATATGGCACCACATCCACACAGGGCAGATGTGCTGACCTCCTCCATAAATGGGGACTGAGGGTTTGTCTATGCAAACATTTAGTTCATGGCAAGCTGAAGTGTGAATCTACCCCACACGAGCCTGCCATGCTCCATCTGCTGCCTCCTGACACTCATTAATAGTTTGTTAATGTGCTTAAATCTAGGCCTCTTTGAAACAGGATTAGAGCTTGTTATCATTTGCCATTCTGTGTTGCACAATACAGGAAAAAAGCTGGCATAGGGAGTACTGGAGGGGGAAGGTGATGACAAGAAGCACGTAGTTCAGTCAGAAAAGACAAACCCCTTTATAGGGGCCAAATGTAAATTAGTTTATCATTTACTCTGCACTATGTTTGAAAACCATTTTTCATTGGAAGGATGCACCATAACATCCAATCATACTAAATTGAATAATACACTGCTTACATTCAGTTGAACACCACATCAGACTGTTAGGCCAGAAAGAGACATTTCACAGTGTGCGCGCCCTTTTTCCATGCAGAAATGGTTATATACTTAAGATCTACCCTATATGAACCCATGTAATTGAGTTGATTTTCATTTGGATTTGCACAATACTTCTAACATATGGACTGGCATATGATTATAAAAATAGAAATGACTTCATCCAGATGCTGAGAGTATTTTAATAAATAATACAGAACTGTGGGTTTAAACCCTTTTTGTTGTTTATATCTAAGAATCAGCTTCAAACTGATAAAAACTTTGTGTATTTCCCCTCACCCCCCACCTCCAATAATCTGGAAGTATAACCTGGATGGAAATATCTCTGCTATTTCTTAGCTCTATGTTGCCTAACTGTTACTGATTATTTGTTGACACATACTGTTGTGTATTTCATAGCATTAACCTTTCCTTACATGTAACAGTGCGATAAAAGACCGTGTTTAAACTAAATTACTAAATCTGTTGTAGTGGACCTGATGACCCAGTGGTGGTGGTTCTCACCATCGTCTGGTGTATTTCTTGCTCTTCAGTCCCAAATCAAATTGAATTGACTTAAATATGATTCTGCATCTTCAGCAGGAGGCAGCTGTGGCACGATATTGGTGGCCTCTTGCGGCTGGGAAGAAAGTGTTTCTCTGTTCGGAACCTTTACTCCTGTCAAATTACAAGGACATGTCTAAAGGAGAGTGTCTATAATAATGCATCTGGGAGCTAGTCAGGGGTGCTCGAATAATTTGTATATGGGGGTGCTGACAGCCATTGAACCAAACTGAAAACCCTGATGGAAACCACTTCAAGCCAGCACCCCTAGTTCCAGCACCTATGGAGCTGGGTTTATGCTGTCCGAGAGGAGTGTTCCTCATCTGGGTATGAGATAAGATTCCCCCACTCTCAAAAAATTTACTCTACATCTTTAATGAAGATACAAACAAAAGCCTCGAGCTCTCCAGTGCCCCAAAATCTCAGCTCCTGATTATTTGTCTCAGCCTGGGGGATTTCAGTTTATCATACTCCAGTTACTGGTTTGTGTAACTCAAAACATGATTGAATTAACCAAAGGGTGATTTAAGTGGGAAACTTTTTGATTGTGTTGCTTAACTGAGCTGAGAAAATAAATTGCTGCGAAGAGGGTTGTGCTTTTTAATATATACAACAACATGGAATGTTGGCAAGCATGCGCTTTTCTTGCAAATTCTATTTTCTGGTCTTAGAAGTTGAGTATAAAAGACACAAGTAGTTAATGGGCCTCGAGTCAGGTTACCTTATCTGTGTGTTTTTGTTAATCATCTAACTCCAACAATATAGCACAAGTTTACTACTACTGTACAGTGCATCTGTCATTCCAAATTTTTTAGTTTTTTGGCTTTACCTTTGTCTTTTTTTTTGTTTGTCTGCTGTTTTTATCCTTATAGTTCTGTTTTATCTTTATTTATTTTTCATTAATGGATACCATCCTGTCTTCGTCTTGAACTGTTTTCTGTATGCATATATCTTTGATTTCTTAAATCTGTTTTGAAAATTACAGGAAGATGAACTAAATTCATAGTTAATTCTTAACACATTTAAGATAAGAAATAAAACAAATAGAGAAAACATACATGTTGTAGTAGTGAAGCAAGCTACATCGAATCTACCAGTTTGCTAAAAAAGTGGTCACATTGGAGCTGAAGGTTTCAGAAAAGGAAATGAATAGGGAAATTGCACAGCACACTTGTTGCTTTTAGTTCACTGAGTGCCTTGTTTTATTTCAGAGCTCTGTTCCCCATTTTGGTAAATATCACTGTTGTTAAGTTTGAAGCTGTTAAGCTCTCACCTTCCATTCTGAAGCTCCCTTGGTGAAAACCTAACATTCCTGTACCATTACTTCATCTGTATCAAGTTCTCTGATACCCTGGATAGCAATTTTGTTGGCTATCCTATAAAAGTGAAGGGTATTGAACTTCCCAATAACTGGCCTAAATTGAGCAGCATTTAGGTCATGATAGCTTCCGTTTCTATTTAATGCAATAAGTTACTCTTCCAACTGAGAAGAGAGAGAGACATTAAGGAGGCTGGAAACATTGCAAAGCTGACTGAATGGTCGTAAAGTATATTAATGCATCTCCACAGACAGTTTCATCAACAACAGCAATAGTTTGTGCAGCAAAAAAAAAAAAAAAAAAAAAAAGAAAGCTTTATTCTCCTGCAAGCATTGGTGAAAGCAGGGTCTTTGTCACAGATCATTTCTCCATACACTGAAAAGATAAAGAAAACTAACAGCACAAACACAGAGTTCTTTCTTTCTCGATCAATCTCTAAAAATAAAAGTTCTCTTGTTTTTATTATTTTGCTTCCTAGATATTATCATGAAAACCCTTTGATAAAAGCGATTGTGTTGGAAATAATTATATAGAAGGACTTAAATCACTGAAAGTTCAAATACCAACCCATGTGTTTAGCTTTAGGGGAATTTCAGTTAGTTAAAAATGGTCACGAAACAGATGAAAATACTGTATTCTAAGAGGCCGATTATCCACTTGTTAGTAAGCAAATTTACATGTGCATATCTGTGTATGATATTTTGGTACATGCACATCTGCATTTTAAATTGAAAGATTCTAAGGTCTGTGCACCAGATCTTTCTGTAGGATTGCAGCTTTATTTGAAATGTACTTACTGGTGCAGGAAATGAGTCTTTGTCTCATTAAATTGGGTGCATGCTCAGCCAAATTGTGAGCTAGATTATAACCTTATGATCTGGCCTCACTAAAGGGTGATGCACAGTCCAGTGCCCCAGAAGCAGACTAGAGAATTAATTGGGAATCAGAGTCTCAGTACTCCCCTGCTCTCTCCTTATTCTGGAGAGAAGTTATTTTAGCTCTTTTTGTAGAGCAGCTTCTTCCCCTATTGTGTCCCAGCTAACTACTCTGGCTGGCTAGTGGCAGGTGGGGAGAGGGCAGAGGAGAGGGAAGGATCCTACTCCTCCACCCCTTCCTCACCCACTTGCTCACAGCAAGGAGTGTCAGGCAAATAGCTCTTGTTCTCTCTCTCGTCCTCTCTCTCCACTGCAGCTGGAATCACAATCTCACCTGTTATGAGTGGGAGGTAGGAGGGGGCCTTTTACCCTATTCCTTATCTGGAGAGTAGAGTAAGGGTTGTGTCAATCTTGCCCACTGAGGGTGACCTCACTCTGAGTAATCCTGCTAATGTGAGTATCACCACTGAGTGAAAGTAGAGTGGCAGAATCTGGCTCTCAGTGAGAAAGGATTATACAGAAGCTAGTCCTCACTGCAATTAAAAACACGCAGCTGGCTCATGCCAACTGTCTCAGGCTTGCAGGGCCCAGGCTAAGAGGCTGTTTAATTGTGATATAGACATTTGGGCTCAGGCTGCAGCCCGAGCTTTGGGAACCTTCTACTTTCCAGGGTCCTAGGTCCCAAGCTCCAGCCACAGTTAAACACCCCCTTAGGCTGAGCTCTATGAGCCTGAGTCAGTTGGCATGGATTTTAACTGCAGTGTAGACACGTCCAATGAGGTCTCAATCCAGCAAAGAGTGTGATTAGTCCGATTAATGTCATTGGGATTAATGTGCTTAAAGTTGCATACCTGCTTAAGCACTTTGTTGAATAGGGACCGGAGTGCACAAGAGAGAGCATTCCAGAGACTTCTAGCAATATAGTTTAAGATTATATTTCTTTTTTCTTTAAAAAATAAACAAATATACAAAATACCCACAATCTAGCAGAGTCTCTCAAAACCTTTCTCAAGAAATGGTTAGTTGTGCATTTTAAGTACCCAGTAGTCAAGGAATGTCAGTGGGGTTTCCACTTGCAACCTTAACTCTATTTTGTATATGCATATTAGGATGCAATCTTTACTGTGAGCTCTGAGATTACGAATGCTATGCAAATATACTGACCTTTACTGCTAAACATCCACCACCCATTTGGCTGGTTATATGTTGCCTCTTATCATAACCCTATACAGCAAGCTGTCCAGAGCATGGATCGTCTTTGATTTGTTTGTATTGTGCCTAGTTCAGTTGGGCCCTGATTGGGGGATGTTGGCACTACCGCAATGCAAATAATAATAATCACATGATCAAAAACTCTTTCTTAAATAATACATTATAACTTTCATACATATTTTTCTACAGCCTTTGTAAAGTGCCTCTTTCACACAGTGAATGAGGCAGAGCTCTGCATATCAGCTTTGCATACTTACTTTTGTATGAAGTTCATCAGTTCTCGTACTGCCATATGCTATGTAGTAGTCAGTAACAGAAGGTGCTACATTGTCTAAAATTCTAGAAACATTTGTATATTATATTGTATAATCTGAGAAACAGCATGTGATGCTGTAATATTGCCACCTAACTTCCCATCTTCCCTCCATCTCATGCATGATCAGGACATGTAGGTGAATGAAGGCAGATACAGGGATGGATTTAAGTGGCAGGCCGTAATTTTATTAACTGAGCACTGGAGAGGTGTGCTGTATGTCCCACATCTCTCATGTACCAGGCACTGAAGTGATTTCAGTGCAGGAGTTATAGGACTCCCACCATATGACCCATAACCTAGGGTAGACCATTCTCAGTCTAATTCTAGAATTCAGCTCACTTCAAATCCTCTCACCCTCCCTCCTGCAAAGGGGTAGAAGGAGGGTACAAAAGAAGTCTGTGAAGACTTCAGGCTCTCTCTTTCCACAGACACAAGGTCTACCAGTGAAACCCAGGTCTCTATTATCTTCAGAAGCTGGCCCTTTCGGCTTTTGTCGGCACTGGCTACCAGTCCCTCCACTCTGCACTCTAGCCAAAACCAATCACCAAGGAACACACTGTTATATGTTGGCATCCATCATTACATGGAGAGGGAGAAACCCTGAGT
The DNA here is from genome assembly GCF_965152275.1 of Natator depressus. Classification (NCBI taxonomy): domain Eukaryota; kingdom Metazoa; phylum Chordata; order Testudines; family Cheloniidae; genus Natator; species Natator depressus. The sequence continues at coordinate 26,141,326 of NC_134240.1, forward strand.
AATGATTGAAGATCTGTAACGGATAAAGTTCCAGTTTCTTACTCTGCCATCTTAACTTCTAATTGATGTAATATAGAGCATTTCTACAGTCTCACACTGGTAATATATATAAAAAATACATTGTATGAAAGAACATTGCATTACCAAGGATTTATTGGGAGGTCTTCCCCAGTGCTGGAAGGGAAAAAAGGGAACATGTCAAAAAAGGAAGGAAATCAATATCATGCTCTGAGTCCTGTTTCAGTCATTGTTAGTTTCTTGTACGTCCCTGCCCTTGCCTTCAACAGTGTTTAAGAGATAGTCATGTAATCTGGTTGCTATTGCTTGATCCCAGAATATATGAGATTGCTCAACAAAAGTGACCGTGGGCATGATTTTCCATTGCCCTACACCTTGTGTAGTCCCTTACGCCAGTGCAAAGTAAAAGTAAAATGCTGTCAAATCATGATGTTAGCCTTTTACACTCATTTTTCACTGTTGCAAATGACTAGGTAAGGTGCTGAGAGGAACAAAGAATCAGGCCCTTTTTAGTTTTGCTCAGTGGAAAAATAGAGGTTTCAGCTCCCTTGTCTACCAGATTTATTTTCAGAATAGCAAAGCCCTTTTTCAGCCTGTGTGACTGGACTGAGATCTGGGGAAAATTCATTTAATTTTATAGTACTTGCAATAATTAGAGTTTTATATCTCTGATCAGACAGCATTGTTCCCTGAAACTTTTTAAGGCTTTTCCTAGTAGAAATATATTAGGCTATTTTCAAGTAGTGTTGGTTTTTAATTTAACTGCTTTTATAAATTCTCACTCTTACATAGTTACTGGTGATTTTTCCATTAATAATAATAGACTATCTGTTGTATAATGGTGCTGTACCTACAAATTTGTTCTATGCCATTCTTTTCTATTTTTTTTTTTAAAAAGCATAATGGCACTGCTGTTTCCTTGAGATTCACAGGAAAGTTTGTAGTATAAATAATAAATGGCAGGACCCATCGTGGGAAGTCAGTGGCACTGTCAGTAGAAAACAATTAAAATGATAAAACATGGCCCAGTTGTTGCAGCATCCTAATATCTGTGCAGCAAATGTACATTGTAACTAGACCTTTTCTTAAAGTGTCCACTGCAGAAGCAACTGGGGAATTTCCTTATAGACACTGGAAAATATCCCCTTCATTTGGCAAAAAAGGATTAGCCTGTAGATCTGATTAGGAATTTGCACATGACTTTATTATTATATAGATAAAAAGAAGCAAATTCCTCAGAATCAAAAGAAAGTCAAAGAAAATAATATCTAGGAACCCAAGCAGGTAGAAAACGCAGCTCTAAGAATTTTTTTCAGAGTTTGACATGACAGTTGCTGACGATGTAGGATAAATGGCAAAAAAGTGTTTTACCCCATTCATCTAGGGAAATATTCTAAGTACAAGAAGCAGGAGAATTCTGAATATTTTAATAAATAAGATTCCTAGTGAAATATGAGTCAACTTTGAAACAATTCAGTTATATAATTTTTAGCTTAAGTTGAGCTCAGTCTTAACAAAATGTTTAATTCTGAGAAAATATTTCTAATTTCATGAAATGCTAGCCAGGAATTGATTTATTTACTTAATTCCTTTGTAGAAATCAGAATTATGTCATTTAAAAACATAAGGCTCCTCTGGTTTTTATCTTTTCCCCCCAAAAGCCATCCATAAATGAACTGTAAAAATATGAATGTGCAGCATACTTCAGCAAACAGCACAGCTGGAACATTCAGTATACTTTCCCTATTATTTCCCTGTATCTTAATAATTAAATATTACTGCAAGGCCGAATCCTGTAATCCTTATTCAGGCAAAACTGTCTGAGAAGTCAGTGCCTGTGTGAAGACTGCAGGATCTGGTCCGTTGTCAGAAACTATTCTTTTTGAAGCAGGCAGCTTCATAACAAACACATTCAGCCAAACATACAACAAACTCTTCAAAAAAATTCTCTCTACTATGTCATGTATGACAGCAATATCATGAGATTATACGTCTATTTTAGCATAAAGAGTGTTTGGAATATGTCTTGTGAGAAGGTTTCAAAGATGAAAATAATCTGTGGGCCAGAATATTTGTTTTATCATTGGAAATTTCATTTCATCTAGACCATTTTGATATATCATTTTAAAAACAGGATAAAATGTTATGTTTTAAACGTGACATCTGGTGATAAATCATGTTCACAAGTTTAAATTGGAGCAAGAGATACGTGATTGTAGCCATCAGAATTAACGGGCATATGCATACAATTCTTAGACACACGAAAGATCAAAACAAGAAAGTGGCCAATCTGAAGCACAATCAACAAATGGAAAAAAAGAAGAATGCGCAGTTGCTGGAAGAAGTTCGTAGGCGGGAAGACAATATGACAGACAACTCTCAGCACTTGCAGGTGAGCCGATTTCTTAATTAATAATTGTATACTGGTTTACTAATTACACTTTAAAATTGCGAGAAAAAGTATTTTTCCAATTTATGTGTTGTTTCAAAGATGCATAATGGGTCTGAACCTGCAATACAGTGATCACTCAACTCCCATCAGAGGAGGCATTCATAACCTCACAAGATTAGGTCCAATATGTGCTAGAAGGGGATCTTCCATGCAATGCAGAATAAGAAGACTCTGAATGAGAATTTGCTAAATACATTAAATATTAATCATAGATATGAAATGCTGACAACTTGATTTGAATTGAGAATTTTAAATCTGTATAGTATAGCCATACATTTCTTTCTTACATTTATTTCACTTGCACTCCTTGGAGCAAATTCTGCACCCATTTATACCTATGTGACCCGACTTACGTATGAGTAACTTGAAGGAATGCTGAGTGGAATCTATTGGTCTTCTCTTCAGTGTAACATCATTTTCCCTTAGTGTAAAGGAAAGAAGGATATTCCATTTCCATTTCCTGACTTATCTCAGAATGAAAGGAATGTGAACGTATTTTTTGTTTTGTGTGTTTTTCCCTGTAAAATAATTATAGAAGGTTAAGCATTATATTATTCTTACACACATATATATATAAAACATTCAAAGATTTAAAAACAAGTATCACAAGGAAAAAGCAGAGCCTTCATGAACCAACAGATCCTCATTTTTAAAGACAGGTTTTTAACTTGGTTTCAGAAGAGTTTATACAGTTAATGGATCATCAAAATTCAGAGAGAAAGATTCTGCAAGATAATCAGCTGATACAATTCAGTGATACAATGGGTACAGACGAAGTAATATTGTAGCAGAGACTAACACATAATTTTGATACCTGCATTCAGTTATTATTTAGCCTTCTCTGACAATTGACTAAAAATAACCTCTGATCAAAAGTATCTAATATTACAAAATTCTGTGAACCACGTGGGGATACCTGGAATCAGTGTGTATAGGTAAAGTTTAAGTTACAGTACTCCAGGTGCTTGTTTGCTTGATCTGATGGTATAGTGGCTCCCTGAATGGTTTCTAATAGATGAAATTTGGCCTGCATGTGCTGTGTTCTGTATTGTGTTTCCAGTATGTCTGTGTGCAATATGGAGAATTTAACACCACTATTTGCTACCTAGTGTAGGCTCTACAACTGCTAGATATGTCAGAATCAGATAAAGGAGATTATATATCATCCAAGTTCTTGGAAATTTTATAAATTGCAGTGTTGTATACTGCACTGTACTATACTATCTGGGGTTTTAAAAAAAGAAATCATGAAGTTTATGTAGGTTTACCATGGACCATGTAATTTATAAGGATAAAATTAGATTTCTATAGTACAGAATTACCATTTAGAACACTGAATTAGTTTTTATAAATTAATTTATCCCAGTAAACAGAATCTGATTTAATAGCCTGAGAGCGCTTTATTTTTGCCATTGATAATTCAGAAGGCTGTTGTGGTGGAAACATTCACTAAAAGATAGTTTCAGAACTCTCTTTCTAAGTCTTTGATGTGGTACCCTCAGAGAAAACCATGTGGAGCTTTCATCTCTCTCTCATTTTATCTTCTTATATATAATTATAATGTGCCCATCAAATAGTACCAGAGTGATACCTTGGCTGAATTTTCAAAGAATAAGCTCTGCCTCGGATATATCCCTCTTCTGCAACTCAGTTGCTATCAAACATTTGCCAGTAATTAATTATGAAAATGTTAAATAATTAAGAACAATTATTTTAATATTAATATTCTTTATATTCATTACATTAATTTTTCATTTAAAATGTATATTTTAGAAGTCTACATGAGGCAGAAATAAATGTCCGCTATAATGTGTTTAATTCCTGTATAATAGAACAAACTTACCTTGAGAAGGAATGCACCATATGTGGTTATCTTTATCAGGAAATTAAAAGATGTGGTGTTTCCGTCCTGGGTGTGTTTACAACTTTTGGATACTTGTTTCTGTAAACAGCAATATACCCAGTAATAGTATATGTGGCATATTGTAGGTAAAAAGAGAGGGAAGTTTGATACAATTGTTCAGAAAAACTGAATGACCTCTTCCTAAATGGAAAGTGCTTTAACTTTCTCTAACATGAGGGCCTTATTCACATGGGACAGTGACCCACAGGTTAAAGAGGCATTAAAAAATCTGACAAAACAAAAAAAGAGGTTAATCTCTCTCAGACCCGGCTTTCGCACTGGTCCTTGAAAGTTACCTCACTGTTGGTAGCTTGATTTCTGAACCACGAGGTGCCTTCTGACTTCACTGAAAGTTGAAGGTTCCGAGCATCTTGAAGGAGATGCTCAACAGTTTGCAAGATATAATGTAATGTGAGTAAAAGCCAGTGATACCAAATCTTTATTTGTAACTTGGGAATTGACATTATAGGGCATCTTGATCAGAGTAGTATACATCATGTAGAGTTAGACTCTGCATGACCCTAAATGCACATGTGAAGGGTCAGGGTACAATGAGCTTCCATCTCCCTTTGGGCAGTTGCAATTCCTGCTTTCAGGAGGAGTGCTTAATTGTTCCTTCTCTACTCCCTTGGAAGTGAAAAGGAGGTGGGGCCATGGCTTTACCCCTTCCCACCACAAAGCACTAGCCAGCAGATCTAGCTGGCTGCACAGGGCTTACTGATATCCTGAACCACACAAAGGCCTTAGAAGCAGGTCCATAGCCTCTATGTGCTTGAAACTCTGGGACAGACTCTGCTGCAGAATGCTTATGAGTGCTTTCTCTGGGGAGAGGCAGCTCAACACTGCTCCTTACTATGGCACAATCTAACCCATAAGTAAGGTGATCAGGGTCAGTCCTAGTGTTGGGTCCAGTTCCAATGAAATCCAAGTTTTATCCTGGTTTTACTATTAGCTGACTGGCTATCTGGATAACTTTTCCTCACTCCTTGCTCTCGCTTCTTTCTGTCCACTCCCTGTTGATGTCTGTTGTGCTTTCACTGGACGAGATGTGTTCTCTCTCTGCTGTCCGCTCCCTCAGTGAATTAGACTGTCTCTCATTCCATTGATTAGGGGTGCAAAGCAGGTTGGATTAAAGGGCAAGTGTTCAAAAGCAGGTAAGTGAGGAATAGAGAGCTCATAGAAACCAATGTCAAATGTAAAAGAAATCTTTGAAATGTGAAATGGAGATCTTTTGGAAATACAAATGGCTATGTTTATAGAAAAGACTAGGCTGACCCAGAGCGCTTGCACTAACTCAGAGGTGATTTTGATTGACATCTGAGGCATCTGACTGAAGGGGACTTGGACTTAAAACTTTAGCACCTCATCATATTAAATAATTTAATTTATTTGGCATAATATAAATACTCCTGCAAACTTAGTTACGAAGAATCTGGCTGGAGGGATGCAATACAGCTGCTTTCTGCAGGTCTCTGAGCTTTTGACTACATTTGTGAGCATACTGAATTTCTACTGTGTTCGGCTTTTGCTTTCTAATATCTGTGTTCTAAATGATACATATTGTAAATAAATTAGATTATAGTGAGGTAACTTGTGTCTACTCATTTTCTCTCCCAATGAGGAATTAGCCCACTGCTGGAATATGGATATTTGTTATCAGTTGGAAGGTATGATAATATTTTATATTAGTAGATAGAATTTGAACCTGTGTGGCTTCTGCTTAAATCCTTTTTAGTGAAATGGGCACATAGTGAATTCATAGATGTGATTTTAGTGTTGTCCCAATGAACAACCAGATAAAATGGAAAACATAGTTAATCTTTATATTAAGGTTTCATTTATAAATAGTATATAAATAGTTAATAAATTATTTGTGGATGTTTTAATACATGGTGAATTAATTCTTATACATTACTATAGAGTCCAATAGCTCAATATGTTGCTTTATTCATGTGGCTTATATCCATCTGTAACACCTTCTACTGGATGTGCTTATAGCACATATTACTCATGTCTGTATATGCTTATAACATCTGTTAAATTATTAACCTTTTATAAACCATTTAAAAATGCAACCTTAATGTAAAGAGTGACCTAAAATTCTTTGACCAAGTATAATAGATTCTTGATAATATGTGAGGCCATAGCCAGCTGGCTGTGGCTCCAAGGGTCTAATATGTCAGTTCAGGACATATCCTGTGCTGGAGCACAGTGTAGCTCTGGCCAGATCTCCTCAGGTAGGGCTCCTACACTGGGAGCTGGGAAGGAGTTCGTGCGGGAGACCATAGAGCTGGCTCTAGGCTACTTGGAGATTCCCCTAGGACAGTGGTTTTCAAGCAGGGGCATATGTACCCCTGGGGGTAGCAGATGTCTTCCAGGGGGTACATCAGCTCATCTTGATATTTGCCTAGTTTTACAACAGGTACATAAAAACCACTAGCGAAATCAGTATAAACTAAAATTTCATACAGAAAATGACTTGTTAATACTGCCCACTGAAATGTAAGTATTCAGTTGATTTATTTTATAATTATATGGTAAAAATGAGAAAGAAAGCAAGTTTTCAGTAATAGTTCGTTGTGATACTTTTGTATTTTGATATCTGGTTTTGTAAGCAAGTAGTTTTTAAGTGAGGTATAACTTGGGGTTATGCAAGACAAATCAGACTCCTGAAAGGGGTACAGTAGTCTGGAAAGGTTGAGAACCACTGCCCTAGGGAAAACCCAAGGAAATAAGTTAGCTGGATTTCCATCTAGTTTACACAGCTGAGAAGGTCCCTAAGTCTGCAACTGCTTACTTGCTATGTGACAGGTTTCAAGAAATTCAGAAGTCAGTAGTTTCTGTGAAACCTCAGCCTCACAACAACATCAGTTTCTTCCTGAAATTTAGAGGTCTCAGGGCATCCTGTGAGTATACAATACTTTTCACTTGGCTCAGGGTGAGGCACCTTCAAAGCTGGTTAAGAATTGAGTATCTTTCTTGGCTTGACAATCTCCAGCCTTTAGTGATCATGTCTCAGAAGATTCTAGACCCCTATTGTGGTGGACAGTGCCCAAGGACGTCTGCTGGGGGAATTCACTTCAATCTCCCTTAGCTGTTGGCTTAAATTTTGATTGATGTTTCAGGCATAACTTTAGGGTCATATTTGGATTGCTATAAAATTTAGGGGCCTTCAGAAATATGAAGAGGCCTGACTTCAGAATAATGTCTTGGAAATTAAGGTTACTTATATAGTTTTCAGAGCTTTCCTTTCACAAATCAAGGGCAGACCTGTGCGAATCCTGAGGCACACCATGTAGACACTGACGTATATTACTGAAATAGTAAGAGCGGGAGGAGCTGCCCATGTCCATTTTGTCAAGAAGCTATGTGACTTTGAGAATGGTGTATCAAGCATCCCCTCTCTTCCCTGGCTCTTCATCTGTCTTGAAAGCAGATGACTTGAGCAGAAATTATAGTGATCAACATGGATAGTCTCTCAAACTCTTCGTGGTGACTTCAGTCTTTCATGGATGACGGACTTCTTAAATACTTTTCTTTACGGCAAGTGGGAACAAGAAATATACTTGTTTGGGCCTACAGAATAACAGGGATGCTGGTTTTCTGACTAATATAGGAAGTTGTACACATTCCTTCCTCTACCACTGTTGTTATGATATTGATAAACGGGAAAAGAACTGTGCTGGAGTTGGGGGTGTAGCTCTGTATATTTCTTTTTATTGAACATTTGGTTGCATGAGGGATCATACCATTGCTTTTTGAAGGGTCGTGACATCAATGCCAAAAGTGCATAGGCCCCTAGGAAAACTTGAAAGTGGTTATACTGGTAATCTGTGTGAAGGACTGCAGCTACTACTGTTGGTAAGTACCCTCTCTTTCTCTTTAAAAAAAAAACACACAGTAGTTCCTGCTACATTTTAAACTTTATTTTAGAGTAAATTATGCAGTTTATTGTGGATATGGGATCAACAGATGGCTATCAATACACAGCTTTTTCAATCGTGAAATTAAGCATTCAAAGAAGGAAGATTTTTACTCCCCTGACTATAAAGCCAAAGATCTATTTACATTTTGAAGACAAAATATTATCAAAACATGTATAGATATCTGAGATCATTATATCTGTTTATGATTTTTTTAATTTGCAGTTGAGAGGTTTGTTTAATTTGAGTATTTCAGTTTTTTCCCTGGCCCTCAAAAATCTTTGGTTCAGTGTTAAGTTTTTTGCAGCTTTCCACAGAACTTCTCAAATCTATGTTTTCTGGTGTGGATTCCAAGCTGTAAAAAGTTTGAAAAAACCTCAACTATTTATCTTTCTATAGTTCTCCTTTCTCTTTTATTACAGGACAAGCTTTCATGCTATATTGTCTAGATATCAAAATAACTCGCCAACATGTGTTATGACTTGTTACTTTCAGCAAACTAATTTGCTTGCTAATAAATATTGAGTTCCCAATCCTCTCAATAAGAATAAAAGTAAGTTTGTAAGGCAACATCCAGTTAAGAATGCTTACAGACCATCTCCTGTTTTGATATACTAATTATTTACTTTTGTAAAAATATGTTGATTGATTTTTTTAAAATAGGAAAATACCTTTGCTTGCCAGAAGGAGGCTTAGCATGTCTTGATGTGACTTGTATAGAGGAAGATGGCAAAACATTATCTCCCATCCTGTGTGATTCCAAAATTTCCTCTTATTGATAACTTGCCGTTCAAGTAAACAGCACTATTTTCCAATAAGTGGATGACTGATTTTGTAGATGTCAGTTTTCTCTCTCTCCATCCTCTAAAGAGGAAGAAGTAAATGGCAGGAATTGGGGGAGTGGAGAAAACTGGCTAAGAATATAGACTAAAATACTCCCATCATCACGTGCTTATAAAAACTTATACACTAAAACAATGTAAAGGTATCTCAGACATAAAGAAAATCTAAGGTCAAGTCTTACTTCAACCAGTTCCATAATTGCTTGAATACTGCTAATGAAGGGACTGGACATAGCCATTACCTCACTGCAGCATGGCCTACGCACTCCCTTAGAAGCATGAGCCACCAACTATCTCAAATCACAGCAGAGTGTCTGGAAACCAAATACTTTAGTCTGAAACTAAATACTTTTAAAAGAACTCTAAAGTATCCAGTGGACCTCACAAACTGTACGGTGATTATAATTTTATTTGAAGAGTATCTCATGTGCTCCAACCACAATATTAAACAATGAAAATTTGCACATAATACTACACAAATTGTTCTTATCAAATACAAAGTAAATTATCAGAATAACTTTCATAGGAAACATTTCTACTTGTGCCTGATTTACATCTCATAAATGTAGAATTCCCACTATAAAATTTGATCAAAACCATGACATATTATATTCATGCTGAGCACAATAACTCAATTGTGTGTGTGTGTATTTATCTAAACAGCAACACACATACATGTCCCAAGGTAGATTTTTGGGCCAGCAGGAAGAGAGAAGTAAAAAATGTTCATTGCCTATTTTGTTCTGATCTGCTCAACTTCAAAATCTGTTTCTGTCATTTTCCCCTGAGATTTATTTTATGAAATTTTTTTGCCTCCTTTGTAAATTTAAACAAATAAGTTCATAATAATTCTCCTGAAAGCAGGTTGAGTAGAAGAGAGCAGAGGACCATATCATGAAGAGAGATTTTTCTTTGCAGCAAAACATTTCCTTTTCTTTAAGAGCAAAATCCAGGTTAATCTGGAATATTGTAATCTGGGATTTCAGTTTATCCACTGTACTGTTCCTTTAAATAAATTGTTCTCCGCTATTTGCAGGCTAGCAAAATGGTTCTAGGTTTGTAGAAGTATGATTCTCGGCATGCGAAAGTCTGTAGACACCCATTCAATTAAATTAGGTCCCAAGTGATTTAATTCAGCACAAAACTGTTTTGTGCTCTACAATTCCATTTTCTCTAGGACCTCAACAATCCTTCAATCTTATTTACCAGTTTGTTGGTATAATTTCTATTGGTATAATTTCTACCACCCTAACAGCATTAGAAATAGAAGATACATTGAAGACAGAATGTGTTGTCACATCTCATTTCTCTAGTCTTCTTAAATTAAAATATAACCAAAACCTAACCAAGTGGTATACCTGATGTACATTTATTATGATATGCTGTAGAAGGAATTTTCTTTCTGACATGTCAAAAACAGTGATATTAAAATTTTAATAAAAAGAGAAGATTTGAAGATGAGATGAAGTATCACAAACAAATACAACAGTGTAATCTATTTAGAGATAAAAGAAGCAGTGTGACTGTATTACACAAACAGATGTCAGTATGCATTTCTGAATTTTCAAACAAGGTAGGATGAAATCCCATCCATAAAATTACAGCTTTGTAGTGACTAACAAATTTATTTGAGTATAAGCTTTTGTGAGCTACAGCTCACTTCATACTGAAACACATACTGCTCCCATTTTCAGGACTCTCAAAATCATAAGTTATTGTATTCAAATTTAATTTTAATTTAGAGACAAGGTAGGTGAGGCAATCTTTTATTGGACCAACTCTGCTGGTGGAAGGGACAAGCTTTTAAGCTTCACAGAGCTTTTCCTCGGGTCTGGAGAAGATAACCAGAGTGTCACAGTTAAAACAAGGTGGGATAGGCTGTTAAGCATAAGTGGTTCACACATGCTGTAGGGAGACCACTTAGAATAAACTCTGCAATTAAGGGTTAGCATAATTTACCCCTCTACTGGGAACTAAAAACATGGACTTAACGGAGACACTGGTTTTATGGCTCATCACAACAATTTGTAACACACCCTACTGCTTGCTAACCCTTAATTGCTCATTTCATGCTAATGCATCCCTTACAGCATGTGCGAACCCCTTATGCTTAACAATCCATACCACCTTGCATTTAGCTTGGACACTCTGGTTACCTCCTCCAAACCTAACAAAGAACTCTGTGAGGCTTGAAAGCTTGTCTCTTCACCAACTGAAGTGGATTCAATAAAAGATATTACCTCACCCATCTTGTGTCTCAAATATCCTGGGACCAACATAGCTACAATGACATTGCAAACAAAAAAGTTTTTAACTCATGCATTTATCTGAAATTGGGTCTGTATCCATCTCAGAAAGAAGATGTAGTATCTTGAAGGTTTTAATAATTCTGGTTATTTTGTGTAAATACAATTTTGGGCTTTCAGCCATTGGCTTTCATTGTGTGGGAAGAGGGAGCTGAGGTTAGGATTTTGCCTTTCAGGATACAATTCCTCCCTGATCTTCCCTCATTGTGAAGGGGGGAAATGCATAGTGTGTTATACCTTTGGTTGTTTCAGCCCTTCTCTACAGCTGCCTAGCTACACAAAGAAGGGGTGGCGAAGGGGAAGGGATTGAGGAGAGAATTAGCCCACATTCTTCTCTCCCTTCCCCACTGAATTTTAAGTGATGCATACCCGGGGGGGATGAGGGGTGCACAAGTTCACTAGACCTTGGACTTTGTGTAAGTGGTGGAGGAAAGGCTGTTTGTGCCTTCCCCTCGGCATAAAAGCCATGGACAATCTGGCCTATTGTCTGGAGAGCTTCTAACTCAATTGCTGACAGCATAGGTTAAAAAGCTACTCACATTTTGGAAGATGGCAGAATTCAGATTCATCACAATATATATAAAAAGGTTGTTTTCCTTTCTTCACTCATGAATTAATACAAAAATTAGAGAGCTGTGGTAAAGATCTGAAGGCAGAATTTGAGAATGTGTCAGGTTTCAAATATATCCGTGTTAGAGTTAGAAAAGAGGCCTCTCTTTAAAGCTTCTGAAAACCTGTTCTGGAAAAATGTGGGAGTAATAAGTTCATTGATTATTATTAAAACGCGTGACAGTTTTGCGACCCTGAACCAGGTACCTGTGCTACCTGAACATATCTGTGGTTAAAGCTGCAGTTTAAGACAAGATTATAGATCCTGAGGCTCATTACTATACCTGGGGCTTTAGAGCTCTAATGTAGTAGCCTAGCCTCCACAGAAGAATTTTCAGCACAAGCTTCTTTTCTGATGTTCACACTAAATTTTCATTACTTAAATTGGATACATTTTTCGAGGTCTTGGCAAATACTTTTTGGATAAACAAGCCAATTTCAAGTCCAAATGGGCAATCTTTGTAATTTTTGGCTTTCTCCATATACTGTCTATTGAGTTAATGAACTAACATATGAAGAAATGTAAAAGCCAACATTTTATGCCAGTTTTCTGTAATACATCTGCAAAATTCTTTTCAATTTATTGCCTGAAAACTGAAGTATGTTCTTGTATGCTTCCGTTTTCAAATTATAGGTTCCTTAGGGATTGTAAAGTTTCTTCTTTTCCAGTGGTTAAGCTGAAGTGTGATCAGTTTAAAAAAAATAAGGAGCGTATATGTATTGAATATTTTTACCCTTTATAAAACAAGAGGTATGAAAAGAAAGAGCCTAGCATGGTAGATTACACAACTGTGCACATCAGTGATTTGTTCCTGGGCATTTGTTCCTTTGCTATTTCTCTGCTTCTCTAATTATAGTTGAATTTTGCCAGGATAGGAAGTGTAACTAATAACTTCAACCTCAAAAATGTCCAGGCCTCAGCAAAATGTATAGTTTATTATGAATTTCACACAATTCACTGAGGGATTTTTCCTTCAAATATCTCTGGGGGAAAAGCAGTTGCATTTTTAAGAGCATTCATCTTGTATGCATACCTATAATATGCACATATTTATAATATATATTTTATTTGTTTTTTAAATTGAGGAAATTGCCTCCACTATGATGTATTGTTTTTGTTTTGATGTTGAGACTTTGTACTGAGATTTATGATGGGAGTCATAGAAAAGCTGAATCTGCTTCTGATGATTTATTGCAATAAGTTTAAAAAATAGCATACTTACAAAATCAGAATAATCAAAATAAATACATTTAAAGACACAGATAGCTTACATACATTTGAATATTAATTCAGATTGTTAACATGAATGAACACTTAGGCATTTTCTTTTCTTGGCCAGTGGAGATTCCATAAGTTCTGGATAAATTCCATATGTGTTGCTGAAATGTGTGTTGAACTTCAGCCAATGTTTTAAGATTATGCTGAAGAGAATTTTTCTAAAAGGTTTCAGATGAAGAAAAGTTCTAACTATTTGAGAATCTACAGAGGGCAGAAAGGTTGATTGGTAGGTCTGAGGATCAATACCAGAAGTGTTTTTCTTCTTTTGGGATTTGCTTTGACATTTGTTTTCATTGCACAGTGTAATTCCCAGAAGCCAAAACGACTTTTATTATAAAAGGTCCCTATAGACAATCTATGAAAATCGTATTTGAAGATCAGTTTCGAGTAGACTTGCAGTCTCTTAAAATCCTTCTTTCTTTGTAGTAATTGATAGACTGACAGAAATGACAGTGTTCTGTACAGTGTATTTTTAACTGACCATTTACAAAAATATGTAATATCTTGTAACTACAATTGTTTTTTCATTTCATGTCTTTTTTTTCTTCACCAACAGTTATTTACATATACATATTCAATAACTTGATTTTATTCTTAAAAACATGTTTATCTCCTTCAGGATTTGTGACTTAAGCCAGGAGTACTACAGAACATTATTAATACTTCATTATAACAACCATGATAATATTATATGCACTTCTGGAGCATCTTTCATCTAAAAGTCTGAATGTAGATTTCCCTGTCTTAGCAGTGCATCAGAAATAATGATTTTTCTTATTTATTGATTTATTTGTTTGGCAAGCAAACCCCATATATTGGCCACTGTCAGAAGACAGGATACTGGGCTAGATGGACCTTTGGTCTGAGCCAGTATGGCCATTCTTATGTTCTTATGTACTATGATTTTAGGTGGGATTGCCCAAAGAAACACAGCGGAAATAGACCTAAAACCTGGATCTCCTGACTTTTAGGACTTAAATCCATTAAGCAATACAGTAAGATATCCTGATATCACAAACTAGGTTTTACTCATATATTCCAGTTACAGTTACTTTAAAGTCTATGAAAAATTATTTGAAAATATTTGCATGTTTCATTAAACAACATTTCTAATGACTATTTCTAATAAGGGTACAGTTTATAGAACATATGCTTTAATAAATGTTTTGAAAGATGTATGTAATATATATTAATGGGCACTTTAAGAAAAATAGTTCTCGGGGAAAAAAACCCTAAAACAATAAGAATCAGGGAAAATTTAATGTGATACACCTTTTTTCCCCCCTCTGAGTATTTATGTAATAACTCACACATGTGGGACTCCTGTAATCTCCAGGGGGAAATCACATTCAATGTGTATCAAAAGAAATAGTTTGGTTAAACCAGCTCTCCCTACCAGCAATAATTACCACAGGTTTACAGTGAGATATAGTTGCAAAAGGTTAGTCAGTAGGGCATCTGCGAATCAAGTCATATGTCAACTCTACATCAATAACCTCTTTATAATAGATGTTAGTATTTCAGCACATCACAGCCCAATGTAGCAAAACACACATTGCTAGCTTTTTTATGTTAATTTTGACTTATAGTTTGTCCAGTATCTTGCTGTTATATATTTAAACATGGTAGATTATATAAATTATAATCAATGACAAAGACAATAATTTAGACTGAAATTCTGCAAACAAAACTGCAATAAAATGTCTGAACCTATTTTTGCAGTTGTCCTTCATTTAACACAAATTTGGGAAGTTTTACTGTGTAATGTAAAGACAGCTTCATGATGTAGATTATCCTATTTACCTGGTTTATCAGAAATGATGCTTATGCTGAACTTCTTTTTGCAAGCAAACCCGTTTTCTTTTATTTGCTGACATAATTTTTCAGGTGCTATAAATATAACTATAATATAATATAATTAGCTATATACAGCAAGAATTTAATGGAAAATACTTTGCTTCACTTTCATTCAGATAACAATGTTTTTCTACTGTCTAAAAATAAGTGACTAGATTGAGAGGTTGTCTGAAGAAAATAGAAGGCTTTGAAAAACCTGAGTAAAACAGGCCATATGAGGGTGAAATACCTAATGTCATAATTTCCTTTTGTTTTGTGTTCACATGTGTGTAGCATATGCTAACCCAGTGTGGCTATTTGTCTCCCTCTAGTGGCTAGACCATGTATAAAGATTTATGTGTCTGGTACTGCCTCCAAGCTAAGGCACCTGGTCCATTAGCTTGGAGAAGGAAAGGTTACTTAGCTGACATGGGAATTCTTTGAGTAGATTATCAGTAGCACAGATCCACACCATCTGCACTCCATCCCAACTGTTTTGCAGTGTTCATTGATTTCTGAAAGAGTGGGAAGGTGTGAGGGTATGGGGAGGCTGTGCCTCCTACAACATCCCATAGCTTGAAATGAAGTCCCTATCTCTCCCAGTGATCAAAGCTTTCCGGAGTGTTGCGAGCTTTGGTGCAACATCAGTTACATCCTAAGAATGGGGTGGATGTCCATTGACAATCTACTTAAATAACTTCAGTTACTGATGATTAACCTTTCTATCTGGTTTGCTACTGTGATTGGTAGGTAGGTTATGCAAGGTCATAGCTGGTATCATAATTTATTCAATGAATAAGAAAGTCTAAATTACCATTATGGAAAGAAGACAAATTCATTAAAAAAAATCCAAAGTAGAATTTTATGGCAAAAATAGAGTTGGTAACATATAATGGACAGATGTGAAGCTGATATGTAATATTGTTATGAATGCAGAGATATAACTGTTTTATGAACCCTGTAAGGGACCTGGTCAGGAATGGGAATTATGGTGTATTGGATTATTAGAATTTCCTGTATGACTGTACTGATCTAATGTGATAAGGGGCTGAATAAAGAGCAAACAGGAATACATGAAAGAGCAGTAACTGCTAGGGAGGAAGGGAGAGAGTGGAATGAGTAGAGGAATGTTAGGGAAGACATTAGGGCTCCTAACTGGATCTGGAAAACATTGTATGCTGTATCCAACCTTCACGGGGAAAAAGACTCCCTGAGTAGAAATATATGGGAGCAGATCCTCAAGTGGGTAAATTGTAATATTCCCATTGCATTAAATGAATAAATTAATTTTAATTGAAAACAATGGAATTATGACAATTTACATCAGCTGAGGATTTGCCGCCAGTGTCTGTGGTTGTGGCCACTGGCGGAGAGAACAGGCAATTTAAAAAGAGATGAACCAGTTTAAAAAGTTTACCCTGTACATAACTAGTCTGTAGCAATGTTAACTTTTTAAAAATCTTAAACTATATAGAATGTTGCTGAATGGATTCACATATTAAATGGCATTTTGGGGAATCCAGCATACAGAGGAAAGGGCCCACTTGAGATCCCTTATCAAGTTCCAGTGAATTTAATAAAAATTTATCTCGGTGTTAAATTAAACATCGGAAATCAAAAGCCAGTCCCAGAGAAATAAAATGAATTGTAACAACTGAAAAAGCAACTTTCAGTTGTAAAATTACTGTTTTATATGTACATGGGGGGCAAAGAATTTATATACAGTAGCCTGCTTTTATTATGATTATTTTTAGCTGTGAAGTAATTCCCATTGGATGGGGTAAAGGTTTACTTAATTAATATGTAAAGATTTCAGTGTATCCTTAGTTAGATTAAATGTCATCACAGTTAAAATCCTTGTTAACTTTTCAAATAAAAGAAACATAAAATTGTACACTTGGAATTTTCCCATTAATGTGCTATGTTCCTCTGATATAGATTTGCATACAATTTTAAACTTTGAATTCCTCAAGATGGTCCTGTTTTTAAAACTGTGAATGAATTTGTCTCCATTTTTCTTTGAAGGGTAGTTAAAGGTTTTATTGTACTGCATTCTTAGAAATAATTTTTTTAGTTTTTCCTCTCTGTGTCTATGAGGGTATTCTACGGACATGCCTGCACTAACTGGAAATATTGTAAAGATTGCATTTGTTCCTTGGTTTAGCTAACATTTATTTAATAATACTTCAGAATAGCAACAGCTTAGTGAAAGGTATTTTACACTCATTCTTTAGCCATGTAGCGGTGTCATACTGGCTGGAAATTCATTCCCAGAGAGTAGTTATCAGTGGTTCACAGTCACGCTGGAAGGGCATAATGAGTGGGGTCTCTCAGGGATTGGTTCTGGGTCCGGTTCTGTTCAATATCTTCACCATATAGATAATGGCATAGAGAGTACACTTATAAAGTTTGCGGACGATACCAAGCTGGGAGGGGTTGCAAGTGCCTTGGAGGACAGGATTAAAATTCAAAATGATCTGGACAAACTGGAAAAATGGTCTGAAGTAAATAGGATGAAATTCAATAAGGACAAATGCAAAGTACTCCACTTAGGAAGGAACAATCAGTTGCACACATACAAAATGGGAAATGTCTGCCTAGGAAGGAGTACTCACACCTTATTCTTGGTGCAATGGGCATAAACAGGGGTGTCCTCTCCCAATGAAAATATGCCAATGAGCAAGTAAACATGGAAAGAAGCCTGAAGACCAAGGAGGAGGTGTGAGCTGTTCTGCTTTATTCTTGTAATTGTGCCTTAGAATAAAGTCATACAACAAGTTAATTAAAGAAAAAGTTCTTAAAATGGACAAAAACACTTATATTCTCTATATTTTCTAGTAAGTAAGTTTAGGCCAATCAGTTTTTTCATTGAAATGGTCTGAATATTGGATGTATAACTGCCTGGCTTTAAATGTATGCTTGTTCTAGATTTTGAATGCAGAAGGTTGATTTGGAGAAGATATTGACATAATTGCTGCCTCTCTTTAATGAGGTTTCTTAGATTTTTGAAAATGCTTCCATTGTCAAAGTTCATATATAGGTGCAGGTTTGCCCTCTCCATGCCCAGATGGTTGAGGTATATAGTGTTGATTTTAGTGCATTAAATTACTGGTGTGCTGTCAAAGTCAATTATACTTGTTGAAAATGAAGCACACAGCTTCCCTGTATCATTACAGCAGATTTGTTTTTGTTTTGGTTGCACTTCTTCGTTGTGAAAGGAACCTTATGAGAAATTAGCAAACCGCAGTTTCTAAAATGCTCACAGTTGAACAATATTCTTAAATGTTTGCTGAATACCTGAACCTAATCATAAAGGTCCCAATTTTTAAATGAAATGCTCTTCTCTTAACCTGATTTAGTGATGGGTTTACACATTTACTCATCTTACAGGCATTTTTTTCTTGCTCCTATTACAGGCTTAAAACTATAACTACCCTGTGGTTTTGTGCACATGTATAAAATTTCCCTTCACAGGTAAACCACATGTGCACTGTGAACATCTGTCTTCTAACCCAAATATATTGTTGTTACAAGCAAAAACCTATCTATCTCTTCTAGCCATTTTCTGAATGGTCTGGGTTTTTTGTATATCCTCTATGATGATGGCTTCTGTTACGTTTATTGTTCCCCAAACTAGTTTTTAAGTAATAAAACAACTGTGCCAAATCTTTCGTTTGAATAACAGGCACAATGTAACAATAGCATTTGTGTTTTTAAGGAAAACTTAGTAAATGTGAAATACATTTTAAATGAACCAATATTAAAAAGGATTAGGCTTGAATGTCTCTTTCCAATTATTAGAATGCCACAATACATTTTATTATTTTTACTGTAAGTTGAGATGCTTACGATTGGGTGAACATTTATAGGTAAAAGAAAATCACCAGCAGTTTGAGTATGAGGACTTGAAAGAAATTTAGTCAGTCTAGTGCCTATATTCTGAATATGTACACTTTTACGTACTAAGGTGTATTTCTTACAGTGCATATTTACCTCTTGTATGAATCGTGTAGGTGTATTTTCAATACAAAAACAATTGGGGGTTTGAAAGCATTGTTAATTTGTTATTTTCTCTGGAATGAATGCCCTCCTTCTGTTTTATTATTTGAAGTATGAACAAATAGAGAAGGTGAAGAATCCTAGAATCATACAAATGTAGGACTGGAAGGGTCCTCGAGAAGACATCAAGGTCAGACCCCTCCATAAAGGCAGGACCAGGTAAACCTAGACAATCCCTGACTGGTTTTTGTCCAAGTAGTTCTTAAAAACCTCCAATGATGGGCATTTCACGACCTGCTTTGGAAACCTATTCCTGAGCTTAACTACCCTTACAGTTAGCAAGTTTTTCCTAATAGTTAACCTAAATCTCCCTGCTGCAGATTAAGCCCATTACTTCTTGTCCTACCTTCAATGGACACAAAGAACAATTGATTGAGGTCCTCTTTGTAACTGCCTTTAACATATTTAAAGACTATTATTAGATCCCCTTCAGTTGTCTTTTCTCAAGGCTAAACATGGCCAGTCTTTTTTTAACCTTTCCTCATAGGTCAGGTTTTCTAAACCTTTTACCATTGGACTTTCTCCAATTTGTCGACATATTTCCTGATATTACTACAGACTTGGTCACAGTACTGCAGCTGAGGCCTCACCAGTGCTGAGTACAGTGGGACTCTGTTATACAAATGCCATCCTATTAATACACCCCAGAATGATGTTAGCCTTTTTCACAACTGCGTTGCATTGTTGACTCATTTTCATAGGTCCAGATTCCAAGGCCAAAAGGAACCATCATGATCATCACATCTGATCTCCTGTATAACACAGGCAATAGAATTCCCCAAAATTATTGCTAAAGCATATATTTTATGAAAACATCCAATCTTGATTTAAAAATTCAGCAATGGGAGAATCACTGTAACCCTTGTCAAATTGTTTCAATGCTTGATCACTCTCACTGTTTAAAATGTACATTTTATTTCCAGTCTCAATTTGTCTATCTTCAGCTTTCAGCCATTAGATTGTTTTATACCTTTTTCAGTTAGATTGAAGAGCTCATCATTAAATGTTTGTTCCCCATGTACATGCTTATAGACTGTAATCAAGTCACCCTCTTAACTTTCTCTGTGTTAAACTAAATAGATTGAGCCCCATAAGTCCATCAGTATAAGGCATGTTTTCTAATTCTTTAATCAGGTTTGGGGTGCTTTTTTGGGGTAGGGTGGAGTACCTGTTGATGAACATTCATAAAAGGCTGAAAAATTAAATAAGGACCTATTTTTTTTCTCTTTGTGGCCCCCCCGTATACGCCTTTTGACATAAAAGTATGAATTTGCTTTTTCAAACGTTGCTTACAAAAGTGGTATGCATATTTCGAACTATATTGCCCCATTGCAAACATTGGTTGAAGGTGCCTCCAGATACAGTTTGTCTCTCTGATAATATGCTACAGCTATTTATGTAACTTTAATCATTATTACCAGGAATAAAAGTGAAATGTGTTTCTGTGTTGCACTCCCAAATGCCTAGCTATTCACTATAAACCCAATACTACAAGATGCAGAGTGTCTCACGCAAGGTACCGAATGCCTTCAGTGATCCTGAACTCAGTGGAAGGTGAGGATGCTCAGCACTTTACAGCACTGGGCCTTAATACTTTTGGAGAAAGGGAGGAACACCGCACACAGAAATGGAGGATGGATTTGAGTAACATTTTATCAAACTATGATAATGAAGCTCAAGCTTGGTATGCCAAACAGCTTACAAACTTTTTGGCAAACCTGAGCTGATTTATAGTTGTAGGAGGAACTTGGTGGGTTTGCACGGTTTTGACCCCAAACCTGTAAAAATATGTTGACTTTGGCCAAATTTCATGTAGAGCTTTTGGCTTCCATTGAGCCCAAAAGTCAAAGCAACATTTGGGATGTGAGCCAAAGCCAAAGAAAAGGTTTGAATGAACGCCTGCAAAAGCATAACATCCAAGTTTTACACAGCTCTAATTATGATAATAGTTTCCCTCTCTTTTTTTCTTTTCATTTTTCCATGGCTGAGATCTGTGTTTCTAATTGTTAGGGTATAGGGATGTATATACTCAGTAAAATCATTTTTTGCATGGGTAACTGGGCTACAAAAGTAAAAGCTCTTCAGTTTTGTCTGTATTTGCTTTTACCTTAATTATTTCAATTGCATAGCACATTTTCAAACATGTCAAATATCTACCTGTATTTCTGAATTTCAGACAAAAGCCATAAGATGTGCGTATCTTTTGCAATATTTTTTTCTGGTATCTCTCGCAAGGTTAAACATAACCCTCATGGTATAGCTTTAGAATAAGAAATGATGTAACTGACACATCTAAATAGAAATAGACTGCTAGACTGAACTTCTAACACTTGTTAATAAGTCTCTCTCAAATTCTGGTTATGTATTTTCTGTTGAGACATAGTCATGGCTGTATAGTTAAGGATACAAGCTACTTGTTATTTGGAACTCCTGAAACTGGGGGCCTGAAAGTGCCTTTCAAATCCACAGTCCAGATATGCACATCAACTGTTATACATCTGGTAAATAGTACACATACCTTACGGGATTTGGGAAGTTCTCTTAGTCCATCAAGCTGTCCCCCACAAATTTTATTTCTTTTTAAATCACATGCTCAAGTAAAAAAACTTACTACTGTCTGTATTACAGAGCTAAGTTCATGGCTCCATTTTTAAGGTTGCAAAAGTAATTATACATTAAGCCTCCTTTTGGCCTAAAAATTCTCCTGGTTAAGCTCATGCTGTCAGACTGTTTAAGGTCTGAAGCAGATCAGCCAAGCAATTTTTGAATTAGAGTGGTGAAAATTTAACATGCAACCTTAGCCAAATATTACAGCACAGATGGACTGAAGTTAAGATTCATTTTGAAAAGTTAATTTTGTAATATTTTAACGTATTTATCAACTAGAAGTTAAGTGGAAAGGTGTCACAGGGTTGCTGGGCTCCTTTAAGGGAGTCCAGGGCCACCTGTGACAAGCTAATTTACATGGAACACGCCTATCTCATGCTCGAATAAAGAACACCTGAGCCTGATAAAAATCCATTGGGGCTCAGTGGCAGGGAGGTACTTGCAGAGTGAGGAGTTTTCCTAATGGAGAGGAGCTCCCAGAGAAACACAGGCCCCAAGCAGGAGGGCTGTGTAACCCCTAAATCCAAAGGGAAAGACTTTATTTCAAGTTTAATTTGGATTTAATAAAGTAGGACTCCAGCATGGGAATTGTTGCATGGCCAGTAACAAAAGTAATTTTCCAGGCAGTCTTCACTGATGATTTCCCAACTTTATTTTGAGTACCTTTTCATGAAATTTTTCTTTTAATAGTGCAACCCTACTTAGAAGGTGCTTATCTCCAGTTCTTCTGATTGACTGTGCTGTCCTTCCCAGCCTTACAGGTGTTTTATTTGAAAATCTTATGTCTCTTGTAGCAATGACTGCCTCCTGCTGCCTCCTCTATGCTCACTTTGAAGTACTGAATTATTTTATGACTGACAATGAAAGAATTTAGAATGAGGACAACTCTCAAGGGTAGTTTGTCTAGCAAAACATGAAGAAAGGATTTAATATAGATTTACAGCAAGGAGGAAATCTATACAGTATGAAAAGTGACTTTAGGAACAACAGATGCATGTCTATATGCAAAAAGGAAACCTATTTCCATGAAAAGTAATTTCAGATGTGCTGAATCCTTCTGAAGCCAATGGGAGCTGTAAGTACTCAGCACCTTTGAAAATTGGACTTCTTGTTTCTAAGTGCCAGGACTTAAATACCTTTGTGTTCAATCTGAGTGTGCAAAACACTGATGTTTCAGTAACGCTAAAGCTGTGGTTGAAACTGAAAAAAGCAAGCAATGTTCACTATTATTTGCTCTTAACTCTCCCTTTTGTGCCTTAGTTTTTCAGCATATACCTTACAAATGCTTACCCCTTGCTTAAAAGAACCATTCCAGTATCCTACAGTAGTAATACGACAAGCATGTTACTTCAATATTTTGGACCATTGTTTTAGTGTAGAACAATAGAGTATTCTAAATAAGGAATGCAACCTTGTGAATCCTGTCACATACAGTTCCTTAACATAAAGACAGAATATTAGCCTTATCTTATGTTCCTTTTACAGTTTTGTATCAGGATTGACACCCCTGAAATGTTCTTTTAATTGTTGTTCTTGCTTTAGGTTACTACCTGTTATTTTTAAAAATCTTAGTTTAAACTTCAGACTCTTAAGAATAAGACTGAGCTAGAATTAAGAACATTTACAAATATGAGGTGCAGTATTTTTTTGTTGGAAATCAATTGGTGTGTGACTGCAGACAGTGCTTCCTCTTGGACTCAGTATATGTTTTGGTAAAAAATTATTATTATTTTCATTATGTGTTGATATGTACCGTATTTGGCACTATGAATGCAGTAGAGCATGCAAGTAACTTTTTTAACATTTCTAGCAGAATTGTTGTTTATATGCCTCCAGCTCTTTTCTTCTCTTGATTGCATTTCCCTGTGCTGTTTCCCTGTTACATTTCATAAACTAAGCAGGGTGAGTACTTTGATTGTAGATCTGCACACGATATCTAGGTGAGCTGAAGAAGGTAGTGCTGATTTGGAGTCACTGATAGTTTCCCTCCAAGTCAGTATTCAGGTAGTGTCCCAGATCTTTTTTTAGTGGCGCTAAGTTGCTGAGTGGGCCATCTTTGAGATGTGGCATGAAGACCACATGTTGTCATTTAGGATCCCTTGCCACTTTACTGAAGGGTAGGAATGCTAATCTTGGTGTACTGATCAAATAAAACTCCAGTAATTATTGTCCATACTACCTTCCTAAATTCCCTCTTTAGTTTTAATTTGATACCATGTAAGTTTTTGCTTCCTAGCCTAAAAAGCTGTGCCGTATTAGTAGGTGATGTTAGTGCTTTGCATTCACCTCAGAAGTGACTGCATTTCAGTGGTGTCAGAAGTGATGTTTGTGTATCTTTTACCTAAAAATATATCACAGGGTGTCAGGGCAAAAGGCTAAATTGTGATATCTGTGCCACAGCGCTGCATGATGGTGTGTGGGGGGGGTCATTGTGCCCCACAGAAGAACACCAGGGAGCTCACCCAGGCACAATCTCCCAGGCTTTTCCATTTACATAGAGACTGCACAGTCTCCTTCATCAGTAGGACAGAGCAAATTGTTCTCCCTATTGTGTCCATTCAGGCTGCTGAATAGGTGGGCATGGATCACTTACCCTGTCTCCTTTCCAGCATCCTTTCCTGGAAGGAGCAGTAGAGTACAGACCCTATAGTTAAGCTCTTGTGAAGCTGCATGTGTGGGTGAAAGGTTTCTCCTGTTAATATGTCACAAAGTTAATTGACAGTGGGGGAAAAAACAGTGTAATTGTCAGACAAAAGCAAGAGCTGCTAAGAAGAATCAGGACTGGTAATGAATGAGACTAACAAGGTTCAGCTCCCAGACTGCTGCGCTGGGCATCACAGAATGGGGAAGAGATGGCCAGCCCTCTGTGGAGATAGAGGTGGTTAGGGACTATTTAGAAAAGCTGGACGTGCACAAGTCCATGGGGCCGGACGAGTTACATCCGAGAGTGCTGAAGGAATTGGCGGCTGTGATTGCAGAGCCCTTGGCCATTATCTTTGAAAACTCATGGCGAACGGGGGAAGTCCCGGATGACTGGAAAAAGGCTAATGTAGTGCCAATCTTTAAAAAAGGGAAGAAGGAGGATCCTGGGAACTACAGGCCAGTCAGCCTCACCTCAGTCCCTGGAAAAATCATGGAGCAGGTCCTCAAAGAATCAATCCTGAAGCACTTACATGAGAGGAAAGTGATCAGGAACAGTCAGCATGGATTCACCAAGGGAAGGTCATGCCTGACTAATCTAATCGCCTTTTATGATGAGATTACTGGTTCTGTGGATGAAGGGAAAGCAGTGGATGTATTGTTTCTTGACTTTAGCAAAGCTTTTGACACGGTCTCCCACAGTATTCTTGTCAGCAAGTTAAGGAAGTATGGGCTAGATGAATGCACTATAAGGTGGGTAGAAAGCTGGCTAGATTGTCGGGCTCAACGGGTAGTGATAAATGGCTCCAAGTCTAGTTGGCCGCCGGTGTCAAGTGGAGTGCCCCAGGGGTCGGTCCTGGGGCCGGTTTTGTTCAATATCTTCATAAATGATCTGGAGGATGATGTGGATTGCACTCTCAGCAAATTTGCAGATGATACTAAACTGGGAGGAGTGGTAGATATGCTGGAGGGGAGGGATAGGATACAGAAGGACCTAGACAAATTGGAGGATTGGGCCAAAAGAAATCTGATGAGGTTCAATAAGGATAAGTGCAGGGTCCTGCACTTAGGATGGAAGAATCCAATGCACCGCTACAGACTAGGGACCGAATGGCTAGGCAGCAGTTCTGCGGAAAAGGACCTAGGGGTGACAGTGGACGAGAAGCTGGATATGAGTCAACAGTGTGCCCTTGTTGCCAAGAAGGCCAATGGCATTTTGGGATGTATAAGTAGGGGCATAGCGAGCAGATCGAGGGATGTGATCGTTCCCCTCTATTCGACACTGGTGAGGCCTCATCTGGAGTACTGTGTCCAGTTTTGGGCCCCACACTACAAGAAGGATGTGGATAAATTGGAGAGAGTCCAGCAAAGGGCAACAAAAATGATTAGGGGTCTAGAGCACATGACTTATGAAGAGAGGCTGAGGGAGCTGGGATTGTTTAGTCTGCAGAAGAGAAGAATGAGGGGGGATTTGATAGCTGCTTTCAACTACCTGAAAGGGGGTTCCAAAGAGGATGGCTCTAGACTGTTCTCAATGGTAGCAGATGACAGAACGAGGAGTAATGGTCTCAAGTTGCAATGGGGGAGGTTTAGATTGGATATTAGGAAAAACTTTTTCACTAAGAGGGTGGTGAAACACTGGAATGCGTTACCTAGGGAGGTGGTAGAATCTCCTTCCTTAGAGGTTTTTAAGGTCAGGCTTGACAAAGCCCTGGCTGGGATGATTTAACTGGGAATTGGTCCTGCTTCGAGCAGGGGGTTGGACTAGATGACCTTCTGGGGTCCCTTCCAACCCTGATATTCTATGATTCTACTGGGTGGTAATGGGGTAAAATACACAGCACAAGAATTTCTAGTGTCTCAAATTGTAGTGTCACATGGTAGTTGAAAAATGTTTTAACACAGAACTGAGGGCATTCATTTTTAATATTTGGGCCCTGATTTTTAGAATTGTTTGTGGGCAATCTCTGAGCACAGTTAGACTAGCAATTACTGTACAGATGAAGCCTGGCCTACTCTAACTGCTGGGCAGGGACATAATGCCAGGGATGGTTGCTCAATTATTTAGGTCCTTGGTTTTAAAGGGCTTTATAGACTAGTAGTAAGATCTTGAATTATATACTTTGGCATACCAGCCATCAACCAATTCTATAGTTACTTCAACGCTAAAGAAATACATAAGGGAAGGTTTTGCAATCTCTGAAACTGGGGGAAAAAAGCTAGAAATATTATGTTTGGATTCCTTCAAGAGGCTGTGAAATAAATCTGTTCTATAGAGATGTTTTTACTTTTAAATCTAAACAAAAGTCTTAACCTGCTGTACCTGGAGAATAATTCCACTGAGTCATAGGGATTTCTTTGACTTTTCCACCATTCTACAACAGCACATCCTGAACATGTAAACAACTTCAGTGTGTAAGTCACTACTGGCTTATAAAAACCCAGAATAAGCTTCAGAAATCAAGGCCCCTAATCCAACCCATTGGGACTATCGTTGTCTCAGGAAATAATCCAAAAGGGCAGCTACAGTGTGTCAGGTTTCATGGGCCATGTGAATTGTAAGGTGGTATTTTAAGACCTATGAGTTTGCTGCAGTGTTAATGTGGCTATCCAATATATGACACTTACCATTTCTTTAATTATCCACAGTTACTATATAGGTAATGACACAACGTGTATGCATTTTATCATGCAGTTTTGTCATGGCAAGAATGCTGTGTAGCAGTGCTGCATGCTGTGATTTACACAAGACTGTACTATGGGGTGCCTTACTGCAGGGGTTCTTAACCTTTTTCTTTCTGAGGCCTCCCCAACATGCAATAAAAATTCCACAGCCCACCTGTGCCGCCACAACTGTTTTCCTGCATATAAAAGCCAGGGCTGGCGTTAGGGAGTAGCAAGCAGGGCAATTGCCCAGGGTCCCACGCTGCAGGTGGCCCCCACAAAGCTAAGTTGCTCAGTCTTCAGCTTCAGCCCTGGGTGGTGGGGCTCGGGGCCCCAGGCTTCAGCCCTGTGAGGTGGGGCTTCAGCTTTCTGCCCTGGGCCCCAGTGAGTCTAATGCTGGCCTTGCTTGGCGACTCCCTTGGAACCTGTTCACAGCCCCCCAGGGGTCCTGAACCCCTAGTTGAGAACTGCTGCCTTATTACATCAGGAGCCTAAGTCTTTCTGTCTGTTCCTCTTATCTAGCCATACATACAGCTGTACTTAAGCAACTAAAGTACATCCCTATGAACAACTTGAGATGTTTGCAAAGCTGGCTATTGAACAGTGAAGGATTCCCAAAGCGTGGGAGTAGGAAATACGTGACCTTCTCTTTGAGTTTAGTGGGCAGTTCACAAGCTTCTGGTTTCTGTCAGGTTGGGGCATCTCATTTTTCAGTGTTAAGCATTTTGCCCTCCATAGCCATTGTGAGCCTTTCCAATGTATGGTATATTTTGTTCTTTCCTAAGTACTTATTTTATTTTCATACAGCAGTCTAGCATCTTTGCTACGCTTTTTCCAGTTGCTATGATAAACCGTTGGATGTAATGTACTTTTCCTTACTGTATGCAGAAGTGTAGAGGCAGAGGAATGACATGTAAGCTTTTGCTTCTACTCTTATAAACCCTTTGCTGATCATGTACTGTAGCAGTTCTGTTCAGGTGTGATTTCATCAGTATGTGACAAAATGATTATGACTTTCTTCCCAGATCTGGACCTTGTCACAGTTGCCCAAGACTTCATCACCTGATACTAGGCTTCATTAGTGAGTTCTAAATGATCCTATTTGTGGCTAACATTCTGAACCTGAAGTTACTGCAGAATATGCCTGCCTGCTTATTATGTAATGTTTTACACAGAGAGCACACTATACCAGACTGCATAAACTACAGTGGCATCTGAGTAGAGTTTTGGGTGTTGGTTTTGAGCTCTGTAGCTCTAAGTGGTTTGTGATCTGGTATGTGAGAGACACTATATATTGTAGCTGTACTCAGTGAGGGTGCTTAGGCGATTAGTCTCCTGCTATAAAGAGAGTGAGTTATTGGCGGGGCATTTTCCATGAGGAATGATCCTAGATTCTGGGGCCAGAGAGGGCCATTGTGATATTTGAATCTGACGTCCTGTATAACACAGGCCATAGAACTTCCCCAAAATAATTCCTAGAACAAATTTTTTAGAAAAACTTACACTCTTGATTTAAAAATTGTCCGAGATGGAAAATCCACCACGACTCTTGGTAAATTGTTCCAGTCATTAATTACTCTCACTATTAACAGAACACAGTGTTCCAGCAGAGGTCACACCAATGCCAAATAGAACGGTAAAATAACCTCTCTACTCCTACATGAGAGTCCCCTGCTTAGGGCATCCCAGGATTGCATTAGTTCTTCTGTTCAGTTGATTATGTACCACGAGCTGCACATCTTTTTCAGAGTCACTGCTTCACAGGATCGTCTCCCATCCTCTAATGATAAACTGCGTTCTTTGTTCCTAGGTGGTATCCTTTACATTTAGCTGTATTAAAATGCACGTTATTTGCTTGTGCCCAGTTTACCAAGCAATCCAGATAACTCTGTATGAGTGCTTATCATCTTCACTATTTACCACTCCTCTAATTTTTGTGTCATCTGCAAACTTTATCAGTGATCTGCTTTTTTCTTCCAGACCATTGATAAAAATATTAAATAGCATAAGGCCAAGAACAGATCCCACTGGGACCCCACTAGAAACACACCTGCTTGAGGATGATTCCCTGTTTACAATTACATTTTGAAACCTAGCAGTTAGCTAGCTTCTAATCTATTTAATGTTTTAAATATGTTAAACCTATGAACCTTTTCCCCCTTCTGGTTTGAAAAAGTCTGAATTTGTTAATCATTGCGACATAGTGCAAATCTCACCTTTTCTCATGGGAGTGAGTTGAGAAATTTGGCATTATTAGAAGGAGAAGTTTATTGTTACTGAAAATATTTGGGGCAAGTATTTTTCTAGTCTGGGTGGTTTTGTCTGGACAATTTGTTGCATATTTTGTGTCACTAAATATAATAAAAGCACATAGATGAAATGGAATAGATGTATCGAAGAGAGTGAAATAAATAAAGTTCAGTGTCACACACCTTCAATTAAGCCTTACCATTTTGTATGTCTGTGATAGTCTTTATTTGTGAAATTCCTTAAAAACAAGTAAACAAGCAAAAAAAAAAAAAAAAAAGAGGGGATGGGTGGGAAATAATGTCCTATCCCATACTGTAAAATGCACGTCTATGGGAAGTGTCAAGATGTTGTTTAGGGTAGTGTGGAATGCACTTCATCATCATGGTAGTTAAAGATCCCACTGGGGTTTGATACCTACTAACATCCAGTAACTTTAGAGCAGACAGGTGGTATGGGGATGAGGGAAAGTTAGTTGTAGCCTCAGGCAGATACTCAACTTAAGCAGCTGTTTCATGCATTCTGGCAACATGACTCAGTTAAAATCAAATAACACTCCTTATCCCAATATTTCTTTACCTGCATATGAAACCAGTTGTCTTTCATTTAACAAAAACATGATAATTCAAAGAGCATTTAAAAAAATGTACTGTTTCTCACACAGAATTTATATCTTGCAGCTGTACAGTAATCCAAGTGAACTGGAGTACAGTTTCACTTTATCAGCCAATCATAACTTTAAACTGTTTTTACAATTCATCCTACAATTTTAAAGCCAGATTTAAGTCTGTATGTGAAAAATAGTCCACTTGATGTATGAAACCATAGATTAGTCAATATGTATTTAAGGTAGGACTTCAGTAACAACAGACTTTAGAGAATTTACAGATTAAAATATGAATGATGCTTTAGGAATTTGTGTTATGCTCTCAGTGCTGTATCTGAAAACAGTAGCTTAAAAATATACTTAATTTACTCATCTAGGGCCAAATCCTGACGTTACTTTAAAAGCAGCTTGCTCAGTATGTTAGCCTGCTGCAAAACCTGGCTCCCCAACAGCCTACCCATTCCTGAGGACAGATGAGCATCATGAGGAAGAGTGGTTGACATGGTTGTGTGATTGTAACCCAGGCAGCTGTCTGGGAGTGGGTAAAGCTCTGCAGATGAGCTTTCTCCTCTCTGTGGCCATCTGAACACATACCCATGTCACCCTTCTCCTGGTGAGTGTCCTACTGGATAGGCATCAAAAGACATGGATGGGTCTCCAAATTTAAAGAAAGAAAAGTAGTAGCTGGGCAGCCAATGTAAGGTTGCTAAGAGGGGAGACCATGTCCTCTCCCACCATGAAGGCCAGTTTCTTGGATTTTGCTGCATGCTGACAGCTTAATTACATATCTCTGCTTGGAAATCCATGTCTTTGTCCCTGTGGCCTATTTATCTGTCCCTCTGGCACGTCAGGCAGGGAGGAACCTCCTCACCTCTACAAGTGAATTTCTGGGAGACAATGTACATGCTCAGTATTCTCTTCACATCAACTTCCAGTGCTTAGGTAGTGGCTAAAACTTAGACTCTGCCCTGGGCTTGTGGAAGAATTGATTAGCCTCAGAAGTATTTCACACCAAAATAGAGGAATCTTAGGATTTGTTTTGGCATTTGAGTCTACAAAACCCTCCTATTCTGTGCAGCTCTGGCTGGCTCCAGGGTGAAGGGGCTCATTGGGCCAGGATTTGAATTATGAGAGGCTGAAAATTCTTAGAAATATTTTGTGTTTTCAATAAACTATAAAAAAGCCCAACTTTTTACACTTGCAGTACTTTTTTTTGTGCAGCTTCATTCTGCTCTGCTGTATTGGTCTTTTATTTTTTAAAGCATGTGCTAGGTTATTTTAATATTTAAAATGGGCTTTTCAAGATTTTTTATTTCTCAAGTAAATGTGGTGTTTGTAAAGAAAAAGATGCTGGATTGATAGAACTGAAGACTGACGAGATCTCCATCTATACTATAAATTTAGCATGAGCAGCAGCAGCCTTAGAAGTACACTCTCTTATTTCACCACAGTGTACATTAAGTGTGACTTAGAAGGGACAACTTCTCTGAGTGAGAGGGTAGAGCAAGCTCCATGCCCGCTCAATCCTTGTTTTTTCTGCTGAACATGATAGAAAAGCTCCTAACTGATGCTAGTTATGGTATTTGTCTATTATTCTTTCTCTCATCAAGCTATAAAACACATTTCTTTTAAATATTTTTATGACCAATCATTTTTAATAGTTCATTCTACTCTGTTTTATAAAAGTTACTTTCTGCAGTAAAAGTATTTTCTGGAAAAAATCAAGAATACTTAAATACCTTAAACAGGTTTTTCAGGTTAACAATTCTGTTATAATTATTCATCAAACTACCCTTGGCTCCATGGCTTTAAAGTTATCAGAGTTTACTGTGTTGTGAAAAATATGTTTTACATTGTTTGGACATGCTTGTCATAAGTTTCTCAGTATATCATTATCCTATAAAACCTCCCACTGGCAACGTCTGGAGGAGAAAAATAGAGTAAACTATAGGAGACCTAATGGCAGATTCCTGACAGTTTTCATGCTTGAGTCAACATCATTTGTTTTTGTTTTTGCTTTTGTAAAAATGTGCACAACTGAGTGTTTCAAATAAATTTTTTAGTTTTATTTATCTGCCTAGTGTATCATATATCCACATTGGGGGGAGGGATAGCTCAGTGGTTTGAGCATTGGCCTACTAAATCCAGAGTTGTGAGTTCAATCCTTGAGGGAGCCATTTAGGGGGTTCTGTGGCAAAATTGGGGATTGGTCCTGCTTTGAGCAGGGGGTTGGACTAGATGATCTCCTGAGGTCCCTTCCATCTCTGATATTCTATGAATCTATGAATTTCCTATACTTCCTGGTTCTCCCCTCCACCCCCTTTTGGTTGCATGATATCTGTGGTTCTGGTTATACCAGCACTGAGTATTTGTGCACATAATGTATACACATAAAACCAAACATCACTAAGAAACTGAATGCTTTTCATATCTTTCTCCTGGAGAGGCCTGTTTAGTTCTTTATGATAAGAACAGCAATATTCTTCTCTTTGCTTTGTTTCCTCACAATTTTCAAATTCTAGTTGTTATAGTTTGCATGGGCCCACCTGTGATATTTTTCTTCAGGTCTGTGTTAAGAAAGCTTAGCATGATCACTATTTTTGTTTCATAAGTGAATTTTACATGCAGATTGGAAAATTAATGATAGCAAGCCAAATTCTGCTTTCAGTTTCACTGGTTCAACCCTGCCGAAGTCAAAAAAGATAAATGATAGCAGAATGTGTCCCATGAGTTCAAAGGGTATAAACTGCTTTTCTTTCCTGACCTAGCTTAACTGATTTTGTTGCCCTCCAAAAACCTTTGTGGAATAAAGGGCTGAATCTTCTTTCCTATATGCAGGAAAACTTACCAGGATTCACACTTGGAAATCTTATATCTTCCTGGGCCTCTTGTTGGCAGCTTGTCTACTAACTAAAGTAAAGGAGAGAAAAGAATGTGACAACTCTGATAAAGACATATCCTGGAGAAGTAGATACTGGTCTTTTTTATTTTCTTTTTCCTGTAGTCAGGGGTAATTTAAGATCATATACTTTTGTGAAATACCTTTGCACCATTATAACCATACCAAATAATAAACTAATTAAATATTGACATGTATCACTGTGGGTGGGTTTATACAAACAAGAGTTACTCTTTTGAAGTGGCTTATTTCATTCCTCCCTGAGGGTGGAGTATCGCATAATGTTACATTAACGTTAAGATATAGTTTGGATCACACTATACATATTTTTAATGCAGCACAGTAGGATGCCAGTTATTCAAACAGATTGTCTAAATTTTTCTGGATAATTGGGAGTTTGTATAATTAAGAGTCATTGTGAGACAGGAAGACAGGTTACCAGTTCATTAGATACAGTAAGGAAGTTTGGATAACTAGGTTCATAGTGTGAATGTTTAGTTTTCTGTTAACCAGCTCTATTTTCTGTAGGAAGACATGTATTTATCTTCTGTGCCTGTACATAAAGCTTCTTTAATATTCCACTATCACTTGCATTTACAGAACAGATGGTATATTGTAAGCCATTGCCTTTGTTATTGTACAGTGAACTTTAAAAAATAGTAGTACCAATTCCAAAATGATAATCTCTTCACAATGTCAATTTATTGCAATCAGAGGACTGTGGTGCTCTAATTATGGGTAACAATTGTATCTCTTTCTACTTTTTAATCAAGATTTTTTTAAAAAGAGTTAAACATGCAAAGATAAATAAGGTACCTCAGTATCCACAATTCTGTCCCAGTGCAACATTTTAATATAGAAAGCACAACAAATAATCAGTAGATATCACAGTATCCCTACTACCTGATCATCATGTTAGAAGTCCACTGGTCCACATGTTAACAAATACAAGTAACACCAAATCACTAACAGGTTACATCCAGTACAAGACAAAGATGCATCTGGACAAACAGCAAGAGATCAAACCAAGAAATAAATGTCCATACTTCTGTGTCCTATTAATGTGTATAAAAATGTTGTGTAGTTTGACACTTACAGCCCAGCTCTGCATCTTAAACTTGGATGTCCCACTAGGAATTCTGCTGCACCTATACAGGCTTTACTAATCCCTTCGCCTTCTGCGGTGTTACTGCACAGGTTGGCTCCACTGGAAGAAGGATCTTCCATACTCAGGAAGGGTAGGTAGGATTTGCCCCTTCATCTGAGGTTTAAGTGGTCCAAAGGACCTTGCAGAGGCCTTCTGTATTTGCGTGAATTCTACCTATCGTGAACCAGTAAAGGAGGCAAGCAGTCCCTATGGTTCATGTCTCTTTAAATTACTACCATCCAGCTATGTTTTGTGTTTGTTTCCTGTGATTTTTTTCCCCCTGTTAGTGTTTAAATGTTTGAGATTTTATGAACCAGTCAAATCTCCCACAAGTCTCTGTGGAGATTTTACTTTGTGGAGGAGTTTTCAATGGAATTCTCCTCACAGAGGGAAAGGAATTTTAGGGGTGGGAGTAGGTGTATGCATGAAGTGATTTTGAAGGTCTTGTGCATGTACCAAGAAACTGGAGAAATTGGATATTTGGAGATAGAAATTGGTGGTCTTCCAGGCAATATGGGATCTAAAAGTGCTAAATCCTTTAATAAATAAACCTTGGTTCAGACTGGAATGTCTTGGCTTGATCTTAAAGATGATATTATGAAGGACTTATAGCAGTTGACTAGCCTCAAAGATAATTATCTGCACATTCCAGTCTTGTTCTGCCATCAGCAGTGCTTGAGGTCTAAATGAAGCAAATGTTATTTCCCCTACCAGTATATTATATTTAGACTAGCCTCAGACCCAAGGATTTTATATAAATGGTGCTCCTTACTGGAAATATATGAAGAAAAAATATTTTAATATCTGTAAAACCTGCTGGTCATTGCACCTTATTTACATGTTGTTAACACACTGTCCCTAATTTCAGCAACCTGTGGCATTCTTCTAACTAAGCCATCAAATGGTGGTAAAGTACATTCAGCTTGTGGTCCGGGATTAATAGTTTCTATTTTCATTGACATTCTGTGGATGAAAGTATATGATTTTACAGTTCTCCACTGAACATTTGAGGGTCAGATCCCTTAAAACATGTTAATGTAGCTTTGCAGATTTTGCTACTAATGCATATCAGGTGCGCAACAAATTTCATTTACAGTAGCAAGTGGTATGTACTGGAGCTAATTTGCAGGCCAAACAGCCCACCTGATACAGTATTTATAATTTAAGCATTAACAGAATCAGATTTAGGAATTAACTGCCTTGAGATGGATGGGAAACTCTTTTTTGTTTTTAAAATTGTTCAGTTAATACATGTGTGTTTTATTTATTGTAGACAATGCCTAAGAATTTTTTAGGCTTCATCATTAGGAAATGTTCTATCTATATTTCATGAAAAGAGAGAGAGATGATACTTTTAAATAATTAGTGAGCCATTACTTCATTTAGTATTCCTTATAATGATAGTAATCATGATATCCAGGGCTGTGCTCATATGAGATGATATCAGTATTCTAATAGTGTTGCCTATTTTTAAAGTTGTGTAAACATTTCCATTGTAGTAGTCATTTTTCAACTTATTATAACTTTATGATATTTAATCTAAGTCCAGGGTCAATTTTTTAAAATCAAGAAAATTGGTTATTCAGCTGTTTCAAGAGAAAAGGGAGTGAATGTGGGGCACTGGAAGATATGAGCTGGCAAAAGGTATAGCCTCCTCTAGTGGCTTCCTTTTCAGAACATCTCTTTGCTTATGGAACAGGCCACTGGCCTGGGAACCAGGACTCCAAGAGTTCTAGTCCAACCTCTTTCACTGACTAGCTCCACCCAATGTCCAGTGCCAGCTTGGGCACAGAGTTTTCAGAACTGGTCTGTGTGGTGTTAGTGCAAAGACCCTGAATGGAAAAGGAAAGGAAGCATTAATTTACAAGGTGAGCAGTATGTATATTTGTGCATGAACTCTGTGTTGTGCTCAATTAATGTTCCTCCAAAAAGAAAGTTGTAATATCATCTCACTCTTGGGTCTGCACCTCCAACTTGTGTAGGAGCTCCCAAAGTGTGAAGAATTTTCGAGATTGCTGTTGCTCTGTTCATCAGAGACATTCTGTTCCTGGAGCAAAGGCTTGAAGGTTGCAAGTCAATTACTGATAGTATGATCCTCTATTTTCACATGCTTATACTTTTTTAAAACACTGACCCTTTGAAATGAAATTTTCCATGCTTGTTTTCTTCTAAAAAGCTAACACTCTTTTTCAATTTGAATGAAATATTTTCAGCTATGCTTGAGTAATGGGGAGAGTGATGGAAAATATACTTTTCCCTTTATATGAAATTATACTTCCAAGTTTTAAAACCTGAAACTTATCATGGACATAGTCATCTTTGAGGGTTGCTATCAAATAAATACATCTGAGACTGATGAGGAAGCTTGGATAGAGATTTGGTCTGCTGTTTTCAGCCTTCTGCTGGGACTGTTTGCACAATAGGTCCAAAACCCACTATTGAGTGATCTAGTTGGAACTTAATTATATAAAAGGGTATTTAAACACTTCAGTGCCAATTTAAGCATCATTATGTGAGATTCAGATGCCCTTTTAAATTGCTCATGTTCGAATAAATGTGTATGTATTTTGTTTGAAACAGACCAAATAATCTCATCTTGTAGATTTGAACTTTTCCTATTTACATGCTTCTGCTTCAGTGCCCCCTTTAAGGAAAGAAAAGAAAAACTCAAGTGAGTAGTAAAACTTCAATCCTGCTGATTCATGGTGATTAAAGATTCCATGACTTTTTTGAGCAATATGCGATGGTATTACCAGTGTCCTAACCAAACTCTGCCTTGCTGAATGTATTCTGTCTAAAAATTTCTGTTGTGAATCTGCCTGTTTTAGGATTTCAGACCGCCACTCTCACCATGGTATCTGAATGCCTTACAAGTAAAAATGATTGTCCTAATGAAGTCTCAATGAATTTCATGGAGTATCTGGATTTTATTTCAATTTGTCCAGACTGGGACTTAATATTTCAATTTCCCTTTAAGTTAAAATAGTAGAAATTGTTTTTCACTTACCCATATAAAAACTTGTTTAATATTGCTAGTGAAGATATTTACCATGTTCAACCCAAAGAGGTTCCATTTCCGTTGTATATAGGAATCACTCACCCACAAAATCTGAAATGCAGTAGGGGAAACATCAGGATGAAAAGCTTATATATAAATATAAATAGATAAACTATATAAATGGTGGTTGTTATTCAATATTGTTCCACTAAGAGCTAAAAGCTAATCATAACCCCCTATGAGAGAGTCCTATAGAATGAAATAAGAATGAAGCCAAAAGGATTCTACAGAAATGTAGTCGTGTTCTATGAATATTCTATAAAAACGTATAGAATTTAATGAAGAATGAGGTATTTTCTGTAGTTTTAGCCCCTCCCCCCACAGAATTGTACTGCTTGAATGCAATTCTCTGTTATATTTTATAAAGTGGCGTAACAGGTTGTGGGTTCTATTGTGCGTGTGCATGCACCCCAGCATGCCTATTATGGCCCTCCATCCTTTAAGTCTTAGAGAGGGATTTGTTGGTTCTGTAATTCTCCCAGGTGGGACACGTGAAGCACCTGACTGCAGGGACCACATCACTGTGAAGAGTCATGTTGTTTAGGGAGTCAGATGAGTTCCTGTGAGGATTCTATCAAAAGTATCTTAAATGCAATCTGATGAAAACTGGAGACTTGGAGAAATCTGGTGTGGCCAGGGTGCCAGAATGGGATGAGAAGAGCTCCGTGTGCATACGGAGCTGGGGCAGGAGTCCAGCAAAAAGATTAGCAGAAGGTCCTGGAGAAGGTCCAAATCCTTATATTAGGGGTAACCATGAAGCCCTGAGGACGGGCCAGAAAGGAGCTGGGGGAGCCAAGAAGCAAGGGTGAAGAGCTAAATACGTTTGCTTGAAATGATCCATAAATCAGACCCCAGAGAGGAGATCTTAATTTGGAATACCAGCTGTGTGGTACGTGCAGAAGAAGGGAAGCAGAAGGAAACTTAAGAGGGACAGCAGTTTTGCACATTGTTCATTCAATTCTCCATGTTCTGTATGTGTAATTCTGCACACCCTCTCTCTGTTCTTCACTGCAGTGTTACTCTGTAATGCTGCATGCTCTGTGTGTAATTATACACATGCTTTCTGTCTGTGCAAAGCTGCACGTTCCTTGGCTGTGCAAGGTTCTCAGTCTCTCTGCCATAATGCTCCCCTCTGAGTTAGGTTTCAGAGTAACAGCCGTGTTAGTCTGTATTCGCAAAAAGAAAAAGAGTACTTGTGGCACCTTAGAGACTAACCAATTTATTTGAGCATAAGCTTTCGTGAGCTACAGCTCACTTCATCGGATGCATACTGTGGAAAGTACAGAAGATCTTTTTATACACACAAACCATGAAAAAATGGGTGTTTACCACTACAAAAGGTTTTCTCTCCCCCCACCCCACTCTCCTGCTGGTAATAGCTTATCTAAAGTGATCACTCTCCTTACAATGTGTATGATAATCAAGTTGGGCCATTTCCTGGCTATGTAGACTCCCTCCTCAGGCCCTACGCTACCAGCACTCCCAGCTACCTTCGAGACACCACTGATTTCCTGAGGAAACTACAGTCCATCAGTGATCTTCCTGATAACACCATCCTGGCCACTATGGATGTAGAAGCCCTCTACACCAACATTCCACACAAAGATGGACTACAAGCCGTCAAGAACACTATCCCCGATAATGTCACGGCTAACCTGGTGGCTGAACTTTGTGACTTTGTCCTTACTCATAACTATTTCACATTTGGGGACAATGTATACCTTCAAAGCAGCTGCACTGCTATGGGTACCCGCATGGCCCCACAGTATGCCAACATTTTTATGGCTGACTTAGAACAATGCTTCCTCAGCTCTCGTCCCCTAACGCCCCTACTCTACTTGTGCTATATTGATGACATCTTCATCATCTGGACCCATGGAAAAGAAGCCCTTGAGGAATTCCACCATGATTTCAACAATTTCCATCCCACCATCAACCTCAGCCTGGTCCAGTCCACACAAGAGATCCACTTCCTGGACACTACAGTGCTAATAAACGATGGTCACATAAACACCACCCTATACCGGAAACCTACTGACCGCTATTCCTACCTACATGCCTCCAGCTTTCACCCTGACCACACCACACGATCCATTGTCTACAACCAAGCTCTGCGATACAACCGCATTTGCTCCAACCCCTCAGACAGAGACAAACACCTACAAGATCTCTATCAAGCATTCTTACAACTACAGTACCCACCTGCGGAAGTGAAGAAACAGATTGATAGAGCCAGAAGAGTTCCCAGAAGTCACCTACTACAGGACAGGCCTAACAAAGAAAATAACAGAACGCCACTAGCCGTCACCTTCAGCCCCCAACTAAAACCCCTCCAACGCATTATTAAGGATCAACAACCTATCCTGAAGGATGACCCAACACTCTCACAAATCTTGGGAGACAGGCCAGTCCTTGCCTACAGATAGCCCCCCAACCTGAAGCAAGTACTCACCAGCAACCACATACCACACAATAGAACCACTAACCCAGGAACCTATCCTTGCAACAAAGCCCGTTGCCAACTGTGCCCATGTATCTATTCAGGGGACACCACCACAGGGCCTAATAACATCAGCCACACTATCAGAGGCTCGTTCACCTGCACATCCACCAATGTGATATATGCCATCATGTGCCAGCAATGCCCCTCTGCCGTGTACATTGGTCAAACTGGACAGTCTTTACGTAAAAGAATAAATGGACACAAATCAGATGTCAAGAATTATAACATTCATAAACCAGTCGGAGAACACTTCAATCTCTCTGGTCACGCGATTACAGACGTGAAAGTTGCGACTTTACAATAGAAAAACTTCAGAAACAGACTCCAGCGAGAGACTGCTGAATTGGAATGAATTTGCAAATTGGATACAATTAATTTAGGCTTGAATAGAGACTGGGAGTGGCTAAGTCATTATGCAAGGTAACCTATTTCCCCTTTGTTTTTTCCTACTCCCACCCCCCCCGACGTTCTTGTTAAACCCTGGATTTGTGCTGGAAATGGCCCACCTTGATCATCATACACATTGTAAGGAGAGTGATCACTTTAGATAAGCTATTACCAGCTGGAGAGTGGGGTGGGGGGAGAGAAAACCTTTTGTAGTGGTAAACACCCATTTTTTCATGGTTTGTGTGTATAAAAAGATCTTCTGTACTTTCCAACGTATGCATCCGATGAAGTGTGTGTGTATTTCGGGATGTAGCTCACGAAAGCTTATGCTCAAATAAATTGGTTAGTCTCTAAGGTGCCACAAGTACTCCCTCAGAGTTACTATGTCTGTGGATCTCCTTTATGCAGCAACATAGCAATGTCTCGTACTTCCCTCTCAGTCCTTGCTTACTGCCTGCTGCCGTAGTTCCAGGGAGAATAGGCTACGCATTCACTCAGATCTGGTTCCCTCTTGCGCACAGAGTACTTCCTGACTCCTGAGACTGCCTTTTCCTATCCTGACTGCTGCTGAGTTCAGTCCAACTTCTAGATATGCTGCTCCCTCAGCACCATTTCTTCCTCCTTTAGGGAACTGTTTTCCGTCTTATTGAAGGGATGTAGGGATGAACCTGACCATTTCATCCAGCAGAGTTATTACTGCATACATAGATATGGGATAGTTTTACTAAGCGGGAGCTCAGAACCAGATTTTTACTCAGCAATCATAGAATTTTGCATATTGATTGCAAGTTACCATCATAGTGAAGTTCCTGCAGTCACATTCTGGGGGTGATATTTTTGCTGAGTCGTGTGCTCTTCCATGGTCTTCACTCCTCAGGATCTTGTGTCCCAGTGATAGAGGTTTATTGTCAGATATTTTGTTATTCTGGCATAAACTGGCAAGGCTCTCAAGTCCCTCAGTCTTGAATAGAGCTGGTCAGGAAATTTCGAGAAAACTTTTTTTGTCAGAAAACGATGATTCGCTGAAACAGTTTTTTTGTGGGTTAGGGACAGGTTTGACAAAACTTCTGACTCGAAAGATTTCTCAGGTTTAGGGTAGGTATTAGAGTGAGAGAGAGATCCAGGGACTTGAACCTAGGGTCTCCTACATGCCAGGTGAGTGCTCCAATGGCCAGTCTATACAGTTTTTCTGCCTTGCTGACATATTTAATTATTTATACAGCGTCAAATAGCTCCAACAGGAGAACTTGAGGGACACCACCCCACACTAGCCGGGTGGTTAGGGCACTCAGTTAGAATGTGGAAGACCCATGCTCAAATCCCTGTTCTGAATCAGGTAGAGCAAGGACTTTAACCTGGGTCTTTCACAGTCAAGGTGAGTGCGCTAACCACCAGGTTATTGGTTATTCTGGGGTAGCCTCTTTCTTTTTGTGAAAAAAACACCAAAAGGCCTTGGATCTCTCCTGATGCAGAACAGGAAAAATGTGTGAAATCTCAAAAATGTTTGCTGGATGGGAAAACCATTTCTTGCCTAGCTCTAGTGTTGACTCCTGCTGGCTCGTCTCTGCCAGAGGTGGCCCACCCTGAGCAAATGCTGCTGCTGCACAGTCCTGTTTTAAAAATAATAATTTAAAAAAATTAAAGTGCCCTCTACAAGACCTTTCACCATTTGGCATGATCTGAAAGGCAAAAAAAAATCAGAGGAAGAAGGAAACGTAAATCTATGTTTTAAGAGTCTGAGGCTATGTCTACACAGCCCCGTATATCGGTCTATGTAGGTGTGAATTGTGCTTAATAGCATGCTGTGCTCTAACTGCCCCATGTGGATGCTGGTGCAAAATGAAAGATACCTAGTTCATGTTAATGTAGTACTTTTTCAAACAGGATTGTGTTAACACAAAATAGGTAACTTTTAGTTCACACTTGCAGGACAGCGTGCTAGTGAGTGCAATTCCTCTGTCATCCAAACGGCAGAGCTGCATACACAAGCCCTGGGTCTTCTACACTGGATGATTTTCACTCTGTGGGTTGCCATGTATCATACAATGAATTTGGGGAACAGTTTCTAGTTCTCTCCCATGTGTTCTGCTGTACTTTACATATGACTGTAAATGGAATTCCATAAAACACTACTTAGAATATGAATTACTTTGCATAGCAGCAAATAATTCTTTTTTAAAAAAGGGCTGTTTACAAATGATATACCAAAAATAAGAACTTTACTCTTTGATCTATAATAAAAGCATAAATACATTTACAATTATTTGTTATGGAGATGTGCATTTTGTACAGTAGCGATGTGGGCTTTTTTAGCATGCATTATGTTTGTGACTCATTGGGTTTTTTGTAGATCTGCCATAGTTACAAACTAATATATATGAATATGTATATCACAAAAGTGCTATAGAATAAAGTAAACAGAGGAAGAGAGATTATTGGCGTTAAATTTGTAAGAGCACTACAAAGTAAATCTTGTGTACGATGGTCCTTAGGGTACCCAGGAGTGAGTCACTTTTTTGTTACCCCTTACCATCAGTGAGAGGGAAACTTGTTTGTGCTTAGCTGGATGTCAGCTCCCTGACTCCACCAGCCTGTTAGCCATTCAAACACTCTTCTCTGGGCTATGCCAGCCCTTTCTTTGCCTTGCAGGTTCACAATAGGTTCACCCCAGTCTCCAAGTTTCTCTGAAGCATTCTGCTGTAGGGTCCAGACCTGTATCCATTGAACCCTCACAGAAATACTGGGTCTGCTGTCCCCAAAGGAACAGTATACACACCAGCCTGTGTGAATCAGCTCAGGATTAGCACCTTGCTTAATATCATAGCATTTAGATATGTTTATAGTGCAAACAAGAATAAGTTTATTACCAAAGATTCAAATGATAGCGAGTATAACTAATAGGTTAATCTCCTGTCTAAAGAAGTTTTATCCCCCTCCCAACCTCAGAGTCCTCAGCAGCATTTCAACCATGGTTGGCTGAGATCCTGTTTTCATGAATGTAATGTTTTCATGAATAAACACACTGCTTGTTTACTTTGTAGGTGCAAGATAAATGGATGTTGTCTTTGCCTTCTACTTGCTCCCCAAAATCCATTGTTTGTACCTAGAGACAGTATTAATCACCTACTGCTTATTTTCCCTTTGTGCTCATGCCTACTGACTTCACATCTCTGTGATAACTTTGTATGTAAATGGGCATCCCTAGTGTTAGCTTACAATACTTAATTTACATCTGACAGAAAGGTGAATAAACATCTCTTGTCCGACAGAAGACCTGTTTCTTCACTTCTTCTAGTGACTCATACCCTGATACAGACTCTCAGAACATATTTTCCATCTATATACTTAACTCTGTACATAGTATCTATACTTACATTTCACAACAGTATTAATGACCAATGTGACTTCAGCTTTCATTTATGACATCACCTGGTATTATTAGGTGAGCCAGAATGTACAAGCCAGAATCAGGACATTCCTGTAACTCTCTTAGCAGCTGGCATTAAGGGGTTCTTGGGTCACACTACATTACTTCAAAATTTCCCATGTCAAGCTATTCAGGTACTTTTATGACATCCAAGTATTCACATTGGACAAAGTTTAAACACATAATGAAAGTACAAAACTACTTTATTTGCATAAACTACCTATTTGCAATAACACATTACACATACATTCCCTCCTGCTTTTGAAACTATTGTATGAGAGAAGCATTTCTAAGTTTAATAATATATCAGGATTATGGATTAAATGCAGCAAGGGAAGTAGCTTTGTGTAGAATAGCCTAGCAAGTGTGCTAAGAATCAACTTTTGGCAAGAAAATTCCTAATTTGCCCCCTCTCCCTCAAGTTGACCTGGTGGATGAAATAGTAGATGTGTGTATGATTCTAGGCATGCCTTCTCCAAAGATCAACATTTGTACACACTTTAGTCACCTTTTATATGCAGTGCTATTGACATTAACCAGAGAGGCCAGACTGACAGCGCTGTACTTTAACACCAGCAAAA
Source organism: Natator depressus (assembly GCF_965152275.1). NCBI lineage: Eukaryota > Metazoa > Chordata > Testudines > Cheloniidae > Natator > Natator depressus. The sequence goes on from NC_134240.1 coordinate 26,185,320, forward strand.
GAGTTGCTCTGCTCTACTTGCACAGTTTATCTAAAGAGACTCAACACAAAAAACACACAGCCTAATTGTTTTCAGTCTAAAAGAGTTTTCATCCAGATACATTCAGTTACCCTACAAGGTACTGTATCTATTGAAATATATATAAATTTGATAGCAGATATAGTTATTATAAATATATATTTTAAATAATTTTGGAAATATTAGGCTAGACTTATGATTTGTCAACATACGTATATCAGGTCTAATTCTGCTCTCACTTATACCAATGGAAATCAGATTTAATACTGCTTGTATAATTGGAGTTACATGATGTCAAACTAGTGTAACTTAGAGCAGGATATTGTCCATTATCTTTTTCCTATCTCATTACAGCTATCGTCAACATGTTCAACTGAGGCTGAAATGAAAAAAGGAGAGGAAATGCAGTAAAATTGATTAAGGAAAGAATTACTTTTCAAAAAGAAAAACAGTACTTGTGGCACCTTAGAGACTAACCAATTTATTTGAGCATAGGCTAAGTACTCCTTTTCTTTTTGCGAATACAGACTAACACGGCTGCTACTCTGAAACCTTACTTTTCAAATTAATTCAAACAATGCAAATAATATACTTTTTTTAAAAGGAGAAGTGAAATTATAGGCAAATGCTTTTACATAATATGTTGCACATACATAAGCCCCGGTTCAGGAAAGCATCCCTACCAGGACAGCATTTCAGCATATTCTTAAATTGGGGCGATAGTGCCTGTAGTAGCATTAGAGAATATCAGTGTACTTCAAAAATGTGAGCAAGGACAGTGTTAATACCTATTTTGCAAATTTAAAATTGAAGCATAACGATGTTAAGATCAAAGTTTTCCGAAGTGTCCGCTGATTTTTGGTGATCAACTTGAGATACCCACAGCCTGTCAAAGGTACTGATCTGCATCCTTTACAGTGAGTGGACAGATCATGTTGACTTTGTTGGTGTTGGTTTGGGCCTCCAGTAAGTTAGGACTTGTTGACATCGTGAAAATTATGAACGTAACTATGGTGGTACACAGGACCATCCCTACCCATGCACAAAGTACGCAGCTGCATAGGGCACCAGAAAATGTGGGGCACCAAATTTCCTGGTGTCCTACACAGCGGCATGCTGCTCCAGACCCTGCTCAGCCTCTTCCCTATGGCCCCCACCCCTGCTCTGCTCCCGCCCCTGCTCTGCCCTAGCCCCGCCTCTTCCCGCCCATGCTCTCCTGAGGACTGCAGCAGGGGTCAGGCCTGCACTCACTGGGTGGCAGTAAGTGCAGCGACCAGGCCGAAGCCCACTTCGCACCACCGGCTCCCAGCCATGCCGCTGGCTCATGCCGGTGGGCGATTTCCCTCCTGTCCCCCCGTGGAGGCCTGGGGCCCCACACAGGCCCCCCCCGTGGGGGGAGGGAGGGGTGTTGCGTAGGGCACTAAAATGGCTAGGGATGGCCCTGGTGGTACAACGGTCCCCATGTGAAGACTTTTATTCCAGAATAAGAGTGCCTTGGTTTATATAATTTTCAAAGTGATATAAGCTCAAAAAGAAAAAGGACACTTGTGTATAGGAATCATAGAATTATAGAGACGAAGGACTGGAAGGGACCTTGAGAGGTCATCTAGACCAGTCCCCTGCACTCATTGCAGGACAAAATATTACCTAGACCACCCTTGGCAGGTGTTTGTCTAACCTGCTCTTAAAAGTCTCCAATGACAGAGATTCCACAACCTTCCTAGGCAATTTATTCGAGTGCACAAATGCCCTTACAGTTAGGAAGTTTTTCCTAATGTTCATCTAAACTGTCATTGCTGCAATTTAAGCCCATTGCTTTTTGTCCTATCCTCATAGGTTAAGGAGAACAATTTTTCTCCCTCCTCCTTGTAACAACCTTTAATGTACTTTAAAATTGTTATCCTGTCCCTTTTCAGTCTTCTCTTCTCCTCTCTAGACTAAACAAACCCAATTTTTTCCATCTTCCCTCAAAGGTCATGTTTTCTAGATCTTTAATAATTTTTGTCGCTCTTCTCTGGACTTTCTGCAATTTGTCCACATCTTTCTTGAAATGTGGCACCCAGAAGTGGGCACATTCCTCCAGCTGAGGCCTTAACAGCTCAAAGTAGAGTGGAAGAATTACTTCTCGTGTCTTGATTACAACATTTCTGCTAATAAATTGCAGAATGATGTTTGCTTTTTTTGCAACAGTGTTACACTGTTGACTCATATTTAGTTTATGATCCATTATGACCACCAGATCCCTTTTTGCAGTACTCCTTCTTAGGCAATGATTTCCCATTTTGTATGTGTGCAGCTGATTGTACGTTCCTAAGTGGAGTACTTTGCATATGTCCTTATTGAATTTTATCTTATTTACTGCAGACCATTTCTCCAGTTTGTCCAGATCATTTTGAATTTTAATCCTATCCTCCAAAGCACTTGCCAACCCCTCCCAAATTGGTATAATTGGCAAAGTTTTTAAGTGTACTTTCTATGCCATTTTCTAAATTATCAATGAAGATATTGAACAGAACCAGACCCAGAACTCATCTCTGCAGGACCCCACTCGTTATGCCCTTCCAGCTTGACTGTGAACCACTGATAACTATTCTCTGGGAATGGTTTTCCAATCAGTTATGCACCTGCCTTTTAGTAGATCTATATAGGTTGTTGTTCCCTAGTTTTTATGTATGAGAAGGTCATTCAAGATAGTATCAAAAGCCTTACTAAAGTCAAGATGTACCACATCTACTGCTTTCCCCCCATCCACAAGGCTTGTTACCCTGTCAAAGAAAGCTATTAGGGGTGACATGATTTGTTCTTGATCAATTCATATTGACCATTTACTTATCACCTTACTATCTTCTAGGTCGTTGCAAATTGATTGGTTTCAGAGTAGCAGCCAAGTTAGTCTGCATCCGCAAAAAGAACAGGAGTACTTGTGGCACCTTAGAGACTAACAAATTTATTTGAGCATAAGCTTTCGTGAGCTACAGCTCACTTCAGCATCCGATGAAGTGAGCTGTAGCTCACAAAAGCTTATGCTCAAATAAATTTGTTAGTCTCTAAGGTGCCACAAGTACTTCTTTTCTTTTTGCAAATTGATTGGTTAATTATTTGGTCCGTTATCTTTCCAGGTACTGAAATTAAGATGACTGGTCTGTAATTCCCCAGGTTGTCCTCAGTTTCCTTTTTATAGATTGGCATTATATTTGCCCTTTTCCAATCCTCTGGAATCTCTCCCATCTTCCATGACTTTTTGAAGTGAATTGCTAATGGCACAGATATCTTCTCAGTCAGCTCCTTGAGTATTCTAGGATGTATTTCATCAGACCCTGGTGACTTGAAAACATCTAACTTGTCTAAGTAATTTTTAACTTGTTTTTCCCTATTTTAGCCTCTGTTCCTATTTCATTTTCACTGGCATTCACTATGTTAGATGTCCAATTACTAGAGTATCCACATGAGAAATTATTTTTATAACTATAGTGTTATAATTGTGGTGTTATAGTTATTCAATTAAATTTTCCCTTGTAGCAATCCTTAATGGCAGAGTAGGAAATACAATACAGATCTCTTGACTTCTAATCCTGTTCTCTAGCCCCTAAACATACTGCTTCAGTAGGTAAATATATATACCTTTTAAATGTAAAAGTGCATGCATTCCAGGCAAAATCCTGTCCTCAGTTACAGCTCGGCAACCCAGTGCAGGGAATAGAGTTGCATGGTACAATGAGGACAGGTTTTATCTCACTGTGTTAAATGCAGACTTTAACATTACATGATGATATTTTCAGATCAGATTTCTTTTCTATCTAGAAAACAGTATTCTGTCTCTATAGCTAATTATGTTTTTAAAAATACAGTGTATAATCAGAATGACTGCAAACAGATAAAAGTATGTTTGTTATACTTATGATGGGTTTTTAACAGTTTAATGTTTAAAGTAACAAAAGGAATCTGAGCTCAGAAGTGCGCAATGAGAATACCTCTTAATTTGCCATGTATTCTTTAGCAACAGCAAAAAGATTCTTCTCCAAATTATTCAGAGTGTTTGACTGAAACATTGCTTATATTCCTCCAGCCTAAAAAAATCAGTAACATCAATGTGAGCAGCCTTCAACTGGCAGGCTGTAACTATAAAGAAATATTTGGTGCTTGATTCTGATATTTAAAACCTATGTTAAAATTAAGTTTTATACTAATGTAATTGTTCTTCCTGTTTGTTTGTTTTTTACTGGTGCCAGAGAGATCAGAATCAGGCCCTTGTCTAGGCTACCAAACTTCATACAGTAATCCACTGCTGTTATAGTAATTTCTATTTAGGAGCAAATCTACTCCGTGTGCAGAGGATTCTGCCAATCTTCCCCTGCATTTCAATTTTGTAGGAAGAGCAGAATTTTAGGAGTCTGCATCACAAAGTCCAGCTCCGCAATGGCTCATTGCACCCTTCTGCACAGCTGAGACTTGAGAGTGGTGAGATGTTTGATCTGGTGGATCTGCCACTATATGGGTCCATAGACCAGATGTCTTGCACAAGATGGGAGGCAGGGTCTGTGTAATGACAGGTTTCAGAGTAGCAGCCGTTGTTAGTCTGTATCCGCAAAAAGAAAAGGAGGACTTGTGGCACCTTAGAGACTATCCGATGAAGTGAGCTGTAGCTCATGAAAGCTTATGCTCAAATAAATTTGTTAGTCTTTAAGGTGCCACAAGTCCTCTTTTTCTTTTTGAGGGTCTGTGTAGAATACTCCAGTCCTGAGACAGCAGTTGGAGAAACCTCTGAGTTGTGTGACTTGGGTGGGAATGATTTCTGCACCTATGCAGAATGTATTTTGGGAGACAGAGAGCTGTCTGGGGGAGCTAAAGCACACTGTATTTAATTCTAAGAGGGAGGGTAGATGGATACAAGCTTTAAGTTCCATTTAGATGATACATTGTACCCAATAATGAGCCAGTTTAGAGTGTTTTTTTTTTTGTAACCAATTCACTCCACTATTTCCCAAACTGTTCATTAAGTTTGGATATTTGGACGCAATACATCACTGAAAATCGGTATCATTTCTAGGCAAAATCATCACATTCAGTGTAACAGTGGATAATGTATCCAAGAAGCACAGTATTGTGTTTGTTTTTTTAATTAACTAATGAAGTTAAAAATAAAACTCTCATCTGATGAATTATCTGTTGCCTACATGAAGTGAACTTGGTCCATTTTCCAGAACTGGGCTCAGTCCAGTTTTCAGAACCTTTATGGACAAGTCTCTAGAATTAAATGCATATTAAATGAATACGGTTCTATGGAAATTAGTCTATTATAGAGTTTAATAGAGAATTATATCATCTCTTTGTTAATCATCCTATGTAATTCTTTAGGAGGGCTATCATTTTCTTTTAAATTGCTAAAATACCTAAAGGAAAGTCATACTTTTTTATTAAATTCTACAGGACTTTTACGTAGGGATGGCAGGCATCCCCATCATAAAGGCCCAACTGACAATAACTGGCATCTTGTTGATAAACTCAGCTGAGAAAGCAATACATGAATATCAGGGAGACTGAACTGCCTGTCATCCTTAGTAATGATCCTGGTAGGGCCATGTGGGGAAACTCATGCTGGTACCTGTCTTGCTTCTCTTTTGTCATTAAATAGGTTTCAGCTACTTGAGATGTCAGTCTAGTACATGTCATAAGCAGTAAAACACTTTTTTAAAAAGCCTACTTTACTCACTATGAAGCAATAATTATAAGGTTGAAATAATGGACCTTCTTTTCAGCACTTGCTGTCAGCAGTATGACATCTCTTTGACAATTATTACTGCCTTCCTATTGAAAAGATAATCAACCAAATCAGGGTGGCATTTTAAATGCTGTTGCTAATTTACATTAAAGTAGATTTAAATTATACAGTATATGTTTACTAAAAATGTGTACAATACCTTGCTGGTTGATATTTCTTGGGTGTAATTTCCTCGTCCCTTACATTGGTTATACCATTATCAAATGACCCAAAATGAACATTAACTACCCTCCTGGAATCTAAGTAGCTTATTTTTAATTTTTTGTTAAATCATTCACATAGTTTATTCCAGTGCCTATGTATTACATTTCTAGAGCCTGTTCATCCACTTCTCTTTTCCCCTTTTCCAGATGTCAGGGGGATTGTTTGTATGTGGATCACACCCCTCTATGCAGAAAGGGGCAGGGTCAGCCACTTTCCACAGCACCATATCCATCAGCACCTTCCCAAAACTTTGGGAATGATTCTTCTTGGTTTGGGAGCCTTTCAAGAAGAAGGTGGAGGGACCCAGATGGGCTGTGGACAAAGGGCATGCAGTCCTCTGTTGGGTGGAAAAAAGTTGAAGAGTAACACAGTGTTCCCTCATAGTCCTGCAGAATCATAGAATCATAAACTTTAAGGTCAGAAGGGACCATTATGATCGTCTAGTCTGACCTCCAGCACAACACAGGCCACAGAATCTCACCCATCCACTCCTGTAACAAACTGCTAATCTATGTCTGAGCTATTGAAGTCCTCAAATCGTGGTTTAAAGACTTCGAGGTGCAGAGAATCCTCCAGCAAGTGACCTGTACCCCACGCTGCAGAGAAAGGAGAAAACCCCCCAGGGCCTCTGCCAATCTTTCCTGGAGGAAAATTCCTTCCCGACACCAAATATGGTGATTAGCTAAACCCTGAGCATTGGGCAAGACTCACCAGCCAGACACCCAGGAAAGAATTCTCTGTAGTAACTCAGATCCCACCACATCTAACATCCCATCACAGGCCATTGGGAATATCTACCACTCATAGTTGAAGATCAATTAATTGACAAAATTAGGCTATCCCATCATATCATCCCTTGCATAAACTTATCAAGCTTAGTCTTGAAGCCAGATATGTCCTTTGCCCCCACTGGTTCCCTTGGAAGGCTGTTCCAGAACTTCACTCCTCTGATGGTTAGAAACTTTGTCTAATTTCAGGTCTAAACTTCCTGATGGCCGGTTTATATCCATTTGTTCTTGTGTGCACATTGGTACTGAGCTTAAATAATTCTTCTCCCTCTGTGGTATTTATCCCTCTGATATATTTATAGAGAGCAATCATTTCATAAGACAGGTTATCCATTCCTTGGATCATCCTAATAGCCCTTCTCTGTACCTGTTCCAGTTTGAATTCATCTTTCTTAAACATGGGAGACCAGAAATGCACACAATATTCCAGATGAGGTCTCACCAGTGCCTTGTATAATGGTACTAACACGTCTGTATCTCTACTGGAAATACCTCACCTGATGCATCCCAAGACTGCATTAGCTTTTTTCACGGCCATATCGCATTGACGGCTCATAGTCATCCTGTGATCAACCAATACTCCGAGGTCCTTCTCCTCCTCTGTTACTTCCAAGTGATGCGTCCCCAGTTTATAACAAAAATTCTTGTTATTAATCCCTAAATGCATGACCTTGCACTTTTCACTATTAAATTTCATCCTGTTACTATTACTCCAGTTTACAAGGTCATCCAGATCTTCCTGTATGATATCCTGGTCCTTCTCTGTATTGGCATACCTCCCAGCTTTGTGTCATCTGCAAACTTTATTAGCACATTCCCACTTTTTGTGCCAAGGTCAGTAATAAAAAGATTAAATAAGATTGGTCCCAAAACTGATCCCTGAGGAACTCCACTAGTAACCTCCTTCCAGCCTGACAGTTCACCTTTCAGTGTGACCCGTTGTAGTCTCCACTTTAACCAGTTCCTTATCCACCTTTCAATTTTCATATTGATCCCCATCTTTTCCAGTGTAGCTAATAATTCCCCATGTGGAACCGTATCAGATGCCTTACTGAAACTGAGGTAAATTAGGTCCACTGTGTTTCCTTTGTCTAAAAAATCTGTTACCTTCTCAAAGAAGGAGATCAGGTTGGTTTGACATGATCTACCTTTTGTAAAACCATGTTGTATTTTGTCCCAATTACCATTGACATCAATGTCCTTAACTACTTCCTCCTTCAAAATTTTTTCCAAGGCCTGGCATACTACAGATGTCAAAGTAACAGGCCTGTAGTTACCCAGATCACGTTTTTTCCCTTTCTTAAAAATAGGAACTATGTTAGCAATTCTCCAGTCATACAGTACAACCCCTGAGTTTGCAGATTCATTAAAAATTCTTGCAAGTGGACTTGCAATTTCATGTGCCAGTTCCTTTAATATTCTTTGATGAAGATTATCTGGGCCCCCCAATTTAGTCCCATTAAGCTGTTCAAGTTTGGCTTCTACCTCGGATGAGGTAATATCTACCTCCATATCCTCCTTCCCATTTGTCGTCCTACCATTATCCCTAAGCTCCTCATTAAAGACTGAGGCAAAGTATTTGTTTAGATATTGGGCCATGCCTAGATTATCCTTAACCTCCACTCCATCTCCATCCACCTTTAGCGGTCCCACTTCTTCTTTCTTTGTTTTCTTCTTATTTATATGGCTATAGAACCTTTTACTGTTGGTTTTAATTCCCCTTGCAAGGTCCAACTCTACATGGCTTTTGGCCTTTCTCACATTATCCCTATATGGTCTGACCTCAATAAGGTAGCTTTCCTTGCTAATCCCTCCCATCTTCCACTCCTTGTAGGCTTTCTGCTTTTTCTTAATCACCTCTCTAAGAAGCTTGCTCATCCAGCTTGGTCTACAACTCCTGCCTATGAATTTTTTCCCCTTTCTTGGGATGCAGGCTTCTGATAGTTTCTGCAACTTTGACTTGAATTAATTCCAAGCCTCCTCCACCTTTAGATTCACAAGTTCTTGAGTCCAAACCACTTCCCTAACTAATTTCCTTAATTTTTTTAAGTTAGCTCTTTTGAAATAAAAAACCCTAGTCACAGATCTATATTTGTTTATCCTTCCATTTAGTTTGAACTGAATTAGCTCATGATCGCTTGAACCAAGGTTGTCCCCTACAACCATTTCTTCTATGAGGTCCTCACTACTCACCAAAACCAAATCTAGAATGGCATCCCCTTTTGTTGGTTCAGTAACTACTTGGTGATCCATACATAATCCATCAGGTATCACATCCAGGAAAATCTGAGCCCTGTTATTATTACTAGCACTTGTCCTCCAGTCTATATCTGGGAAATTAAAGTCTCCCATGATCACACAATTCCCATTAGTATTTACTTCATTAAAAACATTAAAGAGGTCTCTATCCATATCCAGATCGGATCCGGCGGTCTATAGCACACCCCAAGTACTATCCCAGGGGAGGCTCTAGTAGCTTTCTTCCCCAATGTGATTTTTGCCCAGACAGACTCTGTCTTATCCATTCCATCGCTTCTTATTTCTTTAGTCTCCCTGATCATTGATATACAATGCTACTCCACCACCTTTGCCTTTATTTTTGTCTTTCCTAAACAGCACATACCCTTCAATACCTGTAGTCCAGTCATGACTACTATTCCACCATGTTTCTGTTATCCCTATAATATCTGGTTTCACTTCCTGCACCAGTAGCTCTAGTTCCTCCATTTTGTTACCTAGGCTCCTCGCATTGGTGAGCAAACATCTTAATTTTTGCTGTTTGGCCTCGCTCACATTCTGTACCCGATTAGGCACAGACGTTCTACCACCAGTATCACCTATTAGACTGGTATGTACACTGCCCTTCCTCCTTATGTCCATTCTGATACCAACAGCTCTGTCTTTTCTTACTTCATTTTCTTCCCTCTCAATGTTAAAATCCAGCGTGGAGATTACCGGGACATCTCCCAACCATCTTCCCCCAGATTCCTAGTTTAAAGCTCTCTTGATCAGTTGTGCCATCCTCCATCCTAGAAGTCTATTTCCCTCCTTACTCAGGTGAAGTCCATCCTTAGAGAACTGTCCTCTGTCCATGAATGCCTCCCAGTGGCCATACACCCCAAAGCCCTCCTTATAGCACCAGTGCTTGAGCCATCTATTGAGCATCATAATCTTGTCACACTTTTGTTGCCCTTCTCTAGGAACAGGCAGAATCCCACTGAAGATCACCTGAGCCTCAATTTCCTTAAGCGTCTTCCCCAGCCTGGCATAGTCTCCCTTCATACGTTCCAGCGAGAATCTAGCTGTATCATTTGTTCCCACATGAAGGACAATCAGTGGATTCTTTCCCACTCCCATTAGAATCCTCTTCAGCATCAGGTCCACATCCTGTATCTTAGCACTCAGCAAACAGCACATCCTTCTGTTCTCTGGATATGCTCTTGTTACAGGCCTGTGTCTCCTTCTCAGTCAGGAGTCCGCAATGACGTAGACCTGCCTTTTCCTGGTGATGGTACAATTCTCCAGTCTATCCCCTGTTCCCTTTGGCTGCAAGTCCTCTCGATTCCTATTATCCCTTGCAATCCTCTGTAACCCATCCCGTATCCTCCTGGGGCTCATATTTGGTGTTATCTCCATTGACTCTTGCCCTCTTCCTATAGGACTAGCTGCTCTTCTCTTCTTCCTTGGCCTCTCACCTTCAGAGACCACCTGCTGTGCCCCTTCTTCATTTTCCAACTCCGCAAACCTGTTCCTGAGCTCTGTTTCTCCTTCACTAGCCCATCTTTTCCTCTGCCTGGTTCTTTTAGTCACATGCTTCCACTATCCACTTTCCTCACCCAATAGTATCCCCTCAGAGTTCTTTGGTCCTGCTTCCATCTGCAAATCTGAGCTTTTCCCTTCAGCCTCCTCATGTCTTTGCTCCATCATCTGCTCAAACCCTCTTCTAAACTCGACCAGAGTTTCCACCTGCATCTCCAATCCTCGGATCTTTTCTTCCATCAGCTCTATCAGGCAGCACTTCATGCAGACAAAACTCTTTCCAGGTACCCCCTCCAGGATCATGTACATGCCGCAGCTTCTACATCCAATCATCTTCATTCTGTCTTCCACTACTTGGGCTGGGTCTGTATTATCTTGCCTGCATCTGCTCCCTGGGGTAGGGAACCCCACCATTTAAGTGAGACTGTGGGGACAGCTGTGGCCAGGGGGAATTCCCATCAGGGCTACACTATGAGAGGCCTCTGTGTGTGAAGAGCCCTGGCCTCCCACTGCTCCCCCATCTGTGTGATTTGGTGTGGGCCTGGCTCTGCAGAGGGACAAACTTTGCCCTCCCAACCCAAAGATAGAACTATTTGGTAGTTGCTACATGACGAGAATCTTACGGAATCATTCTCTTTGGCCAGTCCCACGTTTTTACACTGGAAGGGGCTGTCTAGCTCCTATCAATTCCATATTCACAGAACTGCAGATTATTGCAGTCTACACAGAATAGAGTTTGATCTCAAAAGAATGAGAACTGCTCCCAGCTGATGTGAAGAAAAATAACTTTCCAAGAAAACTGAAACAACTTCTAAACCAGTTGATTCTCAGTTGAACAAATACAATAGAAGATCTGTTGTTTTTTGTAGCTTTCTTGATAACCTCTTCTCACTAATTCTAATATTGTTTAGATAACAGTGGTAACTAAGATAACTCTACATAAGCAGTAGTGCGATATCACAACATGTATTTTAGTATGTAAAATTCATAAATGGTCTAAATATGCTAACAAAATATTATATTTTAAATTAGTATTATCGCTGTGCATACTGGTATGTGAAAAAAAATCAGTAAGGGAAATCCAAAACTCATGTATTTATCACGATTATTGTTGTTAAAATGAAGTGCCAAGCCTTTTAAGATAATATTACTAATAATATTAGTCCTGATTGTTGGAAGATTGCCAGTTTTTCGTCATCTCGCAGAAATATGTCATACTTGAACTGTAAAAACATATGATTCCCCTTCCCCCCTCCCCCTTTTCCCACTCACTGGAGCTGTATTATGTTAGTGTGAGGTGCGTTGAGCCGAATCCAATCTGGAATTAAGAATGCCCAAGGGCATTTTTAACAAACTGTCATTCATTTGAACTCTAACCCTGTTTAGTTTAACAGAATCTGGTTACTCAGATGTATATTTTTTGCACATTCACTTCTTTCTTTTCATATCTTGGTGTGAAACTGTGTTAATTGGACTTGGAGGGAGAGAGGATTGTTTAAAACATATTGAAAACTAAGAATGAGAGTTACATGCATAGTAGCTTGGCTTGTTGTTTTTCTGCCACCCAGAAATGATGAACTTCTGTTCAGATATTGAGAATAAACATATTTAGTCAAAGTGAGATCCTCAAAATGCTGACATTTGGTTAAGCTTTCTGGGTTGAAAAAATTCACTGTTTTTAATAGCTCATTTATTATATTATTATAATAAGGAAACCAGTGAAATTAGGCCTTCCAGAAATGTAAAAAGGGGCTAGTAATGGATTTGGGATGTTCAGGGTTTCATCTTAAAAGACCGAGCCCAAAATTCAATGAGATCCCCAAAATAAATTCTTCCAACGGTTGAGATTAAATAAAACCTTTACTTAGTAATTACAACATCTAGCCAACAGCTATGAGGGAGCTTCAGGATGCTACAAGTTCAACCTTTTCCAATAGGTGTCACTGTAAGGCAGTAATGCTGAAGAGATGTGAGGTAGAATAGAGATAAAGGTAGAAAAATCCCATACTAAGGATAATTAGAAGAATAAGATGATCATTACTTGCCATCAGCAGATAATTAAAATACTTTACAATACTGGTTGGATTTTGGATTAGATTACTGATGAGAAAGTGACTTTGAGAGAAATTCTTCTTGTGATTTTTGTATATAGAATATCCTATCAATGTACATACATGGACTGACAGGGGAATAGACACTTCACTATGGAAGGAAAGTGGATCCACACTAAAGGCCGGACTAATAAAGTTAGGAAGTTGTTGAATATGTCCTTCAGTGCAAACTTTCTCTTATACTTTGTAGAGGTGTGCGAAAAACGCATAAAGCTGCTATTTGACCAACAATAAGCTGATCCCTCAGCTACCTTCCATGGACAATGGAGAAATTGAAGAACTCCTGTGAGAGACAGGATAATATTAGTGCTGGTCTCACTGCTCCTCCAGGGGAACAGAGTACAGCAATCTGTTGTCACTTTTCTACCTTCTGGGGAGAGGGAAGAAAAAAAAATCCCCAATGCTCCCTTTCTTCCTCTCAGCAGGGATTGGAACAGCAAAGAAACGGGATATTTGCAAAATTCAGAAAACTGATATTCAGCTTAAAACCAAATGCCAAATATCGGGGATTCTGCACAGCACTAATACTAGGGTTAAATGGTGATAGATTAGTTCTCTCCCATATAATAATCTTTTATCATTTTAACCCAACGTCAGGGATGTGAATAGGTTCTGTTGTTAGGGTACGGGCTTATGGTTGATCTTTCTCCCTTTCTAGAACTTTAAATGTATTACAGGTGTAGCTGGCAACGTTGTCTATAGTTAAGATTGTCTGATACTTTTACATTATAATATAATGTGAGTGTGTATATTTAATATATATATGTAGGGGCACTGACCTTGATTGTGACATTAGCAATCACACACACATACATTTTCGAAGAAGGTATTTGAAAATCACTTCCTGCTATACTTTAGTAAGGCTTTTGGTACTGTCTCACGTGACTTTCTCATAATCAAACTAGGGAAATACAGTCTAGCTGGAGCTATTATAAGGTGGGTGCATAACTGGTTTGAAAACCATTCCCAGAGAATAGTTATCAGTGGTTCATAGTCAAGCTGGAAGGACATATCAAGTGGGGCCCTGCAGGGATCAGTTCTGGGTCCCATTCTGTGCAATATCTTCATCTATGATTTAAATAATGGCATAGAGTGTGCATTTATAAAGTTTGTGGATGATACCAAGTTGGGAGAGGTTGCAAGTGCTCTGGAAGATAGGATTAAAATTCAAAATGATCCAGACAAACTGGAGATATGGTCTGAAGTAAACAGGATGAAATTTAGTAAGGAAAAATGCAAAGTACTCCACTTAGGAAGGAACAATCAGTTTCACACATACAAAATGGGAAATGGTTGCCTAGGAAGTACTGCAGAAAGGGATCTGGGGGTCATAGTGGATCATAAACTAAATATGAGTCAACAGTGTAACACTGTTGCAAATAAAGCAAACATCATTCTGTGATGTATTAGCAGGACTGTTGTAAGCAAGACATGAGAAGTAATTCTTCCACTGTTCCAGGCCTCAGCTGGAGCATTGTGTCCAGTTCTGTGCGCCATGTTTCAGGAAAGATATGGATAAACTGGAGAAAATCCAGAGAAGAGCAAAATGATTAAAGGTCTAGAAAACTTGATCTGTGAGAGAAGGTTGAAAAAATTGGGTTTGTTTAGTCTGGAGAAGAGAAGACTGAGGGAGGACATGATAACAGTTTTCAAATACATAAATGGCTATTACAAGGAGCAGGGAGAAAAATTGTTCTCCTTAGCCTCTGAGGATAGGACAAGAAACAATGGGATTAAATTGCAGCAAGGGAGATTTAAATTGAACATTGGGAAAAAAAATTCCTAACTATCAGGGTAGTTAAGCACTGGAATAAATTGCCTAGGGAGGTTGTGGAATCTCCATCACTGGAGATTTTTAAGAGCAGGTTAGACAAACACCTGCCAGGGATGGTTTAGATAGTACTTAGTTCTGCCTTGAGTGCAGAGGACTGGACTAGAAGACTTCTGGAGGTCCCTTCCAGTCCTACACTTCTATGCTACCAGCCTGCCTGCCAATCAAATCCTGGTGCTGCTTTAGATATTTGTGAGATAAGTAGGTAAGGAAACATAGAACCCTGAACTTAAGTTTTGTCAGAAAAGTGAAGGAGGAATTGATTTGCAAATATTGTGTTAAAAATGTAAATGTATGTATAGCTTTTGAGTCTACACATGCTAATGATTTGTAGTCTTAAAGTTTTTTTATTCACCTTTCAAAAAAATTTCTCTCTACCTTTAAAATCTCATCACTTCTATGTGTAGATATTTTTACAAATCTACTTGACTTTTTTATTTCCCAAAATAAAGTAAAAAATAAATAAATAAAAATGTCATCGCATTAACAGTTGAAAGATAATGATCGCTTTACCTGCTTTAAAAATATTCTCAAATGATTTGATAGGAAACTTGATGTGAGTTGTGTCTATCAACACACAGTAGGACAAATCTGACTAATGCTTCAGGAGAAGGAAAAAGTAAATTTTAAAACTTTAGATATGATGCTGTTGTTCCAATTCAGGGTCTTGTACTGCATACAGGCCCACACCTCCAGAGTCTCACTGACTTTGATGTCACTGTTGTGAAATACGGGTCCATGCATTTGAATCACTTTGTAGGCCTGGATCTTTATAGATGTTACTATTAACAGATGCAACTGACTTTAACTAATAGATTGGGGACTTAATTAGATGGTACTTATTATTAATGTGAATTGAGTAGATAAAACAGCATACAGGGTTTGGAGAAATTTAAGGATGAGATTTTGGAATAATCCTATTAAAACAAGAAAAATATTAAGTTAAGTTTTATATATAGTTGGACTTCTTTGGGGACAAGGTAAGGTAATTCACATGCCTTTGTATGTGACTATGTAGAACATTAAATCCTATTTGTATTTTTATGGTAACATATTGACATTATATGATCAAAGATGATATAAATTATTGCAAGTAACCCCCACCCCCTTGTGTTCATCCTTAGTTTTCCTTTTGTTCACTTTTTCTTTTTTGCTGTAGGTCACAGTGCAGATCTTCTCTCTTTTTCAATATGTATTTTCCCAAGTATAACTTTTCTAGGAAGTAGTCACTGTGGAAAGGCAGTAATAGCTATTTTCAAATAAATGTAAAGACCTCACCCTGCAAGAGGCTCTGCGTCAGTGTAATTCTGCGCCTGCACAGAACTGGTCGCAGGATGAACATCATTTCTCTTTGTTGTTTCATTTATATCTGTATTTCGCCAGTTTTACTTTTTGAGGGGCAGGGTAGAAAGATATTGAAAGGTATTAACCAATTCATTGCTGTTGCTAATGACTGCACTGCACCTGAAGCAGGACGGACGTTGTCCAGTCTTGCGAGAGGAAGGGTAGCCGTTTGGATTGAATGAACATGGAATTGCCTGCACTGTACAGTTTTGTCTGCCAGGTAGTCCCAGACATCTAATAATAAAGTTGCAGCCTGATTAAATCCATACCAAGTGTCCTTTCGGTATAGCTGGACAATTCTAGGTATGTCCTAGTAGAACATGCCTTCTTCTGTATTGAATGTACCAGGCACATTCTAATTTCCCATCAACCTCAATGGAATGTCAATAGAGAATGGCTGCACTGTACTTATGGTAAAGGGGTTAAGTAATATATAAGTTTTTAAATAATGTTTGAGTCTGATTACTATTGTTTGATTCATATAATAGTGTTCATTCTGCTTCACAGAGCTGTTATGTGGGAGAAAAGCAGCACAGTATTTGCTCAACTTGAAAAAGAAGTATGTGGTTTATATGTGCTGATTGCATGGTAGTAGGATTTAAATAACAACATAGAGACAAGCAGTAATTAAAAATGAACTTGGGGAAAACGTCTTATTTTCTCTGTAGACAGTCTGATTATATGACCATAGCTGAATTCTGTCAGACTTTTTCTGTACACCAGCAAAAGCAAACATTTTTGCTTGCCTTCCATAGTATCAACAATATGGTAGCACAGAAAAAAAAAAGCAGTCAGGTTGGATATATTCCAGTTGGCTCCCTCCCCTATCACTTTCTGGCTAGTCTCATGTAATGCATCACATATTTTCCTCCACTGTTGGTTAATTTATACAATTTTAATTTTTTGGAGAGGGGAGTAGGTGAGTAAGAAAACAAAACAGGAAGTGTGTCACAATTTCTCTAAATATCATAATTGCAGGATCTTGGGGAAATCTGCCACCTATTGTTCACACAAAACTCTTCAAAAAGTATAAAACTTCACGTTATACCCCAAAGTATACCACAGTCTGTATTTAGTGATGTGGCAGTTACTACAGTGGCTACTATATTTTTTAGCAGATTACAAGTAGGCAGAAAGAAAGAAAGAAAGAAAAGAGCAACAAAATATCTGTAGTGACCAATCTTACTTTTCAAGTGTTTTATTCGTCATGTGTTTGTAGGAGGTGCATATAACAAATACAAAATGGTTTTACTCTGACAAAAAAACTCAAAGTGAAATCCCCAATTTAGGACCATTGCACTTGTGTACTGGAAGCCTAATTCTCTGCTCACACACGTGCAAAATTTGGACCAGTGGATGACATCAAGTCTGATTGGCCTGCAGTCTTCAGTCTTATCTCATTCATTAACTTGCTGAGTTTCTGTGCCAAGGGTAAGGGGACGCCATGCTGGAGTTAATGTGCTTTTTAGCAGTAACCATGTAGTGACCTTCTACCCTGTCATATAAACTTAACAGTTCTGTAAATGTAATGATCCACCCACAAGACAGTCCTGCTGCTGCCAGGCAAGTGGAATATATATTTTCCTTTCTGCAGAGGTTGAGTTTTATTCTTTAAATAATATTATGTCACTTTTATAACACAGCCTACACTTTTTTCTAAATTGCTATTTTTTAAAATAGGGTTCTTTTTTTAATCAATTCCCCATGAATGCATTTCGTATTTATTGGGAAATCTCCCAAAAAATTGCTAAAACGGAGCTGAGGTTGAGAATATATTCCATGAATTAAAAAATAGATGTTCAAATGTCAGAACTTTAGCTCTTCCCCTGTTCCACGTGCTCCATACACTCATCAGAGATTCTCACCAGTTATCACATAAAATGTAAGTCTGAAAGGAGCGGTTTTTGGTGAAAGTTTTGTGTGGTGTCAAGATCAGTTTGTAATGGAAGTGCTATTAGAGCCTGAACTATAGAGTTACTACCACAGGTCCATAATGAGTTCCATAGACTAAGTGGTGTAGGAAGTATTTATGGCAATGGCACAGGTTGAAGGGCTCTTGGTAATGTACGTTAGTTCAATGGTTTGTATAAATGTTATTGGTGACTAGATGGATTTTTGGAAACTCGATCATTTCCTGATGTTTAAGAACTGATTTTTTTTTTTAACCAGTAAAAAGTGGGAATGGATTTGAACAATGCTTCCACTTATATTCATCCCTACTATGACTTTTCTGTGTTTATAAAATATTATTTGCTATGAAGAATATGGAACTTAAACAATCTATGCTTTTTAGTTAGAAGAACTGATGAATGCACTGGAAAAGACCAGACAAGAACTGGATGCTACCAAAGCCCGTCTTGCCTCAACACAGCAGTCTCTGGCTGAGAAAGAAGCACATCTGGCTAACCTCAGAATAGAGCGGAGAAAACAGCTTGAAGAAATATTAGAAATGAAGTAAGTACATTTACTCCTCTTGATACTAGATGCATTGCAATTTCCATTTTTTCCCCTGCTCTATATGTTCTGTATTCATATTTAAACAGTCTGAAACTGAGGACCTCTTAAGAAATGTGTGTGAGTTAGGTTCCATCTAAAATGAAGAACTACAATAAAATATCCTTGGATTATGAAGGTAGTATTTATTGGGAAGTCAACAACACGCACAGGTAGAATTCTTGAAAGAGTGTTTTGTTATAACTTCCATTTGCCTTGTAGTGTTAGATACTAATACAGTATCAGCACAGTTTAACTTAAGTTGAAAGCTTCTGAAATATTTTAATATGAATTGGTCTCCATTCGTTATCAGTGTTTTAAATTTCCATAATGTTCTGCCTTATTCTGATGTGAAAAGGGTTCACCTGTGGCACAAAGCAAATTTGTCCACTGAGTTATGTTAAAACTAGGATGCGGTCACATCTTTCAGTAAGAATCCTGAAAAAAGCTGGTATATGGTAGATATGGTATAATTCTGCATATGTCAAACTGAAAGAGGGATATCAAATAATATGTAGGTTGATTATAAATATCTGGGTGCAGTCATATCCCCAATGAAGTCAATGGGTGTTTTCACCTCTGGTCTACATTAAAAAGTGGAAATGTACATGGTTCATTATTGGTGATACTACTGTTTAGTGAGCAAATAGGGAACCAGATGCAGTCATAAGCAGTTTTTATTCACTTTGCTGTTTTCTTATAGCTTTCTTTCATATAGATAGTTGTTAGCTGCTCATTCAGCTGCAATTGAATCAGAGGCTTAGTGCCAATACAACTTCAAATGATCATCTGTCTTGACTGTATAATTTTGTTTGCTGTAGTCAATTTCATTAAATAAGTGATAAGGTCGCGCCTTAATGGAAAGGATGCATATTTGGCATGACTGACCACAACTATCAATTGTTGGGTAACATTAATAAAGATTGTAAGGGAAGTTCTGGCTGTTGCTGTGGGATGTTTGGGTGGCTGTACAGACACTCATGGGTATTGGAGACACATATTTGGAGTGCATCTTTTGCTTGAGATTCTTAGCTTTTAAAGCCTACGTAGAGCTTTAATTCACTTTGGACAGAAATGGGTTACCTACCTTTATGGATAAAGGACCTAATAGAGGATAGAAGACTCAGTTGTCCTAGCCCAAAGACTGGGATTGGATATAGGAGCAGACAATTAGTGGCTCTCAGAGACACTAATGCTGTGATGACAATATCTTGTAACACACATACCTAATTAAGGAAATAAGTATTTGTGATGGATAGGATACTGTTTTTACTTCATTTACATAGTTGTCAATGTTGTTTGTTCTTTAGCTTTTGATAATTACTTTTAAAAGCCAGCTTAATTATTTTTTACATTGTTGCCTTTTAATTCCTTGGTTTATAATTTTTCTAGACTTGTGAATGCATGTATGTTCGACCTTTTGTTCGACCCTTAACATACAGTTTTTTAAAATCAATGTTTATCTCTAAAATATGAACCAGGACAACTAACAAAACTCCTAAACCAAGCAAACAGAACAAAACAAAACACCTAAACCAAGCAAACTTACTTGTTATACATAAATAAAGGATACCTACCAAATTCACGGCCATGAAAAACACATCACGGACCGTGAAATCTGGTCTCTTGTGTGCTTTTACCCTATACTATACAGATAACATGGGGGAGACCAGCGTTTCTCAAACTGGGGGTCCTGACCCAAAAGAGAGTTGCGGGGGGGGGGGGGTGTCACAGTATTGCCACCCTTACTTCTGCACTACCTTCAGAGCTGGGAGGCCAGAGGGCGGTGGCTGGTGGCCAGGCGCCCAGTTCTGAAGGCAGTGCCCGGCCAGCAGCAGTGCAGAAGTAAGGGTGGCTATACGTTACCATGCCATCTTTACTTCTGTGCTGCTGCTTTCAGAGCTGGGCAGCCAGAGTGTGGCAGCTGCTGACTGAGGGCCCAGCTCTCCAGGCAGCAGTGCAGAAGTAAGATTGGCAATTCTATACCATGCCATCCATACTTCTGCGGTGCTGCTGGCAGTGTCTCTGCCTTCAGAACTGGGCTTCTGGCCAGTAGCCATCACTCTCCAGCTGCCCAGCTCTGAAGACAGAACCACTGCCAGCAGCTGTGCAGAAGTCAGGGAAGCAACACCACAACCCCCCCGCACACACACAGTAACCTTGCGATCCCCTCAAAACTCCTTTTCCGGTCAGGACCCCTACAGTTACAACAGTGTGAAATTTCAGATTTAAATAGCTGAAATTATGAAATTTACAATTTTTAAAATCCTATGATTGTGAAATTGACCAAAATGGACTGACCCTGAATTTGGTAGGGCTCTACTCATAGGCAGCAGAGGGTCTGCTAACTGTCATCTTCTCTTGCAGTTTGGCCACTTGCAGGCCAGTGTGATTAAGTGAAAGTCCCAGATTCACTATTACTCCAGTTTTAAACAGTTGTAACTCCATCTATTTTTAAAAACTCCAGAGAGAGATTTGGAGTTTAAACCTGTGCCTTATGTGAAGTCTCTTCTCTCTAGACATGTGGGATCTCCCTGGAGCCTACCAGAGGGATCCAGTCCTATTGCAGTCAATGTGAATTTTGCTAATGATTTAGGGAGGAACAGGATTGGGCCTACTTTCCTTGGTAAATAAAACAGATGTTAATGTATTATTGTTTTACAGCATACCATAAAATACTGCTATGTGAGATGTGATATAAGGCTGAGTTAATGTTTGGGAAAATCCTTACATTTGAATGAGATTATCTGATGATATGATTTTAACACAGTCGGGCTGCACGGGTGTATCTGTGCCTTGGTCAGCATAACCTCTATCACTTGTGATGATGTGTAATATGGAAAGAATTTATTATGACTATCGGAATCCAGGATGATTTTGCAGAGCCAGGAGATAGAAAATAGAGCTGATATGACATTGAAAGCAATGAGGTACACATTAATGTGGAACTTCATAGTGCCATTTTTCCAAAGGCCCTTTTTAGTGGAGACCTGCACTTCAACTTCTTAATGTTGTTACTTTTTAAGTGCTTGTTACCACAATCTTATTGCTGCATTAAAGCTACTTAAAAAAAAATTGTAACTTTGCCTTAATAAAAAGTTTAGAAAACATAAAAAAAATACATAATAAATCATGCTTTGAGTTCTGTGGATGAAAAGAGCTATATTAATGCTAAATATTGTTTCAGAACATATAAGATGTATAATTTATAATATGAATTTACATCTTAATATATATATTAAGGGAATAGTTTGATTTAATAAAATCTGCAGTACATTGTATAATATACTTACTAAATAGTTCAATAAGAATAATTCACAAATACGTGTCAAACGAGTTTGATTTTATATACTTGCTTACTGAAAGAAGTACATAATGAAAGAGCATTTCAAAACTGCATGGCATTTAATTATTTTTATTAATATACATTATGTTCTAATAACCAAACCGTGAATCAAATTAGATCCATACGGCTGATGACAGAATACTGACAGTTCTACATAGTAGTAATACGCTAGCATAGTGTTTATTCATCTGCTTGTTCTCTGATAATGTATTAATTTAATTAGCAGACCAGACTATAGCTCCATAACTGATATTTACCATTTTATTATTTAATGCAGAGTAGATACAATTTGTGACTGCTAGCTTATAGTCAAATAGGCATGAATTGTGTATTTAAGAACTTTCATGATGATTTCCTATGCTTATATTATGTTAAAGTTCCAAACATAGCTCTCCATTCTAAACCCATCTGGTTGACATTGCCAAGATCCATCTTAATTCACTGGGTATAATCAGTTGTCAGTTTTAGACAAATTCTCCAGTTGTCATTACAAGTCTCCATGTACACTAAGTTATTTAAAGAAGTTTAGAATAAAACCAGGTAGCAACTTAATCTAGTGCATTATCTAGTTGGGCTTTTTGATCTGGACTCTGAGAGAGAGCACCACTCATTAGATAAGTGCCCTTCAAAGAAGAGAAAGTTCACTGGAATGAGATAAACATCTCCTTATATTCTTTGCTTGATGTTAACATGTGAAAAGATGAGATTTATTTTTTTAAGGATTCCACAACATTAAAGTTTGGAGCAAGAGTCGCATGTTATTGACAATAAAGAGTGATATAATTTCTAGAGAAAATATTTGTGTTATGGTGCATATTATTTTCTCAGTGTGCACACATAATTCATATTGGCATTAATGGGAGTAATGCATACTTGTTAAAATATACCATATGTTCAAATCCATCATTTTGCCTATTTGTCCTAATGCTTTCTGCGTGGTTTATAACTGGTGCCTTCTAAACATAATAAAATCACTGAGCTAATTATTATGTAAAATATACTATTTTTTCAAAAGTTTCTGTATTGCATAATGTCAATAACTTAATATAGATTTCAGAAATTATTTACTGTCTCTTAAAATGTTTCAGTTGTCTTGAAATTGGACCCTGCAATTTAAAAATACATACTAGGGCTGAATCCTTTCCTTATACCTAATGAGTGGAAAACTAAAAATCTTGTGGAAACTCAACAACGCTTACCTTGAAAAGTTTCTTTCATCTTCATGATTTCAAGGCCAGAAGGGATCATTGTGATTATCGAATCTGACCTCCTGTATGACACAGGCCGTAGAACTTCCCCAAAATAATTCCTAGAACAAATGTTTTAGAAAAACATCCAATCTTGATTTAAAAATTGTCAGTGATGGAGAATCCACTATGACAGTTAGTGTGTTGTTCCAATGGTTAATTACTCTCACTTAAAAATTGACACTTTATTTCCATTCTGAATTTGTCTAACTTCAGCTTCCAGTCATTGGATCACATTATACCTTTCTCTCCTAGATTGAAAAGCCCATTATTAAATAATTATTCCCCAGGTAGGTACTTATAGTCTGTAATCAATTCACACCTTAACTTTCTCTGTGTTAGCTAAATAGATTGAGCATCTCAAGTCTATCACTAAAAGGCATGTTTTCTAATCTTTTAATTATTGTTGTGCTCTTCTCTGAACCCTCTCTAATTTATTAACATCCTTCTTGAATTGTGTACTCCAAAACTGAGCACATTGTTCCAATAGCAGTCTCATCAGTGCCAAATATAGAAGTAAAATAATTTCTCTACTCCTATTCAAGATCCCCCTGTTTGTGCATTCAAGAAACACATTAGCTCTTTTGACCACAGCGTCTCATTGGGAGCTCATGTTTAACTGATTATCCACCACGATCCCAAATCTTTTTCAAAGTCACTGCTTCCCAGGATAGAGTCCCTCATCATGTAACTATAGTTTGCATTCTTTATTCCTAGATGTATACATTTACATTTATCCATATAAAAATACACCGTGTTTGCTTGCACCCTGCTTATGAACTGATCCAGATGCCTCTGTATCAGTGACCCATCATCTTCATTATTTACCACACCCCCAATTTTTGTGTCATCTGCAAACTTTATCAGTGATGATTTAATATTTTCTTCCAGGTCTTTAATAAAATGTTAAATAGTATAGGACCAAAAACTGATCCCTGGGGGACTCCACTAAAAACACACATGTTCTGTGATGCTTTGCCTTTTACTATTACGCTTTGACACCTATCAGTTTGCCAGATTTTAATCCATTTAATGTGTGACATGTAAATTTTATATCTTCCTAGTTTTTTAAACAGTCATGCAGTACCAAGTCACGTGCCTTGCAGAAATCTAAATGTATTACATCCACTCTGTTACCCTTATTAACCAAACTTGTAATCACATGAGAAAAAATTAAGTTAGCTTGACAGGCTGTATTTTCCATAAACCCTTGTTGATTGGCATTAATTACATTACCTTCCTTTAATTCTTTATTAATCAAGTCCCATATCAGCCACTCCATTATCTTAAAACTTAAGAATGTGGGGAAGGAGGCGTTTCTTCTATGTGGTGTGGGCAGCAGGTCTATCCTTTCAATCTTTCAGATGACCCCATATTTGTGAGGAGCTTTTTCAGATCACAGGGCACTCACAATGGCCTAGCTTCCCTTTTGCATGGCAGCATAATTTCCCCAGAAGCAGTGCTTCCATTCAGTCCCAGATGGAGGTTGCTGCCAAAGGCTTTTCATAGGCCCACATCGAACAAAAATATATTTCACTTAATTGCAAATTGCTCATATTTTCTATATTGGACTTATATGGAATCACATGTAGTTCACACATGCAATGTATGAAAACTGCTGTGCTATCTCTGCACAGGAAACCAATATACTTTTCTCATGTGGAGTGGGTTTCAATGTGTGGATAGGGTCGCTATTATCTTCCTAAAAGTGTCAGTATTATCTTACACTGAGGAAGATCCTATTCTTGCTCTGAAGAGCTCACAGTCTTAAGACGAAGACAGACGAAGAGCGGGGGAATGGATATATCACACAAAGATGGCAGAGTGATAATTAGCACACTTCCTGTTAGTTCCATTTTTTTATTCTATATATAAAAAATCCAAGCCGCAACCATTAAACATTAACAAAATTCCTTAACACCTAAACTGACTGATATTTTTCCTTTAAAAAAAAAATCCACGAATTGAATTCTTGCAGAATGCAGTGATTAAAATTAGGATCTCAAAAACTGACTCCTCCGCAGTTCTAATCAAGTCAATGAAGATAAGGATGGTAAGCACTACACTTGGTAATAAGTGCTCACAGGATCAGTTCACACATTATACAGAAACTGCACATCACTGTTTTAACTTGAAGATCAGTGCAGCCATAGTTTTTGAGACGTTAATATTATGCACTGAATTTTTCTTTTAAGCATCTGATCAGTTCAGTGATGTATTGGAGGGGACTCTTAGTAAACCCGGAACACAATTCCTGCCAGCAATTTGGAAGGAAAGTTGGGTAATTTCCTTGTCTCTGATAGTTCATACCATCACAATGGGTATGTCTACACTGCAGCTGGGAGTGTGCTTCCCAGCGCAAGTAGACAGATACATACTAGCTCCATTTGAGCTATCGTGCTAAAAATAGCAGTTTAACCAGGATGTCAGGGGCAATGGGTTGGGCTGGCTGAGTATTTACCTGGGGAATCTGGGTGGGATTACCCAGGCGATTCACCCAAGATGCCACCTCTGCTGTCCTGACTGCACTACTATTTTTTAGCATGCTAGCTGAGCAGAGCTCCTGCATGTCTGTTTCCCTGCACTGAGAAGCAGCTCCCAGCTGAAGTGTAGAGGTAGGTACCCTCTAGTCCAGCCGGTCCAGCAGTCCAGCTGGAGATGACTTAATCCTGATACTCAGGAAAAAAATATTTGTGAAGAACTATTTCGCCCTTTAGAATGGGCCAGATTGTACCAAGTCGATAGCTTGTTCATAAAGAGAGGATACTTTGGGGTCCCTAACGAAACGATCCTCCCCCACATTGAATAGCACAAGCAGAACACTGTGATGTGCTATCCACAAAATCTGTTCATTTTTTTCATAAGATTCTCCAATGAGTGGTTGATATCACCAACTTAAAAATCACTTCCATTGTTACAGGAACACTTGTGGTTATTATAACTGAAAGAGAATAGGAAATAAAACATTTTCCTTGTCTCTGTTTTTCAGTATGTTTTCTTTGTGCTTTTGGCAGCAGCTGTGTATTCTTATGTTTGCAATTTTAGGGGGAAAAGGGGAATACGCTCCATGGTTTATTTCCCACCAAACTTTCAGCTCCACCTGAAAGGAAAGGAAGGGAGAGGGCAGAAGAGAGAATGAAGCAGCAGAGCGGGGGAGAGAGAAAATCTGAGGCTGCTGCATATTGCAGCAGAGCTGAACACTTTTCTCCCCGCCAATCAATGATTGAGCTGATCTGCAAAGCAAGGAAGAGGCAGCTGCAGTTGCCACTAGAGGCCAGTCTCAGGCAGGAGGCTGGTCTCTAAAGTTGATCAGCTCTCTCCCTGCCTGCCTTGGAAGGGTTTTTGTTGGTTTTGTTTTTTGGTGGGGGAGACATTGGATGGGTCCAGGTGGAGCTCAGTAGGACAGTCTCATTTGGGTAATTTGGTGGGGGAAGGAAGTGTTTCTAGGGCTTTGTTGATGGTGAAGATATAGGAGGGAAGGAAGCAGCATATACTCGTAGGGACCTCTTTGGGGGAGTGTATTGGGGAAGGACTCTCAGTACTGTGAAGTTCTCTGTCTTTCCTTATCTTTGGTGGTTAAGTCATTGTGTGTAGTCAGCAAGTTACTTAGTTTCTCCTGTTGTTTGTGTGGGTCACTCATGCAGCAATAGGGGAGAGAAAAGCACATGAACAAAATAGAAAAGATTAGCAGTGTGATTTAGGGGTAGGTCTAGTCCCTGAAAGTACTTTTAGCTTACTTTTTAAAACTACCAAAATTTAAGCTAATGATGTCTTGTTAAGGTACATCTGTTTGTGAAGTGATGCTGCCTCCTTCATTTGTTATAGTTTGCAACACTGTTCTTGTTCAAGGAGGAAAACAAGTAAGTGGATAATACAGTCTCTTACCTCGGATGTAGCTCACGAAAGCTTATGCTCAAATAAATTGGTTAGTCTCTAAGGTGCCACAAGTACTCCTTTTCTTTTTGCGAATACAGACTAACACGGCTGTTACTCTGAAACCAGTCTCTTACCTGAATCTCTCTCTGCACCTGGTACCTGGAAGATGTTTGTGGATGTTCCTGTAAAAATATTGACATATCACTGAATTAGTTTCAAGACTGTTGTTCTAACAAGCAGTGCCTTGAGGATAATTGTAGAATAAGTAGGACTGGATGTATGATATTATGTGATTCCCTATACTGTTTGGATAAACTCCAAATCTACACAAAAATACCAGGATCAGATTTTTCTAGTCTACTGTTCTGAAAATAGGATGCATATGAACAATTTTCTCTAAATCGTTTGCTCAGTCCTAACACAAAGCACTATGAATGTCAACCTATATATTGGGAAAGATAGTTCTAATAGTTTCCCTATGATATAAATTATTTAAGCAGCCAGCTGTTGATTTGAATATGCATTAGATACTTTGCTAATGTATAGTTGTGGAGAAAAAGTGTTTTCATTAAACTAATTTAACATTTTACGTTATTTTGTTTGAGCTATAATTATATTTACTATAATGATCAGTAAATAGGCAACAAATTGATTCTCTCTAAAAATATACCTTTTGAAAAGTGGAATAGTAGGCTGTTTTTTGTAACCTGTGGACTGTTTCCATTTAATTGTAGGATTCATGCTGAGAGTATAGAGAGTCATATCCCAAGTTAAATACAAACAAAACAGCAGGATGTTGATACAACTGTGACTTCCATAGGAAGTAGTTAGAATGGTAATGTGGTCTCCTTCTAAGGTGGGTGGAAAGTCTCGTGTGACAGCTTTTTGCCCAACAGACCTGTAGCTCAGCATGCCTTGACTAACTTTTTTGACACCACCTTGCAAACACCATAAAGATTAGAGGAATCCAAATGAAGGCTTTGTTCTCTGGAACAGAAGTTTGCTTGACCAAAATGAAGAGATGTTTAAAAAAGAAAAACACTAAAGGGGAACAGGGCAATAAAATGCTTCTCTCTGTGAGAATAATTTGAGTGAACTGTTTACTGGGCAAACTGCTTCAGTCATTTAAAGACACATGACTATCACCACGTGTCTGTTTAGATGAGAACCCAGTAATAGTGCTTTTAGGGTGAAATACTATGGTTTCTCCATGGCTTTATTTGATAAAATCTGTGACACTTGGTTATTCATTCCCACAAGGAAGAAAGTGTACCATCTCCTCCTTTCATTTGTTCTGTAGGTTATAGTTATAATTTGTTTTCATAACGTGACGGCACCTGGCATTGGAATGTCATTAGACCAGTTCAGGCAATCTTCAGAATATGAAAAAAGGGGCAGTACTGTGTCCGGTCTTTGCCTGAGTATTTCCAGGGAAGAGAAAGTGCAAGGAGCCTCTGTCATGTCTTCTGTACCCTTTGCAGCAGCTGAGCAGAATAGCAGCCCTTGCACTTAGGAAGTGCTAGGAGTGTACAGTCCAAAAACACAGTTTTCCTTTCCACTAGGGAATGGCTGCAGTGCTTTTTTCACTAATGATATGGCTGTCACACAATAAACCAAATGACAGTGGTTCAACTGCACATAGTGTGCAATTACAAAGGATACATTCTAATCCTTTTGATCTACGTGGAATTCAACCAGCCATACCCAGCCAATTAGAAAAAGTATGGTAACAGCTGCTGAATCTGGACAATTCATAATTGGGGGAGTTGCCAAATGTCAGCTCTCTAAATATGAAATATACAAGCTTGGATTCTAGGGGAAAGATCCCCTTCAAACAGGTGCTGGAAAGAGATTTTTTTTTTTCTGTACTGTATTGCTCATCATTTTTACATTGTAAGATGCTGTGTTACAGGGCTGTAGTTGTAACTAGATTAAACTTATCTTGTTTTAACATCATCATCTTCCTTGCACAGGGTATGTAACTTGGGAAACAGCAAGTTTTAACTTGCAAGGTTCCTGAGGTACCATCCCTTCCAGCCAAAGGGTTTTCTTTTCCACCATGGGCGTGGCCCTCCAATTGTGAGACAGACCAGTGATTCGGGTGTATTTCTGAGGCATCTGCAAGGCAGGAAGGGAATATGTATGGAAGGACTGCCCCTGTGTGTTATTTTCTGAGTTCCTATCTCCTTGCAGCATATTATTGTTAGAGATCATGTTGCCATTGGTTCTCCAGACATTCTTATACCCTACCTCAGTCAGTTTAGGGGAGAAAGAGATGTAGATCTTGAAAACTAAGAGGTTTCGTGCTTAAGTGATTATCTCTTTTGGAAATTCCACAAAGAATTGTTACGGGTTTAGGGGCGATGTTGCTGCATGAAGTGGCAAACCCCCAGCTCTGAATGTGCCCAGCCACATACCACCCAAACCTTGTACACTGAAACAGACGAGTATGGGGTCTTCTGCAGAACCTGGTAGGGAAGGGGATGCAGCTGCTGCTTTTGCTTTTATCACCCCCATCTTTATTTTTCCACACTCCTGTGATCATCTCTCTAGTTTTTATGTATGGAATATTACCCATTTGTTCCTTCTCTAGTTCCTTGTCAGTAAAAGTGGAAAACAAAACAAAAACCCGCCATGTAATTCCTTTCTTCATAGCTTCACTGTGTCCAAACGGTAAAAACTACAATTTTTCCGTCACATGGCAGCTTGTCTTATGTTTATTTGAAATGGGAACAAATCACGCCCAACCTCAGAAATCTTCATAGGGCTTTTTTGATACAGACTCCAATATAAAATCTCCCTCCGACTCTTCCAGGACCTCCCAAGACATTCCCTTTGTCTCTTTGACCTTTATTTTTTAATCATGTTTTCTAGGTTCCTAAAATATTTATTTTCTCTCCATAGTGGGCAGTAAAGCTCTCTCCCACACTACCACCATGGGCTGGAACAGGCTGACTGCACCTAGTTAATAACCTGATGACTTTTAAAATCTCTTTTCAAGAACCTGTTACATGAAGTCAACTAATGCACACTGGAGAGGTTAAAGACCGTAACTCTGAATGCCCTTTTGCTTGTGCTATTGGCCTACAGGGAATAAGAGAGTCTGCATGAGGGTACAAGTAGCAAAATGATAGTTTTAAAGTACAGATTGCAAGAGTGAGGATTGAGACAAGTGCCCTCTCTAGGGACTAGAATACTTAGAGGATTGGCAAAACTCACAAAGTTTTAGGTTTTAAGAACTGTATAAACTACTCTTTTAAGTTTACAAGGTACTGTAATCTGTAAACCCTTCTCTTATCATTTTAAACCATTATATTTTCAAGAATAATTAAGTTTTTAAAACAGTCTTATACCCAAAGGGGAGCCTGTTTTATGCATTTTCATCCTCTTTGGGTTTATCACTCTGCTTGTTCTTTAATCCCCTTTTCCCCTGTGTTTCTTCCAGTGTCTCACTGTTCTATTTCTTATAGTCTCCCATGAGTGACATGCAAACCCAGGGGCTTTTGTGCTGAATTTGCAAACTTGCATTATTTGAGCGGGTTTTAATTTGGCAGATTAGTCCATGGCACACCTCAGATTTCCAGTATTCCAAGGTTCCCAGATTCATTCCTGAGTGGAAGCAGGGTTTAGTTACTGGGGGAGGCTGTTGAAGAGGAACAACAGTGAGAAGGAATGGCGGTTAGGGATATAGAGGCAGGAAGGCAATGGAGAGGGTGTTAAATTAGCTGACTCCAGGAAAGGTATGACAGTAAGTGGCTAGTACTGTGGGTGGCGGTGCAGAATTGGAAAGGACCAGAGTTGCCTAAAAACAGGGTGACCAGATGACCCGATTTTACAGGGACAGTCCTGATATTTGGGGCTTTGTTTTATATAGGTGCCTATTAGCGCCCACCCTCTATCCCGATTTTTCATACTTGCTGTCTGGGCACCCTACCTAAAAATCACTCCTGTTTTCCCTGAGTAGTTGTGGTTAATATTTTAAATAGCCAGAAGGAAGGAGAAACAGGGAAGGTTTTTATGCAGCCAGTACAGTAGGTGGGGGACTAGTGCTGCCTGCTAACTATTGAGCTTTGACTAGATATTTGAAAAATGATTCAGCCAAGACCAAATATCAAAATTTTGCTGAGAATTTGGCAAAATACCTATTCTAAGACAAATTAAAGTGCCTCTTTAGTGCAGGCTATCTGCATGCTCAGTGTTTCATAATCCTTTAGTATGAATAACACTACACAAAAATAACTTGTATTATACACTAATTATGTATTGGTATATATTGTTAAAAAGTTGTCCTCATAAAAAGAAGATGGACTTACAGATCTAAATCATGAAAATTTGGATCTGGATTATATCAAGGGATACTGAGGTTTAGAAGTAGTACTTAATTTTCTTTGGAAATGTTTTAATTTAATGTAAAGTTAAGTGATTTTGGAGTTTCGCTTAGTTTTACTTTGTAAATGAAAATAAAAATGTTTTATATTAAAAGCTGTAATAACAACTTTTTTAAAGTTTCCATTGCATAATCTTAGTTTTAAAATATGAAAATAATAAAAATACAAGAATTTTATCAAAAAAATAATTCCACAGGAAGAAAGCTGTACTCCTCCAGGACTGATCTCAGCCAAACTGTGCCTTGGTTTTTAAGATAATCTAAAATATGCTTTCTTATAGTTTTATTAACTCAGGAAATAGGAATGGTCAAAATGATGAAATAGGATGATATTTGGACTGAACTGTAGCCATTGAGAGAATGTGAGGGCATTCATTTTTGATACCATAGTCAGAAGAACAAGTGGTTCCAAAAACGGCAATGGGGGAGTGGGAAACTGAAAGAAAAGCTAAGCTTCTATTTTTCGGGACTTTTTTTTTTGTGGTAAACTGACAGAATTACACCCTTGTCTGCTGAAACCCTCTTAGTGTAATTCCCATAGGCCTCAGTGACACCTAGGGCAGCACTGATCAACTGCAGGCTCCCATATTGCTAACCTCAGCCAACAAATTGGTTATGATTCAAAGAGATGTGTCTGTATTTTAGGCCTTCAAAATAGGATGGGTCAGTCTTTCACTTCTTCCAACAAAAATCCTGCATATTTGAGATGTAGGACATGACACTTTAACAATAGGAATTAAAAGATGATGGCCTCGCTAGCAGTATGGTTTTGGACTTAGTGAAAACTTGAATTTTTGAAGTTGGAGAACCAAAAAAGCTAACGGGTTCATGTCATATAAACTAAATTGATTGCTTATGAATTAGTATTGTGTAAACAGAGGTAAAAAAAACCCCATTCGAAATATGTATTGTACTATATATTGTAAAATTTTATATGAGACATTTCTTTCAAATAAATGCAGCATATAATATGATGTTACATAATGTCTAAAATAGTGTGCATGGTAGGGAAAGATTTGAATAATATTCTTGACAAGTCAGATGAGATCTGTCAATCATCTGTTTTTATCTGCCTTAATACTTGCATTTCCTTTCCTTAGCATATTAGAAAATAACATGGAAACAGTGTAAGTACAGAACGTAGCATACCTAGAATATTTCTATATATTTCTCAAGATGAATTCATTTAAACTGCTTAACAGATCATCAGCCTTAAAAAAAAAAAAGGGGGGGGGGGCAAAATACTTGGTTCTAGTATGGTTTGTAATCCAAAATAGTGGTGTGAGGTGTGAACTTTAAGTTGCATATGTAGCCATTATGAAAACTACTCCCACACAACTGTGCTAAGGCACATAATTTTTAACAGATAACATCCCTGCTTTTACTCCTGGACCATTCTTGAGCAGCTGCTGCCAAATTATGGTGAGTTGCGTGATGGCCGTTTGTAGCAGGAACTAGGATGAAATCATCCAAATCCTATTTGTTAATGATTTTTGTTGAATTTAGGTCTCTAAAGTATTAAAAGTCCACAAAAAAAACCAACTGGATCACCTTGACATTAGTGGTGCTTAATCTTTAAAGGGTATTTACGCTACTTTAATAAGGCCCTGATTTTCCATGTTATCCCGCTTGTAGCATTCTGATCCAGAGCTGTCTGGGCCCACCATAAATTAGGAGGGATAGCATGGGCTCAGTCCTAATTTATGTACAGCTGGCATAAGAGATGGCATAGCCATTTCTACCACTGGAGGCGTATGCCAGTGGAAAGTTTCTCTGCAGAGGGAGAATACTCCATTGGTCATCTCTGGCTGCTTTAAGGACGTTAGTTGACCAGTCACTTCTAATTTTTGTTTAGGGACCCCAAACCAGGAATCAGCCCCACTTCTTGTTATGACATCTGAGAAGAGGACCCGTAGGGCTCCCTCCAGACAGCAGCAAGGGGCAACCTAATAGTGCTCTGGATGGCTGTCTTGGGGGAGCAAAGGGCATCCAAAGAATCCTGCTTTAATTGTGGAGATGGAAAAGCAAGAAAAAAACAACGGCCGTACACTGCCAGCATTTCTTTGGGGCCATCCCAAGACTGTGGAACAGACTAATTCAAAAACTAAGAACAACCACAAATCTCATTACTACTGTTTCAAGTGTAGAGTGCACTTCCTCAATCTTGCTCTTAATAATAAAGTAAATATACACACAATTTTCTCCCCTGTGTAGAAGAGGAGAGAGAGAGAAAAGGAAAGGATTGCATGTAACATTGCTACTCACATCACTTTAATGCACTACTGGATGATGCTCAAGTGCCACTGTGATGGACATGGCATATGATCCTGATTAGAAGAGAAGCCAGCTGACATAGAAATACAAAGGGAAAGGACCTTTTCCTCTTTTAGGGAGAGGGGCAAGAAATCTCCCAATCAGAAAGGCTAGGAAGGAGAAAGGGGGCTTAAATGGACCTATTTAAATGCTACCCATAATGAGCCATTACTAACCTTGACACTCACTGTTTTACAAAGTGACAGTCAAGGTTGGAGCACATTTTTAATATCACCATGTTCTATTCCTATACAGATACACTTTTCCCTTATTAAAAATATGATATTAGTAATGTTCCAGAACCATGCAGAATCACTGTTGAAAGCTGTTATATTTTGGACCGTTGCTGGTGAATATTGTAGCATTTTATAAGAGTTAGCATGATGCAAATTTCTTAATTGATATTCAATTTTATTATGCTGCATCTTAATATTTACTACTGTTCTTTTAGAAGTATTTTAAGTAAACAAGAAGGTGAAAGACACTCTTCCTTTATTAGAATAAATATTTTTTTCTCAGTGTACACCAAGTTTTGGTTTTGTAAATGCGTAGCTACTAAGGGCAACTATGACTCATTGGCCTAAATTAAAAATCTAAAAAGACTTCTTGTGATTAGAATCCCCCACCTCAAATATGCACGCATTTATCCTTGTTGCACTTGACCCTGATCAAAACCAGTCCACACAAGCTCCTGAAGATCAACCTAATACCCATGTCCTTCTAATTTCTAGGACTTATTATTTTTACCCCTGAACTCCTCGAGTATGCTCCTTTCAATTAACTTCATTTTCTTTCAGTGACTAACTGTACAGTGCTCATCTTCCAGTCAAGAGGACAGGTGACTAATCTTTGTGGATTAGTCAAGTGGAGGCAATCATGAAGTTTATCATCTGTTATCCCCTTGTTCTTCAACGCCCCATGGGCAGCTTTAATGTGTAGGAAATACATATAAGCCCCTAAGAGATAGTTTAGGTAGGTGCTGTGTAATGTGAAAGCTAAAAATACTTCACCCCCACCCCCTCCTTGTGGATCATAGAACCAAAGCTAGTCTTGATACTTGCAATACCTAACTCACTGTTTCATAAATAATTTACCTGTGTCATTTTAGGCTTAATTGTGCTTCTCCAGACTAGCAACAGGCCAGGCATTAGATTTTACTCAGTTTCACTCTGTTGCCTTGAACACTTTGGAGAAACACACCTAACCAGGTGCTCACTAGCAACTGGGCAGTTTGAGAGAACATAAATCTCTTCTATATCTGTGGGTCCAACTGTAAGTCTGGTCCTGCCTTGCCTGACTCTGACTTCTACTGGCCTAAGAAGAAAAGACCGGAAAAAGACACTTCTAAACCTTGCTCCCTTGTGTTTCTGCCACCAAGCTGTGTATGTAACAAATCTAAGACTGAGGGTCAGGAAACTTTGCTTCTATTCCTGGCCTTACCATAGACAGCCAGTGGGACCTTTGGCAAGTCACTTAGCCCTACATTTTCACACATGTCCACTAATTTGGGGTTATCACCTTGAGGCATGATTTTTCATGGTGCTAAGCGTCCTTCCTCTTACTGGATCCAATTAGGGTTGTTGGTACACATCATCACTAAAATTTAAGTCCTGTGTGTTTCAGTTTAACCAACCAGAAATTGCAGTATTTATAATTAGGAGGTGCCTCTGAAAATTTAGGCCTTAACTTGTGTGTCTCAATTTCCTAACTGTAAAACTGAAGTAATACTATTTCCTACCTCGTGGGAGTGTTGACATTATGTTTATTAAAGTCCTATACAAAAGTAATATTTTACTATTATTTTATTATTGCACTTTAATTTACAAGTAATTTGATATAAGGTATTTTTCTCTTACTATTTTATATTTTCCTCAAAGAATTCACATTCACAATATATAGTGAAGATTTGAAACATTTAGCTTAAAATGAAAAAAATTCTTGCTTATCAATATATTCCCATTTGACAGATATTTTTCTTGTTTTTTTCTTTGTAAAATGTATGCCTGTTGATGCAACGTTTTTACAAAGGTGTGTGTGTGTGTATAATTTAATCCCTGATCCTTGAATAAAATTATATATGTGCTTAAGTGTTCACAGAGTAAGGACCTTAGCCTGCTTGGGAGTCTTATGACAGTACAAAAATAAAGTGGGACCTGATTTGAGATATGGGGCCAAATTTATACTGTATTACATAGGTATAGATCCAGAATAATCCCATGGTTTCAGTGAAGTTACGCTGAATTTACATCAGTGTAAGTGGTCCACAAACTTAGTTTTTCACATCTACCAAATTGGGAATGCTTCAGAGAAAAGGCACTCAACCATAAGTAGAGGAACATTACAACATCAATCTACAGTGATCCCACTTGATAATCCATGAGTATCGTTGAATGCTCTGGTAGTAGTTATGTCTTGCTCTCTTTAGGTCAAGGGGTAATGCTTATACTGTAGGGCCTGGAGGGTGGGAGGAGTTGGAGGAAACAAAATGAAGCCATACTCTGGGTATGTCTGCGCTAGAGTTGGAATGCGTAAATTTTATCTTGAGGAGACATACCTGTGCTAGCTCTGAGTGAGGTAGTGTGCTAAAAATTGAACTGTAGCTAGGAAGAGCTAGCTTCTCCAAGTACGATCCTGTCTGAAACTCTAAGTATGTGGTGGGGCAGCTCGTCCCTTCTGCTGCTTGCTAGCACAGTGTGGTCCTGGTCCATGACTTAGACTCCTACCTGTTACCATACTACAAATCAATAATAATAATTAATTCTCTGAGCCCTGAGTGGAGGACTCAAAAGCCTCCCAGCAGTCACTAAAAATAGCTCCAATTTATGTAAAATTTTGATTATCTAACATTTTGGAGTATTACCATGTTTTATAAAGTATTTTTCAATTACAAATATTTTTAGTAACTGAATAGCCTGATTCTGGTCTTTTATGGCTATCCCAAGAAGTGGGTAGTCTGCGATCTTCTCTTTTAGTCTTCTGTGTGGTCTGTCTGCAAATGGGAAATGAACTATGTGCATGTCTGTGGAGTTTAGAGCAGAGTAGGTGTTGGAAATGCTGTGTGATTCAGTAGCATAAAAGTAGACATGGATTACAATAGCATCCAAAAGATAGAACCCTGTGCACGGTTATAGATCTTCATTTGACATCCAGCAAACCAATACCCTCTTAACAGAGCAGAAAATACTCTAACATTTGTGAGCGTAAAGAAAAACTTTACCTATTCAAAAATATTTAAACTTTCAGTGTGCATGAAAGAAACTTGATTGCTATTCAGTTTTTTCTCTTTAGGATGGATTTTGTCACAGAACACAGCTGAAATAAAACTGCTGAAACAAAAACACGAATTCTTTTCTGCTTTTTTGGGGAAATCAGTTCAGTCTCTTCTCCCCCACCCCCAACACATCTGATTCCCTTCCCCCCTCAAAAAATAAAAACCTAGGGATCCAATCAGATTGAAAAATGCCTACAGTATTTTCACAGTTCTATTAAGAAATACGGTTTATATTTTTTGCTCTCTTAGCAAGATCTGCCTTCAACACTTTCATATAATAATGTTTTGTTTGGTTTAATGTAAGCCTTTGTTAGAATATACCCTAAAATGAATCTAATTAACAGATGAAGTTAGGAAATCCCTACTGTCATTTGGCAACTAAATGAATGGGGGATATCAATATTTGATGAGCAACTTCCACTTAAGGCTAATGTAACTATTACCTCATTAGAAGTGCAACTTTACACTCTTCACATAAAAACCTCTATTGAATTTAAAATATGTATTTGACAGAGGACCAGCTGAAGTTGAAAATGGCTTTGTGAAATTCATGCTGTCTTTACTGATGCTGACTAGCTTTAGAAATGTTTATCTTAATTATGTTTTATTGTGATTAAAAAGATTGCAGATCCTCTGCCATTTCAGTAAAGTGAGCTGTTTCTTTTTTTTTTTTTTTAATGTGGGGGCAGGGTACAAAGAATAGTCCAGCTCAAGAGAAGAGGCCCCTTGCAGGCCATATGAATCCACTTACATGTAAATTGCTTGTCTATATGAATTAAGGTGAAGGTTATGAAAGAACTGCTTTTCTGTGTTTACTATAGGATTTTTGACAGTCTCTTTCCTCTTTCAAGTAAATTTGGCTTAAGTCCATAGTCAGTACAGTTTTAAGTAAACTCCTCTTTTGTTACATTAACAAGGTTATAACATCACCGAGGCAGATTTCCAGCTGCATGAATTGAGGGCTAAGCACGCGGGCAGAGGGGATAATTAAAACCTTAGGGTGGGAGAGTTAAACTATCACGTAAAATTGGATAAAAGGCTAATTGTCCACAGCAACGTAATACGAGTTTCCAAATACCTGTGAAATAATGATAAATAGGAGTGGTCTTTTAATTGACTTTTGAACATGCAATTTGAAATTAAATTTTAGGGTACAACAAATATCAACAATAAATAAATAGAAAACTAAAAGTCTTAATTTTAGTCCTTCATATGTCATATTTTACTTATTCATTTAATAACACAAAGTCATGTTGAAGAATATAGTATTTTCCCAACTTCCTTTACAAAACAGGAAGTATTTTTGTATGAGTTCAAGATGTATGATACAGTATATCAGAACAGGCTGGTCAGCACTTTGTCAAAGTTTGTCATATCTTAGAGGAAAAAAAAGAAAGAAGTGGAGTTACATACCTTTGGTGACCTTCTAAAAATGACATACAGTCAGGCAAGATGATACATTACTGCAAAGTTTTAAAAAAACAAAATGACTTGTAATGGCAGCTTGTACTGAAGTAAATGAATTGTGAAGGCCCATTTGTTATTCATTAGGAGAAGCAGAGCAGATTACTGTTCAGCCTTCATAGGGAGCCTTTAAACTTAAGGTCATTTTACACTAGTACCCTTGTGGCATGGACAACATTTAATACATTTTTAACAGCTTTTACATTTCCACAGTTTGCAGCCGTGCTGGTTGAATCATTTCTGTAATGAAGGTGTTTTAAAGTAGTTTAGAGTTACTTTGGAGGGAAAAAAAGAGGAAACAAAGAATTGAACTGATGAAGTGACTTTCTATACTAAAGAACTAAGCATGCAGAGCCTACTGCTACAAAGTAATGCAAGCTGATTCCCACTGCTAGAGAAGCACATCCCTGGGGAGAAGCAAGTTTCTATACCTTAATAGAACTATAGTTGCTTTTCTCAGTGATTGCTCCTTTGGGGAAGGGAAAATCTGAAGAGGGAGATGTGAGGAACCTTACGATTTTGAGTTGCTCAGGAGTCTGATGGAAAATGTTCAGCATTTTGGGATTGCTTTGGGGAAATACAAACACTGTTCATCATAACCAGTAAATGTTGCTGTGGGCATCCATGGTATACAACCCAAGGTAAACTGAAGTTTGGGATGAAGCATAGAGGTTTGCAAGAGCAGAATAAATGTTGCCATTGACTCTCATATGATGGTGCTGTGGCAAGTCAAAAACAAACAGGCAAATAGAGTATGTGCTGAGATAAAAGAATCTGCAAACTTTTGTTCAAATATACCAAGACAATCTGAAAACATCCAGTATATTGAAATAAGATCTATAATTTTAAACAAGGAAATAGCATTTGTTAAACCAACTTAATTGTGTGATTATTTTACATGTTACTTTTAGGCTGTTGTGTAGATTTGTTTGTCCTAATTCATATTATACTGACTTGAGTTTTGGTCAGAAATTGCTTTATCAAAAGATAGACCATGCTGATGATTTTTAAGCGGAACTTAGCATTGATTGCCATGGATACTTCTGCTTGAACACTAGTGACACACCGTGGTTCCAACTTTGTTTGCAAATAAAATAAATTAAGAGAATGCTAACTTAAATATACTAATTATGTTATTTCTCCCAGGTTCCCTCCTCAATCCGCCTCCCCTTTTTTCCCCCTTGTTCAGCACACAGCAGTATTCTTTCTGTACTTCATTGTAGATATCAAAAATAATATAATTGTGGTAGTGATATAGTGGTTTTACTATTTTATTACAGTGTGCTTTGTCCAAATTAACAGGAACTGACAACTAGCATTTGAACAAAAAATTCTAATTAGTACTTTAACATCAGAGGTATTTTTACATGACATTTTGAATAGCAGCTCATATTTTAAAGTAAATAGATTTTGTCCCTTTAGAACATAGCAAATTTTAAATCACATTTTAAAATGCAACAATATTGACTTCTTTTGTTTTGAATAGAAGCAAATGGGACATAATAAGAGAACTTAGAAATTAAGATACTGTTATTATTGTGACTAACCTTAATTATTCCAATAAAATTAGGTTTCTTGTTGTTTAGTTTGGAAATGTTCCATTATGTTAGTGGTATTAATTAACCCTCTAACAGAAGAATATGATCCTCTTTTATGGTGAGGTTTAAATTTCAACATTTTCACATAGTTATTCTTGATTTCTGAGCTAGAATTGTTTTAAATGAAAACTATTAGGATTGGTCTAATTCTTAAAAAGTGGTGTGCATGTGTGAAAAATGTAGGATAGCTGTATCTCCAAATGCTCTTTCCTGATATTTCGTGTGATCAAAACACAAACACGCATGCTTTTGGTCACTTTAGATTTTTTCATATGCAGGGTGGAGGGGAGGATCTTATCAGCTCAGATTAAAGCAGAAACCCTTAGAGAGGCATAGTTCAGCAACTTGTTTTTAAGGTCTCCGTGTTTGGTATTTGGTAACCGCTATCATGGAAGTGTTCTGTTCTGTTCACATAATACTAATCCTGGGCTGGTATGGTATAAATGACATGTCTTTACAGACTGAATATCTTTTTAATGCCAGTCATAGAATCATAGGACTGGAAGGGACCCTGAGAGGTCATCTAGTCCAGTCCCCTGCACTCGTGGCATGACTAATTATCTAGACCATTCCTGACAGGTGTTTGTCTAACCTGCTCTTAAAAATCTCCAATGATGGACATTCCACAACCTCCCTAGGCAATTTATTCCAGTGCTTAACCACCCTGACAGTTAGGAATTTTTTCCTAATGTCCAACCTAAATTGGCCTTGCTGCGATTTAAGCCCATTGCTTCTTGTCCTATCCTCAGAGGTTAAGAAAAACAATTTTTCTTCCTCCTCCTTGTAACAACCTTTTACATACTTGAAAACTGTTATCATGTCCCTTCTCAGTCTTCTCTTTTCCAGACTAATCAAACCTAATTTTTTCAATCTTCCCTCATAGGTCATGTTTTCTAGACCTTTAATCATTTTTGTTGCTCTTCTCTGGACTCTCTCCAATTTGTCCAAATCCTTTCTGAAATGTGGTGCCCAGAACTGGACACACTATTCCAGTTGAGGCCTAATCAGAGCAGAGCAGAAGAATTACTTCTTGTTTCTTGCTTACAACATTCCTCCTAATACTTCCCAGAATGATGTCCGTTTTTTTTGCAACAGCATTACACAGTTGACTCATATTTAGCTTGTGGTCCACTATGATCCCCAGATCCCTTTCCATATGCCATTACCTGATATTGGTATTTAATGTTTCTTTTAAGTTTCATGTTTGTAGTTTATTTGTCATAAATGTAGAACAAAAGTACACTTCAGTGAGAATTCCAGAATGAGGACCTATTGGTTAGAACTACCTTGTTTGTACTGTGGCTCTCATTGAATTAGGGTAAATTACTCAAAAATATCAGTTTTCATTCCTTTCATTTATTAACTTTGGGCCAGATCCTCAGCTGAGCTTGAGGAATGCTTGACACAGGTGAGGAATTGTATGCTTTTGTGTTTCCTGGTGCTACTCAGCACCACACCAGTCCTTCAGTATAGGTTACAAGACCTGCTCTAACCTGCACCGGCTGTCAGTAGTCCCAAGGGGAATTTGTAACAACTGCGGATCATTTAGATGCTGTCAAGCCAGAGCCCATCCCTCTTTGCCTCCACCACATCCCCTGTGCTGGCTGAGTAGTTAGGAGGATGGCAAAGCGCTGCTGTGGCAGCTTGATGATCCTCCTACACAAGGTGGCCATCTGTGGGCCTGATCTGCCAGATCTAGAACCACTTTGCACTATTGAATGGAGCAAAAAAGCTGAAGCACAACTCTAGGATCAAAACCATTATTCTGTTGAGATGAAATGATGGGTATATATCAAAAGTTTGGTGTAGGTAAGGGCTCCAAAATATGGATGCTTATTCAGACCTCTGGGAATACCTGGCAATAAATCATACAGTGCAGGTCATCATTCTTTCCTTAATTGTTTCCACCTATTTGGCAGGGCTACCATCAGCCCACCCCCTCCCACTGGGTCCCAGCTAGCCCATTGCTGGGGCTCCTCTTCTGGTACGAGGTTTAAGGAGGACTTGAAAAGAGGGAGGTGTCTCTCTGCTGTACCTGATGTAAGGAGCCACAACTCCCTGCTTCCTTAGGAGACGTTTTCCACTAAATCAGTGGTTCTCAAACTTTTTTTTCGCGGACCACTTGAAAATTGCTGAGTGTCTCGGCGGACCACTTAATGATCTTTCCAAATGTTGTTTGTACCATTAGGTAACTATTGTAAAGTGCTTTGGATAAAAGCGCTAAATAAAAAACAATTATAATAAGCTGCTTTTTATTCTACAAATAAAAGCACACAACTCATATTTTAATATCAGTAGTCTTACCTTTCTAATACGATGGATGTGCTGAGCTTGGGGTGGGAAGGAGGGAGGTCTCTCCCTCTCTCCCCCACCGTGGCAGCCCCCGAGTTGGGGCTGGGAAGAGGTGGGGTGTCTCTTCCCCCACCACAGCAGCCACAGAGCTGAGGCTGGGAAGGAGGGCCATCTCTCCCCGGCAACCACAGCCCTGGAGCTGGGGAAAGTCACCTCTTTCTCTGGCTGCCACAGCCCTGCACATCCCAAATTCCCCCCACTCCATCTTGTCACCATACTGCCCCCTCCCACCTACCGCCTATTCCCCCCAAGGCCACTACCTCACCTTACATATGTGTCTTCTCCAGGGCCCAGCCACCTAATTAGTGGAGCCACACCTATCCACTAATTAGGTGGGTGGCCCTTCATTCTCTCAAGTGTGGCTGCCCAGGCGCGCACCTTAGAGGGAACTATCCGCAGACCACCTGAATGGAGTTTGCAGAAAACTGGTGGTTCACGGACCACAGTTTGAGATCCTCTGCACTAAATCTGTTTCCAACTCTTGTTTATCATGGAACTATAGCCTCTCTGTAATGAGACCTGTACTGCAAGACTGCCACCTACTAAGTTGTGACGTCTTAACCTAACCTCCTTACCTACCTCCCTGGGTGGGTCCCTGACCTGCTGTGGGGAAAGTGGGAAAAAAACCCCACCCTACCCCTGATTGTGAGGGTAAAATTTTTCCTCAGTCCCAAAGAAAAAAAGGCAACTACCGCAAGCCCAAATCAGATTATAAATCTCAGTTCTACTCTGATCCCATGGGTGGGACAGTAGACAGTGATTATCAGTGACAGAGAGAGTTCCAGAATACAGGGGTACAGAATAAATACCCCCCCTTCCCTCATGCACATGTTGAGTGAGCACCACTATCTGGTTTGGCCATTTCCTCCCTCCTCCCCCCCCCCCGGCTCTGCTCAGTTAAGTACATGTCCCTTTCCCCTCCCTCATGACCCAGATGCAGTAGAAAACCAGCCTCTTTTCCTGCTGCCCAGACAAAGAGTCATCACATTCAGTAGCAGTGAGCACATTTTCTGTCTGGGGAGCTATTGAATGTTAAGAGATAGATAATATATAGTTTGGTGGAGGTGTGGAAAGAAATTTCACTAAACCATAAGCCTGAAATCTCCACAGGAGATAGGAACTTCAAGTGCCCCTTCAAAGGGAAATGAACTCACAATTCATGCTTATTCATCTGGTTCATCCCTGGAGTTTATGCTGACTAGACAGGACATTTTGACAGAAGAATATCTTGAGTAAGAAAGCAATGCTTCCCTGCACGTGGAAAAAGGTGCCTTTGATTGATCAGTTTCTTGCTTCCAGGGTTAATTCATGGTTTAATCAAGCTTTCTTTGCTTCCCAGTGGCACCCAGATCTTGGACCTCTTTCAGTCTCCTCTGAGAATGTCCTTGTTCTAGGAAAATGAATTCTCCCTTAATAGTTGCTGCTACTTCCTAATGAGTCATGGAGACCTTTTTAGATAGCAGTTGGGACAGATATGGCAATTTCCTGCAATATCATTGAAAAACCTTATTGTATTAAATGCCAAGTTTATTTATTATTGTGGACCAGGATTATTTGTAACCTGCTACCATGGAGATGTGATATAAGGCCTATGAATTCAAGGGAATATATTGAAATTGTGCCAGAAAAAATAGTTCTGGGACAGTTAGTGTAAAGGGGGTTTCGTGGGAAATACTTAGGGAGAGGTGAATGTAAATTCCCCCTTCCCTCTCTGGTTATGCAAAAACCGAGCCTTTTGAAACTGCACCCTGAGAAGTTGATTGTCTTCTGATTACCTGTTCCTGAAGCTTGGAGAGCAAAGATCCAAGTTGTATTAATAAAAACAGGCTGACCTACCCGGTCTGCGTTCTGGTTTTGAATCTGAGACATTCATGAACTTGAAACCACAGGAAAAACCCATCTGTGGGTTTTGAAGGACTGACACCTACTAGAGCCCAGGGCTGGAGTTGGAGTGACCTCTGGTCAGCTTTTTAGCATGTGTGTAGGTTCTTTTATTGTTTTTAGTATGTCTTCTCAAATGGTTTTGCCTTAAGAATAAATGTGTTTGCTTAAGAAGAGCTGAATGGCAGCTTATAATGGCTGACAATTACTCTGTTCACAGCGTCTGGAGAGGAAGCAAAGTGCAAATGGCCTGTTTAGGCTTTCTGGCTTGCTGGGAATATCACAGGCAAGGAACTGTGCAGCCTTTGAAGATTTCCTGGTCAGGAGGGAGAGAGCTACAGGTCTCTCCCCAAGAGAGGTGACGGCTGGGAACCGGAAGCCTAAAAGTGGGTGCCCTTAGTGGATGTCAGAGGGGGAATACAGGTGTATTTACCCTGAAGCTGTACAGCAGGGCAGTAAGGATAACATCTCCTAACCTTGTGCCCATCACTCCTGTTGGGGATCCCAGGAATGGCAGTTTTTAACTCTCAAAACAGCCTTTAAATGCTTGACACATTAGATGAAAATGGTCTACCTGTTTTTCTTAAGACATCCAGAAAAAAAGCACTTGCCTTTTCTTCTAAAGCAGAGATAATAGCTGCTATCTGAGTTACTGAAGTAACTCTTCAAAAAATATCTATATTATAAAAAATTGTGTCTA
The DNA here is from genome assembly GCF_965152275.1 of Natator depressus. Taxonomy (NCBI): domain Eukaryota; kingdom Metazoa; phylum Chordata; order Testudines; family Cheloniidae; genus Natator; species Natator depressus. The sequence goes on from NC_134240.1 coordinate 26,230,082, forward strand.
AAGAAATCAAGGAATTCTTTCTCTTTTTTCCTGGAGTGCAACTTTTTGTAGCATCATACACGGAATCTTTTTCTGTTCAGCTTGATCAGTTCTTATAATTTTCATAAAGACTGTTCTGATATTTCAAAGGGTCCAGAGCTTGGAGGTTACTGTATATTCATCTTGGATATCTATGGAGTGGGTATCATATAATTTGGTCTCACCTTCCTCAGGAATCAGAGTTTTTTCTATGTGTAAATGCATATGACAATTACAGCCTAATGGATGTTTCCCAGTACTCAGTACAACTGGCAACAAATATGAGCTTCTTTGTTCTGGCCAGAAGGATCCTCTGGCTTGGCTCCTGCTTCAGAGATTCTTTAGATAAACTTCAGCTCCTATCTCTCTGTTTTAATGGCTCTTGTCTCTTTGTAGAAAAATTAGACTATGCTTTAAAGAAATCTTGTGATAACAAAACAGTGCTCTCTGGGACATCTACAGTAATTCTAGCTCTCAGTTCAAATACAACATCTGATCAGATAGTAGTACTATGCAGTCTTGACCTAACTTCTCCATCAGAAAATTCCTGCTAAAACACAGAAGCCAAGGCAGTCCTCCTGAATATTTAACGAGCATGCTGCTACAAATAGCAATCAGCAAATAGGTCTTTTGACTTTCCCCCTCTGGGGAATTATTACTTAGATCCCATCAGTCCATACTAATGGCAACTGAATAAAGTAAATACACTGTAGAAAAACATACCTACTCAAGAAGAAAGGTTCTGAATAATATACACTTCTCTGAAATACATTATCACTAGAGTCAATGAATACTTTAGAAACATTTCCATGAATATTCACTGGAATAAAAAAAATTGTTTTAGCTCCATTTATGCTTTTTATGTTTGCTTTGTGAAAATATTTTAGCAAGGGAATTTACTGGCATAATTGCTTGCGGAAACAGCAAATTTTCAGTAAATATTAGAGAATTTTGAACACATAAGTAAGCATTCGCACCAGAAATCTGATTCTACGAATTACTCCAAGCCAGTCCAGGGACAGATGCATAATATGAGACCTTCCTGTAGGGGGGGTGATCCTGGAGCCCACTTAAATTAGAAATATTATCCCTGTACGTTGTCAGTGCCTAGACACCAAAGCTATGTCTTCACTGCAGAGTTAGGCCGTGCTTTCTTTTGTGTGTTGCCCCTTACCCACATTCCCATCCCCACAAAAACCTAGATCTTGGGTTCTGCTTTCATTCAGGCTGGTAACTCACCCATTTTGCAGTGAAGATGCAGGCTAAATCACTCCAGTGCTGATAGTCCTCCAGTGTCTTCCACTGGTGAACGTTTCACAGTAGGTTCCTCATCTGAGAAGAATAGTAATCCTCAGTCTACCCTAGGGCCTATTAATGTAGAAGTTAATCCAAAAGTATATTTAAACACCAACACAACATATATGATACAATAAAAGCTTGATCCTGCTGCATCACATGGTACTAAATCAGAATGAGCACAAGTAGTCATACAGTGTTCCCATACATGTGTGCAGTGGATAGTATATGGAGTATAGATAATTTTTATTTTCATAGGCATGAGTTTATAGCAGCTATGAATACTGAGGGGAAGAAAGCAACAACAGATTCCATTTCCTAGTTGCCAGCTCTGTGAAATGCAAGAGAAATCTGCAGTATTAACCTAAAATGAGTTGATTGAGTAGTAGGACAGGATCCACAGAGCTTCAGTGAACTGCACAATAATGTACCATGTACATTTTTAAATATCTCAATAGTCTTGTTTCTTTGGAATTCAGGTGCATAAGACAGATGACCCAGGATTGACAGAACATAGAATAAAAGATAATTTTCTAGTTGAAGGCACAATAAAATCTATTTTCTGAAAAGTGGTACAAATTAATCTTCCTTGCATAAGAAGATAAGTGAAATTTGTCTATCAAACCTTCTGAGGAGAGAGAGGATTGAGTATTTATTCCAATCACAGATCTTGGCATTGTGAGTTGGCCCAAAGAGTTGAAGCTCTATCAGTCTCTGGCTTGGTGTGAAAAACCACCAAAGTCTGATTTCTAAAGGAAATTATCAGAGGTCATGATTGTGGCAGCCAGGGTCAACAGCTACCAGGCCCAGATACCGAGATACCAGAGATCTCTCTTTATCCAAGCTCTTGGCAGTGCTAGATCTGACTTTGTACTAGATTGTAATGCTAGATTCAGATCTGTTAGGAGGTCAAAACAAGCTGACAGATTTCAGTGGAGAAAAGATTCTGATTAAACGGAGTTAGCTGCAGAGAGCTATGTTCATGTCACAGCTGGGCAGAGACAGATGTGTAGATGAATAATCAAAATTAACAGCAGACACCCTTAAAGGGCTGGTTAATCTGCCAGTAGAGAGTCTGTCTCTTTTCTTCCCACAAGTGCATGAGCTCATAAAAAACATAAATGAGCTCAATAGCAGCAAGAGCCTTAAGATCTGCCTGTTCATTAGTGAAATTTCGGAGACACATTTCCTGTGGCTCCATATCTTTTTCAAACTTCATATATTCAAAAAAAAGGGGGGATGGGGGTGGGGGGGAAAAAGAACTTAGCAGGAAGGGGAAAACATGTCCAAACAAATAGAAACTCCTTCCCCTGACCTCATGCCCCCCAAATTTTCACTGTCCTATATAAGACTGACAAGATTGCTCATATTTTAAGATGTGAATATATTCAGATAAGATTTCCTTCTATCACTCCCAGAGGAAACTAGGTGGGTGGGAGCAGGGTTGAGAGTGAGGATTCTTCCTCAGCTCTGCCTCACATTTGCTGCTGTAGTAGGTCTTCTTGTGGTGATGGGTTGGGGAAGTTTGCTGTCTCCGTGTGATGTTTTTAATGTTTGTCTAGACTGCCGTTACTTCTTTAGGGAGGTGGTCTGGTGCTCTTAATTACACCTAATTTCCCCTTTTCATCTCTGTTAGGGGGCAACTGCCTTACCCACGCCTTCATTCTGCAGCAGTGGGATCTATCTTGGTCAGTTACTCTGGCTCTTTCAAGCTTGAAAACACAATGTACATTTGTGCTCCAGAGTTTGCTGGGGTATTTGAAAATCAACTATGTGAATAGTCACTTACTATTAAAATGAGCCATTTGCTCATTCTCCTGTCTGACACTTCTGTATGGCAACCCACTGTAGGAAATGAAATAATATAAGAAAGTTCTCAGAGATGAAGATATTAAGGAAAACCTCTCGACCCAGCTAAATCTGTGCGGAATGAATGAGTAAAGGGAGAGCCTATTCTGGATAAACGTGACAAATAAAAAGATTTTTTTAACCATTTTAATTGTGAAAAAACATATTGATAAGTATGAGAAGTGCTTTCATGAAGTACAAGTATTGCCCCATGCCACTGGCATTTTTGGCCAGTTTATAGTCTATAAAGAAGAACAGCATTAATAGGTTATGAGAAGAATTCTATACAGTATTTGGCCAATAGGATAATGTGATAATTTTCCCTGTTTGTGCTGTTGGGTTCTGGAACCCAACTTTTCTCCTTCAATAGACTGCTTACAAAGTTCAAGTTCCCCACTTTGCCAAAGACAGTGGTTCTTGCACAAGATTGTGAAAGACCTTGTAAATAGGTATTAAGGATTAAAAACAGAAAGCCAATGAAGGGATTAAAGGAGGTAGGTTATGTGTTCAGAGTGAATGGAAACGAAAATGACATAGTAGTGTGGCACATTTGGTAGATTGCAGTTGAGAGATGTGAGACAAAGGAAGGCTAGAAAGGAGAGTTCCTCAGTAACCAAAGAAAGAAGTAACCAAGGAATGGAAAGGGTTTTTTAGCAATTGGGATCATGGTCAAAAGGTGGGTTTCGGTGGTATTACAGGAGAAGATGCTACAGCATGTAGTAAGAGACTGGGACTGGAGAATTGAAGATTACAGCAAAGCTGTAAATCTCACAGGGGAAAGGATAGCGGGAGTTTTCAGTATTAAGAGACTAGGGGAGCAGAGTAGAGGGATCAGAAAGAAAGATGAGAAGTTTATTATTAGAAAGGTTATGTTTCAGATGGTGGTGGGATATCCAACAGGAGAAGTCAGAAAGAAACTTGAAGAGGAGAATCCAGAAAGGGAAGAGTTCAGTGGTTGAGAGGCTGATTAGTAGTCTTTCAGATTTATTAAAAGTTGAAGCCATGGGAGTTGATGAAGTTGCCAGTAGAGAGTTTGGAGAGAACAACAGGGGATTGAGGACCCTAAGGTGGACACTGACAGATAGGTGAAGAAGGGAGGCTAGAAAGATACTAAAACGTTGTTCCTCAAGGTAGGAATTAAATAAAGAGCTCAATCCTGCAAGGTCCTTAGCAGTCTGGCCTTGATTCAGGAAAGAATGTAAGCATGTGCTTAATTTTAAGCATGAATAATCCCATTGACTTCAATTGGACAAATCATATGCCTAAATGCTTTGCTGGATCAGAGCCAAAGGGCTAAGCACCTTCCAAAATCAAGCCCAGGAGCGGAAGGTCATGGGAGCCAAGACCTGAATTTAATTTTTACATTTTTGATGCTGTGGAATGTATGTTCAGTGGGCTATTTTCAGTGAAATCTCTGTAGAGTTGAGTTACAGAAAATAATCTGATTAATCAACATGGGGCTCTAGGAATAGGGAGTCTATTTATTCAAGACCAACTGTTAGTAAGGATAAAATAGGCTGTATTAAGATTTAAGAAAGGTTATAAAAATGAGTATTATTGTTCTGTGGGCAAGATTTTCCAAAACACATTTTTTTTTTTTTTTTTTTTACTATCTGAAGTTATTGGATCACTATAGTCAAAACATATAGGGCCAGAATGTGTCAGACCTTATAGGACCTGCACGAATGGAGTAGAGTTAGGGGCTCAAAGACCAGGTACAGTTGCAGACTTTGAGCTTCCATAACCATAAAGATTAGGTGAAGCTACTGCCTACAGCCGTGCTAGCCTCTCCATGCCTCTCAGCTGGCATTCATTATGGCTGGAGTATATTCTGCATCCCTTGGTGGAGCAGATTCACTTCCCCCAATGCTCTTCCAACATAAGTATCACTAATGATACAGCTCCCATAGTTGAGATTGCTTATATGCACTGATAATGTTCATAAATATGTCTTATGGGTTAGTTAAGGTTGTATTCTCTGCTATTTGAATTTTCAAATCCTTTTTCAAAACAGTAAATGTGTAAACTATGAAGCACAGTGAGAAGCCTGGGCTGTACAACTGACCTCTCACACACACTGGACATTGGGTATGTACTCAAGTGGCTAGCATATGCATCCATTGCTTCCCTGCTATTGCTATTTGAGCTAGCTAGATTTTAGCCTGGGTATTTATACACATGCAGCAGTCACACGTCTGACTGCCACATAGACATACCCTACAGGAGTAGAACAGAACTAGCTTATGTTCTTCTAGTCAGCCCAGATCCTCTTTGAGTGTCTTGAGGTCTTTCAGTCTGATTCTCTCTTGTCCAAACTGAGACCCCACAAACCTTAACCACCACCCCATTCCAAGCTGGCTAGAGCTATTAATGGTATGTCTACAGAGCATTTTTGGAGTGAGCCTCCAGCCCGGGTTGACAGACTTGGGCTAGCAGGCTCATGCTAGCATTATAAGAATAGCTGTATAGACAGTGCTTTGAAGTTGCAGCTCGGGCTCTGAAGCTCATCTGTGCCCCATTGTGTTTTATATGTTTGTCTGGTTCAGAATTGTTTATTATGGGACTTAAAATACTTATGTAGGAAAGGGCTGGGGGAGAAGGGGGAGGGCATTTCAAAACGTGGAAGATACCTTTGCCCTCTGCTGATATCATCTTAGATTCAGAAAATATGTATTTTTAGAAAATGAATGTGTGAATGTTCCCATAAAGTCAGCAACATCACATATTCTTAAAATCAAAGTTTTTTCATGTCAGGAATGTTATCCATTAGCATCCCTACATCTAAATTTATACCTAAATTATCTTTCACTACTTCTTAGAAGTCTATAATTATCAATTGACATGTTCCATCATGATACAAAGATACAATATTTCAAGAGATTTAGAATTTTGTTTTCTGAAAACCCTAGGTAGTGTGATATGCACAATTTAGTTATTTACAAAAAGCGCAGAGGAGCTATTTTTCAGATAATGATGGTACATGTGCCTTTACCCAAAAACAGTTCCAACGAGGGGAGGGATAAAGCAGGCTGTTGTGGAACTGAAGCATTTCCTCACCTGCCTTTCCTACACAACAAATTTGTTACCTGTCAGTTTCATATAGAGTTTATTTATGTTTGAGGCAGTGGAGGTGGCCTGCACTTTATCATCCATCTGCCGTATTTGCATAACCTTTCACAGTTAATGGCTGCCATCTTGACAAATTAAACTGGTTTCCTATGTCTTTTATGGTTTAAGCCCTCTTGGACAGGTTGTACTTTCATTTAATTCCTGAATAGTGTTTGCTAAGTGTTGTAATCAGTACAGTCATTCATTTTATTCCATTGACGTTTGACATATATACCAAAAAGCAAATCCCAAGAAAAATTGTTTAGAAATAATCAAAAGAGTTTGTTTAGAAAATGTTGAAACAAAAATGAGCCTTGGGAGCTCCTGGGCTCCTAGGGCAGAAAAGTCTCCTGGCTCCCTGTGAGCCTTAGAGGACTGACAGGCAGCAGAGAGCCTAGAAGCCCTGGGAACCACAGCTAAGCTAAGAGCCTCAGAGTTTGATAACCAGGGTTCTCAGGGCTTCCAGGCTCCCTATGGCAGAGCTCGGAGCCTCAAAGCCCTGGGATCCCTGATCCTGGAGCAGTCTGCATGGAAGGGCTGTCCAGGAGCTGCAGACCCTGAAAGCCCAGGCCATTATCACTAGACCACACAAAATCTCTGTGTCCCTCTCTTACTTTTTATAGTATATCATATCTTTGGTGGAGCTCCTAAAGTCTATATGTTTTGTAAGGGATGGTGGAACAATTTGTATATAGTAAGGGTGCTGAGAGCCATTGAACCAAACTGTAAACCCTGTATATAATGAACACTATTTCAAGCCAGGGGGTGCTTCCACACTCACAGGACCCTTAGTTCCAGCACCTATGTATTTTGTACACTCAATGTTTGTAAGTTACATATGGACTCCTTGTTTTGTTTCATTGGTGAATGTGCCAGATTGAAGTGTAAGCTTACGAACTCCACTTGAATGCTTGGACAATTCATGATGTGTGTCAGAACTTGAAGCAGTTCCCAAATGTTGCTGAATCCCAAGCAATTACCTGCCAAACTGGAAATCCTGTCTTCTCCAAACAAATCTTATGCACGAGATCTTTCCATGGATTCTAGAATAAAACTGTGTGATTTGTGAGATGTGATATAACAACAAAATATTAAACAGGAGCTTAATTCTCCCCATCCTACTTTGGATCATAAGACTGGGCCTCCTACTGGGAAGTACAATGCTCTCTGTTATTAAAATGACAGCCCCCACCTAGAGAGCCAACAGCTCAAATCAAACAATAGAGCCAAAAGCGTCTCCTGTACCACCACAGCAATTGAGATCAGCTGGTGCACTAACAATCCCTTGATTTAAACATCTGGTGGCAGGACATTCTCAGCGGAGGTCCATTGACTTAGGAATTCATTCCCCCCTGGTCTGACAAAGCCAGAGTTTCTTTATGTTCAGGGCACAGTGCAAGGCCCATTTCCTTTCCCAGACAGAAAGTTTAGCTGGCAGCCAACACTGCATCAAAAATGCGGAGAACCGGCCTTGGAGGAATGTGACTGCAGGGCCCAGAAGATGAGCTGATCCAGAATATTACCTTGTACCCTCTGCACACTCTCCCCAAAAGATAGTCCCTTAGGGAAAGCAGGGAAACACCTCCTGCTCTTCACTGGGGGTGAATCCCGCAGGGTTCACTGGCTTATGGTGGTACAGAGACCTGCACACATTTAATGATTAGGAATTTGAAAAATATACCTCTCCTCTGCCCCCATCTGCCAGTCCTCTTCCTCCACAACCTGCCATACCACCAATTGAATCTACCATGTCCCCTATTGCCCTCCTTTCCTCCAGCTGCCACAAAACCTTCAGACCTCAGATTCTCTCTCTGTGTTGCCGCTCTCCCAACCTGCCACTTTTACTCTGAGCAGCTCATGGTCAGCTGGAATTCCTGTGATTTTATTTGTGGAAAAAGGGTATTGCCATATGTCATACCCGTCTATGGACCGGGGGGAAAGTGCTATTTGGCAAAATAACCTACATGTGCTAATTTTCTTCTGTCTCAAATTGCCAGTTGCTTCAGAAGCAGGCAGATATCTCAACCTGTGCATTCAAAAGATGTTTGGCAATGGTAAACCTAATTTACTGTACAACTTACCAAGTCAAACAAATTGTGCATTATTTCACACACAGTAAAGTTTCTTATTTACAGCATATTAAAAGATATTAAAAGCACTCAGAGGAAAAGAAGAACATTAGCCAAGCTATTTTAGTCCAGCAAGCAGAGTTACAAAGGGAGGACTTGACAGGTCCTATACATATAGGGGTCCAGGCTAGTGTGATGACATGAGAAAACTGGGGAAATTTCTGCCTTCCAATAGGAAAAAAATCTCAAGTGGTAAAAGTGGTAAAAGTTCAAGTGCTCAAAAGGACTCTGCAAAATTAGTGTGAGGATGGATCCTTAGCAGGAAATATCGCAAAGAGACTGATAAAATATGCCTTATGTGTGTGTCTTTGTCGCCACAGTGTCTGTTAACATTTTTGCCTGCAAAAACCGTAAGGGTCCCTAATAGACTTGTGTATGTGGAGAGTATATAGCATGGAGTATATGCAAGTATACAGCGTTTTTATTTAATTTAGGTTTTAGTTCCGTTGTTTTCTAGGAATTTGTTGCTTTTGTAAGAGTGAATGTAACCTCAAATAATGGATTTAAGAGCTCTATTCATAATAATATGGCTATCCTAGACATTTTATTTTGCTTTGTTGGTGGTAATTAAATACAGGTAGATTTGTTGTTTATCTATTTAGTTTACCTATTTTATATATGCCTATTTTAACCTACTCACTGATTTGTTGTTTCCTATATGTTTAAGAAGTCTACTGGTATTTGTTTGCTCAGTGTAGTGTGAATTTTCATGACCGACACAAAGAGATATAACATACATAGCTAGATAAAAGCAGCACAATCCAAACATAGTTGGTCTCAAGGAGCAAGGCTAGTAGGACTGTACCTGAGTTGCAGTGCTTTCTGTCCCTGCTTGCCTTTCTAGTGAAAATTCACCTGCAGCTTATAACAGGCAGATGCTACTATTTTTTTCAGATGTCTAGAAAATAGTGCAGGTAACTTCATTATCAAATGTTACACTGTATCAACTTTCATTAGAAAAATTAAACCACAAATGCTCTAAGTCAGCAGTGCTGAAAACTGAAGAGTTTTCTGTTGTTTTCTGTTCATTATTATAAAAGACAGAAACTGTTCCAGTAAGTCTAATTTTAGAGTCTGTAAGTGTACTAACTTTATTCTCCTCTTCTTCTCAAAATATTACAGTATAAAACTGCTTGGAATAAGAGAGCTACCCAGCTTTGGTCCAGAGAGCATGACTGAGGTGCCCTCAATTACTTTTCCCATACCATTTTCAGATTTTCATGAAAGAAATTTTTCAGAAACCTGAGCACCAGTGCTGCCTGCATCTGGTGTCCCTGAAGATGTAGTTAAATGAAGAGTTGCTTTATTTTCAGTAACAAGCAAATCAAAGTGAATCTCATAATATTTACAGTTTATATAAGTTTATGATGAATTTCTATAATGACTAGCATTTTGACATATTTTTGAAGCAAAAATGCACACACATTGTTCACTGAAAGAACAACAGTGGCTTGTATGAAAATAAATCATTATGCTTTTGATACTTCCGTGAGGGGGAAATATGTTTTTGGCAATACTGGAGAACACCTGCTCCTGCTGTTTATGAAAGATAAGCATCTGGAAATACACTAGTATTTCTCCCCAACAGTCCTCAATTTAATCTTGATATTTTGTTATTTCAAGTTCATTTTACATTTCCCCTATAGTATAAAGATGAACTTTCATAACAAATTAATTTCCATTCCTTTTAACCTCATGCTTTTGTATTTCATTCTATGCTTTTGAATAGAAACATAATGCCTGACCAAAACAAGCTAAACCTAGAGTGTAAAAGCTGTTTCTACAACACTGTGTGGAGGAGGGACAGTTACTTAAAACCTTATATGCGAGATTATGTTGAGATAGTCTGAACAGTTGTTAAGGGATAATACGTACTGTATTTATTCCCATGATAAAAGCATTGAGTTACTCTTAAGAACAGTTATAATAACATACTTTGTATGGAGATTAAAATGTTTTGGTTTCATATTTATTAATTATGAACATCCATGTAAATGTATCCAGAAAATTATATATTTATTAACATTTTATAAAAGTCCACCAATATAATGGTCTTTGTGAATATGTACAATTAAAAAAACCCAACTATTCAGCTTGTATTGGCAAACATCGACCTAGATGCCCTCTTAAATAAAATAAAACACCAATCTTCAACACCTTTCCTCAGGCATAGCTGAAGGAGTATTGGAATTGTGTTCCAAAATGACACGTGTCTTTGCAGTCCTAATATCATCATTATCCAATAGATGCTATCCCACAAGTGGGAAAACAAAAATGTATTCCAGAGCCTTTTCTGTGCATTCTACATGTGCGGCAGAAAATTTCCGTGTGCCACATGTCCCTCTACTATATCTGTATGATATCTGCCAAAATAAATATTTTATTCCATTTATTTTTAGTTGGTATTGCACAGGTCCTCCTAAGATTAAACAGTCAAAGGTCAGATAAGTTGAGATGAACCATGGATTTAAGACAGTTGTGCTGCACATAGTTATTTATGTAGAGGTTTTATAATATATATACTTGGTTAAAAGCTGAGGATGTTTGCTCAGCAGAGAGGAGCAAAACTATCATTATCTGATTGTACATGGAATCCAGTGGCTGCTAATCAAACCCGGGGCTGCATCTTATTAAAAAATACTTGGCATAGACTTGCTACAATTAGAGGTTTTGCCATGTCAAGAGAATCTTTCACTCAGAGCAGCGACCCATATTGTATTGAACAAACACATGAGTTTTTAATTGGGAACAATAGCTTAACAAACCACTTCCCAGGACCATTGAAAGAAAAGTATTTGCCTTTGGCAATTCTGGCACTGAACAATGTTTATTTGCATTTATTTCAAGCCAGGGCCCAATATACAAAGCAAAAGAAAAAATATTCAAAGTCAATTTAGAAAACAAAATATAAATGACCCCCTCAAAATTAAAATAAAATAAAAATTAGCTAAACGGTAATGCCAATAAGTAGATGTGCTATATGTGATTTAGTGGGGAGTATATGATATGGATACTGGAGCCAATTCTGCTCTGTTACACTAGTGTAAATCCAAATTAAAGCCAATGAAATCAGCCCATTTGATCCAAAATTGTATGTACTGGATTGTATGCATCACTACAGTATATTATGTATTTATTCAATAGATTTAATTTATAATATATAGTTAGCTATTGTTGTATAGTATCCGTCATATGAATGTGCATATATAGCACACTTTACAAAAATTGTAAGGTATTTCATGGTACAATACATGATAGAAATTCTTGTTTTATAGAAATGATTGAGTACAGCATCAAAGATATGATAAATGTTAAATGCCTGGACAGACAGGACATTTTAGGTACTTTGGGAAGTCAGTCTGTAGCCATGGAATGTAGAGTACTCTAATATCCAACATCTAAAGGTTATAACTAGGGCTACTGTCAAAAATCTTTCTTTAGATACTATTAAAGTCAATGATTGTTTGCATATGCATAATTGAGTACAGAATCTAGTCCTAAGTAACCAGATGATTCTGACCTAGCTGACTGCAAAAATAGTATAAAAAAAAAAAAAGAATGCCTAGTATTTAAGGCATTGGAATAGAAATCAAGAGATAGGAGCGCTATTCCCTAGTTTTCCACAGATTTCCTGTGTGAGCTTGGGTTAGCCAACTCTGGCTCAGATTTTCAAAAGTGCCCAATAATGCTAGGGGTCCCACTGGAGGTTCCTAGGACAAAATTTTTAAGAGATGCTGGGTACCCAAAAACTGAGGTGCTCAATAGGAGGGGATATTTTTGAAAACATAGACCCTAACCGCTCTGGATCTGCATGCCCTGGTACATAGGCACAATAATACTTCCCTACCTTAGGGAGATTGTCAGATAAAGCCATTAATGTTAGTGAGAAGTTCTGAAAGTTCAGTGAGTGCCATAGAAAACTCTTTAATTAAAATTTAAAAATTCGTCAAGTATGCTGGACCGAAATATTACATTTCTTGCATTTAAATAGCAGAATTTTAAAGATATGAACTTTTCTGGAAAGGCAGTTTAAGGTTTTTAAATAGGAGTGATGTATTAAAACAATGGAGTGCCTGTGATAGTGTGAGCTGCTGCATTTTAGAGATAGCAAGGTCAGGAACTCCTGCAAGTAAAGAACTGCAACAATCCACCCTTCAGAAGAGAGAAGCATTTATCAACAATTCAAAATGCTCCTTGCTGAGCAAAGGTCTCACTCAGCAGGCTGATCAAAATAGCTTTAATAAGGTGCATATGTGCGGGGAAGCAATGTGGATTGGTTAATAGTTCTATTTAAAAAAACCTTCTAAAATATTTTCTAAACCTTTGGTAATATGCATTTCTAGTGCTTTCATTTACTTTCTTTCGGTCAAATATCCACAGGGAATATTACATGTGACTATTGTTTGTGTATCATAATTGTGGCTTTATTGACTTTATATTATTTTAATATAATATTTTGTATAGCCCTCTATGCTATATGTTAGTTTTGATGATGATGTTGTTTGCGTTGGAATATGTTGCAGATAGCTTTGCTTAAGCCACTAGTTGAGGTGTTTGGCAGTAAATTGTACGAGAGAGAGTGATGTTTGTTTACCCTGCGTGTATGGGACCCTAGGTGAAATGAAAAGAGTAACTTAATAAGCTAGTTACTTGACTGGATGTTTGAGACTTCCATATTCCTTGTTTTATTTTCTTCTATAGCATGGTTAATGAAATATAGCCTCAAGCCCTGAGGCTTGAATATATTCAAACAACAAAGTTTGTTTTATCCTGCTGTTTTTATGCTATTGTAGTATAGTTCAGAATTTCTCTATTGATTTCCTGAAAGCTTACTTCGATAATGGGAATCCTCTTTGGCTATATTCTAATTTTCTATGCATATTTCTTTTTACCACTGCCCTGAGATGAATTCCAACTTCTTGACAGCACACCATTGTACTAAGAAGACAATAGAACTGAGATACTGTGGTGATAAAAATGGGGTAATATTCTACATATGCTCTCCATTTGCAAAGGCAGCTTTTTAAAACGTTTCCATATTTTGATTATTGTTAAAGTTAATTCACACTTCTGACACTACACTTCTGTATTATGAATCTCAGTGGACAAAGACAAAATGCTATAATAGCCTCACTGAACCCCTTAACATATTTGTATCTCTTTAATCCACTTATTTAGCCTCCTTGTCACTAAGTTTTTTTTTTCTGTCTTTTTATGTATATGTATGCACTTAAATGTATAGTATACCGTATAGATAGACATTTGTATGGCATAATGCAGCATGTGGATATATTTTATGGTATTATGAAGTGTAAAACATTCATTTCCATGTAACAGCCAAGCTACCTGAATGTACCTATAATATAATTTACAATTCAATGCTGAAAATGTCTTTTAAATGTTTAATGTATATATATTTGGCTGCACTTTTGAGGTAGAAGAACTTGGTTGCCAGTTACTGCAGCTGCTAGCTGTCAAGAGGTTTTTGCTAAATGCAAACCAACTTGTATGAATGACTGGGCAAACTCTTTATCCTATAGTTGTGCTGATAGAGAAATGGTCTCATTTTGAACCACTGAAAATTAGATGGTGGTGTACAGAATTTCAGACATAAAAGATTTTTGGAAGGCACAGTAACAGAAATAGAAGTGTGCTTGTTCGTAAATATTGCAGAATACGGACAGCAGACTATGTGTCTGTTCTAAGTCCTTGTGTTACATAAGAGAAAACCCTGATTCTGTATTTGAGGATACTAATAAAGAAAACCAGGAATGTTTCAGTTTAGTTTTGTGTGAGAAAAACCATTATTCGCAAAATATCTGAGTAACAGTAATTTTCTTATCTCTAACATTTTGTTTATATTTTGTAGTGAGTAAGAGGAAGGACATTTTTGTGGCAGCACTTGTACCCTTAGTATGATTATACTTAAGATTGTGTATGACTGTTCCCACTATACACACTATCGACTGTGTACAATGTATACTGCTACAATACACTAAAATAAGAACTTGATTAAACATTGTGCCCTTTCCAGGAATCAAAGCATCTCAGTCTGGATACTAAGTACAAAGTATAAAAAGGGGCACCCATGAAGGTCAAAAGTTCAACAGGGCAGATGATGGTCAGACTTGGCCTCATGGAACTCCATTTTCAGTTCTTGCTGAAGTTTAATTTGATGCTTTCACAATATCAGTATGGCTGAAATCCAGTGCTTCAAATAGACTTATACATTACAAAATCTTTGTAATGTCTGCAATCATTGTGATACTGATAGTTGGTTTCCAGAAAAAGACAAACTTGTGTCTGGCAGCCTGGATCAGAGTCATTAATTTGCAAGCAATCTGTGATGTTGTAAATTTGTTCCATTATCCAGAAATGACTATTTCAAGAGGAACAGAAAGGAAAAGTAATTTTATCCTCTAACTCTTCATTTAAGGTTCCATGCTATAGAACAGTCACATCATATACATAGGTATGTGCTCGCTATTGTTTTAAAACTTCCTTTTTTTGGAAAATATTAAAGGAGCAGTTAACTTCCATTTTAGAGGAATGACAGTTTACAAAATGATGTGGTTTACAATGAATAGAGACAACAAAAGCATTTCTTTTGTGGATGAAATGCAGAAGCAGTTGCCATCAGCATGCATCATGCTGGAAGTTCTAGGAGGGATTGTGTACTACTTCTCAGCAAAATTTAGGTAATTTTTTTATGTTCAGTTAAACCACAATAGCCAAATAAAAAATAAAAAAAACGAGAAGCTGGATATGAGTCAACAGTGTGCCCTTGTTGCCAAGAAGGCCAATGGCATTTTGGGCTGTATAAGTAGGGGCATTGCCAGCAGATCGAGGGACGTGATCGTTTCCTTCTATTCGATGCTGGTGAGGCCTCATCTGGACTACTGTGTCCAGTTTTGGGCCCCACACTACAAGAAGGTTATGGAAAAATTGGAAAGAGTCCAGCGGAGGGCAACAAAAATGATTAGGGGACTGGAACACATGAGTTATGAGGAGAGGCTGAGGGAACTGGGATTGTTTAGTCTGCAGAAGAGAAGAATGAGGGGGGATTTGATAGCTGCTTTCAACCACCTGAAAGGGGGTTCCAAAGAGGATGGCTCTAGACTGTTCTCAGTGGTAGCAGATGACAGAACAAGGAGTAATGGTCTCAAGTTACAGTGGGGGAGATTTAGGTTGGATATTAGGAAAGACTTTTTCACTAGGAGGGTGGTGAAACACTGGAATGCGTTACCTAGGGAGGTGGTGGAATCTCCTTCCTTAGAAGTTTTTAAGGTCAGGCTTGACAAAGCCCTGGCTGGGATGATTTAATTGGGGATCGGTCCCGCTTTGAGCAGGGGGTTGGACTAGATTGACCTCCTGAGGTCCCGTCCAACCCTGATATTCTATGATTCTATGATCTTTCAGCAAATTTTGCTGAGTCAGGCAAATCTTTATCAACAGACAGATCATGAATTCTAAAGTTGTGTGACCAGACCTCGTGGTCCAATCTTCATCATTTTGTTTTGACTAATGTTTTCACAAGAATTTCTTGTTCCACTGTGGTCTTTTTCTTAAGCTCCTGTATCTTTTCTTTCACTGACTTCTGACATTTTATATGGTCATTTACTCACTTGTCCAGTTAATTCATTTTTTCTAGAGATGCCATGGGGGCTTGTACTTTACCCGGTTTTTGCCATGATTTGCTCAAATCTTTTTTTATATTACTGCCCCCTCGTGCTGAATCCCCCACATCCTAGCCTCTAGCCTGCTTTGTTGGTTAATTATGTAGGCATATGGGCTTCTAATAAGGAGGAAAAAGATACTTTTGTGACCAAAGCACTGAATCAGGAGATGTTGGTTCTCTTCCGAGCTTTGCCACAGATTTTCTGAGCAAATCATTTAATCAATCTGTGCCTTGGTTTTCTGGATCTCAAAGGAGATAATACAAATTTCTCTTTCAGAGGTAAAAGACTTAATTAATGCTTCTAAAGAATGCTGTGGTCTTTGGTCAGAGGGCACAATAATGGTTCAAAGTATATAATTAATGACATTATCCTCAGTCTAAAAAAAGTCCTACCTGACTCTCCTATTCTTGCAGTTATTGATGTTAGGCATTTTCATCTTTTTTTTTCTCCTTTGTATCTGACTGCAAATTACTATTATATGCCATCAGCTTCCTTTTTGTAGATAAACGTTTTTTTAAATATGGTGAAAACCTGTTTGCAGAAAGCTCTAAAGTAACGTATTTTAGTGACTGTGAGATTCCTTGAATTTGCCACATTTAATGTCCCCCACACACACATATCTAGTGCATTTATGAAAAGTGACTATTGATGATGTATTTTTCCAGCCACTGATTGATCCACCCTGTGTTGCCATTTTATTCAGTGCCACCTGAATGCTGTCAGATGGGAAGCTAAATCAGAATCTGGTAAGCTGGTCTCCGTATCGATGAAAGAGTGCCAATGTATGTAGTTGTAGGCAAAGGGGCAGAGAATAGAGCTGACAAAGAAGAAGAAAAGAATGCCAAATGGAAATCGTTGAGTTGGGAGACAAAAGAAATCCATGGACATTTAGACCAGGGGTCAGCAACCTTTCAGAAGTGGTGTGCCAAGTCTTCATTTATTCACTCTAATTTAAGGTTTCACTTGCCAGTAATACATTTTAATGTTTTTAGAAGGTCTCTTTCTATAAGTCTATAATATATAACTAAACTATTGTTGTATGTAAAGTAAAGAAGGTTTTTTAAATGTTTAAGAAGCTTCATTTAAAATTAAATTAAAATGCAGAGCCCCCCAGACCGGTGGCCAGGACCTGGGCAGCATGAGTGCCACTGAAAATCAGCTCGCGTGCCGCGTTTTGGCATGCGTGCCATAGGTTGCCTACCCTTGATTTAGACTATTAAAAACAGTAGGAAAATAGCAGAAGTGGTTCCTGTGGTCAAATAGAGAGCCAGGAAATTCCCAGAAACAGGAGAGGGAGAGAAAAATGTTGATGGTTCAGGCACTTAAATAAAAAAAAAAAAGGCCATTAGTGAAACCATGAATGGATAGTTTAAAGCTGTAAGACAGAAGAACACTGCTGTTATTGAACAATTATTGCAAAATAAGGTATAAGAGACAGCAAAACAGTCAAGACACACTTTTTATATGCTATTAACATATGGTTTAAGACCTGAAAACATAATTATTTCGTAAGCTTCAAAAACTGTGTATTGAGGCTGCTGACATCTGTATAGACAGTGCCCTTACTCAAGTTAAAATTAATATTTCAAATCTGAAAATAAAAAAATAAACTTTGCATCCAGTGCCAAACTCTGCACTATTATGCTGGTGTAAATCTAAAACACTTTCACTGCAGCTAGTGGAGTTTTTCCAGGTCCATAATGATGTAATTGAGAGCCAGATTTTCCCTCTTATCTGCAACGAAATTGATTCTGTGTTAAGCAAAGGACAAGAATTCTCACCTGGTACGAAGCAATATAGTTCCATTGAATGAAATTGAACTTCTAGCCCAAAATGTTTAAGAACTTCTATCATTACCATTTAATGACAAGTTTAACTGATAACCAGGATGCACTTGAAAGCATAACTGCTGCAGGTTGAAATGTGGTGAAGATCAGGATGGTTAAAAACACTGCATTATCATAATTTATTATTATTAATTTGACAATACACAAAATCCTAATCTCTACTGCTGCTCTCCCAGGTGACTCTGGGAAATATTAAATGCAGCCTTTTGATAAACTAACTGGCTATTGAATAGTATGCATGATGCAGATTATGAAACAGTTGAAGATGAGCTGCATGTTGATGGGGGGCTCAAAAAAGACTAGGAAGAAAAGACATTTCTGTGATCTACAATCCAAAATGGAAATGTATTAGACGATCAGAATAAAGAGGAAGAAGACAGTGTTGTATCCGAGAGCCTATCCAGTGCAAAAATTCAGATCAGTACCTAGAATACAGCAATCAATACCCAGGAAACCTTTTACAGATTTTTGTACAAAACAGAACTTGTAATTTCGGTTTGGATGTTACTAAACTACAGAATGTAATAGCAGCAACTTCAAGCATCAAGGAAATTATAAAAAAATCTAGTAAAACTTTTTCCCTCCAACAGTGAACATTAATAGTTTGCAGCTTGCATGTTTGAAATGTTAGTGAACGCTATATCGAACAATGGCTGTAAGGTTGGGCATCCAAATGTCTTATGCAGCTTTGGAAATTGCAGTATTAATATGACTCAAATATGCCAAATAAGATGAACATTTTTGTTATTTATATGGCACTTAATATATTATTTTTCAGAAGAATATTATTTCTCCTAACAAATATATTTAGGTTCTGCATTAAAGTACACATTAGTGAGATGTTAAAGTTTATCAGTCTCATACCAGCAGTTGCTGTATGCAGAGATAGCTATAATCTGAGGCCAAGCATATACTACTTTTAGCCTGTCCAAAGAGGATTTTCTCAGTGATAACAGGCATTTATGACATTCCCAAGTGTTAATCTCTGCAGTAAATTTGTTTGTGTTACTTAAACCACATTATAGCTGGTGGTTTATTTCCTACAGAACATTTATCGAAAATATATTTTCTTTTAATATACTTAATTCTTATTGTTTGCCTTCAAAAACTTACGGTATGAAATATGTGGGTGGAATATGCAGCTGGAGAAGGCATAAACCCTGACTAGGACATCACTTAAGTTGTTTTTTAAGATAGCGATACGAAACAGTTCTCTCCCTCCCCCGGCAAACATCATCTGGATAAGAGTCATTAATTTACTTTTATAAATGAATGAATGATCAATTCCCACTAAGTGATTTTTTTCATGATAACATAGTGATTTTAAATGTTGTATAATGTTTCAGTTAGAAACTGAAAATAGGTAAGTTGAATCACAAAGAATCAGATTGTGGCCTGTCCTTTGTCTTTGCTCGGGGAGTAAAGGAGCAGAATGCATCATGTTACTCCTGTAATGTAATAATTCATAGATTTTAAATCCAGAAAGGATTGTCTAGTCTCACCATCTGTGCAACACAGCCCATAGAACGTCTGTATTAATTCCTTCATTAAGTTCAATAGCTGTTCTTGAACGAGAGCATATCTTTTAGAACAGCATCCAATTTTAACTAAAAGATTCAACCTTTGGTAAATTGTTTCAATGGTTAATAATCCTTGCGGTTAAAAATCTATGCCTTCTTTCTAGTCTAAATCTGTCTAGCTTCAACTTCTAGCCATTGGTTTTCATGGTACCTTTGTCTGCTAGATTGGAGAGATTACCAAATTTCTGTTCCCCATTTGGGTAGTTATAGATAATCTTGATAAACTAAATAGATTTAGCTCTATAAGTCTTTCAGTATATGGTGGGTTTTTTTCAATTCTTTAAAATCATTCTCATGGCTCTCCTCTGAACCCCCTCTAATTTTTCAACATCCTTCTTGTAGCGAGACACCAGAACTGGACACAGTATTCTAGTACAGACACACCAGCACCAAACACAGAGGTAATATAACCTCTCTATTCTTATTCAATATCCCCCTGTTTATACATCCAAGGATTACATTAGCCCTCCTGACCACAGCATCACACTAGGAGCTCATATTTAGTTGATAATCCACCATGACCTCCAAGTCCTTTTTGGAGTCGCTGCATCCCAGGATAGAGCCGCCTATCATGTATGTATGGCCTATGTTCTTTGTTCTTAGATATGATTTTACATTTGGCATATTGAAACATGTATTGTTTGCCTGTGCCCAGTTTACCAGGAGTTCCAGATCACTTTTATCCCTATAACATAGGGCCAAGAACTGATCCCTGTGAGAACCCATCCATTCAGTGGTGATTCTCCATTTATGATTACATTTTGAGACCTATCATTTAACTAGTTTTGAATCATTGTAATGTGTGCCATGTAGATTTTGTATCATTTTAGATTATTAATCAGGATGTTGTGTGGTACCAAGTAAAATGCCTTTCAGAAGTCTAAGTATATTATATCAATACTATCACCAAACCTTAATCTCATAAAAATGGTATTAAGTTAGTTTGACAAGACCTATTTTCCATAAACCATATTGATAGGTATTAATTATTGCCCTTCTTTAATTCTTTATTAATTGAGTCCTGTCTCAGCCATTCCATTGTTTCGCCTGACCTAGAACTACCTGGGTCATCCCATAAACACATTTCTAAATATTGGCACAACATTAACTTTCTTTCAGTCCTCTGGAACTTCCCCAGTGTTCCAACACTTATTGAAAGTCAACATTAACCGTCCAGTGAGCTCTTCGGACAGTTCTTTTAAACCTCTGCAATTTAACAGGACCTACTGATTTATAACTAACTTTAGTAGCTATTGTTTAACATCCTCCTTAATTGCTGTTGGAATGGGAAGTATTTCATTGTCGTATATGTCATCATCATCATCTGGCTTTATCCCAAATAAAAACATAGAATTATTGACAATTATATCATATGCATCTACTAATGGACAAATACCATGGTTAGGATTTCTTTTATTCTTAATATACTTTAACAACTCCTTATTGGCTTTAATTTTGCTGGCCATAGATGACTTTTTGTGTCATTTTATTTCCTTTATCAATTGTCTACAATTCCTAGTATAGCTGCTTTCACTTACCTTCTAAGTCAGGTTAGTTTCTTAATCAATGTAGCTTTCTTTTTCAGTTGAGACTGGTTTTCTGGGCATCTACTAAAATGTTCTTAAACAGCCTCCAATTTTCATTCACATTTTTCTGTTTAATTTCTTAAGCATGTGTGTAACTTTAAGCAGTGAATTTAAACATTTGTGTGCTTAAAGTTATGCACTTGTTTAAGTACTTTGCTGAATCAAGGTCATAAACTTGATTTTCAGAGATTCTGAGCACCCAGCAACTCTTACTGATTTCAAATGGACCTATGGAGGCTCAGCAGTGTTCCCTCTAATTTTTTACATCCATGTGCGGAATGATTTTTGTTATGTGCACCAATATGGTACTCCAATATGGTGCTCCATATTGGTGCATATAACAAAATTCATGTGCTGGGGTGGGGCCGAGGGGTTTGGAGTTGGGGCAGAGGACTGGGGTGCGGGGAGGTGAGGGCTCCGGCTGGTGGTGGGGCTGGGGCTGAGGGGTTTGGAGTACAGGCTGCCCCAGGGCTACAGTGGAGAGAGAGGACTCCCCCCAGCTCTCTCTCCCCACAGCAGAACCTGGGCTGGGGGGGGATAGGTGCCTCCCCCCCCAGCCACGGCAGGTCTGGGCTGGGTTGGGGTCAGGGAAGGGGCACCTCTCCCCCCAGCCGTGGCTGGTCCGGGGCTGGGTTGGGTTGGGCCTGGGGAAGGAGTGCCTATCCCCGCTGCAGCAGGTTTGGGGCTGGGGGAGAGGCATCTCTCCTCACCGCAGCCCTGAGAACCTGCATGGTGCTTAACAGGTGGTTGCATCGCCGCACAGCTTAGAGGGAACTTAGATGCTGAGCACCTCTGAAAATCAGGCAAAACTCCCATTGATCTACGCAGGGCCAAGATTTCACCCTGCCACTTTATAATCAGTGCCTTTTAAAAACTGCAGTATTTAGTGCCCATGAAACTGTAATATGTTCTATGTGAAGAAGAAAAATGATCTTGCAAATATACATATGGAGTAAAACTCACTCGGTGTGAAGAACCAATGAAAAGCCCTCTGCATCACAATTTTTGGCACCATTTGCCTTGTAAATTGTAATTAATTCAAATTCTCTAGCAAAGACAGACAAATACAACCCTAAGTAATAAACAGAAAGAAATACCGTCTTAAAAGGCTACACAATTAGATGGCATACTTCCATGTTATTCAAAGATTGTAGTGTCACCTAGCACAATTACCATGCATGTCAAATAGGTAATTGATAGTGACATCTGGGGAATATATTCATTGCAATCCTGTGAGTTCATTATGGAAGGATGGGCTGTTGAGAGGGACATTCATCATGTCTTCTCATAAAAGTCATGTGGTGGAAATGTTTGTTGGCTACTCCTGTCCAGGAGAAATGAATACACATCTATATGTACAATTGTCTTTGAGAAACGTCAGAGACATACATTACCTTTCAGTCACCCTGGGAAAAATCACTGCAATTGCAAAGATCATCCCTCCTGAAGTTTCTCCAGCTGCAGTAGTTACTAGAAAATTCTGCTGAACTTGGCAGAGCAAGAATTCGAAAAGGAACTGGTATATCAAAGATATGTATACACCGTGAACAATAATATTTGAAATTACTCTTATCCTACATAGTGATTTAGCTATGGGTCAAGACAAGCCTATGGGGAGAAGAGTTCTAAGTTTAAAGTAAATAGCAAAGCAAATAATAAAGCAGGTACTGTTCAGAAAGAACAAATAGAAGGGGTGTGTGTGTGTGTGTGTGTGTGTGTGTGTGTGTGTTTTACATACTGCAGTTGCCATTAAGAAGGCAACACTTACCAAATCATATGACAGTGATTTCATAGTATTTCTCAATATTAACACTGGAAAATAATTGAGATATCTTAGGACTGGTCTACACGGGGGGGGCGATCTAAGTTACACAACTTCAGCTACATGAATAACGTAGCTGAAGTCGACGTACTTAGATCTACTTACCGCTGTGTCTTACTGTGGTAGGTCGACTGCTGACGCTTCCCCGTTGACTCCGCCTACGCTTCTCGCTCCGGTGGAGTACTGGAGTCAATGGAAGAGCGCTTGGCGGCCACTCCTGTTGTAGAGCAATTGTTAAGAAAATGTGATGAATGTATTTGAATTAATCAACATAAAGGAAATCATTTGTTCTTGCTAAATAGTCAGAATTATCATAGATAGGGAAGGTACCTGGTACTGCATATTAATATATAACTTAGTGTTTTGTGTAATTAGCTATGAATGCCATTAATGTTTTTAATGAATTTTTTTTAAGCTGTGAATATATTTGGGGTTTTATTACACCTCAGCTAACAAAATTGTTACATATTATATGGTAAGATGCCCTAGAATGTGAGTCATAGTGGAACACAGCTGGAGGTTATGGTTAAACTCAATTTTATTATAGCCATTTTATATACTGTTCGGACTATTTAATTAGCGTACAAGTAAAGGCAGTTATTTCAACCCATCATCTATTAGGAGGTTGAAAGAATCAGATGGGCCATGTGGCTGCATTTAAGCTTCCTGTTGTGTATTTTTTCCTTCACAGTTCAGATATATTCTTTGTATTAATCTGTGTGATCAAATAACCCAGACATGCCTTAACTAGCACCAACAACAAAGCCAAACACCTTGTAGCTGTGAGACCTCATGAAAACCAGACTTTGGTCTCTCTGACCTTTTTTAATACCATTTACACATCGACAGGATCTATTAGTGACATTTTTCTTAAGGTGGAAGTACTAACCTTTCAGCTTTGTATAAGCTACAGGCAGAAGATCAGATATTTCATGTGACACTTAAAAGAGATGAATGGTAATAAGATATAAGAGTTATCCAATGCATGATGCTTACATAATATATAAGTAAATAAACTACTGTAGCATATGTATGGTTCCTGTTACTTTTAGAATTACATTTCACTTAAGATAATCACTAAAAATAACTTCTTATAATGAATAAATAGCCCTATAAAGCAATCGTACACTCAGGAAATTACTCATTACATGTAATTTTCATGTTCAAGAATAGATTGCAGGTCTATCCTATAACAATACAAATAGTGGGTCTACCTCACAATCTAAATTCCTCACATTTAGTAGTCTAAATAATCACCATTCATCTGAATACTAAGTTACTAAAAGAAAATGGAAGAGATATGCCTCTAGATTGGCTGCATGAATAAAGAAGCTGGGTATGTTGACATCTGCTCTCTGAAGGAACAAATATTCTGTGAATTTGTTTATAGCTTGACACACTACTTAAATTCAGTCGTCTAACATTTTGCATAAATATTTATGAACAGTGGCCTGTGCAGTTTCACTGTGAATTAAGAAATATTGGCAGTTAAACTGATATAAATCAACAGAACACCAGATACAAACATTTCTTTTGATCTTTGTTTTCACTAAAACCTTGTAAAAATGACCAGAACCTAATAGCACAGTCCCATCTTTTAGGGTCTGATCCTGCCAGATACTGAGCATTTCCTGAGAGATGTTGAGCATACTAAACTCTCATTGACTCTAGGGAGAGTTAAAGGTTCTGAACTCATATAACTGGGTCTTCAATTTTGAATTTTTTACAAGAAGTTCTTGGAATTGTGTTCTTGGGGCTGGAATGTAATTCTTTGAAAATGACTTTGGGAACAGGTTCATTCTTTGGAAGTATTTGATGATCCATGTTTTTTCTGGCATACCTCTGCAGATAAGGCATTTTTTTCAGAGTTTACCTTTTTATGACATTTTAGAGAAACACAGAAATTGGCACATCATGCGTTTTCAGTTTGAAGCTGTATATTTGCAATTACTTTTCTTTTAAAAGGCACTATAAAAGTGATAATACTACTAAGTAATGAAAAATCATTTTCTGCTGTAGTGTGATCTTCAGATTTTCTTTGAAAGCCTTTGTAAAATTTCTAAATACGTTTGGAATAGACCATGTTTCTCAGTGACTGGTAGTTCAGAAATCAACATTCTCATTCTTCATGCCAGAGTTTTAGGCACTGAGCTGCACTAAGTGAAGCTTCTTAGTGGTCCTATGATTAATGCGAAGTAATGGGCATTACAGTAATGCAAGCTGGAGGTAAAAAGAGGGAAGCCCAAACTTTCATAGCTAACCACATGAAAATAAGTAATACAGCATAAGTCACTTGGGATTCAGGATCAGGCAGCAATCTAAAAGGACGCTGATGTTTCTGATCCTTTTAATCAAAATGTGAACGTATTCCACCAATTGATGGAGCTGTCACAACCCCCTTCAATACTCTAGTTGCTTCCCCTTTTCAAACAACATTTTATCTTCTTGGGATAAGTTTTGTCTGATTTGATCCTCAGCCAGTTTTCAATCAGGCCTCTACTGAAGCCAGGAACTGGGAAAACAAAGAAACACAATGGCTTGGTTCTGCTAAAAATTGTTAGAGAGTTGAGTATGATCAGCATACAGCACATTATAAAACAATTAACTTCTTCATTAAACTGCATTTATTATACAGGTGTGGTGGCATCTCCAGATTAAGATTGGGTTCAGTTTTTCACTTATAGCAGAGACTTTGACCTCTTTGTATGAGGAAACTGTGCGTTTGTCTGAATTTACAGAACAAAATCTGCAAGGAAAGGATTGAATTTTCTGGAGATTTTCAAACTAAATCTTTTACATAGTCACAACTGATACAGAAACACACTGTATGCAACATTAATATCCCTCATGGCACAATGCAAAACCTTGATTACACTCTCAGCAACTTTAGCAAATATTCAGAGTTCATATGTGTACATAGTATGTGTTGTGTTCTGTGGTTGTGAGGGAAGCATGAGGTTGTAATTAAAGTTTTACATTGTACTGTGAAGGAGATTAATGTGTTTGTCTGTGGTGTGTTTCCTCATCAGTTGGCGACAGAAGGAAGTTCCTGTCACTGTCAGTGGAATTGCACTGTGTGGGCATTAGAGTGCAGTTAAGAGGTGTCCCATAATTTGTCATATCCTGGCTTTTTAGGATTTGTGTTGGAGGCTGTCACACTTATCCAGCCTTGTTTAGATATGGATTTTTTATATTAAGAAATCTCTTGGAGATTAAACAAAGGAAAGGAAAACTAACACTCATGCTGCTCTTGAAAACTAATAACTCAATATAAGATAATCTTTTAATGTTTTCAGTTCTGTCTTTCTATCTATAATACCCCTTTTTAAACCCTTGTATCCGAAAAATTGCTATAAAGAATGGAATTTTTAAAATGTTAGCATAACCTCAGTGAAATCCTTAAAGATGGTTTATCAAGTGCTAGTATAATTACATAATTTCAAATCTTAAAAATTATATGACATTAAAACAAAATGTAACCATTCTATTTAACATAAATTCAGTGTCTACACTATAAAGTTAGTTGCATAACTCAGGGCTGTGAAAAATTAAGATGAGCTAATCCCTGGTATAGACACCACTACTTTGACGGAAGAATTCTTCCATCAACCTCACTACCACATCTCAGAGTGGTGGATTTACTACAGCAGTGGAAGGAACCCCTTCTGTTGCTGTAATAAGTGTCTACATTACAGTGGCACAGCTGCAGTGCTGCATTGGCGCTCCTTAATGTTTCCAGTGTAAAACATACTGTGGTGGCATACCAGGCCCTTTGAGGACCCTGCTGGAAGCCACATGGTCCTACCACATGCACCCCCAGGAAGGAGCAGCTGAGATGGGTCCTCCAGGCCTGCCTGGAGAGGCTGCATAGAAGCAGCCAATTGGAGCCAAGCAGGCTCAGATAAAAGGGGCTGAATGGCTGAAGCAGGTCAGTTCCTGGCTGGGACCAGAGGGGCAAAGAAGGGTGCTCCACTCTGGCCAGAGGAGCTTGATGGGCTGGTTTACTGGCTCTGGCAATGACAAGATCTGACAACCCAAAGGTAATGGGTGAAAGGAAAGGGGCTACATAGGAAAACGTAGCCCAGGGAAGAGCAGCAGCAGATTGGAGCCAGAGGTACATGGTTCCTGTGTATAGGGTCTCTAGGTTGGGACCCTGAGTACTGGGCAGGCCTGGGTCCCCTCCCCCACGCCACCAGCCAGGGCTGGAGTGGTCTAAGCCCTGGAGAAAGGGGGACATGGCTATTTTAAAAGCCAAGCAAAGAGCTGGAGTTTAAAGGGCCCAGAGGCATGGCTGAAGACCCTAGCGATGGCAGAGTTTGTTGAACTGTTTGCAAGGGGGACTAAACTTGAGAGATGATCTCACTGGAGAGTTGAGGTAGTGAGAACCTGTGAAGATTGAGTCTCCAGGGAGGAAGCCCTGGGCAGTGCTCAGATAAAGGAGCAAAGAAGAATTCTGCAGAACCTAGATGTAGGGGCAAAGAACAGGGAACTTCAGCAAGTGATGGACAATGAGAAGAACTCCAGGGAAAGCAGCCGTGGAGTCAGTGCTCTTTAACAATCAGAGAAGGACTTAGTTAGCTTAAAGAAGGGGCTGAGAACTAAGGTCAGAAAGCAAGGTGATGAATAAGTCAAAAGAAAGAAAAGAATAATTTGTTTGGATAGTTGTTTGGATTTTCAGCTGGACTTTAGTTACTCTGGAAGGGGTTTGTCCATTTTGGACTGGATGGCCGAGCCACTGAAGACCTGCCTAACAAGGTTGACAACCTACAAGAAGAGCCAGGAGAAAAAAGACTGCAGCACCACACCCCACTGACAGGAGGCACTCACGAGAGATGTGTCCCCTGTCACATGTACCCTTGGACTAAAAAAAGCTATTTTGTTTTAGCAGCAGTATTTTAATGCTGATATGCTGTAGTGTACATGGGTGATGTTCTAGAAAGCAGACTGGAAAAATGGTAAGGAAAATTTGCAAAACATTCAAAAAATAATTTGGGATGCCATCAGCTTCCTGTTTTGTTGATGGAATAAGCCAGGACAAATAATAGATAATAGCTATTGAGAAACAAGGAGAAAAAGTTAAACTAAGATCTTTAGTGCTGTTAGAAAAATGAAGAAAGCAAGCAGCAGGGGAAGAGGAAATTCTTGAAAAGTTCTTTGGAAAATGGAGACAGCCATTGATTTCAATGAGAGCTCAATGGCTATACCAATGTGCAGTACTATTAAAATGTACTCTGCTACCAAAGAGCAGCAGCACTTTCTACATTTGTTTGTTTTGAACACAGTTATTTTTAAACAAGCTTTTGTTTTTAGTGGCAAAACTTTATCTGTGAGATAATGACCTTTATTGCACCAATCAACACTCTGTCTGGTTTATAATAAGCAATATGGACTGATGAAGCGGCCTTTTATCAGTTAGATAAGGACTCACTGGGATAGTTTCACCTCAGGCACTTAACATACTGCCAGTAAACTTTATCTGACCGATAAAGAATCGAGATGGAGGTCCTTGTTACTATTCTAAACCTAAAGTTTAGAAACAAATAAAAAATCTCTAAACATTAGAGCACAGATATCCTTTTAAACCTTGGCATTTGGCCTGTGACTTTCCAAAGTTCTGTACTGGCTCCTAGAGGTGGAAGTTCGGAGTAAAGAATTATAGTATTTCCTGTCCTTGGATAAGTGCCAAGACCAGCACTACAATATGATTTTAAGAGTTTCCAGAACTAACCAAGACAAGAAGGGCACTTTCTGAAATAATGGAGCCCTAGGGCTAATTCTGAAGTATATAATATAATATAGTATAGTTCTGTCCAGGACAATTAACTTAAGCATCCTGCCATCCAATAAAATATTTATTTTATAAATCACATATGCATTTGTTATATTTCTATTTGTGTCAGCTCAGGCAACCTTAATTCTATCAATTTCTAACTTTTGATTGCTTGACTTTACAACATTAACATTCCTTTAACATAGTTTTTGTGTGCAATATCTTAAGATTTTAAAAAGCAAACAGAAATAAACAGAAATCACATCATGTGGGACCCTATTAACCTTGACAAGGGTCATCAGCAGGGTTGGATCCTTCCATTCTATGGTACAGATCTCTAATATTTGAGTTAATAGTAGGGCTATCAATTAATCACAGTTACCATATGCGATTAACTCAAAAAAATTAATCGTGATTAATCACAGTTTTAATTGCACTGTTAAACAATAGAATACCAATTGAAATTTATTAAACATTTTGGATGTTTTTCTACATTTTCATATACATTGTATTCTGTGTTGTATTTGAAATCAAAGTGTATATTATTTTTGAGTACAAATATTTGCACTGTAAAAATGATATACAAAAGAAATAGTATTTTTCAATTCACCTCACTAAAGTACTGTAGTGCATTCTCTGTTGTGAAAGTGCAACTTACAAATGTAGATTTTTTTTTTGTTACATAACTGCATTCAAAAACAAAACAATGTAAAACTTCAGAGCCTACAAATCCATTCAGTCCTACTTCTTGTTCAGCCAATCGCTAAGACAAACAAGTTTGTTTACATTTACAGGAGATAATGCTGCCCTCTTCTTATTTACAATGGCATCAGAAAGTGAGAACAGGCATTTGCATGGCACTCTTTTAGCTGGCATTGTAAGGTATTTACGTGTCAGATATGCTCAACAATCATATGACCCTTCATGCTTCAGCCATCATTCCAGAGGACATGCTTCCGTGCTGATGACGCTCGTTAAAAAAAATGCATTAATTAAATTTGTGACTGAACTCCTTGGAGGAGAATTGTATGTCTCCTGCTCTGTGTTTTACCCACATTCTGCCATATATTTCATGTTATAACAGTCTTCGATGTTGACCTAGCACATATTGTTCCTTATAAGAACACGTTAATGGCAGATTTCACAAAACACAAAGAAGGTACCAATGTGAGATTTCTAAGTGACCCAAGGTTTAAGAATCTGAAGTGCCTTCCAAAATCTGAGAGGGACAAGGTGTGGAGCATGCTTTCAGAAGTCTTAAAAGAGCAACACTCCGATGTGTAAACTACAGAATCCGAACCACCAAAAAAGAAAATCAGCCTTCTACTGGTGGCATCAGACTCAGATGATGAAAATGAACATGCATTGGTCTGCACTGCTTTGAATTGTTGTTGAGCAGAACCCGTCATCAGCATGGACGCATGTCCACTGGAATGGTGGTTGAAGCATGAAGGGACATATGAATCTTTAGCGCATCTGGAACATAAATATCTTGTCATGCTGGCTACAACAGTGCCATGCGAACACCTGTTCTCACTTTCAGGTAACATTGTAAACAAGAAGTGGGCAGCATTATCTCCTGCAAATGTAAACAAACTTGTATGTCTGAGCAATTGGCTGAATAAGAAGTAGGACTGAGTGGATTTGCAGGCTCTAAAATTTTACATTGTTTTATTTTTAATGCAGTTTTTTGTACATAATTCTACATTTGTAAGTTCAAGTTTCATGATAAAGGGATTGCACTACAGTACTTGTATGAGGTGAATTGAAAAATATTTTGGTTTTTTACAGTGCAAATACTTGTAATCAAAAATAAATATAAAGTGAGCACTGTACCCTTTGTATTCTGTGTTGTAATTGAAATCAATATAATTGAAAATGTAGAAAACATCCAAAAATATTTAAATAAATGGTATTCTATTATTTTAACAGCATGATCAATTGAGATACATTTTTAATAGCGATTAATTTTTTTAAAATCTCTTGACAGCTCTAGTTAATAGGGTAACCAGTAGCAATATTAGACATTATGCTC
Source organism: Natator depressus (assembly GCF_965152275.1). NCBI lineage: Eukaryota > Metazoa > Chordata > Testudines > Cheloniidae > Natator > Natator depressus. The sequence goes on from NC_134240.1 coordinate 26,260,800, forward strand.
TCTGTGGACCAATTAGTAGAGGAATGAGACGCACACTTTATAGATGGGTCTTACTGTTTTTTGCTAGACAGCAGAGAAATTTTGAGCCTCAAGAAGCCTGGCTTCTATTCCTGATTCTGCAGGGGAGTTTGGACTAGTGAGTACATACCTCTCCACTCCTATCCCAACTAACTTGCCCTCTTCTGTCCCAGTCTCCCCTACTCTTATTATTTCCAGCAAGTACCCATCTATTCCCAGCATGCTCCTGCCACCTCTTCTCTGCACTGAGCTCACAGGACACACCATTACCCTGATGTCAGTTCTGGTGCCCAATGCAAACAGTGGGCCCCCGCAATTGCAAGAGAAGTTCTGTTCAGCCCCTGCAGCCTGGGCTTTAGCATGCTCAGAGCAGACAGAATCTTTCAAGAATTTAGCCATCTATTCTGACAGGCCTCTTGAGTATGTGGAAATAGTGATTTTCAGAGGCTTATAACTTGGGCCAAATATGGGTGAATATTCATGGGGCAGCACAGGGCACTTCTCTAACCTCAAGCTGACCACCCTGCCAAACCCGCTCCAGAGTGTGTAAGCACTAGAGCTTCTCAAAGCAATGGTTACACACATTTTTATAACACTGGTAAAACAATGCATTTTCCCCTAACCTTGTATTCAGAAATGGCTGAACCATTTTTGCTGAAATAAAAAAAACATAAAAAAATCAGCTTGCAGCAGACACCAGACATGGAAAAAATTTGGTCTGAATAGTTTAAAAATATTAGGCCCTTTTGGCTATATGTATCAAGCCCGCTCTACCATAAATAAGATATTTACTGAAGGAATATTTTTATGGTTCCCTGAGATAAGAAAAAAAAACTTGGGGGAAATTATTGTCAAATATTGAAGTCTTACACAGATCTATTTAAAGGGCAAGATTGGGCATAGAATAGTAAGAGGGCATCATCCACCAACTATCTGTGTTGTTATACTGTAACAGCGTGGAAGGGAGAGTGGCATCTGTTAAGCTCATACATTTCTTGTTCCCCTCCTTGAGTGGCCTAGGGAATGGGCAAAAGGGGTGGGGACTGAGCAGAGGCTACTAGATTGCCACTTTCCTGCAGCATGCCGCTCAGCATTATTGCATACTTCCCTATAAATGGGGTTTCTGGAAAGCCATGCTTTGGCCCAAAAATCATATCCGTTCTATAGATCATTAGTTTAGAAACCATCCATCTTGATCTATGTGACTACATATACTCAGTACACATATACACACACTATATGGATCTTTAATAAATTGCCAATTTATTTTAGGGACCAGAATTTGCTGTCAGTTAGAAACCTGTGACATCTATTGAACTCAAAAGTCTCTGGTCCTGGATAGATTGAATTAGGACAGGGTGTGGACCAGAATCTATCTTAACATGCTGAAATTTATTTTTGCACCTTTCTGGGCTGTATGGGATGCAGACAGGACAAAATGTGTTCCACTGTGTTTCCCTGCAGTAGAGTGGTCATCTTCTAAAGATTTGCCTACCACGCCTTAGCTAATGCTAGTTTAAAACCTGCAGTATTTTCTATACTTCCCTAAACTGTAGTTAGAGTACCATTATCTAAGATAATTGCCAAGATTTTAATGGTGACCAAGATAAATGCCTCTCTATACAATCTCCAGTTGATATTCATATGGTATTTCCCATTACCACTTTAACTCATTCCCATAATATTGGCTACCAGAATTTACTTGGCAGTGTCTAGACTTTTGATGGTGGTATACTCAGACTTTTTAAAAAATATAAATACAGTACTCTGTGTATGTGGCAATGAGAGCATTGTGTATAAGCAATTTAGTGATAATTTTCTATGTTTAATTTTAGACACAAATTCAGACAAAAGATATTTCTTTCCAGTCCTGTCAATCATGGCAGAGACAGCATTGTACTGGCATTCCCCCCCCCCTTTTTTTTTACTGTAGAAGAAAGAAGAGAAGATTCTGTAGTTTTGCTAAATTAGTAACTAGACCAAGTTTTAATATACCAGACTTCTCTGTGAGTAAGAAATATTGCAATAAGTTATAAACTTAGTTCATCTCTGAATTATGCATTGTGTATTTAGGGTGTACTAGAGCTATACTATGTTTATCTGTTGACTTCCACTGAGATTTAGGGTCTATTTCTACTTAATAACTTGCTTTGTTTTGTTTGACATGTATTTTATGTCTTCCATGTGCATGGATACATAAGATACACAATCGTGGGTGAGGGTCTTGAGAGAAAGTGCAGCACTATAAGCAGTAATAATAGTAATTGTAAGACAAAAAATAGGACATAGTGTCTTTTATTTTATCTTGTATCTTTCCTTCACTGGTCTAGGGATGTTACTAATTGCATAAAATTGAACATAAGTAATTGAATCATATTATTCTTTTGTTGTATTTAAAAGTTTAATTCTTGGCAGTCCACAAAACTGACAAGAAAATATATCCATTACCATTTCCTGCTGACTTGCAATTATTGTCCTCACTCCAAAAGAAATGTTTTTGCTAAACTTACTTCTGATTGACATCCTATACTACACCTCAGCTTGTGTTTCCATCATTCAAACTGAGACTAGAGCATAAATTGACCGTGGCTTTTATTTTCAGAGATCTGGGTTCAAATGGTGATTATTGTAGATCACAAGCTGTATGAATTTGGTGGTCTGGTGGTATAGATTATAAAACTCCTACTTTTTCTTTGAGTCATGTCCCTAATGGTTCTGCACTCTAGTAGTGTCCCTATGGATGCTCCATCTAGGTGCACTTGCACCCCATGCATATCAGATAACAGATTTTTGGTAGCTGTGTCTGTTCGGCCATTGTATGCATGCCCTGCAGCCTTGTGCCCTACACCCATGGCTATATAGTTCTTTCAGTGATGACTGCTCATCTTCGCAGGCAAGGAATTCCCATAACTCGATGATTGCCTCTCAAGGTATGCTCCCACAACAAAGCCTCAGTGGCCACTAAGAGGGCCATCGACCTATTTCTCAGACGGGGACTACAATTAAACATTCAAAAATCCAGTGCAAAGTTTGGAGTTCATAGGAGCTTACCTCAGTGCAATAATGGACAAAGCATACCTCCATTTGCATAGGTTCATAACCCTCACCAATTTACCCAGTATAGTCCAGATCAGCCCCCAGACATGAGCCAGAAATGGTCTCCAGCTGTTAGTACATATGGTGGCTGGCACTTTTGTAATAAAGCATTGAAGACTTCACATGTGCTGCCTCCAAGGGTAGCTCAGAACTGTTTATTTGCCAAGAAAATAATTTCAACAAACTAGATTTGGTGACTTCGATCATAAAAAGCTCCCTCGACTTCTGGAAGGACACTCACAATGTTTGTGAAGGGTTCCCCTTTGATCAACCATCAACAATGTTAGTTATAACAGACACATCCCTACTGGGATAGGGAGCCCACTAGATGCTCAGACTGTTCAAGACAGAGGGTCTCCTCTCGAGTCCACCCTGCATTAGAACCAGAGCCGTGAGAAATGCCTGTCTCCATTTCCTTCCCCTGATCAGGAGCAAATATGCGAAGATCATAATGGGCATCATGTCATGCATGTTTTATATCAGCTGTCAAGGGAGAATGAGATCACCTTCACTCCGCACTGAAGCAGTGAGGCTCTGGAATTGGTGCATACGAAACCAGATTAATATCTCAGCGCTTACCTTCTGGGTATACAAAACATCACAGCAGGTGCTTCTTTCAAGATCATGAATGGGAGATAGATCCCATTACACGCCACCGGATATTTCAGTGTTGTGGTGTCCTGCTGGTAGGCTTGTTTGCCATAGCCAAGAGCAAGAAGTGCTCCCTGCTCAAGAAGTAGTTGGGTCACCACTTCTTGGGGGATTCTTTTAATCTTTGTTGGAGTTCAGGCCTGCTGTATGCATTCCCCCACTCCCTTAATATCCAAGGTGCTGTTCAAGATACAAAAAGATACATCCAGGTTTATCCTAGTAGTTCTGATGTGGCCAAGACAAACATCGTTCCCTTACCTCACCCACCTCACTGTTTGTCAACTGATCTCTCTCTAGACTGCCTCCTACCTTCTCTCTAAGAATGCCAGTCAAATTGTTCACCCTAGCCTCAAGGTTCTTTGTCTCAAAGTATGGCTGATAGATGGTTCACAGGGTTAGAGGATGTAAAGAGAGTGCTGTTACATAGTAGGAAACAATCCACTCATGATACCTACATGCAAAAGTGGATAAGGTTCAGTCACTGTTGTTACCTAAGACATCTGTCACCTACATCCTCTCCATTATCAGTTATACTGGATTATATCAATAGACCTAAAAATGACAGGATTGTCTCTAACTCTGTTACGGTGCACTTGGCAGTTATTATGACCTCAACTTAGTGCTCAGTTGCCTTACGAGGCCCCCTCTTTGAACCTATGGCTATCTGCTTCCTTTTATGCTTGTCTAGGAAAACAGCCTTTCTAGTAGCCATTACATTTGCTCAAAGAGTCGGAAAGTTAGGGGCTTTGAGGGCATACCCCTTTCACAGTCTTTTTTTTTAAGGATAAGGTCACATTGCGACAGCATCCCAAGTTCTTACCAAAGGTATCCTCAGACTTCCACATAATCCAATCTACCCATCTACCAGTTTTCTTCCCTAAATCACACCAGGATAAAGGAGATGTGGCATTACATATATTCGCTGTCAGGAGGGCATTAGCCTTTACCTAGACAGGACTAAGCCCTTGAGAAAATCTCCCAGATTGTTTCTCTCCATTGCGGACAGAACTAAGGGATCTCCAGTTTCCAAGAAAATACACTCTACCTCAATAGCTTGTCTTAAGAATGTTCCAGAAATATGTAGATCCACAACTTGGACCTCCGTACATACATTTTCTGAACACTATGCGGTCACTCTTGCCTCAGCTTGTAAAGCCATGTTTGGATCTATTGTACTGTCTTCAATCTTTGACTCAACTCTGAAGCCCCACCCCTCCGTAGAGGTACTGCTTGGTAGTCACCTGGAGTGGAGCACCCATAGGGATGTTACTTGAAGAAGAGAAGATTACTCTCTTCTTTTTTCTCAACAGTTCCACTATCTGCCCTCCTACCCTCTACTTTGGTATTCTATACAATAGAGCAGGGATCGGCAACCTCTGGCATGCGGCCTGCCAGGGAAAGCCCCTGGCGGGCAGGGCTGGTTTGTTTACCTGCCGCATCTGCAATCTTGTCGAGCAACATAAGAAAATTAAAGCAAAAATCAAAACCAAATTATGTCTCTACATAAAAGAATAAATAAATAAAGAATAAATGGACACAAATCAGATGTCAAGAATTATAGCATTCATAAACCAGTTGGAGAACACTTCAATCTCTCTGGTCACGCGATTACAGACATGAAAGTTGCAATATTACAACAAAAAAACTTCAAAACCAGACTCCAGCGAGAAACTGTTGAATTGGAATTCATTTGCAGATTGGATACAATTAACTTAGGCTTGAATAGAGACTGGGAGTGGCTAAGTCATTATGCAAGGTAACCTATTTCCCCTTGTTTTTTCCTACCCCCCTCCCCCACTGTTCCTCAGACGTTCTTGTTAAACCCTGGATTTGTGCTGGAAATGGCCCACCTTGATTATCATACACATTGTAAGGAGAGTGGTCACTTTAGATAAGCTATTACCAATAGGAGAATGGGTTTGTGTGTGTGTGTGGGGAGGGGGGGAGAAAACCTGGATTTGTGCTGGAAATGGCCCAACTTGATTATCATACACATTGTAAGGAGAGTGATCACTTTAGATAAGCTATTACCAGCAGGAGAGTGGGGTGGGGGGAGGTATTTTTTCATTTTTTCATGCTTTGTGTGTATAAAAAGATCTTCTACACTTTCCACAGTATGCATCCGATGAAGTGAGCTGTAGCTCACGAAAGCTTATGCTCAAATAAATTGGTTAGTCTCTAAGGTGCCACAAGTACTCCTTTTTTTTTTTCGAATACAGACTAACACGGCTGTTACTCTGAAACCTGATTTTATAGGGACAGTCCCGATATTCGGGGCTTTGTCTTATATAGGCACCTATTGCCCTCCACCCCTTTTCACGCTTGCTATCTGGTCACCCTATCTGCAATGCAATATTTATTGTAGTGATATTCAAGTAGTAGCTAACTTCAACAAAATACCTGCTACATCACTACTACCAGATGCCTTATCGTGGCACTGAGTTACTGAAAACAGTTGTAGATAGCTTAATTTTGTGGGGTTTCTGTAATATGTATACTGAAATAACTTTTTTCCACAACCAGCAAGCAAATATTTGGAAAATATCAAGTAAGTTCTATGGTTTGTTTTTTCTTCCCTAAGTCCACAGGCTTGTTATTGGCCAGGTTACAGCTTTAAACCACTGGCTGCTTTTTAGATGTGTGGTGTGGCAATGACAAACTCAGCCAGAATTCCTCCTGGGGGGCTTTAGGGAGTGCAAGCTGGACAGAAGCCGTGGCACATTTCGCAATGGGACAGCATGATCTTTCCTAGTGTTGGCTCAGCTTTGCTGGCTGGTGTGGAGGAACTAACAAGGCTAGGGGATCTTTGAGCCCTTTTTTGAGCAGCTTCTTTTTTAATATTGAACCTGCATACCCTGACCCCACCCTGACTGAAGATGGCTACATTGTCAATCTTATGCCTTCTCCATACCCCTGTTCACTTATGTAGGATCAGTTATAATCTCGTCCTAAAAATGCAAAATATATAGATACTGGTTTACAAAATTAATTTTTCCTGTAATATTATTAATTTGTAATATATTGTGTAATGTAGCTTCTGAAAGACTACAGAAAAAGACAGGTCTATAGTACAAGCTGTTAAAACACTGAACAGTTTGCGGAGACTTTGCAATGGAAATATCATTTATCTTTCTGTGAAGTTAGTTCAGGATCAAGTTGAGGGTGATATTCCAGACTCTATGTAACATGATTGTTCCTTACTACACTGCTGGGCAATATATCCTTTGTTAATGACTATATATTGATGACTGAAAAGGAAAGCCTGACAAACTGCAGCAAAAATAACGTCCCCCATGAGAAACTTTGTTTGATAAAATGATGACCTTACAGTATAACTTTAGATATTGAGCCTTCCGAAAAAAATAAACATTACTATTTTTTCTTAATCAGTGGAAAAAAGTGCCTAAGGAGACTGAAATAAATCAATATTTTTGAAAATGTAAACCATTCCTAACCTAAAAAGTAAAAACATTACTTTTTATACTTTCAGGATTTGGTCCAAATATATGTCACAGTTCATTTTTTCATCTACAGAATGAACTTTGAACCCCGTTTTCACTCTGTAAGCATTTCCAGTTATGGAACTTGTGTTATCTCATAAATTGATAAGAATTTCTATGAACTCACTTCCATGGAAAGGTGTGTTAAATTTTTCCTGAATCATTCTAATACTGTTATAGTCTCACTTCAGTACATCAAGCTCTACCCTATTCATGTGAATATGTGTTTTAGCCTTCTAAACAGTAGTAGTGGTATATTTTTCTTAAGTGCAGTCCCATATGTTCTGAGAAGCTATCAAGATAAAATATTTAAATAAAATTCATATTTATGTTGAAACCACCATTTATGTTTTTTGTTTATATTTGGCATTTCTCTTGTTTAGACAATTAAAATAGCCTGGTCACTTTCAATTTTATTTACGATGCCTACTTCAGTTATTAGTCTGTTTCTTATGTGATTCTCATGCAGCAGAGCTGCACGATGTATTCTGTTTTGGGTTCACAGCACGAGCAGACAATGTTTAAAACGACTTTTGAACTGTTTTCATTGAGATTCTAATCATGTTAGTTTATATAAAATTCTACTATTTGTAAAATTTTAAAATCATATCTTTAGTACATTGTATATGGAAAAAGGCATTTCGTGAGTGGGAAGGGTGAAAGAACCACAAAGCAGAGTGGTTCAGGCATCTCTATGGCAAACAGAAGAGCCCTCTCACGTATTAAGAGTTTATGCCCATTGACACTTATTAATAATAAATAAATTTACTTTGTTTTGTCACACTTGGTATCCGATATATTTAATATCGATAATCTGTACAGGTGTTTCTTTTAAGGAAAACAAGTTCCTCACAAGCCAATCAAGATTCCTCATTGTTACAAGAACTTCACATTGACAACAAAATGTCCAAACTTCATGTTAATATGTCCACAGCACTTAAGAGATGAGGAGCCACAGACTTTCTACATTCTTTTCAGAAGGATGTTTTGAATTTGTACACAGCAACCACTGACTACACAGTGACATGTTTAAGGTCTTCAACCTCTGCAAATTTTTATTGTTCCACCAAAAACAAAGTTTGATGATAAAATATCAACTACTAGCTGAGCAGGGTACATAACTAGATTTTTAGGTTTTTTTTAAATTGACTGGAATGGCCTATACCATTGGTTATTCTTAGCCCAGTGGCCCCCCAGTAGAAGTACTAACCAGGTGGAAATATGATACTATCAATAAAGCATTATACAGGTATTGTTTCTCAGTCCCTTTGCATCTTACCAAGTCCAGAGGATACCTTTCTCAACCCCTCTCTACAGAGGTTAAGGCAAGGACTTCCTCAGAGCCCTTTGTCTGAGTGCATGAAACCATACAAAGACCACTGGATCCCTTCAGTCCTCCCTTCCAGTTTGCAGCAGTTTATTTGAATACACATTTCATTGTACAGTTAAATTACTTCTCACACACAGAGCTCTTCACTGCTCTTCATTGAGAGTTCTTTTCATGTCAGTTTCCAACTGCCACCTGTTTTGGCTGTTAAAAAATTATCACAATATTTTACAATGGAAAAAGGGCATTTTTCACTTTCCCCCTTCCTTCTCTCTTCATGCTGAGAAGAGGCCAAAGTGTTTTTTGTTTTCACAGTTCAGAGTTTTTTTTCTCTTTCTCTGTTTTTATATGTGCAGCGAGCACACAAATGCATGCATAAGTTTTTGGTAGCTATCGCACTGGACCTTTTTAAAGAGAAGGGCTAAACATTGCTATTTATCTCCCTTCACACTACATACTTTTAAAATGGATAACAGACAGACTAGCTGAAATGTAGTGAGAGAAGAGATCTCCACAGCAGTTTGTCCTTAAATATAGTTAGTGGATCAGTACTTAGCCAGCTGGCCAGATCTTTTTCTTTTTCTTTGTTTTAAAAGCTCTGGCTGCAGGAAAGCATTGGATTTTGCTCCTCTGAATTGAAAATATTACCCCATTTTACCCATGCAATTTATTTCTGGGTATCAGGGTAATGGATGATGTGTAAATATTAAGCATTAGGATAATACAAATCACTACAGGAGGAAAGTAAAAGGTGAGTGGAAACACCAGAGCTCTAGAAGATCTTTCTAATATGATGACAAAAACCCCCTCATTAACACTTAATGGAAAAGTAAGATGATAGGAAGGAGGGATTTGTGGACAGCTCAAATGCCTTCTGTTTCCACTGGGTATATTGTGCAAAGTTCAGCACTCTTCTGACTTAAGAAACAGCTAAGTTCCCTTGGGGACACTTTGGGGATCAGAGACATACTGTAGTAGGGAATGTAAACATGATAGAGCAAAGTGCAAGGTCATGCACAGCACTGTCTGTTAGCAAAAGAATCTTAAAATTGATTCACTGCTTCTCTGTAAATTCTCTCAGCAGAGAAGTAATGATCTCTGGAGTCTAGAACTGGATAAAGAATTCTGGCATGAAAGTTTTGCACAAACTACAACTGCCTGGAGAAAATAACAAGATGGCACCCCCATATAATGAACTGGATTAGTCCAGTCAAGCAGTAAGGGTTTACACTGTATAAAGGCTCATTAAATTAAATGGCTATATCAACATGAGATATCAGGAGTTGTAACCTAGAGAAGTTACTAGAATTACAGTTTTACATTGGTAATTAGAAGCTTCAAAAGGAAGTTAGGGGAGGAGTCGTATGACGTCATTGATATAAAATGGTGGCTTAATCCTTGACTGTGGCCATTGATTGGATACTTCCATTTTTGAGGGCTCAACTTTAGAAACATTAGCATGATTTTCAGAAGTTCTGAGCACGCACAACTACACCAGCAGTGGCAGCTCTGGGTGCTCATTACCTCTGATGTTTAGGTTAAGACACTAACCTGATGTGACGCACTCAATATCAGTGGCCATTTTTGAAAATTTGGTTGTGACGATCTTATTTAGTGAAGCCACCATGGACCAAAAGAGATTGATAGCAAAGAAATGAGCAACTGTCATGGGGGATACAGAAGTATATCATGTTCTCTCTTATATGAGATGTGTAATAGGAGAGACCAGAGGATCACATGTGTACCAGCTCAAAACAGCAAGTATTTTTGTCTTCTTTAAAGACACTGTATCCTAAAGATATTAAGTTGCTACTGTAGTCAGTCCAGACTCCGTTGAAGAGCTAACACCAAAGGTGTCACAGACAATCTTTCTGTTAATCTGAGAAAATGATGTGGAGCAGTAGCATGCGCCAACAGCGTCCCAATACAAAGTAATAAAAGGTCCTTGAACTTGTGAAACTGGTAACTGTGGACTGCAAAAGATATTTTGTATTTCTCCATAAACATAGCATAGCTCCACTTCCTTCCTATCCTCTTTTTCTTGTGTTGGACTCACTTGTCCCTATTCTGATATTCCTTTTAGGAGATCATTCTCATGTAATATTGTTTTGTAATATTGTTTTTCTCTGAAAATGAAAAATTTAAATAATTTTTAAAAGAGCAAATTGACAGATGTTTCCTAAAACACTGATAGAATCCAAACAGAAATCTGTCCTCTGCAGTGATTGGTTTTTGCCAGCTTTTTTGATGGCTTGAAAATATTTATTTTGAGTTATTGGGACAAAAGACTAAGGGATCATTTTCTTTAACAGTGAACAACATAGTTCTCACAGAATGCTGAAAAGATTGATGGCTGTCTTTAACTACAGATTAAATAAAAATTCTGGGAATGTCAATGTTGCAGAATTATTACACTAATCTGTACCAGCCCCTACAATCACAGATGAATGGGGATTTAAGGCAAGATGCTGAGTATTGTGGCCCCATCCAGCAAAGCATTTAAGCACGTGCTTATCTGTAAGTACATGAGCAGTCTCACTGGCTTCAATGGGACTATTTATGTGCTTACAACCAAGCACATGCGTAAATGCTTTGCTGGACTGAGGCCAGAGTGCTTAGCACTTTACTGGATCCATCCTTGAATCAGTCAAGGGAAATAATCCTAGGTTGATTCCATTGTCTTGGAAAATAGTCCCTTACACCAAAATGAGTTTTAGGTGGTTGCAGAGCTCTTTTTACACATTTGGACTCCCCAGCATGCAAGAGTCATATGTGCATTTGTGTTATGAACTGTGTATATTTTCAGCACCTTAATATTAGTACTGCTAATTGTTCTTGACTTATGAACATAAAATTTATTCATTCACTATACAATTATTACATTTGATTAATAGTATCATAGATGAAGATCCTCATTTCACTGATTGTTACAAAGTACTGGTGTAGAGCAAAACCAGGCATTTTTCAGGAAGCTGCTGTCATTGCATGTGAGAAGCCTGTATGTCTTTGGCAGAAGGGAGGAGAGTCCTCCTTTGAGGAAAGTCTGAATTAATTGAAATATCCAAAATTTATTACATAATGAGACAACTTGCTTTCAGAAATTTTGAATAAGGAAATACTTTTAAAAATGTACAGGGTTTGCCAAAGCAGAATAGCTTTGCAGGTTTTGGCAGCTGTGCTCAAAGTCCATAGGTCACGACTGTGAAAAATGACCAACACAAAATATCACCAGCTGGCATGTATCTTAATGCTCACAACACACACTCATCAGGTTTTGATGGAGAGATTTATGCTGTTAAAAACAAAAATATTCAGAGTAATGCTGGATAGGCCAATATATGCAAGTTTCTCATCAGTTAGAAAATGTACGGTACACTTTGGTCTCACTTATTTTCTTATTTAGCAGACTATTGAAGAATATGTTTTATTAGTGCAAAACATGGCACTGCAATTATTGGAGTATTTTTAATTCTTTTAAAAAGACACAAAATCAATTCTATAGTATTACATTTTAAATTAACTTTTCTTTCTTATAGTAATAAAGATAATTTGCATGTTTGTAGTGTCATCCATCTGAGGCCATCAAAATGTTTTGCAGATATTAATAAAATTAGTCTTCTACACCATAAGTTAGCTACGTGTTATTTGATAGTTGAGTTGACCGAGATATAGAAAGGCTGTGGCATGCAGAAGGTAGCACAGGAAGTCAAAGGGACTTACTCACATAAATGTTTTTAAAATCTGAGCCTAAGTTTTCTTAGGGCTTGTCTATATGAAGACTTATAGTGGGTCAAAGTGCACAGCTCACGACAGAACTTTTAGTGTGTGGTAGGGTCCAAACAATGACATAGTACAGGGCAGGCTAGCACAGAAAAGCCCTAAGTCAGAGTCCTGGGCCTTTAGCAGCCTTCCTTCCTCTAGTTTTAGAATTCTGAAAATATTTTAGTTTAATAAGAATGCCACCACCCTTCTTTAATAAGGATAATTAGCAAGTACATAGCACTTTATATTTAATGAGATCTGTACAGACATTAAAGTCTGACCCTGCTTGTGCACTGGAGTCATCCCCCACTCACAAACTCTGCATGAACAGTGCTGAGCATGATTTTAGTGGCCAGTCAGAATTCTTTCACACGTCACAAGAGAGTGCTGAAAGATGTAGCAAATTACCACTTCAGGGTGCACACAATGGTTTGAGGGGTGTGTGGTGTGTAGGAGCTGTCTATAGCCCAAGCTGCTCTTCAGCATGGTATCTGGGCCTCAGTTTTCCCATCTGTGAAATGGGGATAATGCTCATAGAATCATAGGACTGGAAGGGACCTCCAGAGGTCATCTAGTCCAGTCCTCTGCACTCATGGCAAGACTAAGTATTATCTAGACCATCCCTGACAGGTGTTTGTCTAACCTGCTCTTAAAAATCTCCAATGATGGAGATTCCATAACCTAACTGGGCAATTCATTCCAGTGCTTAAACACCCTGATGGTTAGGAAGCTTTTCCTAATGTCCAACCTAAACCTCCCTTGTTGCAATTTTAAGCCTGTTGCTTCTTGTCCTATCCTCAGAGTTTAAGAAGAACAATTTTTCTCACACCTCCTTATAACAACCATTTATGTACTTGAAAACTGTTATCATATCCCCTTTCAGTCTTCTCTTTTCTAGACTAAACAAACCCAATTTTTTCAATCTTCCCTCATAGGTCATGTTTTCTAGACCTTTAATAATTTTTGTTGCTCTTCTCTGGACTTTCTCCAATTCGTCCACATTTTTCCTGAAATGTGGCACCCAGAACTGGACACAATACTCCAGTGGAGGCCTAATCAGCACAGAGTAGAGTGGAAGAATTACTTCTTGTATCTTACTACAACACTCTAGCTAATACATCCCAGAATGATGTTCACTTTTTTTGCAACAGCATTACACTTTTGACTCATATTTAGTTTGTGGTCCACTATAACTCCCACATCCCTTTCCACAGTACTCCTTCCTAGGCAATCATTTTTCATGATACCTACCACCTTTGTAAACCACTTTGAGATCTACACATGAAAAATACTAGATAGGAATTAGGTGTTATTCTTAGTCCCCTGAACCATTCGAATTCCTCTCGCGCTCTCTCCCAACAGACTTTTCCACTTCAAGTTAGGAATATAGCCTATCATTCTAAAACCCCTTCATTTGTGATGACAAAGAGGCCAGCAAAGCCACAATATTGGATTACTGTTAGATAGTAAACTGCTTCGGTTGAATCAACAGAAAGAGCAAAAATGTTTGGTTCCACTAAAAAAGGCAGTTCTGTGAGTTTAGTTTCTCACTGATAAATGATGTATTTTTTTTTTAAAAAAACCACGTTATTTGAAGTGAGGCCAGTGATCCTCTAAATTTCTTCTTAGTAATGGCACTTGTGTTGTGGCAGTTCAATGACAAGACAGAACACAGCTTTTAGCAAGCAAGCAAGCTGGTCTCTGCTAACAGGCTTCTGCCTGTCAGCTTTCCACCTTCCCCTTTATTCTCTCTCTCTCCCCGCGCATTACATTCTCCAACAGATAAAAGGAATACACTGGCTTTGTTTAACATTCTTATTTACCAATTTCTATCTACCGCATTCTTTGCTCTCGGGCCTTGAGCCCAGTCCTGAGAGGCTTCCCACGGTTCATGTCATCTTGGCGAGATTCCAAGGTTGATGCCCTTGGATGGAGCAGTGTGTGCACTGCTCCTACACAACACTCCGGGTGTGCCCTGAATGTTGCCAAGCGCATAAACCTTTATGAATCCTACATCCCCTCCTTTTTTGTTTATTTGTGCTCGGCCATCTCATGGTAGCCATCAATTTGCATTTGCAAGCCAATTAACTCCCAGACAGACAAGGTCATAACTCGTGGAGCCTGCCAGGGCGGGTCTCGACAAAGCCTTAACAAAAAGGAAATACATTGCACACAGCAACAGCAAAAAATAAGCTTAAGAAGGTAAAGTGTAATTGGCCGGGCCCCAATTAGCCATGCTAGAGTACTGGGAAGAGAGGTTCGAGTAAGCGGCGAGCATCATCTCATTCCCAATTTCCTCAGGGTGATGACATACTGGAATAAGGCATGTACCTAACAATTCTCCGGCTGCTACAGAATCAGATAAACAAAAGTGGGTAACATTTGCTATTGAAGCCAATCTTTCCCATAGGTTATATGTCATTCGGGCCCGTAACGGAGAAAGTGCTCCCGAGTCAACCCCAACAGGAAATAGCAGGCACAAAAGGCATACAATCAGTACAGAATTAGCAGTAATTTGGGCGAGAATCGCCACAAACAAAGTCTCAGGAGTCTCTGGCTGTTGGTTTGCTGCCAGTCTTCGTTGAGCCGCGGCGACCAATGCTTTTACTGCTCCGCATGTCACGGGCTGGCTTGGGATGCTACGTCTCCTCCGTCTCCGTCCCGTCGTTGTCGACCTGGGAGGCACCGCGTTCTCCTCCAAGGTCAGCTGAAACTCCGGTATGGGGTTCGACAGCCCCTGGTGCCATGCCATGCTGTTTCAGTGCCGGTCGCACACACCGGGCCGGAACCCACAACAGTCCTGCAGGGAGAAACACAGCAGCATATCCCCGACCCCAAGTGATTAGAGGTACTGGGCCCAGTCACTGCGGATTGGGCAGCTGACGGTAATAGACACGCGGTCTTTCCAGTACCTCGGATTTGTGAAAATGCCGATCCGCGGGGGTCTGCTGATCTGCGTTCAGCATTAAATTATTTAAAGGAAACAAAAGGATATGCATTTGTTGCTGAATGTCTCCTCAGGTTCGGAGACGCAGCTCCCCTTGTTTTAATTGTTTGTCAAGCAAGGTTTTTAGCGTGCGATTTGCATGTTCAACAATAGCTTGGCCTGTGGAATTATAAGGGATCCCGTGTTTGAGACGGACGTCCCATTGGGCACAAAAGGGGAAGAGTGCTGTGGAGCAATAGGCTGGGGCATTATCCGTTTTTATCTAGCTCGGGTGACCCATAACAGCAAAACAGGCTAGCAAATGGTGAATAACTTTGGGAGTGGCTTCCCCACGCTGTGGGGTCGCCCAGAGGAATCCCAAATAGGTATCAATGAAAACATGTAAAAACGAATAGGGGCGAAATTGTGGCACGTGAGTGACATCCATTTGCCACAGCAGATTCGCTGCGGTACCGCTGGGGTTAACGGCATAAGAAAAGGTAGGGGCAGCAGCGGCACAGTGGGGGCAGGAACGAACAATAGAACATGCATGATCAGCAGGAATATGAAACTGTCGGGCCAAAACAGAGGCAGACTGATGAAAAAAGGAATGGCTTTCAATGGGGTCAGAAAAAAGGGAATTTACCTGACCACGTAACGCGCGATCGGCGCACGCATTGCCTTCAGTGAGTAGCCCAGGCAGAGGGGTATGACTGCGAATATGAGCAACAAAATAAGGGAAATTACGAGTGGTGAGGAGATACTGTAAAGACAAAAACAGGCGAAGGAGGTCCGCATCGACCTGAGGGGTAATGAGGGCAAGGGATAAATAATCAATTACCTGATAAACATAATGCGTGTCCACAATCAAATTAAAGGGACGATCAGCAAAAAATTGAAAGGCCAAAATAACAGCAGCTAGTTCCAAGGACTAGTAAAGCTCTCCAAGCGCTGTGCATGCAAATGTTGTTGTACAAGCGAATGAAGCGCTTTCAGCTTTTCTAGAGGGAGGGGCCACTGGTCAATTCATACGGGCTCTAAGGATTGCCATACCAATGGTAATACAGATGGCAAGGTGGATGAGGGAGGATTTGGGGCCATTATATATTAATATTGAGGGTGGTGTCCAGCTTTGTAAGTAAATCACGGCCCCAAATATTGAGGTGGACAGGGAGCACAAAAGGGCAGATTGTAGCAAGGGCACGGCCTCCCGGTTTAGAGACCGTGACCCAAGACAAACTTTGGCACCCGGGTTTGCTACCCCCGATCCCCCACAACTCTTTAGAAGGAACTGTTGGCCAACCGACCGGCCACTCCGGATCACGAATCACCGTAACGTCAGCTCCAGTGTCCACCAGCCCTGTAAAAGGAACATTATTTAAGAGAAGTGTTAACTGAGGTTTCGAGGGGCGGACCGACATTGTCAAAGCAACAAGTGGAGAGGACGTGTTGTGAGACGGCGACTGAGCCAGCGTCGATCCAAAGCCGCCTCCGCCCCGGGTTCGATCCTCTGCGGCTGGCACCTGATAGGGGACCAAAATCAATTGTGCAATTGACCGTCCACGCGGGAGCGACTGTGGAAGATGGGTCCATACCTGAACCTTAATAACGCCGGTGTAATCGGCGTCAATGACCCCTGGGATGACAAAAAAACCCTGTTTCCCAGCGTGTGAGCGAGGGAGAACCAGACCCACAAATCCGGCAGGGAGAGGTCCCGTCACCTGTGTAGGTATGGCGGAAACCTCCCCCGGCAACTGAAAATCAGCGTCCTCCTGCATAATCAAATCAAGCCCTGCACTTCCGGCAGTAGCCGCCCTCATGGAGTCTATGGATTGTAAGGCAGAGGAACAGTTGTCTGAATGGGAAACACCCCCGTTTGGCCCTGGGTTCGGGGGGGACCCGTCGTGCGGTTTCCCGACCCGCTACGACACTGATTAGCCCAGTGATAGCCCTTCCGACACTTGGGGCACTTCTTTGAGGGGCAGGCGGGTGCCGTTGATGAGCGGCACTCCCGCTGAAAGTGACCCTCCTTACCACAGCGGTAACAACGCTTCCCCTCCTTCCCGCTTTTCCGCAGGGCCACGGCCAGAACCCCAGCTTTATGTGCTTGGGTTCCGATGTTTTGGCACACCCGCAGCATGTCCGACAGCTCTAGAATTCCAGAGGCTTGTGCCGCCTGGAGAGCACGGCAGCAATCCTCGTTCGCATTTTCAACTGCCATTTTTAACAGGATCTCCTGAGCTGCTGCAGGGTTATCCACCTGTCGGAGGATAGCCTCCTGCAATCTGTTGGTAAAATCCATAAAGGACTCTGATGCACCCTGACGGATACTGGCAAAGCTTTTAGTAGGCCTGCCCGAATCCGGGACCTTCCGGAAAGCATGCTGGGCGCAGGTGGAAATAATGGGGAAGACGGCCTGAGGGAGTTGAGACTGCAGCTGAACAGTAGCAAACTGGCCCTCCCCTGCCAACTGCTCATAAATGACACCTTGCTCTCTATATACCTGGGCTTGGCGTTCCGCCATCTGCCGATACTCACTAAGCCAAATAACATACTCACTGGGCGTCAGCATCATGCGCAACAGTGCCTTCCAATCTTCAGGGATCAGGGTGTACCCACTACCTAGCCCTTCAATGAGACCACGTACATACGTACTAGTGAGGCCGAACTCACGAATCGCTTTCTTTACCTCTCGGATCACCGAGTAAGGCAAACTGACTCAGTTTGCAACCTGGTTGCCCTGGCCATCATCCTGCCAGGTCACCGGACAAACTGAGACCAGATCAGCCAGCTCCTCTGCTGTAATATCTGAGCGAGTCTTCACTGCGTGAACCATTTGTTGCACCAGCGAAAGCCCCTGAGCAGACGCAGACGACCCCCCGGGGGGCCCCGGAGCATGGGGCCCCACGGGCGGAGGGCGATCACACACCGGCTCCGGTGGGGAAGGCCAGGGAGGCGGTGGTAATAAAGGCACTGGGGGTGAAGCAGGGGGAGGGATGGCTGCAGGAGCGGGCGGGGGTGGTGGGATTGGCAGCCCCTCTGTTGGCGTGGGAGAGGGTCTTTCTGAGACGACACACTGTGTCGCATTGTCAGGAGGGGGGATGGCTGCAGGAGCGGACGGGCGTGGCGAGATCACCAGCCTCGCGAGGGAGGGCCTGTCCGAGGCGACACGCTGTATCACGTTGCGGCAGAGGTGCCAGGCATGTAAAGCCTGCACGGACGCCCGAGGCTCTTTGTGCAATGTCTGGCCCAACTGCTCCCAGTCCGCTAGCTTAAGGGTTCCGGCTTCAGGGTACCACGGGCACTGGGCACTCACCTCCTGTAGCAGGAGAGTGAGTTCTCGAGTGGGGCAGTCATGCTGAGCCTTACGCAGCAGATACTGTAGCTCATTGCGGTGTTGCACTTGCAAAGCAGAGAGGGAGCTTCCCATACTTACCACAACGAAAAATACTCACCGGGATCCACAAAGTGGATGAGTGATGCGTCTGAAACCCTTGCTGGGCGAGGTGAGTGCTGAGGGCCCCACGTTGGGCGCCAGTTGTGGCGGTTCAATGACAAGACAGAACACAGCTTTTAGCAAGCAAGCAGGCTGGTCTCTGCTAACAGGCTTCTGCCTGTCAGCTTTCCACCTTCCCCTTTATTCTCTCTCTCCCCCCGCGCATTACATTCTCCAACAGATAAAAGGAATACACTGGCTTTGTTTAACATTCTTATTTACCAATTTCTATCTACCGCATTCCTTGCTCTCGGGCCTTGAGCCCAGTCCTGAGAGGCTTCCCATGGTTCATGTCATCTTGGCGAGATTCCAAGGTTGATGCCCTTGGATGGAGCAGTGTGTGCACTACTCCTACACAACACTCCGGGTGTGCCCTGAATGTTGCCAAGCACATAAACCTTTATGAATCCTACACTTGTATGGTATGTAATGTTTTATGTGCTCTATTGTAGTTTGTCCATTGTTATTACTACATAACTACACACACACATACTCTATGAGTACTTTATATACACATATATAGACATATATACATATATATATTTTCCACCGTATGCATCCGATGAAGTGAGCTGTAGCTCACGAAAGCTTATGCTCAAATAAATCGGTTAGTCTCTAAGGTGCCACAAGTACTCCTTTTCTTTTTGCGAATACAGACTAACACGGCTGTTACTCTGAAACCTTTATATACATTGATATAGATATATTTGTGTCTGTGGCCAAAAATATGAATACAATCTATTTGTTGGGACCACAGTAGGAATGTGATTTGTACAGAGATTTGAAAATACTGCACCTTATCCAAAATCTGTTAAAATCAGTGAGGATATGTCTGCATACACAGCCCATGTCTGTAGGACTTGGTGTTTCCAAGCCCATGCTTGATTATCACGCTATCTTGTAAACCTGCGTCTCAGCAGGACTCGGGCTCTGACCCACATCTCTGAGTGCTTGCTGACTCAAGTCAGACTGATTTGTGTGTGTACAGAAAGGGGGCTTGGGCTCAAAGCTGAGTCAGAGCCCTTGCTTAGTGTGCAGTGTAGACATGCCCTCAGTATTTTTCTATTGATTTTGATGGGCTTTGGATCGGGCCTGCTGATTTAATTCATTTAATCGGGTTGATTTTTTTAAATCTGGCAATGTGTCGGAAAGAGAAAAATCTGTGATGTGTTACTGACAATATTGGTGCATCCTACACTGTTAGTCTTCTATCTGATTGATTATTCAAAGATTTTCTAAAGTATGATCAACTTTCGAAGAGTAAATGGGAATGAGATTGTCTGTCTGTTTGGGAAGAAATTTTGGGAACAGGAAAATGTCATGCAGAACAACATACTTGGCCATCTTTTTTCAGTTCATCCTAATCTTAATCTCCTGCTTTTTCACTATCGCCTAAATCCAGTTTGCCTTAGTCACATACACCATCCTACTGGCTTCAGTGTTAAGTGAACAGGATCTGATTCAGGGTCTCTCATTGTCTCCTGTCTCCAGAAAAAAGTAGAGATTTCTCTTGAACTCAGTTTTTCTCTTTTGCCTCAATCCCCTTCCTAAGTAAGTTATTCCATATGTTTATTGTATGTGTCAAATTATTCAAACTGTTATTTCTAGATTGTTTTATTTCAGAATCGTTTTTAAATTGGCAAATATATGTTCAATGAGCTGTTTCTGTGTGGACCAGTGTTGACACCCTGTGGTTAACTAGATTTAATCACAGATGAGTATTTAATAGGGATATCCTATGGGAGATCTCCCAGACTTTATCTACTGTTTGAATACAGTAGTCTCATAGCTGAACCATGTATTAACTGTGCAGCCTGTTTTTTCTATCATTTCCTCCAGGGTGTATGTAAAAATACTGCAATAATATATTGAAAAACAACTGTATTTTATGACTTTTTTCTTATTCTCTGATTCAGTACATTTTAACTGTTTCTCTACTAAAGTAAAAATGTGTTGCCAAATGCACAAAAAAGACAGTGTGTAATGAGCAGTGAAAGTGTTCTTTAAATGGTCATAGAAGCAATGTCCTTTACATCGATCATTCAAGAAGATTCAATTATAAATCTCTAAATCTTATTTATTACTGTTGTGGAGAGGGTATTTATCTGGAAAGTTTTTCTACAGAATTTTATTTCCAGTGGTCTCAACATCTGTCTTTATATTTAGGCAAGATTCTGCTCTCAGTAAAAACCTTGTTGTAATTTTAAAATAGCCCCATTGAAAACAAGGACTGGAAACAACTCAGGCTGGTGTCTGTTTCCTCTTTTGTATTGTGTACAGTACTGATAAAAATGTTGATAATTAATAGACAGTGCCCTTCACCATGGTATCTAGGCATCATGTGAAAGATTAAATTAAATTAAATTAAAGGATGATTATTTTATTTTTTTAGATTGATAATGACACATAACACCCCTGTTATTTTGGACACCATTAACAAATCAGCAGCAAAGACTCACAAAAACCTCATCACTAACACAGTGAAGTGATAGGACTTTCCCCACCAAAACTCTGGCACCCAGAAACAGTCACTGTTGCCGAGACCTATGCTTTTCAAATACCCGGGCAAAAAGATGGTTCTTGTAGCATACCCTGAAAGTCAGTAATCCTTGGCTGTGTCAGACCAAGAGAAGAAGCTTGTTCCACAGCTGAGTGGCCCTCGTGGAAAAAGCTATAGCACTAGCCCTCTGTATTAAACTCAAGTGGCTCCAACATTGAGTGTCTCTGCTGACCTCCACAAAGGCACATACAGGAGAGAGTCATTCAAGTGGGTGCCAAGCCGTATAGGATTTTGTGGATCAAAACCAACACTTTAAATTTCACCCAGAAACTGGCAGTCAGTCATTGCAGGTCGTGGAGCACTGGTGTCAAGTTATTTTGCTAAAATATACTGCTTACCAAATGGATTGCTGCTCTCTGCATCAGCTCGAACTTCTCTCTGCACCAGCTATTAAAAGTATCCTCATATTGAGTTAAATGCAGTAATCCAGCATCACAATAATTGGTCCAAGAAGGGCATGCAAGGTTAAATTCTGCCCAAATTTACTCTCCATGCAACTCCATTGATCCCAGTGAGGTTGCACAGTACTTAAATCAAGACAGAATTTGGCTGTTAGCTGTCAACACTCTGCTCCATTTCCAGCTGCTTTTCCTTCTCTTACTTACTAGGAAGTTTCTCCTCCTCCAATGAGAGCTGTATCTGGAGCAGTTTCTGCCATCATACATATTGATGCTGTACTGTATATGCATTCTGTTGAAAGGTAATTACTAGCGATCTCAATAGTTTATTTCTAAAGGGTTCAGCATTAATTTGCTGGGGTAAACTGATGTCTAATTCTGATGTCCTTGGGGGTTGAGGCTAATTGATCCTTTTGACTCTCCCGAGCTAATTATGCACAACTGACTGGCCCACTCCAACATTTTCAGTCTTTGGGAATGAATGGATGTATATAGCGGAGTAGGACTATTCTCCATTCAAAATCTCCAGGAAAGATTAGCGGGGAGAGAAGGCAGCCTGGTTTGTACCAACGGGACCTAATATGCTCCACCAGGTCAATCTAGATTCCACATAACAGAACTCTAGGCCTTAGAGAGATTCCCCTTACTACAGTGTACTCTTATTGCTAGATATTGTAGGGTACCATCTGGAATATCTGCCAGTTGTAGACTGATGTGGCAGTGCAAGCGCAGTACATTCCAGTAAGACCTGTTGAGAACCCTCTACTGCATAATTGGGGGTTGCTGCCTGCTTTCCTCCACTGAGAAGATTTTTGCTGTGGATTTTGGAGAGAACAGGTCTACCTTCCCAGCTCCCTATCCTATCTCCCCTTCACCTCTGAGTAACTTTGCCAAGTTTCAGGTTTCATTACAAATGTTTTGTACAGCTCTACTTGTTACCAGTTTTAGATCTCAGCATTCCAGTTATTTTAACCACTTGGGAGTAAAAGTTTGATGTGTTATAAATTTACTTTCCCTTTAAAAGAAACAGATTATAGTTCTTTGCAAGTTAATCTATTGTCCCCATTAGCATGATAACCTTTAAACTGTTTTTCCTCTAGGCAAATTATTGGAAACATATTTTATTGTTCTTGTAACAAAGTATTTTATTGTAAGAAATCAAAGTGATAGGATTTACTACATTTTAATCCTACAGGCAAGAAAGTCCAAGACCTAGCACTGAGGAATTTTTAGACAAAGAAGAACTCATTTAACCAAAATACAATTTGAATTCTTTTTGTTACAGAGGGAAAATATACTTCATCTCTTCTTAAGTGCATTGCTCTTCATAATCTACCATAAAACTTGAAAGTGTCAATCATTCAGATAATTGAAAACATATAATAAGTTTAAGGAATGTACAGCTGCTAAATTAACTAGACATTTAAAAGACAAGAATTTTATTGTAAAAACTTTGTTGTTTTCCCAAGTAAGTTTTACCTCTAATTGTGTTGCACAAAAAACCTTGATTTTACAGTTAGTGAGGTTTAGAAATTCTTTTCTGTTTAGTCTTTCATCCTTGAGTATTCAGAATAGAAACTACCATGTTTATCATACTTATTTTGACCTTAACCTTTTTTTTAAAATGAAAGGGAGTTAAAATATCCCAGCTGGCATGTCTCCTGCTGTTGTGAACAGAAAAGAAAAAAAAGAAATCTTTTGAGTAGTGAGTAAAACCTAATAGCGGAGCTCAGAATGCATAGTATTGTTATATGTTATATTTGCTAGTTCTAGTTTTCAGACATACTGAAAACCCGGCATTTTTGTCTGTAATATAGAAAAGAACTATGATAAAATAGTAAATATCTGAGAGAATAATAAAGCACATTGCCTAATTCTTACTTCAACTTTTGTTTTGGATTATATAAAGAAAAGGAACTGCAAACATAGGTAACTAATTTCACCTCTAAATGTATGATAGTGGGGTCCATTGCAAGGCTCCTTGGGCCAGATCTTTAGCTGGTGTTGACTGTGTAGATCCATTAGTTTAAATGGAATTCACATTAGATGAAGATGTTCTAAATGCACAGATTATGGGTGAGAATCTGATCTGTGTGCAAGTGAGAATCTCCTCTCACTTATATTAGTGTAAATCAGGAGTAACTTCACTGAAGTCAGTGGCCCTATATGAATGTAAAACAGTTGTAATACAGGGGAACCATGTTAATATTTTTCTTATTTCATCAGTTGTATTCTCAAATGTGTAATCAGCCTAGAGACTCGGTCTGACTGTTCCATACCATGGAATGCCTAGATACATATGCCTTAGTATCTGTGAGGGACTATGCTGGACATCCTCAGTCAGAGAGGCCTAGAACTGAGAAAGCCTTGGTCTAAAATTCTTCTGATTACAGCTAGGAACTAGATGTAAGCCAACCTAAGTAACAGTATCTAATGGGCAGGGAAATAGGGTGAGGGGTAATTGTTCAAGGTACTTAGGGCTTACCTTATTAAAAGCTTTGTATGTCAATATTAAGACCATGGATTACATCCTTTTGACCATTAGCAGCCAATGTAATTACAGAAGGTGGGTTTAACTAACTAACAATCAAGCAGACACGTTCTGCAGCTGTATGACCTCTGGATATGCTTCAATAGAGTAAGTTTTTAGAATAGCTCATGACAGCTCTGCACCAAAATCCCTTTCATATCTAATTGTTGGTTATATATAGATCTCTGGGTATCTCTGAATATCCTATAATTCTGATATACTGAAATGGCATATCCTGTAGGGTTTGGTGGCATTCCCATCAAAGTACTTGGAGGGAGTGTTCCTCTTGACTCCAGAAGTCAGCTAATCCATGCCCAATAATAATGATGGATGCTGGTTGTCCTGGAACTGAGTAGGGTGGATTTGAAAGTCAGACCATAATAACCCTACCGAGTAAGACTATGTTGATGTAACATGGACTTTACTCGGCGTATTCAAAATGCCCTGGATGGAGCTTTCAGAGCCTGACTGATATCAAGATTTCAGCAGTTCAGTCCCTGACAGCTTAAATTATAACTTTGTGTTTAAAGCCTAAATGCAGAAAGAGGCCATAATGTCTTATGTTCAGCTTAGTCTGTTGATGGCACTAAATTTACATGTAGCCTCCCTGATTGTGGAATTAAACAAAAATATATATATTTATATGGTGTCACAAAACCACAAGTTGTGTTATATCTCTACCCATTTTACAGTCTTTCTCGGAGTGGACCCTTCTTTGTGGTAGGCCCTTGGGCTCCACTTTTTACAGAGGGGTAGCCCCAGGGCTCTGCTACTCTGAGACTGGGTCCTTATCTTCAACACCCTTGTTTCTTTCTGGGGCTCCTTCAGCAGATCCAGATGACCTTAGGTTACTTTGGAGATTTACCATCTTGGGAGCAACCAAAGCAAATGTTTGCTGTGACCCAGGGCAGCCTTTTCAAAACAAGACATTATTTGTCAACTGGAATACAGTATTTAGGGACATTGGGTTAAAATGGTAAAACAAAGCTTACAGGCAGGTCTCTCATCTAACTTCTCAACTTCTGCTTGCTCACTTAGGCAGGCCTGCTTTGCTCTAGCCTGGAAGGCAGACCCATGCTTGCAGCAAAACTCCCTGCCTTGCCCAGTTGTCCTGGATTGCCTTACCCTGCACTAGGAAAGCAGGATTCTTATTACAGTCTGCACAGACCTCTGTTGTTTGTCTCCCATTTCAATCATCCTGTTTTCACATGTCCTGGCTCCCAATCCCTTGAGGTCAGGCAAGGAAGAGTTTGTGGTCAGAAGACAGATAATTGTCCACAGACATCCTCTTGGCTGGCAGTCATTAAAAGTTAGAGGTCTGGTTGTTGATCTCCATTGTATCTCCAAGATAGTCCAGTCACATGTTGCCTATTCTTGACAGACCATTCATTCCAACCCAGACATGTCTACATGATGCACACCCAATCAATTAATTGCTTAGCCTCCATCCCAGAAAAGAAAACCTCTTCATACCTAGTAGATAACAATACAAAAGTGAGTGAGGAAACTGAAACACACGTCTTTCTTAAAAATAATGACATTTCTTATGTTCTCCACTTCAGTGTGTTGTCACTTCAATAATTTAGAAGCTGCAGAACCCATGACTTCCATCAGTGTTATGCACTTGAAAGTTATGCCTGTTTTAAGCTGGATATACTCCATAGATACTAAAATACTTTTACTTTGTTATTTGGGATATTGGTGTTGGCCAAATGATAATAAAAGGAAAATGCCTAATTTTAATAACACTTATGTAGATTAGTCCCTTCCTCTTCTAACTGATGCACACAGAAATATACTGAAAGTCTTAACAGACTTTATGTAAAGCTTGGGACAATTACCTGAGAAATGAAACATCTCAGTCTGCTTGGAATTGTCATGATGATTCAGTAGCTCGTACATAGATAATATGTACTGGAATAAGCTATCTGTCTTGTTTGGAATGACTAAAATAGTTCCAAAATGAGTGCTGCACTCTTTACTTTCTGTTTAAGTTAAAATCATAGCAGGTGTTTTTGATGATAAGCAAAGGACACAGCATAGGTAAAACTAGGCTGAATGTGTATCTTCCTTTTAAATGTACTTTAAGTTGGAAAAAATCATAATAGAAATAAAGGCTAAATTTTGCATTTCTGTTCACCAGTGTAACAAAGGGAAAAATTTAGTACAAAAAATATTTGGGCGAGACCAAATCCTGCAGTCTTGATTAATCCCAAACTCTTTTTGAGATTAATGCATTCATTAGTGAAATTAATGAACTATTGATGGAATGAATATTGCAAATTTAGGCCTTTTATGAATACTATCTCAAAAATAAATAATTATAGCTCGGAAAGGAATTATTACAACAATTCCTACATTTTACAAAAATAAATAGCATTTTCACATAAAATTCATTGTTGTTTCTTCTGGGTCCAGTTTGCATAAGAAAATTAGGTCTATATCAAATCTGTTGTAGTTGGCCAATATTATATTGGACTTGAAGGCTGCTAATGGCCTGGTAACATAAAATGACAAACAAAATTCTCTAACAGTATTAAAACAATATAAACTATTTTCACATAGGATGTTCACCATCACAAATATAGATATAATTTATTTGTTCATTGTGCTGTGCTAGTACTTAAAGGGCACATAATGATAAAATTATGTTCAAAAGATTGATGATGATGACTTTGTGTCGTGGTGCCTTTTCAACACAGTGATAGTGTTTCAATTTGTAAATTTTATATGCTAAAAAAAATCTTCCTAGCAAGCTGCAAACTTTTAAAGATGTTAAGTCTGCCAAATTATAGCCACTTACTTTTGCCTGACATATTTTCATCTTAGACCCATATAGGGGCTGCCAAACTTGTTTCTTTTCATTACCTGTTCTATGTCTGGCTTGAAGTTTAGATTTTAGAAAATGGAAAAAAGCTGTTTGTGAAATCACCAGGCTCTTGAGCTCTTAGTTTCCTCTTAGTATCAACGTTTATTTATTTAGGCTTGGGCTGGGTTTCAAAAGATGAAATTGGAAACAGAGAAGGTGACTCTGAATACCATTTATCTGTATGTAAGCGAACATTCAATGTACGTTTAATTTAAAAAATTGCTGTTTCCTACAAGAGGGAGATATTTTTCACATTGTTAAAACATTTTTAGAGGTCACTAGGTGGTCATGTCACCAGCAGGGAGTTGTTGTTTGGCAGGCTGCATTAGCAGTTAGTAACAAATGCCTCCCATGATTCTGTGTTCAAAAGGAGTTGCTTTGCAAGTAACAAATACTTACAACCTGAGAACTGAAGTATAAAAAGTAGTGACAGGGGAAAATGTTTGGAAATGTAAAACAGCATCTTTAGTGGCCAAATTGGAGTGTTTAGGGAGTTGAAGATTACATGTCTACTTTATACTTAAGTTTAGAGTTTACAGAAGCAATAATATCTTAACTACTGCATTTGGCAATCACATCATTTCTAGTTAGTAAAGCACTGTTAATTTGGAGTCTGCCGTAGTCCTTGGTTTGGGATATAGTGAGTGCTCTTACAATAATCGTTGTAGAACCCACCACAATTGTTTAATAGATTCTATTTTTCTGTATTGTTCTGAGTATTTGGATAATCAATAATCACTGATGAATAAAAATCCTGATTTTATTTAACATGAGCCTAGGAATATGCAAAATAATTTTTAAAAGTAAAGAAAAATATTAATAACAAAGCCTCTAGAGGAAAATTAGACCTGACTTACACAACAAGAAAAAGGACCAATTTTGAAAGTTGCTTCTCTTAATCTTTACCATTTTTAATTGATCAATATATAATGTGCAGACAACTGCTTTACTTAGTAGTAGTATTTGTAAGGTAAAGGTACTATCAGCTGGACTGAAAACATTCTCATTTCACTGTATATGTAAACACACTTTATTAGTAGTACATATTAGCAATAATTGTAGTTTCTCTCTTTTACTATAAACTGCACTTGTTTCCTGTGAATATTGTACAGAAGTTATGACTATTATCATACTATTGCAGCTGTGATCAGAGCATCCCATCCTGAAGAAAAAGCCCTATAGTTGGGCTCTGGAAGGAGGTAATCTCCTTGATCATCCTGAAGATTTTCCCTGATCATTCACTTGTAGGGTCTACTTTGATCAGCACCCCAGCACTGGCCTCTGGTGTCCACTCTACTCCCACTTGCCACAGTAGCCTCCAAAACCACCCCCCATGCTCCATGCAAATACAGCCCCATATTGGGCTATGTTATCTTTTTTGTCTAAGCTTTTCACAGCCAGAGTGGGCTAGCCCAGTCTGAATCCTCCAGACTCAGAGACGATTGTGCCACAGAGGCAACTGAGCCATGTTGAAAGGGGATATCTGCATGTGGAAGTGTCCCCTTCTCATATTGCAGTGGTGTGGACAATCTTTACCATACAGTTCAGCTTTCTTTTACCAGTAAGCTAAAGGGGTTTAGTTTTTGGAAGGAACTGTAGGAGTCATGTCAAATTCTTTAGCATATAAGGTAGCAGAGTGGGGAAAAAAGGGTTCAAACCTACAAACAAGCTCAGATTTAGTGTGACTGAAACAGTTCATCTAGCTATGATCTTAATAGTCATGTAAATAAATGGAATACAA
Organism: Natator depressus; assembly: GCF_965152275.1. Taxonomy (NCBI): domain Eukaryota; kingdom Metazoa; phylum Chordata; order Testudines; family Cheloniidae; genus Natator; species Natator depressus. The sequence continues at coordinate 26,289,674 of NC_134240.1, forward strand.
CCCTCTAAAGAGATTTGTAGAAGATCAATGAAGGAATGGTGAACCTCTTTGGAATTTTTCTGTAAGATAGTTGTGCTTTTAAGAGAGACACACATAATTTTTGTTCCTTGTAAGTGAACACAAACAGAGTAAAGTCTAGAATAGGGTATTAACATATGTACAATGACAATTTATTTGTAATTCAATATTTTTTATTTTCATGCAGAAAAAAAATATTTGTCCAGATCACCATCAGGGAGGATGCTAGAATTGTAGTGTCTGGAGATGGTACATTTAATCTCATTAGTTGGTTAGGTAATTAGCATCCATCTGGTGCCTTCTTGACTATAGAAACTAAGAATTTATTCCATCAGTGGGATCTTATCTTAAGACAATCAGTGACCGAACTATCTTCAGAAAAATGAAGGGCACAACTTTACAACAATAATGTTTCATCATTAACCGCTTTAGCACATCAACAACATAACACTGATTTCTAGGGATTCCTTTTGTTACTGACTAGGGAATGATCATAGCTGTTGACAGTTTTTCTACTTTGCCATTTTTAGTCTGTGGCATTAAGTTTCACTTGCAAAACTAAGCCCCACCCCAATACAGTCACAGTAATTAATAAATGCATAGGCCTCGTCCTTTGATACGTGAGAGCTGCTTCCAGCACAGAGGGACTCTTTGTGGATAGATACCCACTGTAGTGATTACTATGCCATCCCTCTTTCATGTGTGAAGGAGGTAGACCTGATTTTCAGCTACCATAATGGCCGGTGGACACTGTTTGCAGCTAGTACAAATTACAGGACCCCTGTAGCAGCTCTAATTTATGCAAGGGGTTGTACTAGATCATCAGCTGTTTGGCCCAGAATGAAAGGGGTATAAAAGCAGCTTCCCCTTCCCATCCCACTAGATGCACTAAGGACTCCTTTGCTATAACAGTGGATCTGGCCATCACTATTAGATATCAGATTTACATATCAAAAGTCCTGTACAAACATTAATTAGCAGTTTATCTTCTTTCACCATAAAATGTGCATTTATTAGACATTGCAGTAATTCCAGAGTAGACCTTTCTCCTTTAAAATACAGGCAGACCAGACAACCCCCTCTTAGAAAACAAGGTAAGCTGTCAACATGCCTGAGTGTATCTTTCCCAGTCACTAAAGCCTTCTGTTTATCAACTACAACTTTCCTATGGGGGTAAGCACTAATACTCAATCTTCCATGATCTTCTGAAATTTGCTTAATCTCTGACTTCATGGAAGCTTCAGTAATATCCTATAAATGCGAACTGAATATATCGACCTTCATAAGAATCAAGTACATTCCATTCAGCCCAAACAATTGGAGATATTTGTGTTTATCTGAGTGACTTCCACAAGTGTTCATTAACATGGAACTACCGCTTTTACTTTTCCATTGATCTAGCCATTCACCTTTACTGTTTGGCTTCTCTCCACAATTAGACTAGACAACAAAGTGGGTAAGCTTATTTAAAAATGTAAACCTCAACAAAAATGTAAGCTTAAATATGGCTGTTTCGTATGCCCACAGAGCCATGCCCACCATTCTTGTATGCTGCCCCATTACAGTGAATGAGCAAGAATCAGTATTTCACTGAAAGGTTCCAGTGCGATAAGAGAATAGGTCAACAGAATTCTGTCACACAGTTACAGTTATAATTTGAAGAACTTGCAGTCAAGCACCAGAGAGGACTTGAGGGCCAACTCGTAGGCTACCAAGTAAGTCCTGGAAAGAAATTAACTTTGATTGTAGTTGGTACTTTTTCTCCATTTTCTACATGTCCATATCTCTGTTTATTAGCAAGAGCAGTTATGGGACTAAACTCTCACTGTTCCTTAATTCAGCAGATGCTAAGTCCTCCCCCATTCCCCATTTGAAATGCCATTCTCTTCCCCATCGCCTTCCTACTGTGACTGCCTCCATTTCCATATACAGATTTTTGTACACAACCCAGTGTCTTTCTACAGCCTTGTCTGTCATATCTTTTTATGGTATGGCTCTCAGGCTCTGCTCACAACTTCCATGTGCAGAGAGAAACATGGAAAAAAATCTCCCAATTTACTGAAAACTCCTGACTAGGGCTCTTGGGTCTTTAAGAGTATTTCGTCCCACAGTATTTAGATGGTATTATGATTTGCTGATGTTATCCTTGTACTGAATGCCTTTTTTATCAACCAGCATTGTTCTACTCAGCAGTATACTGTTTTCTGTCTCAGTCTCTGAGTCTATGTATTCCCAGATGAAAACTGTTAAACTAGAGTTAAGGTCAAGCACACATCAATAATTTAAGAGTAGAAACATTACAGGGATGTAATTATCCCAAAAACAAAGGTTACAAATCCAGAAAATTCATAATTAATGTAAAAATTTAAAATAAATCCAAACAGGTTAAGATATGAAAATTCTCAGTTAAGACATCCAAACACCCTTTACTCCACCTACTATTGACACTATACAATAACCATAGAGTTGTTGTTAGTGCATAACAGTGTATATAATCCAAGATTAGATAAAAATAGTTTCTAAAGAAAAAAATTACTGTTTTTCTTATGGTGCCACTACAGGGTTAAATTTGGATTGTTTGGATGCCTTAACTGTGCATTTCTCTACTTTAGCTGTGGGGTTGCCATTAGCAAAATGCCTTCTTTCAAAATGGCCGCCGCTTCACATTGTTCTCAATGGGAGTGTAGTCAAACTGCTCTCAGGGCAGCTTAAATAGCGTTGTTCAGTCTGTAGATTGTTCAAGAAGAGGACTCATGTGGCACGGGACTGTTGCCTCAAGCAGCACCTGCTTAAGCAGGCCATGCGGCCTGATCTAGTACCAAGTTCTTTGCCGAAGATCACCCTTGGGCTTGGAGAGTGCTGCTGCATCTTATTCTGAGACAGGCATCACTCCGAAGAGAAACAGGAGCTGTTCTCCATTGTTGGTGCTGAGGAAAATTTCTTATAAGACTGAGACCACTCAGGTCTCAGGGTGACTCCTCTGCCTCCCCCAGGAAAAGCGCGGACTGGTACAGGGCCGGCTCCAGTGTGTGGGATGTCGCGGGTACCTCTGACTCTTCCCTGGATCTGAGGAGGGAGGGAGGGAGGTCAGAAACCCATACCGTTGACTCCACTTCTGGCCTCCAGGCATCTGTTGAGTCCAGTACCGACAAGGGTGATGCCAGCACCAATTGTATCCACTGTGTCGACGTACCAGCTTGCAGCGGACCTGCTCAGCCTTTTGGTTCCAGCCTCATCACTGGTCCAGGACTTTCTGGGACTTTGCACTTTTGACAGCCCCTCCAATGGAGCATGCTACTGAATCGTCAAGCCCTCAATACCACATCCAGATCTTCCCCTTCCAGGGGTTGGGATGGAACTGATACTGGAATCAGTATGAGGGACCTCGGTACTGGGACCCTCGACGGCCCCACTACAGTCGGTGGTGCAATACTTCCATGGGGACTTTCACTACTCTCAATGTTGATGCAGTCGGGTGCTCCAGTGCGGCTCTTTGAGCCAGAACCAACCCTGCCTGCAGCACTGACGTGTTTGATACCAATGATACTGCCTTCATTGGGGGCACCAATTCCTGCTTTGTTCTAGGCAATGGGTGAATCAGACTGCCTATTGGCTCCTTTGGCAGTCACTCTGACCATGTCTCTGAGGTCCTGGGGCTGTTCTGCTTCCAAGTTAGTGTAGTCATCCTCCTGCTCTGCATCACCTGATGAGCTCCAAAGGCTGCCAATGGACTAGCATGGCTCCCAGGGTTGGCATGCAACCCATGGCCTGAATGGAGGACCCATGTCCTGGCTCCTACTGGCCACAATGCCCTACCTGTATCAGTGGCCTCCTTGGACTCAGTGGGACGCTCCTCGCCCATGGAGATCCCACTCCTCATCTCTCATTCAAAGGCGAGATCACCCCCCAAATCAATGATGGATCAGCCACAAGCCCAGGGATTGGCAGTTTTCCTCCCTGCCGAGTGAGCGGAGTCCTCCTGTCTGGCTGTGTCATCCTGTGAGCAAGAGCTGGCTTTGGCTCAACCAAGAGCCTTGTCCTCATCTCCGGATGATGCCATGTTGCCTGGTTCATCCTACCCTACCATACGCTTTAAGATGTACCAGGACTTTTTACGCCACATAGTCACTTCTGTTGGCATCCTGATAGAGTTTCTCTAGGAGAACACCCACAGCTGGTGAACATTTTATATAGCCCTTTGTTCCTGGAGAGTGGTCCTCCTGATTAATAATGCACTCCTCAAGCTGTCGAGAGCCCTCTGGAGTATACTGGTCTTGGTACTACTGGTGGCTAAGCACATGGAGAAGTGCTTCTTCATTCCTATGCATGGGTTTGAAGGGTTCTATTCCCATCCAGTCCTGAATTCCCTGGTTGTAATGGCGGTGACTGATAGGGCTCAGCAGCATAAGTTCATATCCACCCCCAAGGACAGAGAGTATCTATACCTCATTGTCCCTACAGATGAGGATCGCAAATGAACAAGCTTTGCTGTCCAAATATGATTTTTCTTGAACCTGTTGCCCGAGGCCTTGCATGAGGAGTTTGGGGCATTTATCACAGAAGGCTGCTTTGTAGCCAGAACATCCCTGGAGTCTGTCCTTGATGTTGCAGACACTTCAGCCAAGGTTATGGCCCCTGCGGTTACTATGAGGAGAGCTTCCTGGCTGAAAAACTCTGGGATTGCTTTGGATTTCCAGCAAGCTACTGAGGACTTGCCTTTTGACGGACAGATCTTGTTCTTGGAAAAGGATGATGACACTTTGATACTAAGGATTCAAGGGCTACCTTGCAGTCCATGGGAGTGTTGCTGCAGTCCATGCAGAGTTGCTGCTATGGGGCTCAGCAGCAGCAAGAATGCTGCTCACAGCACTCCTTTGCACAGCCTTTCCCCCTGAAGCATTGGACCTAATCCAGAAAGAGGGGTAGATCTCATAAGAGGAAGGAGTCGGGCTTGGGGTTTGACCAGTCCTCATAGCCTCCTCCGTGCCTGCTAAGCACCCACCTTGACACCTTGCTCCAGAGCACTGTTTCCGTCATTGCTCCACCCTCTTCATTCCCCTTTCCCTTTGTGACAGGATGGCCTGTTTTACCATGCTTGGCGCTTGATCACCTCCAACAGTTGGGTTCTAGTCAGATTGGGTTATGCCATCCAGTTCCTCTCCTCACCCCCTCCTCACCCGTCCTCATCATGGTCCCTCTTCAGGGACTCCTCTCATGAGACACTGCTCATCAAGCAGGTCAGCTCTCTGCTGATGTTGGGAGCAGTGGAGGAAGTTCTGCTGGAACGCAGGGCCACAGCTTCTGCTCCCTGATACTTCCTGATACCAATACCTAAGGGAGGGATGAGATTCATTCTCGACCTTCGCAGGCTCAACAAATCAATCAAATACACGAGGTTTTGCATGGTCACTCTATTGGTATCCTCCCAGAGCTGTCTCAGAATGACTGGATCCCTGCTCTGGACTTTCAGGACACCTACTTCCATGCAGTTCTGCCAAGCCAGAAAATGTCTTCATTTTGTGGTAGGAGAATGCCAATTTCAGGATGTGGTTCTCCCATTCGGCCTCTCTTCTTCCCCCAAAGTTTGCATCAAATGCATGGCTGTAGTTATGGCATATGTCAGGAGGAAAGAAATCCATACTTTCCTGGACCTTAACGATTGGTTACTGAGGGGCAGCATCAACCCCACATTGCATTTGCTCAACCATCAGAAAGTCAACCTTGGCTCTCACGCAAAAATCAGGTTCATTGGTGCCCTGTTAGATTCCACAAAGTCGAGAGCATTTCTGCTGACTGACCACATCCAGGGAATTCAACAGCTCTGCCTCAGTCTGAAAGCCCTTCATGACAGTCCAGAAGTGTCTGAGCCTGTTGGGATATATCTCCACTTGTACGCAGGTGGTCCAGTTTGGCAGATTGCACCTTCGCCCACTTCAGGTCTACTGCCCTGCTCTGTGTTCTTTGGATAGACCTTCCTCCACTAGTCCTATACTACTTCCACTGGTGGGCAGCCCCAGGCAATGTTTGCCAGGGAATCCTCTTCACTCAGCCCTCTCCAACCAAGTCAGTGGTTACCGACACTTCCCTTCTGGGTTGTAAGGGTACATCTGGACTCACTGAGTGCAGGGCCTGTGGTCAGGAACCCTCACTCCATCTCAACATGCTGGAACTTCAGGCCATGCACAGTGCATGTCGTGCCTTCTGGGACCATATTAGACACTCAGTGGTTTACATACTCATCAACAATACCATTGTGATGTTTTATGTGAACAAACAAGGGGGAGCACATTCCAGGTTACTTTGCCTAGAGGTGATCAACCTGTGGCAATTCTACTTCAAAAAAGACATCACTCCAGGAACAGTCTACTTGCTGGGGATGCAGAATTGTCTCACAGACCATCTCAGCAGGGTTTTCTTTCTGAGCCCTGAGTGGTCCCTGATGCTGAGTGTCCTCTGGGTCATCTTGACAACATGGGGCATCCCTATGATCAATCACTTTTGTGATGAGAGAAAACAGAAAATATTGCCTATTCTGCTCTCGGAGGGGGAGGGGCTCAACCCGGGCTCCCTCTCTGACACCTTCCACTGCAGCTGGCAGTTGACTCTTCCAAAGGCCTTTCCCCCATTCTGATAATTCTTCAGGTCATCCTGAAGCTCAAGACAGATCCGGCCAAGCTCATCTTCATTGCTCCAGTGTGACTGAGACAGTGCTGGTTCTCAGACCTTCTTGCTCTCTCAGTTCAGCCTCCCATATACTTCCTCTCTATACTGACCTACTCACTCAGATCCATGGCCTCACCTTCCATCCTGTGCTCAGCTCTCTGCCCCTTACAACACAGCTGCTGCATGGCTCAATGAAGAGGAAGAGCAGTGCTCAGCGTCTGTTCAACAAGTACAACTCAACAGTAGGAAGCCCTCCACTAGGATGGCCTACTTAACAGAGTAAAGAGGTTTTTGGTGTGGTCGTTGGCCCGTGGGACCCAACCGACAGGAACTTCCATCCAGGACATCTTGGAGTACCTCCTACATCTTCAGAAATTGGGCTTAGTTCACCGAGAGTGTGTTTGGCAGCAAAATCAGTGTTTCATCCCTTATTCAGGGAAAATTAATTTTTTTCCAATGCCATAGTGCTGAAATTTCAGTAGATTCCGAGCCCCCACCCCCGGACAGGGTATTGCTTGTGAGTCACCTAAGTGGAATACACGTCTGCATCACATCTTGAAGAACCACGGTTACAGTAAGTAATCATTTCTTTGATTGCTAGACTGAAGTACTTTTATGTAAAAAACTGAATCTGAAACTGTTTTTTTTTTGGTATTACTTGTAATCTGAAACTCTTTTTCACTCCAGAAGGTGGAGGGAAAACACAGAGATTAGATTATTCATTCATTTGGTTTAGTATTAGAGCATCTGACTCATTCAAGAGGTCAGGGGCTCTCAACTACTATGATATATGTTGCCAGTTTATGTCTTTTAATATCAATTAATCATTAAATGAATTAAAATTAATGAGAATTAACATTAATTTAAAGGCATAGTAGGCCTACTGTAGTTATGAAATTTACTAAATTGTTGAAAATAAGTCAGCCTGTACTTTTATTTGTGTGTTTGTTTTTTAAAAGGGTGAAAGGCTGAAGTTTCTTCATGGTGCCCCCCCCCACCCCTGGTACCTCTTGTGCGGGGCAGTTTGCACAGCCCTGAGCTAGGGTCCATCTCATAATCCAGAAAAATACAAATATCTATTAGTGTTCCCTTCTGATTCTTTTTTCAATATCCCTTTCCCCAGTTTCTGCATGGCCATTTTACTTGGGGAAAGAGTGGCCTTGTTTGTAACCTGACTCAGAGGTTGAGGCAAATGTTTTAAATTCATTGCCAGAATACAGTGGATCATTGTTACAAGGATTATATACCTAGAGAATATGAATTTCATTTACATTTGGATTTGGATTGTAGATGTGTGGATTTTATAATTGCAACACTTGATATGCTTGACAGGACAGCCATCTACAGAAAGGTACAATAATAGTTAATAATTAACATATAGTCCTTTACATGACAATGGAAAAAGCTAGAGCCTACCTTTTCCCATGCATATGCAGGCACTGTTTCTATCAGCACTGGATCTTTTGAATAGTAGTACTGATAGTGAAGACATAGACTGCTATTTCCTATGACCTGTTCAACGTGTTTTTTCAAGTGTGGCAAGTAAATAGATGTCTCTAAAGTCTCTCAAGGATTTCATTTCACATAGAAATAGTAATTATGATGCTATTTGCTTTAAGTAGTATTCCTCCTTCTTAGTGGCAGTTCATCCCAGAATGGAAAGTATCACTTGTGTGACCCACTAGGCCACCCATACTTTAAGTTTGAGAGCATTTTCCATAGCAGCTAGTTCTTACTGTTTCTGTCACAATTCTTTCCAGATGTGTTGTTGTTTCAAGTAGTATTTGAAATGATTCTTCGAAACTTTTTCTCTCTTCTATATTTTGGAGTCTATAGTTTGTTTAAGGTCATCATAACCTGTAGTTTTGTACGTTATTTTAATACATTGAAACATATACGGACCCATTCATCTAATGGAAAATGTCTTCCGTTTGATACTACAACAAACAGTGAAGTGTACTTTTTCCTTTTGTGGTCACGTTCATGCTACACTCTCCTTTTATTTCATTTTCTTGGCCATTATATACCACAGGCAGCATTTCTTCCTTAAATTTATGACTTTGATCTGAATTTTAGGCTCTCTGAAAGTAATTTATGGTTATTGAATATGCTTCTGCAACTGTATGTAATTTATAGGTTGTGATTCATTCACCTCTAGTAGTGCTACCACTTTTTTGCCTGTTACAATGCAAACTTGGTCATCTCTATAGTGTGAATATATTGCACAGATTAGTGTTTTTACATTGTCTTCCTTTTTTCTAACATTGTTACAGTTTGAAAAAAAAACTCTATTTTTTTTAATTGGGTTATCACTCTTTTGACTTGCAGATTTGAATCAGAGCAATTAAAGTTTAAATGATTTGCTGCTTTGTTTAATGTTCTTAAGTTCTGGATTTATTTATTTTTCCATCCTATAATTCTTTTAATCTTTTCAACTCTGCTACTTTCACCAACTACTCTTATAATGTTTGTTCCAGCAATTAATGTTTATATTGTCAACTGTGATACTGTGTATCATGGTTTGGCAAAAAAAATAAAAAATTTTAAAAAATTGCATCGTCAACCTTCAGTTAATATTCAGAGCTATTTCTTATCATCTGGCTCTGATTTGGTTTCTGTCATTAAACAAAAATACGATTTGCTTCTGAATTATCCGGTGCCATAATATAATCTAAGATCTGGATGAGGTTTAAGTGGCTTGATTTTCAGAGGTACTAAGCACCCACAGATCCCACTGACTTTCTTGGGTGCTGCTGAGGCTCTGGTATTCAACACCTCCGCAAATGAGTCCACAAATGTCTCCTTGTTGTTATGTTCCTCAACAAAAGGCACACTACTTACATCATTTTTTGTAAGATATATGCATCCAAATTTTGCAAAATAACTTCCATTTGGCATTTTTCAGCTGTTAGTGTGAAAGTGTTAAAAATTTATCCATGGTCTATTATTAGGGAATTGTAAAAAGAAATGCTGTTGTTTGTCAGGTTCATTCATACAAGTATTCATTGGACAAATTCATATTGTGATTCAAATAGAAATATCATCTGCCCAATCCCAGTTGATTTACAATAAGTGAGGCACAAGGCTCTCAGGCCCTGTAGATTTTTTCAGGTGCAGGCCAGGAGATGAACATTTGCAAGCTTCCAGAGGTTACCTCATGTTGTTATACAGCAGGAGAAAGAGGAAAGGTCTTGATGGTAGATATTTGCATTCTAAACTGGGGCAAAAAAATCTGAAAACATATACAGACATTAGCTGCCAAACATAGCCCTACACCTCACTATCTCTTTGAAGGTTATTACAATATAGCATTACATCCATTGCCAGCACACATGTGTCTTACTGTTGGGATAAACCCAGCTGTGTGCCATATGGATGAATCTTGCATGCTTTGGTTCCCTAAAATGGGATTGAATGATTACAGACATAAGTGCCTGGAAGTTAATGCCTCTTAGTTGACATCTAAGAAAGAGGAAGATGTAAATAGGCAAGGACCTTGATATTTAAAACATTGTGCTTTGAGATGACGGAGGAGAAGCCTGGCTACCTGGTTATCACACTCAGGGTATTGATAGTAGGATATAGGGCATTTTACCTCCAAGTCATTACCATCAAACAACTTTTTAGTGGCTGGCTGTATGTGAAATGAATTTGGTCGTTCCAGTCTGATTTGTGAGGTCAGGTGCCCAGTTCATAGAAACAGTCATCAATACTGCTAGTGTAATGCACACTCCCTGTTGGCAGTCTGACATGGAAGCTCAGGAACAAATACCGTAGTTACTGGAGACTTAACTGCTTTCTTACTCCTAGAAAAGGCCCCTCATACTGAAGTGCGTTTGCAAGCAGTTACTTAGAACACTGTCTGCAGTTCTGTGGATCAGTGGAGAACTTCAGTTTCCATACTGTCAATCTGGTACCTTTTTAACAAGCACTTAATTTTTTCACATAGAAATATGTTTTATAAATGTTTTGCTCCAGACATTCTCATAGTCTACTAGAGCTGTGACATGAGTCTGTTATAGGCTATATTTCTGAAAGATGATATTAGTCACTTAGAAATTAGGAAATTTTATTTTCGTGTACACCAATGGAATTCCATTAACTTTAATTGGAGTTGCATTATTGCGACAGACAGCAGAAATTAGTTCTAAATCTTTTCCCTTTCATGGTCACATCAGCTCCTTTGTTCCATTTGATGACTGTCAGTTATTTTTACTTTTTGTAGATATTTTATCTTTTGAAATATTATTTCCTACTTCAGCACCCTTTTTATTAACCTGTCCTGTTTAAAACTTGCCTTTACAATGCTTATCTTTGGAAGTGCCTGAAATAAATGTCTCACTATCAGGTTCCTATTGTGTGGCCCAAACAAATGACTCTTGACTACTGTGCAGACATAGATCTTACTGGGCAAAATGTCTTCTTGTTGCTACAGTTCAGTGATATTCGCTGTGTTTGTTTTGTCTATGTTTGAAAAAGCCAGTGTAATCTGTCTTCCAGTTCTTGATCAATGCATGTCTTCATCCCTAAAATTGTACATCTGTCTTTTTTTAAATTGGTTCTTTAGCCTGAAACAAATTTTGAAACCATTTACCCACCAAAGGAGATCAATGAGTAAGCTGTCCTGTACAAATTTGAATCATATGATGATATGCATGCTTCTGGCAATGCCTTCAGTAACTCCCTTAACAAGGAAGTCATAATTAGTCAACATGACTCTGGTATCCTACCTCTTTTTTCATGACCAATCTTTTAAGATACTAATTAGGGAAATATTTGTGTACTGTTGTCTGATCTCCTCTCTTTTTCCTTCTTAAATACCTTGGAGCCGTTCCATGTTCTCTTCATCTCCCAATATTACTCTCCCTCTTGATGTGTTGCATTTTGAAAGCATTCATTTTGTATGCTATAGTTACGGCTGGAATAGGTTGGTTGATCTAGACAGGACAGTTGTCCTCAAGAAGTTAAGGTGTTCATTTACTGCTGAAAAATGAGCAAGAGCAAAATGGTGATTCTATTTATTTATTTAGATTTTATAGTGCTTATTTTAGTAACTGCACACTAGTGGAAGTACAGTGTTTGCAATCTAACCCTTAGTCTCTAGGTGCTTCACAAAATTAAAACTATTGGTATTCCATAGACAGAAAGCAAATAAAGATTGAAATATTTGGTTACCCTTTATTCATTACTCAGAGTATACTTAATTGAAAAAATAAAAAATTAAATTAAATAAATGGATTATGACAAACTTCTTTGAATATTAATATGATAACAAGTTTGCTGTGGTTTGTTAATGAGTAAAGAGATAATTTTTTACAGTATAAGAAAATCCTCAGAGACAAAATGCTGTGGGAGGTGAAAGAAAATTCATCCTCTAACATCGCAGTCCCCTGTCAAATAAATAAATTTGACTAGATCATTGTATTTTTAAAAACAAAAAGTAGTAAGTTGCAATAAATTGTTGCAATTATTGGTAAATTGCTTATAGTTTTAAAATAAAATTAAGATAATTCACTTTCTTACAGAATTTACACACACATCAATGCTAAACAATAAGCCACCACTTGATTATAATAATGACTACAACAGATCAAAGCCACCATATCTCTCACCAACCCAAATAGTTAAGAAAAAAGATGGACTTTGCAGCATGCCCAGGAGGTTAGTAAATTCAGAATCCGACAGACCATAATGGGGAACACATTCCAAAGTTAAGGACTCTCAGAGAAAACTCTGCCAGCAGCCCTGTGAATCTTAAATCTAGAAATTCTTGTGTGAGTGACTTTATTGGTCTCACCTGTTGTAGTGTGGCACAGAGAGTGGTAACATGTCAGGCAAACCAGACCCAAATCATGAGAGGTTTTGTAGGTGAAAACCAACAACTAGAATTCCATTTTGGCATGTATTATTAGCCAGTGGAAATTGTGGAGCATTGGTGTTACGTAATTTCTGAAAGACACTGTACTTAATAAATTGGCAGTCATGTTGTCTGGCCACACCAGAAGAAAGACAGGAGGCAATGGATGTGATTTCATTAGGCTGCAACTTGATCCACTAAAAATATCTGGCACTGGCAGGCGACAAATTGTACAGTGCAGGTTTCCTTGAACATTTCCATATAATCCCCAACTAGGTCCCAGCTATCCTGCTACCTGGACCCCACCACCCTCCCTTCACATAAGGTGAAAGGAAGTGAATAAAGCAGAGGGTTGACTTCCTGCTGTTCCAGATGGAGCACCAACCCCCGTTCCTCAACTCCATTAAAGGGGATTAGAAAAAAAGGGGGGGATCAGCTTCCTGCTGTACAAGATGTAAGAGCCCCAACACCCCCTGACTCAGCTCCCCTCAGGGATGCTTTTCTTGAAATCCAATCTTTACCAATCCATTTTGCAGCATAGTTGGCAGTGAGTTGGAGCCCCTGCCAGAAGGCTTCAGGTGTGGCCTCAGCAATTCATATGTCCTGGGGACATGCTTGGCAGAGAAACATTTTAAGATTTAAACACTGTAATACAAATGCTGTTACCAACTTCATAATCCTGAGTGATCTGGAGGACTGGTGATTCATAACATGTACCACTGACATGCTGTCATTTCAAAAACACACTTTTGTTTGAAAAATCCATTTTCCAAACAGTTACTGCTGCCAAAATTGGAAGGAATTCTAGGAATGTGATATTCTTTACTGTACAATCTCAGGGCCATTTCTGGGCACACCGCCTGCCTTGGTAAAATACTCCAAAACCTACTCTTCCTGATGCATCTGAATGAACCGTTAAATCTGCTTCTATCATCCATTCCTCCCTCCAAAAAGACACTCCATTAAATTGATTCAGAAACTGTTCCCAAACCTCTAAATCCTCCTTTATCTCTTTATTAGCCTTTATAAAATGGTTGGACTTTTCTATTTCTATGTGGCAGATGACAATTTGATGCAAAATGCCCACTCTAGGACCACCCCTTGGCATGCAAAGTTAAGATGCCCAATAATAGATTGCAACTCCCACAGTGTAACCTTCTTTGCTGCTCTAGTCTTGATGATCAATCCCAGAAGTTCCCCCAGTTTATCCAGGGAGGGTCTAGCTATAGCAGCCTGTGTGTCTCTCTCACAGGTAGGTCGGCTTCGAAGAGTGCTCCTCTCTTTTTTCCACAGAAGTACCTCCAGCTTGCCAGCCAGGCCTTGCAGTGTGGCTAGTAATCTAGAACACTCCTCAGAATCTGCCCTGTCTGCAAACAAGATATATCCAAATAGCATACTTCATGGTATAAACCAGACTCCCATGTCACTGCCCACTCCAGCATTGTCCTGAATTTTTGCTGAGCTGGAGACAGACAATCCCATTGGAAGTGACTTATCAAAATACAACTGACTCTTGAAACAGAAATCCTGAAGTTAAAATCAGAAGGATGCACTGGCAATAACAGAAAAGCCAACCTGATGTCACATTTTGCCAACAGTGCCCCCTAGCCACAGGTCTTAACCATGCACACAGCCTCACTGAAGGAAGAATAATGTTCTGAACATAATTCAGGCTCTGTTGCATCATTAACTGAACTATCATATGGGTAGGACAAATGGTGGATCAAGCGCCAGGTGCCTTCTTAGGAGCCAAGACTGGAGGGAGAAACTCAGATATTCTTCATAAGTAAATGATTGAATGGCCCTGCAACTCTGTCAGCATTTATTTCCTGTGCAATCTTTTTCTTCACCATTTTCTCCAACCCTTCTATGGACCTCAGATTTGTGGACATTACATGACTTCTTATCCCCATATAGAGAATCCTAAATCCTTATGTAAACCCGTCCCATAAATGCAATCCATCTGTTTTGCTAGGAATAATCCCAAAGGAGTAACCATAACACTTTGAGTTTAACTGGACTTAGAAGCTTTTGCCAATACCTCTGCTGCCAGCTCCTCTGCCCCGTCCCTGTACCCCGAAGCAAGCAGGAGGGGAAGTGGATTTACCTCAATGTTATACCACATTTTGGCCTTCCCCAAAAGCTGTAGCAATAGTGGGCCGCATGGGCCCCAAAGCAAACACCTGCCCTTGTTAAAAGTCCAGCAAATGTCATTCAGACCATGGGCTCTCTTTTGGGCTTGCCGAGTAATAGATAGGCCGCTGTCAGTATGAACACCTGGCCCCCATGGTTTCATCCACCCCAACAAGAACATGTGATGCGGGATGCCCCCATTGAATTCCAGCCTGTGTTGCAGCCCTCAGTCTAAACTGTTCATCACAATTAAACCAGTCCATGCCCCCAAATGTATTAAATGCCTGCCATATTATGTCCAAATATTTTAATAATGCTGGGCTTCTTTCGGGGTATTGCTCCAAAATAACACATGTGTAGGTTAAAAAAGCTGCTTCCCAATTTTCTCAGATTGTACCTAGCCTTGGTTGTTTGACATTGGCAGATTTAGATTAAATCTCAGGAAAAACTTCCTACCTGTAAAAACAGTAGTACAATGAAACAGACTGCCTGTGGAGGTCATGGAACCTCCCTCGCTGGAGGTTTTCAAAAGGAGACTGGATAGCCATCTGTTTTGAGTGTTTTAGACACAACAAATCTTGCATCTTGGCAAGGGGTTATATTAGATGACCCTTGTTATCCCTTCTAACCCTATGATTCTATGACTGGTTTGCTTGTCCTATCCGGTCTCATTGTCTTTCATAGCTTCCTTGTCAGGCAGTGATAAATGTCTATGTATTCACCTCTCAATATCTTATCTTTAGTATTGGAGAGAAAGTAAATTCCTGTTGGGTCCAATGCTTCTGCATTACCATATTCCTAACTAACCTCCATGGATCCCTCAAGGTCCTGAGGCTCTCTGGGTACCCCTTCAAGGGCAATCCTATCCCTGAATTTTTCTCTCCGATGCTTCTTGTGTTAATGACCCCATTGTTTGGGGACTGCAGCATCCAGTTATTCCTTTATCCCAAAGCTGAACCCATGCATGGTGACTAGGACTCCCCTGTGAGGTAAGCCCCTGGCCTCTGAAACAATTGTAAATTAACCTGTAACAGTTGTGAGAAGAGAAGTTGTTGACGTCTGAGAGAGCCGTGTATCAACTATCCTCTGCCTGAACTGCTGCAAGGCTCTCCCTTGGTTGTGGCATCATGCTCTCCCAAACCATGCCCATTACACTTCTCTCTCCTGAACTGTCCTGCTCCTCAACTACTCCTTGGTGTTGTTCCACCCCTGCCATTAGTGATTGTGTCTCTTGCCATTCTTGTGCTCTGCCTCTTGGGTCTTAGTGGTAGCTCATCCCCCTGGACTGACTCTGCTTGTCCTGTAGCACCCTATAACTCTTGAATTGATGCTGAAATAACTTCTGCTACAACATCATGCATCATTTCAATCAAGTTTTGGCCTCCCCCAAATCCTTAATGCTTGTTGTACTGCCCTGGCAGGGTTTACCTCCAAGTGACCCCTGCTACTCGGGGAAAGGGGTCTCCACCTGGGTTTCCCAGCCCCCCTTTATCCCTTTCAAGGGCAGCCCATGTTCCCTGTAAAGACCGAGTTCTCTGTGCCCTAGCCCAGTTCCATTTCCCTTGTATAGATTAAATCCTCCTCTTGAATAGGAGGAAGGGATTCAACCACCCCAGCCATGCTGACAAAGAAGCCCAGAGAGGGGATTTCCCTTCCTTCCTCTAGTTGAGCTGCACCTGCTGGAAGGGGAGTGTCTCCCCACCCCACCTCCAGTCTTACCATGTAGCTATGGTGAGCAGGCATCCAGACCGTCTGATAGGCTGCTTGCACATGGAGACACTGCTGCCAGCGGATTCCTGCTACTCCTGCTGCCAGGCCAATCCCAGGGCTACCTGTGGTATCCGTACCCCACCCTCCCACACACAGAAAGGGGAGTGCAGTTGTAATTCACACACCTCCTGGGGTGTGGTGTGCTGTCCGAGCTAGTGACACCAAGACCACTGAGAGAGAGAGAGAGAGAGGCAGATTAATGACTCTGCTCTATAGTCTTTGCTAAGGGCCATATAGCTTTTAGCTTATGCAGTAGATGCTCATGCACTAAGCTCCAGAGGCCCTAGGTTCGATTCTGCCCACTGACAACTGGGGTCTGTCAGTGTTACACAGTGACTTTCCCTGACCTACCCCCAGCTGTTTCCTGCCCTTCCTATCCCTCCCTGTAAAGTTTTCCCCAACTGCCCACCTACTGTAGGGGAACCCTTATAAGGGCAAGCCTTTTCCTCCAACTAGGCGGATAAAGATCCCTCTCATGGAAGGTTACGATGAGCAAATTCTGCCTTAGCTTCAGTTTTCAAATGATATTAGTCATGTACCCCCATGAAAAGTGCATTCTGGTAAAAATATCTATTCAAACAGAGCCCTTTCTCTGGCCATTGCATACCAGTATGTCATAAAGTTTGATGCACATGTTTTATCACAAATAAATATGGGTTTCTATTTATTGTTTCAGAATGGAGCTAATTATTCTGTTGATGGTCCTCTTAAAAGTTTAGCCTGCCAGTCTTTGAGGGTTACTAGTTTTGAAATTCCTACTCTTGAAAGTGCTGTTGCTGTGAGTATATGGAAATTAAGGGGGAAACGCTCATATAACTGCATCAAAAATGTGCACCGTACTTCTATTTAAATTTCCTATGCACAGGAACCCCGAGAAGTCATCAAGTGTATTGTTAATTATTTGTTTGCCCAAAGGATCATATTCATAGATCCATTATCAAAATGCTATGAAAAATTGGATGTAGGCAATTTGGGTTGGCAATTTGGAATATTTGGTCAACTATAAATATAAAAATAAAATAAAAAATTAAACAAAAAGTTGTTTTCTAACATATGAGAGAAATCTTTATAAAATAGATATTTCAAGTTCCATAAAATTTCAGCAAACAAAATAATAGTAACTTTTTTTTCAAAAGCACACTATCATTTTGGTAGTTTAAAAAATTGGCTGAAAATTATACTCTGGGGATCAAACCATTCATCCTGAAAACTACTTTTATCTTTGTCCATTGTAAACACCAGGAGCAATGTTGAAAGACAAGTAGTTTGACAGTGACAGATTACCTATAGTTTTGTTTTCCTGTTTAGCTTAGATAGACTTTGTGCAGTGCTGTGTCCCACTGTAACACAAACCCCTACATTCAGATGTCATTGGTCTTAACATTCTTAATCCTCTGCATTGCAGACGTATTTTAGACAAGCAAGCTTGTGCTGGTATGCAGAGCACCAGGGCAAAATGGGCAAATAACACATCGTAATTAAGAATCGGAGTAACCAGAAATAATTATAATATTTTAACATCATTTTTTCACAGATTTATGTGTTCTATTATTTTTAATTATGCATTGAAATAGCTTTGACATTGGGTTTACCCTGATTTACCAAAGGTCACCATTGAGAAGTCTCTAAATTCCTTACACAGCCTGAACATGGGTATTGCCTACTCTTGTGAGCATTCCTATCAATTTGTACCAAATGATATGGCAGTTATTGGAAAGACATGGTCTGTGAGACTATGATGTAATTAGTTTAATGGACAGATATATCTCCTCTCCAAGGGATCTGTTTTCCTTATCTGCCACTAATGAAACAAAATACAAGTTAATAAGTAAAAAGTGTATTATGACAGGGACTAAGGGGGTGGTTTTCAAAGGCACACAGGGGAATTGTATGCCTAGCCCTAATGGAAAGTCCGTGGGAGTTCACTAGGTACTCTGCTCCCATTTGTGCCTTTGAAATTGCACCTAATTTTTTTTCTTAATTATTTTTTTTAGACAAAAGTTCCATTTGCATATTTTAGGCAGCTGGAAAATAAAAGAATTATTCAGTGCTGCCAATATGAAAAACATAGATATTAAATGGGGAGAGGGGACATAGTGGGAAATGAGGGAGGAAAAGATTGCTCTAAGAGAAATGCAGGAGGCAAGGGGAGGATGGAAAGAGAACTGCATTTTGATGACTCTCTCTTCTACATTTCTTGCATTCTGAACTTCCAAACCAAATGCAACTTCTCTGTGCTCCTCTGCACAACCCTGCCATCCTTTGAATTCCTGCTCACAATCTCAAGTTCACTCCACTCCCCTTCTTATCCTCATGTCCTCTCTACATGGGCACTCAGCCTCCCCTCAACATCTCATGGTGGGCAAGAGGGTATGAGCAGGGTGGTGCAGAGGGTGCAAGAATCCCCCAGCTGTGAAGGAAAGAGGATGATGTGGAGGAGAGTGATTAGATTGGTGGGACTGGGGGCATATGGATATGCTGGAGGCAGAGGAACCCAGTGCTTTGATGCCAAGCCATTGGTGTTTCAAGAACCTTCTTTTGTCTCTTGCTGGTAATAGCTCACCTCACCTGATCACTCTCCTTACAGTGTGTATGGTAACACCCATTGTTTCATGTTTTCTGTGTATATAAAATCTCCCCACTGTATTTTCCACTGCATGCATCTGATGAAGTGAGCTTAGCTCATGATAGCTTATGCTCAAATAAATTTGTTAGTCTCTAAGGTGCCACAAGTACTCCTTTTCTTTTTGCGGATACAGACTAACACGGCTGCTACTCTGAAAAGAGCCTTCTTGATATTGCTGTCTTTGCTCCCCAATAACGCCATGCTGTTTAGAACCCTTGATGCACTTATGGCTTGGCACAGAGATATTCAGCTTCCCCGTCATTGCTATTTCATATTATTGTTTATTTTTTCGGAAAATAGCTTACACTAAAGAGAGTTGTTGTTTGAAAACAGTTTTTAAATAGTTTAGCTTTTAAATGGAATAGTTTATAAATGGTGCCCTCACTGATTATATGATAATATGTAATCTGTATGGACCAAATTCTGCTTTTAGCTCCAGAAATATAATTCCAGAGTAATCCTAGTGAAGTCAATAGGGACTCTGGATTCACACCTCTGTAACTGAATGCAGAGGTAGAGCAGTGGCTCTGTTTTAGAATGTACAGTTTTTACATTGATGCAGGCAATCGACACATTTTCTATTTAAAAATACAGATAATGTTCCGTTGTTTATTTTCTAAAGATGCATGTGCATCCATAATGGATTAACGGCATGTTTTAACATACAGTGTTTTTTTCTTTAGGGTGACAGAGAGAAGCTGTTTCAAACAGGATCTCTCATCACTGTCTATCTCAAGCCACCTCCTACTGAACTTAAGGTTGAATACTCAGGGTCATGAGGGAAAGAAAACAATAATTAAAGGGGAAAAGTTGATTGAGCTGTTTTTTTTCTTCCTCGGTATGATTAGCACATGAGAAGTGGGCTGTGTACTCTGTATATATCATTAGTTCAAACATTTCTGACTTGAATTATTTTAATGGCTACATTTTAAATTGCATTTTTGTATTTTATGCAGAATGGCGCAAGTAATCAAGACTGTAAAGGTTCTTGTTAGAAAATCTTGTTTCTATAAATCTTAATGTTGGCATTTTATTTTATGTGACAATTGTACTGTCTGCAGCTTCCACCCCTAAAAATTGTCATGGGTTCTGTTATTAAAGCTGAGAAAATTATTGATAGACTAACACAGTCGGGGAATAAAATAGAAGCATTTACGAAGTTCCCTTTTAAACTGACTGTCAGACGTAGCAATGCAATGTATTACGGTTGTAGGTTTCTGTGAGACTCTTTATGAAGGTTAACGGCAAGGCAGCACTCAAAAGAGAGCATTTATCTTAGTGGTCATCCTTCAATGTTTTAGTCTACTGAGAATTTTTTTCAGAGTGGTTAAAACCATTTTTTGTGTGTTTTATTAGCTGTATCTTGAATACCTCCTACAAGGTGAATGACAGTTTAGGGTTATTAAATCTGTTCTTAGTACATTCTTTTATCCATTGTTAATCTTGACTAAATATATGTTAGTGAACAACCCTTTTTCCTCAGTTGTTGCCCGTATTTGTTAAAGAAATTATTCCTTTTGACATTTGTTTAGGCTGCAGTTTGATAAAATACTGTGTACAGTATACTTTTTCAGTTTGGCATTCAGCAGACTATTTCATGGATTTATTTCTCTTTGCATTATCTTATCTTCCTTTTAGCATGCTTGGGCTTCCTTTTTATATTAAGTAATTTTTTTTTCAGTCCAAGACAGTCTGTTTCACAAACTTATAGTATCTGCCTCTATTTGTTGTTTAGAGATCATCTAGGGGCTGTGTTTTGCGAGTTTTATGCTCACACTTAAATATGTGCAGCTTTGCATATCTTATACTTTTTGAAGTCCCATAGCCAATATTTTTGTGTAAATAAAAATGGTTAACATACTTTAAAGCTACTCCCAATGACTTCAGTGGGAGTTTTGCATTAATAAGGACTACAGGTTTTAGCCCTTTAGATAGTGGAGCTATTTAGTTGTTTATTGTCCCTGTGAGCAAGATACTTAAGCACATGCACAACATTAAACACATAAGTAATTCTGATTAAAAATGTTGCTGAACTGGATCCTTGTTTATTAGTTCTAGAAATGGGCCACGAACTTGCTCCCAGGGACATCAAATTAAGGGCTCGATTCTGCCACCCTCACTCACATTGAGTAGTAACTTAGCAACAAGAAGTCCCAATGAAATCAGTGGGACTGCTTGCTGAGTAAGGTCAGACATTAGTAAGAGTAGCAAAATCTGGGCCTAAGTAAACTGGGCATAGTCAGATGTTTTCATAAGGTAACACCAAAATTATTGCCTGATTTTCCTATTAAGGTAATTTACTGAGGGTCTTTCACCTAAAAAGGGCACATGAATGCTGTATATGAGAGAGTTAAATACTCTGAATTAACCAAACCTGTGGATCCAATGGACTATCCACAAACCCTCCGTATGTTACTGTTGATACCGAAGCACAACACTGTTTCTGTACAGGTTGAGATTAAGCCAACTGTCCCTCATCCAAACAGTATCATCTGTCTGAAGATGTTTTTAAAATAGCGGTGTACTAATTAGCATTGGGTGTTAATGCTTTGATAATTTTAATGAATGGAAGAATGTCATCACACACACACTCCCACAATTTACACCCTTGGGATCTAACAATATTTTTGAGAACATCAGAAATGAGTTGCATTCATACAAACCAGTTATTAGAGTTGCACCTCATATGCTAGTTGTGAATTTGGCCAATATCTGTAAACTGCTTTGGGATCATTTGGAAAGTAAGCTGATATATTAATATAAGATACTATGAACATTAATAAAGTTAATAAATGTTGTGCTTCATTGTTGATGTTAAACCTTTAAGTAACATTTAAGTAATCATGTACTGCTTATGATTTCTCTCTATAGCCCAAAATACATGTCCTCTGAATGTAGTTTGTGACCATAATCAGAAGTATATGACTGGAGTGAATGTATTGCCAAATGCTACACAAACTTTTACTTAAGCAGACTTCAGACATGAGAGGTAGCAATCTTATTCTGCTGTGCATATTAGATAACTATCAAGATGAATTATTCACTTTATGTATTATCTTTAAATCAATAGTAATCTATATTCAAGCTGAGCAGAGAGTAGTGGTTAGATATATATTTTGTTGAATTTCAGTAGGGAGTCAGCACATCTCAGAAGCTTTCAAACATGTAGTGTCCGAATATATCTGAACTTTTTTGGTTGGATCTGTAAAGTAGGAGTGGAAACAAGACTGATACATGAGATTTCAGAATCTGCTGCCAACCATGCTGGAAATAAAACAAGCTTTGCAATGCTCAGAGTATTCTGGTACTTCCATTTCTAATCCAAGATGGAACCAGAGCACAGGGGGGCCCAAAAATTAAAAGTAAACTTTTTGAACCTCAAAAGATTTAGCTTAGGCTTTCAGTAAAGGTTCAGCTTGATTTTAGTATCCAAGTCAGTTCATCCATTGCTAATAAAATTTTTTGATCTGTTACACAAAAAAGGCAGGTTGTACAAATTTTTAAAGTACTGTGCCTTTGTGTAAAATCCATTGTATTATCATTTTAACAACTGATACATTTCTCTGGGTGGAGCACTGCATGCTGCCATTTCTGAGGAATGAACTTTATGCTCTAATAAGTCATTTCCCTCTCTAATTACTCTGACCATAATTTGCATAAAAACGTGCGTATCCTAAAGACTTACCTTGTTCTTGAATGGGGTCCAAAATGTTTCAAATAGCTCATGAATATGTGACAAAAAATGAACTGTAGATGCACAGATAGGAAATTAGTTTTAAGCAAGTAAACTACCGCCTCCTTCTAAGGGCCTGATTCTGCAACCCTTATATTGAGTAGTATTTACTCAAGTAAGTAGTGTCTGAAGACACTAACTTCAGTGTGACTACTTGCTTGAATAATTACTATTCAGCATGAGCCAAGGTTGCACAATTAGGCCCTAAACTGTAATATAGAAAACAAAAATAAGTTAAAGTAGACAAACCTCCACAAAACTTCCCAAATCAACAAATGACTCTCCCCAGTGTCTCAAAATTCTCATTGTCTGATCAGCTGCAAGACTCCATAGGGCTTTGCAGTCACCAGTCAAAGCGAGTGTGCAGCCTCGGGACGTCACTACCCTCCCTCCTCTCAGCCATCATGTAACTGCAATACACAACCAGATTTTGATATTTTAGCTGCATCTTCAGCAGTATTTTTCTCTAGTAGTTATCTATATTTTGCTTATTTTGTTTTTTGTTTTGTTTTTTGGAGGAATGGCAAGAATGAATTCCTTACATGGATAAAAGGGATTCAAAGTGCAATACTAATAAGAAGGAATTCTTATTAAAATTGGAAGAAAATGCTGATGGATTTAGGGACTATTTTGTTAATTTAGAGATTTTTCTAATTTGACCGTGTAAGGCTGGATTAATTTTTCTTGATGTTAGAAATATTACTCTAATATTTATGTAATAGATTAGTTTTGGGGGAACGGGAACAAGTTCCTATTACCAAAAAGGATTGCTCTCTGTAAATATTAATGCTGGAGAATGTTTTTAAATTCACTGCTCTAATAAATTATTTTAAAATGTATTTTTATTACTATTGTTTATTAAACACTAAGGAGACATTTTGGCTGCAATACGTGATAACATCTCTATAGAACTGTATTTTGATATTTACTACTTTTGCTGACTTGGGATGTAATTAAGAATGATAAATGATGCTAATGCTTTTAAGTTTGTGAACAGGAGACTGTATCAGACTCTATGTTGTACTCAGTGCCATTCAAACCCTAATTTTCAAATTGTATGTTCAGAGGGCATACATTGTAGGCCTCAATTTCTAGTAGTGCCAGGGTAAGTACGGTACATCTCTGACTTGGGGAGATTTATATATAGAGCTTCCCATCTTTTTAGGTCACTGAATCAAATTTAGTCCATGTTGGTTAATGAGAAAGTCCTTACCATCTAATGGCTGTTTTGATAGTGAATACGAAATTAGTTGCCGCTTAATTCCTTGTTCCATGGCTTTAAAATCCACCAGCAACAGTGGCAGTAGTTACCATCCTTAATAGGCATAGAAGCTGAACTGCCCTCTCAGTCTCAGAGTTCCCTTCAGAGGAGGTTTCAGGCTCATTGGCAAGGTAGTGTGGTGAATTTTTCACACCTGCTGTCAGAGCTGCACATTTTCTATGAAACAACAGAGACCTTTAGGCTCCAAGGCTGTCCATCTGGCCTCTCCCATGAGCACTCAGTTCACTTCACCTAAAATAAATTAGTAAAACCTCCAATATCCTATTTTATTAAGCTATGTCTTCCTGGAATTTAATGGCGTCTGAGTGCAGGGACTGCAGTGGCATTAGGACCACATGGCATGGGCCACAAAAAGATGGGGAGGGCTTCTAGTGTCCCTATATACACCTGTATAAAGGTCTGTCATAGTCTGGCTCTTGTTTTTTTTTAACCTTCATGATTATAGTGATATATGTCATGACAATGCATATTGTTTTGAGCTACCACTTGCTTGATAATTTAAGTAGACAAGAGAGAGTAATCAAATGTTATCTTTGGTAGAATATATAGTTCAATCTGATTAACTGAACTCTGGTTAACCAAAACTCCTGGTCAAATACAGTTGGATTGTCTACCTTGGGATTGTTACTGTGTCACTGTTCAAATCATGCATGATCTATGTCTCTTAGTCCCGGTGAAAAGGCATCAGCAGAGTTTATGCTCTTTCAGCCATTTCAGGTTGATGACCTCTTAATCAAAGTAAAAAATGTTCATGATCCTCTAACGTTTAGTATAAAAATAACAGTAAAAATGTATCAATGAGAACAATGTTAACCCTGGTTTCAGAGTAGCAGCCATGTTAGTCTGTATCTGCAAAAAGAAAAGGAGTACTTGTGGCACCTTAGAGACTAACAAATTTATTTGAGCATAAGCTTTCGTAAGCTACAGCTTACTTCATCGGATGCATGCAGTGGAAAATACAGTGGGGAGATTTTATATACACAGAGAATATGAAACAATGGGTGTTACCATACACACTGTAAGGAGAGCGATCAGGTAAGGTGAGCTATAACCATCAGGAGAGCGAGGGGCGGAGGGGAAACTTTTGTAGTGATAATCAAGGTGGGCCATTTCCAGCAGTTGACAAGAACGTGTGAGGAACAGTAGGTGGGGGGGAATAAACATGGGGAAATAGTTTTACTGTGTGTAATGACACATCCACTCCTAGTCTTTATTCAAGCCTAAGTTAATTGTATCCAGTTTGCAAATTAATTCCAATTCAGCAGTCTCTTGTTGGAGTCTGTTTTTGAAGTTTTTTTGTTGAAGAATTGCCACTTTTAGGTCTGTAATCAAGTGACCAAAGAGATTGAAGTGTTCTCCGATTGGTTTTTGAATGTTATAATTCTTGACATCTGATTTGTGTCCATTTATTCTTTTACGTAGAGACTGTCCAGTTTGGTCAATATACATGGCAGAGGGGCATTACTGGCACATGATGGCATATATCCCATTGGTAGATGTGCAGGTGAACGAGCCTCTGATAGTGTGGCTGATGTGATTAGGCCCTATGATGGTGTCCCCTGAATAGATCTGTGGACACAGTTGGCAACGGGCTTTGTTGCAAGGATAGGTTCCTGGGTTAGTGTTTTTGTTGTGTGGTTTGTGGTTGCTGGTGAGTATTTGCTTCAGATTGGGGGGCTGTCTGTAAGCAAGGACTGGCCTGTCTCCCAAGGTGTGTGAGAGTGATGGGTCGTCGTTCAGGATAGGTTGTAGATCCTTGATGATGCGTTGGAGAGGTTTTAGTTGGCGGCTGAAGGTGATGGCTAGTGGCGTTCTGTTATTTTCTTTGTTGGGCCTGTCCTGTAGTAGGTGACTTCTGGGTACTCTTCTGGCTCTGTCAATCTGTTTCTTCACTTCAGCAGGTGGGTATTGTAGTTGAAAGAATGCTTGATAGAGATTTTGTAGGTGTTTGCCTCTGTCTGAGGGGTTGGAGCAAATGCGGTTGTATCGTAGAGCTTGGCCGTAGACAATGGATCGTGTGGTGTGGTCTGGATGAAAGCTGGAGGCATGTAGGTAGGAATAGTGGTCAGTAGGTTTCCAGTATAGGGTGGAGTTTATGTGACCATCGCTTATTAGCACCGTAGTGTCCAGGAAGTGGATCTCTTGTGTGGACTGGTCCAGACTAAAGTTGATGGTGGTAAAACTATTTCCCCATGATTATTCCACCCCCCTCCCCCCCCGCCCACTGTTCCTCACACATTCTTGTCAACTGCTGGAAATGACCCACCTTGATTATCACTACAAAATGTCCCCCCCCCTTGTTACAGTGTGTATGGTAACACCCATTGTTTCATGTTCTCTGTGTATATAAAATCTCCCCACTGTATTTTCCACTGCATGCATCCGATGAAGTGAGCTGTAGCTCACGAAAACTTATGCTCAAATAAATTTGTTAGTCTCTAAGGTGCCACAAGTACTCCTTTTCTTTTAATGTTAACCCTGTATTTTTTGTGCATGTTTTGAGAGGTTAACAGAAAATAGTTGACACTGAGAGCAAGGGTATGCATGGAGTTGGGGATCAAGATTTTTGGGGTTTTTAGATTGTAAAAAAATTGTCAATGCCTTGCAACCCCCTTAGATTGCCTTTCATACCCCTGTGTGTATGTGGGAGACATAACCCATTGGTTATGAAACACTGCTGTAGGTCTGCATGTCTGGGTGTCCACTGAGTTGGAGGACCCAGAGTGCAGACTTGGCAACATTTTTTGGATTGCTCCCTTGATATTCAGAAGATTTTTTGTGTACCCATCTGCTTCTTAAAAGTGGAGTTGTATAGTGTTACAAATCCACACACTTCTATGGTCTCAAGTACATATGGCATTTTTGGCAGGTAGAAAAATAAAGACAAATATGAGTAAATCTAAGTGTCAGTTGTCTGAATGCTACCAAATTTACCAGGACCTGTGACTGCCCTTGCTCTCTATTCAGATTTGGGGCCTCACTGCCAGTTTAATTCTGGAGGAAATATAAAGATTCACTACAGCAGCTTATTTGGTTTCCTTAGCAGTTGACAAAAAATTATCCCTTGATGTTGACCTAACATTTTCATTCTCCACATGATTCTTTGAGAGAGTCCTCTTCTTTTACAGCTGGGTAAACTCTGTATTACACTTAGTAAAATATGACAATGTAGCAACTGAAAATTTGAAATCCACCAGCTGGCAAATATATAAAGTGAAACCTACTAGAGAATATGCAACTGTATCTACATATCTTAACTTCTAACTTAACCAGATTTAAGAACCACTGGGAAATCAGCGATATGGCCATCTAGTCTGTACTCAGCCTGCTTTTGTTAGGTTTCTATTCTGACCATTCTGTGAACTTTTGCAACTGCACATCCAAACAGTGATTATATATTCTAATTCCTATTAGAAGTTCTAGGTATGGTATAACTTGATCTTCATCTGATGTATCTACTTTAATAGCAACAAATAATAAAATGGCTTTGAGCCCATTAGCATTAATGTAGTAAAGCAGTGCACATTTTTATTCTAGCTGTCCTGAAAGCAAGACTAATACAGCAAAAGCCGCCTTAAAGGATTATTCAAGATACTGACAAAAATTGCTTGCTCAATGGAAGCTAATGAAAAAAACTGACTATTTCAGAAATATTCTTTTAGTTAACATAAACCTTTGGACATTATGGCCAATTTTTGCTTGTAATTTTAGTTATGTATGGTAGTAAAAATGTCTGTTATCAACTGAACAATCAAATCATTAAGCTTAGCTAGTTTCATGTAATCACATATTTTGTGATTAATAATAATAATAATAATTATAAAACTAAGCTTTCTAATGTCACTTTGTACTTAAACAAAGACTGTTAGAGAAATATGGCATCCTTCTATGCACGATTTGTAAAAAATAGAATTAAAAACAAAGAAACTTTGATTATAATGAACAGGCAGAATAATAAATGAGAATTTTAAGTCTATGTATAAAATGCAATTGTTTATCTAAAATTAATCCATATCTCATAACTTTGAGAGCAGAATATATGAGTTGTTTTTCTTTGGCTCCACCAGAAATATTGTCCTCTAAATATTTACGTTAATACATTAGAAACTTTGAAATAAAAGTGATATAGCTCTCTTGACATTTTTGCTGGTAAGCTTGGAGGCTATAAAAATTCCAGCCTCTTAGCTTACCTTGACTATATGAAGTTCATGAGCCATATTCTTACAGCTATTAACAGGTGGAGTTTAGGGTTAATGTATGACTCATTTATCTGTGTTTATTTTTTCTCATGATTGATCTTACGTATTTCTGGAGGAAGACCTAAGCCATAATGTATTCTATTCTGAAAGCTTTTACATACTATGTGTTTTTTCTGAGCTGGAATATTTTGTTTCTCTCATTGCACACATTACACAAATCTAATACATTCTTCTTATTATTTAAGAAACTAAGGGAAAAATTGCTGTCTTGACTTCAAGGATGCTTAGGAATGTAAGTGGGAGTAAGACCGTTCCACATCCCTTCATGACTCCCTGCATCTCCATTGCAGGATTATTTTAATTAATGCCATGGTTGGCAAATGCAAATGGCTCCAAAGCATGGATTAAGAGGAAGGAGGAGTGAGAGAAGGAGAGGGAGTAACCCTGAAGTCCATGTTTCATCATTTTCACTTTTTGCCAGAAATTACTCTTATATTATGGTACTCACTGATGATTTAAAAACAGATCCTGCTTGATGCTTATAAATAATAGGAAAATGTTGAGTAAATGAGAGGGAGGTCCAGACACCTGTCATTTGTGTGGTGAAATCTCCAAGAGGCAGAGACAAAGAACTGATTGGAAAAATATATTTAATTTGTAGCATTTAAGTCTTTATTGTTAGATATTTCTAATATGAATTTTTAGTGACAAGTTTACTTGGATTAACCAAAGTGTGTTTTAAAACTATATGCCCAAGACTGTTTCTAACATGACAGAATTCAAAGAAACGTTTCTAAAAATTGCATTGTATAATGTACTACATGTATTCAGCTAAATGTCATGTGAAATATTTGGATGAAGAGAGAGCCCATTCTGTTAATTTGTTGGCACATAGCCTTTTCATGATTTCATGACACCTGCCACAGTTTGCAACTGGATGACTATTCAAAGTATAAATGATTTTTCAATTATCACCTACAAGAAATATTCTGCTGTGTTTTCTGATTTATTTAAATGAGAAACAATAGCATTTTTTAATTTTATTTTATCAGGCAGGAAGCACTGCTTGCTGCAATCAGTGAAAAAGATGCAAACATAGCCTTGCTTGAACTGTCTGCTTCAAAGAAGAAGAAGACTCAAGAGGAAGTAATGGCTCTTAAACGAGAGAAAGACAGATTAGTACATCAGTTAAAACAACAGGTGGGAGAACATTCATTTTACTCTTCTATTGGGGGCTGCGGCTTGGTGGTATTTTCATTTTCACTGTTTTATTCTAACCTCATATTGAAAGTCTTCAAGCCAAGCCTACCTTGTGTCAGCAGCTGTGCAATGTAGGGTAAGAATAGTGTAAATGTTGCCATACTATTACTTAACTGATGGCTGCTTAGTATTTAGATGCATGTTTGCTTGGCTCATGTTATATGCAGCCAACACACTTTCTGTTTTCCCTCTTCCATAAAAGCTACCACCTTCATCATCACAAAAGACATCAAAGAGCAGATGCATCGCTTCGAACCTGTTTAGATATGTGTACATTTGTAGTAAGTAGTTATTTGTTCAGAAGGTTCCATGTTTTCTGAGAGGTTATCTGGAAATCAAATTGTGATTAAAACAAACCCCCAAATTAATAAAAATACTTTTATCTTTGTTTTTATAAATACATTGTAGCAGATGAATGCTTAGTTATAGGCTCTAGAAATAAGTTTTGCTATATGAAAAACTCTGTAAATGTCATTTTATTTTCTATCTTACAAATGAGGAAAATCACCACAGTAAGCAGCATACAGTATCTATGGACATCTTCACTGACTAATTTCAATAATGTGAACACACACTGTACACTGACTACTCTCTGATTTTGTCACAGCACTTGTAGGTACTATAGGCTCAATAGCAAGCAAGTGAGGGAAGGATGCTCAGATAACCTAAGTAGTAACTATCTGTGTCGTGTGTCATATGAGCATGTTGTCAAACACCTTCTCTAGTAATGCTGAGCAAAGAGATGAGAAGGATGTTTTCAGATTGTGACTGGTAGATAGTGTTGTATTTGGTGTTTTCCTTTGTTTGGTAGTGTCATCATTGAGTTTTGTGATTGTTACCTGAGAAGCAGGAAAATATCACAAGGCAAAGTCATGCTAGTCCCTTCAGCCTCTCAAAGTAATCAATCAGTGGGTCATTTCACAGGTGAGCATGCCATGTTAATACTGTAGTTAGACAATGTTATGATTCTTTATTCTGAACCATACATTGCATACTGTAGGTTTTCATTCACTCAGCAACAGAAAATTAAGGAAAACCCTTGCTTCTTAGCTAAGTTCCCTGTAGCTCTGACCTCATGCACCTAATCATTATAGCTTTTTCCCACAGGTCTATAGAAATAGGAAACAGCCCCTGAGCATGAACATATCATCCATTTGTGATGCTGACTTCATCACAGACATTGCTGCCAAGTACCTGGGTTCCAGCCATGATGCACATATGTCTCAGGTCAGTCAGCTATTTAGGAGACATTTCAGCCAATACCATATACCCAGTAGATACATCAACATTTGTGCTTTTTCATTCTTTTCATTTATTGATCCCAGGATTTTCCATGCTGCAGCCAAGCAGCGTGGATTCAAACAATGGTAGTCTCTTTCTTTCTTTCTTTCTTTCTTTCTTTCTTTCTTTCTTTCTTTTTGTTAGATGATAGTAGATATTTCCTGTGACCACTTCAGATCAGTCCCTTCTTTCCTTCTCCTTCATCTTTCCTGTCTGAAGAGTGAAACAATAGAGCACCGTACCTTTACAGTGTCCATCAACGATATTTCTGAAATGCACTGTAGATATCTATACACCTATTGGAGTATCTCTCTTCAACTGATTTCTGTGAAGTTTGCAAAACATCCATAATTTCCTTCAGCCACAGTGTAGGAACAGATATTAGCAAGAAGAAGAGAAGCATTATTTTGGATATTTTAGGTTAGAAACTTAACCAAGTACTACATGCTACTTCACTACTTATAGCTTTAATACACATAAAATTGATGCCAAAATTACCTCATTTTATTGTCCTGGACATCTCAAGAAGAAAAAGAAAATACCGTGAATGTGGCTTAACTAGGCTGCAACTTTATTAAGTAAAACATCTGGGAATCCTCTGAAAATAACTTGTCCAGTGTAGGTCATCCTTCCTTCTGTAATGTGTGTGATCTGGGGGAGGGCTGATATCAGTCCTCATTGCTGGTTACCACTACCCTCTCCTCATGCAAGATTTAAGGGTATAGGGAAAGGCGGTCGTCTCCTTGCTGTATTGGACATTAGAAACCCTGACCCTGTTCCCCATCTTTTTTAGGAGATGCCTTCTCCTAATCTGCTTCCAATTCTGATTTATCAGGGGAACCAGACCCTATTGAATAATTAACTATGATGGGCATCTGCCAAGTAGTGACAACATTAATTTTACAAGCTAACCTATCCCTGATGGCTGAGAAGAGAGAGGGTGGCAAAACCAAACAAAATGGAAAAAAAAAAACCTAACAAAAAATAAAATGAAAACACCCTGCCCAGGCCAATCTGGCAGTGAAGGAAATACTCCTTTCCAGAGCAGAAAGGTGATTATATGATGCCAAATAGCAAGGCTCCAAAACCCAGTCCTACTCTAGTCCCGAGTGAGGGAGCTTTTTCGTTCAAGGCACACAGGATGGCATCTCAAGCAGGGGGACAGGCCTGTAAGACCTCCCATTGGGTGCACAAGAGCTAATAGGCTTACGCTATACTCCTCTGTCTAGTCAATCAGCCAAGGAGCACCCCTCCTCAAGCCCACAAGGAAGCTGGGTGCCCATGGGGGGCGTAGAGGAGGTCAGTCCTTGAAGTGACCAACTCCCCCCGCCCATACTAGCTCAGAGAAAGCTTCCTCATCAGTGAGGCTGCAGTGAGAGTGGTAATGGGGGGACAGGTTTGCTTGGGCACCCACTATAAATAGACTGAAGAGGTGTCGCTGAGAATCTCTTTAGCAGAACAAAGAGTAGACTTTTTTTGTTTCACAAAGCAACATCAGTAGGTGAGAGCAAATGAGGTTAGAAATGGGTAATTTAAGGGTTCCAGTGCCTAGACTGTCTTTGCTCACAGGGAGTTTTCAGCTTCTGCCTTTTATGGTACTGTGTTCATTTCCTGTACAGGAATTCAGCCATAGCTTGGGTAGCAAAGAATTTATCTCCATATTGTATTGCTGCATGATCTACAATGTTCTGGTTATATCAATTATTTTGCAGGAGATTTCTTCATAACACTCATGCCACACTGGTACTTTCTGTTGTGCACCAGTATAAATAGAAATGTTTCTTTTTTCCCTTCTTTTTTATACCTTCCAATGGGAACCTTTGTGCTGCTCTCCAGGTTTTGGTCTAATGAACGCTAACTTTTTACTCTTCTCTGCTGAACTGCCTCTCATTTTACCTTCCAGTTAGACACATTTTACTATTACTGCTCCAAAAGAGAAAACAATAGTCATGTAATAAAAGCAGCAGCCCTCCCATATCCCTTCTAGATACTGACATGTGGTATGAATCAGGTACCAGGGGATAATTACCAATCTCCTGTTTAAAACAGAATAGCTGATTTGTAATGATTCCAAAATGATATTACAGTTAGCACTCCCATTTACATCTCTGTTTTCAAAGATTAGTAACTTTAGCAAGCAAATAATCTGGCTCTCTGTCAGGAGGTGGTTTATCTTTTAAAACTATAGACATTTATTTGGCCTTTTTGTGACTGACTTAAGAAAATACTGTTTGAATCAGCTGTTATTTTGAAAGCATCAACTATAGGCAAATCAGCTCAGCCTAAATAAAAACTGTCCTGAAACTTTGCCCAAAGTTCAAGATGCACCATTATATATCTCAGACCTGTTTCATTAGTTTTCTGCTTTCATTGCCATATTCTAAGGCTGGGGTCTCTTTCTTTCTGTCTCGCAAACATTCCCTGGCCCTGCTGTTGTCTGCTCCGGTGGCAGCCCAGAATGCATAACACATGAGAGAAACTCTTGTGTTCTGAAGTCTCCAAACCACATTTCATTCTGGGGCATCACAAATGGTGAAGCCTCAAAGTGAACAACATTGTGCACTGGGAGATGTGGAACCTAGCATGCCAGTCTGTTATACTGTCACTGAAGAATGATTGCAGTGTCTCAGAAAGTCCGGATGCTACTGGTAGGGAAGGCCACAGTAACGTCTCTCTGGAAACTCCTGTTGTTTTTAATGGAGATGGGAAGTTGAAGTGTCTCATTTAGGAAATTCCTGTTTTTGATGGGCCACAGAGATCCTAAACTTCCGTCAAAGAAATCTGCCCTGGGAGCGGGGAAAACCATAGAGGGTGATAAGAAGGAGGACTGTAATTCCCCCCTGCCTTTCCCAACGAATCTTAATGATTCGTATGAGGAGCCCTGGAATATCCTCCTGAAATCTCAAAG
This sequence comes from Natator depressus, assembly GCF_965152275.1. NCBI lineage: Eukaryota > Metazoa > Chordata > Testudines > Cheloniidae > Natator > Natator depressus. Next base: position 26,323,404 of record NC_134240.1, read on the forward strand.
TTTTTAGTGGGGGAACAGGGGACAGTCCTGTTGATGGGGATGAGATCCCCAGATTCTTTGATAAGGAGAAAATGCTGAAGCTTCCCTCCTAAAACCTCTGCCAGCAGGAGAGAGGGCCAAGGAGTTTTCCCAATATGTTCTGATCTGGGTTAGGCCTATGGAGGTAGGGTGTGAGGGAAGGGTCATAGAACTTTGGTGGGGAGACCTCAAAATATTTAGCATCTCCAAAGATTGATTTAAAATGTCTAGGTGCTTATCTGGCAGGAACATCTAAACATTTGCAAATTCGCCTACTGCTGCCGAAAACACTATACAGCAGGATCTGGTACTCCCACAGTGTGTATTCATATAGGCATCCAAGATCTGCTTCATATTTAAAGAGATATGGGACAGTATGTAGTAGATTTTTATTATTGTGTTTTAACAGTTCAAGAGGTCAACTCTATTAAACTCAGTGGAGTAACCCAATGTATTGAGGTTTCTCATAGAGTTTTATTGTGATTGGATTAACGCCAAAAAAACAGATTCTATCACAGTGCTGTAATGCATCGCAGATTTACACTGAGATTGAATTGCCTAAATGCAAATGTGTCTGGATTTACCACAGGCTTACACTGTGATAAACTGCTCTAATTGCTGTGATAGAGTCCTAAAGCATCATGGTGTATTTAGTACTTCAGATGGAAGCAGATTGGCTCTCCACAACACTTCTGCAAGATAGTTTCAAAAGAACATTAAGGGTGTACCACAAACTGATGAAAGCACAGAAATTCCCCTGTGACGGAGAAAAGTACCATATGGTTTTCAATAGCTAGGCATAACCGGGCAGCACCTGAACAGCTTTCTTAATCAGCCCCATTGTGCCTCGGAGGCCATATGTTATGCTTCCACCTTAACGATGAATTTCCTTCCTTTTGTCAGTCTGTGTCATAACCTTAACGTTATTTAATGGCTTTTATTTTCAATGTGAATTGTGTTATAACCAAGTCAATTCTTAGTTAAAAAAAAAAACTGGAGAAAAACATTTACTTCCCATGTATGATAGTTTAGCCAGCTGCACCCTTTTCTTTTATTGAAGTTTCATCCATATGTCGTCTTCAGTGCAAGTATTTGTCTGTTTGCAATACTTCAGAAAAGCAAATTTCTACATAACTCATAATTAGAGCCAGGGTTTTTTTTTTTAAGACATATAGTTGCACACACAAAATGCTTTCAAAATTTTACATACTGTTTAAGAACATATTCAATTAAAAAACAAAACCAAGAAAAAAACAACAGAAAATTGTGCAAGCAGATTGATTATGGTAATTTGCATGTATAATTGCACTATTTGCATGTAGAATCATAGAAGAATCATAGGAGATTAGGGTTGGAGGAGACCTCAGGAAGTCATCTAGTCCAACCTTGTCCTCAAAGTAGAACCAACCTCAACTAAATCATCCCAGCCAGGGCTTTGTCAAGCTGGGCTTTGAAAACCTCTATGGATAGAGATTCTACCACCTCCATAGGTAACCCATTCCAGTGCCTCACCACCCTCCTACTGAAATAGTTTTTCTTTATATCCAACCCCGACCTCCCCCACTGCAACTTGAGACCATTTCTCCTTGTTCTGTCATCTGCCAGCACTGAGAACAGCCTAGCTCCATCCTCTTTGGAACCTCCCTTCAGGTAGTTGAAGGCTGCTATCAAATCGCCCCTCACTCTTCTCTTCTGTAGATTAAATAAGCCCAGTTCCCTCAGCCTCTCCTCATAAGTCATGTGCCCCAGCCCCCTAATCATTTTTCTTGCCCTCCACTGGCCTCTCTCCAATTTGTCCACATCCTTTCTGTAGTGGGGGGCCCAAAACTGGACGCAATACTCCAGATGTGGCCTCACCAGTGCCGAATAGAGGGGAGTAATCACTTCCCTCGATCTGCTGGCAATGCTCCTACTAATGCAGCCCAATATGCCATTAGCCTTCTTGGCAACAAGGGCACAGTGTTAACTAATATCCAGCTTCTTGTCCACTGTAATCCCCAGGTCCTTTTCTGCAGAACTGCTGCGTAGCCAGTCGGTCCCCAGCCTGTAGCAGTGCATGGGATTCTTCCATTCTAAGTGCAGGACTCTGCACTTGTCCTTGTTGAACCTCATCAGATTTCTTTTGGCCCAATCCTCCAATTTGTCAAGGTCACTCTGGACCCTATCCCTACCCTCCAGCGTATCTACCTCTCCCTCCAGCTTAGTGTCATCTATGAACTTGCTGAGGGTGCAATCCATCCTAACATTGAGATCATTAATGAAGATGTTGAACCGACCAGTGGGGCACTCCGCTTGACACCAACTACCAACTGGATTGAGCCCTTGATCACTACCTGTTGAGCCCGACGATCTAGCCACCTTTCTATCCACCTTATAGTCCATTCATCCTATCCACACTTTTCTAACTTGCTGGCAAGAATACTGTGGGAGACTGTATCAAAAGCTTTACTAAAGTCAAGATATATCACATCCACCGCTTTCCCCATATCCACAGAGCCAGTTATCTCCTCATAGAAGGCAATCAGGTTGGTCAGGCATGACTTGCCCTTGGTGAATCCATGTTGGATCTGCTCCATGATTTTTCCAGGGACTGAGTTGAGGATGTAGTTCCCTGGATTCTTCTTCCCTTTTTTAAAGGTGGGCACTATATTTGCCTTTTTCCAATCATCTGGGACCTCCCCCAATCACTATGATTTTTCAAAGATAATGGCCAATAGCTTTGCAATCACATCAGCCAGCTCCCTCAGCACCCTCAGATGCATTAGATCCGGCCCCATGGACTTGTGCATGTCCAGCTTTTCTAAATAGTCCTTAATCTGTTCTTTCAGTGCTCAGGGCTGCTCTCCTCCTCCCCATACATGTACTGTCACACTAATTATGTGTGTGAAATAGGTGGGCCTTATGTGCATAACGCCCTCGTTAATATCTGTTCTAATATTTAATTTTAAAAATCATTTATTTAGGGTTGTGGGATTATTATTATCAATAAGTATTATTTATTATTTATCATCATCCTGGCTAGGAGGAAGAGATTAAAACCCATTAAAATTCAAGCACAGTTACAGTAAATAAATAAATAAATAAATAAATAAAGTGATCTAGCTCAAATGGATTTTGTACACTTTCTGAATTATACCTGCTGTCAGAAAGAACTCAGTTTGACTTTCAGATTCCAATTTGATTTTGCAATTAGAAACACCTAATATTGTTTGTAAATTGAGTAAAATTGGCTTTGGAAACTGTTGAAAGCCAATAGACACCCAACTTGCAAAATCTGTTTTTCCATATTCACTTTTTAGGTGATAACCATGCTTTAAAATCAAATGATAAAAATAAAGGCTACATTTTAAAAGAAAGATTTGTGCGTTGTCTTTTCAAATATCTCTATCAGTTCAATAATAATTTTTTTCAATTGACAAATTTACTGATTTGTGATGAAAGTGGCAGTTGGCAAAGCAAATCGTAAGTGCAAGCTAAACTAAAAGTAAATAAAACAAGTTATAGAATATTTATGCTTAGAGGACTTCATTGCAAATTTCACATCTTTGGTGGTTTTTTAAATATATAGGGCCAAATTATGGCTCTTAGACCGATGTGGTGGGCTGTCTCTCTGACTAGTCAAAATACTCCAGTGGTAGTGCAGACTTAATGCTTCCAATCATACTAGCTCAGCAGCAGGAGTTGCTAGACCTCTACAAAAATGTAACATTTACCATGCTAGGCAGTGAATGGAACCCCAACCCACATAGGCATACCCTTTCTGTGTAGTGAAGCAATAGCTTGTCATGTCTCCTTGCACGCAAGAAGCACAAGCGACCCCTAAATACTTGAAATAAAGTAAGTGTTTGCATAAACAAATGAGAATATTACAACACATTGCAAATCTATGGACTGATATGAATGGAGACACATATTGAAGATCAAGATATTATTTTATGCCTAAACTCGTCATAAAATGTGTAATACACACACAGAATCTTGCTGAGATAGTCCATTTAAAAGACCAGTGAATGTCTGTGTTCCAGAAAATGCATTTGTTTATAACAGGTCTCTCTGTATTATGTAGTTTTGATAACTGTAGATAGGTTGCTTAACTTCTCTGTGCCACAATTTACCCATCTGCAGAAACAGGGATAATAATGTTCACCCAATTGGTGCACTTTGAGATCTTTGGCTGGCAGATGCCACCATTTAAGTGCAATGAATTATAGATAGTTATTATAGAGCTGAAACCAAATATTCGTTATGTGGGAGTTTAAATCAAAGTGAAGCACAGTGAAACACCAACAACTGAACAATTAGGATCATTCTGAGTGTTTTACATGTGTATACTAATGATGAATGCTTGATAGGCCTCAAACACAATGTTTGTGTGAGGTTTAAAAGAGCTTTCAGAAATAAAGTATTAACCCACCACTAGGGCTGTGGTTGACTGCTTGTATAATATGTCTAATCATCCTAGCAAGGATTCCTTTTGAGTATTCAGAGATAGTTATTGTTAGTGACATTTGTACAATGATGCAACCCTTCATGAAATAATTAACCTAAAGCCCATTATTAAAAAAATCTCAAGGGATTTTTTTTAAGAACAGAAGATATTCAATGTTCCTGATCTATCCTGATCTCAGATACTGTGAGTAAATTTCCCAGTTGTCTCTTTACGCTTTTGGGATGTTCAGCCAAAAACGTAAGTGGAATTGGCCAAATTGAGAGGTTTTCCAACTCCTTGAGAGCATTTTATTCTTCTTCTCCAAACAAGAAATTAGAAACCTTTCCAACATTTTTGAGACTGCAGGTGTATGGGATACTCTGGCCAGAGGCAAAACTGGTGTTTGGCAGTGTTCTCTAATCTATTAGTTCATTGCTTCATATTTCAGCACATGAACATATTGCTGATGGAACAGACAGTGTGAGAACCAATCAAGGAACCTGTAATATCGCAACAATGTTAACTGCTAGCAATGTTTTCTCTTTCAAGCAATCCATGGAAGTGTTTCTTACTATGAGCTAGAGCTGGTATATGTGCAAATAGTGCTTACAGCAACACCAGAGAAAAATGAAAGAAACGTGTTGCATTATACAGCTTAAGTACATAACAAATAGTGTTAATGTGACATTAATGGGGTGAAATCAAGAACTCAAGTCAGGAAATTCCATAAATTAGGGTTTTTCTTGCAGCATTCATTCAGCTATATTGCATACATCCTGTATATTTTATTATATGTATCAGAAATATAAATAGTAATAGTATATTTACATTTAACAAGGAAAACAGGAATAGAAATTGCTACAAATGTGTGATGTGACCAAGTTAGTGTTGTAGTTCAAAACATAATTTTTTGGAATTTCAGACGCCTGGGGTCTGCATTTTGAAACTTTAATGGTACATTAATGCTACTTTATCGGATTTAATTTTCCTAATTTTTAGGGAATGAGGGGACAAAATACCAAGTGTTGCTTTCTTACATCCTCTGCAGAGATCACCAGTTGCAATCTTATCCCGCTTTATTACTTGCAAGCAGAATGCACTTTTGTGTATGCTCTTTAAAATTTGGCCCTTAATGACTTTTTTGTCTCAGTTTCCTCATCAGTCAAATGGAGACAGCAATTAATTATGTCACAGAGTTGTTGATAAATTAAATTAATGTGTGTAAAGTTCTTTAAGTTCCTCAGGTTGAAGATGTTATAGAAATGAAAAGTATTACTCCTATTATTATCATCATCCCAGATCTTTATTAGAGGAGGACTTGGCAAACTGTTGGACCCTAGTCTCCATAATTTTTCATCAGGGGCTTGTAAGGAAATGCATATATTTGCTATAATCTTTCATTTCTTTTGAAAGTGATGTAATTCTTATTTTAAAGTGGTTGAAATTTTTGTGAACAATAGCCAACTCTTCCTCGCCTCAAACTAAGTATATTTCGTGAAAGAAACTGACTCTTTTCAGTATTTTTCTCACAAAAAAAGTTTAAATAATGTTAGCTATGACACAAACTAACAAAATCAAAGAAATTTAGCAATACATTGGGGTGAATTTTCAAAACAGTGCATGGTGTGTGCATTTAACCAACCAAAAACTTCACTGGGAGTTATATTGTCCAATTTTACTCTTACCAAAGTCAGTGGATGTTTTGCTGTTGACTCCATTGTGTCGGGACAGGATGGGTTTCCAAGTGAACTGATATTCTTGGTCATAATTATATACACATCTGGGACCTTTGTAATGCCAGGATACAATGTTGAAAGTTAAAGATCAAAGTCCATATTTTCAACCAGCCTCTCCAGTTGCAGGCATATCTGTTCACAGCGCTTGAAAACAAGAACTGAATGTGGAAATCAGTATTTGCAGTATTTACTCGAGCGTCTCCAATCTTTCTGTCATAGTAACAGTATCTTATATTATGAAAATGTCAAGATGTGTATTACTAACTGATACAACTACTTGATGTTATTGCTGTAACCTTTATTCTCCCTTCCACTTACGTTTGTTATTATCATTTATAATAGTGGCCTTAATTCAGCAGTCTTTAAGCCTATGCCTGCCTTTAAGCACATGAGTAGTCCCACAAACTTACTTTCTAATATTTTTTATTTTTCTCAGTCATGAAGTTTTCTTGTCACTAATGTTACTCACATTCCAGGGTGCACTGTATTTTACTTTGTTTTATTATGGTTGGCTTGTTTTAAATGATGTTCAAATCTTTGTAATATATTAGTCCATCATGTACATCAATCCTAGAATACCTGTTCATGGTTACAGAGTAGCAGCCGTGTTAGTCTGTATTCACAAAAAGAAAAGGAGTACTTGTGGCACCTTAAAGACTAACAAATTTATTTGAGCATAAGCTTTTGTGAGCTACAGCTCACTTCATCGGATGCATTAAGCTTATGCTCAAATAAATTTGTTAGTCTCTAAGGTGCCACAAGTACTCCTTTTCTTTTTAGTTCATGGTTAGATCATATTTCCTGGTAATGCTAGTTACTTGAGAAGAGGTATTTAGGGACAGGGCTATGTTGAGAGAATATTAGTTACACCTTCTCAAGAGGTGTAGCAAGGGCTAGCCCTCCTCACAGTTTCCCCAGCACCTTTGGAAGTTGTATGTTTTGAAAGGCATAATATCTCCAGATGCACCTGCTTGGGTGTTGTGCCTCTTTCCCTCTTCAGTTCCACTCAGGCTCAGGAGTCATAACTGAGCCTTTCTACCAAATGTTCCACTGAGCTGAAAAAAAGCTTTTTTTCTCCCCTGCCTGGCATATAAACTGTGATGGCTGGGCCTTGTAGGAATTGTGGACCTAGTATGCAAGCCAACACACACTGTTTCTAGGCAGTCCTCCTTTAAAACGGATCACCACCTACTTTTCAGCATTGTGCTTATTGAGGGTCCTAAATCCTTGATGAGCTATAGAGATGTCTGGTGATAATCTTTTTCATTGGTGATCTTCTCAGTTTAAACTTGTGCTATAACTTCTGTACAGCCACAGCAGCTGCAATTAACTTTGTTCAAGCAAGTATTTCAAAATTAATTGAGGTTTAATGTATGTTTCCCTGGGCTAGCCAAAAGGCTGCTGTTTAGGCAGTCAACGGAAACTGGGAAGATGTAGCTTTTGGTTTGGCTGGAAGGATTGGGAAAGGATGTTACACGTCCCAAGTGTTACCATTTTTGCCCTGAAAATGAAAAACATTTGCATTATATTAAAAAAAAATCATGAATCTCCATTAAAATATATTTTTCTCCATGAGGCATTTATGAAGCATAAATGGAGAAATTCATTCAGGTCTATTATTAAGTTTTCAACTGTGATCAAGCTTAATGAAGGTAGGCTGTACTTTAGGTAGTGTCTATTTGATCTCAAATTTAGCTACCCCATTATACATTTAGTTTTAAAATGTCCCTGTGATATTGGACCAAACTATCACCACTGCAAAGAAGAACTGGTTATAGATAGAGTGCCTGAACAAAAAAAGCTAAGCATAGTGTTGTGATGTCTCTTTGCTCTCTCTCTCTTTGCCACCCATCTCTATTCTAATAAGCCAACAGTGGGTTGAAATTGATATTTCCTTTCTCAATTGTTTCTTGCCTACTAAGGAAAAAATCCAGTGCTTTCCACTTGGGTTGTATACTTTACATGGTGCAAGCAGGAGAGCTGAACCCAAAAATGAAACAGCAAAAATTCAGTGTATCATGCAGATTCTACAGAACATGGAAAGACAATTGGTGCTGTTAGCCATATAGTTGCAGCATTAAAGATCTTGGTTTGCTACTGTAGCTTCCGATTCATGTCTGTTTTTAAATAATTATTGTGGGGCATTATCCTTTTAATGAGTTATTTCCTGTCATTGTAAAATATCAAAAAAGAGACCTAAAACCTTATATTGCTTGTCTGCTTTTAGTAGGACCTGGCCTGAAATGTCCCCAGGCAGTTTCTATTCCAGAGCTTTAATTATGCTTTTTAGCCTACTTCTTTGTGTCTGTGTTCTTCCATACTTCTTTGTAATTACCAAGTTTAGTAGTGGGACTCAGACAGATACTTTTAGCATGACTTTAACCTATACATTACTGACTATGCTGTATTATTACAAGATATTTCCTGTGTATGAGTCATGCTGTTAATTCACAGAACTTGAAAAGGTTTAGAAAACGTGAGCTGCAAATGTAGTGAACCACAACAGAAAAATCAGGTGGACCATGTTCAGATCAGTATAACTTTATTCGATCACAAGTGTCATGAAAGTTGAAATTTGGCCTCAGTACTTCAGATAAGTGTTTACCTGTCACTTGAAATCGCAGTCTGTCTCAGTCTGCCAAGTTTCTAATATCCCAGCTGGTGTTTGTGACAGGACTATTACCCTTCAGCATTTAAAAGAGAGAGACTTATTAGGCACTCTGTCTTGTCTCAGGATAAGTCAGTCACATTTTGGAATATTGCATGGCAACAGGTGTCATGGCCATTAATATCAGTTAAATAGTATTTTATGCAGAGCTTATCTGCCACTGTTCAGCTATTTAAATGATCAAATCAGAGTCTCTGGCAGGGTCCACTAGGGGGGCAGAGGGAGGGAGGAAACCAATCCCATCTACTATCCATTCATCATTTCTAGCGATCTTGAATGGAAAGATTGGGCCTAACTTGCTTTCAGGTGGTTAGGCAGACAGACTGCTTTGCTCGAAGGTTTATTTATGCCATCCAGGCCTCTTCTGACTCATGCCATGTACTTCCCCCAGGATCTTTTCTGCATCACATACTTACTCTTTGAGCTCTACCCCATGACATACCTCGGTTTAACTTTCAAATTAGCAGTTAATTTAAAAAAAATCTGCAAACTGTTCCATCACTTTTTAAACAGCTAATTATTGTGGGCTCATTCTGCTTTTATTTCCTAGGATTTTTCTTGCATGATAAATTGTACTTCTATTTCTGGTACAGAATCTGCCAACATTTTTCTTTCCTAAAATATTACTACACAGTTAATCAGGGATCTAATCTGGGTCTCATTTGCAGCTGTGTGAGATCTTGGATGAAGGTTGGCCTTTAAGAGAACTAAAGTATTCCTCACTCCTATTCTCAGGCACTTTAGACCTTGATGACAGATATTTCTGCTCAAACACACATCTGCCAATGATTGCACTCTACAAAGTTTTCTACCAATTGTCCATGTTAGTGGACCCTCTAGATACCATGCAGGCTCTGTTTAGTATAGACTAGCATATGGATGGAGGGAAAAGAACACAGAATTTGTCTTTCCTATAGCCCAAAGGCACCATGGATTCCTACACTTTACCTTGGTAAAAGAACATTTCAAATTCTTATATCCATGCTCAGAATACATTGCCAACTGCAGTCAAAGTTAATTGTCTCTCAGGTCACAGCACAGGAATTGGAAGTAGAAGAATAGTTAAACCCATCTTCAATAAAATGTCATGCCTCTGCATCTATCTTGACCAGCACACTTCTCATCATAAATCATCTCTTGTATGAGTAAGAGAAACAGCACCCTTATTATTCAGTCTGGAGTTAGAACTCTAAAAACAAAGAAACCTCTCAAATGTATTATACCTGCAGTGCTTTATGCTATATTCCAAGATTAAAAAACTATGTTAAAATGAAGTTGAGGTTGAGGGTACATATCAGTAGTTTAAAGGTAAAAAAAATTTACAGGGATGTTATAATGATCCCAAACCATTAATTACAAACCCAGGAAATTCAGAGGCAAGGTTACATTTAAAAGAAATCCAAACATGTTAAAGTGTGGAAATACACTATTAAGTCACCCAGACAAACTAAACTCTGCCCTGTAGTGATGCCATCCAATAACCATACGATCATGATTAAGGCGTTTTAGCATTTGTGATCCCAGACTAAATAAAACTGATTTTCAAAGAAACATTTAAATATTCCCTCCCATAATAATTACAGCATCCCTGCGTCTTTTATTTGTCCTTCTGCTGTTGAGCTGCATTCACTACCTTATCTTCATCTAAACATAGCTTTTCAAAAAATTATTATAAATATAATACATGAGCAATAAATAAGAAAGCCAGAGAATAATACTTCGAATTATGTCAAGATACATAATATGAGCCTTACATCTGATACAGAGACCAGCAAGCTCTGCAGGAAAGGGGGGATCATAGTCCCTGAACCTCAATGTGTCTGAAATGTAATGGCTCCCTTTATATTACTGCCTCAGTTTTCCCCTATACATCTGCCTCAGTGTGCCCTTGGGGGCCTTTCAAGCACTGATATCCAAGTTAATATACAGCCACAGAACCTCGAAAGAACAATGATAAAGGGGCAAATAAACTACCAATGAGAAGTCTTGACATGTGACCAGTCCATCTCATTACAACCCTATAGAATTGTTGCATGTAAATTAGCTACAGATGAAGGATGGTGATTGGTTGACTTACCTCTATTACAATGGCATCACTTAAGAGTTACGTGAGATGACCTGATGTCTGTAGCCTGTATAAGCATAACAATTAGCTAGAACAATAATTAACAATACACATTAATAAGTTGGCTATATTGAAAGATATTAGTTGTAATTAAGCTAATACATAAGTTTGGAATGAATGTTAATTATATTGAGATTTTGAAGGGTCTGTGTCATTCGGGAGAAAGAAAAGACTGACAGATGCTACATTTTGTAAAGGACCCTTTTAAAAATTGTTTCATTTATAAACTATTACTAGATTTTCTTGTAAATTCTCAGAAAATTCATTTTGTACTCAAAGAGTAGGTGCTGTAAGTTTGGGGAGGAGATACAGAGGTTGGATCCCTGATTTAATTACAAAATGGAACTCAACTTTAATTACTAGCACTTCTGTAATATGTAGATAAAAGTATGAGGGAATTGTAAAGATATTTACTGTGTCAATAAAGGTTCTATATAGCTTATCTCCCCAAAATGTCAGGTCTTCGACCTTTGAATCTCATGATGCCGTTCGTAGATCTACGTTAAGATTTTTAAAGCTAACTAGAAGATTTGGACTTATCACTCATTCATTTTCATCAGCTTCTTTTATTTCCTAATCTCCTAGTCAGCTAGCTTTGCAAATCTCAATCCTGGTGTTTTGGGGCTAATATTCATTTTTGGCTCCTGTTAAAAATTTTCATAGTGGAATTCAGTGCTTGATTCCATGGATATCATAATATTCATAGTCCACGCCATTAAGCAATCCTTTCTCCTGATGAGGGAGGAATTGCCACATTCAGTTCAAGGAAGTCCCTCTGGCAGTTATTTTCAGAACGGGTACTACTGATGGCATTTTAGAGATTAAGGTTTTATTCTGAGTCATCTGTTGATCCAGAGAGTGTGTTATCATAAACAGGAAAAAAATCAACTGTTTAGAATTGAAAGCTGTCTCAAAAGAATTTTCATAGCTTTTCAAGGATATCTGTGTTGCTTTAGCCAGGGTGCATTCACAACAATGAATCCACACTCAAAGAATCCATAACTACAATTGAGAGGCTAAACAAAAAAATTACCAAAGCCACCAGGCTCAGCTTAACTCATGCAGAAGGGACTCTGGTTAAGTGTCATATCTAGCTGGTAAATTAAACCTAGTATTTGATTGTCTCAGTGACAGAGCACTTATCTGGGGAGATTTAGCTCTCTAATCAGTGATAAGAAAAGGAGTACTTGTGGCACCTTAGAGACTAACCAATTTATTTGAGCATAAGCTCAATGTAGCTCACGAAAGCTTATGCTGAAATAAATTGGTTAGTCTCTAAGGTGCCACAAGTACTCCTTTTCTTTTTGCGAATACAGACTAACACGGCTGTTACTCTGAAACTAATCAGTGATAATATACTCAAAATTAAATGGTTCAGGATCTGAAGATAAATGGCAGCTAGGTTGAACATGTGTGCAGGGCCTGTCAAACTGGAGTTTGTAGTTACCAATTTTGATTCCAGAAACTCACAAGACTAAATGGTGGACGAGCAACAAAGTGAAACAACTAAGTAGAAACTTGGACTTCTCTTTTGCCAAATTTTTGGAAGCTCAGGCTCTGCAGACACCATCTTAAATGCCTGCTATTGCCACTTCACTAATCCTTAGAAGTCACCATAATGTTCATTTAAAAAGTAATAACTATTTCACAAAGTATTTTCATACTTTATTTCAGGAATACCCCCCTCTAATGGATATTTATATTCAGTCTACATGTTGGAGCACAGTCTGGATTCCTTAGCTTATAAAAATACATACTGTTTACATAGGCTTCTTCATTTCATGCATACTGTTACAATCCTTGAAAAGGTTGTCAGTTGACAAGTAAGATAAATTGATTTAGTGGACTTTACAAGTGTTTAAAGCTAAGTAAAGTGTGTATTGTCCAGTATTTAATTAAATGTAACTTAGTCAGGCTACAAATCAGTTACAGCAGCGTCTTCCAATAGGCAGTTAATGCTTTCTGTGTCTTGCACAAACAAGAAGCATTTGAGATTCTTCACTTGTCTGCAGTTGATACCAGTTTACAATGTATGTGTAAAAATGCTGTTTTAAGACAAAATACTTGATTTTATTTGGAGATCACAAGTGTTGGATTTAGATGACTTGTTTAGGAAAACTTTTTAATGGTTATCCAACCAAATTTAGTCCTGGAGTTCTCGGTGCAAGTGCTACTGAAAAAGCAATTGGTGTTGCATTTACATACACTAGGTCTGAACTGGTCCCACTGATCTATACATATTCTGGAAATATTTTGGTTCTTTATTTGAGCTATGTTCTGTATAGTTTCTTATTTCAATTCTTATATAGGGGATATCAAAGCTAAAAGGGATGCCACTTGTTTTCCAAAATTAATATCTGTAAAAAGACCAAATTAATCTCTACTAATAATAAATCATTAACAATAATACTTTGCACTTTTATAGCACTTGTCATGTAAACTTCTCAAAGTACTTTATGAAAGTGAGTAAATATTAGGATCCCTATCTGTATTAGCATCCACAGAGCAAAGATTTTGCAACTTGCCCAAAGTCAAACAAGTCCATTACAAAATCGGAACTAGAATGCATGTGTCCAGATTTCCAACTGCATGTTTTAATGATCAGCCCACATTGCCTGCAGCATAGCAGTAGTCTTTATATCTGCCTCCTCACCACTTTACATAAAAGAAATAAGCTATAGTAGGGGAATATTCTGAAAATATTTCAAATTCCATTTGGTGAGGAGAGATGGGGGAGAAAATCCAAAGGTAAGTAATAGCTATTGAACGATATTATCTCTATATATCCCTTAGCAACAAATCTTGCTATTTTTTTCTTCATTTAAACCACATTTGTGAGAGTTTTATTGTTAACTTGATCCAGATGACTGATCAAAGCATAGTTCCCTATTGCTACTTTGCTAAAATATTTTTTAAAGACAGTTTTAATATTACAGTTTTACAGCTACATATTGTTGTTAAGCTATTGAGTCTATTACCAGTCAATCAAAGACTTTCATTTCATTTCAGTAGATCCTTTCTTAAATGCCACTGAATCTTAGGAGGACATGAAATGTCTGTCAGTTTTCCTTCAGAGGCTAGTCATAAATTCTCTAGTAAATGGGTGAAATTTCAGTTACCCCCACAATGTGTGACTTTGGAAACTCAACGAATAGCAATGTTGAATGATCAAAGATAATTGCTTCAAGTCTTAAAGATTATTATACTTATGTATCTTGGTGTTAGCTGCTTTTAATTTCTCTTTCATTCATTGATTACATAACCATATCACAGAAGGGATGCCCCCCTCTGTATTTACTCAATAAATTATTAACTCCTTAAGAGTAAACAGTTTTGGCAAGTTTATATTGTTCAGGCTAAAATTAGTTATCTTTATAGGAGATACATTTAATTAATATATTGCATTTTGTATGTTCAGGCTTTTCATCTATTTTCATTATAAATATAAATATTCTAAACAATATCATAACAAGAAATAAGAAAATATTCAATTGGATAAAGCTCGTGTGAGTAATATCAGTAGGTAACACTTTTAACATAAGAAAATAGAATTAAAATAAGTAAATGATTTGTTGTGATAGTATAGGATCCGCAATACACTATGCAATGAAAATGTAACAATAATTATTATATTTTACACTTCTATAGCACCTTTCAGCCAAAGTCCCTATGTGTTTTACAAATATGAAGTATTATAACTGCCATTTTACAGATAGCTAAAATAAGGTACAGAAAAATTAAGATATATGTCACTGTCCCACACAGAACCAATGGTAGAATCAGGAAAAAAAAACTTATCTTTTGAATCCCAGCCTCATGTACTAACAATGTACTCTGAAAAGTGACTGGGGGAAATATTAGATTGTAGAATTTCATGTTCATTGTCTTTCAGCTATTTTGTATCAAATATGCTCATTTTATACATAAAAGGATATCTCATTCAAACTGCCAGTCCTGCAAATTCAACTGGTATCTTAAAATCAAGCTCAGGTCTTTCTGGCTAGTCCTTTATCACCAGGAATGAATACTGTACAAATGGAGCGTAGTTAAAATTACGTTGATGATATGTGAGCCAGAATGGAATCCACTTTATTCCCTCAAACCAGTAACTAAATTAGTTCTGCATTGCTAGCATGAATAAAAATTAGTAAAAAGTTCATTACTCTGAATAGATATAAGGAGAAGATCTGCTAAGTAGTAAGGTGCCAGTTTTACGTATCTGTTTTTTTTATTACATCCAAACTTTAATTTATAACTGAGTTCACAGGATCCCAGATAGCATGAAAAGATGTCAGTTTGCCACCTTTCACTGCGAAAACTGTTTTGAATCTATAGGCCTGAGGTATTGCATGTAGCCAACATTCTGTATTCAGTTGTGATTAATATTTCTAGTAATGAAGCATTATTTTAATTTACTTTTTATTAAAAAGGGGTTTGACTCTGTTCATGTTTCAACATATATCAAAATTAAGTCCCAAGTTCACAAAACCCTTAGGTATATGCTTAAGGGCTTTGCAGAAAGCAAATGGATTTAAGCACATGCTTAAAGATTCTGTTGTTCTGGGGAGTAAGTCTACTGAGAGGCTGAAACTAGCATCGGATGCTGCTGCCCACTTTGTGAGAGTCTTACTAGGAGCCAAAGACACGAGTTTCCATTGGGTTTCCAGATAGGATATATGGTGGTGTTTTTCATCTGTAAAGCCTTAACTGGCATGGGATCTGTCTACTTGAAAGATTCTCTCTTTCCCTGTGCCATACTGCCACGGGGGTGGTAAGTGGAGATGTTGAAACTGGAGCCACTTCAGTATAAAAGAGAGGGAGGGTCCAAAAGGACAGTCTGCATTCTCGCCTCTCAACCTTTGGAATTTATTCCCTCACTCTTGTTTGAAAACAATGCAAATATATTGATCTTCAGGGCAAATTGTAAGGCTCATCTATTTTCATAGTCTTCTGGAGACGGTGAGATTATAAGGGGTGGGATGGGATAAGGCCCTAGGTGGAATGGTGTATTGGCTTATTTGTTATTTTATTATCATTGAATATGTCTAAGAAGCAAGGCTTATTGTGTTCCTTTATTTGTTTCCATAATATCAAATATAATTTTAAGTGAAGCTGGGCATTTAGAAACTTAGGTCGATCCCTTTTTGTTTTAGAATTTGAAGTAAATAACATATATTACTAAAATGATACCTAGATATCCAGGATTTTGCATTTGAGAAAACACTCCCTTGGAGTTGTCATAGATTTAATGGTCAGAAGGGACCATTATCCTCATCTAGTCTGAACAATGGAACAGCACAGGCCAAAGAACCTCACCCAGTAATTTCTGCATTAAACCCCTAACTTCTGTTTGAGCTATTGTATATCTTCTAAAAAGATATCCAGTCTGGACTTAAAGACTGCATGAATTGGACTAGTTTTTTATCTGTGGAATTACAAAATAAAGTGGGAGTTAGGAAGACTATAAAATGAAGATAGGACAATATTTGGTACTGTGGCATCATTGACAAAATATATAGAGTAAATATATAAAGATATATTAGACCCAAAACATACTAGCTTTTGGCTAATGGAATAATTGGCAGTTGTAATTGTGTTTTAAGACCCTATTCTGCTCTATTTAAAACAGTTTTGAGAGGAAAATTTAAATACCACATATTCAAAAACTGTCCTTTAAGAGCTATTAAATAATAGTTATAAAGCCAAAAGTGGCGCAGACTTGAAGTTGACACATTTTAAACACCCACATAGATTGTACTGAACTATACATGTTCTAAGATTAAGAGATTCCAATATTTTAAACTAAAACTGTAGGTTCTGATGTACTATAGCGTCACAAGCTAAATAGAAAACTTTTAGCAAGCGCTTGGTTGGGAAATCTTCAAGTAAATTCAAGATGCTGCAGGAAGTGATGGTACTGCCAAGTCAGTAGGTGGCACTCTTCCCTCTGAGTCAGTATTTAACCAATGTTCCAGCATGTTGTCTTGGGACACTACTGTTGGAGGTGGTGTCTTTCAGCTAAACCTAGGCTGTAAACACATGTGGTCAATAAAAATCCCATGGTATTTTTTGCAAGTGTAGGTATGACGCCCTGAGGTATCTGCAGTGTGATTAATTAATTTCTTCTGGGAATAAAAATATACCTGACATTTCAAAGCTTACCAAACATTAAAAGAGTTTGCAAGTGAAACACTCAGCAGTAATGTACAGAGTATTGTGCTTTTTAGAAAGGGCTGGAAAAGATTTTTATATCCCTCTATTATATTTCCTCACTGTGTTTACTTTTTTCCAAAAAGGACTTCTATTTATAAAATGTTTTAAAGATTACAAAAGATCTCATTCTTAAATTATAAGAAATATCCTAAGGAAAATAGAGTTTAGTACAGAAGTACTGTATTTTTTAATGGTAGATCAAGTGAAACAAAAATTTAATCTTAAAATGTTCATATTAACTTATTCCTGCAGAGGGCTAACCAACCAAAACATAATTTACCAGAATTTGGTGCCATTTTTAAGAGGCCAGTTAAAAGCAAGATTTTTGAAAAGGTTTAGGGTGTCTGATCAAAATGTGATTTTTTTTCATCTCTGTTTTGCACTTCTCACTACGTTGCTCCCAGTATAGACAAATTAAAGGAAGCTTCCTATAGCATTCACAGTTGCTTTGTGCATATTTTTACTGCAATCCGGAATTCACAAAAAAGAAACATTAGAAGTGGTTTATTTATATTTCAGCACCGAATTAGAAAGATTACATCATTCATTTACAGTTCTTATCCCAGGACACTTCTAATCCCCAGCACCTCATTACAGGAGACACTTTTAGGATTGCATATATCATCTTGTTTAGCTTTTGCATTCTTTTATGGGATACAGTTGAAAGGTAGGAAATTTAAGGCTGTTCATTGATAGGAAAATAAACTAATAAAATCTTAGGAGCTTCCCCAAAGGGGAAAAATATTACAGTGTTTACAGTAACGGGGTTATTATTTGTCCATTAGTTCTCCATCTTTTTCACCCGCGTGAAAAAGGCCTTCTTTCTTGAATATACATGCAAACAATCTACCTATAATTCAGATAGAGTTGATCCTCTGGTAAAATTAGAAGAAACTCCTTCATAAGTACACACAGTCATATGCTTCTCTCCCCTTATCCAGTGTGGAGGAAGCAGAATGGCCCTAATTGTACAGAAAACATTCAGTGCTATGCTGATGAGAAAGATACTAATGCAGGGTCTCTTATCCTCCTCTTATTAAGTTTATAATGTAAACAAACGAGCGCACAGCTCCAGGTCAGCACAAACTCTATATTCTGTTTCTAGTAAAGACACAGATTTAAGATGCCTGCAGCCATTCCATGTTATTAAATGATTCTGGCCATTTAATGAAAATACATATCATCTTTTCCTTCCACGTATTAGGAATGTTCTATTACACTGTTGTTAAGCAGAAAATGAGGGTACACTACTGCAAATCCTTTCTTAGCCCAGGATTATTTTGCCCCCAACCATGGTAATTTCCATTTATAATTATGTTGAAATGATTGGGATGTGTCGACTCTTGTTGAATGTATTGTGGTGCACTGGAACTGGAATGTTGACAGGCAAAATAGAGGTCTAAAAAGGATCAGATGCCAATATGGAATAAGCAGGTATGAAATTTTTTTCTGACACCAATGATGGAGATAGTTCTAGGATGGAAAAGTTCTGTCACACATGCATCTCACCCACCTGTCTTAGTACTGCTGAACTTTCAGCTTCATCATCTGATAAAGCCTGCTCAATATGTCTCTGCTATGTGAATTTGTTTACATGTCCACTGGGTATGCTTTTTAGCAGGAACCATTTAACACCTGTAGCACAGGTATAATCTAGAACTGCTTGTCTCGGTTACAAATATCAGCTGTTGACTCTTGACTCTCATTTCTCTACCTGTGCCTGTTGTCTTGTGCCTACATTGTTATCCTTGTTGACTGACATTAAAAAAACAACCACCTTTTACCCGTAGTTTCCACACTGCGTTACTGGAGTTAGCAACATTATTTCCTATTCCAAATATACATCATAGTAGTAAGTTGTAACTCAGTTATTAAATGTCTTTTTTCCAAGGTATACAGTGTTGTTGCAGCCCCAGAATATTAGAGAAACAAGATGGTTGAGGTAATATATTTTATTGGACTAATGTCTGTTGGTGAGAGAGACAAACTTTTGAGCTTACACAGAGCTCTTCTTCAGGTGACCAGTGTAAGATGAAGTAGGTATGCTACTATTTTGCCCAAACATTAGATGTGCCAAAGATTCCATTTAGTGGCATTTGCTGTTTTTCAGTAAGTTAAAAAGAAATTAGCATGTTGTCTATGGTGTTCATGAACTATTATCTTCTTTGCAAAGAACCCAAAGCTTGTTTGATTGTTTAAACTAATCTTTCTGCTAAACTATAGGTAGCTGCCTGGTATGGTGCTGATTTCTTAAGATGCATATCATTTATCTTTATAAACATTTTGAAATCATGCTAATTCAGTGTCTGCCATTTTAAAGATAACGGAATAATAATTCAAAAATTCCATAATAGTCAGCTAGACTTAACCAATAGTTCCAGTGGTTCCAATTTTAACAGTTCAGTTTAGAATAACAGGCTATAACATCCTCTCTGCAGCTTTCACACATCTTATGAGGGGGTTTGGATGAGTATCAGGCGTGGAGCACCATTTAATATCAGTATGGCACCTGTGCAAGTCATGCTGCCATTGCTTCAGGTACAGAGAAGGCCCAAAGATAAAAGACTGGAACCCATTTCCATTGTTTAGCAGGAAGTCTAATCCAAATGCAAGAGCAGTTGTAAATGAAGACCCTCTACAGATCTTAGACCATTGTCCTATTTAGAGGTTTCCTTTCCTATACCTCTTACCCTTGAAACAAGAGTCTGGATGTAGGTTCATTTATTACAGTAATTAACTTAAAGATGCAACATATATCAAGGATATGTTTTTAATTAGTATGTTGTTCAATTTCAGTTTGTAGGTATTTATTTTAGTGCATAAAGGGCAAGGGGATAAGACAGAAAATTAATTGTACTCCCATCTTTGACAGATTCACAGAATCTTCACCATGAAACCTGTCAAAATTTGGGGTACCTCTGTGCCACTCCATATATTTTTCTTTGAGATAAGTTTGCTGGTAGTAGCTTCCAAAATTTCCACCTTCATAAGTGCTCTGTTCCTTGTAGCCTCAAGTGGCTGCTCTTGTGAAGCCAACGGTGCATATTCAACTGTTGCTCCCTTTTGCCAGCCTCCGTTACTTCATATTTTCTCCTAAACTACAGGCCTCCTCGCTCTTCCTCCATCTCACCTGCTCCCTCTGCATTACTCATGCTGATTTTCAGTAGAGCTGGTCAGACATTTTCCAGTGGAATGTTCTGGTCTAAAAATACCTATTTGTTGAAGTCAAAACATTCTGTGAAAACATGTTGATTTCAACATTTCATTTTGAAATTTTTATTTTATAGGGTTTTTATTATTTTTATTTTATGTTTTTATGTTGTTGTACAATTTTTATATTTATAAAATTTATTTAAAATATAAAATAAACATTAATACAAAATAAAATAGTAACATTTAAAAAGTCAAAATTGAAACAAAATGTTTTGTTTGTCCCAAAACAAAATTTTGCACACATAAATTCTTTTGTGGGGAATTTCTACATTTGACATTTGTTCTATTCAGTAGAAAACCCATTTAGAAATCACAGTTTCCCACAAAATTGAAACTTTGTTTCCCAACCAGCTCTGGTATTCAGTCATTTTTGCTGTTCATCCTTCCATTGTTTTAAAAGGAAATGGGAGATCATCTCTTTTGAAACAAAATGGAAAATATGGGTTTGTCAGTGACTTAGCATGTGGCAGTGTATTTGATTACAAGGATGGGGCATTGTTCCAGTTACTCTGCCACCTGGCCTTTGGAGGAATTAATTATTTGAAACACTGAGGTGATCCTTTTTTGAACATTTTATTGCCCCCGAGATACTATAAAAATATTGATAGTGACTAAATATTTGCCAAGTGTTTGCCAAGAGGTTTTATGTATCTTACCTCTGGCTGCTCCTGCACTTTCTGTGGGTGTTTTGTGGTATTTCACCTGAGGTAACAGAGCTCGTCTACAGGGGGCATCTGTCTCTCTCCCCCTCATCACAACCCAATGGACACAATCCTGTTGGGGAGCTCTGCTGTAGTATATGTTTGTATAGTAAGTGCAAATACGACATCTCTATTTTCAATTATCCCTATAATTCACAACCTCCCCCATACTGTGCCTTTCTACAGCAAAATAGTTATATATAAAATTTGGTTGTAGCACTAGAATATATGGTATTTATTTGTTGGGTTGTTTATTGTACAAACCTCTTGCTTTTCTACTTGAAAAAAATTGCAAAATTTGGTGAATTTAATGGCAAGCATTCATTTTCATATTTAAGAATAAAATGTTCCCAAACAGTAGTTCAATTCAAGTTTGTATTGGATTATTTAATACTAAAACTACATGGTATGATATCATTCTGACATCTAAATTATATTGACTGCACCCTCATCTAATTGCTCCAACAAACTCTGGGTAAGGAATTTGAAAACAACTGAATTTTGTTCATGGGTTTGTCAGGTGCAGGTAGGTAATCTCTTGATTACAATGTATCAAGCATGGCTGAAATTATTTTAAATAATGACTACTGACAGTAGTAAGTATTCTGTCCAGTTGTAAGTGTTTGCATGATTGGGAAATTACATAATACAGATATTTTAGTGTGACCCACCAAGGTCTGGATTGCTGAGCTCTGAGTGTCACATGATATGAAATAAATGTAATAGCAATTATAGGCAGTGTCTTATTTATTATTACCTGGTGGCATCTATGTTTTATTACCTCTAGAAGTCAATAACTGAAATGACAAATCTTTTAAATTGTTTTCATAATCTGAATCTGGTTAAAACTTATTCTCACTGATTAACATGGTGTACCTGTATGTGTATTACACAGTCTTCAGATTCTTATGCCTGATTGTTTTAACAGCCTGATCCTAGTAAAAGAAAAAACTTTGCAATTAAACCCTGAAAATAGGCGAAGATACGGCGTTCACCATAACTGCTCATTATTGTTACTGTGAATGCTAATCTAATTGCTAGTATGCATGAAAATTTATATTCCTTTTAATCTGATCTTGCAATTATTCAGTAAGACTTTACACATTGAAAAAGAAATATCCAGGAACTCATGTTTTAAAATAGTAACATAAAAGTATTGGGCTAGATTTTGCTCTGTTACACTCCTAAAACCCAGTGAATTTACTGGGCCAAATTCTGCACTCTGTGATCCCATCTGTGTAGAAATCAGTGTGATTGCATGGGGCATTAATTGACACCATATTTGGCTCAGTGACTTTAGTGGGGTTGGAACGGTATCTACAGAAACAAAGTCTGTCCCACTGTGTTTTCTTTCTTTCCTTAATTAGGCCCCTGTCCTGCCTTTGGCTTCTGCTGGCAGACCCTTGCACCTACATAGAGCTAATCATGGGCTCGACGGCTTAGAATTTGACTTATGATAACATTTTTAGATTTTGAAATGAAAGGAGAAATGTGGGTGCCATACTGTACATCCTGCCAAGACTGTAGTTGACCGATATGTTCCAGCACTTAACAACATAAGAGTGGCAATACTGGGTTAGACCAATGGTCCATCTAGCCCAGTATCCTGTCTTCTGAAATGGCCATTGCCAGGTGCTTCAGAGAGAATGAACAGAACAGGCAATCAATGGAATTGTGTCCCTTTCCCTGTTCAGACACAGAACAGAATGAAACTGATGGCAGACAACTATGATGATGACCATCACCACTTCCACCACCACCATCACCACCACCACCACCGGTCTCCTGGGAGGACCCAGCACTCAAATCACCGACCCTCTCCAGATCAGGTCAGTCACCTCCTTTCTTACCTTCACACTTACCCTTTTACCATTCTGAAATTTCAAGATAAAATAAATATTCCAAAGAAATAATAAACAATATAAGTGATACACTTTTTGAACTGAAACTAATAGCTTTGCTATTTATTTCCATCACTCAGGGAATCTAAACGTTTTCCTTTCTCTTTCTGTTTGGCTTTTTGTCTGTCTTATAATATTTTCCTTCCCTCTCTTCCTTTTTCTTTTGCTTTAAGCTTTTAAGCAGAGTTACCATTCAACTGTTTAAATAGAAAGTTACTGAAGAGCTGCGTAGTTACTGCAACTTCACTATTAGGTACTTGCTTTTTGGAATAACTGTTATTCAAAGACTTGGTCAGCATTTCCATTATGAGCTTGTGTTCAGTTGTTCCTAATCTGGCTATGAAAATATCTTTGAATTGAAACTATTCATTGGCAAATATTGCGTTAACTCAGTTTTGGTTGTCTTTAGTAAACAAAATGTAAATGTTTTGGGATATATTTTAGAGTGAATTTTCAAAAATGACTAGTGATTCGGGGGGGCCTCAGTCTTTGCGTGCTGAACTTGAAACATCTTCAAGAGACCTTTGTTTCAGAGTAACTATCCTCTGACAATTGGGACCCATTAGTGTGTCAGTTTGGACACCCCAAAATTGAGCCATCACCTAAATCACGAATCACTTTTACAAATATCAGAACTTGTTTTTTAAATAAAAATATGCAAGTTTTGTTTATAATAATGATATTAAAATGTTAATATTTTTACAAAATGTGAAAAAAATAAAGTAAATCAAAATTACTCAAATGTGATTCCATTTTAATTTTGTATTAGCACAATTTCTAGGGCAATGTACATCACCTTGCCTATAATTTTAATACATAATATGACGTAATTTTATTGTCACCCCAAAAATTTGTCTTTAGGAAGTTTTTTTTATGCTGGTTCTGCAATTAATGTTGCTGTAAATAGGCAAATAATAGGTAAGTGTCAAATGTTCAGCCTCCGTAATCTTGGATTGTAGCAATCTGCATAAAGTGGATACCTTGACAATAAACTTTATGATTTTGTTGTGTTTAAGATGGATGTGTTTTCAAACAGAAACTGAGGGCCTTTTGTTTTCTGAAATGCTAAGGCCTTGATCCTGCAAGGACTTAAGCTCATGTATCACTTTATGTATATGAGTAGTGCCATTGGAATTAATAGGACTATGCATATGCATAAAGTTATGTACATGCTAAAGTCTTTGCAGGATTGGGGCTTTGAAGTGGATTTCTGAGAAATGTATTGAAAACTGCTAAACAGTTGTCAGAATATTTGTGTTTAAATTTTTGTTTATATTACAGTATTATTACCAAATTATATTTAACCCTAACTGTGTGAAACTATAAGGATTACGATTTTTATTTCTTTTCCTTTATATCGTGTTCTTGAAATAATTGTTTTTCTTGTTTGCTATCTGCAAAATCTTTTCCTTCTTATTTTCTTTTACCTCTGGTTTTCTTCCTCCCCCTTTTCTCCTTTCCTCACCACTAATTAGAAGAAACTACCTCAGTGGGGTGGGATTGATGAGAGCCAGAGGACCACCACAGCAAACCAAGACAGCGAAACTCAGCAGCATCTCTTACAGTATTGTGCTTCTGGGTGTCAGTTTTTAGATGAGATGGTTTGTGAAATATTCAGTATGTTGGAAAAGAATAATACAATACTTTGTTCTATTTATATTTTAGACACTTGATGGCCCCCTGTCTCCTCTGAAGAGACTATACTTAGAAGTAGGCTGAATTCATTAGGATATTTTTGATACAGTATCTTCACATATGATAGTGCCCTCTTGTCTGTACATAGGATGGTTATTTCACTACTCCTGCACCACCCAGGTGCTGCTAAGTGATTACGTGACATACTCAGAGACTAGTTTTCCAAACCATTTACCAAGCAGTAAATGGTTTTCTACCTCCAAGGGAGAAAGAAGGAAGTAGGGGAGGGAGAAATTGTGACTCACAGTGCCTCCCAGAGTTAATCTCTGTTGGTGGCAACTTACACAGGACACCAACCTTTGCTCAGGGCTGTGCTTAGTCACAGTAAGACTTGATAAGAGCACGGCCAACACTGGTAGTGCTGCAATTTTGCAGGTTGCACAATATGACTGCAGGTCAGAAGCTGCATTGTAAAGGAGTCATACACACTTTTATATTCAGTAAAAAATGTGGTCTGTAAAAATAAATATTTAAAATTGGAGATATAGATTTTGTAAGATTTTTCTACAGATACACTGATGCTAAAGAATTAACATGTCCCTACCAAAATGTTATTTAAATCCTACCGTTTGGGGAGTCTGGTAAGAGCCTGAACTCTTTCGTTGATTCCCTTCTGCAGAACACCAAAGCAATGACATACTTGTTAGAAGTTTTTTGAGCACATGGATATGATATTTGCCTATTATCATTTTTGTTATCGTAAGAAAGGATGTTAGAGTCCTCACCACAGAGGAAATACAATTAAAAGAAGCTGAGCCTGAAATTATTCTATTTAATGAACCAACCTTACATTTCAAGATAAGAAAATATATCTATATATCTCTATATATCTTTCAACAGCATTTCCACTGCAGTCAGGTAGCCATTAATAATCCCTTCCAAATTCCAATGGAATGTGCTTAGTAAAGAGTGGAAGTTAAATGTGCCAGCTACAGATGAAAACTTTTTGAATGATGGGTTTGGCTATTTAAAATATCAAGTTTGAAAATGGTCATAAGAGACTTTTGCAGCAAGAATGAAATCCAGTGTAGTAGGTGAGTGTGGGGGAAGGGTTTGGAGAAGGTGGCAGGGATGAGAGAAGGATGCAGGTGCTGCTCAAAAGAAAAGGGAGGGGTCAAAGCAATAGTATGCTCAGACTAGGAAGAAGTGGGGAGGAGTTGAAGAGCATGATGAAGCCATCAGCAACTGGAGGAAGGGTCTGGGAACCAGCTCGACAGGAGAGCACAGAAGAAAATTCATAGGAGGAAGGCACAGGGTCTATAGCAGGAGGAGGAAGAGAGCCTGATTCTGATCTCACAATTCTATTGACAATATGGTGTTACACCTGATTTACACTGGTGCACGAGAATGCAAAATCTATTCCAATAACATTTGGCAGTTCATTTATTTTGGCAGGTAAATTAAATAATTGTATGAAAAAATTGTGTGGTTTGTAAAAACAACCATGAAATATACAAATGTTAAGAAATTGAGAATGTTCAGCCAGTGTGGATGGTAGTATTGTCAATAGTGACAGAAAATGCAAGGGAAGAGGTAAGGAGTTCAGTTTGTACCAAGTTAAGCTTAAGTCAATGGTGAAACATATAGGAGGAAAGAGGCTGAGGTGCAGTATTAGACTGAGGGATTCTGGTCAGATATAGAAAGGTAGATTTGAGAGACATGCATGAAGATGGCAATTGAAGCCATATGAGCAGAAGAGTTTGTACAAAGAAAGGATGTAAAAGAAGAAGAGGAGAAAGCAAGGATGGAATCCTATGGTCCTCCCATGGAGATGAGAGATGCTGAAGAAACAGCCAGAGAGAGGTAGGAGAGTTAGCAGAGACTGGAAGAATGAAAGCCCTGGGAAGAGGATAAGATATCATGAAGTACTTTGATCAACTGTGTAAAAAGAAAGCAGAGAGGTCCATGAGGATGAAGATGGAGTAGAAGCCATAAGATTTGGCTGAGAAGAAAGTACTTGGAGCCTTAATGTGAGAAGTTTCAGTTCAGAGAGTGAAAGCCAGAGTGGAGGGGGGTCCAAATGAAACTTAGGTCAGTGATGATAGATGACACATTGACTGAGTTTGGATATGAAGGGAAATTGGGCTTTATTGGACAGCCAGGTGGAGCTGAGGTGTTTGAGGATAGAGCAAAACATGCTTGTGAGAGGAATGAACCCAAAGAGAATGAGAGACTGAAGAGGGTTTACAGCTGAGTCAGAAGACGGAAGAGGAACAGAAAAGAGGGCATATGAGCAGTAAAAAAAAATCATTACACTGGTGGAGTGGAGGCTGGAGAAAGACTGAGGAGAAGTAGGTGGCAGGTGGGCGATGTTGAAGGAAATCAAAAGTTGGTCAGAGAGAACTTGGAGAGTGAGAGGTGAGAAAAATAAATCATGTCTGGTGAAGAGAAGGGTGAGGAAGTGTCCATTTGGGTGAATGGGAGAGTTGATCCAGAGTAGTACATCAAGAGGAAGTAATGGTAAGAGTAAAAATAATTGGCTGAAGCATCAATGTGGAGGGTGAAATCACCAAGGTGAAAGTGAAGGAATGTTAGGTGAAGAAGAGGAAAAGCCAGGTGTCAAAATCAAAGCAGGTGGATGAGAGGGAGGGTCAAAGAAGGAGAATGAGTGAGAATGGGGGGAGTTGTAAACAGCAGGAACAGGAGAGTAGTAGCCCGATGCCACTATCTGATATTTGGAGATGATTTGGAGTGAAAGGTAAGAGAAGGAGAGGTCAAAAAAGAGCAGCTACCAAAGCAGAGGTGTGGCATAGCAATGGAAATTTTTGTTTCCGTGGATAGGAAGAGATGGAAGGAAGGAGAGATGAAGAGGTTGTGCATAGCAGTCATCTCTTTTTGGGTGAAATAAGTATTCCAGAGTGAGCAAGGAAGGAGCATAGGAAGGTAATGAAGGTGCGGATGGGTATAAGGTTTGAAGGGGCAGCCACTGGAGTGGAGATGGTGTCAGGGATGGTTGTGGGATTTGAGAAGCTGGTTTCTGGGCAGATTATGTCAGATACAAGGAGGGGAATTGATGGAGGATGCAGAAGTGAGATATGGACTTGCAGTTGTGTGTGAGCAGAGGACAGAGGGATGAGGTTTGAGTGGGTGGACTTGGAGCAGTAAAGGGGATGTGAAGAAGGGATGTGAGGTAGAGTTGACAGGAAGTAAGGGAGAGGAGTGAGATGAGGAGGAAGGGGAGCAGTGACTCAGAAAAGAGGTGTGATGAGAATTGTAGGACACTAATGAGAGAAGATTATGCAGTCCAGGAGCAGAAGAACAGGAGGTAACAATAAAATGGAAAGTGAATATATCAACAAACCAGCAAGATAGCAAACTGATGGTACAGCAGTTAAACCATGGCAGTTAGTTAATTATGCATCGAGAAAATGAATAGATCCATAGGCTAATCATTGTAAAAAGAATCTCCAACAGAACAGCATGCTAGCTATGAATGTGAGAGAACTAATCATAGCCTGTGCTTACATTTTTCAATTATGAATCATTTTTCTCTGTCTGTGCGCTGTTATTGTTTGCCATTCCATACAGTACTCTTTGTTATTGCAGTTTGATTGTCATGTGGTTTTATTATGCAAACCTTTATTTCCCATTCACAACAGTATATTGCATACAAAATTCTGGATGTGTGGTTTTTGGTGACCATGATCCAACATGCTGGTAATGGTGTGAAACCACAGAATAAACTGGAAAAATAAACGTGTAAATGGTCAGGGGGGTATTTTTAATTTTATAAGAAGAAAAAGATGGTGCACACTGTAACACATATGCCACTTAAGAGGGACTGCTAGTTACCCTTTCAAGGTTGTCTATCAATTTTGAAGACTAAGCAGAAATTCCAAAAGATAAAGCATAAGTTCTAGACAGAAAAAAGATATTTAAAATACACACAGCATTAACTTTGAAAAATACGTTTGTCTAAGTTGTATTGAGTTTATATTGATGATTTTGAATGTTGCTAGTTTTGTACGTGTATTTATATAGAGAGACATATCTTTCTGGAAAACTTTGATATTATATATGGCATATATGAAAAAGTGTGTGTGTGTGTGTGTGTGTGCTTGCATGAGAGAGTAAGAGATTTTCTACCCCTCAGCATCTATTTGAGAGAGTAAGGCCATCTCTGCCCTTTATGTATGTCTGTGTGTGCATATGCTTGTTATAAAGAAAGAGGGTGTGTTATCAATCTGTATGTAGATAACATATACACACAACCTAGGCGGCGAATAAACACACTCCCATTTTTCACATGATGCTGTTTGCTCAAGCTGTAATTTATATATTATATTTACATTGCAGATGCTATGTCAGGGCAAGATTGAGACTCTACAGCTCACCCTGAGTAAGGAGCAGCATGAGGGTGTGCTGCCCCAGAAGTAACCCAGGGTAGGAATTGTGACTCCTGGCAGAGGAGACTACTCCTTTACTGGGTGTAGCATACTCCTCCTCTTCAGCCTGATCAAATCCACTGACTGATATGTTATGGGAGAATAACTAAGTCTCTACCTACTCCCTGCCCCTCTTCCCCTCATTTTCTGCCCACCTGTTTGGGAGAGGAGGGAGTAAAAGTACACAGCCCCAGCTTAGCCTCATATGTCTGGACTCAATGTCCAGAGAAGCCCTAAGAAAGCTGCATAGGCAATAGGGATATTCTTACTCTCCCATACTCCCCTGTGTGGCAATGTGAGAGTCAGACACAATATGTACATACATGATTGTTGTACCTCTGGTTTTTGTATAAAAATCTTTCTCAGTATTTATTGGTATTGAGTAAGTTCAAAAAAGTAAAATAAATACACCTTAGTACAGTATTTGTAATTTTCAGTTCTTTCATCCAGAATTGGCTGTTAACAAACTCTAAAAACAAATTAAATCTGCAACTTTGTAGTTAGATTCTTTGATTCTTTCCCTTCAGCTTGTGCTTGAGTGTTGGCAACTTACTTAAATTCCACCTGGAAACTTATTGGCAGTCAGTGCAGATCCTGGAGCATTGACGTAATCTGCTCCCAAAATGAAATTCTCCTTAATAAGCATTTGTAGCTAGCTTCAGTTTCCAAGTGGCTGTAACATAGGTAGCCCCATGTAGAGTGCATTGCAGTAATTTAATCTGGATCACTGGAACAAAAAAACTCATGGGAGATAAAGTTGAACACCCAGATTTGGACACTCCTGACCCCTTAGTCTTGTACAGACCTCCAGGAAGCTTTTTCTTGAGAGACTCTCCTCCTCCCAACACTTTGTAGTCTAGAGGAAAGTGCTTCAGACCAGCAGACTGAGTTCTAGTCCCAGATCTTCCATTGACTGCTGATAATATTTCTCTGTGCTTCACAGCCCTTTTTATTAACTAAGGAATCACATCCCTGCCTTAGAGGGAGGCAACTGTCATTCATCCATTTTACAGATAAGGTAATAGAGGGGCCGGTACCAGCTCACTTCAGGCTAAACTGGGAATAGAACACAGGTTTCTATAATTACAGACGCAATGTTCATCCACTCTGCCACATTGCCGTTCAGAAGGAATGTGATAATGCGCTCTCTACTGAAAGTCTGCTCCCAGAACCAGGAAGAAAACCTAAGAAATCTGATCTTTGTTAGTGTTGCTAATACCGAGCATTCAAAAATTATTACTCTGACCCACACGAAATCATGAGATTTTAAAAAGTAATATTTTAGGTACTTTTTCTTTGCCTTCTGGTTTTAGAGCCTTTAGGGTACACATTGGTGATGTTTTCATACTTTTCTCTGCAGCCACGAGGATTACAAATGTACCTTATTAAAAGGAAATCTGAGATTCTCACATAATCACAGGATTCTAGGACCCTGGGCTTTAAAAAGAAAACAAACCACCAGATATGGTGAGAGGTAGCAACACTGCTTTTCTGTTACCTGACTCTTACCCTGCTTCTAAGTATATGGATGGAAATGTAAAAAACCAGGTTCAACATTACAAATTTATGGAAGGACAGGGGGTTAGCCAGGAGCTTTAGCTTATTAATATATCAAGTGAATATGGTAATTTGAAAAGTATAAAATATAGGCTGTGAATCAAAAACCCAAATTAAACTAGGTCTGGTTTTGGTTTGTGACTGGAAAAGAAAAACATGATCGAGAGTTTGCCGCAATCAAAACCAAAACTTGCTTTCTAAGCCCATCAGTATGTAAAACTAAATTTTTTACATATCTCAAAAACAATAGAAATTGGACTGATAAGGAAAGCACCAACTCAGTTTCTAATATAAGAAGGAGCTACTGTGGTATAGCAGTTTAGTGCACAGCCTTGAGAGCCAGTGTCAATGGGTTCCAGACACTGACTCATTGTTTGACTTTCGGAAAACATTAAACTACAATACTCCTAAACCATTGATACAACTTTGGCATGGATTCTGTATAATAATAAATTAATTAATACCACACAGGGCTGGTGTTAATTAATTAATGCTTGTAATGCACTTTGAGATGCAAAGATGAAGATGCTAGAGTGAAGTGCAAAGTGATGGTAAAAGTAATTTCAGGTTTTACACTATTTCCCCTTACTTTCACATGTTGCTGGGCACATGCACTTTAGGGCGCTTATGGTGTGAATAACTTCCAATTCATGTGGTCATAGTAGCTCAGGAAAATAGAACATTCCTCAGATGAAACAGTCAATCCTGTCTATTTTACAAATATTTTATTTTAAAAATATTATGATTTAATAAAGATATTTCACCCTTATTAAGATAAATACAATAAAAACAACTTTTATCATGGTCAGCATCATGTAGTACACAGTCGTCATGGTTATTTTTTGTTCCAGGCATGGAGGAAAACTGGTATATCACATACTACTGTGTGGCAGCTGTTAGCTAATGCTGACCTTTGAGTGGCAGCCACTGTATTTCTCATTCTCTTTATACAGTCAAAAGTCAAGACTTAGGCCTTGACTGAGTAACTAGCTAAAGTAAATGAGACTAGTCATGTGCCTAAAATTAAACATGTGCTTATGTGCCTTCCTGACTCAAGGCCTTAATGATGACTTCATACCGCAGATTACAGAATGTGCAGAGGACTATTCCTGCCTTTAATATTTACATAGCCATTAATACCTACTTTATTCCAAAAAGGGGACTGAACCAACCCTTCATCCAACCTCCTTTGGACTTTGGGGAAGTTTGGATTTGGTTTCACACTGAAGTTTCACAGCAGATCTTTTATATTTGTAATAGCCCAGATGAAAACCCTATGTCCAAAGAGCCCTGAACTTTGGGGAAGTTCTGATCTGGATCTCAGTTATGTAGCTCAGGCTCATCCCTAGTTTATTCTAATTTGACAATGCTGCATTTATATTCATATCACAGTGTTAATTAATGTCTAGTAAGCTCTTTAATCAAGTAAAACCCTATGTAAATTTGAAATATTTATTATTGTTGTTATCCCTAGCTTTATATTTATAATTATTACATCAATACGAATTTTCATATGCCTTTTAATTATATTAAAGTTGCACTTTTTCTGGCGGATAAGTTGGAGTGCAGAGGTTTGGTTTTACTGTCTGTTACCTCCTGAAGATGGATTCTGTATACCTATCCTTTGCTTAGAGAAATAAATTTATTTTATGTTTTGAGGTTTAATGAATGTGATATAAATGTATACATACTGTCCTGTGTGTATATTTATATATATATCTATATTTATACATCAGCTTTGCAGAGTCTTTTCCACATATGGAAGAATTTCTTGAGATCATGTTTAGCTGTAGAAACTTCTTCCCATCACTTCCCAGGAGTGTGTGCATTAGGATATACAGTACTTATATAGAGGTTTACATTTATCTTACATTGCTTAGTAGAAAAATTAACTGCCACCATCACAGTCTAAAGTAGGTTTACAAAGCAGCTGAAAGAGGCAAAAAAATTCCATTCTGTAATTTACAGTAACTTGATAACAAAAATTGCATATCTCATACTTCTAATGTTGGTTATATACGTGAGATAGCATGTCATAGGCTTTCATTAGGAAGGAGATTATAAATTTTTGCATTGCAAATCTAATTTCAAGGACCGCTTCTTGTAGGAAGCTTTGGATTTCTGCTTCATCTAGTGACAAAGCTTTAAAATACATAAGTACATGGTGAAACATCTTATTCATATTATTGTTAGTAAGAGAATGATAAAGTCAGTGGTCACAAGCTATATGCCCTACTTATTATATTTGGGTGCATCATTTTAAGGCCCTCCTTATAACTTGCTGACTCATTATTAATTGTGACCACTTTTGTCATGGACAGATTTGAAAATATATCTGTGACTCCAGTAGCTAAAGCTAAAGGAATTTTTAAGATTTATTCAACTTTCTGAGTATAAAAAAGACCCCCATAATATGAAGCTCCCAAAGCTCTATTCACCAAAGTTGCAAATGAATCTTCACAGCCAGTCTCTTCCCATTTTCCAGTTACAAGCTCAGTTCTGCATGTCATTCATGCACAGAACTCTCACTTAAATCAACTGTTGTTCTATGTTCGGAAGGCTTGTGGGATTGGGCCCTAAGATATATTTGACCTTTCAAGTTTCTTATAAGTGACTAACAGATAAAACATTCTCAGAGTTGTTATAAATATTTAAGATTTCCTGAGTTTAAAAGGTATAATTTAAAGACCTTTTATTACAAAGCAAGTAAACGTGCACATCAAAGGAAATAGAAATAGCTTTGAGGGAATTAATATATGTAAGTATCATTGTTTGCAATGTCTCAGGACTTGTAGTTACATGTTTAATGAACCATCACTAGCCACACACAATAAGGAGATATGATTGTAAATCAGTCTTTAGAAAGCTAGTTCAAGAGATGAGCAGGTTATCACCACATTTACTTACCCCACATTAAGACGTTAATTTTTAGCATGCATGCAACATGAAAGGGAGCTGTGATGAGCCTTGTCAGGTAGGGTCTTCTCTTGTAGTAAGAAAGGCAGAATGGCTTAACTCATCTAGGTTCTTCTGTTATCTGTGTTGTGAAAGCTTTTATCTAAAAAGAGATTTTATCTCAGCTAATATTTTAGAATTATTTTATTTTAGATAAAGAATGTTGTAAAAATACTAAAATGTTGTTAATGAAAAAATACCTTGTTTGCAGTATTATAGCTTCATGAAGGGATTTCTTGGCTCACTTTTGAATCAGACGCATAAGGCCTGATTCACTCTTGCTCTGTGCTTTTTTGTAGCTGTTTATACCAATGAACTACAGAGTGCAGAATGCTACCATATCAGAATGAGAGTCTTTTACATTCAATTTGCACTCACTTGTGTACAGGAGTACCAAATGTGCATAGCAACAGTCATTTGGGCTTATAATTTTCAGTCACCTGATGTGTTACAAAATTCACATACATATTATTTTAGCCATGACTAACATGATACCCCTTTTCTAATGCCTTCTTTAGTAGAGTTCCATTCATCTAAGATTCAGCTGCCACAGTTTTACTGTTGATAGATAGACCTTAAAGATCTGGAAGCTGAGAAATATGGTTGTGAAATCAATTTTTAGATACACTTCAGTATTATAACAAATATATTTTGTACAAGCTCATCAAGCATAACAAGTTAAGGGCCTAACCAGGCAACACGGGAGTCAGTTGAAGTTTTGCTATTAATTTCAGTAGGTACTAGATCAGAATCATTGGGCCATCATAACAGCATTAGACTGATCTCAATGGCCAGCAGTGTTGTGGTAAAGCCAAGTTAAAAGATTTATACATAGATTATCAAAATGTACGTGGCATGCAATCATTACTCATTTTTAGTAAATAACACTGCAAAAATAAAGAAATATGTTGGCTTTCAGATGCTTTTTTTGCATGTATATAATTGAAAACTTGCTTTTGTTTTAAAGTTTTGGATGCCATTAATCTGTAATGCGAGCTGGTATCTTTTCAGCATTTTAAAATGTATAAACCAACTGAAATATCAAGGTTTGAAAAGCAGCTAATGTATACACATACATTAGTCAAAATTGCTTGATTATGGTTTATTGTTTGAAAGATCCATAGATTAATGACTCTCTATGGTACACATTGACATGAGAGACTAACACTTCTTCTGGTGCAAGTCTCTGATAGTAATGATTGCTGGGGCATTTTAAAATTTCAGTTTGCACCATAATGCATCAAGAATGTGTTGACTGGCAATATACGTCAGTGTACTTCAAAGAATCATAGACTCATTTTTGCACTGACTTATCTGTCTTCATTGAGTTATCAAACTCTAGCTCATAGTAGAATATTTTGATTTCAAAATCAATGAACACTGTCATCCTGATTCTTCAGTATCTTGAACTTTGGATAATCATTTATATCTAAGCAAAGGAATTACAAGGTGAGTGTAAAGTGCTATGGTTCTGATTTGGTACCATTTTACACCACTTTGCACAAGCATAAATGATTACAGAAGGTGTAAGATAGTACAGAAGCAGTCCTCATGTTTTTAACAGAAACCATTGTGACTAGGTATTACAGGGATATGAAAAATCACATCTTACATATAATTTGTGTGGACAATGAATAGGTGAATAGGTCCTGTTAATATCCCTATCCTCTGTGTAATTGTGTTAAATTTACCAGGGCCAAGATTTACAATTATTGTAACAGTGAGATTGTCACTTTAGTGCAGGGGTGGTCAACCTGTTGTATAGGCACTGAATCCAGGGCTGGAGCTACAGGTGCCAACTTTCCAATGTTCTGGGGAGTGCTCACTGCTCAACCCCTGGCTCTGCCACAGGACCTGCCCCCACTCCACCCCTTCCTGCCCCCTCCCCGAGCCTGCTGTGTCCTCGCTCCTCCCCTCTCCCCCCCATCCTCCTGCACACCATGAAACAGCTGATCGGCAGGTGCAGGGAGGGAGGGGGAGGCGCTGATCAGTGGGCGGGTGGGCGGGAGGTGCTGGGAGCAGCGGGGAGGGGAGCTGATGCGGGGCTGCTGACATATTTCTGTGGCTCTTTGGCAATGTACATTGGTAAATTCTGGCTCCTTCTCAGGCTCAGGCTGGCCACCCCTGCTTTAGTGTAATCCTGGGAAACTGATAAAAAGAGTGCACAATAGCAAAGGCAAAAATTGTAGATCTTAAACCATTAGGATATTGGAGATAGATTAAGGTACCATAGGGAGGAGGCTCCACTGAGACAGATAATGGACAAAAATTTTCAGCTCTTGTCTGAACCACACACCAGCACCCAATGTTTTTAGGTCAGTCCATCACTATTATCCATAGAAACCATAATTTAATATTATGAGTATTGACACAAAAGTTAATATAATGAATAAATTGAGATAATTTTTTTCAGAGATGTTGAGATTGGGGACATTGAGCCCCAATTATGGTGGGCATATGTCTTTGATCATAAAATACTGGTGGTCTTCTGTACGTAATCTGGGTGTGGGGTAGGAAGTAGAGATGTAGTATGCAATTTATTTTCTAGAGAAGCTGTAAATTAAGTCACAATAATGTCATCGTAGATTTTTAGACAAGGTAAATTGAGACTTGCCTGATGATGTTTTTACTGTTAGAAAAATAAAAATCCAGCTAAAGTTTTTGACTCATTTGTGCATCATAATAGATTATAGTGTTAACTAAATTAACTTTCCCAAAATAAGATCTTGTTGCAGGTGTCTCACAACAAAATATATGTAGGAAAAAGAAAAAGATGAAAGAGGAAGTTTATTAATATTGATAGATTCATAGTTTTGAAAGCCAGAAGGGGCCATTGTGATCAACTGGTCTGATCTCCAGTATAACACAGAGCAATGAACCTCACCCAGGTGCATCAAGCCCATAATTTGTGTTTCAGTTTAAGCCAATCTTTTAGAAAAATATTCAGTCTTGATCTAAAGACTGCAAATGATGGAGAATCCACCATATTCTTAGGTAAATTGTTCCACTGTTTAATTGCCCTCACTCTTTAAAAAAAAAAAAGATGCCTTATGTGTAGTGTGAATTTGTCTAGCTTCAGCTTTCAACCATTGGATCTTGTTATGCCTTTTTCTGTTAGATTAAAAAACACGATCAGACTCTACAAGAGGAAAAGATTTCTAATAGTTCTGAAGTCACTTCTTTACTAGTGGCAGCATGAGACCTTCGTCATATGTTCCCCAGATTGAAATCCCCCAAACAATTTGTATAAATTTACTCTTTATAAAAGGTTTCAGAGTAGCAGCCGTGTTAGTCTGTGTTCGCAAAAAGAACAGGAGGACTAGTGGCCCGTAGAGACTAAGCAATTTATATGAGCATAAGCTTTTGTGAGCTACAGCATCTGATGAAGTGAGCTGTAGTTCACGAAAGCTTATGCTCAGATAAATTGGTTAGGTGCCCCAAGTCCTCCTTTTTTCTTTATAAAAGATTATGATAATCAGTTGTCAATCTGAGTTATGTGGCAACCATATTTTTTAAAATTAAAACTGAACAGATAGACAAAGCTTGTGAAAAGAACCAAACTTTTCAAAAAGAGGGGAAGACACAAAGAGAATGGTGAATTCAATAGAAAAGTTGAATAGCATAATTTTGAAAACAATCAGAAAAGGCAAATGAATACAGTAACAATCCACCTGCAATAAACTTCTGTTTCAATCTAACTATATATGATTTTATTAACATAAGACCACATACAAATGGCTCTGTATTGTAGTCAGTGGTAGTCATGTGAATATATCCAAGAGTAAAATTTGGCCCCTAGAAATCATTCTATAACCACACTAAAACTGCATTTTGCCAATCATATTATGCAGTGGAAAATCCACAGGTGGAATCTTGTGGAGTTTCTTAACCCTCAGGCATTTCTTACATAGGCCTGGTCTACACTGGCTGGGGAGGGGCGGCTCTCGATCTAAGTTACACAACTTCAGCTACGTGAATAACATAGCTGAAGTTGACATACTTAGATCCACTTACCACAGCGTCTTCACTGTGGTAAATTGACTGCTGCTGCTCCCCCGTCAACTCTGCCTGCGCCTCTTGCTCCGTTGGAATACAGGAGTCGACGGGAGAGCACTCGGGGGGTCGATTTTTTGCGTCTAGACTAGACGCGATAAATCGACCCTCACTGGATCGATCACTGCCCGCCGATCCAGCGGGTAGTATAGACATACCCATAGTTCACAACCTGGACCTATTCTCCTATTGATGTGTGTGCAATACTGTTGACAGGAATATGCATAATGAGCAAGTATAATATACGTGATAAGTTTTTACCATAGCTCGGTACAGTAGTTTTAGTTTTGCAACGCAAAAATTGTAATAGCACTGCGAAAGGAATTGTCATATAAAGAAATAGTTCAACTATGGTGTCTCATAAAACCACAAACGCCATCATTGTCTGCCTGTTTTCTGCCCTGAGACCCCACCTCCACTTGGCCTTTTCCCTTTGAGGCCGCGCCTGCTACTCACTCCTCTCTGCCCTCTCACCCCCATGCGAGTGGCAGGCAAGGCCTTGCGGGGACAAGGCCAAGCGGGAGTGGGAACTCTGGGTGGAGCATGGGTGGGGCCTTGGGGGAAAGAGGCTGAGTGGGGTGGGGTCTTGGGGGAGAGCAGGGGTCATGGCCATGGTCTGGTTGCCTGGGCCCACAAAAGATTAATCCAGCCCTGCTGCAACCTCACTATCTCTCCCCTTGAATGTGGATTAAGGGGGGAGGGAAGCTATAAATGAGGGGGGTTGGCTCCCTGCCATATCAGTCATAGGAGTCCCGAAACTCCGCTTCTCCCATTTCCTCCTCTTTAAAGAATACCTCCTTTAGATCCTCTACCAGCCCACTTTATCTCATCACTATAGCCCTTCCCTACAGAGTACCTGCACTGGACATCTGCCATATATTTACATAATAAATTGCAACATCATAGCCTAACTTCCATTCCATGTTCACCCAATCTAAGGTGAACCTGCTGTGGGGAAGGCAACCCCCCCCCCACTTTGCCTTGGCCAATCTGGAAGTGAGAGAAAAATTCCTCCCAGGCTCCCAAGAAAGGAGTGACTAGCACAATGCTCACAGCAAATTCTGACAAAACCGGAGCGTGGGAGGGTGGGTGCTGCTCTGCCTGGTTGAGGTAAAAAAGGGCTTTTCCTGCTTCAGGCTGAACCTGCAGGGATGGCTCAGCATCCCCACAGTGACCTGGTCTGCAGCTTCAGCAAAAAGTCACTTATTTCTCTAGCCCTTAAAGGAGCACACACGTTTTCCAACAAACCAGAAAATGACCCCCACAGCTTAACGTATGGTGAGATCTGTGCCAGGGCTAGCCCATTTGGGGACCCCGCAGGAATATTTTTCCCCCTCCCCAAAATACTAATAATTAATAGGGGGCACCCTGAGCTGCTCAGGGCCCTAAGCAATTGTTTAGTCTGCTTGTGTCTAGCGCTGGCTCTGGGTGAGGTCATTCTCCAAATTTTGATATTTTGCTTTCTCTATTTCAAAAAGAGAGACACACATATAGGGAGGGCAGAATATGGGAGTTTAATTCCATGTTATGGAGGTAAGGAGTGAACATTTTCCATGTTTGTATCCCTTTTCTTTTCTTTATTGAAAATCCCAAATTTTGTTCTCAGATACATGGGTATATTTGCCTTTGAAGTCCATCGGCATTCTCAGAACAGAATTTAGGCCATAATTCTTAATTTTGAGAGAGGTAATAGTTAAAGAAGAAATTAATATTTGCCTATTGAAAATTAACAATGGACTAGACCAGTGGTGGGCAACCTACAGCCTGTCAGGGTAATCCGCTGGCAGGCCGCGAGACAGTCTGTTTACATTTACCGTCCACAGGCACAGCCGCTCACAGCTTCCAGTGGCCACGGTGTGCCATTCCTGCAAATGGGAACTGCGGGGAACGGCCACCAGCATGTCCCTGCGGCCCGCACCACTTTCCGCAGCTCTCGCTGGCTGGGAACGGCGAACCGCAGCCACTGGGAGCTGTGGGCAGCCATGCTTGTGGATGGTCAACGTAAACAAACTGTCTTGCAGCCCACCAGCGGATTACCCTGATGGGCCACGTGCAGCCCGCATTGCCCATCACTGGACTAGACAGTACAACAGCTGTATGTGGTTAAGGAAGGTTCTTCATAAACATGGAGTTCCCTATGTTTGTTGATTTCTGTCGTTATTTTTTTTAAGTTACTAACAAAGATTAACATAACTTGTGTTTCCTGGGTGAATAAAATGGGATCAAACTACTCTATATGAGTGAAATCATGTAGTCTTTCCTCAGGCCTTAATCTAGCAAAACTCCTGATGACGTCTAAATTATTCAGTTAAAGTGAATGGCCTGAGTAACTCCTACAGAATTCAGTGGGAGCTATTCATATCTTGTCACCTCGGAGCATCAAGCCAAATGGGAGTTCTGCAAGTTTTGGCCCTTCATTGAGAATAATAATATTCAGACATTACACTTTCTTTACTGCCTATTATAGTTGTGCAAACCTTAAAACTAAGAAATATTCCAAGTTAACTTTAAAGGAATTTGCCCACTTTTCTTCTGTGTTAAATGATAGCTAAGTTTATATTTGACTGTCAGATTTCTTTACTTAATTCAGCAACATGGAAGACATCTTTCTTAACATCTGGTTTTTAATAACAGTTGACATCTGGGAGCTCTTTTTTTAATTCCTAGAATGGACTAGGAACAGTAGTGATACCGGCAGTGTATATTTTCATGCTAAAATTCCTGTCTGTTTCAATCATAATTAATTGCCACTCATTTCATTTATTTTTTAAATTGAATTAAGTAGCAGCAATTTACATTACACCAGCTTGCTTTCAATATTAGGAAACTGAAAAGTTCCATGTATTTTTTTTTAATTTCTAAAATATAAATGGGTGGATATAAAATATAAGATTTTATTTGTTTTGAAATTTAAATTAAATGAAACACATATTACATGTACATGGTATATGCTTGTCTGTCTACATAGGTATCTGAGTATCATGTAAAAAAAAGGCCAGGTAAAATTATATATTATTCCTTGTTTTATCTTTCTCCCAATATTCATACATATCTAACTCTTGCATTCAGGATGAAAGTCCACAGAGACAAGCGTAGCATGTGTACATATATATATACATCTCTGAGTAGAGAGACTAAGGAACATACTAAAAACTGAAATCTGCAAATAAACATACTCAGGGGAGGAACATTTCATTCTTCTGGTGCACCTTTTTACCTCAAGCCTATAATAAATGGAAAGAACACCTTTTTTCGTTACAGCAGTATCCCAAATAATGATTTTTTAAAATATGAGTTTATGAAAATTCCATGAGCAACTGTCACTGAGACAAGCAAAAAAACCTACCATAATAACTGTAAAAGAGCAAAGAAAGTGTCTTATAGTATTCTAGCAATCTACTGTATTTAAGGCTTCGTTAAATAATATATTTGATTGATTATATGTTAGAAAAGTGTACTTCACTGAAAAGAGATTTTTGATACCTCAGCAGTTTTTATTGTATCCTTTAACCTTACAGAATGTGAAGCTGTTTGATTATAGTAATTACTTCTTTACTTACTTACGAGGTTTAAAGTGTTTCTGCAGTAAGCATGAATTCACATCGTCTGCAAACAATCAGCTTTTAAAAAAATATAATCTTTTAAAATTTAATTTTATAATCCACTTTTGGATTTAATTTTAACTGGGTGGGAAGAATGTTTTGCTTCATTGTTCTTATTCTGGTTGCTACAGATGCAGATTCTCTGATATACAGAAAACTATTGTTCAGTTGT
This sequence comes from Natator depressus, assembly GCF_965152275.1. Taxonomy (NCBI): domain Eukaryota; kingdom Metazoa; phylum Chordata; order Testudines; family Cheloniidae; genus Natator; species Natator depressus. The sequence goes on from NC_134240.1 coordinate 26,364,827, forward strand.
TTTTGCTGCTTAAAAGTGCAAAACTTTTTTCTTTGTAACTCATGCTTTTAATAGCCAAGATCACTGTGCCTTAACATGCACCAAGGTAACTAACCTTTTCTTCTTTCATTCCAATGCTAACATCTTCTCTGTGAATCTCCTAATATCTGGCACGCAGGATGATGAGGAGGGTATATGGGCATAGCCATTCCTATAAACGAAAGTTCCAGTTTTATTCTGAGGGGTGAGAAATGATCTTTTATATCTATTTCAAGTTGCAGTCTAATGTTTTAATTTTAAACTGTATTCATAGATGTGTGTCTTGAAATTTGTCTATGTAACAATGTCAAATTTTCTTATGTGCCACAGGGGATTAGAATGATGTGCAATTTTTTGGAACTATGATGCTTCGCCCAATATAAGTTCTTGGGTTTTTCAATTTGTAGCAGCTTAATTTTTTAAGAACCTATTTCATAATATATAGGTCCAAAGTGCTCTTTTCCAAGTAATTTGCATCCACTCTTGTGGATTTCTTGTGAATAATGGATTCCTGTCACTAGTAGATAAGAATGACATCCTCTAGCAGTAAACTTTAAACTGGAGTTAGCCTGCCATGTTACGTCAGCTAGGAAAGCCAATATAAGAACTCAGAATGAAAAGGAGTACTAGTGGCACCTTAGAGACTAACCAATTTATTTGAGCATAAGCTTTCGTGAGCTACAGCTCACTTCAGAATGTTTTTTTCAGATTAAAAATGAATGTCTGTTGTTTAAAATACTTGGCACAATTTAGATATTGCATCCATAGGAATCTGATATGTTCATGTGCATGAAAAAGTGATGCTAATAAATGAAAATTATATTTTTGTGAAAATTTAAATTGAGAAGTACATGCTTGGTAAGGAAAGCTGCAATCTTCTCATACAGCAATTCCATTCTGACTCAAATATGACAGACGACATCCTAGGTTGTCTCCATGAAGTTTAAGAATAGAAAAATGTGGCTTATTATGCTAATTATTTTCAACTAGGAGTATTATATTGTCATTACTTGTCAATTATATGTTCAATGCGTAGCCACTTGTAGGTTCTTGCCTTGTAAGTTATATTTAACATATAGCTCAAAATAGGGCCGTGGCCCTATGATTATGACATTGGGCTTGATTCTTATTTAAACTAAGGGCACTTTACACCACTCTGGCCATGTCAAGCGGCGTTAACGTACATGAAAATGAGGTGCCTGGGCTTAAGTGTGCAAAACTTTTATAACGTAAGTGACGCTTTCCTCACTGGAACAGTTCTATTAACTTCAGTGGGAGTGTTTATGGGTGCAAGGAGGACTCACATGAGTAACAATTTGCAGGATCAAGCCCTTGTTGAAGTTTCCTACATTACTTTTCTGATGATTCTGGTATCTGTCATCAAAAAATGGAAAATTACATGAATTAATTGTAATTTTATAAATGGATGTATAAGATTTAGTGACTTGACTTGATGAGACTCACATCTCCAGAATAAACATTTTCCTCATGACGGTAATTTCTTGTTAATTGAAAGTATGTATTCATTGTACATAATGACTGTAAGGTGATATTGAGTTAGTGATATTCCTATTTAATGGTTTGTGTTTTTTTAAAAAAAGAAAGTGTTAAAACTCTACATCACATAGTGAAATTTAACACTCAATGGTAGTAAAATAAAAAGGTTATTCTGAACAGTGTGGTACCAGTCAGCATCTGAACAAAACCAAACTTGTTTATCAAAATACAATTAAAATCATTATTTTTTTCTGATTCAAGTTAAAATGTTATATCATGTGTTTATATAATGTATGTGTGTATAATGTATACACACACACACACACCCTGTATAGTAACAATGCAACAGCACCTAGCATACATATTCTAACTACTTCTGGTCCCAGTTTCCTCTCTCCTGCTAATAAGGGTTCTCTTCAAAAAAAAAAAAAAAACCCCCACCAAAACTTTAGTTCTGTTTCACATGAAAATTTAGCAGAGGTCTGTGTTTTTGATGTTTTCATGTTGTGCTGTGAGTAATTAGCAAGTGCTGTTCAGCTAAAGTTGTATGTTATTTCAATAAGTTTCTTCTGTGATTTACAAGTAGCAGAGTTCTCAACTGTTTGTCAGATTCTTTTCTTCTGTCCTGGGCATGTAAAGCAGATTTTTGTTTACTTTTCAGGCACACATGTAATTCCAGTTTTAACAAAGTTTTAGTCTTAGACTTTTTTGTTTGGTTGCCAGTGTAATTTATATCATATTGTTATATTCCAGAGCACTGATAAATATCATATTTGATCTTTCTTTCCAAGTCGGCATAGGCTGGGAGTGCTGCAAATGTAGCAAATCATACCCCTGGTGGGAGGCTGTCTCACATACAAAGTGATTTCAAAGTTAATCCCATTCAGGCCTCCTGATGCAGAAGAATAATGGTTTTAGTGTGGGACCTTCGGGATAGGTTATCATAAAGTGAAAACCTCATGATATAGACCACTTCCTAAGGGAAAAATAACTAATTGGGTATTCATTTGATAATAGGCTTTTGAAAGTAAATGTGAGTAATAATAAGGCATCTTATGTTCATTTTGTAAGGATGTACGTGTTTTATTTTAATCCACAATCTGAGTTCTAATAAAATAAAAATAAACAACTATTATAATAATGCACTATGGCCATAGGAAAGAAGAAAGCTACGAGCTTGATTCACCCATATGATCACACATATGCAATTTGACCCCATTCTGCCTGCAGGGGTACTCACGTCAGGTAGTTTAGGAGGCATTACCATTTTCTTCCTCCCTCAGGGATTAGAATGGGGGAAGACTGTTTTAAATTCTCACTGGTTCTTCATAGGAGCTCTACTAGCAGACGTTGCCCTAGATGGCTTAGCCTGGCCCCACCTTCTCCCTGACTAGCTCCACTCACTTTGTAGGCTGTGCCAGCTAGATCCTGATATATTAGCAGAACAGAAGTTGACAGTGGCTTGACTGCAGGGGACATTTTGCCAAGTGGTCTGCAGCCTGTATTCTGTAAGGTAGAGGAATCAGGCCCATGATGGTCTAATTTATAAGAAGTGGCTTCTCTTCAGTTTCTATTTAGATTTTATATATATTGTGATATTGAAGTTGTGGATATTGGATGTTATACCTGGACAGTGATACGTTTCTGAAAGAAATGATATGTTACAAGACTACTGACCAGTTTGAGTGTACCACTCAGGAAGCATAATATCTGTAAAGCCAGTCATTTGTATAAATTTATTTTGCACAAAAAGACATTGGCATTTAGCACGATTGTTGGACTGTATTGCAAGACTTTTAAGTAATATTCTTGTTAGAATTCATTTAAGATGTTATGGAGATAAACTGGAATGAATACTGTCTGAGATTTAGCCTTTGAGTTTTTGAATCACATTGGGCAAAAGCATTGGTCAATAAGAGCATGTCTTGGCTGGTGGTGTGATGGATAAGGCCTAAGGTTAAGTGAATTTAATAACTAAGAAGAGTAATAATCCAAGTAAAAATTAACACGGTGGAATGTCTTATTGATCTTAAAAATAGAAATAATGTTTTACAATGGGTCTTCTTTGGCTATCCCTCGATGCGAGGACGATGTCTTGATGTCTGTCAAGAGGGGTTCATTGGTGGATTTTTAAGTGGCTTAGTGCTATAATGGGAATAGCATTCATGGCAATAATTAATATTTCTGTCCAGGCTTCTAAAATGATAAGGCATAGATTCTCTGTGGCAGCATTGTTCCACTTCCATGTTCTCTACCGAGCTCTGTCTCAGTGTACTTGAGAGCAACCTGGGAGCTATCCTAACCGAGGCTAGCTAACAATGATTCCCAAGGGACTGAACATAACTGAGGCACACCTCACTCCAGCCACCACCTCTGGATAGTGGTAGTATAGAACTAAATGAGAAGATATGGGTGGTTTCAGCTGTATTTTTACTGCACTCTGGAGCAGAGTGGTCCAGTCAGTCTGGTCCATAACATCTCATTATATAGATAAAGTAGATCTAAAGATAAGAAAAATGAACTGGGATTAGCAGAAAATATTAGTTATCCCTTCACATTTAGTTAGATTCAGATTTCACCAATGGTAAGAGATTAAAGGAATGTACTTGTCTAACTGTAACAAAAATCTAATCTTCTTTAGAATTGCTGTGAAAAATTTTACCACAGTTTTAAAAACGTTGCTCAGAAGTAGTTCCAGTGGTGATAAACCCCTAGGGATGACATGACTATGTCAGTGGTCAATGAAGCTGATGATAACTGAGAGTGAAGGGAAGTTTACACTGTACCCGGTATTAGAGTGAACAGATGGTTTCAGCCTCCAGAATTTAAGAGCTCCCAGGAGACTCATCAATACATGGGACAAGACATATCTTAAACAGACTCCCCCTTTCCAAAGCAAAGAGTATGATACATAGAAACCAATTTTTTCAGTCAGCTGAAGTAATGTTAAACCTCAGATTCAGTGTAATTTAATTCAGTTTATGTTCCCTGTAGGACATTTTTTTAGCTTCAAACTTATATCAAAAGCTAATTGTGAACATAAGAGAGAAACAAGAGACAAGTAGGAATGAATGAGAGGGATATTAGTATGTCAGAGGAAAATTGAAGTGAGCATGCAACAGTTTAACTTGAAAACACTTGGACCACAAGTATGTAGATTTCTAGGGAAAATCCTTCACCTTAGTTCTGGTAGTTCATGAGGGGGGGGGGTTTTCACCATACTTCTTAGTTATACATTTCAAACTGTAAATTATGGGTGTAACAGCTCTATTCTACTACATATTTTTGTGCATGAGCAACATTTTAATAATGATCTTTTAGAGTCACATTAATTTTGATTTCAGAAACTTACATACAAAGTATATATTGCTATGGAAAACTCTTTTCTCAAGAGCCTAAAGACATAACAATGTAATTCTTATAGCTGTAATAGCAAATAAACAAACAGCCTTTGAGTTGAAAGGGATGATTTTTAAATGAGAGACATTGCTTTTCCTACTAAAATTAAAAGGTCTGCTTATGTGGCATAAGAGGAGCTACATGTACAGTGTATGCATGTTGGAGTTGGAATTAAATTTGAGTTTGTCACAAGAATGGCAATTTGCAGTGATGATTTAATCATTGAATTTTCATAATAATAAAGCCATGGGACCAAATTTGCACTAAATTATGTAAGTGTAAATCTGAGTGACTCCATCAGACTCAATGGATTTATTCCAGATTTACACCAGCATAACTGTGGGCAGAATTTGTCTCATGCGATACAAGAACATTTTTAGTTTCTAAAAGCACTAGAGTAGAATAAGTCTTTTAAAATTAGAAACATATGCAATTTTTTTAGGATCTGATTCATAAAAAAATACAGATGTGGACATTAATATGTTTTGGCAGAGATCCTGGGCCATATCCTCAGCTGGTATAAATCAGTGTAATTCCATTGACTCCAGCTGAACTATGCAGATTTATACTAGCTGAGGATCAGGTCCCTTTTACATCAGGATCCATGCTCAAATCAAAATGAAAAATTATGAATATGTACCTGTATAATGGCAAGGTATCAGTAATTGTAAATGTATCAGTAAAGGTATCAGTAGTTGTAAATGACAATCAAATGGGAACGGTAATCTGTTTAGTTCATGGATCAACAGCTTGAAAGGTCAATATTTTTAAAAGGGAACTCTCTCTGGCTTCCCCCAACTTTATTTAACTGGGAGAATGACCACCCTGCAGCTTTAAGTAGGGGTTTTTTTTGGCTGGTCTGGCCGAGTGAAGGGAACAGTGCTTTATGGAGGGCAGGCGGGGTGAAAACTGCTGCAAAAGGGGCAGAGTGGTCGCTGACTCATCCCCTGGGAATGCAGGATTTGAAAAGGAACAGCGTGGGGGTGCTGGGAGGTTCCTTTTTACACAGACCAAGGCTGAGGCAGGCCTACTCTCCCTCCCTTTTAGGTGGTAAAATACCGGGTTTGGTCAACATCTGCTGTAGGCATTACGCTAGCCAACCCTTTTTTAGGGGGGTTGTGAAAGGAATTTTTCCATTACCATGATATTGGCTTGGGTCCAGTTGGGGTTTTTTCACCTTCCCCACAGCGGGTTTCAGGAAGGGCTCTGTTCATGCATGGCATGACGGGTGGTAGGACGTATGTCGCAACTCATTATTTAAGTGTAGGGCGGATGTCCACTGCAGGTACTCCATAGGAAAGGTATACAGTGACCAGATAAATTTCTTGGAAAAGGACTTAAAAAGAGGTGTTCATTAAAGGAACGAAAGTGGGGGATGTTGGGGACTCCTATGATTGGTACGGCAGGGAGCCAACCCCCCATTCTTATAGCCCACCTTAACCTTCCTACGAAGTGGGGATGGATGGTAAGGTCCCGGCAATGGGTTTGCTGGAGGGACCTTGATGGAAAAAGAGGGGGAGCTAGTAAAAGCCCCTCGGTAATTATGGAATAAACATGGGGGTTACCTGCACTGTACACTGTTATCTGCTGGGCAGTCCCAGACATCTAATAATAAAGTTGTGGCCTGATTAAACCTATGTCAAATGTCTCCTGTCCTTTCGGCATAGCCAGACAATTGTGGCCATCAACCCCTCCGTTCTTAGTTTATCTTAGTTTTCATAGAAGGGCTAATGTATATGCATAAGTCCCATTGTAATCAATGGTAATTACTCATATTCCGCAGCTGGAGAATCAGGACCCCCAAATTTATTGCATCCTCGTTTAAAGAATTTAACAAAATGTTGCTGCAAATCAAAAGCTGTAACAAAAGAGAGGCACTGAAGAGATCTGCTGCAGTATAATAGAGCTGGGCAAATAATGGATTTTTCTGTTGGCTCACCATGCTGAAAATTTGGGGGTGGGGAGGGAGGGATTCATTTTGGGTCAATCCAAAAAAAGTCTCTTCTCCCCCCCCACCCCACCCCTGAATTTTAGTCAAACCAAAAAAACTTTTAAAAAAAAGTCAGGTTGAGCTAAGTGTTTCCTTTGACCTGAAACTAAATGGTTTGTTTTTAATTTTAACCATTTTTAAAGGTTTGGATTTTTAAAAATAAAATTAAAGGAAACTTAGAAGCAACAAGTAATTTTGATTACAAACCATCAAAATGCCTGATTTCAAAAATATCAAAATGCAATGTTTTTACCTTTCCAAAATTTGTGTCGGTTTTTTTTCCAAACTGAACAATTCAGCAAAACTGACATGAATTCACAAAACATTCTGGTGTTTCCACATATTTTGCTGAAAAAGTTTCAGACAAAAATTTTTGCTCAACACTCATAATAGACTCATTTCAGTTGAAAAGTGAATCTGTCGCTTCCCTTCTCTCTGAATATAAACCCATATTTGTTATTTTTGCACATTTACCATTTGGGGCATTAAGTGTTAGAACTTCATGAACTGAAAATTGCAGTTCTTAGAGCAAGTCAATTCCACGCTTTTTGAATGTGGAGTTCCCATAAAAGGTATGTAAGCTGTACATGTAGAATCATAGAATCATAGACTATCAGGGTTGGAAGGACCAATCCCCAATTTTTGCCCCAGATCCCTAAATGGCCCCCTCAAGGATTGAACTCACAACCCTGGGTTTAGCAGGCCAATGTTCAAACCACTGAGCTATTTTAGTTGGACTCTTTATTTAAATTAAAGCTTAAAAAAATTAACAGCTCAGGGAAATAAACCTCAGGAGAATATGTTTCAAAATTTCACTTCTTAAAGTTGTTCAAAATGTTTCCAATTTTAATTCTGCATCTTTTAAAGTATGGTCACAGTGCCAACTGCTTTTAATTGAAGTTGAAGCCAAGGCTGTATTCTTGTGAGCTGAGGCACTGGCAACATTTTCTTCTCATGGAATCACAGAATACCAGGGTTGGAAGGGACCTCAGGACGTCATCTAATCCAACCCCCTGCTCAGAGCAGGACCAATCCCCAATTTTTGCCCTGATCCCAAATGGTCCCCTCAAGGATTGAACTCACAACCCTAGGTTTAGCGGTCCAATGCTCAAACCACTGAGCTATCCCTCCCTCCTGCCAATTGGAATCTTCCCCAATATGTAGCTCAGTGGAAACATTCGTTTCCTTTCAGCTCAAAGGACAAGTCTAAAATTGGGGACACACTTTGGGTTGAAAAGCCAAATAATTGTGTTTAAGAAATCCTTTTTTTAAGCTAGCAGATATCCAAAATTCATAAACGTCTGTTTTTATATAATTCTGTAATATAAAAGTGGTTTCAGTAAATGCTTTAAATGTTTTGTAGACAAAAACTGCTCCTGGATTTTTTTTTTGTGGGCAAATTTAAAAACTGTATTGGTGAACACTCATTTTTGAGCAAGGTGTGAAAATAGGATGTTCCATAAACAGATGGCAAGGCATCTCCTCCTACGACTGCAATGCCAGTTGATAGGCATTCACCACTTCAAAAAAATCTGAGAGAATTGCATTGTCAGAGTTGGGAAAGATAAGTGAGCTTCTGAATGGGCCAAATCCTGTGAAATTTCCCAAGTGGTAAGGCAGAAAGCTGTGTGGTTCCCCTTGTAGACTTTCCTCCAGATTTTTCCATTCATGTCCATGGTTTGCTCTCCCTTGCAGATATTTTTCTGTCTGGCCTCTATCACTGTAATATTTGAGCTCCTCACAAAAATGAACTAACTTATCTTCACTACATCCCTATTTGGTCGGAAGTATTAATAACTCTGATTTTACAAATTGGAAACTGAGGCACAGAGAGGTTAAGTGATTTACCCAGGAGCTCATGGATGCCTTTGTACCAAAGACAGGAATTGAACCCCCATCTTCAGAGTCCATGTTGAGTTCCTTAACCACAAGACCAATTTTTCCATAGACTGCCTTTCCTCCACATGAGCTCTGGTGGTTCATTTCCCTCTCCTGGAACTGTCAACAGACACAATTTCTTTTTTTACTTAGTACTTCAAAGAATGAAATTGCAGCCTCCAATGTTAAAAGTAATAACTTTCTGTTTTCACGGATCCATCTTAGTATATTGAATGAATAACCAAAGGATGTGGGATTTTCATAATCAGCTAACTCATTTGCAGTCAGACTTCTTCTGATGCTCATTGCCTTATAAAATATTTTCTGTTCATGTCTTTTGAACTCTTCTAGCTTTTCAAAATTCTTTGCTATTCTGTGCACAAAACAGTTTTTAAACAAAGTTGCAGATTATGCTGCTGTCTTTCTATTCACAGAATAGGGACTAGAATTGCAAACTTAAATGTTATATTTTTCTATTAGTACTATTTTATTTCCTTATTTTGATACAGAGGTAGCTGCAATAGCAGTGTTGGAACGCCTCTGGGAATGTCTTGAGTCAGAATGTGGTGGAATTAACTGCTGCTTTTCTTCTTTCATTCACCTTCAACTCTGACGTAATTGCATGTTGAGAAAAACTTCAGTATAAATCCCTGCTATGTAAAACCTTTGTGATTAAAAAAGGGTGTTTCCCACTTGCCATATATTGTTTGCTTTTGGCACAAATCTTCAGTAAGTGATGCTCTGAAGAATCTCTGAAGATCTAGTTCAGAGTTCACTTATTGTTCAGTTTTTTGTTGCAGAAAGTATGGTGAGATGTAGAGGTGGATGAAATACTAATGTTGTGAATAATTTCATGTAATTGGCCAATAATGGGCCTGATTTTGTGGGGTGCTGAACACCTCTTTTGGGTACCTCCTCAGTACCTTGCATAACTAAGCAGAATGTTAGCATGAATGGTTATGAATTTAAGCCAGACTAGTAGTTGTGTGTGGCAGTGATTTAGGAGCAGTTTTTTTAAGAGATGGATTGAGGAGGAGTCAGTATTTGAATCTAGATGTAAAATTTTCTATTGTTTACCAGTAAATTGCAGCAGACATGGGAAGATAGTTGGGACTTTGCCACCTACTCATCCATGTGTGTCTATAATCCAAATAGACACAGAACAGATTGGCAGCCAGTACTGTAGATTTTATTCTTTGGCAGCTGTGACATGAATCAAACATGGTGGTGTATAGGGATATTTCGTACAAATTTTTTATCTTGAGAACAGGGTGAAATTCACCCCTGGGATTAAGGCCAGTAGAAGGCCCATGTCCAATTTTAGTCATCCCTAAGGCTAACCGGGATTTAAATCATGCATAGGGACGAATTTCACCATTAGGTAGTGTCAACTACAAGCTAAGACCAACACTTTCAAAAATAGAAATCTAAAGTTAAGCTTCTAAATATAGATTTAGGACCCAACTTCAGGTACTCATTTTTAAAATCTTGGTCCAGGAGTCACTGTGGTAAGGGCAAAAACAACGAGGAGTCCTTGTGGCACCTTAGAGACTGTGGTAAGGGAATATCTTCTCTAGAGAGACCTTAGAGTTATAAAATGGAACCTTTCTTCAAAGTAGGAATTGTTTGCAGTATGGTTGCAATTTTAAGGCTTCTAAGCTATTAACAAGATTAAGGCAACATCGTTTTAATGTTTGTTTACTGGTACCTGGTAGCTATTCAGTGTCTCTGACAGGACTGGCCTTACCATGAGGCCAACTGGGGCGGCCACGTCAGGTGGCAGACTGTGGGGGGGAGGGCGCCACTAGGACCCAGAGTGTAGAAAATTGTGTCTGCTGCTGGTGCACATGTATTCTCTCTGCTCTAGATGCACAGAGATGGTGGAGTGCTGTGCTGGAGGAAGGAGGGCACAAGAGACATAACAGGCCGGCAGGGGAAAAGGTGAGATGGAATAACAGAAAGCAGCAGGAGCTGCAGGGAGAGAGAGGAGGAGGACCCTCTTAAGTACCTCTCTAGCACCCCGAGGAACTTGAACTGATTAACACCAGCTTCTCAGGGAGCTTCCTGTTTCCTGCTGCTTCCCTGAACCCACTTGAGGAGAACAGGCAGTCAATTGAAGTATAAGGAGCCAGTTAGGCCCTTAAAAGACGCTGATATCTTCCCTCACTCAGGCCCTGCTACCAGCCTGCTTATTTGTCCCCTTCAATTGAGTGTTGAGAGCCACTATAGCTGGCACAGAACAGCAGTCATGAGTGAAAGAAGAAAACGCCCCTCTGGGGCAGCATTCAGAAAAAGAAAGAAAGCAAAGGAAGCTTTTCTATCTAAGCAGGAAGGAGCTCTCCTGAGATACGTAGACACAAATGTTCATGGTGAGCCTTCCGGCCCCAGTGAGGATATGAGTGGTGAGGAGATGCCTGATCTTCCAGTTAGTCAGAATGCAGGTGACCTGGCAGCTACTGCAGCATCCATATCTCCGTCTCAAATGGATGTAACCATGCACATTCCTGAAGAAAAGTGTAGATCAGAGAAGAGTGTGGTGGAGGTGCCAGAAACAGCTGCTGCTGAGTTTAGTTCCTTAAGTCTAGATGATCCAGGACTGTGGACCCACTTGAGCAGTAGCCTGAGAGACTTCCTTGTACTGCATGGGCCACTGCAAGTGGAAAACTTCATGTTCCCCAAAGACAATGAAAATAGAAGTTTCCATCCAACACATTACTGGCGTGAAATCCCCAATGGTGACAAAGTGAAGAGGCCATGGCTTAGGTACTCAAAAACCCAGAATGCTGCATACTGTTTTTGTTGCAAACTCTTCCAGTCTAATGTTCCAGCCAGATTGGGTTCTACAGAAACAAAGGACTCAAAAATCTGGCTAGAAATCTGGCATGCCATGAGAAGGCAGCAAATCACCAGAGAGCATTCCATAGGTGGAAAGAGGTTGAGATGAGACTAAGGTTAAAGGCGCCATAGATAATCAGCATCAAGAGAAGATTGCATCAGAGTCTCTTTACTGGCAAAATGTTCTGAAAAGGCTCATTGCCATTGTGAGAATGCTTGCTACCCAAAACCTAGCACTGCGTGGCACTTCAGATCAGCTGTATATGCCAAGCAATGGAAACTTCCTTAAAATTGTGGAACTGATGTCTGAGTTTGATGCTGTACTCCAGGAGCATCTTAAGAAGAGTCACCACCCAAGAAATGCACACACACCACTACCTTGGAAAAACAATTCAAAATGAGATCAGACAGTTACTGGCAACAAAAGTCAAACAGAAGATTGTGGCAGATCTGAAGTCAGCAAGATATTACTCTGTTATTCTGGACTGCACATCTGACATCAGCCATATGGAACAAATGACTTTAATGGTGCGTTTCGTAACAACAACAGAATCTGACTGTCAGAGAGCATTTTCTAGAATTTATTGACATTGATGATACTATGGGAGCTAGTATGACAAATGTGCTTCTTAAAAAGCTGGAAGATACGGGAATTGTGATAGCTGACCATGAGAGGTCAGGGCTATGATAATGGTGCCAACATGAGAGGAAAGAACAGAGGAGTGCGGACACAGATCAGAGAGTTAAACCCTCGAGCTTTTTTTGTCCCATGCAGTTCTCATTCACTGAACTTGGTGGTCAGTGATGCAACATCAGCTTCTAGTGAGGCTGCTGAATTTTTTAATGTAATTCAAAGCATCTATTTATTTTTCTCTGCATCAACTCATCAATGGCAAATTTTGAAGCAACATCTGGGAACGTCCTCTCTGACACTGAAACCACTGAGTGCCACACGATGGGAAAGTTGAGTGGAAGCGATAAAGCCTATCAAACATCAAATTGGGAAGATAGATGATGCCAGAGTTGCCATTATGGAGGATAATGCTATAACAGGAACTGTCCGTGGGAGAACAGTGGCAGAGGGAAATGGAATCACCAGAAACATACATAACTTCAAATTTCTCTATGGCTTAGTGTTGTGGCATGACATACTGTTTGAAATAAATTGTTGTAAGCAAGAGACTCCAAGGTGTTCACCTTGATATATCTGGAGCAATGGAACAACTGGACAAAGTCAAGTTATACCTACAGTCTTACGGGTCAGATGAGGGATTTCAAAACATTCTGAAGAGTGCACAGAAGTTGGCAGAGGAACTTCACGCTGAAGCTATTTTCCCACCCATTCAAAAATACAAGAGAGTCACCGAAGAAGAAGACATTTTGATTACGAGGCACGGGATAATCCCATAAGAGACCCCAAACAACAATTCAAAGTTGAATTCTTTAACCAGGCGCTAGATTGTACAATACAGTCAGTTGAAGAATGTTTCATGCAGCTCAAGGGACACAGCAGTATATTTGGGATGTTGTATGATATTCCAAAACTCCTCACTATACCTCAACAGCAATGCAGGGCACTAGAGACAGTGCTGACACATGATGACATGCGCGATATTGATGCGAGTGATTTAGGTGATAAACTGAAAGCCCTTTCAAGATACATTTCAGCAGGATCAACTCCAAAGGCTGTTCTGGAATATATGTGCACAAATAAGATGACCGCCCTCTTTCCAAATGTTTTTGTTTCTCTGTGCATACTTCTAATACTTCCTGTAACAGTTTCCAGTGGAGAATGCAGCTTCTCCAAGCTGTAGTTAATAAAAACACATCTACGTTCCACAATGACACAGGAGAGGCTGGTCGGCCTTGCAATCATCTCAATAGGGCATGAGCTGGCCCAGACTGTGGACCTTCAAGAAGCAGTTCAAATCTTTGCAACCAAGAAGACACAGAAAGCGCCACTTTGATTATTCAAACAGATAAAAATGCCAGCGTTTACTATGCAGACGAGAAAAGTTACATTTGCTGTTCAGGCGTTTGAAAGTTAAGTGTTACCTAACATTTTTGAACAAGGCATTTTAAATTGTTAGTTCTCCTTTATTGAGATAGGTAGCAGAGCAGTACCATGAGAGGAGTAGAACAGGAAGAAGGCAGAACTGAGACCTTTCAAAGGTTTGGCCCAAGCGAGAGGGCATGGGGGCATCATTTGAGCTCCCTGCCTCAGGTGCCAAAATGTTGTGGGCTGGCCCTAGTCTCTGATGTCCCCTGCAAGAGAAGAGAAGTGAAAGGGCTGTTTTTCAAATTAAACACAATACATAGTGTTGTATCTGATGTGACTGCATGTACAGAGATGTTCATTTTAATCTCCTTTTTAAAAGTTCTTTCCTAGGAGCACTTTCAAGTATCACAAAGATTATGCAAATGAGGATATGCCGGAGGAAAGTAACTAATAGCCATTGTTCACTTTTTATTTCATTATGTCAAATGGTTTGTAAAAAAATGTTTTCATGTTTGAATATTCTGTTTAGGCGGTGCTTTAGAAAAATGTGTTCACTTTGAAATTAGTGTCCATAGCAGGGAAAAGCAGTGGAAAAAAAGAAGGCTCGTGAGTGTATAAATGCTAGCTCTATGTTTAGTTAGCTAGACAGGTGTTGCTACATAGTCTGGAGCCCAAGGGCCTTTTGGATTTGAGACTTTTAGGTGTGCTTGTTGTTCGACTATTTTACTGGAACTTGTTTTTACTGAAGAAAAGGAAAATCCTTCCTGGAACTTTCCTTTGAAAGCTGGGAAGGGACTTAGGAGAACTCTTTCTCTGTTTTGTGATAGTATTTCTCTTTTTATTAGAAATATCTATAGTTTTAATGTGCAACTTTCAAAGTAAGCATGAAGTTACTTTCATCCTTGTCTGTAGAATGTCATCACTAGTATTTTTATGTCAATTCTGCTCTTGAGTGGACAAGGCAGAGCTAATTTTCATTAAATGTACATAGCCCTTCAGTTAGCTAAATGCACAGGTTTTTTTTAAAAAAATAAATTTGTATTGTGCTGAAAGTGAATGCAGCACTTTACAATACTTCCCACAAACACAAAATATATGCCATGAGATCTCCAGAGGAGGGAGAATCAATAGGAAGACTGGAAAGAAACCAGTTTCTTGATATTTGGTTTTAGCTCTGATATGGCAAAATATACTACAGTATTAAGGTCAGACAGTAAAATTGGAGTTTTACTATTTGACTTCAGTGGGGCCAAGGTTTCACCCAGAGTCTGTTAGGCAATTACAGTCTTTTGATTTGTTCCTATTCATAGTAGAAAAAAGATCTGTTCACAAATATAAGTATTTCCAAAGAGATTTTCACAAATAGCAGGTCTATAATCTTACTCTGGCTTTCATTAGGCAGGCATTTATGTTATCTAATCCTTATCTTATCTTTGGTATTTATATTACAGCAGTCACCCTAGTAGCTAGGTGTGGAATTTTTATTATATAAATTCAATAAGTTTCTTTCTTGAAACTTGTATCATAGCAATGTAAGTCGGTCAATTCTGTCTCAACTTTGGCCTCAGCTTCTTTGGCTACAGATGAAAATGTGACTGAAAACAACCTGAAAATTTGTTTAATGAAATAAACCTTGAAGCTTCTCAACCCATTCAGCATAGAAATCACAATGCCTAGCACAATGGACCCTGATCCCTGTTTGAGACCTGTATATGCTACGTAATGCAAATTAATATTTTTTAAAAATTGTTCGGTCAGAAAGTGGAAAAGGCCATTATATTTAACCTGTCTATGAAAAAGCCTTGTTTGGGAAGCTTACAAAAAAATCAGAAAATAATTGATTTTATCTTGAATTGAGAAAGTCAAATCATTTAGATACAATGTCATCTCTAAAGCAGATCAAATATCTTTAAAAAATATAGTGGATATTTGTTCAAATACAAATTTGTTGTGGTTGTGTTTCTGCACTTTTTTGTGATTTCCTTCCACAGATATACTAGTGCACAGGTTCAGTAGCATTAACATTTCTGGAAAGAATGAATGTTAAGCAACTGTTAGTGAATATATACAGTGAGTGAATTTGGAACTTGAAGCATAAATACTCACACTGGAAGCTTGAGTCTGAGTTATATTAATCCAATCAGGAAACAGAAATCAAACCATGTGATCTACATCTCCATCCAAAGTAACACTTTCTTGAATTTCAAATATTTTTTAAAAATCACAAAGTGCTCAAAATCTACATTCCTCACACAGTCCAAAAATTATTCAGTAAATTTTGAATAACGGATACATTTGTGTAAATTGCAAACTATTTATGGACAATTAATGACTGGAATAAAGTTGAAATTTGACAAATTATTTACTTTGCTGTAAGTAATTATATGAGAAATAGAATATCCCAGGACCATTTATAATTTGCAAGCACGTATAGAGAGATTTTTATAAATTGGAATAAATAAATTCAACTGGTCCCTGCCTTTATCTCTTAAAAAAAAAAGAAAAGAAAAAAAAAAGTGCTTCTCCTCAACAGTCTAGTGCAGCAGATCATCTTATTCACCTCTGATTTCTTCAAGGATAACTTTACATTGATGATGATTTACATACAATACTATAGTGATGAGCACAATATTGAAATGTAGTATAGATGGATAGACCAGTTTAGGCCATGTGATCTAGTCAAGTTCAACATAGTGAACACGACAGTCATGACATCACTAACGCCTATATCTTTCCCATGCAGCTTTTATAACGTACCAAATTAATCTTCCTTCAAAATCATCCAGATGGGTGTAGAGTGATACTATGTCCCACTTTGTTCACACTATTGATGGAGTACTCTCTACTGTGATGCCAACAACTTTAGAAAAATCCCTTCTGCAGTCTCCCACTTCAATATTGTGTTGATGGAGATGGGTCTTGTTGCAGAAACACCAATTTTTACTAACCCTCCCTCAAACAATTTGTTGGTTACCCAAGCCAGCCTGTTATTCCCGTTAATTCACTCTCCCATAACACAGAAAGCTTAGACACCCTATCCTTTGTGCTCTACCTCAGCCTTACTCAGAGGCCTCTCCTGTACTGCCAGTTGCCAGCAAAGTCATTGGACCCTCCCTCACCTGCCAATGATGTCCCCACTTCAAAGTTTAATAATTTTAGGTACTTGAAAATAATGCTTGGTCGATCATTGAGGGTCAAGAAGTGGTTTCAGACGTGCAAATGTGCTAGATTAGTTGTGCTATGAACCTACTCAACCTGCCTTACGCGCATTGGAGTTCTCCTTTCTTTTCGCCATGCCCTTTCTAGCCAGTATTCCTCCTCCAAAGAGATATTGAAGCCAGGTATATATGCCTGAACGGTCTGATCCGCATCTAATTTTTCTGAGGCTCAGTGATACTTGAAGAGAACATTAACTAAATATTTCTGCTAAAATAATCATCAATGAAATATTTGACATTGTATTTGCCAGCAATATTGTCATTAGACTTCAGAGTCAACATAACATTTGTATAAATGGTGACAGATTGAAGCTCTCTTGCAGCTAATATTTTGGACTCTGAGTCTGCACACTCAGCATGACAGCAATGCATTGCTTCACCTTTGGCGATCTGTTTGCAGGGCAAGCTTAAATTCTGCAGAAAGTCTTCAGAAATTGATGACTCACAAAAATATCTTGGTTGGTCCCCATGTGGCCCTCTGGTTGTCCGCCAGGGGAATAGCATGCCTCTTAATAGATATCACCCTTTCCTCTGTTCTATCACATATTTTTTCCAAAATGAAACCTTTAGCTCCTATTTACCACATCATTAAAATACTCTTACTTTGTAGTATGTGCAGAACTTCCTCCACAGCTATTGGTACAGCCACTCATTTCTGAAGATTTTTTTTTTTAGTCTAACAGTCAAGTGCCCACATACAAATTGTATTTGTGTTCCCATTTTCTTCTCTGAGTGTCAGAACCAAGACAATTTGGAAGTGGCAAAATATCAGGTTTGGTCAGGACCCACTGTGGGTATTGTACTAGCTGCTCCTTTCTTGGGGGGCTGGGTAGGAATTTTTCCCTGACCACCAGATTGGCCAAGGTGATTTCACCTCACCCACAGCAGGTTCGGGGGGCTTTGTTATGGTGCATAGGGAAAGAAGTTAGGCTATGCTGTCACAACTCATTGTGTAAGTGTGGGATGGATGTCCAATGCAGGGAAGGGATCCAGTGACCAGATAAATGGCTTGGAAAAGGACTTAAAGGAACTGAATGGGGCGGGGGGGAGGAGGCTCCTATGACTGGCACAACAGGGAGCCAACTCCCCCTTCCTTTATACCCCACCTTAACGCTCATATGATGAGGGGATGGTAAAGTCCCAGCAATGGGTTAGCTGGGGACCAGGATGGAAAAAGGGGGTTGGGGGCTGGCATAAGCTTCAGGTAGCTATTGAAATGACCATGGAGTTACCTGTGCTGTACACTTTTATCTGTCGAGTAGTCCCAGACACTAATAATAAAGTTGCAGCCTGACTAAACCATATCCAGTGTCTCCCATCCTTCTTTTGGTATAGCTGGACAACACCACTCTTCGTTCCTCATCTAGACATCCTTCCACCTTCTTTCATTTTATTTTGCTTCCCTTTAGACAGACCAAATTGTCTAGGAGGTAAGATGTGTTCCTTCAGCACCCATAAACTCAGTCTGTGGGATATTGGGGCAGAAATGATCATTTCTCAGCTTATATATTGGCCTTTTTCAGCATTAGAATACTTCAAAATGTTTGTTTACTGTCTCTTCCCTAACTTCATTAGCAGGAAGTTAACCCAGTTTCTCTTCTGCCTTTGTTGGGGGTTGCAGTTTATCATTTTCTGGTGTTAGGTTTGTTGTTTGGAGATTTGTTTAAGATGTTTCTAGAGTCATTGAGAGAAGCCTTATAATATAATGGATATCCTTTTGTCCTACTTTCTGGCAAGCACAGCAATGTCAGTTCAAAGGAAAGAGGATGAAAAAACTGAACAGCATGACACTCTGCTATTGGTTGTTTGCAGCGTTGTTGTAGCTGTGTTGGTCCCAGGATATTAGAGGCATGACATGGGTGATGTAATATCTTTTATTGGACCAACTTCTGGCTAGCAGTCCCACCATTGGGAAGCTGCCCAACCATTTGCCATATGACTGATAATCCATTAAAGGTGTGTGTTTGATAGAAAAATATTTAAGAAACTCATTTAAGAAATTTATTTTAAGCACAAAATAAATAATCTTCCAGTGGTAATGGGTTTTCTTAGAACAGAATTTGTCAGCTGATCAGATTGCAACTAACTTGAAGAGAGGGAAGGGCTCATCTTCAGTGTGATTAAAAGAAAAAGATTTCAGATGAAATGAAGCCTGTTTGTTCAGTGATTGTAATGTTTTGGAATACCTTGACTTTTGGTAAAGGGCAAGAAAGAGAGCTTGAACACTAACAATAATCCTCCTCCTAAAGTCATATGTAAATCCTCAGCAGACACTGTTTTACTTATTAGAAAAAAGAGTTTGTGGGTGTTTTAGCTAAAAATGATGTCCCAGAATAATTAAATTGGAAGAAAAGCCCCTCCCCTTCCTGGGTTGAGGGCCTGTAGATTCCAAATATACATTTTAACACAAGGTGAGAGAGAGCCCACTCTTTCCTATACAAAAAGATACTACTCAAACAAACAGCTGAAATCTGTACTAAAATTTAACAGCTGTAAGCACCGAGGCAAAATAATCACTTTGCAGTACTATGTTTTTACTTCTACACTCCATTTTACTTAGGGATTCATAGGTTTTAAAGGTTTCAGAGTAGCAGCCGTGTTAGTCTGTATTCGCAAAAAGAAAAGGAGTACTTGTGGCACCTTAGAGACTAACACATTTATTTGAGCAGAAGCTTTCGTGAGCTACAGCTCACTTCATCGGATGCATTCAGTGGAAAATACAGTGGGGAGATTTATATAAAAATACCCATTTCCCTCATAGCTACTTAAGTCTGTCGGTCAAACTTTGATCTGATGTTGAAGTTTTCAAAAGCTGCCTGTGTTGCAAGATTTCAGCAAACTTGATCTTGCAGGTTTAACTTAAATATTGTTTCCATTTTGAAGTCTGTCATGCGGGTGCACCACAAAGAGTGTTTGGTGTTAGTCCTGATGCCTTGGGTGGTGGTATGCAATAAGTAACAAAATACTAGGAATAAAGAAAAGTCCTGAAATGTATCCCTCCAGCTATGGGCCAGTTGAGAGTGAGAGAGACAGGATGTAAAGTAAAACCAGTATTTCTTCCTTTGATCAAAGGATAGATTCCCACCACCACCCAGCAGGTGATTAACACATAAGTACATTCTCTTCTAAGTGGCATTGATTGGACAAAACTAAATCTCTGCTTAGCGCCCCCAAAGCAAACATTAGGTAAACTGGTGTCACGAATATTTTTAAAACTCTTTGCAAGTTCAAGTTTGTAAATGAGATTATGTGATCTAAAATGATTGTCAGGAAAGTAAGTTTTCCACTATATAGTTTGTCTACTGAGTTATCTGAGAATGTGCAAGTTTGTAAAGGAAGGAAAACCAAGCAGTTGGCTCCAGCACCTGACTACTTCTTGAAGCTGTGTTTTGTGCTTTCAGAAAATGAGCCATTTACACAAATAGATGCTGCATATTTTCTAGTCATGTATACTTTCTGCATTTGGAAAAAATACTCATTAATACTCATTCGGGTGATAAAATTCTGGAAACATAAAAGCATGACGAAAACAATAAGACAGGGTGTGGTGGGCCTCAATTTTATATACAACGGCAATTCAGAAGCAGACTTAAGCAACTGGAAGGTTTGTAAACCACAGATTGTTTTTACTTCAAATTTAATGACAAAGGGTGTTCTGCCTCGTTTCTCCAGGAAATAAAGTACTGCTTTGTGTTTTCCCATGGAATCACCATGGATATTTTATTTATTAAATGTGCCAAATGTGTGCTTGCTGATGGGGAAGAGCAAAACACTGTCACTGCCAAAAGGAACTAACAATTTTTATAAATCATCAAACACAGCTAAACCCTAAGTCAGTAGCTTTTCAAGTGATAATGACAGGTTTCAGAGTAGCAGCCATGTTAGTGTGTATTCGCAAAAAGAAAAGGAGTACTTGTGGCACCTTAGAGACTAACAGATTTATTTGAGCATAAGCTTTCGTGAGCTACAGCTCACTTCATTGGATGCATCCACTGAATGCATCTGATGAAGTGAGCTGTAGCTCACGAAAGCTTATGCTCAAGTGATAATGTATCTATATGTATTTTTGTTATGTTGTCTTTATCCATAGCTGACTTCTCGCATAATGTATGAAATAATCATAAAATAAAAAATTAGTTACATCCTACAAAGTGGTTTGTCTTTCATTGTAAACTATGTAGTTTTGGCCAAGTTGCACAAACATGGCAGGATTCACATTGAAAACACACACACTCATGGTTTTGTATCTGAAAATACCTATTTCAGCAAAAATGAAAATAAAGCAAAATTCTATAGTGACTAAAATTATACTTTAAACAATTCTCACTATCACCTTTCAGTTTAGGACTGCAGTGTGTCCAAAGGCTTATGTTTGCGCTACTGTATTTGGAAATTTCAAAGGTAAATTTACCACCTTAATAATTTGTCAGTTAGCTCCCCTTTTGATGGGTGTTTTTCCTTGTACCTTTCCCCCTTTTGAAACACTACGGGTGAAATTCTGGTTCTATTGAAGTCAATAGGAGTCTTGCCATTGACTTCACTGGGAACAAGATTTCACACCGTGACTCTAAAAAGGATCTGACTTGAGCAATATTGTCCTTACTTCTGTGGTTATGTATTGACTTCCCTTCATATTCATTTCAGAATATGACTTCAGAAATTCAACACATCTCTCATTGTTTTGACAGTGGGATGACAGTAAAGTTCTATTAATGGTAGAAATCTTATCAATTGGTCACCTCACTTGCAATATCTGGAGACCATAATCTTATAAATGCTAAATATCTCTAACACTTTTCAACCAGGTGAAAAAAATAATCATGCCATCTCAGACTTTCATTTTAGAATCAGTCACACACTGCTATTTGGAATATTTAATTTCAGGGAAGGATTTCAGTAAGTAAAGTAGAGAATTTTTTGAGTTACCGAAGCAGTTGTAGCATTATATCTCCGGGGACATGATATTAAATCAATTTAATTGATTGTACAGCACACTCAAATATATTAAGTACATAAGACTGCACGAGAAGATGAACTAATGAATAATATCTTAATCATATTTATATGTATATCATACTTATACCAAAAGTCATTAAAGTGCTTTGCAAACTATTTGTATACACTGCAGAAGCTTTATAAACTGCAAAAGATAAAAGCCAACATTTTTAAATGTGGGTGCCTTTAGCTAAGTACCAAAATCCATATTTATATGTCTAAATAAAAGTGGCCTGATTTTCAGAGGCACTGAGCATTCGCCTCTTACTCTGAAAATCAAGGCTTTTTTATTTAGGTGCCTATATAACAAAGCTGCATTGTCAAAATTTAAAATCATATGAAGTAAAGAAATCTTGGCTAAAAAGGAACGCAAATGCATGTGTCCAGAAATAGAATATGCATGTTGCATACAAAAAAAAAAACTTTAAAAATTCGAATGGAGATTTCCTTTGTAGTTAATCTTTTGCATTTAGACTAGCAAAAATGCAGCACAATCTCTCTGCAGTATGTCTTTCATTTGATATTGTATTGCAAGTTTAGCCCATTGCAGTCTTAAGAAAAACAAATATTGTTTGTCAGTCACTTTCTATTAAGAAAAATAAGAGTTGTAGTATGAAACCATCAAATCTGGGGGAGGGAAATATTTTAGAAATTCATGCAAAGATTGTGAAAATATGGTGAAATAAGAGTACTTTAAGTAAGTTTTTGCATTGTCTACATTTTCTCCACACATGGGCCTAAAGATTTCCAAACAATCTAAAATTATCTTGGCAGGAATCTCAATGATTAATGATCAGGTAGCTTCAATAAAGGTGCTTTATGTAATGACAGATAAGAAGGGGGGGGAAAAACCTTAACAAAACATGTGTTGAGATGCAGTCAGAATGGTTTATTCTATGTAGTTTAGGTTGGTTTTGTGCAAATAGGAAAGCTTCTTTCCTATACAATGTATTGTTTGTGTTGCTTTGTGGTATCAACTGCAAGGATCAGTTCCACTGAGACACTGCTGAAGCCTCTTTTATTATAAAGCTTTGTGAAGCACCAGCAAGTGTCCTGACTCTTGCCCTTGACGTGGTGTCACAACTGTCAATCATTTGGTACCATAAGCAGGCAGGCACTGTCATGAATGTCTTCGGGGTAAATTCTTGTTTGCATTTCCTATACAAAGAGCCTATAGTTGTTATTACACCTGCCAGTGTTCAGTGTCACTGACCTCTCACCTAATGCACAATCAAGTGCATATTTTTTTAAAACAGTCAAACTGACATCAAGCCCACTGAAATTAGATGCATTTGTCATCCACCTATCATCTAGAGAATAATAATAATAATAATTAATAATAAAAAGAACAAGGAAAGGGATTCACAAATGTAAATGTCCTCTGGAAATTGCCTTTTAAACTTGGATGTACCATTCAGTTAAAATGCGTATGATTGACTGCTTTTTTCCTTATAAAAATAATTGTTTTAAGGTATATAATGCCCTCTTTACTGCATGTGTTTGACTGCAGCTGTTTTGCATGGAGTTGTTATATATGTCTCATTTGCCAAATACAGTGTCGCAAGCAATAAATAAATAAATCACTGGACTGTATTAAAGGCATATTTTGCCCAGATGCTGCTTTGAAATACTGGATTAAAACATAAAAGTTAGCTTTAAACCACAAACATGAAGCTCATGGGAAATGTCACATGGAAAAGCCGTTTGATTGGCAGGTGCCTTCCTACAGCTGATACATGAAAACATGTACTGCCGAGTACATGGAATATTAAATGTACATTTTGAAATCAATAGTATGGAAAGTTATATTTTGTCTCTTTTTTATGGTTTGTCTGGGTAACCAAAACAAATGGACTACTAAGCATAAATGAGTAAAGTGGTGGGTTGTTGGTCCACTCAATGGTCCATGAAATTTCAGTAATTGTTTACTTTGTTTCAGCTAGAGGTGGGTGGCTAATGGAAACATATTAATCTAATAACAAAATATTTAAAATTTTAAAAATTATGTGAAAACTGTCAAATTATTCAATGAATACTATTTGACCAGCTGTAACTGCATCATAGTTTGTACCCAGAGCCTCTCTTGATCCAAATCATTCCAGCAGAACTTGGCTTTCCCGGTAATATAATGGGGCGTGGGGAAAGGAAAAAAGGAGCATTCACTCTTATATGTTTATAGCAAAGTGATAACCAGAAGACCTACTTAGGGTTAAATACTCCACTGGTACTGTGAACTGAAAAGCTTTTTAAGGAACAATTTTAAATTGTGTTAAGGTCCTACTTTAAGAACAAAACATATGTGAAGACTTAAGAAATGGCAAATGTGCTTTTAATACTGACTAGTTCTGTCTCATTATTTCCTTGTGTTCCCCCTGTCTATCTGTTGTATCCACCTGTTTTCTCTGTCTTATATTTAGATTGTAAGGTCCTTAAGGCAGGGACTGTCTCTTTGTTACGTGTTTGTCTAGGCCCCAGTGTAATGGGTTCCTGATCTATGATTGGGGTCTCTAGCTCTATTGTATTGCAAATAAAGAAATATGACTACTACTAATAATAATGAATAAAATGTTTGGCAATTCATGCATCTTTCATTGAACCATCTATTCTTGAGTTCTGGGTTTCTCCTACCACAGTTGATGGCATCAGGGAGGGATGGTTGTGATGTCCCCAACTAATGTAAACCAAACACAGACCATTCAAATTGGGTCTTGGCAGTTAAGAAAAGGAAAATCTGTGTAATTCCACATGATGCCTTTTAATTGGTTCCAGTGTGTATCATCACCAATGGAGAATTGCCAGACGACTTCATAATCCCATCGAACTTTGCAATTACATCTCGTACTTTTACTTCAGGGAGATAGCAAACTGTCCTGTTGTCCTTGTGTCCATTGCCAACTTCTCTATTCACTTATCTTAATATGAAGTCACTGTGATGATATTTGCTTGCCATCTTAGGGTAGTTGAAAAACCTCTTGTGGTATGAAGCAAGCCGCTACCAAAAGACAGCCCATAAATTGTATTCCCTATAGCTTTTCATTCCATTCCTCTAAAGACAGGTTCCTCATTATCCGACTTACTGCATATCTCCTAATGATTCAATGCTTCTAGCTGGGTTGAATGCCTCTTGGTTCTCTTTACCATCATAGTCACAAACCTAGTGATGATACATGTTGGTAAGGAATGGGAATAGTTTGGAACTGAGGGACTGATTTTCTGAGCCTGGAAAGTTGGGTGGGAGGGGATACTCCAAGCCTGAAAGTGCCAAGTAGAGAGAGTTCAGAGCTTGGTTCTGAGCTGTGGAGAAGCTAGACAGAAATAGCAAGGGGTCTTGGGCACATGTGTGTGTCAGTATTTCCAAGTGGATGGGGTAGAGATGGAAGAAGCTGAAGAGACATGGGGAATTTTGGCACCAGAAGGGAAAGGATTTGGTTTGGGTAGGGATGAACAAACCAGGGAATGGAGTCAATTGGTGCATGAAATGGTTGTGTGTGGTGATGCTGATGGGATAAATGGTACAGCTTGACTCTAGGATGAGAGTTTGGGACTAGGAGAGAGCATTCAAGGATTGAGAGAGGGAGAAGTATGGTTCTTCTCCTAATTCTTAAATCACACCTTTGGAAAACCCTCCTCATCTTTCTGTGGGAGTTCCACAGGACTCTGTTCTTCATCCCTTTCTCTTCTCCCTCTATAATTTATCTCTGAGTAATCTCATCCCCCAGACACACATTCAGCTACCATCTTTATGCTGACAACTCACAGATCTACCTCTACTCAAGACCTGTCTCCTCCTGTCAAAATTAAAATCTCAACCCATCTCACTGACATCTCCTTAGGGATGTCGAGCCATCAGCTCATATTCAACATGGGTAAAAGAGAGTTCTTGATCTTCACGCCCCAAACCCTCCATACTACCTCCTTTCTCAATCACTGTGAATGACATCACCATGCTGCCTGTCATGCTGTCCCATGGCATTATCTTTTACTTGGACCTCTCTCTAGGTCCTCACATCCAGACTATGGCTAAATCTTCCAATTCTTTCTGCATAATAGTTCTTAAGTATAGGTCTACAGTTATGGTGGCTTGTAGAGTACAGACAATGCATGGCCAGCTAGCACAGGTATCAATATCTGTGTAAACGGTGAGGCACTGCTTAGGTGAGTGCAGTGCCCTACACACATGAACCCTAGGGCATATAGCCCACATGGCTCTTGACTTCCCCAAGCAGTGCTTCCCTTATCCACACTGCTATTTTTAGCAGTGTAGTGTCCTGCTGCCTCCCTGCTGCTGGAGCCTTTCCCCCACCACAGTGAAAGGCTCTGGCAGTGGGGAAAAGCTGGAGCAGAGGGAGGCAGTGGAGAAAGGCTCTGACAGCTCCCACTACTGGAGCCTTTCCCAGCTTCCTCCCCTACTTCCAGAGCCTTTCACTGTCCCGTGGAGCTACACACTTCGGTGAGTGTGGATGCAGCTTGCTTTTCACTGTGATGCATAACTACACCACCGCAAGTGTAGGCAGGGTGTAAGATACAGTCTTTCCAATCCATCCACACA
Organism: Natator depressus; assembly: GCF_965152275.1. Classification (NCBI taxonomy): domain Eukaryota; kingdom Metazoa; phylum Chordata; order Testudines; family Cheloniidae; genus Natator; species Natator depressus. The sequence goes on from NC_134240.1 coordinate 26,391,205, forward strand.
GCTAAAATTCTCATCCAGGCTCTCAACATTCTGCATCTTGATTACAGCAACATCTTTCTCTCTAGCCTTAGAAAATTGTAATCTTGCCATGCTCATATCTGTTCAGAATGCTGCTGCAAAGATCATTTTCCTAGCCCATTGCTTTCACCCATCACACCCCGGTCTTTGCAAATGTCCCTCCATTGCTTGTCTTCACTTTAAAGGCCCTTAACAGTCTATCCCTCTGCCCCAATCGATCATCTCTTATTCACTAATTAAATGTCAACTACTGCCTCCAACTGACCTAGGATGCCAGCTTTCATTGCCCAGTTGTTAAATTCTCAAACAAGGATCTTTGTGCTTTCTTGCATGCTGCCCCTCACACTTGGCAGGAGCTTCCAGAAAAACGTCTGCAATAGCTACCTTATTATCTTCCTCTTTATCAAGCTGGAGCAAGGGAACAGGGAGATTGCTATCTGGTGCTTCACCATTTATTTTGGGCAGCTGACACAGCCAGTTAAAAGAAGAAATTTTAATTATTGCGGTGGTGTGAAGGACCCCCAAAATACAAACCATTCCCTAGGCAACCCACCAACCAGATGCAATGCTAACAAGACTAAGTCGGTCTGCAGCTGACTCTCACAGGAATGTATGTGAGCCTCAGTGGCAATAGGCAACTGAATCCCCAAAGAGCAGGTATTGAGTTTAGAGGGGAAAAGAGGTGTGGAGCTAAAATTAGTATTTTTTCCTTTCCCTCCCTTGGGTTTAGCTAGACATTTTATAACACATGCTTCAGGCTATGTGTGTGAGAATTCCTTTAGGATATTTGTTTCAGACTTAAAGAGCAGGATACTGGCTTTGTCTTCACCCTCCGCCCCAAAATGTTTTTACTGCAATTTATTAATTGCATAAGAACATAAATGTAAGAACATTAGAATGGACGTACTGGGTCAGACCAATGGTCCATCTAGCTCAGTATCCTGTCTTCTGACAGTGGCCAATGTCTGGTGCTTCAGAGGGAATGAACAGAACAGGCAGTCAGTGAGTGATCTGTCCCCTGTTTTCAACTCCCAGCTTCTGGCAGTCAGAGGCTAGGGAAACCCTGAGCATGAAGTTGCATCCCAGACCATCTTGGCTAATAGCTGTTGATGGACCTATTCCGCATGAACTTATCTAATTCTTATAGTTTTGGCCTTCATAACATCACCTGGCTATGAGTTCCATAGGTTGACTGTGCAGTGTGTGAAAAAGTACTTCCTTTTATTTGTTTTAAACCTGCTGCCTATTAATTTTGTTGGGTGACCCCTTGTTCTTGTGTTAAGTGAAGGAGTAAATAACGCTTCTTTATTCACTTTCTCCACACCATTCACAATTTTATGGCTCTTTATCATATCCTACCTTAGTAGTCACTTTTCCAAGCTGAAAAATCCTAGTCTTTTTAATCTCTCCTCATATGGAAGCTGTTCCATATCCTTAATAATTTTTGTTGCCCTTCTCTCTTTTCCAATTCTAATTGTGCATTGTGAAATCCTAGTGGAGACAAGGCACTGTAGTTTTACCACAAGGTAAACCAGGCCAGGTCAACCATGGGCACAGTGTTGACCTCAATGAGCTACTTTGTAATTAAAAATTACGGGTGCCTTGTCTCCACTAGGATTATACAACAGGATAGCTAAAGCACAATAGTTATCCTGCCATAAAAATTCCACCATTTCTGCAGTGAAGGCATAGCCATAGTTGGCCCATTAAGTTTAATTTGCACTCATCTAAGGGCTGGTCTTCATGGAGAAATTTATCAGTATAGCTTTAGTGGAATAACTATTCCTCTAGTGGAATAACTATTCCACTATAGCTGTGCTGGTCAGTTTTCCCATCTAGACAAGCTTCAAAGCTTCCAACTTGTGCTCCTGTGTCATTTAAGCACTCTTGAAAATCCCACTCCTGGTGTCTAGGGATATTATCCTCAATCCCCACCTATTCAGGCATGTCAGGCCTTCTTTCTTCTCTCTCTGCTTTGGGTTAGAGTGCACCACTCTTATTCATGTTAGTGAGCATTTATTCGCATGAGTAATCATACTGACTTCAGTGAACTACTCAAGTAAGCAAGTACTTATCAGTGTGAGAAAGGGATGTACAATCAGGCCCTTTGGGAGGAGTGATCTCAGACTAAATTACAGACTATTGATACAGAAATTACATAGGTTTTGAGTAATAAACAGTTTAACTCTTCAATTGCAGTCCTTTAAACCTTATAATTCCTCATGTCCTGCAAGGGATTTTCTGTGTTGTAGGATGAATTCTATTGAATAATGCTGAATTCTTGTAAAACAGACACTCACTATCTAATGGACAGGTGGAATTTTAAGACTCCAGTACTGTAAGTACATTTAATTATTTCAGATACTATTATTTGCCACAGGGACATAGCAGTGGCTTATGCACAGTAAGGATGTGATTTTCTTTCTATTCCATTTTTAAAGCTAGTTCTCAAATAGCCTTGAGTAAAAGGAGGAACATTTGGTCAGAGTTGTTGTTCTCCTCCAAAACAAATTGGAGTTACACTGGATGAGAAATTTCTTGCCAAAAATGTCTAGATCAAGCAGGATCAGTGAGCACGTTTAGACTTCTAACATTTTTCATTAGACTTGTCCAACATGGGATTGCCAGTGATTCCAGTTTGTAAAGTTGCAGGAATAGCATCTATTTTAAGTAGATCTTATTGACAAATGTTTTGGAATAATCACTCAAACTATGGCTGTACCATTTGCCTCATGACTTATCTTGACATCAGGTTGGAGCAACTACAGTACAGCTTTAACAAGAAGTAAGCTTTGAATTTTAGAAGTAGTTGCATCAATCAGTAATCTTTAAAACAGGGTGTTCTGTGTTTTCCAGCATATAGTTATTGCTGGTTTATTTTTATGCACACAATAGTCTAGAAATGTGTAAAGGGTTAATTTAGTCCTAAAAGGCAGGGGAGAGTAGATTGCCTGCTGTTTATGGGGTCATTGCCATCCACTCCGTCCCCACCAGAACTTTGTCCTTAAACTGCTTTTGAGGTCTAAACTTTCAAATAATCATTAAACAGGAATCTTTTATTATACCCTTCCTCCCTAACCCCCGCCCCCAAAACAAACAAACAAACAAACAAAAATCACAACTCCCACTATTTTTGGCTGTATTATTTGAAGGATAGATTTTATTAAGAAGCACATAGTATATTATGCACAGTAAAATTTTGTTCCCCTTAAATTGGGCACAGGGAAATCGGGAATGGGTGAAGAGATCTCTGCTGGGCGGCAGAGAAAGAATTTAGGTTCCCCAGTGCCAATTTCCAAGGCAACTGCTGAAGGCAATCTTGAACACTTCTTCTCACTTCAGCAGGGTTGCTGGCAGAGGTAGTCTTCTATTGTTTAGGACAGCTAAACAGGGCAACAACTTGGAAACAATGGGAGAATTTGGCACATATTAATCTGCAGGGCATGTACATACTTTAAATAACTTAACGATATGAACATCTACTCATGTTCACAGTCAGTGATCAAGGGCTTTTCACAAATAGGAGAACTAAAACATTTCATAATATAAGACTAGAATGCAATATGATATAACATGCCAAGGCTCAGAGTTTCAAACCCTTCTTGTACACCTTTTATGTACACAAATCCCAATTTGCACATACTAATTGGGGTATTGCATCAAGTACAAGTCAATCATGCACATGGGATTGAAAATCTTGGTTTGTCTGAAATTGCTATGACTTCTTAAATGTATTTACATTCATTACATCTAATGAAATTCCACCAACTCCAGAATTCAACTCTATTATTATTCAGCTGCTTAGATAGCTGAAGAAAAAATATACCTCTTGGATAGCTACAATTTCTTCATTTCAGCCAAAGGAAGTTTTCATTTTTCTAGGATAGACCATGCATTCCAATGCAAACCCTTTGCATTGCTCCAGTGTCAGGCCAGAACACCACTACGTCAAAGAATTTAACAGTGCTGTGGTAATATGTGAGAGGGCCAATTTAAACCTGATTTGTGCAAGAGGACTGCTCGAAAGCAGACTTAACAGATCCAAAATCAGAATCTTAGCGTTTCGCCAAGAGTTATCCATTCTTAGTACAGACAAGGCCTGTTACTCAGAAGTCTTAAAAGTTGAAACTAGGGCTGTTGATTAATCGCAGTTAACTCATGTGATTAACTCAAAAAATTTATCACAGTTTTAATCTCACAGTTGAACAATAGATTGCCAATTTAAATGTATTAACTATTTTTGGATGTTTTTCTACATTTCCAAATATATTGATTTAAATTACAACACAGAATACTGAGTATACAGTGCTCACTTTATATTATTATTTTTATTACAAATATTTGCACTGTAAAAATGATAAACAAAAGAAAAAGTATTTTTCAGTTCACCTCATACAAGTACCATAATGCAATCTCTTTATCGTGAAAGTGCAATTTACAAATGTAGATTTTATTTTTTACATAACTACTCAAAAATAAAATGATGTAAAACTTTAGAGCCTACAAATCCACTCACTCCTACATCTTATTCAGCCAATCGCTGAGACAAACAAGTTTGTTTACATTTACGGGAGATAATATTGCCTGCTTCTTATTTGCAATGTCACCTGAAAGTGAGAACTGGCATTTGCATGGCACTTTTGTAGCCAGCATTGCAAGGTATTTACATGCCAGATATGCTAAACATTTGTATGCCCTTTCATGCTTCGGCCACCATTCCAGAGGACATGCTTCCATGCTGATGACGCTTGTTTAAAAAATAATGTGTTAATTAAATTTTGACTGAACTCCTTGTGGGAAAATAGTATGTCTCCTGCTCTGTTTTACGCACATTCTGCCATGTATTTCATATTATACCAGTCTCAGATGATGACCCAGCACATGTTGTACATTTTAAGAACACTTTCACTGCAGATTTGACAAAACGCAAAGAAGGTACCAATGTGAGATTTCTAAAGATAGCTACAACGCTCAACCCAAAGTTTAAGAATCTGAAGTGCCTTCCAAAATCTAAGAGGGATGAGGTTTGGAGCATGCTTTCAGAAGTCTTAAAAGAGCAACAGTCCGATACGGAAACTACAAAACCCAAACCATCAAAAAAGAAAATCAACCTTCTGCTGATGGCATCTGACTCAGATGATGAAAATGAACATGCGTTGGTCTGCACTGCTTTGGACTGTTATCGAGCAGAACCCATCATCAGCTTGGACACATGTTCTCTGAAATAGTGGTTGAAGATGAAGGGACATATGAATCTTTAGCACATCTGTCACTTAAATATCTTGCAACACTGGTTACAACAGTGCCATGCGAACCCCTGTTCTCACTTTAGGTGACATTGTAAACAAGAAGTGGGCAGCATTATCTCCTGAAAATGTAAACAAACTTGTTTGTGACTGACTGCGTGACTAGCTGAACAAGAAGTAGGACTGAGTGGACTTGTAGGCTCTAAAGTTTTACATTGTTTTGTTTTTTAATGCAGTTTTTGTGCATAATTCTACATTTGTAAGTTCAACTTTCATGATAGAGATTTCATTATACTACTTGTATGAGGTGAATTGAAAAATACTATTTCTTTTGTTTTTTACAGCACAAATATTTGTAATCAAAAACAAATATAAAGTGAGCACTGTACACTTTGTATTCTGTGTTGTAATTGAAATCAATATATTTGAAAATGTAGAAAACATCCAAAAATATTTAAACTGTATTCTATTATTGTTTAACAGTACGATTAAGCGTGATTACTTTTTTTAATTGCGCGATTAATCGCGATTAATTTTTTTAATCGCTTGACAGCCCAAGTTGAAACTCATCTGTTTTGGTTTGGTGGTTAGGACAATGCTGTTTACTGAGTTCCAAGTAGGAATCTCACCACATGGTTATCTAGAACCCAATCAGTTACTGTACTGCTAGTGAGGCAGAGTTGTGATAATTACAGTGCCATCATTGTAGATTAGTCCATGACTGCTTATTTTAAAAAGTACAATAAAAAAATATAGGGACTGTCAGATATGATTTCCCTAGTCTGTGAGATCTGTTACCTAGTCACTGTGTCGGTATCCACTGCAAGTAAATCACACCCATTGCCCCTTGATGTATTTGCTATGTCTAGTCCTTCCCTTTTAACATTTGCCATCACACTTCAAAACTTAAAAGCAGAAATAAATAATTTGTGCTGTTTGGGTTAAGGATTTTGTCATTATGAAATCTCCTGAATGTATGAAAATTTTACACACTTTAAAACATAAATATATAGACGTTTTGGACTGAGAGAATAAGTAATGTGTATCTGTGTTTAGTGAATAAGTCCTTTTATGTAGTCGTTTATCATTCTAACATGTTCATGAAAGTCTACATTCCTTTGGTCAGTCCATTTGATTTGCATGCCAACAGTCAAGGAAATGGACTAGATTGACCAAAGGTTTACATTCACATATTCATCCTTGTTTGTCAGAGCCAGTTATTTCACACATTGACACCTTAACTGAAGCCACAGAAAATTCATGCATATCCACTTGGTATTTGCCCATTCAGGGTAATTTGCATATGTAGTTATTTGATTTGTGAGTATTTTTTTTGTGGGGACAATAAAACAGTGCACATATTTTTTGTAAGTGCAGCTTAGCCCATTGTGTCTGAAAATGTGGTCCTCTAGGATTCTGCATAAAAAGGGGAATGAGATATAGGAGAGATGCTTAGAAAGAATGACATAGTCTGCTGTACATCTGCAGTCTGCTGTGTCTAGTTTAGTGTTTGAGCTGTACACATGCATGCTGGAATCTCTGTGTGAATTAGTGAATGTCTCTTTAACTAGCTGTGTGGTGAGAGAGCCAGCATGATGAGGTGGAGCATGCCAGTTTTCCTTCCCAAAGGATCTAGTTGCTCATATTGCCAGGAAGTTTTACTTACCAGAGTGGTTAGCAACTGGCAAAGAGAGCACTATCCAGTTCTGAAGTATCCTTTTCACACTTTTCTACATGGGAATTTCTTATGTTAACAAGGGAACTGTAGGATTGTAGCACATTACTAATCTGCTGTTTTATTTATTAAGGCAGTACAACAACTGTAATTGCAAGGTCAAAACAGTAAAAGACGTTATTTCCATTAGAATTTCAATATGTTGGTGCTTGTGGTTTGTTGTTTTTGGTCTTTTGAGATTTTAAAAGTTAGTGACTCTACCCTTTTTGTCCTGTGACTGCGGAGTTGTTAACATTCCACTCTACCTTGAATGGTACCCTACAATATGTGCTAACTACTTACACTAAATAATCTGTTCCACCTTGGGACCTCTGTGACACTGGGAGTTTCTTTCCCAAACCTGAAGAAGAGCTCTGTGTAGCTCGAAAGCTTGTCTCTCTCACCAACAGAAGTTGGTCCAATAAAAGATAATACCTCACCCTCCTTGTCTCTCTAATATCTTGGGACTGACATGACTAGAACTACACTGTATGTGCCCTGGAAGTGACAGGCATGATGTTAATTTCAAAAAGTGGTTCCACAAAGGTTTCCTTTTTCCTACCTTTTAGAGGAAGATGTCACCTGTCCAGTTCAGAGTGAGGAAGTCTGTCCTTTGGTAATATTGATTAATTAATGTTCAGATAGATTTTTGAAGATTTAAAGTTATATGTAAGTGCTAAATATATATCAGGATTGCTTTAAAATTTATTTATGTATCTTTATGTGGAGGTTATTGCTATAATGCCAGGACACTGTTAGAGCAATTAAAACATAAATTTTGTTTGCAAAAATTTCACACTGTCATCTTAGATTCCCTGCTCCACACCTGTAAGTTAAATCAGTCGTTCTCAACCTTTTCAGACAACTGTACCCCTTTCAGTAGTCTGATTTATCTTAAAAAGAAAAGGAGTACTTGTGGCACCTTAGAGACTAATCAATTTATTTGAGCATAAGCTTTTGTGAGCTACAGCTCACTTCATCGGATGCATACTGTGGAAAGTATAGAAGATCTTTTTATACACACAAAGCATGAAAAAATGGGTGTTTACCACTACAAAAGGTTTTCTCTCCCCCCACCCCACTCTCCTGCTGGTAATAGCTTATCTAAAGTGATCACTCAATGTGTATGATAATCAAGTTGGGCCATTTTCAGCACAAATCCAGGTTTTCTCCCCCCCCCCCCCACACACACAAACCCACTCTCCTGTTGGTAATAGCTTATCTAAAGTGATCACTCTCCTTACAATGTGTATGATAATCAAGGTGGGCCATTTCCAGCACAAATCCAGGGTTTAACAAGAACGTCTGGGGGGTGGGGGGGGTAGGAAAAAACAAGGGGAAAGAGGTTACCTTGCATAATGACTTAGCCACTCCCAGTCTCTATTCAAGCCTAAGTTAATTGTATCCAATTTGCAAATGAATTCCAATTCAACAGTCTCTCGCTGGAGTCTGGTTTTGAAGTTTTTTTGTTGTAATATCGCAACTTTCATGTCTGTAATCACGTGACCAGAGAGATTGAAGTGTTCTCCGACTGGTTTATGAATGTTATAATTTTCTTTGTTAGGCCTGCCCTGTAGTAGGTGACTTCTGGGAACTCTTCTGGCTCTGTCAATCTGTTTCTTCACTTCCACAGGTGGGTATTGTAGTTGGAAGAATGCTTGATAGAGATCTTGTAGGTGTTTGTCTCTGTCTGAGGGGTTGGAGCAAATGCGGTTGTATCGCAGAGCTTGGCTGTAGACAATGGATTGTGTGGTGTGGTCAGGGTGAAAGCTGGAGGCATGTAGGTAGGAATAGCGGTCAGTAGGTTTCCGGTATAGGGTGGTGTTTATGTGACCATCGTTTATTAGCACTGTAGTGTCCAGGAAGTGGATCTCTTGTGTGGACTGGACCAGGCTGAGTTTGATGGTGGGATGGAAATTGTTGAAATCATGGTGGAATTCCTCAAGGGCTTCTTTTCCATGGGTCCAGATGATGAAGATGTCATCAATATAGCGCAAGTAGAGTAGGGGCGTTAGGGGACGAGAGCTGAGGAAGCGTTGTTCTAAGTCAGCCATAAAAATCAACCTACTGACCGTTATCTTGGGAGACAGGCCAGTCCTTGCCTACAGACAGCCCCTCCAACCTGAAGCAAATACTCACCAGCAACCACATACCACACAACAGAACCACTAACCGAGGAACCTATCCTTGCAACAAAGCCCGTTGCCAACTGTGCCCACATATCTATTCAGGGGACACCATCACAGGGCCTAATAACATCAGCCACGCTATCAGAGGCTCGTTCACCTGCACATCCATCAATGTGATATATGCCATCATGTGCCAGCAATGCCCCTCTGCCATGTACATTGGTCAAACTGGACAGTCTCTACGTAAAAGAATAAATGGACACAAATCAGATGTCAAGAATTATAACATTCATAAACCAGTCAGAGAACACTTCAATCTCTCTGGTCACGTGATTACAGACATGAAAGTTGTGATATTACAACAAAAAAACTTCAAAACCAGACTCCAGCGAGAGACTGTTGAATTGGAATTAATTTGCAAACTGGATACAATTAACTTAGGCTTGAATAGAGACTGGGAGTGGCTAAGTCATTATGCAAGGTAACCTATTTCCCCTTGTTTTTTCCTACCCCCCCACCCCCCAGACGTTCTTGTTAAACCCTGGATTTGTGCTGGAAATGGCCCACCTTGATTATCATACACATTTTAAGGAGAGTGATCACTTTAGATAAGCTATTACCAACAGGAGAGTGGGGTTGTGGGGGGGGGGACCTGGATTTGTGCTGAAAATGGCCCAACTTGATTATCATACACATTGAGTGATCACTTTAGATAAGCTATTACCAGCAGGAGAGTGGGGTGGGGGGAGAGAAAACCTTTTGTAGTGGTAAACACCCATTTTTTCATGCTTTGTGTGTATAAAAAGATCTTCTATACTTTCCACAGTATGCATCCGATGAAGTGAGCTGTAGCTCACGAAAGCTTATGCTCAAGTAAATTGGTTAGTCGCTAAGGTGCTACAAGTACTCCTTTTCTTTTTGCAAATACAGACTAACACAGCTGTTACTCTGAAACCTGATTTATCTTGTGCACCTCCAAGTTTTACCTCACTTAAAAGCTACTTGTTTACAAAATCAGACATAAAAATACAGAAGCGTCACAGCACACTATTGCTGAAAAATGGCTTACTTTCTCATTTTTCCCATATAGTTATAAAATAAATCAATTGGAATATAAATATTGTACTTACTTAAGAACCATATAAACAAGTCATCATATGAAATTTTAGTTTGTACTGACTTTGCTAGTGTTTTTGTGTAGCCTGTTGTAAAACTAGGCACATATCTAGATGAGTTGATGTACCCCCTGGAAGACATCTGCGTACCGCCAGGGGCACATGTACCCCAGGGGTATATGTACCTCTAGTTAAGAACCACTGATAATGCTCGTATTTAAACTATAGTGTTATTGCAGCATTTCCCTTGTGGATGATTTCTCTACAGGCTACTACACTAACTCTTACCTTGATTTTCACCTAAACATGATTTTCACCTGAGCTATAATTGAAGAACCTGGTTTAAATCTGCTACACACCCCAGTATGCTATTCTAAATAAATTATTAGATGTCAAGAATATTTTGTATTCCTGTTGGAGAAGTCTACTGTTATCTAATCCAAAAACAAATGAAAAAATCTAATGCAGTGCACTGTCTACATAACAGTCCAGACAGCACAATAATTAGATAGTTTTAAAATAACTTCTCGTTGTTGCATGTGAAATACAATGAATTGCTGGAGCCAGCTGCAAGTGATGCCATTAAAACTCATGGCACCTTGTTTTGTTTAAGGCCTCTTTTTATATTATTATTATTATTTATTATATTATTTACTTATATAAAACCTCAACGTACTGTTGACTGCTGCTTTAGCTCCAATACTGTTGTCAGCCGTTACCGTCCATTAGTCCACTTCTCCGGCAAGTACCTCCTTGCTTTATCCTATGTGCAGCACCCTCCATAAAAAAAAATTCAGGAAGCCATTGCCTTATCTGCCTTCAAATCCCTCCTTAATGGTCAAAGCAGGAGTCAGGCTGGGCCAAGACCAGGAGGTCAGTCCGAGGCAGGCCAGAGGGCAAACCAGGTGTCAGGAGACAGGCAGATCAGTTGACCAGGAGATCCGCAGTAGGCGCAGGTATTGCAGGGGAAGCAGTCCTAAGCAGGGAGAACCCAAAGCATAGACAATTTCCTGTTCCTGTCCTTGGTTTACATAGAAGCTGTGAATCAGTCAGGACTCCCAGCATTCCACCAATCAGATTCCAGGATTGGACTCCTCTGTCAGGATTCAGCTTCTATTCTGGCAACTGTTAGCAGGTCACTGGGTGGCAGGTTGGAACTTGTTAGCTCCTAAGAGCCCTATGGAGCAGCATTCAAGACCTGTGGTCCCTGACTGGTGTTGATTAGAGTTTCTGGTTGCTACAACAATATAAATAATAAATAATAATGATAATTAATAACAACTCAGATTAGCCAACAGTTATCTGAGAGCCATCTGTCCTTATAGTTCTCTATCATGTAAGTCTTGAAGGCCTGTTGGCACCCAAAGTGCCAGATCATCTAGGCATACCTATCATTGTGGGAACAGAGCTGTCAGGGACATCTGAGGGCAAAACCTAAGTCAACTCTGCTTCTGAGCCAGTAGAACCAGACAGCTTGTTACCTCCTGGTGAAGAGAGGGTGGAAGCCCTCACACCTTCTAGGATGTTGGTTAGTGCTGCCTTGTGCCAAGTGGGGGAAGCCTGGAAATCCCAAACCATTGGCCACTGATGTAGCAAAGAGACAGGCACTGGATGCCAGGATGGAGCAGAAGCTGCTGACATGAACTGGTTGCCATTATTCCCAGAGGCCACCAAGCTAGCCAGTGTGAAAAAGGAAGGCTTTTTCATCCAAACACATTGGTTTCACTCACCATTTTCACTTGGGTGTTGCTGAAAGGCTGGTGGTACCCTGGCTTGTATCCACCTCATTTGTGGCTGGAAGTGTGTGTGTAGGAACAGTAAACCTGTATTGACCTATTGATCTCCACTACCCTACCATAACCCCTCTGGCACCTGCAATGATCTCAAAGATAAGAAGAATAGTGCTGCTCTGATGGCTGTCATTGTCCGGCTGCTAGTTTCTGCTGCTGTTTCAAGGCAGAAAGGGACTGGAAATGCCACTGGAGCCTGGCTCTCTCCAACCATGGGAACAAATGCTTCTGCTGCCCTCCAGAAGGGATGGTTATGTGGGCACACTACCTGCAGGGGAGAGACTTACCCCAGCCCACAACTGCTGCCTCAACCATTGGTTACCTGGTGTTGCTTAATGCCAGGGGGCAGGGAAGTCCCTACCACCTCTGAGCTACCTCTTCTATGGCAGAACTAGGAACCATCCTAGTGCTCTCCAAGCATAGGAGCACATGATGATTGTCCCTCCCACAATGACTATGATCAAGCTGATTTAAACCAAGCAATCACAGTGCAGGAAAAGCTTGTGAAACTCCTGTTCATAGCAGGTACCCCACCCTTGATGCCTATTCAGTGGCAGGGCACAAGGACTAAATGACCACTGTGGACATGGAGTGTACAATCCCAGGGCTATAACTAAATTCTCTTTCACACAATAGATGCTGTATATCCTCAGGCACTATAGCGGTTAAGTCCTTAAAAGGGAGTAGTGAGATTTTTGAAAGAATGTTGCAGCTAAAATAAATCCTTTCACCTTAGCTACAAATTATTTTCTGTAAGGGCAGTTTAACTGCAGATGAGTTATTCCCACAATAATAGGGCTCCTGTGTCAGTAGTTTTTAAGGCTTGTTATGTTTTGTGCTGTCATTAATTTCTCAGTAGGATGATAGCAGCTGTTCTCTGATTGAAACATGAAGAAAGATGTGTTGGAATCAGATAAGCATCACTTCCAAAGCAGCTTTACCTCCCAATTTGCTTGCCTTTGTAATATTACTAGCAGTTAAGGAATGCTGAAATTGAGCTTTATGCGTGATTTGAATTATAATCTTACAAGATATATTTAAATCTGCCTAAAGATATTTTGGTTTTGTTTCTGTTCTTCTTGGGTTAAAAATACATGGATAACACTGTAAACTAAAAAGCATAGAACAGGAAGACATTGGCTGGCCTTTGATAGTAGTTCTGTAAGATTTCTCCTTGTCAACCCTTATGATTATGATTTGCCTTTTTGATGGCTTATGAGACTTTTTTTTATCTGAAGTGATTTGTGGCTGAACAGCATTAGTTTCTTTTATCTTCTTTTCCAAAGCTGCACTTGTAAGACTACATTCAGCAGCAGATTAATCCCCAAATAGCTTGGTTCAGCTTTCACAGCTGCTGCCAAATAGACCTTCTTTCACAGGCCGTTTTATACTTTGTGGCGGTTATAATTAACAATTACCCATAGCAAGGCTCTTTCTGCATTTCACAGAATAAAAAGTGGGCCCTTATTGACACAAAATACTAGTGAGAATTATCAACATGAGAACTTATAAGGAATTTTTTTTAATGATGAGAAATAATCTATTTAGGAAATGAGCCCAAATGCTTTGACAAACAGTGAGGGTTGCCAGAAGCTAAGTAGGTCTAAAGAAATGGTCACCTTCAGTTTCTTCTGGTCTTGTTTGATTGTTGGTAACATACATCTATGAATATATAATATAAAATGGTGCACCAGTTTTACCTCTGCTGAAACTCTGTTTATGTCAGTAGAATTAAAGCAGCAATAAACTTGGCCTGATATGACTGTGACATTCTATACCTTGGGGGAGTAGCCTGTAACCCCCATATTCCTCATTTATATATAATTGTGATCTTGCATGTAAAGCATGCCATGTACAGTATCAGGGGGAAGGTTTTGATCTGGTGAAAATCACTGTTCTGTCTAAATATATATATCATTAGTGTATATGAAGTTATGAGATTGTGTTGTATGGTTGTCAGTAAAACATGCTGTAAGTTGGGGAATGGGCCAGATATTAGCTCCCCCAAGACAACAGCAAGGAAAGTAACCAATGTCTGGGCGGGTATCAACCAACCATCAACAGCCAGCAAGGGAGTTACAATTCAATGACTCACCTGCATAAGGCCACACCAGGGGAATCACTCAACCTTTCCTGGGGACTCAGCAATGCCAGCCACACATGCTTGGACTTGTGTTCTCCAAGCAAATGGACTAAGGGTATAAAACAGAACATGGGGGTCCCATGCTTGGCCTTTCTTCTTCCCCCACATATGCTGCAAACTTCAAAGACACTCAGAAGACTAAAGACTCCAACAGAAGAGACTGGCCCAGGTGTAAGGAACAAACCTGTATATTAAGAACTACAATATCCAGTGCGGTGAGAAAAACTGCTTAATCATGTTGCCCAGTCTAATAGGGGGTTGAGAGTTTAGACTGTGTGCTTATATTTTATTTTATTTTGGTAACTAATTGACTTTTTGCCTGTCACTTATAATCACTTAAAATCTGTCTTTTGTAGTCAATACATTTATTTAACCTTTTATCTTTACCGGTGAGTCTGCCTGAAGTGTCTGGTGAAGTGTCAGGTTTGCAAAGGCTGGTGGATATCCACTTTCCATTGATGAAGTGGTGAACCTATTAATAAATTTGCACTGCTCATCTTGAGCAGTGCAAGATATATAAGTATATTCCTGAGGTACAAGGTTGGGAGCTGGGGCAAATTTGGCTGGTGCCTTTCTCTGTGTGATTCATGAGTGGCTCTGGGAGCATTCATGCAATCTAGCAGGTGTGGGGCTCCACATGTGGTTGTGCTGAGTGTAACAGCACCTGGAGGGGCTTGCTGCTTATCACTAGCAAAGCATTGTGAAAGACAGCCCAGGTTGGAGGGTTAAGGGAGCACAGTGGTCCCACAGTATCAGGTTGCACACTGGGGATCCCGTCACAATGATATATTAGCAAATAAGCCTGGTGAAAGGAGATTCTAGTCTCCCATCTTTTCACTCACTGGTATCGTATGAGATGTGTCACACTAACAATAGAATTTAACATTTTTATTTATTTTTGGCCCTTAAATTATATTTGTATTACTTTGTTCTAAATGTACAGTAGAATCAAATAAACATGTTCTGAAATTCATATTAATTGGCTTTTGCATCTTCATTAACTCCTTTATTGCTGGACTTTACTGTAGCTTCTGTGATCCCTTGGAACTCTATTGCTTCCAAATGCTATACGTTTAGCAGCACCTGATGTGTGTTTCGCTATGTACCAAGAATATTTAGTAGCACTTAAAGTTGTTAAATATTACACATTCAGAAGTTGACAGTAAATTATTACCAGGGCAAATATTTGGAACAATGCATATTTCCTCTTGATATGTTATTTAAAAAAATGTCAAAACTTCCGTTCAAACTCATAGGCCCTGATCTTGCAAAGACATATGCATGTGCTTAACTTTATGCACTGTGGGCCTAATCTAAAGCCCTTGGAAGTCTGTAAAAAGACTCCAATTATTTTCAATGGGCTTTGGTTCACTGCCTGTGAGCAGCCCTGTTAACATCACTGGACAACTCCTCACAGTACATAAAGTTAAGCACATGCGTAAGTCTCTGCAGAAGTGGGGTCTTATTTTGCAGCAGACAGACTGTTTTGGAAATACTGAGCCAGATTCTCTGGTGTATTCTGGTCCCTTTTCACAGCTTAAGGATTCAACACAAAAGTAAAATTCGGCCACAAAACTATATACATTGGGGAAAACCTCTAACTGTGGATTTTTTAAATAATACTTTTATTTATACATCATGCACTTCCTCCCATCAAGGTCCTTGGGATGCTGTACAGTGTAGCATAAGCACACTGAAAACCAGCCTTTTAAATTCAAACAAATAAAAGCAAATGGAGGAGTATACAATTTTAACCTTAAGGCTACATTTATTATTATTCTGACTATCATAGTACATATGGCACTTTACAGCTTCAAAGCAGAGAACAAACATTTTGATTCTCACATCTTTGTGAGATACTGAAATATAATTATCCCCAATTTACTGATGGGGAAACTGAGACACAAAATGGCCAAGTGACTTGCACAAAATCAGCAAGGGATCTTGAAAAATGTGTGTTTTAGGTTACCACTGAACACACCCACCTTTTCTTCTGAATCCCCTGAAATTGGAGTGGACATCTCTTTGGCATTATTACCTAAAGTACTTTACCTCTTCCAGAAGGTGGTACAGTACTACTAAGAAAGATTTTAGCACACTACACTACTCTCCAATTCTGGGAATCTTTCCTGGAAAAACATTATTTGGAGGAGGTGTTGGATATTTTTATGTAGGCGGGGAAGCCAGAATACCTTCTGAGTAATCCCATGCTCTGAGATATTAACATTGGTCCAAATTATTTCAATTTAACTTTAGGGTAGAGTTAACATTTAAATGCTGCAGATTTTATTTCACAGCAGTGGGACTGAATTATCCAAACTGATCATATTAATAGTACATAATAGTATGAAAAATTCTTTGATGGGTAATGTTGATTCTTGAATGGTTTTAGGGGAAAAAAAGCTAAATGCCAAGTGATTCATTGGAGCACATGATAGGCTAGAACAATGCAGGAAGGAATGTGTAAAAGGGTTATGACAGTTTAGATTAAGGAACACTATGATATGCTCTTAGCAAATCAATGTGAGGTGGAAGAAACAGAACAATTTGATGAAAAGTTAATGGATGGCCAAACACAGGCCTTGTTTACACTAGGGAAAATCAGATCTATAAATTCTCCTGTGGTGGTAGCAGCAACAGAGGCAAGCTGTTACATAGACTGGGATGCAGGCACTGTGTTACGTAGTCTGGTTAGATGACATGTGTATTACAGTTCTCCTTAAAAAAAGAACAAGGAGTACTTGTGACACCTTAGAGACTAACACATTTATTTGGGCATAAGCTTTCGTGGGCTAAAACCCACTTCATCAGATGCATGCAGTGGAAAATATATATACAGAGAACATGAAAAATTGGGGGTTGCCATGGGCATGTGTGTATATATATATTCCTACTGTATTTTCCACTGCATGCATCTGATGAAGTGGGTTTTAGCCCAAGAAAGCTTATGCCCAAATAAATTTGTTAGTCTCTAAGGTGTCACAAGTACTTCTCACTCTTTTTGCTGATTCAGACTAACACGGCTACCATTCTGAAACTTACAATTCTCATTGCTATTATTCACTCAGTGCATTGGTCATAATGTTGAGCAAAAAGGGCTTGAACAATTTTTTTTTCTGGGGCTTTGTTCCAAATGGATATACTTTGTTTTATTTAGGAGGAGATTTTCAATGGCACTGAGTCAAAATTCTCATTCAGAGGCAATGGATGAGGATTATGTTCCTAGCTGTCATTTGTGTCTTTGAATGTGTTCCCCTTATTTGTTCTTTAATTTAAAAAAAATACAAATATATATACATGAAGTCTTGGCACTCTACCAGCAATTAAATTTGCAGTCAGTAAAAGTAACACCCAGCAGACCAATACAATAAGAAATGTTAACACTTCAGTCAATACACAAAGCACAGCAACCCCATTCCACTCTACACTTGACTCTCTCACAAAGTCCTGTTAAATAGAGTCAGCAAATTCAGGCATTTTTGGACCAAGGGGGAAGTGAATTCCAGAAGCAAGGGACCCTCATGGAGAAATGCTCTGCATCTCTGTCTCATATGGAGCCTGATCCTGCTCCCGTTTGAATCTGTGACAAAACTTCCATTGACCTCAGCGGTGTAGGATTTGGAATGTATGGAAAAGCATTTCCTGGTCAGTAGAATAAAAAGGTCATCTGGTAACAACTGGGAGACCACAACCATTCCCAAATTGTGAACCACAATAACAAGCAGTGGAGAGGAACTTTAAGCTGATTACTAGATACTTTTGAAAGATGCTGGGTGACATAAAAAGTTTCTCTGGCTTGTTGAGCAATTCAAGTAGCTCTTTTGATTCATTACCTTGTCAAATAGTAGACTCCCACCATAGATAGCACCCACACATCTTAGGCTTTCTGTTAAGTGTTTGGGGTCATGGGCTATTTGAATATCTGGAAATAAAGATTTCACCAGTGGGAGATACTGAAACACACAGGCTTCTGCAGGCATGATTTATTACTGGAGTGTCACATTATTCTAACAAGCCCATAATTGGGAAGAAATATAAATTCAATACACTCAGCCCTTCAGATTATGGACTAATATTGGTTGTTGCAGGGTTTGGTGAGTAGAATAGAAATTAAACTGTGAGAGACTGAGGGCATGACTACATTGCAAGTGGAGATATGATTGCAACATGGGCTGGGCTTTAATCAAGCTAGTATGGTTAAAAATAGCAGTGGAGATGCAGTAGCACTGGCTTTACTGCAGGCGGTACAAACCCACTAGGGACTCTAGGTATGTTCTTGTGTTCCTAGCCTGCACCAGGTCTATGCAGCCACCGCATCTTCATTGCTATTTTTAGCCACTTCTCTATCTAGATTTAAGCTAGCTTGGATATATCTACACAAGCTGCGATCACACCTCCGATTGCAGCATAGACACACTCTGAGACAAAAGGATGATCTTTTTTGCTGGGGAAAAAAGCAATAAGGGAGCAATTCACAAATGCTCAGTACTTTACAAGCTCAGAGAAAACCATTAAGTGAAAGATTATCCAACTAAAAAAGACAAATGGAACATCTGGGGAACGCTCTTAGTATTCCATTTTGGAGTTGGTAAATTTTACCCCAAACTTGATTTAAAGAGCAAATGTGCACTTTAGTTGTTCAAACTGCATTCAACTGAAATTTTGAAATTTCTCTCAACTGTTTCCCATAAGCAGACTTTTTACTACTTGGAAATTTAGATATCGAAAAGGTCAGAACAAAATGTCTGGTTTGGTGCTTTGCTAATTCAGTTATAAACCATGGAGGCTTGAAGTTCACATACGCACAAGTAATTGAGATAAAACTGAAGGACACTGCTTGTATCTAGGGCTTAGACTGAACATCATGCCTTGCCTGCACAGCTAGCTTATGTGGTACATTGGTGGGAGAGGGGGTCTTACAAAGTTCTAGGTTATCCTGATGTTGCAAAAGTAACAACACAGAGATTATGACTGTTAACTTTCCTGCAGGAATATTTTGTCTGTTCTGGAGGATTCAGACATTTCTGCTCAAGCAGATGGTGGTTAAAATGGAACAATCAGTCACTTTTTTTTTTTTTAATCATGTGCACCAATTTATAAACTTTGGGCCTGATCCTATGAGCTGCTGAGTGCCTCAGCTGAATGCCCTGAGCTCCCATTTAGGTCAATGGGAGCTGAGAATACCCAACACCTTGCAGGATAAGGTGTTTGTTTCATAATAGGAAGACAGCAGAAATCAAAGACTCTTCAACCTCAGAAGCTCTGTCTGTATTTGTGGAGGAAAGCAGACACACACGGGAGAGTCTTAAAGATCATCTTCTGTTAAGTTTTATCTATGAAGCTTGTGTGTAATATTGTTTTTGACTTCAAGCTACTTTTTGGTTTGCTTAGTTACAGTACTTTCTTATGGAATATACCTGATTAAACTACTTTAAAAGAACATGCATGCTACAACTACTTGTAAGAAAATATGTGACTGATCATCACGGTGCTTTGCAAAACTGTACCAATAATCCTGTCATAAATTTGGAAAATTCCTATAAATATCTGAAAAATTGGAGAAAATACCCACACTGTCAACAGTTTTTTACAATTGTTTCTGAAATTTTCTCTTACCTCTTCTGATGTGTAAATATTAGAAAGGGTTGAAGGTTTATAGTGGTTGCATCCAGAATAGCTTATCTTTTTCTTATTCAAACCTTTTGAGGCTAATCTCTTTGCAATCCTCCAAACAGGAACCAGGTTCCTCATGCCCTACTATCTTTAAGGAACCTGTATAACATCAAGCACCTTTGGGGATGGAGGAAAAGATGGCGCAAACTAGAATCCTCCTGGTGGGGAGCCATTAGGAGGAAGTAAGGATCCTGTCAGAGTGTCATGATCAGGGAATAATTGGACTTTGTGGTCATCCCAGAAAAGGAAGGAGAGTAGAATAAATGTCCAGGATGTAGGCAAATTATGAATATCCTTACTTAAAATTCTATAAAGCTTTAGCAAGGCTTGATTTCAGTTCTGAGAGAGGGCTGAGTTTCAGGTCTAACCAGTTAGCCAATCCCTAACAGAAAACAATTAGAACAACAAACTTTCCAAAGAAAGATGGAATTATTTTCAAATGTTTTTTGTTGCTTTTCTTCTTTGCAGAATATTGGCTCAGCTATACTTATTGTATCCATTATCACTCTTTGCTCTCTTGTATATATATATTAGTGAATGTAAACCAAGACATTTTTAACTGCCCTGGTTTTTCATTCATTTTTTTTCCAAACCAAGTGGTAGTGCTTAAAACAGCTTTATCAGCCTCTCAAGGAGGCCAAGTGAAGCTCTGGCAACCAGCCACAAACATAAAAATATTTTAATAACACTTATTTATTAATGTATTTATTTATGGGGGGGTCAGGGGAGCAAGTGCTTGTTTTTATAGGTTTCTTTAAAAACCAGAAAAATTGTTCTAGCCTGACTCTTCAGGGAATTCTTCTGAAGTGATAGGTCATTCCTGACCAACCTTATAATTGAATTAAATTATAATAATAATAAAAACATTAAAAAGGGAAGTACTAAGTTCAGTATCTTAAATCTGGTGTAATGTGAAAAAGTCTAATGGTGGTCAGTTGAATAACATATCTCCTGGAGGGAATGACCTTTATATTTTAGTTGTACATTATAGGCCACCCTTTTGGTACACAAAAATAAAAGATCATTCTCAATTGTCAGTATCTGTCTCTGATTGCAGCCGTGCATATTTTCATGTTTTGATTAATAGTACTAGAGTGGAGACAAAAGTAGAACTCCAAGTCAAAACCTTTGAATTGTGAGTGATGGGCTTTTATTCTGTTTCCCAGATTCAGGCCCATCCCTACTGATTCAGTTTCATGTCAGATTAAAACCTAAAATGAGCCAGTTTTCCATTCCGGATTTTGGATTCAGTTTAAATTTCATAACAATAACTGTCCTAATGAGATTTGAGCATGGAATTCTTGTTAGTAAATTTGTCTTGCAAAGTCCTTGTAATTTGTGGTATGTCTATGCTGCAGCTGGGAGTGAGCCTCCCAGCCTGGGTAGATAGATTTGTGCTAGCAGCGCTCGAACTAGCATGCTAAAAACAGCAGTGTGGATGTTGCGGCTCTGATAGAGATCAGGCTAGCCATCCAAGCTCACAACCAAGGAGTTGGGTGGGCCTAAGAGCCAAGCTGCCACTCAAGTTGCAACATCCTTCTTGTCATTTTTAGCACACTAACTGAAGCCCCATTAGCATGAGTCTGTCTACCCAGGCTGGGAGGTTCGCGCCCAGCTGCAGAGTAAATTTACCCTAAATCTCATGAGAACAGCTTGCAAGATTCAAGCTGATTTTCAAAATCCAAATCACTAACACCATGTTTAGACAGACTTAACTCTGAAACCTGTCTATAACTCTAATCTGGATTCTACCACTGCCTTCTCAGCATGCGCTTACTCACTCTTTCTCTCTCTCTCTGTGTGTAAAGGCTGTTAATAAATTTATTTTATTCACAGAAGTATCCCATCAATCTGCTATTTCCTTCATGTTCTTGTCACTGTTCTAACCTTAAACCTCTGGCATCTATAATTTCCCCACAGGTTTATAAACCCATTCACAAGACAGTATACAAGAAGTACATGTTTCATGTTAAAATACAACAAATTACAAATGTTTGATCCCCCACCTCGAGTGCAGAGGCGTGCAAATTACAGTTTTAAATATGAAAACAACTATTTCCAATATAAGAACTAAAACCGCCACATTTTAAGTTTATTTACGTTTCCTTCAAACATATTCTTGTGGGATGGTGTTTTATCCCTTGAAAGGCAATCCTTTTGTAGTAGCATTATTTTTAAATTTGCTACGAAAAGTTGATGCTGAGTCAAGGATTTTTGATGGTTTAACAGAGTGCACAGTGTGGAGAGGGACTTAAAAAAAGACTTAAAAGCATATAGGAGTCAGAATACAAGTAGCCTTATGTATTGTGGATAAGCTATTAACAGGAATCCTTTGAGATAAGAAGTATACTGTTGATACTAAATGTTAGAAATAGCATATACTGGTGTATGTGATATTTCCAGGGCCTGATCTGGCCAAAATAAACCTGTATAGCTGAAGGCATATGCAGGTTCTGTGAGCTGGTCCCTATTCTTAGGCATACGTGGCACTTTTTTAGGTATTATATACCCACTCCCTCCCAGGTGGCCTCTGCATTGATCACCAGGCTCTGTGTTTATATGTATGTATGTATGGACAATCCTAATAGGGTCAGCCTTAAAGGAATAGAAATTGATGTTCCATTGACTATTTAATAATTTTTTTGAGGGCAAGGAATGTCTCTTACTACATGTGTTTGCAAGTGGCCTAGTATAATGGGACCCTGAACTTGATTCTAGACACTAGTATAAAGTAAATAATAGAGCTGTCGATTAATTGCAGTTAACTCATGCAATTAATTAAAAAAAATTAATTGCGTTTAAAAACATAAATCACGATTCATCGCACTATTAAACAATAGCATACCAATTGAAATTTATTAAATATTTTTGATGTTTTTCTACATGTTCAAATATATTGATTTAAATTACAAAACAGAATACAAAGTGTACAGTGCTCACTTTATATTATTATTTTTATTAAAAATATTTGCACTGTATAAAAATGATAAAAGAAATAGTATTTTTCAATTCACCTCATACAAGTATCATAATGCAATCACTTTATCGTGAAAGTATAACTTAAAAATGTAGATTTTTTTTGTTACAAAACTGCACTCAAAAACAAAACAAAGTAAAACTTTCGAGCCTACAAGTCCAATCAGTCCTACTTCTTGTTCAGCCAATCGCTAAGACAAACAAGTTTGGTTACATTTATGGGAGATACTACTGCCTGCTTCTTATTTACAATGTCACCTGAAAGTGAGAACAGGCATTCACATGGCACTGTTGTACCTTGTGTTGGAAAGTATTTACATGCTAGATATGCTAATGCCCCTTCATGCTTCAGCCACCATTCTAAAGGACATACTTCCATGCTGATTATGCTCGTTCAAAAAATAATATGTTAATTAAATTTGTGACTGAACTCCTTGGGGGAGAATTATGTCTCCTGTTCTGTTTTACCTGCATTCTGCCATATATTTCATGTCATAGCAGCCTCGGATGATGACCCAGCACATGTTTGTTTTAAGAACACTTTCACAGCAGATTTGACAAAATGCAAAGAAGGTACCAATGTGAGATTTCTAAAAATATCTACAGCACTCGACCCAAGATTTAAGAATCTGAAGTGCAGTCTAAAATCTGAGAGGGACGAGGTGTGGAGCATAGAATCATAGGACTGGAAGGGACCTCGAGAGGTCATCTAGTCCAGTCCCCTGCACTCATGGCAGGACTAAGTATTATCTAGACCATCCCTGACAGGTATTTTTCTAACCTACTTTTAAAAATCTCCAATGAGGGAGATTCTACAACCTCCCTAGGCAATTTATTCCAGTGCTTAACCACCCTGACAGTTAGGAAGTTTTTCCTAATGTCCAACCTAAACCTCCCTTGCTCTAATTTAAACCCATTGCTTCTTGTCCTACCCTCAGAGGTTAAGGAGAACAATTTTTCTCCCTCCTCTTTGTAACAACCTTTTATGTACTTGAAAGCTGTTATCATATCCCCTCTCAGTCTTTTCTTTTCCAGACTAAACAAACCCAATTTTTTCAATCTTCCCTCATAGGTCATGTTTTCTAGACCTTTAATCATTTTTGTTGCTTTTCTCTGGACTTTCTCCAATTTGTCCACATCTTTCCTGAAATGTGGTGCCCAGAACTGGACACAATACTCCAGTTGAGGCCTAATCAGCGCGGAGTAGAGTGGAAGAATTACTTCTTGTTTCTTGCTTACAACACTCCAACTAATACATCCCAGAATGATGTAGCTTGTGGTCCACTATGACCCTCAGATCACTTTCTGCAATACTCAGTCCTAGGGAGTCATTTCCCATTTAGTATGTGTGCTACTGATTGTTCCTTCCTAAGTGGAGTACTTTGCATTTGTCCTTATTGAATTTCATCCTATTTACTTCAGACCATTTCTCCTGTTTGTGCAGATCATTTTGAATTATAATTCTATCCTCCAAAGCACTTGCAGTCCCTCCCAACCTGGTATTATCCTCAAACTTTATAAGTGTACTCTGTATGCTATTATCTAAATCACTGATGAAGATTTATTGATGAAGATCATTGATGAAGATGGATGAACAGAACCAGACCCAAAACTGATTCCTGTGGGACCCCACTCATTATACCCTTCCAGCATGACTGTGAACCACTGATAACTACTCTCTGGGAATGGTTTTCCAACCAGTTATGCACCCATCTTATAGTTGCTCCATCTAGGTTGCATTTCCCTAGTTTGTTTATGAGAAGGTAATGTATCAAAAGCTTTACTAAAGTCAAGATATACCACATCTACTGCTTCCCCTCATCCGCAAGGCTTGTTACCCTTTCAAAGGCTTAAAAGATCAACACCCAGATGCAGAAACTACGGAACCCAAACCACCAAAAAAGAAAATCAACTTTCTGCCGATGGCATCTGACTCAGATGATGAAAATGAACACGCGTCAGTTCGCTCTGCTTTGGAACCCGTCATCAGCATGGACGCATGTCCTCTGGAATGGTGGTTGAAGCATGAAGGGACATATGAATCTTTATCGCATCTGGCACGTAAATATCTTGCAATACCAGCTACAACAGTGCCATGCGAACACCTGTTCTCACTTTCAGGTGACATTCTAAACAAGAAGAGGGCAGCATTATCTCCAGCAAATTGTAACCAAACTTGTTTGTCTGAGTGATTGGCTGAACAAGAAATAAGACTGGGTAGACTTGTAGGCTCTAAAGTTTTACATTGTTTTTTTTTGTTCATAAAACTACATTTGTAAGTTCAACTTTCATGATAAAGAAATGGCACTACAGTACTTGTATTAGGTGCAAATATTTGTAATCAAAAATAAATATAAAGTGGGCACTGTACATTTTGTATTCTGTGTTGTAATTGAAATCAATATATTTGAAAATGTAGAAAGCATCCAAAAATATTTAAATAAATGGTATTCTATTATTGTTTAACTGCGCGATTAATCATGATTTTTTTTAATTGCGCGATTTATTTTTTTAATTGCTTGACAGCCCTAGTAAATAATAATTATAATAACAATACAACTTTCTCACATCCCATAGCACAATATTTACTAATTTATTATTGTAACTGATTGTATGCAATTGTAAATTTATGCTAATTACAGGTATGAATACATAGAAATTAAATGCACACAGATATCAGTATAAATATTAACCATTAACTCTGTCATTAAAATTGCACCAGTATCTACGTTTGTGAGTTGATATTTTATATTATCAGTTTTTATGATGTCATTAATTTGGGCTGTGTTCTTGTGAGATCGCACAAGCCAAACAAAGTCTGGCCTAGTCAGAATTTGGATGAGACTTCACCAAATAAATTGCAGGGTGGTATGCCATGGTAGCACAGTTCTCCTGAATGAGTACTGAACCAGTGCCTCAGCGTGAGGTTAGGGGACAGTATGTTGTAGGCATCTATCTATCATAGGTTCATATATGGCCCTCCATTACCATGATATCTGAGCATCTCATTAATCTTTAATGAGGTAGGGAAGTGCTAATCAAGTTATCATTTTTGTGATAACATCCTTCCCTTAAAAATTTCCCTTGCATTTTTAGTTGGAGGTTCGTATTCTTCAATTTCTATCCTAAAGCATTATCTTGTGTTGCTTTGCGTTTTTTAATAGTTTAATAGCTGTGTTTCATCCCAAAGGTGGCTGTGCTGTGTGAAATGATTCCAGTATATATAGTTTATAAGCTATGTGCATAGTATTCTGGATGAAAGGCATTATAAAAATGCAAGTCTTCGTGATTTTCCAAATTCTCTGTTGAGATGGTTTGCCATGTAATTGGTAGGGTTGTCAGAGTTTGCTTACTACTCATCTTGTGTTTCCTAATCTAGATGTTTCCTCTTCTACTACTGACTGTTTTTAAATCTAACATTGTAGCCCCTTGTTACTGAATCAATGTGGAGACTATGTGGTAGAGGTGTTTGCTTTCTGGAGGAGTAGTTTTAAGTGTGTATAGTTTTTACCCAGGCAGAATGGTAATGAGAAAAATGTCAATAGAAATGATTTTCTATAGTAAAATATCTTTTTTTCCATTACATAGGCATCACCAAATAATGTTTTCAGTCACTAGATGCCATACATATTTATCTTGGAAAGGTTTGTTTTTTAGTGATTAAAGGCATCATTGATCTTTTGATTGGTTTATGTAAAATTCTATTTTATGTGGCATCTTAGACTCGCTTCCATTTAAAATAATTTATTAAGTTGATATCTGGATTCCTCATTATTTAAACCTTGACTCAGACATAGAATGTATTTTCTGTATTACTATCATCATTATGAATTAGGCACATTATCTACGTTTAAAAAGTATACAACTGATTTCATTGGTATTTTAAATATATCTTTGAAGGTTTAATTGAAAAATGAATACGTGTTAAAAAGAATTACTAGCTGGTCACAACTGAGAGCTGCTTTGAAAAAACATTGTTTTAGTAGTCAATGTTTATATACTTAAGCTAGGGGGAGAATTTGGGTGGAGGGTGCCTTTATTTTTAGGAATAAAATTATTCAGGATTTGTGAGCAATATTAGACTTTTTGAATGTTTTTATATTTGCTCTAGAGATGCTTTTTTCCATGTAAACGTACTATAAAATGTGAAATGAAGATTTTAACTGGAAATCTGAGAGAAGTACCTTAACTGAATGGATCACTCACTCTTCCTTATAATGACGATTTATGAAGATGGGTTAATCTTACAGTGTAAGTGAATGGTATACTGACAGGTTCTCATATGAACAGATTAGACTTCCATTTTAGACATTTTTATCGTACTGGTTCATTCTTTAGAAGAATGCTGGTTTTTACATTTTTTAGAAATGATTCCAAATGGCTTGTTGAGATTACATCTTGCATGTGAGTTTCAGTTGGGATTATGTTACAGAAAAGATTGACAATATTTAATAGCTATGGTTCAGACAGTACTGCAGAAAGAGAACAAGCTGGTCCTAATAAATGGAACAAGCTAATATATATATGCATATATAGCAAGTAGCTTTAAGTCAATCTTGTGGATAATGTACTTGAAGAATGCACGTGTACATAAAATGTAATATCCAAAGAAAATAAATTACTTATGGTTATGTGATTACATATAGAATACACTGATGTATATAAACCATCCTCATGTCTGTAGCACTTAATGACCTTAATTCCAAGCAGCAATTCAGATCAGTTGTAATATCATGTTCTTTGGAGGACAAGGGAACCACTGCTTTCCATGCTAAACCTGACTAATGCACAATATTGTGTGAGGGTTGATAAGTGCTGACAAACTCACCACAGTTAACATAAATCCATTAGAGTATCCGTTTCTTTGGATTTGAATCTAAACTTAATATAAAGCAAAGCTTATGAT
Source organism: Natator depressus (assembly GCF_965152275.1). Lineage (NCBI taxonomy): Eukaryota > Metazoa > Chordata > Testudines > Cheloniidae > Natator > Natator depressus. Next base: position 26,418,915 of record NC_134240.1, read on the forward strand.
TTCAAGTGTTGTTTAAACTTTCTGCTTCATTTTAAGTCTAGTTTCAGAGTAGCAGCAGTGTTAGTCTGTATTCACAAAAAGAAAAGGAGTACTTGTGGCACCTTAGAGACTAACAAATTTATTAAGCTTTCGTGAGCTACAGCTCACTTCATCGGATGCATTCAGTGGAAAATACAGTGGGGAGATTTATATACACAGAGAACATGAAACAATGGGTGTTATCATACACACTGTAAGGAGAGTGATCACTTAAGATGAGCTAATACCAGCAGGAGAGCGGGGGGCGGTGGGGGGAAACCTTTTGTAGTGATAATCAAGGTGGGCCATTTCCAGCAGTTGACAAGAACGTGTGAGGAACAGTAGGTGGGGGAGAATAAACATGGGGAAATAGTTTTACTTTGTGTAATTGTATCCAGTCGCAATATTACAACAAAAAGACTTCAAAAACAGACTCCAACAAGAGACTGCTGAATTGGAATTAATTTGCAAACTGGATACAATTAACTTAGGCTTGAATAGAGACTGGGAGTGGATGGGTCATTACACAAGGTAAAACTATTTCCCCATGTTTATTTCTCCCCCCACACACACACACACTATTCCTCAGACGTTCTTGTCAATTGCTGGAAATGGCCCACCTCGATTATCTCTACAAAGGTTTTCTCCCCCCCACCACTCTCCTGGGCCTCATGGGATCCTCAGCATCATCTGTCCTCATGCCTGCCTGCGACATGAGATCTATACAGCATTAGGTAGCTCAAAACCATACCCCAAAAATAGATAGCGTACAAAGGAGGATAGTTATCTCAGCACAGGCATTTCAGCAACTAAGCAGGTTAGAGTCCAGGGAAAATGTTCTTCAGAGAGTATCTTTCACTCCTCCTGTTCCCACCAACTTAATCTCTGTCTATGCTTCCAGTCTATGCTTGGATGTTCATTACTAAGACCTCAAAGTGCAGGGGCACTGGAACAGATGGGAGTTGCTGCACCACGTAAACATGCTAGAGCTCAGAGCAGTACACTTGGTCCCTCAAGGCTTTTCTTCTGTATTTGAAACATCAAAGAGTACAGGTTCTGACAGACAATGCCCCAGCCATAAACTACATAAACAAATGAGGGGGAACAGACTTCTGGGATCCATTGCACACAGGCAAGAAAGCTGTGGAAATGGCGCATAAAGCACTAGATACATCAAATAGCTTTTCATTTGCATGTGAACCTCAGCAGAAGGACTCAGGACCAAAGTGAATTGTCCCTAAAGACATCAATATTTACCCAGCTATTTGGGAAACTGGGACATCCGAAGCTGAATCTATTTGGATCTCAGGAGAACATCGAATGTCCACTATTCTGCATGGGAACAAATAGACACAAATGTCTATTACATCTCTTACAGATGGCTTACTGATTGGAGCAAAGATCTTCTATATGCCTTTCTTCCTATTCCTTTGATTCCTAGAATATTCTGAAAGATCAAGAGAGACAAGGGAAATGGCATTCTAGTAGCTCCAGTATGGCCAAGACAACATTGGTACATAGACCTTTTAGTCTGTTCAGAGAACCATCTCTCTCTATGCCATTGTCTTCTGACCTCTTATAGAGGAACCAGACTAGTACCCCATCCTCATTCAGAGACATTCCAACTGGCAGCATGATGGATAATTGTTTGTGGACTACCACACACAAGTCTTGTTCAGAGAAGGTGAAAACTATATTATTTCAGTCCTGGAAATCTTCTAGTCTTAAATGTTATGCTAAAAATAAAAATTCTCTTCTTGGCCTTTGAGCAAGCAATTGGTCCCATACAAGTTGAGATACCTGAAACTCTAAACTATCTGCTCCACCTAAAATCCCAAGAATTCTCTGTCTTCCCCAAAAGTCCACCTAGCAGATAGATCAGCATATCATCAACAAGTTAAAATAAGAACAATTTTCTCACACTCTGCATTTGTCAGATTCTTAAAAGGCTTTGTTAATACCTTCTCTGCTCCCCCTTTGTTGGAGTAAAACTTAGTTATAACTTAGTTTTAACTAGCCTCAAACCCCTTTGAGAGACATCCTCAGAACACCTTTCCTTGCAGCCTTCTGAATTGCCATTACCTTGGCAAGAAGAGTGATTAAGCTGCAATTTCTGATATCCAATTCATTGTACACACCAACCTACAAATATGAAGTCATAATAAGACCCCACCATAGCTTCATGACCCAAATAGTATCTGACTTGCACTTTCTCAGAGCATTTTCTTCCCTTTGCTGTTCCCTAACCCCATTCACACCTTAGACTTTAAAAGAACCCTATGCTTTTAATCTGGAGAAAACAAAGCCTTTGAGAAAGTCAAACAGGCTATCTGTATTATAATGGGAAAGATGCCAGGGTGTTCAGTGCATATCTTCACCAAGCACTGTTTTTGAACTTAGCTTTGATCTCTGCTGTCCAATTTGGGAGAGCAGTGTTACAGCCCATATTTTCCTAAGAACTCCTTGCTCACCATCCATATGTTGTGGGAGGAGGGGCAATTTTCACTAATCTCCCACTGATGGAAATACACACAAGTCCTAGAAGAAGAAAGGAAGGTTGTTAGGACATTCTAGGCAATCCAGACCAGTGAGAGGCTGTGTCACCCTTGCCGTGCAACCTGGGATGCTTCACAATGCTTTGCTGCTGTAGCTTCCCCCTGGCCATTCACAAACAGCCTGCCAGCATACAGGTCACACCTGTGTCTGTGTATAGTGTGACAAAGTTCCTCCTCTGCCTTGGTGGGTTCTGCGCTTTCTGGTGGATTTGCTCACCTCAGAGGTTCACGGCAGTCCTCAGTTTGGCTCCTTTTGTTAGTGGCACATACCTGCCATTTGCTCAGCTAACCTCATCACTGGCCAGCATGGGGAAAAGGAGGAGAACAATCCCTGCAGTCTCTGCTGGCCCACCTAATGGATCGGCAGACAGGCCAGAAACCTTCCCCTCTGGTGGAACCCACAGTCCAGGTCAACTCCTCTTATATCAAATAGGCAGTTGGGGGGAATCCAGGCCCGCCCTCTACTCCGGGTTCCAGCCCAGGGTCCTGTGGATTGCAGCTGTCTACAGTGTCTCCAGTAACAGCTGTGTGACAGCTACAACTCCCTGGGCTAGTTTCCCATGGCCTGCTCCCAACACCTTCTTTGTCCTCACCACAGGACCCTCCTCCTGATATCTGATAACACTTGTACTTCTCAGTCCTTCAGCAGTATGCCTTCTTACTCTCAGCTTCTTGCACACCTCTTGCTCCCAGCTCCTCGCACACACCTCATTAACTGAAGTGAGGTCCTTTTTAAAACCAGGTGCCCTGATTAGCCTGCCTGTCCTAATTGATTCTGGTAGCTTCTTAATTGGCTCCAGGTATCCTAATTAGCCTGCCTTAATTGGTTCCAGCAACTTCCTGATTGTTCTGGAACAGCCCATTCTCTTACTCAGGGAAAAGGGACCTGCTTAATCTGGGGCTAATATATCTATCTTCTATCACTCTCCTGTAGCCATCTGGCCTGACCCTGTCACAATAGTCACAGCCTTAGTTCAGCAACTCTGACCCCAGCAGCCTCTCAGCAAACACCAGCCATACTCTGGATTCCAGCAGCCTTGGTTACTATTTTCAGGGTGACCCCAGTCTTGAATTTTCCAAAAAAAAAAGGTTGTGGTCTGCACTGACCAGTCCTCTCTTGTTCAGTACATATATTTTAGGTCTGTTGCCTCTCTAAGGGAATCAATATACAACAGTTTACTAATTTAAATGGAGCTACCCACACCATTCAGTTTAAACACAACACTGGATTAGTTTTTGTTAAAGAACAAACAAGTTTATTTAACTACAAAGAGAGAGGTTTTAAATGAGTACAAGTATAAGGCATTCAATTCAGAAATGGTTACAAGAGAAATAAAGGTAAAAGGCTTCCTAGGCCTAAAGCTTAACAAAGTAGACTTGGTTCAAGGTGAAATCCCTTACCACATGTTCCCAGTAACACTGATGACCAAATTCTCAGGCCATGATCTGCTCCCAAAGGCTGTTTCTTTTGTCGTCTTAGATGAAAGAAAGAGATGGATAGGAAGAGATACCTTGGGGCATTTTTGCCCCTCACTTTATAGTCCAGCTCCTCTTTGAACATTTCCTGAGGGTGACCCCTTGATAAAGTTCATTCCTGCTGTGAAGTTGGAGCCATGGAGTCTCGTGGTGAAAGAGATTCCATGCTATTGTTTGTTAAGATGCAGATCTGTTTGTTCCTGCCAAAGAATGGCCATTTGATAGGTGATTGCCCATCAGCTTTGAGGACACCTAGTTAGAGGCATCACCTTGCCCTTTTGCTGAGAAACTGGTTTACTCAGATTTGTCTGGAAACACATTTCAGATCTGATTTCAGCTTATGACTATAACTTTCCATATAATGTTGCTACCCACATTTCCTCATGATATTATTCACCAGTGAGTTATTAGTTTTCAAACGATACCTCACAAGGTCCTCTGACCTCTCCCACATTCATACTCCACCCTGTGCACTTTATTATTCCCACATATGCAAATCCAATAGACTTGCTAGAAATTTATATTCAGTTGAAATTGTCATTCAGTTTATTAGAACATATACACACATATGCAGTGTCAGTTGAATGTTGGCAGATAGTTTATCAAAGAAAAGTACATGTTTTACACCTGTTTAACTCAGCCAAATAAAAAGAGATTTTCTGTTGGAAGGCTATTGAAAGATATTCTGAAACCTAAGGATTTTCAGAAGTCTCTTAGTGATTTAAGAGTACAAGTTCCATCGAAAGTCAATAAGACTTGTAATTCTAAGTCACTTTTTCACTTTTGAAAATCCCACTGTATGTTCCTGCCAAATTTCAAGTTTCTACCACTTTCCATTGGAACACTAGAACTGTTCAAAACCACTGAATTATTTTATTCAAGTTTTTCAGAAAAAATAACAGCTCAGTTGAGAACAAATGTGCCGAACTTCAGCACAAATGGCAAAACTTTGACGTTGTTCTACTCATTTGAAAATGACCCTTCAGAATGAAAACACTTGTGTGCAACCTTGACAATGGTCATCTCTCTGCCTATAATTATACAAATAATGTTTATAGATAGTTTGTATTAAAATTAATTTAGTGCTGATGAAAGAATTGATAGATTTGGAGACTTATGTCATCTATTCTACCACAATATGGGCAGCAGGGCAAACCTTCCCCTGCTACCTTATTAATCTACTATCACCTCAAACTGGAAAAGACATCTCTAGTGGTGAGAAAGTAATTCATTTTCCAAGCCCATTCAGTCCTTGGCCTCTCTGTTTAGATCACAAATAAAGCAATTCCTGCCAAATGTCATGGTATTTTTCAACTGTCCAGTAGGACTCAGCTGAGATGAAGTAAACTTTTCACATAGGCCACCAAACAGACAGCAACAACTTTCAGTCACTACCAGTTTGGGGTGGATTTGAACCAGTTATTTAGAGATGACAGATTTTAATTTGCACTACTAATCCCCTGAGCCATCCATTAACCCAGCTTTCAGGTGAGATAAATAGAAATCAAATAAACATGCTATTAATTGTCGAGTTTAACCTTCATTAGATGTCGTAGCCTTCTAGTAAACTCATATTCACTATCATTTTTATACTCATGTAATGTGATTCACTAAAATGTACATCTCAGAAGAGAGCATCAATATTTAAAAAGAGCAAAATAGGCAGAACAATATGTATATGGAAAGTCTAGAGCAGGGGTTCACAAACTTCATTGCTCCGCGACCCCCTCTGTCAACAAAAATTACTACATGACCCCAAGATGGGGGACCAAACCCAGAGCCTACCTGAGCCCCGCCAAAGCCCAACCCGCACCACCTCTGGCGGGGGGACAAAGCTAAAGTCCAAGAGCTTCAGCCCCAGGTGGGGAGGGGGGACTCTAATCTGAGCCCCACCACTCAGGGCCGAAGCCCTTGAGCTTTGGCTCTGGGCAATGAGACTCAGGCTTCAGCTTCCACCCCAGCAAGTCTAATGCCATCCCTGGTAACCCTATTGAAACAGGGCCGTGACCCACGGAGGGGTCCCGACCCATGATTTGAGAACCTCTGGTCTAGAGTATGCAAACTAACATTTTTAATATTCATAGTTGTGTGGCCCTTCATCAAGATATTATTTTAAAGAGAACCAGATGATACTGGGTTTTTAATTCTGATTCACTCAACCAATACAGTTTTCATTTTTCCTGTGTCCAGTTCAGTTCTCTGACCTAAGATCCTTGCATTTCACCTATTTATGCAGTTCTTTTACAGTTCAAACAGATTCACCCAGTGACATCTTTACTGATTCAGCACAATGGGAAGAGAATTTTCCCATTATTGCAGACCATAAATCACAAAGCATGTTCTCTTTTGATAGATTTCAGATGTCATTTCCATATTGTTTCACTCACAAAATAATTTCTAACCAGAGGTTGAACTTCTGTGACAACGTGCCCATTCATTTCCACGTGATATTTCCTGGCTATCACCAAGGATATCTGCAATAGCCTTTTTCAAGAAAACATAAGATTTCCTTATCCCCCCTCCCTGCAGTGTACCCCACCATGCACCAAGTAGGGGAGATATACATGCCGTTTCTGGTGGTTAAGATGATTTCTTTTCATATGGGGTTTATCAAATATTTGGTTCAGTTACTAACTACTCACAACTAATGGTTGTGTTCTTTGTCTATGAATAAATATTTTGAATTTACTTAAATAAAAATAAAAATAAATTAATTGCAATTAATTCATTTTAAAATATAAACTATTTTTATTACATCAGAAATATGTGTCTGAAATTTCCTAGACTTCTCCCTCTTTCAAATGTATATAGGCATAAATATGCACAGCTCTCTGAATAAGAGCTGAGCTCCAGAATGTGTGTAGCCAGTTGATGGAGCTATAACTAGTTCTAACATAAGCAATACTAAAAACAAGAAAAAAGAACTGTAAACTTAAAAAAAAATCCAACCCTGTGGAAGCTGTAACAGCCTTGGTGCAGTTGTAATGTATGTGTGAAGAGGTGACACAGGTTTTAAAGCCTATTTCCTCTAGTGCTTAATAAAAAAGAAAAAACCTATACTTTACCATGACAGTCACCTACCATCAACTGGGACAACACTTCTTCTGAGACAGCAACTTGAGAAACACTTCAGTGTGTCATGCAGTTTTAAAGATTGCACAGTTAATGAAATATGTGTTCAAGTAAAAGTGTATTCAAAGTTGTTAATCCTGTGTAGGTGAGTTTTGTTTCTCATGTTATGATTATTTTAATTTTTACTTTATTAAACACATGGTTGGCTATAAATATTAAGAAATAACCAAAATAGTTTTCACATATTTTTCTTTTTCGTTGATTTTATGTAATTTTTGTATGTATCTTTAATTTTGCTGTAATGGATGATCTGCAAAAGGTAACTGCTATTCCATTCAGTTGTTAAATAAACACAAATGGCAACATTTAAAATTAAATTAAATTGTTACTGGTAAAAAACATAGATTTAAGGCTTCTATACCATATTACACCACACTGAAATTTACCCCTGGAGTCTCACAGGAGTCAAGGCCAATTTGAGTCAATACACAGCCCTTGTGGAGCCACTTGATTAGGGCACTCCCCTGTGTAATGATGCATCCCCACACCATGCTTATGATTAAATTAAAATTGTATGTATCTTTAACAAATTAAATAAAGAACAAAACTTTGGATACAGGGCCAGGCTGAGAGGATAAGGGCAGCAGAGACAAGATCTGCAAGGAGTGAATTGCAGTGGGAAGTCAACTGGAAGTAAAAAAACCTCATTCAATGGTAAGGGGAAGGTAGTCTCTGCATTAAGTCAGTAGCTGCCAGCAGGAAGGGCAGAGGATCTGAAGGGAGTCTCCTGACAGCTTTGCATGTGTGCTTGTATTTTGATTGGCTTTAATCCAATACCTGCATACGCACCTTCCCCGAACCATGGAGAAGATTCCTGTCAGGATCAGGAGCAATCAGTGTGGGATGGGGTTAAGTTAGACCACAACCACATCAGGGAGTATATGTTTAAAAAAGCACAAATTATTTTCTCATTCCCCTATATATCTGCCCTGACAGTGTACCTTTGGAAGACCTTCAGTGAGCCCTGTCAGTGGAAGCCAAAATGGAGGAAAATCACTTCTACCACTTCTTTGTTTTCTGCTACATTTTTTCTTTTTTCTAGTGCCAGACAGTTTGATCCACTAGAAATGGAACATATTTTCCTTCAATGCATAACATAGTATGTACTGTCATTGCATTAGTGCTCCTGAGATTTTTGTAAAGTAAAAATATAATTCATTAGTATCTTATAATTTACATTATTTCAGATCCTTTAGATATTTTAGTTTTTAAAGTGCCTTTTTTACTTAGCGAAGATGATTGATAAATAGAATTCTTACCTCCCACATTCTGCCATTTTTATCATGCTGTTTCTAACACAGTGGATATAGAGATTTATTTATGGTGTTAGGGTTTATTTAAAACTTTCATTTAGGCTATGTCCAGTTTCAGTCTTATTCAAATCAGAATAACTGGATTAGAACTAGAGTTGGGTGGGAAATTGATTTCCTGTCCCAAAAAATATTTCCTGTTCCATCTCAGGATAAAACTGCAAACATTTGACAAAAAATAAGAGAAATCCCCACACCTGAATAGTCAATTGCTTGGTAGTTAGGGCACTTACCTGGAACATGGGAGATCCAGGTTTAAGTCCCTCCTTTGCTTGATAATGCACACCAGAGACTTGAACCTGGTCTCCCAGGTGAGTGTCCTAACCATAAGATTATTGGCTATTCTGGGGTGGATTTTCTCTCTTTCTCATTTTGACCAGAAATACGATCCTTGACCTACAAAAAACCTTTCAACGTTTTTGACAAAAAAAATTGTTTTGTCAAAATTTTCCCAATCAGCTCTCACTAGAACACATGCACAAAGAGTTATGATAATGGCCACTCAACGTTAACTAAAGCAATCTTTCCATAGACCTTAAAATATGCAAATGTAACCCATTAAAGTCCTTATTTAATCCCTCAAAAGTGATGACATTCCATCCTCAGAGATATTTAGGCTTTGCAATAAATAGATTAGAATATACCACCTGAAGTATATTTTAAGAGAGCTTTATGGACAACTATACAGAGACTTTTAGAGATGTGAATGAAAACATAAATGTCTCTGTGCTGTCTACAGAACCGCATCCACTGACCTGACATCCAACATTCTAGTACACTGATATGTGGAAAAGCATCTTATCAGGGTTGCATCCAACTTGGAAGTGTTTTGAAATTCTAAGCTATTACACCAGGGATATTTGAAAAAAGACTGTCTCATCATACTCATGTCATTTATTAACTTCAGTTCTTTCTTTGTTCACTATCTATGCTTCACTCTTCAAACTATTTGAGAACTATGTAATAGTTGCAAGATAAAGATAAACTATGAAATAGTTGCAAGCACCTACCTGGGAGCTGGTGGTCCAAGACTCAATTCAGAGGTGAGTAGTTAATCTGGATGAAGTCCAGTGAGGTTTAACTTAAATTTCCTTCCATATCCACAACACGTACATTATACCAGCTTATACTTCCTCTAGCCTCCCTTTGATTTATAGCTAGTTACCAACATGTAAATTACACATAACCTCTGAATTTTGTCTACTGAGTTTAAGAGAGTGCAAGGGTGTCTTTAATAGAGTAAATTGGTTTAGCCTATATGTTGAGGCATAAGAAGAGCAAGAAAAAATAACATAAATGTTTGTTAAAATAAGAATTGTGGGGTTATTTTAACTTGCACCTCCTTCCAACTCTTTGTTTGCAAGTAACACTAACTTAAATTCCATTACATAGTAGTAAGTAGATTGAAGGGAGTCTGTTACATCACCTTAGTGATGTTAAAAATCACTACTTTTGCCTCATACTTTCCAATGCCCCTCCTCAACCCCAGTACTCCTGCAGGCATTGAGTTAAATTTATCACTAGTGTAAGTCGACTGAATCAATTAATTACACTATTTACTTTCACTTTATAGGAATGCTTGTTCTCTAGACTACTTTGACATAACATGTTTAAGGGCCTGGCTACACTTGCAGATGTAGAGCGCTGTGAGTTAAACCCGCCTTCATAGAGCGCAGTAGGGAAAGCGCTGCAGTCTGTGCGCACTGACAGGTGCAAGCACACTGGCGTGGCCACATTTGCAGCACTTGCAGCAGCATTGGGAGCAGTGCATTATCGGCAGCTACCCCACAGAGCACCTCTTCCCATTCTGGTGCTGTGGTTTGTGGGAAGGGGGCGGGGAGTGCGGGGCATTCTGGGTCCTGTCCCAACGCTCCGTGATGCATTGGTTCGCATCCCAGCATTCCCTTTGTTTCCGTCCACATTTGGTGCCATCTTTCAACGTTTTTTGTACTGCGCGCTCTGTCTTCCCTTTCGGTCTGCGGGAATGGAGCCCGAACTGCTGAGGAGTCTGCTGACGAGTCTCACCAGCACGTCACATTTGGCAGTCGAGTTATTCCTTATGATCCAAAGTGACAGTGAGGGCTCTGATGATGATATCAACTCGAGTAACGCATATGACACGAGTTTGCTTGTGGCATTCACGGACATGCTCACCACTGTGGAATGCCACTTTTGGGCTCAGGAAACAAGCACTGAGTGGTGGGATCACATCATCATGCAAGTCTGGGATGATGAGCAGTGGCTGCAGAGCTTTCGGATGAGAAAAGCCACTTTCATGGGACTGTGAGAGGAGCTCACCCCCACCCTGCGGCGCAAGGACATGAGATTGAGCTGCCCTGATGGTGGAGAAGCAGGTGGGTATTGCAATCTGGAAGCTGGCAACTCCAGATAGCTATTGATCAGTCTCCAACCAGTTTGGAGTGGGGAAGTCAACCATTGGAATTGTGTTGATGCAAGTTTGCAGCGCCATTAATCGCATCCTGCTCAGAAGAACCGTGACTCTGGGTAACATGCATGACATTGTGGCTGGCTTTGCACAAATGGGTTTCCCTAACTGCGGAGGGGTGATAGATGGCACGCATATTCAATTCTGGCACCAGCCCACCTAGCCTCCGAGTACATTAATCAAGGGGGTATTTCTCGATGGTTCTCCAGGCGCTTGTGGATCACCATGGGTGTTTCATTGACATTAATGCAGGCTGGCCCGGAAAGATGCATGACACACTCATCTTTCGGAACACTGGCCTGTTCAGGAAGCTGCAAGCTGGGACTTTTTTCCCAGACCAGAAAATCATCGTAGGGGAAGTCTAAATGCCCATTTTGATCCTTGGAGGCCCTGCTTACCCTTTAATGCCATGGCTCATGAAACCCTACATAGGGAGCCTTGACAGCAGCAAGGAGTGGTTCAACAACAGGCTAAGCTGGTGCAGAATGACTGTGGAGTGTGCTTTTGGCCATTTAAAGGGCCGCTGGTGCTCTCTGTATGGGAAGCTGGACCTGGCCGATGACAGCATCCCCGCGGTTATATCCGCGTGCTGTACCCTCCATAACATTTGTGAAGGGAAGGGTGAAAGATTCACTCAGGCATGGAACTCGGAGGTTCAACACCTGGAGGCTGAATTTGAACAGCCAGAAAGCAGGGCTATTAGAGGGGGCCAGTGCGGGGCTGCAAGGATTAGGGATGCCTGGAGGGAGCAGTTTGAGGCTGAAAGCCACCAGTAATATCTGGTGCCCTGCACAGGAGCGAAGTGCAGTAGTTCCAATGTTAGTAGGAATCTGTGTTTGCTACGTATGATACGCTGACTTGCAGTGCCTGTTTCTTTCCTGGGCTAAGGTATCTTTTACTTTATGCAATAATAAAGAATGTTTTCGAAGGCAAAAAATCCTTTTATTGAAAAGAAAATTCATTTATTGAAAAGAGGCACAACTGCTTGGGAAACAGAAAGGGCAAGGGGGTGGGGAACAGTACAATCACAGATTTGCATATGTCCTATCTGGAGTGCTGTGCAATGAGTGCTGCACTTTAGGATGGCTATACTGCATGGTGATGGGGGTGGAGTGCAGTGGGTAAGAGTCATAGTTTTCAGGGCTGGGGGGTGAAACTACAGGTGTTGGAGGCAGCTGGTGGCGGTAAGAACCTGGCTGTTGGAGAAAGTGGGTTGGAGGTGACGTGGGGGCACAAGGGAAAGAGTTTTGGGACAAGGGCTGCAGGGGGCAGGGCGGGCGTGGTAGTGCTCCGCCTGCATTGCTACGAGCACCTGTATCAAGTCCGCTTGGTGCTCCATGATGCTTAGCAGCTGCTCCGTGCTTTGGTGCCGGTGATCCGCATTCTGCTGGCAGACCCTACTTTCACTCTCCCGCCACTCCTGCAGTTTTTGATTTTCATTACTTGAATGCTGCTTTACTTCATGCAATGTCTTTCTTGCTTCTATGTGGCCTCTTTCTGATTCTTTGGAGTCTTTCAGCCGGTGATAACACTGATGGCTGAGATCTCAAGGTTGCATCTGTAAAGGCAAAATGCAACACTTAACTGAGGCAGCATTGTTCACACCAGACAGAGCAATGATTCCCCCATACTTAAGGGCAAGCACAGTCTACACAATAGCATAATTTGCCCATCCCAAAGCGAGCACACATAACCCATGGGAGCCCCAAAATGGTGAGTAAGCACAGGGTCAAGTGTGACTGATTCTTTCATGGCTGTACTGTCCTCTGGGTTTCTGTGCCTTGGGGAGAGCCAACAGCGGCAGGGGGCTCCTATACTAAACACTGTCCCCACATTTTCTACAGGAGTTCATCCTGGAAGATATCTCGCTGCTGAGGGTGACCTGGGAAGCAAGGGAGGGTCTTCTACTGCAGTGCGGCTTCTGCCCTGGCCCATGTGCAGCAATGGTCCCCCCGCCCTCATAGCACAGTGGCGTGGACAAGTTAGCCTGACTGGGACAAGGACCACACTGGCTCTCCTGAGAAACCTGCGCAAGCGCATTGCCCAAGTTCTGGATGAGACCTTTGAAGAGATCACTGAGGCCGATTACCGCGATGTGAGAGAGCACATCAACGCCCTATTCCGCATCTAGGCTTGCATGCGGCCCTAACCCTCCTCGTCGCAAGAGCCCGCACAGAATAATTTCTTTCCCAAAATAAAAGCCGCTTACCGGGAACCTCCTCTGGTGTTTGTCCTTCCCCAAGCACCGGCTGCCGCAACTGCCATCTTCTGGCTTGAGAACAGCTCCTAACTGCATGCATCTAGGGATTCTGGGGTGTCTTCCTCCACCTCAGCACCCTTGCTCCTGCTTTGCTTCTCCCCCTCCTCCTGCCTTGTTGCACTGGGCTCTGAAGTGTCCATGGTGGTCCCCGGAGTGGAGGTGGGGTCGCCCCCAAGTATCGCGTCCAGCTCTTTGTAGAAACGGCAGGTCACGGGGGCAGCACTGGAGTGGCGGTTTGCCTCGTGGGCTTTGCAGTAGGCATTCCGCAGCTCCTTCACTTTAACCCTGCACTGCAGTGCATCCCGGTCATGGTCCCTTTCCATCATGTCCCTTGATATCTGCCCAAAGGTATCGTAATTCCTATGGCTGGAGCGCAGCTGGGACTGGACAGCTTCCTCCCCCCAAACACTGATGAGGTCCTGCACCTCACCATTGCTCTATACTGGGGATTGCCTGGCCCGTGGAGGCATAGTCACTTGGAAAGATTCACTGAGAGCACTCCATGCCTCGCTGAACAAACAGGAAGGGATTTTTCAAAATTCCCAGAGAATTTAAAGGGCAGGTCTGACAATTGGTCACCTGAGGGCAGGGCAGTAGAGTTCAAAGTGATGACCAGAGTGGCTAGCACAGGCATTGTGGGACACTTCTGGAGGCCGATCAGAGCACACTATAGGACCAGGGCGTCCACACTGGTGCTGTGGCACTCCAGCGGGGGTGCAGCAAATGTTATTCCACTCGCCGAGGTGGAGTACCAGCAGTGCTGTAGCCACGCAGTCAGAGCGCTCTACGTGCCTTGCCAGTGTGGACGGGTAGTGAGCTAGTGCGCCTGGGGCTCCTTTATTGCGCTGTAACTCGCAAGTGTAGCCAAGGCCTAAGATAACTCACCATAAAATCCTTTCTTTTCACACTATGGCCCACCCTGACAATTATAATTCCCTGCCATTTTCAAATGCCTGGAGGAGGAAATATGAGCATTTGGCCCATTGTTCCTATCTAAGGGCTTGGCTACACTTGTGAGTTAGACAGCATTAAAGCAGCCCTGGGAGCCCTAGCTCGCTACCTGTCCACACTGGCAAGGCACATAGAGCGCTCTGACTCCACAGCTAGAGCGCTCCTGGAACTCCACCTCAGCGAGAAGATTAACGCCTGCTGCGTCTTGGCTGAAATGCCTGGGCATCAGTGTGAACGAGGTGTTGGACTACTGGGCTCTGATCAGCCTCCCTTAAATCCCCTTAAATCAGGTGGCCACTCTTGTCCTTGTTTTTGAATCGCTGCATGAATGCAGATATGCCCTTTGAAAGCTCCGTTTCTGACAGCTGGCTGCTTATCTGCTCCGAGACAAAGCAACCATTAGTGTGGAATGCTGTGTGAGAGAGAGAGGTGGGGGGGAAGGGGGTCTGCTGCTGTCTGAACTTACAAGACAGCAGGCTGACATACTCTCAGCCCCCCCAAAACCCACTCTCTCTCTCCCCACATACACACCACACACTCCCTGTCACACTCCACCCCACCCCACCCCCATTTGAAAAGCACGTTGTAGTCACTTGCATGCTGGGATAATGGCCCATAATGCACTGCTCCCAATGCCACTGCAAGTGCTGCAAATGTGGCCACTTGAAGCACTTGAAGCTGTCAGTGTGGACAGACTGCAGCACTTTCCCTACTGCACTCTACAAAGTGCTCTACGTCTGCAAGTGTAGCCATGCCCTAAGTTACAGTGCCTCCAGGAGTTCCTGCTAGGGTGTTGCACCTCCCCATCATCCTCTCTTGAGAGTTGTATCTAAGCATAAACTGAAATAACACAAAGTTTGATTAAAGTTTATGGCAAAATACCTTCTATGCAGTATTACAGCCAGTAAACTCCAAAACAAATCTACAAAGACAGTGACTGTTATGTTTCCTCAGAATACCCTGCCTTTAGTTCTGGTCAACCAAGAGTATCTTTAAGGAGCTGATAGGCTCAGTCATCCCTGAGCTGACACTGAACTTGAATTGGCAGTTAACTCCCAAAAACTCTGGCTGGTGTCTGGCTTGGCAAGGCCTTGTTCTAGGGTCTCCAATGGGGAACAACGCAGCAAGGTTTCAGGGTGCTGTAATAAATAAAGGGGGGGGGGTGATAGCTCCGTTTGATGGACACCCAGCCAGCCAGTAAGCTGTAAAATCCCTCTTGGTAGCTTTCAGAGTAGCAGCCGTGTTAGTCTATATCCGCAAAAAGAAAAGGAGTACTTGTGGCACCTTAGAGACTAACAAATTTATTTGAGCATAAGCTTTCGTGAGCTACAGCCCACTTCATCGGATGTATCTGATGAAGTGGGCTGTAGCTCACGAAAGCTTATGCTCAAATAAATTTGTTAGTCTCTAAGGTGCCACAAGTACTCCTTTTCTTTTTTCTTGGTAGCTGTCCTTTATTTGTTTTACCTGTAAAGTGTTAAAAAGTCCCCCGAGTAAAGAAAAAAAAAAGTGGGCACTTGACCAAAAGAGCCAATGGGAAGGTAGAACTTTTTAAAATTGGGAAAGAAACTTTCCCTTGGTCTGTTCTCTCTGGGCTGAAGGGTCAGAGCAGCCATGCTATAAGCAGCTAAGCCAGGTATGATTATAAGTCATCAAATCATGCCTAGAACTACTTATCTGAACACCAATGTGTAAGTAGATCAGAATGTTTAGCTAGATGCGATTAGGGTTATTTCTTATTGGCTTGTGGACTCCTCTGTGCTAACCCCAGATGCTTTTGTTTGCTTGTAACCTTTAAGCTGAACCCCCAAGGGTGCTATTTGGGGTGCTCGATTTTTGGAATTGCTCTTTTAAAATCTATCAAAAGTCTAAGTTCCAGATGTATTTTCTTTCTTTTTGTTTTTAATAAAATTTACCTTTTTTAAGAACAGGATTGGATTTTTGGTGTCCTCAGAGGTTTGTGTATGTTGTTTGATTAGCTGGTAGCCACAGCTAATTTCCTTTGTTTCCTTTTTCAGCTCTTCCCTGCGGGGCGGGTGAAAGGGCTTGAGGGCACCCCACATGGAGGAATTCCCAAGTGTGCCTTCCTGGGTTCAAAGGGGGTTTTGTTGCATTTGGGTGGTGGCAGCGTTTACCAAGCCCAGGTCAGAGAAAAGCTGTAACCTTGGGAGTTTAATACAAGCCTGGAGTGGCCAGTATTAATTTTTAGAATCCTTGCAGCCCCACTTCTGCACTTGGAGTGACAGAGTTGGGATTCAGTCTTGACAGGTGTCATGCAGGATCTGAGTGTCTCTCTGCACACTTAATATATAATGTACCAGTCCCGTTGGAAGATTTTTTTCTATTTCTTTTACAAAGCAATCATTATTGCACTCAACTAACTTATTTTTAAAAAAGACACTCAGCTTACTGTGAGTCCACAACAAACCAACCAACAAGAAAAATCTCTAGGAAGATCAAAAGAGAATCATGCCAGTTTCCCTGTCTCCAGAACTTGGCTGAAGCCTCACTTTAGAGCCTTTCTTTGGGTTGAATGAGGGAAGTCTAGTTATATTTGTGTTTGGTCCTTAAAAAGACAAGATATTTCTTTACGTTTACCTTTCCGTTTCACAACAAACACCACCACAAAAGACTTCACCTACACTTAA